>NC_036448.1:6266571-8666571 GCF_002775205.1 Xiphophorus maculatus
AATTCAGACGCAGGATTCGTTTGCCTTTAAGGCAATGACACCTTACCTATGTCTTTTATGACATCATAACACTTTGACATCATCAGATTCCATCAGTGGAATAAATTAATGTGTGCTATGTTGCTAGGCAACATCAAAGCCAGCTCACTGTAATCCAATGAAACCTAACAGGGCAGTTACAAACTACAGATTACAACTAGCTGCAGGATTTAAGAATTTTGTTTACACAAATATTATAATTAAGTAATTATTAGCTTCATTATTTTCCTTGTGGAATCAAGACATTATTCTTTTTAACTGAATTTGAATCAATGACGCATCATGCAGATAATACGACTCCACTTAAATTACCAGCGCCTCACCTGCTGCGGTCTGAACTCACAGCCTCTCAAATTCCTCCTGGTCGCATCTGAAGAGAAATCAGCGCTGGTTCATTAGTCAGTTGGATCGGTCTGAACCAATCCGATCAATTGAACTCTGCGAGTTTTTTTTACCCTGTGCAGTCCAGTTGTGCGCTTTGACGAGGATTTATTTATTTTTTGGCAGGGAGGGCAATGTGCACCCAGAGGTCTCCATTTGTTAAAACCGCAGGATGAGTTGAGTTTAATTCTTCGCAGTCTGCGTTGGTTGTGCAGTGCACTGCGCCTGCTACGGTTTAATGAACTTCTGCACTGTCATTTATTTCCTCAAGATAAACTGTCGGCAGGGGCGCAACTCCATACTTTCTGAGGTGTATGCGTACATGTCATCGGCAATGGCATAAACTTGTACAACTCATTTTTAATTAAAGTATCAGTAATAATAAATGTACATATATGTGAATAAATCGTTGCCTACAGGGCAATTAAAAAAGAATGAAACAAAAAACAGGGCAATATTTCATCATTTAATATATAAGTGAGCCAAAGAGCCACTTCTGTTAGCCTGTATAGAACCGCCTATGGGCGCCAGGTCTGAGGCTTTTCATTAGCATGTTTTCTATCGTTCTTATAGCTTGATAGGAAGCCTGATCCAAACTGGCAACCCACATTAATAACATGGTGAAATAATATTGACCACAAAACACTGTATTTATAAAAGATATCAACATTTTCCCTACACAATCCTAACAAACGCTTTTAATGTTCTCTTCACAATATTTATTTATTGACTATTAATCTATTTGTATGATTTGTTCTTTAAATTGCCATCTATATTATTCAGGAAATGACTGAGGGATGAAGAGACTGATGTCTGGTTCTTTAGGTTCTGACGGGTCTGCGGTTCCTCTCCTGATCCATTCTGTCTGATGTCAAACCCACTGAATGTCGCCGACACATTTATTTTAATGCCCCTATTAAACTTCACTGTCATTGTTTACCGTCTGTATTTTTGCCAGAGGTTTTATTTCTAAGGACGGTGTGGTATCCGTTGGACATTTTAAAAAGATGCCGGTTGATAGCAGTTCACTGCGGCTGCGCAGTGTCCGTCTCTAGGTAACCATGACAACAGCGTCAGTTCGTGGAGGGGTCCTATTTACGTCCCGCAAAGAAAATTTAGCTGACCTTAATATTTCCCGTGTTTTGTTTTGGTCATTATTATTACACTTATTGTTGAGATGTGTGTTGTAGGTGCGTCTATCAGACATTTATAGCAATACGGAATAAATCGCCTCCCGTATTGAACAACAACCGCCCGTCATTGTAGCCTAGCTTAAGCTAACCTGAATATTTACAGCTCTCTTGTTGATACGCGGACATTATTTACCTTCTGTCTTTCAACCACTTTGAAAAGCTTTTCTTCGTCTCTCCAACATCTTTATCCCTCCCCCCTCTTCCGTTTTGTGCCCCGGAGTTTTTTCTGAGTCCCATCTTTAGCTCCCTGTTGTCTGTTCCTCTGTTATTGATCATTTCCTACACAAACAGCTGTTAAGTACATCAAATGCTGACTAGAAAAAAATTCCCCACATCGTTTTTGCGCCCCCTCTAGTGCAGCGCCCCTATGCGTTACATTCGCTGCATAGCCACCTTTTTGCGCCACTGACTGTCAGTTCCTCTGTATATAATGGATTAACACATCGTTGCATTCTCTTTAGTTTTCTCTGGTCTGTTAATGAGACTTGAATTAAACGCACCATTTCTACCAGAGGTTTGGAATGAGCTTCCTAACCAGAAGCTCCAAAGCGTCCGGTCCATAACTCTTCAACACGCTGGCAGCTCCCGGTTAGAAAGACGCATTTAGTTCAGTGTCCATGAGATGATATTCAGAAAGGATGTTTTAATCAATCGATTTTAGCTACCTCTGCGTCTGCCCATGTGCACCAGTCAGGGGCGTCAAATGACGGACGGGCTTTAAATTTTCCGGTCGTTTAAAAAAATAACCGGTCACATACGGAAAATATTCCGTTAACGCGACCTCTGCAACTGATAAGTTAGCTTAAACTTGGACAATGCTCAAACCATTTGGATTGCATTTGTTAGCCTAACAATGTTTTATAAAGCTTGATAACTTACGAGTAACGTTTGGCGTAATTTTATTTAGATGTGAATGAAAAGATAGAACATAAAGTATTTTTTCCCCATTTAATAGACTTTATTCAATATATTTTTCCATAACAGTATGATTTGTGTTAAAGTGCCTTCTGAAAACCCTAAGGGAGCAGTTCCGTTGCTGTTGGCTTCATTAAAATTCAGACTAGTCACAGTCATTGATAACATCCAGTACACAGATAACAGTATTACATATGCAATTGTGCTGTTCACATATGGTCCCTAATTACCATAAATATGTTAACATATATCTTTTATAACACACATCCATTTACAATGGAAGAAAGAAAGGTGAAGATTGTGCAAAGACAGAAACGGCAACCGTCAGACGAGATATTCCACTTGGCCCCTGTAACACTGAGAATAACAGTAATATGTATTACAGTGAATCCACTATACAACGGTAAATGCATTCGGGTTCAGTCAGATGCATAACTTTCTTCGTAGTCTCCAGAGGAGAGTACATTCTCACATCCTTGTGCTTCTTGCTAAAATAGGCCTGGCACAACAGCCAGAGGATTATACAGATTCATTCTTAATCTCAGAACATTCAGGCCAAAGACTCATTCACAGAAATCCACAAATAATAGAAATTTCATCACGCCTCAATAAATAACTTTTTTTTTTTTTTTTTACATTTTCTTTTTACAAACATCTAGAAGAAGTTTCACACAAAACAAATGGATTGCTCTGGTCCTGGGTCTCTTTCTTTGGCAGACAACGTCACTCTAAATAAACTTTATTCTGCTGAGCACTTTTACAAACGTATTACAACGTAATGCAGAGAAAGACAACGCCACATTGAAATAAATCAATCTGCAAATGCTGGAAGCTAAATAAATACGTTCTTAGATGCGCGAATAGTGACTCACTATCAATGTTTAAACTCACTTGTTGGCGTTGCCTGAGTACTGGGAACAAATACGAGCCAGCGCTAAATGAAACAAAGGTCGTCACAAGAGCTTATCGTCACGAGGGAAGACGTTGCAGACTGTAGCTCTATTTACAGAGGCTGTAAAATGCTTTTAGCATCGCCTGTTAGCATTAAATGAGCAAAAAGACACACGGCGCCTTCAGAGTTCAGGACGATGATTCAGGACCAATAGGCTGGTGCATACGAAATAAATATAAGCTCTATATATAGAGAGATATATATCATAGAGCATCCATGAGTCAATTATGAGTAGCAAATGTGTGATAAAGCAAAACCTATTCAGTGATACTTCAGTATATTTTTATGTGCTTTTTCCCCGCATTTTTGTAATTTACAATCTTCACACACACTCACTCACACATATAGCTTGAAAAGACAAATGTCTCTGAATGAGAGCCTTATTGTTACATTTACGTTAAAATATTAAAAGTCTCCACATCACAGAAAAATCCTACGCTTTCTGTACCTGGAGATGCCAAACACAGGTTATATATTTAGTCTACTATGTGAACTTGTTTCTCTTCAGTTGCTGAAACATTTAGAATGCCTCAGGTAAATTACTACTGAATAAAAAGAAACCAAAACCAGACTCTACCATTTATCGTTCTGCAGCACTGTTGATGGTTCATGTGATTGGTATATTTGCTTGTTAGGCTTGTGGCAAAAACACCCCCACAGTTTGCTGTCTGAATAGCAGAGAGAACTACAGGTCTTGACCCATCCTCTCAATCTCATCAATCAGGAAGTCGATGTCAGACTGGGTGGCAGCAGCATTGGAGACAACCATGCGGAAAAAGTTGACTTTATTGCCCTGGGGTTGGTAGCCCACCATTGTGGTCCCCGACTCCATCATCATGGCCTTGATCTTTGGAGCAACCTGGTGGAGTCGAAACGACAGGTTACTATGAAGCAAACCTGAATGCCTGTGTGTACACAATAAATCGCAAATATATTATCTTTGCAACACCGGGTTGTGCAATATTCATATCGCAGAGGACTGCTTAGATGGCAGCGATTGCTGGGAATTATATTTCCAGTGTGATGCGAGTCTAATATTTAGCCAGTTGAACAGAGCAGATGCGCACTCAAGTGACCTTAAAGCTGTTGTTTTTTTCTGCTACACAGAAAAATCAGAGCAGTGTGACATTTGTTGGAACAAATGGATTTTCATTGAGAATAAAATGTTTATTTATTTACTAATTTGGTCACCACTTGGATTTTAGTTAGGCAAGTCGGAATGGGTTGGTATAAAAGCACGCAACATTTTTAAGATCTTTCTTCCTGAAGAAAACTGGAAAACACAATTACGTGCAACTATGTGCTGCTCTGTCACATAAAATTCCAATAAAATAAATTCAAGTTTGTGTTCAAAATGAGACAAATTGAAAACAATTCCCGGAATATGAATAATTTGGTAAGAATCATAAGTTACCCTGTGGAGTTTTTCTCGCCACTCATTGCTGTCGGGCATCCCTCTCAGGCTGGGTGGGATGTACCAGAAGCAGACGTTTGTGTGCTGAGGCTGTAGTCAAACAAATATGATTAATCCACATTAGTCATTAAATTGTTTTACTTTTCATAAAAAAATAAAAATCAACAATCAAATGTACATTGTATAATTTAAACAGAAAATTGCTGAAGCTCACCACGCCATCAAAAACCATCTGAAATCCTTCCCGGTTCTTGATCTTGTTGTACAGGTACTGAGACAGGTCCAAACATTTGTCGATGTGCTGCTCAAAGCCAATTGTGCCCTGAGGGGAAAAGTTGTTCGACCAATGTTTATGGGTATAGAAGCAAACATTAACTATTATTATTGAGTTAATGACTCTTCAGCCAACTCACCTTGGCTTTCCACATGAGCCAGAACTTAAAGATGTCAACGTGCCGTCCACACTGGATGGCCTTGTCGCCTGTATCGTAGGTGACGTCGTACTGTTTGTCTGGTTGGAAAAGGTAACCGGCGCACATGGAGTTGCAGCCTGCGAGGATTCCCTGCAGAAAAACAAGGCACACAACTTTAGCACTTCCCCTCTGACTCCTCTAAGCAGATCACCTGGAACTTGTAGGAAATACATGCAACTTATAAGATATTTATATACAAATATTGATTTTTATGTTTGTACCTTCTCTCTGACTAGGATGGCAGAACACTGTAAAGGGACACCCATCATCTTGTGGGGGTTCCAAGTGACAGAGTTGGCCCTGCGATGTTGAATACATGTCGTTATGTGAATTATGTTCATTCATTCACTCATTAAAGGCTGAAAATCTCCAGCAGAATTAGGGTACATTCACACCAGCCATGTTTAATCCACTTTAATTCAACTGTAGTTCATCTGCCTAAAAGGTTTGGTTTGTTTGGAGAGGCGTGAACGCGCAATCGTACTCTGATGTGGACCAAAAAGAGCAAACTCTGGTTCGCCCATAAATGTCAGTCTCGGTTCGATTGAAGTGGACTGATGTGCTTTTAAAGCATATGTGGATGCCAAGCGTGCCGGAGACCACTCCAAAAGTAGGAACCGGACTGAAGCGCAGGGCATTCTGGGTAAATACAACCAAAACAAATGCTCATGTCTCGCACTAGCAAGAGAAATGGCTTGTGGTCTTTTGCCTAAGACATAAGAGAAATCCTATAACCACTCAAATCAAATGCCTCTCCATTTTTGTTTACATTTTGTAAAGAAGGGAGTTGCACCGGTCGCTTTCAGAGGTTTTCATATCGTTCCCTTCAGTGGTTCTTGGTGCAAAGCTACCGCAGGGCGTGACTAGGTTTTTCAAAGGGTCTGAACTGAGTCTACCGGACTATCAGGTGTGAAAACACTTTTCAGACACAAGAGGGCAGTTTCTATTCTCATGCTGTCTTACCTCTCAACTCCATTTAGTTTATGACGATGCTTCCTAGACATCAGCAGTCCGCCGCCCCAGGCACCCTGAGAAGACAAAATAAGTACGATTAAAGATCAGACGGATCTCTGATCCATATGTATGTGAACCCTGAGTTATTAGCTACTCACATCAACATGAAGCCACAGGTTGTACTTCTCACAGATGTCAGCAATTTCGTTGATGGGATCAAATGCTCCATAGACAGTGGAACCAGCTGTGGCATTCACAAACAATGGCACGTAACCCTGCGGAGACACAGAAATTATAGATGGATCAAAATCTGAGTTGAAATTAAAAACATACAATGAGTAGAAATAATGACACCAACCTTTTGTTTCGCAGCAATGATTTTAGCCTCTAGGTCTGCAGGTATGACTCTCCCTCTGAAAACATGTAAAACAATATATTTTTATACTCTTGGTTTCAAGAGTCATATATACGTGGGTTTTTCTTCAGATTGCAGCTTTTCCATCAACAAACCTTTCGTCAGTACTCAGCAGGATGACGTTGTCGGTCCCAAAACCAAGAGCGGCTCCGGCCTTCTTTATAGAGTAGTGGCTCTGCAGGAACACACATCAGACAAAAGCTTAATCTATGATCAAACAGCCCCATTCAGGGAAGGTTGAACATTTTTGTGAGATAATTGATTTTTTTTTTTTTCTCGCTTGCACTAAAACTGTCGAATGTGCAATTCTTGCAAGATGAGCATCTGGCAGGAAGAAAAGAACAAACAACGTGAACATTTCCCTTCTTAAAACATTTTTCCACAAAGAGTAGAGAGTTTTTTTTAAGAAATAATGTTTACCTTGCATTGCTAGCAACTACTTTTGTCAAAAGTGAATATGTGTCATAAGATGTTTTCTTTTTGGTAAAACTTGAGTTATTTGCTGGAGAATAAGCGTCTGTTAAATTGTACCTGGTGCCAATTTGTCAATTTAACCAGCAGGGGGCGTCCTTCCGTCACATAGTGAATTCAGAGGTGAATGAAGAGTAAAGCAGCAGCAATCATAACATTAGCGTGCTTCTTTAAAGCTATTCATCATACATGTAAATATTTCTCAAAGTATCGCTTATTGTCACTTCAACATGTTTTTGTGTCAGAGTATCAGACTAAACATTGACTCATATTCGATGAAGATATTAAGAATACTTTTGCATCTCAATAATTTATGCAGATATGAATTACAACTGCTAAAAATCTCAAATTCAGTTTCTGTGAAAATTTCATTCTATCATTAACAGCTAAAAAAAAAAAGAAAAGTTTTATTACAGAAATGTCAGCTTACTAAAGCACTGGCTCTGAGTTTGACGACTTTGATAAAATTTGCTTTTTAATGGTATTTTAATTTTGTGAGATTCCCCAGTTTGTGATTCCGGGGACCAAAAGAACAGATTTTTCAAAAAGTTTCCAGCCTGGAAATACTAAACAAGAACAAAATTATTATGGTTATTAACTCACAACATCATTTGAAACATTTGAAAGCCTTTCCAGAAGATTTCTGCTTATGACAACTCGATGAATAAATCCGAACTACTGTGTTTCAGATTTTCAAAGGGTGAACTGTCTGAACTGAACACTGAACTAGTTCTCCCGAGGTGTGAGGTGGAGCAGCGCGTTGGTGTGTGATGACGTACGTGTTCAGATGTGAAAAGGACGAGGCGGGGAGCAGCAGACATGCCCTTAGTCTTGACCTCAGGAAAGTACTTGTAGCGAGCCATCATCACGCTGTACATGTTGGAGATAGCGCCCCCTGTCAATGAAAGACATATAACTCAGTCCCACAGCGGAGAATCATCCAGACCCAGTAAAATATGAGTGAGGAGGAATACCTCCAAAACCTTCTACGTCACAGCAAGTCAAGAGTTAAATAGGTTAAACTATCTACTGATTTCTCCCCTGAGATTCCCTTCTACCATGAAACCAACCAATTAAGTGAACGCTACAGATTATGAAAGGTCAGAGGTCAAATATCCAGGTAGAATCATGCCAGAAGCTTGATGGCTACAAAAACTGTGTGAATGAGGTGCGGCTTGTTGGGAGCAATTAACAAAATATCATTGAGGTTGTACAGTCAAGTTCAAATTTATTCTGACCCCTGGCAGATTTAGATTGAAAGTTATTTTTATTCAGCCAAGAAGTTTGTCGTCAAACGTAAAAAAAAACGTGAAAAAAAGATATAATTTTAGGGAGAAAAAACTATTTCTGTACATTTCTTTATAGCTGCGTTTCCATTACAAATGTGTGCAAAACTTTGTGTTTGTTCGACATTAGAGGAATATTGACAGTTTCACAATTGCAGTGTTTCCATTAAACAAGAAACGTTATCGTCATTCGTCCATAAGTTTGTTCACAGGATAAGTCATTAAAAACATGCCGCCCCATGATCCTCCAACTACTTCCTGTTGTCTTCTTCTTCATGGTTTGATCATGTGACTCTGATGATGCGAAAAAAAAGTGTTTCCATTGCAGTTTTGAGAAATAAACCATTTTTGATAGGGCCAAAAAAAATCTAATCGTAGAGCAAAACTGTTTACTAAAAAACAAAGAGTTGTTTAAAAATTGCTTTCCGTTAAGTGAATTTATTTTCAAAATATTAAATTATATAGTAATAGGAAACACAGCTTCTGTATACTTTACCTAAATTTTGCATGCCAAAAATTATTTATACATTACTCAGTGCATTAGTGCATTTATTGGCATTTGTTCTGCATGTTTCCACAGATATTTTTGACAGTTCCCATTTTCCAATGAACTTAAAGTATTTAAGATTACCATCACTATTTTCCTTTGCTCCCTTCACAGGTTTTCTTTGGGATTGAACTCTGGCTGGTTTATAAAACGTTTATATCTCTTCCAGTCAGAAAAAAACATTTTGAAAAGCTAGAAGGTCACTTTAACTCTAAATCTGTTGGTTGTAGTGATAATTTAGGACTTAAACCTTTAGTTCTAATTGAGCCTGAATGCCAGAGCATTCACACCAACTAAACTTTTATCAAAGAATCTGTAACGTTTTAAATTGTAAAATCAAACTACCTTGTTATCAGGGCCATCCAAATAAACACCTTAAAAAGCCCCAAATATTCCCGCCAATGATGCATGCAAGTATTTTCTGAGGAAAACCACATTCTTCTTCTAGTGACAGTATTATTGGGATCCTTTAAAGCACGTACTTGCTCAGCTTATCCACCAATAGTGGGATTTATTAACTGACCTGGTGAAAAGAGGCCGTCTCCTTCTCCACCTGGCCAGCCAATCATCTCTCTCATCTTCTTCAGAGTCAGCTGCTCCATCAACACGAACACTGGAGCAATCTCGTAGGTAAACCTGCCAGTCATAAGACCCCATTATCAAGACGGCACATTGCTCCATATTGCAAACACATTTGGAAAATGAAGGTATGCAGCACTTGCAGATGTGACACATCACCGCATGCACACACACGCGCACACACCACTCCTCCGTTGTTTCTATTAGCCTTTGTGCATTTCCATCCGCACAGGACAGAGCTGACTGGGCTAATTAAAAAGTTTCTGATAGGAGCCAACCCGCAAACATTCATATTGAAATGGCTCCTGAAATCATTGAGTGGTTTAATTAGAACACACAAAGCCCTGATGGCTATCTGGCGGTCCGTCCGTCCCGGCGACGGCTCTGAATGGGGCCAATGTGACGGCTGAAAGAACACAAATGTGGAAGGGTGTGTGCGTGGATGTGTGGACGAAAGGAGGAGAGAGGATGTTTGAATGAGATAACAGCTCTGGTTGGCCCTAGAATAAAGAAAAGTCTGAATCAATGAATTTCACTATCGCATTAAAAGAACAAAAAATATTGCAAGCTAAATAGAAAAATTTATTCTTTTAAGATCCAGAAGAAGAGGCGAGGAGGAGATTTAAATGCTAGGTGTGGACTTGACCTCAATGCTGGTTCAGAAACGATAACATGAGAGGCATGTCGACCGACAACAAAAGAGCAAAACTGCTTGGGAGGCTAAAGTAGGTTAAATCTGACACAGAGAGCTGACTCTTCCAAACAAGCGCACGCGCCTTTGCTCTCTTTGTTACGTGACGAGCCATTCCCTACACGCCGCCTCCGGACACATCGCTGTTTACCGCGCCTGTAAGGAGGCCAGTTACACAACACTTCACTGCTTCCATCACTGAAGAGACGCCGCTCCACCGTGACAAGACTAGGCTCTCCTCTCCCTGACCTACACTGGTTTTGCTGACGTTGTGGTGGGAGAGTAGAGTGGGATGGTATAGATCCCACTCCATACCATCCCAGGTTCATTTGGCCCTTTCGCCAGATTGCACCCTCGTTTTGTGGTCAAGTGCAAAAAGATTATTTGACTCACCTATCCTCAAAAAATTTAGCATATAGTTATTATTTCTTTATATTTCTGGAATAAACTGTAGAGATTCATAGTGGTGCAAATCTCTTGATTAATTTAATGTAATTGTTGTATATTGTAATCTCAAAACTTTTTCTATCCTAATTCAATCAATTTTTGTTTTTTCATCTCTGTTGGGTCAATTGAATTTTCAGGGTTAATATATGTCTATTTGCGAGTTCGTCCCCTGTTTTGTTCCTATCAATTACTATTTCATCCATATCTACTTCTGTTGTGTATCCATCGTGTATCAGATAATATTTTCATTGTAATTTAGTTGTTTTGAATAAAGGTGCAGAAAAAAAACAACTATCATACAGAGAAGCACAATTTCTAGTCCTGGCAATTCTGAATTGATTCAAAAATCCATTTTAGTCTGCTTAATTTTGCTGCAACATTATATTTTGAACAATTCTTTGAAAATCGTTTCTGAATCAAATCGTGACCCTGAAAATCGGAATCGAATTGTTAGACAATGAAAGACTTACGTCTCTAGTTATGAAGATAGTTTGTCATTTAAAAAAAAGACTCAGCATTTCATGTAATTTATTTCAGGTGGATGTAATTAGGGAACATTTTACTCTCTCTATCTTTTGGTTCTCATCCCTGTTTGGGTTAGCTCACTCTCTTAGAATATGATCGTTTCTCAATATATTGAAATAACTCTGGATGACCTCCAAGAAACATTTATTTATTAGAGTCGATTCATTTCTTTACTGTAGACTATGGGTACGTTGTGTGTTTCTAAAACAATTTTCTCAAACCCTCAGTTGTCAAAGCCAGAATGAAACGCCCCCAACAATGGAAGAAATTGATGTGTGGCTGACGATCATCGGTTCATACCACAAGAAACTATGAAACAACTATAACTACGTAAGGAATGAGAAGGCAAATAATGAAATGATGAGCGTCCTGTATAGGAGATAGCTTAGAAACAGGACAGAAAAGGCATAAAAGGTTGAAAGAGAGAAACATTTTGTGATGGGGTCTAATCCATGTACTGCCCTGCAAGCTCAATTTTATTGAACAGACATAAAAAGACAAATTCTCCTTTCATGACTTATGGGCTTTGACTTTCATCCACAACAACAAAAGGTCAAAACTGCAGAGATGACAAAAAGACCAAGATCAAAGTCTTCTATGATATGTTGGAAGTATGGATTATGGAAGAAATGATATATATACTTAATCCCCACAACATCTCACTTTCTCTGGTTTTAAAACCAATCCCTGCTACAGCAAAAAAAAAAAACAAAAAAAAAAACGGGACAAAACCGATGCACCTTTTTAAAATTCTCCTTATCTCTGAGTCATTTCATGCTGTAATGACAATAATGGTGATCATTATCACAATCAGAGCCAATCATTGGTCTTTTCAGGGTGAAAATTACCCCTCAGTCACCTGCCTGTCCCCCAGAGACAGCCCCTAAATGCCCTTATTATCATCATCAAGGGCGTGCAGTGTGTGTGTGTGCTTAGATGAATTCGTGCACGAACGTGTGTTTTTATGTGCTCAACCCTCTGACACTACACACAACGCTACTTTCAGACGCTCAGAGGAGCAGGGACTCGGTTCATAACCATGGAAACAATAGAGGCGGAATGAGGACTCTGCAGGGATCTGCGGCAGCCGGTTTCCTCGCAGTAACAGGGTTTTCTGTGCAGCCTGAGGATATTGTGTGTCAGTGTGGGGCCCAGCTGGCCTATCTGCTAAGACCAGCTCACAATGAGCCGGCAGTCAATGGACTGGAAAGACTTGCTGCTGAATCTGGGACAGCCGGGGCTGGTGTGTGAGTGTGTGTGTGTGTGCGGTTGTCGATATGGAGGTGTGTTTGAGTGTGCAAAGTCAATGGCCCTGTCTCTTGGGGCATTCTTCCTACCAGCAGATGAGATGGGAGAGAGAGCAGATTAAGGAAGAGGTCATTTCTTGAGATAATGTTTAGGGAAAAAAATGAATTAACTTAGTGCTGTAGCTTTTTCGTAATTCATGTTTTGTCGTTGCAGTTTTTTTTTTCTCTTCGGCTCCCTACAGCTTGTTCAGTGTCATGTTTTCTGCCACACGGCCGCTGTTAGCGGTTAAATCTGAAGAAGCAGCATAAAATTCTAGCATGTTATTAGTTCACAACATAAATAGCTTTCAATGTATTATCTTTAGGAAAATAAAGTGATACTTTAAATATATATTTTCAGATTGGAAACCATATGTATAACTCCAGCTTGTTTAAGGTTTGGACAAAGAGGAAAAGTGTGAACACCTCCAAATTGCACTCATTCTTAAATGTGTTGTCTTTCCTGAGACCAAAGGAAGTTTTTCAGTTTGTAGCTTGGCTGCTGCTTGTAATGCTCTGAAAAAGAGCTGGGGATGGTTTCAGAGCTAAAGGGACAAATATGGTTTAAACTTGAGTTGATGCCCTCAGAAACATTAACTTTGGTTTGGTTTCGCTTTGCAGATGATTGTCAAATCATACCTTCTTGTAGACTACGCTCTGTTGGACTTCCTTTTGAGTTAAGGACCAGTTCTACAGTACACAACACCCTAACAACAGCCAGGATCTGCTTAGCCAGCGGAGACATCAGCATGGCTGGATAGTATTGCTTGTTTGTTTGGTCTTTCACGCATCAAACTCAAAGCAAGGCAAAGGAATTTAATTAAGCAGTTAGAACATTTTTAAGAACCAGGACTGGACGATATGACTGAATAATTTATCACGATATAAGCGATTCATATCAGCCGATATGAATAATTTTTTATTTGTTTTTAGTTTAAATATCTCAAATGCTGCCAAACTAGTGATTTGACCTTTCCTGTTTTATCCCATTTTCATTCCACATTGTTGTTTTTTATTTTTAAGTCATTATGTGACACGGTGGCACAACATGAAACTGCTGCTGTGCAACTTACCTAGCAGATTGTTGCTAGGTAACCAAAGAGTGAGTGAGTCAGTTGACACCACCATCTTTGCTTATCAGCTAGATGTGAGAGGTTGAGTGGCTAAAGCCTCACCTCTGCCTACATCTCCCAGAATGCTGTGCGGCTTTGGATCAAAGTTCAGTGAATATTCTATCGATTGAACATTGAATATTCTATCAGATATGTACGATAAAAGTTATTATTATTAGCAGTACAATATAATGGTAGTATACAATATCAAGTTTAAAAACTCTGAAAATACTGGACTAATTTTGTTTCTTTACACGATGGATTCATTATTCCACTTTCCAAGAAGGACTAAGTTTGTTTACCTATTACAATGGTGTTACTTATTCTGTTTTACAGATCGTATCAGTGTAATGGCTTTTCTTTTCTTTTTTTCATCAACATGCACATGTGCTGTGTGGGTTCATGTGTATTAAGAGCATCTAAAGCAGATGTGGTTCATGCCCTCCATCAGACTGGGCCACCATGTAAGTCTGACCTGAGATCAATATGCAATCTAACCACCCCTGGGGCATGGCAGCCTCTGATACGCACAACAGCAGAGCAGAGCGGAGCCCTGCATGTGTCAATACAAAGTCTTAACAGGACAAACAGAGCACTTTATATAACTGGCCTTGTGGTTGTTGGGACCTGTGGCGGAGCGAGCGCAGGGGACCGACATAAACCCTTCCGCCGCATCCTGTTATGGTAATGACCAGAGGCTATTTCCAGCAGTCTTTAAACAGGAAATCCCAGTTGTCCTCATGTGACACATGCAAAGACAAACTGTGTCCTGCTCAAGGACAAACAGAGGCCTGCCTTCTGTATGACTTACATGTTGGTGTTTGCCGTGGAAGTGAGCCACTCTCCGGCGAGGCCGATGATGTCCAAACCAGAAGATAACTGATTGAAGAACCGTGGGTGGCCTGAACAAATAAACAAATACAGGCTGCATTAGCAGGTTGCATCAGGTTTCATATACAGTGCGAACAACTAAATTGAGTTTATGTAATGCACTAGAGACAATCTGATTATGATTTGAGTGGGAAAAAAAACAAAAACAGAACAAACAGAAGAGCTATGGTGCTCAAACACTGTTTTTCTTTCTATGGTCACCTATAAAAACAATAGATCAAACATGAACATTTAGTATGCGATATTTGCCCTGGTGACAGCTGTACGACAGCCGTTTAAACTGCAAGGTGCTCACACTCAGCCAACACTCAGGACACGAGCTCTCTACACGGGTTACATGATGAGCAGATGCATACTAAGTATCACGGAAAAAATAGCTGGTATATCTGCTGTTACCGCTATCGGAAGAAACGAGCCACTTTCTGTTTCAGCACCGTGGAGAGCTCCACTTCAGCCCACACACACACACACACACAGACACACAGACACACACACACGCGCACACGCACACACACACACACACACACACACACACACACACACACACACACACACACACACACACACACACACACACACACACACAATAAAATCCTCCTGGCAGTGCTTTAAAACGAAGAGAAAAACAGAGGCTGAATTGAACAAGCATGGGGTAAAACCCAGGGGACAGTTTGAGCTTTGTCGTTTTAGCAGCTTGAAACAGCCCACGTCAGGATCGCCCTCAGGCTACACTCGGTTTAATAAGTCATGGGGGGAAACAGGAGGGAACGTCAAATGAATAGCAAGGGGAAACACACAAGGTAGTAGTTATCTTAATAGACTACATGTGTGGAAATAAAACCCTCTTTGTTTTTCTGGCGCTTAATTTAAAAGTAAATATTGATTCAAAAATGTAATTATACATGTTCAAACCTTCAGCCTAAATAAATTGTAGCCAAGTCACACTGCGAAACCAGTAATATTTCAGCAAGCTTTTGGCCAACAGTTTTTTTTTGTTTTTTTTTCTCCGAAGAGTTTTTGCGGCGCTAGTGGCTCGTATTTTTTCGACAGTGGGCAGACAGGAAGGAGGGTGAGGAGAGGGGGGAAGACATGTGGCAAAGGTCGTCGGGACCGGGAGTCGAACCCGCGACGTCCGCGTCGAGGACTAAGGCCTCCAAAAGTGGGGCGTGCTAACCCCCTGCGCCACCACAGCACGCACCTGGCCAACAGTTTAACTATTTGAAGTAATTTTCCTATGCAACCGTGTAAAATTAAAGGGTAGTATTGTGTAAAATACATGTTTTTTAAGCTTTACGTCATGTTATAAAGTGATTCTTAATACCGTAATCTCCCATGGCAACCATTCAGCTGCGCAAAAAGCGCCTTTAAAAACAAATCTCCACCTTGAAGCTGCAGTTTTCAAGGTTCCGCTACACACAGCAGCCCTCCACCCGAAACTCCAATGCTCAGTTCCTTCAGACTAGCCAGCAGCAATTGGCACACACCCTGTGTCTGCACATCTGCTGAACTCAATATACGAGCCACTTCTCACCTGTCCGGATGCCGTATTTCAGCGTATCCCTGCAGTCCACCAGGATCTGCTCCAGGGACTCCGGCTGGTCAGACAGCTCCAGGTTGAAACCCTCCATGCCCTCCAGCAGCTGGTGAGGGTGGTGGAAATCCAGCACCTTGGTGGAGCGGTCAAAGGTTTTCTTGATGTAGTTTGTGAGGATTTCAACAACCTCCAGCAAAAACTGTATGGTGGGCTCCTCTCCATTTTTGGCTGGCAGAAGGTCTAAGAAGTGGGAGGGGAGAGTTAGTGGGAATAAAGCTTAGCGGTGAATTTAAAACCGGTCCTTGTTTAAAATTCAAACATATTTAAAAAACACCAAATTCAATTTGATCTCCAAATGTTCATTTATTTTTTACCTTGTGTCTCAATGTCAGTTGGAATCAAATAGCTTAAAGACGACTACAGGCTTATTTGATAACTGCACTTTAGAAATTTTCCTGAACTAAACTTTAAAAGGACAAATTGACTTGTTTTACCTCAGGGGTAATAGTGATTTTTCTGTTTCTCCTTTAGACCCAAGTGACCAATGAGACTTGGATTAAAGGTGGGAATGTTGTGGAAGCTTATTTTCAGTCTATAATAACTAATAACAGTTTCCTTGCGGCCAGGTTGTCATACAATAATGTGAAATGCTGAACTTTGAATCTATGATGGTGTTAGACAAAATGGCCGTTTCACTGCATTAAATTAACCTCAATGCTTAGATTAAAATCTAAAATCCTCAGTCATACTTAAGTTTTACAAGGGCAGTTATGAGAACTTTTGAGGTTTTTTTTATTAAATAGTTTTCAAGCTGGACACCATGCAAACCCAAAAGGCTTTGAAACACTTCTCGAGTATTCATAAAAAACTCAACAAGTTGTAAACTATATTTCATAGAAGCTGTAATTAGCGTAGAATAACTGAAAGGATCTGACCTGTGCAGGTCATACAGTTTACAAGCCAAACCTCATTTAAAGTTATGTGCAACTTTAAATGAGTTGTACATAACTTATAGAGAGGCTTAAAATCTAAATAGGATAAAAGTTTCACAAGTTGTATTTTATGACACCTGTCATTGCTGCAGAATGAATCTGTTCAGGTTTTAGTCTGCAGTTTTCTGGCTGGACCCCATTTAAGGTGGCGGACAAGCCAAGCACCTTTAAGCCATTCTCCTTTTTGGGTTTTAACAAACTGAATGAAAAAGCTTCATAAACTATATTTTATACAATTTCTAAGTTATTTGTGCCAGCTCATTTCCAGGTTTGACCGATCTGCTGCTGTTTTCTGATATATCCTGTCTGAGGTGAAGAAGAACCTAAAAAGCTGTAAATCACATTTCCAGTGTTCACAAATCAAAAATAAAGGCCTAAAAATGTATTTAGTTGAATCTTTCATATGTTAAATGCGTCCAAATTTGACTTGTCTATTGAGTGTGGTCTTTCACGAATTTATTGTGCTTTCATATTAGTCAAAATCAGGTTTGACTATCGTTTTATATGTACTGTGAAACCGCGGTACTCCAGATGTTGTTGAGGTGAAATCAAATTGGGAGCAAATTTAAGCGTCGTAAATAGTCTACCAGGTGAAAACAAGCAATAACATTAACTAATTTGACTTAATAGCTAGTTAATTGTGTTTCTTGGGGGGAAAAGAAAATGAAGCAAATTCACAAACTTAATGAATTTAGCTAATTACGAACAATTTACAGTTGCATGAAAAGATAAGAGCGACAGGCCAGCGAAAGAAAAAACCACAAGGAAACACTTTTGTAGTTTTGTACGAAGGCAGGGCTAAAAGCACCGTTTTAGGCCCACCGTTGTGAAACTACAGCCAGGTGTAAAGGTCTCACCTCGGGCGAACAGGTTGGAGAAGTCTGTCTCTGTGCGGCGGTAGCGCGAGTCTCTGTCGCTGTTGTCGCACGAGAGCAGGTTCTTCTGGCCCGCGAGCCTCCCTCTCTCTTCCAGGCTGTTGTTCTTCTGCAGGAAGCCTAAAGTGTTGCACGACGAAGAGAACGCGTTATCTCCAAGCACCTCCATTACACTCAGAAAAAAAAAATAAGGTTTATGAAAACAGAAAAAGAAATAATAAAAAATGAGTTTATTTCACAAAATCTGAGACGATGAATGTCCGATTTTTTTTTTTTTTTAAAGCTGTTTCGGCTTCATATGATCTGAGCCGTGTGAAATGCTAATTGGTGTGGGCAGGTCAACCTTAAATAGGCCAGCGGCACGCGCCAATGTTAGGACTCGACCACCGGGGAAAGCGGGGGAGAGGGTCCCACCCAGTGACGTCACAGTCGGTCCCTACCAGCAGGGAGCAACAACAGGCCGAGTCAGTACAACTACACGGCAGCCCGAGGCGATGTTCCACGCAGCCGCTGAATACAAACCCAATGGTTAATGACGGATGAACAGAGTCCCGAGGCAATCTGCCTCCGCGCGCCCAGGGGGAGGCCTATTTTACGTTCAGCCACTTAATCAGGCGGCTCCTAACTGAATAGCTTTCTGTAGATAAATGCGTAAAAACATAGACGTCCCATTCACGCCTGTTCGAAACCCTTTTTTCTGAAGGCGCAGTTATGTCTCTTGTTATAAAGCCGATTTAAAATCTATCTTTGTGACATTGTAAACATTCTCACTCCACCTGCCCTCAAGGCACGACTTCATCAAAGTCGAAATGATAAATTAAAATTAAAGAAGACAAAAAAAGAAAGGAAAAAGGATCACTGGCTTGTCGTACTTCCTGGGGCCTTTCATTGATTTCTGGTGAGGCAAACAGGTCAATAACATTCCGTTTGATTACCTTCATCTCCATTTTGTAAATCTACATCATCCATGGATTTTGCAAGTCACAAAAACTAACCACAGATGTTTTGTTAAAATAATAAAAATATTAATAATAATAATGGTAATGATAATAATGCCACTTTCGTCAAAATGAGACGAAAATGTTTTATTTAATTCTAGGGTTTTGTTTGTTTTTTCCCCCCTTCCTCGACATGTCGAAAGGGCTTTTCTTCTCAGTGTTGATAAGGAAAGGACACGGTGGTCAGGGGGCGGGTTGTGGGGGGTATCGCCACGGCACCTTAGGGGCTAATGCCCGCTGACCTTTGGGAGATGGAAACGCAAAGTGACAGTGGTGGATCGGCCTGTACGAGCAGCTCAGCTCTGAACAATGGCCTACATTTCAGAAGGCCTCAAAATGGGTAAAAACAAACAAACAAAAACTTGCAGTAATGACCGGTTTCGAAGAAAAAAAAATGCACAATAATACAAATATTTTCCGCAAATTGAATGTCAGACAGAAGCGACAAACAAACAAACAAACAAAAAAACCCGTCCTCCTGATATATGGCTCACGAGGTGGTGAAATCGTGACAGGAAATGATGGATGGGCTCGAACCAGAACTTACCGCAAATCTTCATCCCCAGTTTCCGTGTGCATCCGTGCATCCACGCATACTCGTAGGCTAAAACAGAATGAACGTTTTTGAGTTTTGCTTGTGTGTGTGTGTGTGTGTCTTTGTGTGTGTGTGTGTGTGTGTGTGTCTTTGTGTGTGCTGTGCAGGCCGTGCAGAGGCGGATGACGACGGAGCACACACTGAGCACAGCGTGAAGCGACGGCTGTCGGACAGGTCGGCTGAGTCATATTCTCCTTCCCTTTTTTTAAATTATTTTCAATACACAGAATTGGTTGGCCTTTCTTTTGTCCTCTAATTATATCCTCTGTGCCACAACCCCTTTGTATTTCAGCGAGAGTAGTTTTAAAACATTTCCGATTTTGGTTTCAATCAATAGGGACCGAGGGGCTCATCCACGCCGGCTCGAAACCACGCAGCCAAGGGGCGGGCTGGAATTAACACCCGTGAAATGAGCCCACGGACGAGAAATTAATTGAGTGCAACAAAGGATATGTGACTGGAACGGGCTGGTAATGGGCGTGATTTTAGGTAGCCTGTGGCAAGCTGGAAATAGAAAGCAGCTTAAACCTTACATCTGATACACTGTAAAACTGAATTTAGGAGGACATTAAATATGAACCAATAAAACTGCTTCTATTTTTAATCAAGAGTTACACAAACGCAATGTTTCAAAATGTTACAATTGTAACAGCATTTGTCGCTTTGTCGTTGTGAACGTCCTGACTAAACATTTAAATTAGAATGAAACTGCAGATGTTGGTTCACGCCACTGTTATTCTTATTCGTTGTGTGTGGCGTCCAGCAAAGGATGCTGGGTATATAGTGTAATACAAATCAATATAAACATAATTAAAATTAAGAACTGTCAAAAGACTTGTGCTACAACAAGAATTCAAGTTAGCGTTTAGCGCTAATGCTAATGTGAAGTATACTGACAAGTGAAGTTTCTTGCACCTGGAATGTGATGGAATTTAAACAACAAAATTGGTAAAATTATTTATAATTTTTTTTTTTTTCTGAATTATTATTTTTTGATTAATTTATGCCCTAGAAAATTAAAATTCTGAGTTAAATATTTACTAAAATGATAAAGAGCTAGCAAGCATTTTAACTTGTAAATACAGCATAACATTCAATAACTGTTAGATTTTACATTAGTAAAAGTTCAGAAATTTAAAATGACTTGAAATTGTGAATGTTTCTGTTTTGAAACACGAATTTTAGCCTGTTTAGCAACTTTGCTAATGCTAAACCTGCTAGCAAGTGGCGCTTTTTAACCACGAGTTCATTGTCAGAGAGCAGCACGTGTTAGCTGTGGTTACCATGGAAAGGTTTACAAACCACCATGGTATTTTCTTTTCATTTTGATTAGGAACAGTGCTAATGCTAACGTTAAACTTGCTTATCAGATTCTGTTGAGTTAGCACATCTCAAGAGTTAGTCGGAACTCGCTTAAGTCTTGTTGCTGTTGGACCTACATAATTTCTACTCAGAAATATTGAGACGAGTAAAACAATATCCAAACAAAAATATCCAAACAAGTTGTTACGTCGGCTTTATAGCTTAAATGCTAACGTTTTGTTTCTGTACAGTATTGTCAATATTTCACAGCTTCTTAACCCTGAGGCTCTCATTAGCATATCTTAGATGTGTAGTAACATGCTAAACAAACTCTTATGTTTTTGTTTCTTTTAAACCAGAAGCACAAATGACTAATTAGTTCAAATGTAGCTGTACATTTGTCAAATAAATACATTTTTAAAACAGTATCAAATAATTTATTTATAAGCTGGAAAAAATGCATAATTTCTTTTCATAGATATTTGGCAAAATTTTTCCTCCCAAAGAATTACAAAATTTTTAACACTACAAAATCTTTTTTTTTTTTTTTTTTTTTTTTAGAAATTCTAACAGCTTGTTTTATTAGTGCACAGAACTCAAGCAGGCTTTATGCAGGTGCAGCCTGAGGGACAAGCGTGAGCTGCAAAGTCATGGCATAGGCCTACATAAAGCACCTGATGAGAAACTCTGTAAAACAGAACAAAACAGAGCAACAAAAAAAAAGTGTTTTTATATGTTGAAGCAATCTCACGTACCAGGACACAAACACCCACGCACAGACACAAGCCCGGCAGGCGTGAGATGGAGCACAGCAGAGAGATAATGGCAGCAGCAGCAGCAGCAGCAGACAAAACAAACATTATAGTTTAGATTTTCTTATTTCTTTCTTCTTTTCATTTCTCTCCAATGCGTCTTTGTGGGGGTACAGATTCACCTTGGGGATAAATCCGGGAGTTTGAGACACGTCCACTTGACGCCCAAAGGCCATAAGTATATGAACTCTCACTCCAAAATGTTTCGTTTAAGGAAAAACAAAAGAAGAAAATGTCATATGTGCCGCTTCACAGGCCCCTGAATTGGCCGTTTCTCGCTGCTGACTGGCTGAGTTGAGGAGGACAACACCCTGTTGTTGTTATTATTATTATTATTGTTATTATATTTTCTCCTCCGCGTTGCGGTGAAGATGGCCGCTCAAACGTGTTTTAATAGTCGATTTTGTGCATGCGCCACAGACTGAAAATGTGACTAATTGACCCCCCCCCACTCCCCCCGGGTTAATGTATAGCCATCTCTGCGAAAAGTGGATGAAAAATAACTAGCCAATAAAAAAAGATGATATCAGTTTTTACTGGGAAAAATATATACATATGCATTTCGGTTTTTATCATGGAATATTAAGAAGTCAGAAGTAAATGCGAACGAATAAGACTCCATCAAAAAAAAAAAAGGAAGAAGACGCAAAATGAAGCTGCAAATTATTCGGAATTATTATCATGTGTTTTCTATAGGGATAAATGTCATTCAGATAGGCTTTAATGGTGCGTTATTTCAGCCTTGTCTGCTGCCCGGCGCGCACTGCTGATCCGCCAGACAGCGACAGGCTGGTGTAATGGCTCTGTTTTTAACCGGGATGATTAACGACGGAGCCCACACAGCAAATGGCCCGGGCGAGACTGCCTTTATCAGGGAGAGGTTGAGGGGAGAGGAGGGAGAGAGAGAAACAGAGAGAGAGATGTGGGGGGTTGGACTGGGTTCAGAAGAGCCTTTTAGCAAGGCACCATCGGCCTTGTCGTTGAGCTGCTATCTTTTCTGAGGGTAACTCCTGGACACGGAGGCAACATCGCCGGATGGTCGGTGTGTGAGGACCTACTTCCAGTCGGGGGTCGTAAATTAGCCGCGTTGGGGTCCTGCTCCTCCCCGGTGGCTCTGGGTTCGGACGTCGCCATCGCTTCTCCTGGTATCTGGTGTCCAAAGCTGGGGGAAAATTCACCTGCAAACAGAAAGGTGGTGGTGGGTGGGGGCGGTGAAAGAGGCTGCGGGGTCTGAAAACATAAAATCCAGAATAAGCGGTAGATCCATGGTGAGATCTGATGAAAAATAAATAAATAAATAATAAATAAATAAATATTTCCGAAGACCAAGCCCGGTGTGGGCATTGATCGAGACGCGCAGTTTGAAGAGAATTGCGCACGACATAAACAGAACAGGTGCACATCAAAACGCAGATATTTATGGATATTTTAAAAATGTTTAAACGACCATGTCTCGATTTGCAACAATTTCCCCCCCCCCCATACATAATGCATAACGAGAATGATTGACAGGAATGAGCCAGACACCTCTATCATTGCGTCTTTCAATAAACGATCCTCTTTTACCCCCCTTCAGTTTTTTTTTCTTAATTAGATCCTCCAAAAAATAAATTAAAAATAAAATATTTGCGCTTTATTGTCGAGCATCCCCAGCCATCGCACCAGTTGATATTTTCGAAGGAGCACAAGGACATAGAAAACATTTAGACTATTTTCCCTCTATTAAGAATCTATGTGATCAGTGAAACATTGCAGTCTAAAAAAAGAAAAAACGAGTCGATGTCATAAAGGTGTGAGGGGGGGAAAAAACACGATTCGTTCTGTCACTCTTCTAGGATTTCAAATATCAAAAGTAATTGAGTATTTTCATTTAAAACTGCATCATAATAATAATTATTATTGTTTAATGAAACCAGCTCCGGGTTTTATGATACCTAGAAGGATCAACCTGTCACCTGTCTGGGTTTTTGCGGCTATCGACGCCTTGTCAATAAACACGAAGCACAGAAAGGAAAGGGGTGAACGGATCTTACCGGCACAGGTTATCCACTCCACGCACTAACTAAAGAATATGCGCGACAAGAAGCAGTCCATTGACGGAGGGAGCGCGCTGAAAGAATCCAATCCAGCTGCGAGCGCACGTTGACCCGCCCTCCACCCGGTCCTCTCTCAAGAATGTCTTTTATTCGTTATTTATATCGGAGAGCTGAGGCTGCCCATTGGTCCCTCGACGCAGGCAGTGAGTCACGGCGCTGCCTCCCCGTGACGCCTAATGAAGCCTGCCCGGAGTCCACTGACAGCGGAGAGGCACCACAAGAAGCCTGGCAAGACTTGGGGAGCGAGCGAGAGAGCGTGGGGGTGTGAGGGGTGGGGGGGACGAAATGTGAAATTAAATGCAACAGTGACGTGTTGTTCCTTCAGGCACGTGCGTGTCTCCAGGTGTGGGTTGTGGGGGTGGCTGGGGGTGATGTTGGGTGGTGTGGGGTAATGATCTCCTAAAACGCTTTCTGACTTGATTCCTCAGCGACTGACCTTGAGGAGACACATTTTTTTTTAGACTCTTCTTGGTTTCAATTCAGTCACCGCCTATTTATTTTGAGCTGCAGACATAGACTACAGCCAAGCCCCTCCATTTGTTTGAACAAGTGCAGAGATTGACCTGCCGGTGTGCACTTGGACTTATGGTCAGCAGCTGATGGCCACACATTGTCCTTTGTAAGGAGGAGGATTTATGGTTCTATCAGTTACATCACCACGTTTCATGATGCTCTCCATCTGAAATGCTGAGTCAGTTTTCCACCAGATGTAATCAGACGCACACTGTGCAAAAGGTTCCACCTATGTTTCATGTGTCACATGATTTCTTTTTTTTCTTCTAAAAGTCAGGGCTTTTTTTGGCAGGCGAATGTATGTGTGTGAACGGGTGTGTGGCATCCAGGAGCGGTTGTGAACTGATTTCACTCACCAACATGTAGGTTTCAGACGAGACGTCTTGAGATCCGATGCGAGTTCAAAGTAAACAAACATGACGGACTGGGAAGAGGCAACGGCGGTATAGTTTCCAACATCCATTGGAGTTTCTGGTTGCAGTTGTTTGGTCTTCTGTGTGTCTTTGATTCCGCTCCGTGTTTCCATCCCGATAAGCGGAGCGTCCTTAAGATTTTTGGGAAGGGGGAGATCGGGCTGAAAGTCATTAAGGATATTGCCGTGTGAACTAGCCATTAGGCTTGCAGAGTTTTAAATATGACTTTGGGTTCTTGTGCTACCTCCTGGATGAGTCAAGGATACATTTTAGGATCATTTTGGTCGTCCGACCGCTCTTGGAAGGCTCTCCCCACTGTTCATTGTTTCATCATTTGTTCCAATTGGCTCTGATTTTGTGTGACTGGAGTCCTAAACTCTTAGAAATAGCGTTACAACCCTTTACATACCGATGAATGGCAATAACTTTGTTTCTCAGCTGTTCTTCAATTTCTTTAAATCGGAACACAACGTGCCGGCGTTAGTGATCGGATCTGATTTCGATTTCTACGTGAACCTTGTAACGGGACACCGACTGCCATACACTTCACAAATACGACCTTTGTGTAAAAATGGCGAGAAGAAAGAGATTAAAAAAATAAACTCCTTTAAAAGTTATCACTATAGTGGTTGTAGATGGAGCAGCTTGTTATTCTAAAAGCATCGACTCTGGGGGACAGGTACGCCAAGCAGACTGTCAGATTGTGGGATTTGTCTGTCTGTACTCTGATGCCATTGTGTTTACCTCAATCTTACCTCAATAATTGTACCTTTTTGTGTTTTCACCAATGGAAAGAGGTTAAATAAGATGCGTTTCACAGAATTTCTCTTCAGTGTTGAATATGCAGTTCAGGCTTGATCAGTCTACGTATTTTAGATTTGGAACTCACTTGAGTTCAGGCTTGTTGAAGACACAAACAATAAAATAACCCTTGAAGCTTGATGAATGTAAATGCCTCTTGCTGCCCCCCTCCCCCGACAGACTGATGCCCTGGGTGGCGTGTCATATTGCCTATCTCAATACCGCCATCGAGTGCATCGGTAAAGAGAGCAAGATGCGTCCTCCGTGCAGAAATCATCCGTTTGAGCAACGTCTTTTACATTCACCTCTGCCTGTGTCATACTGTTTAATCTCCACCCTGATTTATTAAAGTGGCACACAGACAAAAACCTTCAGATAACAAAGCAAACCCCCTCTAGCGGGTCCAATATGTACTTAGAGGCGTTCCCATCCCTCTGCTCTGCTCGCCATTGATGTTCCGCACATTTTGTTTTCCAACAGGAGCTTCCCAGGAACTCTTTTCCGTTTTTCTTTTCTTTGAACCAGCATCAGTGCTGGGCCGCATACGTTTTCAAAAACAGGTCTGAACTTGTTCGCCTGCTTTCCATGCTGCGGCTGTGTGAGTTTCACCTAAAACTTGAGCATAGCAGACAAAAATGTCCTTTGTTGAACGTCCTGTTGCGCTGAGAAATTTGATGCCGCCGATTCTCCTGTCACTTGTCATCAAACCACAGCAGGTACAAAGGGCCCCAACGAGGTGAAAGTTTGTTTGACCAGCTGCCGTCAAACCTCGGAAACTCCAAACATCGTGTTGGCTGCTAGTCTCCAAATGTTTCTTTCCATGGAGAAACCGTAGAGAATTGATTTCAACTTTAGCCTGGCTTTAATATTTGAATAAAAACTATTTATATTGTGAAATTGATGCAATTCAAATGTTGCACTTCAGCATGGTTTGTGTTAAATGTTCTAATTTTAGTGAAATACATTCATTTTTCCCCGATATTTGTTGTGTTCCTGAAACGGCTGAAAATTCTACACATTCCATTCTGGGGCGGTCTGCCGTCTGAGACATTTCTCACGCAAACATCCTCAGTGGGCATTACAGTACACTTGCACAGTGACATTTCTCAACTTTTCATGTCGTCTTCAGGCAAACTAGACACTCATTTCCAGTTTTAGTTTGCAGGGATGTTTTTGTTTGCTCGTTTCGTAGTCATGCACACAGAGAAAGCCGGTGGCAGAGCAGCTAGATTCTGTTTTACAGAGGGGATGACAGTGGACCGACGGTATTCACGGGGGCGGGGTGGCATGGACCCCAACCACAAGTAGCTAAAATCCTCAAATAACTGAGCCCCCACCCCTCTAAAAACACCTATAAGTGCCTATTTTAATAATCCAAGCACCAAATATATCTTAATATGTATCAGTAAGCACAGTCGAAACAGCCTTAGCACTACCGCAGAAGCTAACATCTTCCTTATCTCTGCTATTGACAGTACGGAAAAACCAGTGGCGGCCATTGACTGGCTGTTTGCCGATGCCAAATATCACTGTATTAGTGACTTTAGTATATAAGAACACTTAAACTGTATTTTTTAAGTAGATATAAACGGTACCTATTAATATTGCGCAAACTTATGATTTAAATCATTTTTTGTGAAGTGTTAATAATACCCAACACCAGTTTCATTCAAACTGATTAAAATGTCAAGACTACTGTTGTTATACTCAAAGGGAATATTTTGTCACCTTCCTAAATTAACGGCCTAAATCAGTTTTTTTTTCCCCCCAAAAAAATGATTGGCAAAAGACGGCCTAGACCATTATTTTACGAAGCTGATGAGTTTTATTGTATTTTTTTAATGATCGAAAGAAGTTAGGATTGCTTGATTCACACTGACTAATGAAGTATTGCAAATGTTGACGAACAAAAGGTGCAGCTTTTCCATTATTGCCTCATCTGTGTTAAACACTGGTAGTGTGGAATGTGTGTGTGTGGTGTTTTGTGTTTGATTATAATTGTGTGTAGACCCTGATGAACACCAAATCATTTACAAATAGTTGGACGATCAGTTAGTTCAAGTATTTGAGTTTTTTATTTGTTTGCTTTTTGTTCTAGTTTATTCCTTCTGTTAGTTTAGTTTCTCATTTTAGGCCTTCGGTTTATTTTGTTAGATTTGGTAATTATTTTTATGTTCTCTATATTCATAGTTATTCTACCACTTATTCCCTTTGCCCAGCTGCTTGTCATTTACCTCATCTAGCCTCACTTTCTCCCCTCCCAGCTGCTATTTCTTTCCCTACTTGGTTCTTTTGTCCTCTCTGCTCCATCCTCTGTATATCTACCTCTTGGTTAGACTTTGGTTAGACTCATACCCAAAAGACTTTAAAGAGGGTGCACTTCATTTAATGAAACAACATCGTATGTGGCGTCATTTACCTTAACTTGTAACCTTAGACATGTTTTCCTAGCCCACCTCTCTTTACACCAACTTAGGAAATAAAATGCTACACAGATAAGCCACTTAAAGCATAAAAGGCAGTGTTTGTAACACTTCCAGTGTCCGGCAGTTTCACGGCTTCTCTCAAGTAACTGTTTCTGTCCACCCTCGGTGGCAGCCATAATTCATCCAATAAGTAGCTGTAACTGCTACATTAGCCGCGCACACTTCGAAATGACTCGCCTCAGTCTCAAATCAGCATGCAGCGAGAGAGAGAGAGGGAGAGAGTTTGTGGAATAAGTTGTTGTGTGGCTGTAATAGGTTCAGGTCTCCTTGGCACTTGGCTGTATTATTTCATGCTTGTCTTGAGATCTCGAGAAGACGCAGACTGTTAGATTGACGGGCTGAAAGAGTGAGCCATCTTTTAGATGCTAATTTAGCACATGACTGACAGGATAGTTTATTTATCTCTCAGAATTTGAAGCAGTGTTAAGGCAAGAGTTGAGGTTGGCTGAGGACAATTAAATGTATTTGCCTTCTCCTGGTCTCTCATCCAAGCACTTTCAAAACTCACACCAATTAGGCGGTGCGGTGACGTTTCTCGGACGGTGAACGCTCCCTCGCCAACTCGCCACTGAATCCACGACGCGTGCATGACTTTATTCATTTGTATGTGGGCTTTTGTGATTGTAGAAGTGGGGAAGTAAAAAAAATTTAAAATCACTATGACCTGTTAAAAAGTTGCTCTTGTTGCTGCAGTTCTAGAAGAGTTTGAAATTCACTGCATTTGTGTTTTAAATGCATCTGTTTTTCAACACAACGTACTTAAATGTATTGGCAGCATTATGTAAGATGATCTTCTGAGCTTTACATCACGTTATGATGCAATTCCCTCATCAAAAACACACCTGGATTGTGTCTTTGATTATTTCACGCATGTTTGAGAAATTCTTTTATTGTCCGTGTCAACCATTCAGCTGTGCAAAACAGCCGGGTGGACCTAGCCCCGCCTTTGAGGGTGAAGCTCCTCCTCCGAGCTGCCGTCTACAAGCTCCTGACTCAAAGAGTGGCTCTCAGCTCCTTCACACTGGCCAGCAGCTATTAGCAAAAACCTGCTTGAACTGCACATCAGGTGCATTACAAGCTACTTCTCAGCGCAACGCTGGTAATAATGTCGCTTAAGGGTGAATAGAAGAATGGCGTTACGATAACTTCCTGAAGGCAGAGTTTCAGAAAGAGCAGGAGCTTCTTAAAGAGACAGAGGCCCAAGTTCAAAGCATTGAATTACGAAGTACAGTTTCTTTTCATTTCTATTACTTGATTGTGCTATAAAATGGTACTATGTGCCTGGAAAATACATAATACTGCCCCTTTAAATAACTTTATGTTGTCATCTGCTCATCATCAAGCCCACTGAAAAATTGTACTCTCTATTGTTTTGGTTCATTTCATGAACCTAAATTACTTGCTTAGATCATCCAGTAATTTAACCTTCACAGTTGGGGTGGAGAAAACAGATTATTGTGCTGAAAACTCTCTCTCATCATCAATTTGACATTGCAAGTATCCATGCAGTAGCTCGCCTGCTATGCGTGAACGGAGATTTTTAACGCCTCTTAAAACATTTGGACTTAAAGCAAAACTGTGCTCACCATGCAAGAAAGTGAGTTTAATGATTTGTTTCCAAAGGCTGATGTAAAACATTGTGCTTGTGCTGACAATGCTGAGAAAAGAACCCACAATAAGCTAACTCCTATAAGCTAACTCGCACATATTTTCTGCACAACATTCAGATGTACACATGTTTACACACAGAAGGATTTCATCAGTTAAGGTAAATGTATTTTGTTGACAGTAAGACCACACCCAAAAGGGGTTTTGTTTTTTGAAGTGCCTTCATAGCCACAATGTAAGACCTAAAATGTCCAGAAACCAGGTCTGAACTGTAGCTAAATTAGCAGACAGTCGGACTGAAACATCTGCACAAAGTCGAGAGAAATGCAGTTCTAGATCACTGACCAATGTCCAAGGGACATTCCAGGCTTCCGCACAGAAATAGTGTTTCACCAGACTTAAAATGGCAATAAGCAAGTAAATAAGCAAAAGTTTGATTTGATCATTTTGGTGATCATTAGGAAACATGCTGGTGACATATTTTTAAAAGCTGAGGAGGTTTTATTGATTAGATCAAGGATAGGTTTGTTTTTACGGAAGTCATCAGACATCTCCTTGGGATCGGAGATGTCGAGACGTAAGTTGTTGCAGTCAATCCGACCCACTATAGTGTCATCCGTAAATTTAAACATCTGGTTTATTTGCCAATACAAACTCAATCATTTGTATAAAAGGAAAACATTGGGTGCCCAACACTGCTGGACATTGGTCTAGACTCTAGGCCAGGGGTGGGCAATCCTGGTCCTCGAGGGCCGGTGTCCTGCAACTCTTAGATGTCTCCCTGATCCAACACACTTGAATCCAACAGCAGAATCACCTCCTAAGTGCAGAGTCCTGCTAATGACCTCATTATTTGACTCAGGTGTGTTGAAGTAGAGATACATCTAAAAGTTGCAGGAGACCGGCCCTCGAGGCCTGAAGTTGCCCACCCCTGCTCTAGGCCAAAGGTTCTGGTCAAAAATCCAGTTGCACATTGACTTCTTCCCACCCACTGCAATGACTTTTGGGATAGTGATAAAAGCAGAAGAAAAGTAACACAAACAAAATTTGTGCATGTAATCTTTGCTTGTACAGTTTGAGGATGTTATGAAGACAAAGTGAAACAGTACCTAAACACACCTGTTTTTCCTGTGCCCTCAACGAAAGGGATTGCGTGATATGGTAGACAGATAGTTGGCAACCTCTTACTTGAAAGCTTTTGTAATCATAGAGCCGGAACTTTCTGTTAGATGTTACAAAATCAAAGTTCAGAAAAAGGAGAAGCAGCACATGCTGATGGTTCTCTGTTGCCTGCTTTGGTCCGCACTGAGAGTCCGCTCAAAGAGCCAGACATGTGTCTCCAAGCATAACATTCGCAGCACAATTTCCAGTCATAACTGATCAGGGTTGGTTTTAAGAAAGATTCGAAGCATTAGAGGCAAGCGGATTGATCCAAAAATATCCATAATAATGGGGTGTCAGTTTCAGGTCAATGCTAGCGTGGTAAAATCCGTACCTTAGTTTTAGATTCCCTCTTGTGGAGAGTTATCCGTTTTCCATGAGGTTCTTGATGTATGAGGTTGAAGAAGAGTCAGTGAGTTGAACTCATGGATTCCATTTATTAATACCAAAATGCAGCTGGTCCATTGTTCAAGCTATCCCTATGGGCTAGCAGACAAAAATGGCATCAAACAATAGTTTGTAATTCCCTTTGTTAGCCTCTAAGCTAGATGTTAAAGAAGGCGTTCTCTAGTGTGTAATTTCCTTTAGCCTTAGCTTAGCGCTCATGTGCTCTATGTGAGTGCATGTCTGTATATACGAGCATTCAAATAGCTAAAAGAGATAGAGGAAAACACCGAATTGTTTATTCTCAACACACTTGAAATTTGGTTTTATTTTCGTATTGTAATTTCTCAGCTCTACCTCAAACAAGATTTTTGTTTTGATTTTCACTCAAATTGTGGTTTTTTTTTTTTACTTAAAAAAAAAAATTTAAAGTATTTTGTAGACACCTATAACGTTTGTCCAAGTTCTGTACTAGCTTTGAACAAAATATTTCAAAGGAAATCCCACAAAAGCACCTAAAGGGTCAGAGGTGTGACGATATATCAAACTTAAATAAAAAGGGCTGGTATCGGCGATACGGGCCCTATATTTACTCGGTATTGGTTATGCCGTATCGCACACCTCTGCTGAACCGACTGAACTGTGGCTCATTTTAAAAGGTGTAATAAAAAAAAATAACAAAAATGTGGGGGAAAAAAATTAAATAAACAGAAAACAAGAAAAACTGGCTCCTTGTTTTAAGATCACCAGCTGATTTACACATGCCAAGAGAATCACTGCGGCAGTAGACGTCGTGGAAATTCACCCAGACACGCCGCCGCCGCCGCCACTTCATCATCAGGCAGACACAGCCACACCTGCCGTGGAAGGTTGATGGGAAATTATATCCCACCCAGACCACATGATAACAGAATCATTTCACACTCCACCGATCCTCCGCACGGCTCTCTTCGAGTGCCAGCGCGTGCGTCCGTTATCGTGGAGGCAGACGGTGTGCGCGTGTGCCTGGAGAGACGGCGCTCCTCACAAAATTTCCATTTGTATGAACCCTGGGGCCACGCTGCCAGAGAGAGAGACAGCAGAAAGACACGCTACGTCCCCTTAGGACATCGGCGACGTAAAAGCCGTGTACTCCGAGAAGGAGCACCCGCTGAACATACCTTCCCTGCCTTGGTTTCACTATCAAAGACCTGCTTCTAACAAAAAAAAAGAAACAGCCCTTCCTATGCGGTGCATGTAAGTACGACGCATTCGGGGCCCACGTTTCCCCGTGTTTGGGAAGCATCTGTGCAGGTCCGTCAGTGTGACGCAGTTTTCTGACGGATCCACATCCTCATTGCCTCACAACCTCCGGCAGGAGAAAGGCTAATAATAAAAGCAAATTACAATCAGAGGAGCACGCCGGAGCTGAAGAGGATAATTGCTCCATTATGGTGCTGCATGCAGGTGGAAGTGCACATCTTGTATAAAAAAAAAGACAGAGAGAGAGAGAAAAATGGGGGGTTTAAAGTCCCGAAAGGTGACGTCACAATCAGACTACATAACGGATGGATAACTGAGACTAAATATCGATTCACTTGTTGGAAATATTCCTCTTTTCCAGGTGGGAGGGACATGCAAGGCCAGTCACTGGTGATATAACCATGACTCACGAATTAGGACAAAGAAAGACCCATTTCCCTGACCGCTGCTCATTGTGACCGGTGCACAAAGAACACCGAAACCAACATATGTTTACACCAAGTATACTGTGTGTATGCTTGACAAGGCAATGCTGTATGTATTCTTTTTTTCTTCCAGGAAATGGTTACTGTGATCTGGTGTGGACGTCAGGTACAGCAGCTCACAGCATTGTGGAAAATGTCGTGCAAAAACGAAGTGAGTCAGAGTCAGTAACTAGTTGCATTTACTTGATTTGCCTTTTGGAAAATATGTACTTTTAGGAGCATTCGCTGTGCTTTTAACTTTTACTTGAGTGATGTCATGAACTATGGCTACTCTTACTAGTGTGGATCCAGTGGCTCCACCAGTTTGAAATGCGATCTTTGAAAGTTTTGAGTTGCGGTGATGTCTGGTTAATTTATTTTCAGTAAAAACCTGATTCCCCTGTCTGATGCCGCTTTATTCTTACAAAATATTTATTTTTTAAAAAAAAAATTAAATGTAGGATATTGTAACAAAAGAATTAGTGCATACATTTATAGCTTTTCATTTTAAGCGGGTTGGATATTCAGATGCAGGAAATTATCTTCTTGTGGTTTCGCCATGTATATAAATTGTTCCAATGCTAAGCTAAGCATAACTCCTAATCTTCCACTTCAGGCCACTCAAATAATGTTATCAAATTTATTTAACATTAACACAACCCGCTATAGTTTTGGGTTTGTAAACATGACGGTAGCAGTTTTGGACGCGTAGCGCTGGCAGACAGACATAGCTATCTATCTGTGCTACGATAGGAAAATCTGACGAGGTAGCACTGACAGTCAGAACACCAGTCCGAATTTCAAACAAGAGTTTTTCTGTAAATCTAGGACAGAACTCTTCCTCTGAACTATGGGGTTCCCCAGGGGTCGATATTAGTGCCTGCTCTTTTTGCCTTGTATCTGCTGCCTCTGGGTTGTAATTTTTAAAAAGCACAAAGTCTCTTTTCATTGCTTTGCTTTGCAGACGACATTCAAATCTATCTACCTATAACTACAAATGACAGCCGGTCTGCTGTACAGATGTTACAGGATTGTGTTCAGGATGTACAGTCCTGGTTAAGAGCAAATTTTCTGAACCTAAATAAAGGGAAAAAAACCTGAGATTTTAGTGTTTGGTCAATGCAATGCTGTCTTTCACTCGTCGCTTTTTCACTCTCCCCGTCCGTTCTCCTGCCTCTGACATCGGGGTCGGCCCCTAAACGACACATCCGTTTATGGCTCCAGTAAATCACTCCCTTGTTTGTGTCACTGTCATGTGAGCCAAAGGCTTTTAACAACTGATATTTATATTATTACAGACGCTTTACTTGTAATAAGAAATCTATTTGTGAGGGCGACTGCAGCCTCTGGGTGTTTCACAGTGTGTATGTCATCATTATCTCAGGACTTCCTGAATGCCGCTTTGACTTGCCGTTTCCATTTCCCTGCCGCCCAAACCGCCGACAGAATCGGCCCATCTGTCTCTCTTTTGGCCCCATTCATCATCCCTCACTCATCATCTCCGTGTTTCTTCATTTTCTCTCCTCTCTCAATCTTTGTCTCTCTTTCACTCATCAGCCATCTCTCTCTGGGAAGCTGCTTTCCCTCCTTTCCCTTCCGCTCTCCATTAATCTGCCTCACTCTCAGCCTTCCTCTGGCTTTATTTTCGGCCCCTCATCGCCAGCCGGTTGCTTCCTCCTCTCCCCTCCTCCTCCAAAGCAGAAGATGTTTCAGTGGATGAGCCCATCACGATTGCAGTCAGCCAGCTCTCAGCTTTGCAGAGCAGGAAAAAAATAAATATGATCGTTATGCGAGATACGGGACTTTTCGTCACGCTTACAACTTTTTCTCGCTCCAGATGATCAGTTTGATTGGAGGAGAAGTCTCAAATTAAACAGGATCTTGTTAAAATGCAGCTCTTCACGAGACGCTCCGAAGGTGAACCTGCAGCAGCTTTAAAAAGGACAAAATTTAAAGGCCATTAGCCTGGAAGAACACACGTGGTCACAATATCCGATAGGGCGGACGCCTCATTAAGCAGGCCCAATGTGAGCGTTACATAAATGTGTGCTTTATGAAGCGTCCGCCGCGCTGTACCACCTGCGCACGCTGCAGCGATCCCAGCCTTACCAGTTCCACACTTTGAAAAGTGCAGAACTGAAAATATACATACATATACACATACATTCAAGTCTGTGTGAATACTGCCTAACTTTACTAAGCATGTTTAATTATCCTTGAAGAGTTTTTTTTTTTAATCAAAAAACTATTTCGATTCAAACTCAGGACTGTGTTGCTACAAGGCAACAGCACTGCCAGCACCTTAAGAACTGTTTTCATAAGAATCGTTTTGGTTTATTTGTGGTTAACATATTTGTTTTTCTATTTTTTAAAAAAAAAATGGGAGCTGGATATCTATTTGTTGAAATTCTCAGGCAGAGGACATCGGAATGTGGCAGACAGGGTTGAAAGTCGGCCGAATTCAACACAAAGATGAAACTGTTCTATTTAAATAGGTTTTGAGAACATCCTTGTACGCCGTATTGTCAATGCCTCATGGTCGACTGTGCACAATTGGTGCGTTTCCCACTGACGGTGGAAATTTGTTAGCTTGAAGTGCTCAATACTCCCTCGGTGCTCAATGCAGTACTGACTGCCTTGTGAAATATTTGAACAGCTGAAAAAAATGTAGGCTAGACACAGCTTGATCTCGCAAGATTGATGACTCAGTAGGGAAAGGAACTGTTTGTCAAAGTGGAAAAACCCAAAAGCGTGATTTGTTATTTTTTAAAACTTTCTTTAATTGTAGGTTGCAGCAGAGCACTTTAACTGTCTTGAGGGCAGAACTGGTTTTAAATTACATCTGGTGAATTACGTGACATTTCAAGAATGCCTTTGTTCATGTCCTGTCTTATCCTACATGTGTTTCTGTTTCGGTTGTGTCGTTGGTATGAAAAAAGTGCAACCCTATTGAACTCTTTGTACCTGGAGGGACTGTCTTGTCATGGTATATCTATGCTTATCAAATTATCAATTTCCGATACAAATATGTGAAGTTTCTGCACTTCTTCCATCAGTTTAGGGTCTTGCTGGAGGAGACACACACAGGATATTACAACAGGATAAAGGGGATAGAACTTTGCGTACAAAATACTTGCAAGATGCTTAGTTGTTCTTTATAGTCACGGTGTCACTATTCTTGCATCACAGTGGACAACACGGATTCATTTCAAAGCAACTTTTACGTTCACACTAAAACCAGGAAACCAAAGCACATCACCCCAGTTCTAAAGTCCTTACACTCAATAATTCATCAAACTAAGTTGCCGCCTCTCCTCTCTGCTTTTGGGCCTGAACCTACAATCGCAAATCACGACAGTCTGGCATTTTTAGTTTCCGCACCTGCCGTTTTTAGCCGTAGATTGTTGGTCCACTTTTCTCGTCCTTTTTCGGCAAGTTTTTTTTAAATGAACTTCCTTGTGACCAACTACCTTCGAAACATGAAAATAACGTTTATCTTTGTCTCTATGGCTGCGTTCACACTGCAGGCCGAAGTGAGCCAATTCCGATTTTTTTTTTTACGTAATGCGACCTGTGTCCGGTCTTTTCATTACGGAGCCCTCCAGGAGACACGGGAATTTATTTTTCCTTTGCGTTCCCTCGCGATACTTTTGCGTTCCCTCACAACGATCTCCTGATCAGTTATGCGGCATAATTGAACACTGTAAGCCCTTCTTACGGTGGCCACCGTACTTTCTGCCTAACTACAAGGTTATGTGAGGTTTTTCCAAGTATGTTAATATCTCCTTTTGAAATATCTGACATTTTATATCTTTTTCTTTAGTATAGAAAGGCACTACAAAACTATGATAACAGAAACTTTCTGTAAGTAGGAAAGAAATAAAAATACATCCAAACTATTTGGACTAGTTCTGAGTTATTATTGCGGCATAATAAGTCATCTGGCAGTTTTGATTGTGTCTCTGTTGTGTTCGTAGTCTGAATGGTTTAAAGGGCCGTTTTCATGTTCAGTTTTTGTTTATATCATTGGTTTATAGTGCCTTTCTGTCCTAAAGAAAAAGATATAAAACTTCAGATAGTTCACAAAGAGATATTAGCATTCATGGAAAAACCTCACGTAACCTTATATTAAAGCAGAAAGTACGGCGGCCACCGTAAGAAAGGCTTACAGTGTTCAATTATGCCGCATGAACTGATCAGTACAGTATTGCGAGGGAACGCAAAAGAGAAAAAAAATCCCAATGTCCCCTGGAGGGCTCCGTATTTCATGACAGTCTGAACAGCACAGGCCACTAGCATAGACGATGTAGCATATCCGATATGTATCGATACAAATGCGACCGAACCTTCAGGTCACATTCACCCGAACTGAACGTCACTGAAACTGGACAAATCTCACTGTTCTGCGCTCTGATACGCGCAAGTGGGACGTATAACAACAACCACGACGTACTATAATGAGGATTAAGTTAACATGCTGCTCCGGTCGGACAACAACTTCAAATGTTTATTCTATGCTCCACCGTTAGCCTCCATGTTCACTTCCGCAAACACTGAGCACTTCTACTTTTTATGGCGATAGACCCTTTTCACAGTGGCGTCAGACAATGGCCGCCATAACTCAAAACTGGGTATCTTTACTTCCGGTGTGATTTTGCCTTGGGAACCAAGCTGAAAACTTCCCGCATTCTCATAATCTTAAGGATATAATAAAAGGTAAGTTTAATAATAACAGCATTTAAGTGTTAGATAGCTGTTACTAATCATTGTAAATTCACCATTCTCTATCTGTGTATAAAATAAACAGCCTCCGATCGGAGAGTAAACCACCTAGCAGCAGCTTTAGCCACATTTAGGAAAAATATACTCTCTGTCAGCGCTGTAACGTTTAGAAGTTCACTTTCTGTGTTTTATAAAACGGTGTTTACGTGTTAGATAACCGTTATAAGTCATTGTCAATTTACCATTCTCCAACTGTATTCAAAGGAACCAGCTTCCGATCATGAGTAAACCAGCTAGCAGCAGCTTTAGCCACAGTTAGGAAACATATACACCGCCGCCTGTCAGTGATGTAACGTTTAGAGGTTCATTTTCTGTATTAATGGAAAATAAAAACAAGACAAAAGCCACAAATAACAGTTGGGCTTGACGATATTTCTGTTTTTCCAGCAACAAAATGCGCATCTCCATGCACTGTTCATGTTTCTGTCACTGCTAACTGTCACAGAGTCTCTCCCAAAGACGCAAAGAAGGAATAAAAATAAATACACAAGAAAATATTAATGTGCAATGATTTGGATAAATAACTTTAATCTGATTACTGGATTTGAAATACGAACTCGTTAGATTATTCGTTACCGAAAAAGTGGTCCGATTAAAGGCATTACAAAGCAGCGGCGGCACCGGACATCTCTGCTTATAACAAACAAATCCCTATTTTATGGGATGAGTGGCAACTCCAGTCTATAATTTAATAATCTGATCAAGATTAGAGCCTAAAACGTTATAGTTCAAAAACAGTAAAAAGTTCTGGTTAAGGAACAGTTATGTCACGTAGTTAGCTAGCTAACAAAATTCACTAATGCTAAGCTAACGGTTACGCAAAACAAAAATACCTACCTTAATAGTCAAACAGGTATTGTTCGGTGAAGAATTTGTAGCCTTTGTCTAATTTAGATTTTTTTGTCAGAGAGAACTGGTTTGCAAATCGTGATATATCTTCAAATCTTATTTTAGGCAAATGTTTTAGAGACTGTGTAAACTCCATGCTCCGGTGATCTGTCTGATCAACATATGCTGTCAGATTTATACATCTCTCTCTCTCTCTCTCTCTCTCTCTATATATATATATATATATATATATATATATATATATATATATATATATATGAAATAGACAACTTTATCATTACTTACTATGTACACCGGAACTAAGGATACACAGCTTCGAGCCAAAACGGAAGTTGTGTGACGTCATGTGAAAAGGGTCTATTGGCAGAACACTGAGAACGCGGACGCTGCTGCGCCCTCTACTGCGCATGCGGGACCCTTCCAGGTCCTTTGCCTGTTCAGACTGCAGAAGACATTCAGGTCGCATGTGGCGGTGTGAACGGCCCCGGCAAAAAAATCCGATTTGACAAAATATCGGGATTGGGTCGTTTCAGTCTGCAGTGTGAACGCAGCCTATTAGAACGGTTGGAACAACCGTACAGGACTCAGACTTTAGGCATCAACAGAAGTAAACGGGCTGCACTTACTTCCTGGGGTAGCTGATGATTTTGATGACGCCATTTGACGACATTTAGTCTGATATTTTTACCGTGTAAATCACTGCGAACTGCTATAACGTGTTGCTGAAACGTGCTATACAAAATAAACTTGACTTGACTTTGCAAAATCACTCCCTCCGTTCGTCCGTCCTCTTTTCTCTCTCTCCCCCCACCGCCCGACCATTCGGCGGCTCCAAACCGAGGCCGTGTGACCGTCGGGCCAACCTTCAAGCGTCACGAAGGAGAGAGGCAGTCCCACGCCGAGGAAACGGGAGAGATTATAAAGATTTATTCCCCGCCGGCGCTCCGGTGGCACCGGTATGATTATGATGCCATAACACAAGGCGCCATAAAGACAATACTGTCAGCTAAATGAAGAGCGGAGCGCTGAAATGTGTTCACCCTGGCGTAATCAATCACCGCTGTCAGCCGCGCGGCCCTCCGTCAAAGAGAGCCGTCACTGTCAGACGCTCCTTACGTTTCTGGGTGTTTTTTCTCCCCCAATCAGTGAGCGTGTGACTGGGAATCTGGGTCATTTCCCTTCCTTTCTCAGGTGGCCACAAGTCTCCCACTTACATTACCTTGTGTCCACCCTGATAAGAGGTGAGTACACGCCGACTGAGATCACACACACACACAGGTTCCCTCTCTAATATTTCACAAGGAGGAAGAAAGGGATTCATGAATCATCCTGATAGAAGCAGAATGGAGAGAGACATCCCTCCGTTATCTCCACTCACACACACACACACACACACACACTGTAGGAGATTTATGGTACAAGGCTTTAATGGCGCCCTCACACACTTTTTTCTCTCTGTGTGTCTCTCCCCTGTGTCACATAGTCACACAAACACACACCGATCAGTCATTAACCTCCTCCCTCCACCTTTCTCTTCTCCTCCTCTCCTCCATATTTCCCTCTATCTGCTGTCCATCTCAGCTCTTCCCTAAAGGAGTTCTCATTTCTCACCCCATTCTTCCCATCTCCTCCACTCTTTCCCTCAACCCAAGACAGCTCATAACTTCTGGGGGTTTTTTCTTCTCTTTTTTCTTCTTTTGGTTCACTGGTGGCTTTAATTGAAAGTGGAGTAAAAATAAAGATGTCAACGTCGCCGCTCAGCTCGGAGAGCTAAACGTTTCCGATATATCATTTTTAAGAATGGAGACGAGCCCAGGTGTTGTTGGGTGAAAACGTCTTACTCGTGCTGTGTGTGTGTGTGTGTGTGTGTGTGTGTGTGTGCGTGTGTGTGTGTGTGTGTGTGTGTGTGTGTGTGTGTGTCTGTTTTTAACAGGTAAATGCTGCAACTATACAGCTTGCTGTCAGCCATCGAACAGGCCGTAATAGGAGCGGTGTTTAAACCTTAAACACAGACCATTTACCCCCGTGATTTATAGAAAAAGGGGCCGCTGCCAAACAAGGCAAGGTTGATCCCCTGTTTAGCCACTGTGAAAGGCCTTGTTCGTATTATTCTCTCTACTGGGTATACATGCAGCCCTGTGCTGTCTACTCTCAAACTTAAACTCATCTCTATACATACAGTACCTTGAAAAAGTGTTCATACTCCTTTAACTTTTTTTTCCTGCTTTTTATGCATTTTGCTAGTGTTCAACACAATTTTGTGCAAAACTCTGAAGGGACAGTATATATGGTTTTCCTTTTTTTAATCAAATAAAGTTGTATTCATCTCCATTCGTTCTGAATCAGGGGCGTATTTAGGTATTTTCCAGCTATATTGCGCCATTTCAAGGAGATGTGTCACTTTCAGTTTTTATAAAAATGCTATACATATCAAACATGACTTGGCAGCTTGAAATTCGGCCTCTGTCACTTTAAGAAGCTCCTGCTCTGTCTGAAACTCCGCCTTCTGGAAGCCGTCATGACAACATTCCTCCATTAAGTCATTTACAACGTTTTACCAGCGTTAAGTTGCAAATGAATTTTGGTCAGATGAGACCCACACCGACAAGCATGCTAAATGCAAAGCGGAGAAAATCGTACGCGGTGCATCAGTGTATATTTATGCGTCAGAATGTCCCAGCCAAAGTCCAAACCTGAAGGAATTTTAACCATTAAATTGAAAAGCGGTGTTCTCAGACGCTCTCCATTTCAGTCTGCGTGAGTTTGAACAATTTAAGCGACTAAGAATCTAAAAAATTTTTTAAAAAACATGGAAAAATGAGTAGAAATGTAAACTTAAAAACCTGTCAGTGTGACTTTCTCAAGTTCATTCTACAAAATACCGATCAAAAGGGAAGAAACATTAGCACAAATTTATCAGATAAAATCTCAACAAAATACCTTGAAGTTTGTTTGTGCTACACCACAAAATAAGTTTAAATTGTACGAATGTTTTTTGAAGTCACTTCACCTGCATCTTGAACTTACTTCTTAATGTGCTCCCTAAAAAAATAGCCATTAAACTCAACAGCAGGGACCTGTTTGGTTCACTTTGAGCCAGTGTTTAACATACAGGCTCAGATTAATCCACTGCCTGCCACGCACTAAGCAGTAAACACACACACACCGAATCACACACACGTTCAGAGGTTGTGTGTACTGGAGCGTTTAGCTGTTAAAGAGACTGATGCCTTATGGAGTCGGGGGAAACTGGGTTGTAAACGAAGAACTAAATGTTCTTATATCACCGTTGATGTTTGTTTCTCTCTCCCATACTGGCTCGGATAATATGTTGCATGAAAACAACACACACATAAAAAATAAAAATAAAATCATATCAAACATTTTCAAAATAACGATGCATGTTTACATCCTCTAATGTATATAAAAAAGAAGAAGTTGTTTTCATGATGCTGTACTTCTCTGCAGCATCTCTTGTGACCTTGGATCAGGAAGTCACTGCAATTTGTCACTGTGATTTTTCAGGTACGGCTTTTCCTGAAAACTAAAATTGTGCTGCTTCAAAGTGGAAAACTGAATTTCTTTTAGTTCGTTTTAGCCCTGTAAACGTGTCAACATTTTTAATTCTCATAATATTTCTCATTTGACAATTTCGAGGCGTTCTTGTGAATGCGTTGCGTACCAAAATTGCCGTGGCAACCTCTGAAGCAAGAGCTGCACTGCTCAAAATAGAAATGGGAATCAACATCTTCAGTTGCAGATCACATTAGCTGTGCTCTACATGCATTATAAGAAGCTCAAAACAAAGCAAAAAAACATCCAAAACTATACCAAGTCTTCACAAAAATTGTATATACTTCACTACGAGATTCTAAGCTGAATACGTAAATGGAATTAAGTCAAATAGTAACATTATACTTTATAATCTTATGCAATTTTTCGCCCCTTAGCTATCTATTAAGCAGTAGATGTGTGAAGCCAAATGTTATTTTCTCAAATATAAATCACATTCAGTCACTCTCTCTTTAATATAATGTAATGTGATACAATGTACAGTGAATTGCCATCTGTTCCAATACGATACAAAGCTGTAACGATGACATAAAGGAAAGAAAACAATAAGATGAGACATGTTGCAATTTCATCAACTGAAATTGTCAAAATGTGGATAATAATGGCACTAATATAAACAATTGCTGTGCAGTCTAATTAAATGCCAATTTTATAGATATATCATAAGCACTTATTTTGCATTACAGACTTGTTTGTACTTAATAAAACAATAGCGGTTCTCAGCTGTTCCTGTTAGCTTCTTCGACTTTCAATTGATGTTAATCTGCAACTTGGCTTTGACATCCCAACACAAAGAAGCAATTTTCTTCTTTTATTTATTTTCTTCTTCTTTTATTTTTGCCTAGTGTTGCACTTTGATATCTAGCATTACGGACACTGATTTTGTCCTCTGGAATAGTTTTTTTTGTTGTTGTTTTTTTTTAGCTAGAAACGTCACTCATCAATCCGTCTCCCTTCTAGTTTTCACTTGAACCTCTATTTTCGCATGCGGGACAGGTACGCACTCTCACACACTCACACCCCCACATTTATAGTTTGCACACCCACATCAACACACACCCTCGCGCCCGTCCAGAACAGCCCTATAATTTGCCAGATGTGGTGAATCACTGGTTACTATGGCAACTAGGAGGGAAAGACTATTTCATTTTTTTTTTTTTCTTCTTCTACTCTCAATTTTGGCAAACGCCGGGGCTGCACACTGACACACATGCGGTCCGTGTCCCGTGGTCAAAACGGAGGAACGAATCCGAGCAGCAGCCAATGAATGTTGACCTTGGCGATAATGGCGGCCGCGCTGATTGGCCACGAGCCGCCATCCTGTAATTAAATGACAGGTGTTAATTTTCCAATGCAGCAGGACTGTTGTGACTTTTACTGAATGGAAACACACACACAACGACACACACACCTACACGCACACAACCATCCACAGCATCATCATCATCATCATCATGCAAGGCATCACAAATATGGATGAGGGAAGCAAATTCAGAAGCAAGCTGGTTCCAAAAAAAAAAAAGAGCTGAATTGATGTTAATGTCCTCTGACAGGCTCAGTGAGTCACTATGTACTAATATAACACACACACACACACACAACCCCCCCACCCACCCACACACACACACACACACACACACACACACGTGGTGTCTTTCAAATGGGATGACAGATGCAAATTCCTTTTGATTATCCAGGAGTTAATGGATTTCCCAAAATGCCACTCTAAGATGCTTCACGTTGTAATTACCCTTGCGCCATTTAAAAGGCGCAACCTTTAAAAACCAAAATGAAAGTTGCTGCTTCTCAAAGGAAGAAAGAAAGAAAGAAAAAAAACCTCCAGTCATCGCTTTCACCAAAATAATAATAATAATAAAATAAATAGGGGTATGAGCTGGGCCAATCAGAGTTAAAGGATTATCCTCACACACACACAGGGCTCAAACACACACACACACACACACACACACACACACACACACACACACACACACACACACACACACACACACAGGCGGCTGCATATGGTCGGAGCTGATAAGAGGAATTTTCCTCCCCACAGGGAATCAGGAGAAGGAAAAAAACAGCAGAACACGACAAAAGGAGACGAGGAGGAAAGGGGTTGGTCGGATGGGTGGGGGTGGAGTTGGAGACACTGTGTGGGTGACAACTGAAAGTTAAAGCGTCTACGTCACAATCAGTAACAGTGGAGCAGGTTTAAGAAAATGGCAGCTGATCGACGGACAGAATGTTGAGACGGTACCGCACAGTGAAACACTTCTGTCACAAAAGCGGATCTTTGTCTTAGAAAAACATGGAGGAACGCTACACTGATAAAACATCAAATAATTAGACTTACCTGTGTTGAGCTCCGGTAATCGACCTCCTCTGTATTTAAGAGCCTCTCGGTTTAATCACCGCTTTGTCAGATCTCCCTGTTTCCTGCATGTTCTTCACAGGTTTCCTTCTCGTTGCTTATCATTTTTAGTCCCATGTTATGTCCTAGTAAACCCCCTGATTGCTGGTTTTGTTCCTCTTTGCCATGGGGGGAGCAAGTCGGCTGAGTAAAATTCTCCTAAAACAAAGTTCAAATGAAACATTTTAAATATTTGTTTTGGATTTGGAATAGTTTCTTTAAATGCTTTTTGAGCTGTTAAACATTGTTTTGCTCAGAAATGCTTAGGGAATTCTAGAGAAAATGAAAGGTATGTCAAGCCTCCTGGCTCTGATTGGTTCATTCTGGTTAGCATTGGGAGAAGGCACCATTTTTTTCACAATTATTTGTCTCCCCATACTGATCTCTGACCCAGTTGACCTTGCCTGATGATGAGTCAAATTTATGGACCTCCACTGAAAACATGTCAGGTTTTAAGAACCCCTCTAGAATACCAACAGGATGTCATTCTTTTCCCCTCCCTTTGAGATGACATCACATTACGTTCATATGGATTTTTGTTTGTCTTTTTTTTTTTGAAGAGCTGAGCGTGGGTGGGTTCCCTGCGTGTGTCTGACGAATGCCGTCCCCAGAAAGCCCTTCCTCTCAGCATACGCCCCTCCATCCCCCTGCTTCTGCTCACGTCAGACCAAATGAATCCAGCTTTGAACTCTGAGGGGGCTTTGCAGGGGCTCGAAGCTCCGTCCAATCAGAAGCTGAGCTCTGTGGCAGGAGTTTTACATAAATCTGCATGCTTAATGCGCCCTGCAAAACCGACAGCGCTGCTTCACCTTTACCCAGCCAGGATGACTACCCAACCTCTGACCTACCAACAATAAAATAAAAAATAAAAAGAAACAACTGCCTGATAAATCTATTCATTAGCCATACAGCAGCCAGAAACAGTGGAAACAAGCTGTATTTGTTTGTGTAATTGCCCATGAGCGAAGAAGATGGAAGTAGGACGAGGTGCAGAGAAAGCAGGCGTGTGCAGGGGTGTGTGTGTGTGTGTGTGTGCGTGTGTGTGTGTGTGTGTGTGTGTGTGTGTAAAACTAGTGAATAAACAGAGGAGATGGATGAGTCTATTAAAGCAGCAGCTAATCCAGGCTATTAAGAGGCAGAATGAAGGAGTGTAAGAGAGGGTGCTACATGGGGGGGTTAATGGCTCTAAATACAGACCTAAACGGGGTGAGAGATTATTATAAATGCACCCTGGTGGTGGGGGAGTGTCACTCCGTACTGTCCTTCAAGATCATGGAACCAGGATCTTGGCTTTGTCAGGCTTTTTGGCTTTAACAGGCAACCATAGCAAACTTTCGTACTGAACACACAATTGGAAATTTAGCGTATAAAGCAAATACTTTTGGTCACTTGTTGCAAATATTAAAGTTGTGATTTGTTCTGTTTTTGCAGGATGTTTAAAACCCACCACTGGCAGGTTGACCTGAGTGAAGTTTGTCTTCAAATCAGACAAAAATGGTGTCAAGAGTTTGTGCAGCAAGACATTTTCGTTCGTGCCGCTATCGTCTTAAAGACATTAAGAAATGTTTCCAGAGGTCATGAAAGGTCAACCACCCCCCTTCCCTCCCACCTACTTCAAATCAGACAAAATGTGTGTCTGATTTGAAGTAAATCAGAGTAAATGGCTTTGAAAATATTAATGAAATTTTAAAGGTCACTTTGATTTTGTAAATGTGGGGGACCTGGTTGACCTTTAGACTTTCACAAATATCTTCAAAGCTAAAGCAGCACAAACAAAAAATTTTGCTGCAGAAACCAGCACAAACATTAATCAATTGGTGTTAATCGGTTGATTAACACCGATTTTATCTGATTTGAAGAGGGTAGGGGGGCTGGTTGACCTTTCATGACCTCTGGAAACATTTCTTAATATTTTTTAAATGATTAAACAGAAAATTTTGCCGCACAAACGTTTGACACCGTTTTTGTCTGATCTGAGTGAAGTTGGAGGGGCAACTTCACTCAGGTGGCTGTTTGTGGTGGGATAAGTAAAAAAAAAAAAAAAAAACTCAAGAAATGGCACACCTGATGCTAGGAGTTGATGATTTGGAAGAAGACAAAATGGTGCAAATGAAAAGAATCTGAGCAACTTGGTCGATTATCTGCTTTTTTGTTGTTTGTTGCAGCGCTGTTGACACCGTAGACCACCTCACACCACAAACCTGTTCTGGCATCTCAGCTTTCTGGTTGTTGTTTGTTCTGCACCTGGGGAACACACTGTCCTGCTGTAGAGTGTACTACCTACCCTTCAGTTCCACTGTTTAGTAGCCATTTTGATGTTCAAGGTGGGGCTTTTTTCTGTTTTGTACCTTTTCTTACTTCCATAAGTATTTTTTTCACATAACTCAGCTATATACTTATTGAAGATTGATGATCCCGCAGACTTTTCATCCCCATCCCAGACGACCTTGCTTACGATGGCCTCCCTCAGGTGTTATCCGGACAAGCAAGGCGGAGTAAATCAGTCGTACTTGAAGAGGTCAAAACCTGAGGACTCTGTAAAGATAAAAGGGATTTCTCAGAGGTTACGTTCTGATGTCCATTTTTGGGCATTTCCAGAGGATTTTCTATCATCCTGAAACCTCCGACTTATTGGGGCCTTGATAAGAGCGTCCAGCTGATCAAGCAGAAACCCTGAAGCGTAGTGGAACATCACAGCTCTAAGGTCTTGGTTGTGTAAGACGAAGGGTGATGACAAAAAAACAAACCCTCCGCAAGTAGAGCAAAGAAAAGATCAGCTATTCACAGGGATTGGCTGTGATGTGAAATCCCTGCATCGTGTCAGGAAGTGAATTCAAAGCCTGGATTTCTGGGAATCGTGATGTGACTCAAAAAAAAGACAAAAAAAAAAAAAAAAAACAAGACTGGAAAAATACACAGCAAATTTTTTTTCTTCCTTTCCCCACGTCACAAGGATCTCTTTTTCTGTCATGCCCATTGGGGGAGCAGGCGGACTCACGTTCCCAGCCAATCGCGATGGAGCGTGCGCCCGTCCCGTCAGGCCTCGTTCTCAAAGCTTCGGGGTGTGAGGAGAGCACGGCGAAAATCAACCAGGACAGACAAACACGCGCTAACCGGGGTGGACACGCCTTCAGATCCCATTAGGTTCAATAGTGCCCCGAGGTAGGGGTAAAAATACCTCACCACACAGAGAGAGGCAGCAGGAAACAGCACTGTTGTGTGTGTGCGTGTGTGTATGTGTGAGAGAGGGAGGGATTCAGTGTTTATTCCAGGCACGCTCACCTTGACCTAAATATTTTTTGCAAATAAGTATTTTTTACTATTTTAAAGGCAAGACTAATTTCCTTTTAAAAGTCATGAGCCAGGTAAAAATATAAACAGTATTTCTCCTTTTTTTTTTTCTGTCTGGAGGCACAATCACGATGTTGTGTAATCCTTACAAACAATTCAGGGTTAAGGTTTCCAAGTCTCCGGTGTTTCCTGAATCATTCCAGCCGACAGGTGAGGAATGTCTGGAACATTTGGGCGTTTCCTTATCGGCTTCCATCGTTCCATAACTGCACTTCTGTCTCACTAAATTACAGGTTTGTCTAAAAATCATTGCGGGATCATTATAAAAAGATGGTAATCATGACTGTTTTTTAGTACCTATGATGACTATTATTATTTATTTTGCATAAATGTTTTTTTTTTTCTTTAGGCTTTTATAACTTATCAGTGGATGTCAAGGCAAGCCAGCCCACAGGATGATGCAACTACCTCCATGCTCTGGTCATTGTGACCACATGGCTCAAAACTGGCCCTTTCTGACCATTTACTCCCAAAATGCATCTACACCATCCACACAACAAGAAAACAATCTTGTTATCTTTACTGTGCTTCATCTGGTATTTCAAAAATACCCAGTGTTACCCATAAGCCATCAGAGTTCCCAAACGTCAACAGACATTGGTAAAAATATTCTGCTCTATCTACTTAAAAAAAATTAAGTTAATGCAAAGATCCCTAGAATAATGCTTCAGCTTAAGAATATTGTTTACCATGGAAAAGCCTAGACCAAATACCTTATTTGCATATAAACTATAATATCAGCATGTTTTTGCTATTTAGTTTATGTACAGCTAAACAAAATGTATCAAGTTATTCTAGGTTTGCAATACTTAAATTACTCAACTTGACTTCATCTGTTTTTATATGTTGCTGTAGTTGATTTTATTAATTTTTTTTAGGACTGTGGTTTGTGTGCGACTGTAGGGATTGGCCAGTAAGGTATCCCACAATACATTGCACCACCAGCAGCAGCAACTAATCAAACCGTTTTGTTGTCTGTCGCAAAAATGAATTATAAGATGCTTAAGGCAAAATCATAGACTCCAAAGCTTCATCTGTACAGCCAGTTCATGAGAAACGAAGATGTGCTTTCAGAGCAGTAGAGCGCTAATTGGCTAGATTTTAGCACCAAGGGTGAGTTGTGCGCTCACTGTCATGACCACCTTCTCTGCCTGCTAGTGAAAAAACTGTTCGCTTCCTTCAGTGAAGCAAACAACTGCTTCATAGTTTTTATTTAGCAGAGAAACAAATACAGACAGGAGCCAGGACTTAACTTGTACGCTAAGGTTGTGCAAGTTTATGCAACTCAAAATGATGAAGTTAGTTGGGTTGTGTAAACTTAAAATGAACAACTTGCACTCATTAACATTTCAAAACCTTGGTTATTTCGAGGCAATGAGTCTGCGTAATGTTTTTAAGCAAGGTGAACTAATTGGTTTTTACAGTGTGCTTTCAAATTTAATTAACTATATTAAAAAAGTTGAGTAATTAATGCAGAGCTTAGTTGTGCTTGATCTACTTGACAAAATGAGGTCCACTTTACTTGGATTTTATTTTTCATGTAAAGAAATAAGTAAGCGCTTTAGACAAAGAACAGTTTTGCTTGATCAACATAAATAAATGATGCAAATAGTTGCCTTCATTTTTGTTTAAAACAGAATTTTATTTATTTTTTTATCAGTGACGCCTGACGTTTTGCACCATGCAAATCATGTTAGATGAAGCAGCACTTCATTGGAAGATGATCTGCAGCTTTCAAGTGTTGCGTTCATGCACGCACGAACTGCCAGTGCTGGCCTTGCTGCATGCTTGTGCTTCTTTTTCAATCTACACAGTCAAATACAAATGAATACATCCAATTTTAGTTGGCAAAAATTATTATATTTGTTTGGTGAGTAATCATTCCTCTCTGGAACCCCCCAACAACAACAGCTCAGACCAATCATTAAAAGGCCCAAATCAGCACAACATTCATATCCATGAATGAGTTAAGACATGAATGTCATCAAACTTTTCCATCTGTAATCGTTAGGATGACTGTCCTAACGATTCAGGAACAATCTCCAGCGTTCCCTGAATCATTCCAGCTGACAGGTGAGGAATATCCGGAACGTTTGGGCGTTTCCTTCAGCCTCCGGCACTCCTCACCGGCTCTCGTCGTACCATGACTGTACTTCTGACCCACTAAATCACAGGTGTTTCTCACATCATTACAGGATCATTATAAAACCATACTAATAATGACTGTTTTTATGATAAGACCCTACAAACCATCTTTTAAGAACCTACGAATTACTATTATTTATTCTGATAAAATGTCTTACATTTTCAGATTTTTATAGACTACTGGTGGATGTCAAGGCAAGCCAGCCCACAGGATGATACTACTACCACCATGTTTGACACTGAGTACAGTGTTCTGGTCATTGTGACCACATGGTTCAATATTTGCCTCTACTTCCAAATGCATCTGGCTTATCCATGCCATCAACTGGTAAATTTCAGTCAAGACTGAAGGTGTATATTTTGGAGCAATGGCTTCTTTCTTTGTCAAAAACTCCTAACCCTGCTGGTTTTTTTCTGAGTGATGGGGTTCTCCATCCTGGGCGATATGTCCTGGGACGTGGGAGGGCGTCATTAGCACTGAACCCCCCTCCCAAAAAACAGGTTTCTCATTTGCAGTTTCACCATAAACAAGTTTTTCTTTACCTAACTGCATTATCAGTTACATGGAAGGAGTGTCGCCTGATGTTGTGCAATATGCAAATTATGTAAGATAAAGCAATGTGGCATTGGAAGTTGATCCGCAGCTCTCGAGTGTTGCACTCATGCAAGAACTGCCGGTGTTGGCCTCGATGTGAGCTGTGACTCATGTTCGCCTTACTTAGTCAAAAGACTCTCCCGAACCTTCAGCACCACTTAATTAAAAGATTTAAGTGTATGCATATATCTGATCCTACAAGGTTACCCATGCAGATTAATACATCCAACAATAGTTTGTAAAACTGCTTCCATTTGTTTGCTGAGTAGTCATGGGAAAACAACAGCTCAATCCAATCATTAAAAGGCCCAAGTAGGTACAGCACTCATGTCCATGATGAGTGGATGAAAACTTTTCCATCTGCAAAGTTCTTGAAAGAACAAAAGGTAGTCAGGTCAAGTGTTTCACATTGGATTTTTCCACTGAATGACACAGTAGTGCAGTTAATGTAGCAAAACAATGTCTGACCTGAATTTTTTTTTAAAGTAATGAGTTACGTAAACACTTTTTGTTTGAGATTTATTAGGCCAGTGTGTCATGGATGTCAGCCTGTGTTCTGCTGTTTGGATTGTCCGACTGCAGCCCAATGCACTGCCCTGAAAACCTTAGACGCATCTATAGCCTGAGCACTACAGCGTCTTCTAAACGGAAAAGTCACATTGACTTAGTATCACGGTGCGACAACACACTTACAGGAATGCACGCTCTTGTTCGCGCACATCTTAAACAAGGTCTTGTCGAGACCAGGATCGTTGACGTGATGTTCCTACAATCAGTCACAGTTCAGTAGAGAACGAGGGCTTCTTACTTAACTGACACAATGACCCTTGAATTTGAAAAGGCCAACTATGTTGATGATTGTGTCTTGGGTAACAACTAACTGTGTGGTTGTTGGTCTTATAGTGATCACCTCCAACTGGACCTGCGACATTCTTAATGATCAAGCCCAAAGTATCCAAATAGAAAAATCAGCTTTTTCTACTCTGACTGATGGGGGTTCCCCAAGGTTGCGTGCTGAGTCCGATCAATGTTTTCTTCATACGTCTGCACGCTTGCTCATAAAAAACAAAGTAAACCATTTTCTGTTTCAGAGGGAAGGGGAAAAAAACACCAATTAGTTTGGTTAATCATTGCTCAACTGTGTAGAAAATGTCTTTAGTTTTAAACCAGGAAAAGCGAACAAAACTAAAGCCCTTTCCTGGTACCTAAACACATGCTCCACTATAGGGGAAACATCAGACTCTCTTGTGGCTGTTCAGCCACAAAACGTTCTATTCGGCAACCAAAGTTGCACTGTAGGTAATGTCATATTCTGCATCAAAGCATGGTACACAAACAGCACAAAGCGTCTTTAGAAACTGAGTCATGGCACCAAAATACGACAGACGATAACAGGATGTTTCTTTCCGTGCAGCAAGCCTGAAAAACTGTAATTTCCACACTGAAAATGATGAACGAGGTAACCCTATGGTGTTAATTACCCTCCCACTCACATGCATTAGTGCAAAATGTGTGAAAACAAATCAAAACATCAAACATCATGGCTTGATAGATTTTCTACCTAAAAAATGAAATTGTTTTTGAAAACTGATTCTGGTATCTTTGTCTCACGCGTTACACAGTTCGGGTAGACCTAGAGTCATGGAGCGAGAAGGTCCAGAGACTGACTGACTCCCTCTCTGCAGTCCTTCGGCATTGAGTTTGCACGTTCTCCCAACTTCTCCCAGTGGTTTGTGGATTCTCTCTGGCTTCCTCTCACAGTCCAGAAACATAACTGTTAGGTTGGTCTCTCTAAATTATCCCTGAGGGTGACAGATGACAACACCCCAGCCCCAGAAGAAGCTCAAATACTTTTCACACCTGACTTTGAGTGTATTGCTATTCCCCCAAATTGAATGACTATAGAAATCTATCTCACCTTGCTCAGGGAGATTTTATATAACTTTATAGAAATTGTATCAAAACTTTTCCAGCTCCTCAGTGGCTTTTTGTTTCTAAACTTACACATCTCCGGCCGAGCATTTGGACTTGACCCATAGCTTCCTTTCTTCGCTACACAACCATATTCCACCTACTTACGGCGCAGACCACCAAACACAGATACAGTATATCATCTCCCCTTCTTGTGTCTCTGCTCAGGCTCGCCTTTGACAAATCACCACATTAAATGTGGCCATTTGCTTCTACCCCCCGACTATCGGTTTCAGATAAAACCGCAATATTTCCATTCATCTATTTCCGTTCATCGATGTTGTGCCCGGCGCTCGACCTTGCACGCACAGGCGCGTGTGCCCAGGAGCGCGCACGGTGACACGCACGCCGAGTTTGTCCCTCCCGGTCGTTAATAATGTGTGGATGGGAATTCCGAGGTTACTGACCCATAACCGGCCCATTAATCAAGCAACACAACTAGCATATGATCATAATAATGCATTTCTTCCGGTAGGAGGGATGGACTCCAGAAGTAGAAATATGAATGCACACAAATAAAATGGAACAAACTATATATAAGTATATATATTTAGTGGAGCTCTCTGTTTAGAAAAAGCAGAACTCATTGAGTTTTATTCTGGCCATCCATGCAAATTTAAATCCCTCAATCAGGTTCTTTCCATGTTGTGTTTCCTAATTAGCTTCATGATTGCTCCGTTTTCCTGCTGTCTTTGTTTCCCCCATGAAGCAGAGACTGATTGGCTCATCTGTGATACAGTCATATCGTCACATCAGGCGTTCCGTAGTGGCGTTGATCGGATATAATAGTAGTGTTGTTGTGACCTCTAGCGGCAGCGGAATGAAATTACAGATTTCAACACTGATAGCTCTGGTTCAGTTTTAGTTCCCAAATGATTCCCATACTAAGGCAGACAAAGATATTTTTTGAAGAATTTCCCTCTCCAACTCCAGAGTGATGCACGTTTAGCTTGAAGCAATAAATCACAAGCTGTCTTCATGTCTCTGCTTTATGATTGCGAATTTATGTGTCAAAAAGGTCAAACAAGAAGACAAGACTTACAAACTTTCCAAAATGATATTGGTGTAATTTCTGACTGTTCTTTTTCCAGGTGAAATTGATTCTCTCTGTGTTATTTTTTTTGCTAGCAGCAGCTCTGATCGGAACGACACAGATTGTCTTGTGAAAATGATATTTACATTTCATGATGGTCAACATTCCAGGCCAGTTTTTCCTCCATTACTTGGTTTTATTTTGTGCTACAATTTTTTTTTTATTTTGCAATTTTTCTGTTCCTTTGGTTCTTAACCATCATTTTACTTTAAGGCTGAAATGAGCAAGCTAAAGCGGTAGCTTTTTTCTCTCCTTTTTTTAGCTGAGTGATCTGATGGAATTTCGGACTAACTCGTCTCTGACAGACATACTGCCACACTGATTAAAAACTGGTGCTGCTGAACAAACCGAACGTCAGGTGAAGTAATGCCACTATCAACCGAAAGGTGGCAGTGGAGGCCAGACTTGATCGAGACTATTGTTTACAGATTTACAAAATCATTAATAGACAAATGAAAGATGTAGCCTGCCTGGAAAAATCTTAACCAAATGTAACCAAAGTGAAATAAAAACAACTTAATGATAACGAAATACTACAAATATGGATTATTTTAACATCAAATGAAATTGACAATACAGACACACAATACAACAAATATACACAAAATTCCTCTTAAGGCTCCATACAAGCTTGAGTTAGGCCTGCCTAGAAGAATCGCTACAACGTAGAAATAACCTACCAAACACAAATTTCTCTGCTTTTTTTGGTTAGGAGAGGTGGACTGCATTTTCTCATGTTTTGACAGCACAAATAAAAAAAGAGAAATGTAAAATGTTAAGTGTGTGTTTATGCACCATTTTGAAACCAATATCTCTGACATTTTGTTCTTTTTGGCACATTAAAGCTGTATTATTATTCCAGTGTCTGACTACCATGTTCTGTCATGTTCCGTTCCTAAATTAGGCCACGCCCCCCTCAAAGAGTAAAGGAGGGGAAAAAGCTTTTCTATTTTGTATTTATTTTTTTTATGCGGTGTTACAAAACTTTGGATTTCGTGAAGTCCTGTGGTGGAAACCTAAACACCCAGCTGTATTATTTTTTCAATAGTGAGTATATATTTGTTTGAAAAAGAAGCGGAAGCAAAGATCTGATATCTAAAGTCACGAGACGTTCTGGCATGGTTGCCAGGCAGCGAGCAGTGGGCGGAGCCTGAGAATACAGACGCCGGTGAAGGAGCGGCGGGAAGGCGGAGCTCAGCGCCTTTCAAGTCTGCCAGTCTGAGGAGGCGACGTGGGGCTGAACTTCTCTGGCGACGACCGGACCTGGGATCCTCTCATAAGAAACATTGGCTGTATAGTACTGAGAAGCGGCTGGCTGCGTCTTAACACTCGGTCCGGGGAAGAAAAAAAATGTCCACCGTGAACTGGAAGCCTTTCGTTTTCGGCGGGCTTGCTTCCATAACGGCAGAATGCGGTGAGTGGGTGAGGGATGGAGGAGGCCGTGCAGCGTGTGTTGGGGTGTTTTTGTTTTGTGTTTTTTTTTTTTTTCTTCTTCCTGCTTTGGGTTTGAAAACAAGGTAACGAGTCTCCAATGCTGTGGGTTAACAGGCACTTTCCCCATCGACCTGGCCAAGACGCGCCTCCAGGTTCAGGGCCAAGTCGGGGACATCAAGTACCGTGAGATCCGCTACAGAGGCATGCTGCATGCTATCATGAGGATAGGACGAGAGGAGGGGCTCCGGGCGCTTTACTCAGGGTGAGTGGGTTCACTTATGTAGCTGAGCGTGTTTTATTTGGCGCAAAATGAAAGTGTAACCCTACTGCATGTACACAATGTATTTCCTGTTCCTGTTTCTTGTCGACCGATCTCTCTGCATCCTTGTTTAACCAAGAGAGAGAGAGAGAGAGAGAGAGAGCACGATTTCTGGATTATTTAATCAATGTTTTTCTGTTAGTGCTACATTTTTAAAATTAAAAATAAGCATGTTTTTGGTGTTTTTGTAGCATCTCCCCCGCCATGCTCCGTCAGGCCTCCTACGGGACCATCAAAATTGGGACATATCAGAGTTTTAAGCGGCTGCTGGTGGACAGACCAGAAGGTGAGCGTTCAGTTTCTGTTGCACTTCTCAAACACAAACCCACAAACCGCTGCAAGGCAAAGACGCCACATGCATGCATGCGCATTGCTGCTGAAGCTCACAGGTGTTGGTGTGACATTGCCTGACCTCTTAAAAGCGCAGCGCCCGGTTGCGAGTTATAAAACCAGTACTGCACGCTTTGAGTGGATCAAGTTAATATCTCAGTTTTCTTCCAGATGAGACCTTGCTGACCAATGTGCTGTGCGGCGTTCTCTCTGGAGTCATCTCTTCTTCCATTGCCAACCCCACTGATGTGCTGAAGGTATGTAATTTAGCGTAAATAAAGGTCGTGAGCGGTCTTGTTTATTGTTCTTAAAGTGGCAGAGCGGGTTTGACGGGTCTTTGGGCCCCCAAAGCAATGTGCGCGGAAACATTTCAGTGAAAAACGCAGCAGTCTGTCGAGAAACTGGAGGAACGTGTGGAGTTTTACTTAGTAGAATTTAAACCGTTTCATGTTTGAACCGGCTGAAGTCAGAAGTGGTTTAATTGCTCCACTTATGTGCAATAAAATCTCAGTTTTAATCCAGCTGTTCTGTGTCAGGGAACATTAGTGAGCAAAAAGCATCACGAAGATCAAGACACACTTCAGATAAGTTGGGGGGAAAATGGTGGAGACGTTTATAGCGGGATTAGATGATAAAATAATATCCCAAGCACAGCAGGAATTATGAAACGGTGTTCAGTCCATCTGAAAATCTAAGCGGAGCGGTTCACTCTCACACTTCATTCTGTCAAACAAACCAGCCAAACTCTTTGAAAAACCTGTTTACCTCCTCACCTGTGGTGGCGCTGCACCACAACCCACTAAAAGAAACTACATGAAAACCTCAGAAGAAGACACTGAACACAACTTCCTCCTTCACAAAGGGTAAACAAAACTGGAGTGGCGTCAGATTTTAGCGGTTGTAGGAGTTCTCTTTTTTTTTCTCGAAAACCAACAACAATTATAATTACAAGCTAATCTCCTTCTAGTGTTAGACTCTTGTGTTTGTTTAGGCTGTATTTACCCAGAATGCCCTGCGCTATCGTCCACTTCCTACGTTTGGAGCGGTCTCCGGTCTGCTTGGTATTCACATGTGCATTTGAAACGCATCGGAGTTCACTTCAACCGAACCAGGACCTAGGTTTTCAGGAAGGCCAGAGTTTGGTTTTTTTTGTTTGTTTTTTTTTCCACAAAAAAGTTTTATTGCTCTTTCCGTCATCCCCAAACCAACCAGACTTTCTAGTCAAACAAACTACAGCTTGACTAGGTCGTTTGAATGCAGCCCGAGTTAGAAAAAACAGCCTAGAGGGTCACAATAACTCTGTAGAGATCCACACAGCTGTCGACAAGAACAATTATTAGTTGCGCACTCGTGTGCTGACACAACAAACTTGGGGGAAGGTGCTCAGGTCTGGAGTTTCTGAGCTGATTTCTTTACAAAGTGGGTGGCGATGGAGCTGAATCCTTAACAATAATCCTTGCAGCAAACTCCAAAACCGGGAATGGATGTTTAACTTCCAGCAGGACTAAAGATCCCTAACATTGAAGCTAAAGCTGCCGTGGAATAGTTCAGGTCACCGATGTCAAATTGAGACCCTTAATGTGTGTTATTGTACTACTTTTTGGTCAATCCTTGGCTTACTACACCTAAATCGACTGAATTGCCTCCTCAGCTTGCATGTAGCGCTATAACGGCCTAGATATTTGGTGTGTAGAAGTATAGATGCATCTGAAATCTGCAGTACTGCGACTTGACACGCTTGGAGGTTTAGACCCAAAAGCCTTTAACATCAGTTGTTCAATCTAATCTGACAGAACTTGAGATATTTAAAAAGGAAAAAAAAATCTCATGGAAAAATGCATAGGACGCTTTCTAGATTCTTTTTTTTTGTGTGATAAGAAATGTGAAAGCCACATATTGTTTTTTTATGCGCCACAATTTTGCACTAGTTTTCTGTTTTGCCGGTTGCACAAAAAAAAAAAAAAAAAATCCCAACCTTGGCCGTCAGTTGATGAAATGTGAAAAAGTTCAAGAGATATTAATACTTGGTGAAGGCAGCGTAGCAGAGCGAAAGTCAAACCGGGGCTGTCGTGACCTCGCTGGTGCTTTATTTATAGACTGACCCCTGAAAGGCCTAACATAGTGTTCTGTAAATGAGACCTGTTGGTGAATGCCAACACTCTTATCTCTCCTTTTTTTTTCTCTCTCTCTGTCTGCGCTCCGTTTGGCACGGTTAGTGTTTGTAAGATTAACGCCTCGACACATGCGTCTGCAGGTTTGGAACATTGTGTTTCATAGGGGTGTGTGCTGCATGAGCTGTCTGTGTGAAATCATCACAGAACCGAGCAACAAACACAGTGGCCGTCTCTTTTATTTTTTTAAGTCACACCCGCAGTGTAATTACAGGTTTATATGCAGGTTAAAAACAATGCACCTGTTGTCATATCTGATGCCCTTTCTTTGTGTCTTCTCCCAGATCCGGATGCAGGCTCAGGGAAATGTGATCCAAGGCAGCATGATGGGCAACTTCATCAACATCTACCAGGAGGAGGGCACACGAGGACTGTGGAAGGTAGAGGAAATTGGCAAAGAATCAAAAACAAACAAAAAAAACCTCCGGTGAGTTTCATATTTCAGAGTTTCACCCTGTAAGCACTCCTTTTGTCTTCGTATCAGGGTGTTTCTCTAACAGCGCAGAGGGCGGCCATCGTGGTCGGCGTCGAACTCCCGGTCTACGACATCACCAAGAAGCACCTGATCCTGTCGGGTTACATGGGGGACACCGTGTACACACACTTCCTGTGAGTTTCAGTTACTGAAGGGATTCCTACGTATCCCTTAAGTGGCTGTAAATTAGAGCTGTCGAAAATGAAAAGCATCAGTTAAAATATGTTGTAGTGACGTGCATCTGTCAGGATTTAGAGTTTTTGGTTTACGGTATGTATATTTTTGGATAGATTTAAAATTTTCACACAGTAACTTTAGAGCCAAAGACATGGCTGTCCACTTAGTGACTGGTCAGTTAAGGAGTGTGATAATCAAAGACCCACAGACACACATTAACCATTGTTGATGCGTTTGAAAAGGGCTGCATTAGTGGTTTTTAGGATTCAGAGGTCTTGGTTTCATTGGTGGCACCGAAACACTGACTAGCGCCATAATATAATGCAGGATGCCCACACATTATCTAAAGTTAAGGACTTAAAATATCTTAAATTAATTTAAAGAAAATGTGAGTTGGTCATAAATGCGCCAATACCAGGGAATAAATATTGCTGTGACTTTTCTGTCTGGCTAAAGTTTGAGATGCACACAGTTCTGTGACTTGAGGCGTTTGGTAACTAGCTGCTAATATCACCTAGTTAGCTATCGTGGGTAAATGCAACTATATCACCTGCTGGCTGGATGACGTTCATTTTCACTAGTGGCTTACTTCTGTTATCAACATATACGAGTCCCTTAACTGTCCCCTTTATTTATAGGAGTTTTTTTCTATCTTAAGTTTTATTCAAGGTCTTAAATTTGACTTGCTGAAACCTGCAGATACCCTGTAATGTCCCTAACGCTGGCCGCTCTTTGTTGCCCATCAGGTCCAGCTTTCTGTGTGGCCTCGCTGGGGCTCTGGCCTCGAATCCAGTAGATGTGGTCCGGACCCGCATGATGAACCAGAGGGGAGGGGCTCTGTACCAGGGAACGCTCGACTGTCTGCTGCAGGTGAGTCACAGACTAACACCTGGATCATACTAAACACATCTGTCTTTCAACGGGAAAACACACAAACGCCGTCTGAGGTCTTCCTGTATAGATTCGTCTTCTACAGTTGAATATAGACAGATTTCATCTTTTGCTTTACATATCAACTGCAATAAATGCACGATCAGCTAAATACTCTAAAGAAATCTGGTACTAGTGCTTGCTAAGTACTAGTTAGTTTTTTTTTTTTGGTTTCACTTTGGTAAAAGCTGAAAAAGTGATCAAGTTACACAAAGCATAAATAGTAATAAAAATCTTAAGTAACTTTGGAATAAAGTCATCTTTCTTATCTCTCGTCTGTCAGTCTTCAAGTAGGTCAGTGCTCTTCACAGAGCATTAAGTGCTGCATTAATAAACCGCAGCCTCAGTGCTTTATTTAGAATCAAATACTTACCAGAAGAACCTAAAATTGTCTTTTTGTCTTTGGAAAGCCGCACTGGTTCTTTTCTAGAGCAAATCGAGAACGTTTCTTTAACGTTTAGGACTGGAGCTGTTTATAGTGAGGGGGGAAAAAAACACCCAATCTGTAACCTGGAAGTGTTTGTGGTTTATGTTTAACAGCCAGATCAGTCAGTGAAAAAGATTAGATTTGGTTTTTTGAGTCTCCAGTGCGGCCGTGTGCAGCGCGGCTTTAAGGGTCGTTCGTTTTAATGGCCGTAATGTTTTATATGGAGGTTCTAAGAACTGAAGGCGCTGCAGTTTATATCTGTCTGCTAGACACCTGGTGGATCACTTTGATATCTGGTCTGAACATGGTGCTGCATCAGCTCAGTAATCTGCAAGATCTATTAATGCAAGAATTTGTGTTGCACTTGTTGTAGCCCTCAGTGAATTACTGACAGACATGTTGCTACGGGCAACGGGGAAGTCTCTTAACTGCTTCGTTTAGGTGGGTTTACTCATGCCTGCAAAAACCCACACTTGAATGCTAATTCAGATTGAAACAGAACATTTTGCTGCAAAATGGAAACACAGCCTAGTTTTTTTTTTATTTTGTTTGTTTTTGCGAGAAACAAAAGACAATGCAGTCCGCTGCACTTTATGGGAAAACGTGATGATAATAGAGCAGCTGTTTTTACAGTGGTGACGCAGAGGAAATTTGAAGCGTGAAAAACAAAAACGCTAAACTCGTAAGTCGGTGAAGAAGCAACTCCAACATAAAATATGGTGGAAATTGATGAGTTCTAGTCATGACATCTAAAAGAAAACATTTGGGAATATTCAAATGAACCATTCATTTGAACCCAACTCATTAAACGTATGCTAATGTCCTGCAACGTACACACACAGTGGGGCCTGTTTAAAAGCCATTAAGCCATTAAGAAAGCTTAGACTAATGTGTCGGCAGACTATACGTCTTCTTTACAGAATTAGATTGATTAAAAAATAGTCAACATGTCCAAATCCACTCTACTACTCAAACTTCCCGGAAGTCTTGCTTTCTCTCGCTGCCTTGCAGCCTGTTTGAACGACAGACATGTCGAGACTGTTTTTATTTTATTTTTTTTTTAGAAAATACAATTTTCCCCTTAAATTGCTTCACTCACCTCTGTACTTAATCTTATTTCATTTTTAAAAAAAATATAGTGATACAAAATATGTCTAAATCACTTTTGCGTCCACACTGAAGAGTGTTGAATTATGCATTCATTGTTGGGGGGGGGGGGGAGATTGGCCTTTTACATTTTTTCACCTTCCGGTCATTGGCTAGGATTGATTAGTTGGAAATTTGTTCCATCATGGTGTCAAAATTATTTGCTCTCTCAATTTATTGGTTTAAATATGTCAAGTTTAAAGTTTTCTTCTTCCTTCGAATCAGCAAGCAGTGCAGAGTATCATCACTAGCAGATTCCATCAGAGGATAATGAAGTGACATTCGACTGAACTTGTTGTGTTTTCCTCCTGCAGACGTGGCGCTCAGAGGGCTTCATGGCGCTCTACAAGGGTTTCTTCCCAAACTGGCTCCGCCTGGGGCCGTGGAACATCATTGTATCCTTTCAGCCCTCTGAGTCGACGACTACTCTGGTTAAAATTGAAATGTATTCCAGGATGTAGTAATAATTGAGGCAGGTTGTAAAATGCTGTTATGCTTTCAGTATAGCATGGGATTCAGAGACTTTTTTTTTCTCTCTAGTGGGGGAGATTAGCTTAATTCTGGCTAACACTTTTATGTAATCTCCTGGAACTACTGCCTCATTACCCAAATACCCCCCATCAGAATGGGCGTAGGAGACCTTTAGCGGGCAAGAGAAAACAGGGTTTCATTTTTGATGTTAGGAGGTAAATCGCTCTTTGTTCAGGGCTAAAAACGAACTTATTTACTTTGGGTGGCAACGTTCAAGGATTCCCTCTGCTTTCACTTTTGTCTACCCAAAATGTAGCTCCCCTTTCCTCACATTTCCTTCACTCCATCTTCAGTTCTTCCTCACTTACGAGCAGCTGAAGAAGATCAACGTGTGACTGAGCGAACGTCGGAGAGAAAGCGAGCCGAGCTGTCGCCCAGAGATGAGCCGAGGGGACCAAAATCGGGAACGTCTGGAACGGTGGAGGCTCCTCAGCGGAGCCGGCGAGGGGAAAAGCCAGGGGAGTACGCAAATGGAATCCGATTCCAGAGCGACTCCCGGCTCCATGTCTGTTTTAAAAAAAGCCTTGCGGCAAACGGGGAAAGGACTGTGACAGGAATACTCACACGGCTTCTTCTGCTCATCTGCCACTTCAAGGCGCTACAGTACCATGGTTCCGCTCGGACCCAAGCCCAACTGTGAAATTCTCCCACTCTAGAAAAAAAAATCAACACTTTACATTTCAGTCGAAGGCTGCTGCGCTTCAAAACCGTCTCTGTTATGGTGATGAAAATGCGTCCAGCCTGTGTTATTTACATGTTTTTTTTCACATAAAGTGCTCTGTAAACTGTGTGCCTTAACCCAATTTGTGGTTCAGGATGTAAAATGCTCGAGCTGCACGTGGACTCCCGACTGTTGGACATCCGCTGTGACAATCGGCGCGATCATTCCCCTTTGAAAAACCGACACGTTGCGGGTTTAATATCTATATTTAAATGTTTGAAGTTATTTATTTCCTGTGGTCTCCCTTGCGCATTTGCAGAGTAAAAGGCCAAGAACAGGGCGTGGTATACTGCGAGCTTTATATTTACATGCGTATATGGCTCAAATACCAGAGTTGTTACATAGACGGGACATTCATCACATGTGCATGACTGGTAAGTAAATATATCCTCTAGCAGCTCAGTGATGTTCAAGCTCCTGTTACATCCGTCACTTAAAAAAAGTCATCACGTATGCAGACGATATGTAAACTTGCATATACATTTCACTGGGTCAGATCAGGCGATTCCCGTCACTGCTTCAACAGACCGATTGTTCACTCCGTGCTATTCCTTCGTACTGTATTTAAACGCTTTAAGCTTTCGTCGGAAAGGAATGTGTATGCTGCTTCTGCCAAAGTGTAAGCCGGTGTCATTTTTGTAATAAGTTTATTTCAATGCAGCCGTGGACTTGTATATTGAAAATAAAAAGCGTGAATTGTAGCCACTTTGGTTTGGTGTGTGACTGGATGCAATTGTTGGCTATTTAGGACAGCCACTAAAACGAAAAAAAGTCACTACACATGCAGATGATATTCTAATTGATCTAAGCAGGAAGAGTTTAACCCATGGAGAATGAGGGAAAAGATCACATATATTGCAGGTTTGCATAACAAATTATTTTCCAAAAGCCCAAATAATGGTCAAGACTATTACATTTTTGGAGTTTACATAGATTTTATTCACTTTATTCACGGTGTTGTCCTATAAACTTAATCTCTTTTTTATTATTTGACAACCTTCTCGCAATAGTTTGCTGGACTCTTGGACCGTTCCTCATGACAACTAATATAACGGAGTCTGGTTTGTTGAATGCCTTTTCAACTCTATCCAAAAGTTTCCTATACAATACAATTGACTCAAATTTATTCTTTTGTCCTTTATTTGTTATTTATTATTTGTTATTCCTCTAAAAGTATATTTACATGCAGCTTTATTGAAATCCAGCCTTGGGCATTCAATGTAAAAAGGGGGGGAGAAAGTGCTGTCTGTTTGACTTTTACAGCCACCACAGTGTGGCGCTGTGGGCCCACACACACTCAGCCGCTGCTACTCGACCCAGATGTTAACACCAAGTGCTGTTTGAAGCTTTCCAAATTCCCAGCTCTCAACTTTGAGGCCACAAAACTAGCACAATTGTGTTTCAGAGGGATTACTTTTTTTTTTTTTTCTTCTAGTCTCTTCTCTTCAAGCACGCTCATGTTTCATGCAGCACAGCGCAAACATGAATTTTTCAGGGGGGGATTTAAGATGTAATTGTTTTATTTCCGTGGTTTAAATTCCCAGTTTTCTTTCGTGTGAGCTGTTTTGAGGAGACGACGGGAAGCTCCGGGGAGCCGAGCGGGGAAGCGTCGCGTGGATCCGTGGCTCGCTGTTTTATTTAGGGGTACGTTGTGGTTGGAGGGGGTGTCAGCTTGGGACTTATTACTCGTGTGCGAGCTGTTACTGTCACATCTTCCTCATCTGAGCCCCCATGGGTTACACTGCTGCTGCTGCTGCTGGGAGGGAGAGACTCTCAAACCGCTGCTTCGACGCCAAAACTTACTATTCACGGCACTTTCCAGCCTGTTTTCCAAACTCCACGTGTGAGCTGTGTCAAATAATGGCGGAAGAACATGTCACGCTGCCAGTGAGGTGAGCTGCGGAGGGGGAAAAAAGAGAGAAAGGAATTAAAATAAAATGCGTGTGCCCAGATTGGGGCGTCCATAAATAGGCAGCACAGCTTTCTGCCTGGCATCGTGTCCCTCTATGAGCTGGACCAGTGCGCCCACAGGGGATTCCAGCAGTCAGACATCCTCCATTATGGGTATTATTTGTTGCCTGGCCTAAAGGCACAAGGGAAGCGGCAGTATTGTGTTGTAGGGATCAGAGTAAGCTTTTATGTCTGAGGAATAAGGCTGTACTCTGGCCTTTTTATATACTTTTTCTTTTTTTTAGGGGTTGGGGGTTGTTTTGTCATTTGTAGAGGCTGGAGACGAAGCGGATGTGTGGATAAATGTGCAAACAAGGAAGTACACTTATCACAGTCCAGCTGAGGGAAGGATTGTGCCTTTTTGACTGTATAGTGCTGACAAAGACAAAAATCACTACTTAGCCTTTCCTTTTGCTCATCTTTTTAAAGTTTTTTCCATCCTCATTATTCCATTTATTCACTGGCTTTATGACGGTCTAGTGCTCTATTTTTTGTTAATTGTCTTTTTATAAAAAATAATTTTGTATTTGCATATTTAAATTAAAAAAATATATAAGTAACTATTTTCAGCTGATGCTGAATCCTTGGCTGCTGGAGGAGAAGATGATGTTGTCTTCCTGAGAAACGCGGCCGCTGGTGGGCCACAGACGACGGAGTTATAAAACAACTCTGTGCCACGGTCTGCTCTTCACTGTTTCTATGGTAAACATGTTGATGCCTTGCATTGCTACACGAGGCCCATGAGGACAAAGCTCAGCTGAAGTGGGGACTTTGGAAAAGAGGATGGGAGTTGGCAGAGATCAGAATTCACGCTGAAGCAGCTCTTCAACCTAGCAAAAACATTCAGAAAATAATTAGTCTCCGATGAGTGTTAAATATAGTTGACGTTGGCAGCTGGTTAGGAAAAAGACTGAAGACAAAACAAAACAAATCCAGTGGATTCCAGCCTTTGTCCGTTTCCATACAAGTGTGTTCACCTATTCGCAGACTTTTCTGTGGAACGTAACTTCACATTATCTGTGTAAAATCCACCTACTGCTAGAACTTCTTGTTTAGTATTTCTGAAAAATTCAAAAGGAATCGGTAGTTAGGAAGCTATCTAGGTATTATAGTACTTGACTTTATTGGCTGGCATTTGGAAAGCAGCCAATCCAGAAGCGGTATTTATTTTCCGCGGTGCTGATTGGCTAAAGTATGAGCAGAGATAAGGACCACTATGTCTAGCTAACAGTAGTTAGTTTATCTCTGTTAGTAGTTAAGCTAACTGTAGTTGAGCCAAGATGGTTTACCTTAATATAATAGATTAAGGTAAATTGGTATTTGAACTACTAAAACAAGCAGCTACAAAACATTTTAGAGGAAATCTCAAGGATTTGTGGATTTTAGCGAACAATGGCTGTAGAGGTCCATTATTAATGCACATTTTTTGGTGTATCATGGAATTGCTTAGTTTGGCAAATCAACACGTAACCGTAAAGGCTCAAAATGGACACTTAAGATGAATCTTGTCGCTACTAGCCCTCCAAATGAATCCCAAATCTTGAGGTAGGGGCAGGTTACTTGCAGGCTACCATCTTCATAGTCTGAACGTACCCCGTAGGTTCACCACAGATAGCATCTAAGTGAGCTGTAAGGGCAGTTTAAAAAGTCAGCTCGTATTGAAAGTCCCTCCTCTTAAACCAGGGGTGTGCAAAGTCAGTCCTCAAGGTGGCGGTACCCTTCATGTTCTAGATCTCTCCCTGGTTCTATACACCTGAGTCAAATGATGACTCGCTAACAGGCCTCTGCAGGAACATTGGCATGCAGAAGAGGTAGTAACTACCAGAGTGTTGAATCAAGAAGGATCTTGAGGACTGATTTTATACATTCCTGTCTTAAACAATGCCATAGATATTCACCTTGCAGAATATTGCAACTTATACAAGGTGCGGTTTGTACCTCTGTACAACAGACTAGCTGCATAGACACACCATCATCTTGCTCTTGGTTCAAATTCTAAAATGTTTTATTTGATACAGTAGCACTGTGGACAACTGGACAACTATATGGAGACCCTTGAAATTCTTGCAAAAGAAACAAATATGACTCATAATGCTGTTCATCAAATGTTCCTAAACAGACAATTAAGAAATTGCAGCTATAGGACAATGTTCCTGTTATATTGCTCGGAGACGGTACAATCCTTTAGTTTCCACGGCCAAACAAAGCTGCAAAAACAATTGTACCTCTTGATGTTGCTATGACTGAACTCAGTCCCACGTTGTTTGTTTGATGAATCCACCATAAAAGCTAGAAGTATATACCTTGAGCTGCGTCTCTTTTTACTGCTCTAACTATTTGAGAAAGGTCAACTAGGTTTTTGAATCGTGCACCCCTTAACTGTTCTCGGGAGCCTAATCTCGGCCAACACCCCCCTCTTCCAAGCAAACAGCCAGCAGACCCCTTATTCACAGAACAGTCGACCTACATTTTGCACACCAGTGGCAGAGGACGGGGGGCCCCCGGGGGACAGGATCACAAGGATGAGCCGCTGGTAATGCCTCTCCATTGTTTCATTAAGATGACAGCAGGCCAACACAGTGCATGCTGAAGAAGATAAAGTAAGGGGAGATTATTTGTTGTGCAGTCTGGCATTCTGCATCCTTTGCTCCCGTGATCAAAGAAGTTCCCGTTATGTTGTGTCAGACCCAGATAAAAGTGAAGGTGGTTGATGTTTCCCTTTCTCCCTTTCCTAAAGATGCTCTCCACCTTCAAGGACTTGTGGCAAGATGTGTTGAGAAAACGTAATTCCAGCAAATGAACACTAGGCAGAGCCCATGCGCTTTCTTCTTGCTCAGTCGGGCAAACAGAGACATAAAAACACCCCCGACCTCCATACACTCACTTTGCGCAACCCAACCCAGTCAAAGTGCCCCTCATCAATGTCCCACCCTCTGACAGGAATCAAGCATTTAGATATTCACCAGTATTAGTTTTCTTGGACTCCTGATTTAAAATTCCCTCCCCTCAGGCACGGCACGCCAAGACTTCCTGCTCAAATCGCACAATAATACACACACACACCCACACACACGCACGCCCTCACACGCACCTACACACACACGTTGGGCCCTGTGATGTGAGTCAGTTCTCCTCAGTTGGAGAGGTGAAAGACTCGTTCGGGGGATACAAATGTGCTGATGGCGCGTCACGCCAGACGGAGTCAGCAGAGAGATCAGGAGAAAACTTTATAAGAACTCGGCCGACGTGAAAGCTGTGATGTGTGTGAAGAAAGAGAATAGAAGATGACAGGAGGAGCAGGGATTGGTGGGAAAGACGGGAGCATGCAACACATGTCCTGATTCTTTGTTATATCATCAGTACAACGCCTAGCAGACAGTAGCAGAAAATGTTGTACTAAGGACTCCTTATGGGGCTATCTGATTCTGTATCACTGATTTGTCTTGTGTAAAATTTTGGTCTTCATCAATTTAATAAAACAACATTTCAGCTGATGAGCATTTCAAGATACATATGTGCTGTTCTTTTTTCCCCCCACAGAATCCTGATAATCTGTTATATAACTTAACCAGTCGATCGTTAATAATTGTTTTTGGCCATCCAAAAGTTCTCGCTGGATGTTTGACCACTTGACTTGGCAGAAATGGTATACTTACATTTAAACTGGATGGTCTCCTGGAATTGACCAGGGCACAGTCTGTACATTTCCAACAGGGTTTACATAGGGGCCATTCCAGAAGCTTGATGTTAGCCTGATTTATTCATTCAAAACCTGTGTTTTGGACATGTGTTTTGGACCTTTTTGTGTATGTATCCAAGTATAACCCATATTTTTGGCGTAAGATGAAAGGCCAATTGATTACGATGTCCAAGAACAACTCTGGAACCATCATGCCAACCATAAACTGGAAACTGTGCCATCTTTTGCATCGAAGAGAGTTTTACACCGTCACGGTCTATGAGGATGCTGACAGAGAAAGAAGCTCCCGCTCTCAAAAGCTAAGGCGCAAAATTCAAATTCTTTCTGGAGAAAAGTTTCTGGTCAGACAAGAAAAAGACGGAGTTATTTATTTCTGATTTTCATGTCCCTTCCCCCATCCTTCAGCACATTTTGAGCACTTGTTTCATATCACACCTATGCATTTGATATTCTGTTGTACGTCTGTTTTAGACCTCATAAGGAATTGAAACCTTATGCTACAAAATAAATGCTTAGACTGTGTAAAAAAAATCCCACCTAGCGTCAGCACACAGCTTCAGTTATCATAGCTAGCAACTAACAATCTGTCTCCAAATCTGAACATTCAGAGTCACAAAAAGACTTTAAAAGTCAGCCTTTTATCACCTGAAGAACATTTCCGGGATTAAAGAACTAATATCCCAGCACAACCTAGAGAAACTTATCCATGCGATTATCTTCAGTCGCATTGATTACCTTTGACCTCTCAGGTCTTCTGGTTCTGGTCTTGTTGCTAAATTGTACCACACAAATAAACTTGATTAATTAATTGATGCCTGTTTAAATGTGTGTATGATGTAACCGATTGTATCACTGGGTTCTACCACACCGTTTGTTTTCTTTAGAGTAACCATTTGAGTTGCACTGTAGCAAATGATTTATTTTGCAGACCATTTAGTTATGTGGATGAGTTTGTAAATTAGAATACTAATCTAAATACTCCAGTTTCTTTGTTGTTTGGTTTCACCTGTTTTATCATGGTATGGTCTAATGGAGTGCAGGTGTGTTGCCAAATTGGTATAAAACCAGAAAGACTTTGGCTACTCAGGCTGGATGTCAGACAACAAAGACGTTAAACGATAAAATCCACCAAAAGAACTTGGAACTGGCTGGTGATGCGGCTTTCTTTTTTTAATTCCCCATTTTGATGTTTCGATGTTTAATGTCTTAAGTTTTCTTCTTAAGACACTTTGTGATCCATGTCTGGAAAAGTGCTGCCAAGAAGGAAAAAATGTTTCTAGTCAAGATGAAGCTTTCAAATCAGACGTCACAATAGCAACCACAAAACAGTGAAGGACATGTATTGGTGAATGACACAGAGTGAGCGGAGAAATCCAGAAGTGTCTCTAAAGTCTTCTACTTAATTTCAAATAAACATGTAGACGGCTTGACGTTTGGACACAGCAGGGAGTTCCAACCAGGCGATGATCCCAAACACATCAAAACTGGGAAGAAAGCTCCTGGAATCACCCCTAACAACCTTGATGGAAATGTATTTACTGAGCTTAACAGCCAGATCTGCAGCAGTAAACTGACTGCTTTTAATGAGCGCCACCGTTTCAGATAAGAGTGGACTGGCATGCTGGCAGAAATATGCCAAAAATGTGTTGATGAAGACAAAAAAAAACGTACGCAGTTTCTCAGCAAGTTGCTGGGGATGCAATTCATTGCTAGATGTTTGCACGGTTGAGCCAAAAGTGATTCATTATTTATTTGTTCCTGAGAGAAAATGAGACAGACATCTCTCAAAAATTAAAACAGTGTAAAAAGAGTATCAGCTTCAGAATGTCAGAAGTTATTGATACCCTCCTTAAAATTTAATCAGTGGGGGGCTGGGGGGAATCCTTCATTGGCAACCCCTTCTCTTAGTAACTGAGCAGCTTTTTGCATGTTTCTTTGTTATTCTAATAATCAATCTTTGGTGGTGAGCTCCAAGTCCTTGAGGTTGGAAGGTATCACCCTAATTTTTACAGATTCTGTGTTATATTCACGTAAGGACTTTGGCTTACCCAATTCAAATTGGTAAAAAATTAATACCGAAGAAAGATGAAAAAACATGATGTTAAATCTAAATCTTGTCAGAGTATGAATAATTTTTGGTTTAACTATTGACCTCTTGCACGTGACGTCACGCTCTTCAGAAACCTGCCCAATCCTCCATGATGGACATCAAAACAACCAACGAGCCCGCTAACTAGTAGTCCAATGTCGCTTTTATTTAGTGCATGATCGACTGCACAGACTGTCGTCTTCTTTCCCCTTTCAATGAGGACAGAAAACAACAACGGATAGCAGCTGTCAATCATAGGAACTGGCAGCCCTCGGTGTTATTTGTGAATTTACAGTGAACATTCTTTACAAGGTAGGAAGATTAACGTTCACGTAAGAAAAACGCAATCAAATATCTCACTATGAAGAAACTACACGTCTAATCACTAGTAGCCATGGAGAAAATGCCCCACTGTAACGTAGCCTAGCATATATGACAAAAACTGGTTAGCATCTAGACTTTTCTCTGCTCCGGTGTACGGGAAAACACCGTTTGTGAAATATTGGTATAAACCATGTGGAGTGTAGGCGATCAACGTGATGACGGATGAGGTATGGGTTGGTTGCTAAGCTAGTTTCTTCCAACCTTTGTAAACATTGCGGTCTATGAGCCCCAACTAGGTCAACTACCTCCACAGACAAATTAGCTCGACTTGAACAAGTAGGAACACCACAGCCATACTGGAAACGTCCATTCAGTATTCCCGTCCCTCACTTCTGACGTCCGTCAACATAAATATTGTAGGCTATGAATCTAACATTGATGTCTCGTCTGTGTGTATGAGGGGAAAATCCACAATATGTTTAAAACACACGCAACAAAGTTTGGACTTAATATCACAGCTTTTGCTTCTATAACCCAGGAAGTGCTGTTGCCATGGTGGCGGTCCAAGTGATGTTTTCCCGTCACGGCACAGAGATTCTTCATGCTCTTCACACTTTGCCGCGAACGTGCCGTCTGGTGCATGTCTTCTCTAAATGCTCGTCCAACTCAACTGTGACCAACATTGAAATTTCAGTCAGGGGCTCCATGACTCGGAGAGATCCACAAAATGTGTCTCTTATGACTTTCCCATGGCAGCCGGCACGCAGGAAAATCTATGCAATTTGTCGTTTGGCTACAGTGTGTTCTGCATGTCTATTCTCCATTATGTAGAAAAAAAAAAAATCCAGTCAAAGTACTCATCTCTTTCCCTGCGGCAAAAGAGAGAGAGAGAGAGAGAGAGAGAGCTTCTGTATCCGGCAGGAATCACTGCAGTTCTCCTCTCTTATCTTGGCGACCCAAAGAAATGAATGATCAGTCAGGAGCGTTCAGAACTCAGCTGCTCGGGGGTCGACTTGGACCGCGAGGAGGGGGGAAAGACACGGCTTCTGTTTTAAGTCGCCTCGCTGGTGTCTGTCAGCCTTCGTACAGATCTTTTAGAAGTCCCCGGAGCTTCTCTTAGCTTGAATAACAAGTTTTTTTCCCCCCGTTCCTCCAAAGGACACGGCGGAAGCTCTGAGCAAGAGAGGAAGGAATGGAAAACAGTTTCCATAAACCTCTTGTTAAATCTAGATTTTGAGTTATTTCAACACACTTTCGCATGTTGGTAACAGTTCAAATCTGTTTTTATTATTATTATTATTATTATTATTTAACAGTGTCTCAATGTCAGGAACCAAACACAAGCTTGTGATCCAAACGGCGGCCTGAGGCACAGGAAAGTAAGTAGAAAGTAAGCAGACTGGCATGCGCCATGAATATGCAGTAGCTGCAGGCATCCACAAGCGCATTTGAAAACCAGGGAGTATAAAGACGGGGTGACCTTTACGAGGAAACAGGCGAGGTGACGGGGAAGAGAAGCGCAACTGGTGAAAACATACGAAGAATAAATTGATCCTTGTGATGTGTTCAAGCTGTTATTAGGGCTTGGGACCCTAAAAAGTAGAAGTGCAGCTGTTCGTTGTGGACCTCAGAGGTTTGTTAACAGAACATTATTGGAGAAAACATCATGGAAGTCGGCAGAGAGGGCAGAGAGAAAGCTGTGAAGAGGTTTAAGTCAGGGTTAAGTTATAAAACACGGAGCACGGCACGGCAGAGAGGAAACTGAAGTGGGAACTTCTTGTTGGCGCAACAACTATTCCATGTGCAGCCCATAAATCCTGGTGTTCATGAAAGCACGGTAAAACTATTGTTTAAAAAGACAACCTTCAACAAGATTCAAGCAATGTAAGAGACGTATCCTTAAACATGCAGTCGGAACTACAATGGAAAAATTTAAGAATATGTTCTTTTAGGAATTTAAAGATTCAAAGACATATAAATGTCTTCTGAAGGCAATTGGTTGCACTCAAAGAGAAGGGGGTTGAATACTTTTGCACACTGCATTTTTCAGGTTTTTTTTTTGTTGTAAAAAAATGTTTTGAATCATGTACAATTTTCTTTTTGCTTCACAACTGCATGCTGCTTTGTGTTGGTATTTCACACCAAATTCCAATGAAATACATTTATGTTTGTGGTTGTAATGAGAAAATGTGGAAAAAGGTCAAGAGGTATAAATATTTTTGGAAGCCACTGTAAGAAAATATACATATATATGCACAGGAGTTCTCTCAGTGTATTATAAGCCTGGAGGGTGACCAGGCTTTACTTGTGCCCCCACCAGGCTTAGAATTGTTAATTTATCTTATTTTTCTTTCTTTTTTTTTGATTATTGCCTTTTTAAAAGAAAACTTTATAGTTGGTGTTTAGGTATTAATCTTCCAGTCTTCCAAAACTGCATAACTGTCAAGTGACATTTTCAAATTTTCTGTCAACTTTAAATCTTTATTAAGGCCGCCCTAAAGCTCAGAGCTTAGCAAGTTTTCTGGGGGAACCCCTTTATTCATGAGAAAATATATGTATTTTTTTTACATATATATTTGTCTAATATAAAAACAAAAAATGTCCTAGTCAAGGTCCAGATCAAAATCCAATCAGGAAATCCATCTTGAAATTGTGAAATGCTGTTCACAAATCCTAACCACCCCATGTAGAAGTTTGTAGTTGTGGAAAAGATCCAGAACAATCTGCAGTGAAATCTTTCAGCGTGTTTCCAACCTGCTGCTCTAAAACTGAACAGAAATTAGGAACTAGTTTTAGGTGTAAGGAGAGTTATTGTAAGCCTCCTCGCTCCTCCTGTGATTCTTCCGCACAGCAATAAGTTGCGCGTTAGGAACCAGGAGTTCATGTTGGCGTACGAGATGAGCTCTGCAAGTGTGACAAGCTGAAATCGAAGCACAAGAGAGGCAGTATAAGTCTTATCTAAACCGTTATAAGAGTCACATGTTCTCCGAAGGCATGAGGCTTCACATCGCCCTGTAATCTGCTGAAGGAACAATCGCTGCACTGTTGCCTTCAGAGCGTCGGGCTCATCACATCTTCTCCTCCTCTGCCTTCCCCTCCGGACGCTGACACAACCTGGGCTCGGACCGAGATCTTCCAGAGGTGACCTCCTGCAGCGACGTCGCTCCAGTTCGCCTCCAGATGACCGCCTCCTTCTCTTCCTCCTCCTCCTCCTCCTCCTCCCATGGCGACTGCGCTCGGTTCGCAGGCGTCGCTTTGTAAATAACCAGCAGTCATGTGAAGCTATAAAAAAAAAAAAAAGTTAACAGTCGTGTCACAAGTGGAGAGGAGTTTAGGGTTGCGCTGCCTTTTAAGTGGCTTTAAAAAAAAATTGATAAATAAGACGACAGAAAGAAAAGGTCCTTCTTTTTAGTCCGACACAGATAAACAAACCCTGACAGCGACGGGATTTATGGAAAACTGCCGATGAGGTCGCAACACCAATTACGCTTTTACACAATATTGCCTCAGCCGCCTGACCTCTGGGTACGCAGAGCGGAGGGTGATATTTAGGAGTTTGAGTTGCTTTTTTTTCTTTTCATGATGAACACGCTCGCATACACACACTCGGGAGTGTAAAGCTCAGTCTGTTCGTCTCATGTCTGCTGCGACGTTGCAATGTTTAATCGGGTTTTACAGGCAAACGGAGGCGACTCGGTGAGAGGCTTCAATGTGAAAGTTTTAAGAGGCTTCACCTTTAAGGATTTTGCAACCATATACTGTAATTATCACATTACAACCCCACTTAATATGTCAACTTTGCGCTATTAGCTACGTGGAACGACCAACAGACGGTTAATTGAAGTCAGCTGTCAAATCCAACTTTATTGTTCCTTTGAGGAGGTGAACGTCTATTAAAGTAATTGTTGCTGAGGCGCAACAATACCAAAGTTACAGGAAGGATGCTAGGAGGCTTGTAAAGGTAGAAGGTTGAATTAATGCAATGTGGACATTTTATTTAATCTGGAAGAGAACTTCGGATTTGGAAAACATTTATTTTCCATCAACACGACGACGCCGAAGCGTCCATCTACAGATGCAATGAAATGGTTTGAAGGCAACAGGGTGGATGTTCTAGTCAAAGCCCAGATTTCAGTTTGATAAAGAATTTGTGGAAGGACTTGAAAAGGGCCGTGAACAGTTGATCCCCATACAGCAAGACACGCAAGAACAAAAGGAGCAAAACTGCAAAGTCCAAACGTGTCCATGCTGCAACCATAGGCGCCGGAAGAGGGAGGGCCAGGGGGTCATTGGCCCCCCCACTTTACGGCCCTGCCCTGCCCGTCCGCTGGTCCCGCCAGACATTTACCCAGGCTGCACACAACTCTGACAATCTGTGACTGACATCTCTCTGTGTTTATATGCAGACAGAGGCACAGATAAAACCTACAGCATTGAGATCTGGACCAAATCTAGAGCTCCAGATCGGATAACAGTCACCCGGAGGTTCACGCACATGCGGCAGCTTCGGGTCGGGTTGGGATCATGAACCGGTCTTACAACTGAGAAAAGGCTTGGACTCTGATCCGGTCCAGGTCTGAACCAATTCTACATTTGTCACCATTTATAGAACTGTGACGATGTTTTCTTTCTAATTCCGTTGGGGTAAAAAAAAAAGGACATCGGGCCCATGTCCGTTTACGGGTCCAGACCAAATGCTCACCCACACTTTGCCTGCAACTGCAGCCAAAGGCGCATCAACTGAATATTGAGCTGAAGTCTGTGAGTACTTATGCAATCACTTATTTTATGTTGAATTTATTCAACCGTCATTATTTTGTAGTGCATCGGCTTCCAACGTGCCGATGCACCAGAGTACCAGCTGCACGGCTCAATGTCCGTTATTGGATCATAGGCCGATAAGAGTTTCCAACAGACTGGCACTACTGCAAATCGACCTCATCCTCGTCGACCACTCCAGCACCAGATCACCACATCCGGCTCATCCATCTGCGGGATCGGCTAAGACCAGCCACTCACACAGCTGATGAGACTATTGGTCTGCACAACAGACGCATCACACCTCAGACTGTCCGTAACCACCTACGAGAAGCCAACTTGGTCAGAATCAAATTCCTCAACATGACCCCTATCATGTTCAAAGGACTGTCAGTCCGCTGCAAATGGCCAGAGCACGATGCTCTCACTGCAGACCTGAAGATCAGTAATTACTGAGAATATATTTGGAGTTTCTCTACATATTGCGTAACCCAAGTGTTCATAAAACTCTTACTGTTTATAGTTTTGTTCAGCGCGTAGCTCACACTGCTAAGTGACTGAACTGTATGATATGAATTCATTCGGTTTTAACAACATGGAGTGAACTTAGAACAAGTTCTAGAAGACCGTGAATTGGCACAAGAGACAGAAAGCTTCAAAGCTGCATTAGCCAACATTAGCATCAATAGCAGCTAACAGTTAGCTATAGGCCAAACGAATATATCATAAATTCTGCTACAAATGATTAAAAAATTTTATGTCAAGGATTTCTCAGTGTACAATGCCTCAGGACAATTCAAGAACTGCTTCCTGTCTTACTTTAAAGGAATTGTTACTTTGACAAAATGCGGGGTGTCGGGTGTAGCAACAGCTAACACTTAGCCTAACGTTATGTGCAAAACAGCAGCACGTTTCAAAAAATGAGGACAGTTTCTAGCTTTTTTTTTTTTGTCACTATTACAAATGCGTCGATATTGAGCCAAAGTACAAAATACAGTATATATCAGCAAATTTGTTATTAAACTTTATAAAGCGAGGGAAGGGGATTATCAGTATGTTCAAAACATTTTTCTGCACTGAATCACCAGGTGTTGAATTTCTCTGACACGCAGTCATATTTAGTAAATTAGATTATGCACTCCAGAATTAAAGGTTTGATAAGATCAGCATGCGTTTGACTTGAGGGTTCTTTTCATTCCTCAAATGAAAAGAACCCTTTGATAATAAACCGATTTATTGAATATGACAATAAATTGTATTGAAAGCTGCAGTTATAAATTATTTATACGCTGTCCTGCTAGTTTGCAATCTAATTGAATCTGGGTCGGAGGTTGTACTGCACAACCTTTATTTTACTAGTAGAGTCGCACTGTTAAAGGAAAAGAAATACAATACTGTCATCTTCTAGTACTTTGCATCAAAAACAATTAGAAAACCCCAGCGGTTTCCCGACTTGCAACCAGAAGCTCAACTCATGTGTGACTTTATTTTCCACTCTAAAGCGCCAGGTGGGTTCGAGCGAAAAAATTTATTTCTGTGGATTCTTTCTGCAGTTGGCCACATTTTTCCAAACCGTTTAAAAAAAAAAAGCCCTACAAATTCAAAGCAGAACACCCGCTATCTCAGGCAAACTCTGCAAACCAAACTGGATACCCCTGATGTCAGACTGTGCTGAATGTGTGCGAAACTGACAGCCGGGGACTCCTCGGAGCTGCTCCACACCATGTGAAGACCATTATGCGTTAAGTTTCTCTGCAAGGAGGATAATTAGTGTAATAACTTCTTTTTAAACGGTTTAATTCCTGTGAAGGTGTCACTAAAGGACAAGAGACTGAGATGGAGACTCAAGGAAGAATTTAATTAGTAAAAAATCACATTTTCGCGCAGCAATGTTTCTACACTGTAACTCCCCCCTTCACAAGCCTTAAGGTCTGGAAAACAACTCGACAGCGGGAAAAGAATCACTCTTTTGCTGCTCTCCCCCAGCCGGATCAGAGTACTTTGTTATCTCCAGAATGACGTTGGCGGCAGTCTTGACCTCAGTCAAGGTGCAGATTTGTCATACACCAGCTGATAAAAATGCTGGAGGGTCTCTTGTTTGTGTTATGAGTGTCAGGGTCTTGCATCAAGTGAGTCCAGCATCTAATTAATTTCAGAGAGCTGGTTGATTAGTTTGTCTGGTGAGCTCAATTAAAGGAAATCTACTCCAGAAGGATGTTCCACATTATTAAGCAGGCCACAGGTTTCAATCAATATGGGAAAGAGAATGTATCTCTCTGCTAATGAAAACCATCAGATAGTGTAGTGCCGTATGACAAGGTATGAAAACATTAGATATTTAACAAAAACTGAAGCGTTATCGTACTGTGAAGAGATTTGTGGCTGATTCAGAACAAAGATGGGTTTGTACAGATAAAGACATAATGAGGAAGGTTTCTGTTAGACAAATTCATCGGATTAAGAGAGCAGCTGTTAAAATGTCATTACAAAGCACCAAACAGTTATTTAAGCTGCTGGTGCCTCTGGCACCTCAAGGTGGAGGATCCTCCAGAGGCTTGCGGTGCATGAAGCCATTATTGGGCCCCTAACCAGAGCTCACAAGCAGAAACGGTGGCAGTGGGCCCAGCCGTACATGAAGATTTATTTTCAAATAAACTTGTTCACTGATGTCCTGTGCAACCCTGGATGGTCCAGATGGACGCAGTAGTGGATTGGTGGTGGACGGCCACCACGTCCCAACACGGCTGTGATGTCAGCAAGGAGGTGGTGGAGTCATGCTTTGGGCCGAAATCATGAGGAGAGAATCATTGGTCGGCCCCTTCAGAGTCCATGAAGGTGTGAAAATGACCTCAGCAAAGTAGATGAACTTTCTGACTGATCATTTTCTTTCATGGTTCAAAAAGAAGAGCCGAACCTTCAGCAGCAAAATCATCTTCATGCATCACAATGAATGCTGCAAGGAATACCACTGTGTCATTGGCTGCTATGGGCATAAAAGGGGAGAAACTCATGGTGTGACCTCTGACCCCAACCCTATTGAGAACCTTTGGAGTTTCCTCAAGCAGAAGATCTGAGGGTGGAATGCAGTTCATATCAAAACAGCTCTGGGAAGGTTTTCTGACATCCTGCAAAGAAATTCAAGCAGAAACTTTCCACAAACTCACAAGTTCAATGGATCAAGAATTGAGCTGTGATATCAAAGAAGGTCCTATGTTAACATGTAACTCGGTCTGTTAAGATGTTTTTGATTGAAATAGCTTTTGATTTTAGTACATGTGACCACTTAATGCTGCACATTCAAAGAATGACAGTTTGCAGTTCTTTATAATCCATAAAATGTTTAGAAAATCTGCTGTGCATAATAATTTGGAACAGTTCATTTTGAGTTTTTGATTTCTGAAAAAAAAATACTGTTCTCATGGGGAGCTTTGTTCAGTAAAATTTGATTTATACTGTAATAGTTCATGACTTGAAAATTATACTGACCATCATTTGTACTGACCATTTAGGAAAATCTGAGAAAACATCACTTGCATAATAATTTGGAACACGGTGTATATATACTGTATATATACACACACAGGCGCAGGTAGATTCACTAAGCTGGTGAACAAAGGAAGACAGAGTAGCTTGACCGTAAAATTAAGCAAATTGGAGCAAGAGTGTAAAGAAAATGGATGGATGGAGTTTTGAAAATAAAATCACTAAGTGGAAACACGTCAATTTTGGTTGGTTGGTTCAATAGGTTGGTTGTGTCAAAATTAATGTACTTCGCAATGGAGACACTTTTTTTCGCATCACACGAGTCACTTAATCAACAGCCGAATGTTACTTCTTGGCGGAAATGACGCAGAAGAAGATGACAGGAAGTGGTTGGAGGATGATGGCGCAGCTTGATTTTTAATGACTTATTCCGTCAACAAACTTTCTCATCTGTGATTTTAATTACGTTCATTATTTAATTGAATGGAATGGAATTGTAATTGGGAAATTGTGGTTTTTCCACTGTAGCGGAATATCGACAAAGCTTTGTGCACATTTGTATCGGAAACACAGCTTTGACTCGGGCATGTAGGAGAAGGGATGCATCCAAAAGTTGCAAGACTGATGCTCTTGAGGACCGGACTTGGGCACTGCTGGTCAAGGAGGATACATCGAGATTTGAGGTTGTACCAGAGGAACAATGGATTCTACGTAAATAAAGGTTGATAAAGTAGACCACATTTTGGTTTTGGTCTCAGTTTCCTGCCTCTGTGACGCCTGATGGCGTACACATGCTCTGCAGTCATACAAAAGTAGCACTCAGTGGTTTTCATCTCAGCACCCGCGTCATCAATGAGTAGCAACCGCAACCTAGCAACAGAGAAATATTGTTCAGTGATCGTTGAATTTCACGTGCTCTTCATGGTGAAGTCTTTATTTGCGGCGCCTTTTGAGACTTCAGCAGACTTTCTCGCCGTGAGCGCCGCTGTTCCCACATTCAGCTTCAGGCAGCAGAGAAACTCATAGGAGTACATCGTGCTAATGTCAAGTGGGGGCACGAAGAAAGGGGGAAAAGACAACGAGGAAGATGGCTTGAGGGGGCACAAACAAAGCAACACACACGCACACACACACCCCATGCAGAGGGAAATGGCACAATGACACAGACAAGCACATCTGCTGCAACCCAGGATTGCTGGAGGGTCGCAGTTTAGTCGCTTCATCTGAGTCCCTTGTTGAAGATAGAAGTTTCAAAAGGCCACAGCAGGGCCGGCCCAACCCTCCATGGGGCCCAAAGCGAAATGTGGTTTTGGGGCCCTCTAGTTCTGCTAACAATGTGGACTGGCTGCAATCAGCAGTTCGATCATTAGATCATTCACACACCTGCTATAAACTTATTGCATCTCTGGCAGTGCTGATTACATTATATACATTGAGAAGTATTATTACAGTGAGAAGTTCGACTGACAGACCGGCCCACCAGGTCAGGTCTGAATGTTTACAGTTAACAATATTCACCTCACTGTTGCCAACTCAGCAACTTTCTTGCGACATTTAGCAACATTTCAGACAAAAAAATAATAATAAAATTAATATCAACCAAAATCAAAATCGGCAGGTCAGGTTCTTTGAAGATCCGGGGATCGGCCAGAAAACTGCAACCGGTGCAGCCGACATTCTTTGATTGAATAAATTTCTCTTCAGCGTTACTCCTAAAACTTTATTTTATACCAGGTGAGTCTTTCTCCCCTGAGAATGTGGACCGGTACCGGTACTGGTGCTGATTCTGAGCCTTCAAATGATTTCAACAAAAGTTTCACATAACTTAGAAGTTGATGTAAAAATAATGTTTGTTTTAGCCACAAAATAATTTTGCTCAGCAGCAAACAACAAATCCCCAACTACAGCATAGAGCAGCTCATCGATGTAGCAGCTATGTAGCCTGACGTAAAAACATTTTGCTAGACAATGTCAAACATTGAGAAGTTTTCATTATTGTTATCAAACGTGTTCAAACACGCGTTGTGAAGCCAAAATACCCCAGAAATATACAGATTCTCAACCATGAGAATCAACTCATTTAAAGTTTAAACTCAGTTTCACACCAACACAAAGACCCGAGCAGAAATGTTTGGCTGTTGAACTGGACCGTTCCACGTCGCTATCAAGCTAATTTTCTATTAGCAGCTTTAACAATATTTTACATTACATTACCAAGGCACATTAAAACAAACTTTTATCTTGGCTTTTTTTCTCCCTCCCTGAAGAATAAGTCCTTTTTGAGACATTGTTTTGCTAACTTAACTTCTGACCGGAGCTTTGGACGTTTGGATGCTCTCATGTTACCGGCGATACGGTACCTAGCGCGGCCACCAGGGGCCCCCAAGAGCAATTCTTTTTCTTTTTTTTTACTTTATATCAATAAAATTATAATTTCTACATACAGTACAGACCAAACGTTTGGACACACCTTTTAATTCAATGAGTTTCCTTTATTTTCATGACTATTGACATTGTAGATTCACACTGAAGGCATCAAAACTATGAATAACACATGTGGAAATATGCACTAAACAAAAAAGTGTAAAACAACTGAAAATAGCCCTTATATTCTAGTTTCTTCAAAGTAGCAACCTTTTGCTGTGATTACTGCTTTGCACACACTCTGCATTTTCTTGATGAGCTTCAAGAGGTCGTCACCTGAAATGGTTTTCACTTCATAGGTCAACCTGCCCTGTCAGGTTAATAAGTGGGATTTATTGCCTTATAAATAGTCATGAAAATAAAGAAAACCTATTGAATTAGAAAGGTGTGTCCAAACTTTTCGTCTGTACTGTACATTATCAAATAAATATTATTGTAAAAACAAATCACTTCATGGTGAAATTATGTGTTTTTGATATTACAATGGCATAGAAATTACTACAAAGAAAATTATAAATCAGCTCCACTGAGCAGGCCCCTTAGTGGCCCTGGGGCCCTTAGCGGCTGCTTAGTTTGCTTATGCCTTGGGCCGGCCCCAGCCTCTGTTTCTGTCACCAAGAAGACGGAAGAATCAAGCCCTGGAGAAGGTTTGAGGGAATAAAGACACAGGGTAGAGAAAAAAGGAAGACGCTGTGGAAAGATAACATGTGGCAAGGAAAAGGAGGATGAGGAGATACACTAAGAAAGAAAACATAGCACCCAGTGCCAACCAGCCTATGTCGGCCATTTGTCCATATGGACAACATATGGACAAATGGCCGACATATGGCCATGATTGCACGGTATCATAGACACTTGACACCATTTGATGGATATCAACTTGATACAATTGGGTAATTACCCACTCGTATCATCAATGTGGATAATTACCCCTCTTATCAGCGTACGCTACCTCCGTCACAACGTCTTTCGCTTTTGTTTGGGGGTTGACAATGCGCACCAAAACATGTTGATCTCTAGTAAACAGGACCTCTGATCACCGGACATTGTCATGGTGTTTATTTTAACCTACAGTAGTTTGAACAGGTGGATGTGATGACTTCTCAAAGGCGAACCGGACATGTCACGACAACCCTTTGATACCACCTTCTTCTGGTAATATCGCGTTTTTATTCAGTGAATATTTCAACTTTATTGTTATTATTAATATAAGTTATCCTTGTAATTTCAACAAAATATATCTGAGTCTGGCCATAATACGTCACCATAAAGAACTGAATATTTCATAAGGATGCTAATTTCTTTACATGACCTTATGGACAGATCTAGTTTCAGCTGTGTGTTACTTTGTGTTGGGAAATACTATAAATTGCAATGTGGTTTATTAAAGTTTATTGCTATCTGGCGACAGCTTCTGAAATGTTTTAAGGGGCAGAAAGGTGTTGAAGTTGGTGTTACAGTTAGCTATTTATAGCAATACAATCTTCTCATTTCAGCCAGGGATCAGCAAGACAATAAAGTAGACATTTAATATTCAATTGCCTTTTCTTTTAGAAAAGTGGAAAAACTGCAAGTCTGTGTTTTCAAATGCTTTAAAGGATGCAAAAGTAGGTTAAAGTCAGTTACTGATCTAAAGAAGGTCAACACTGAAAACCTATTGAAGTACAAGTAAAAAAAAAAAAAGCTATAAGAACCATTCATCTGTCATGAAGCATCCCTTGACCAATGGTGGAAACAAAAAGCACACAGTGAACTCAAGGCTAAGATAGAATAATAAAAAAAGAGAGAAAATGCTTCAGGAGAAAACCAGAAGACATTTTTCTACAGCTGAACTAAAGAGGCAGTGATTTACCTCCTATTAATCTTCCACTCAATTCACAAGGCTGCGGGGCGCAGGCCGCTGAACTTTTCCTGCCCCATAAGAACAGAAGAAGACACACACAAATACACTGCATCTAAAACACTTATAGTGCGGCCGTAAATTAATATGACCTGCTTCCAACAGAGCCGAGCTCTGTGGGTCCATTGTGTCTTACTTTTTAGCCTGTAAGATGTCCTCACGTCCACACTGACGGCTGTGAATCCCTGCTTGTTCGATAACAATTCGCCTCTTTGTGCTCACATGGACCCAGGGTGATTTTCTGCCTTTGGAGCAGCAAGCTGAGAGGTGCTACAAGAGACGCGGGAAGATCTCTGAAGATCAACGGGGGCAAGTCAGATGTCCCAGTTTAAAGAACAAGGCGACGACCGAACCGGTCGAAGTGGAAGCGTTCTTGGCTTTCGGTTGTCAACACTGTTTCTTTTTCTTTTAAATTACGGCATTAAGGAGGCACTTGTAAGAGGATGATGATGAAAGACTGTTGTTAATATAAAAAGGCAGTAAAACAGGAGTGACAAAAGTACCCCAGTTAATCGAGGCCGTCTCTGATTTACATCTCACTGTTTCCTAGAGATTTTTTTTTTAATCTACCGTATATAAGGTCGATACAGAGCTAATTGACGTGGACGTAGAGGTAATTAGTCGCAGCGAAACACAAGAACAAGAAACAAGAAAGCATCTTTGCTTAAGCGGAACATCAGAAGTGCAGTCGGGAACATTTAACTAACTCCCAGTTTAAATTCAAGTAGATAACACTGAACCAGGAACAACGGCTGCTGGCAAAGATCAGGGAACAACATGAAGCCTAGCTTATTAACCGTGCTCCATTTGTAAAACATGAGACCAGAGGGAAATGCTAACTGTTATGTTAAATGAGACAGCCCAGTTGCTTTTAGCAACATAACCTCAAATGGAGAGAAAAATCCAACAAAGACCTCTGCTGTCCTAAAAAGAATTGAAAGTTTTTTCCGCCTGTCCTCTCCCAGTTACTGAGGCTGGCATAAAGCTCTTATCTTAAGACCGTCTCCTTGGTCTTTGTGGAATAAAGTTCACAAGGGTGGGACCGCATTAATCCACAAAGTCATGATAATGTTCCTGTACTCTGCTTCACATTATCGTTTATGTACGCTGTCCCAACAATTAGTAAATCATCCCAAATTTTCTGAAAGTAGAGGCTCTTTGAGCGGCATTGGAAATCAGACGTGGGTCTGTACCTGGTGGGGCTCCTGTGCCGTTGAGGATCTTCCAAGAGACAAAGGTCTGCAGACGGACGTACTGTGGTTTGTCGAAGTAAGTGGACGTACATCATCGTCTTCACAATGTTCCACAGGATCCCGCTCGATCTGAATCTCTCTCCACTTCTCCATCAGGTGTTTCTCCCATTGAGCTAATGTTCTTCAGTAGATTTTCTACCGGGCCAATGAGCAAACAGAAGAAGTTGCGATCTTTGAATTGTAGTCTGTCTGTAGCTTTAGCGATGGCAATGGGTGAAGTGAACAAAGCCGTTTAGTCCGTGTTGGTCACGACTCTAAATACTGAATTAACATTAACAGACTTAACAGCTTGGCACGTCTCTCTTCGCAGTGGAGGATGGTCGTTTACAGTGCAGGGAATTTTCAGGAAGCTTCTTGGCATCGAACTGGCGCGTCACACACGACACGGACAAATGTTAGCGATTGGGGAACTTTGACGCAGTGCATGCCTCCTGGAGTCAATCATTGATCAATAGCTGTGGGTCCAGACTCTCTGTATGAAGCGAAGAACAAGAGAGTTTTTTAAGAAGAAGAAGAATTACTTTATTCATCCCAGCAGGGAAATTATTTCGCAGTTACAGCAAGATTAACACACACAACGGGAGCTGCGTCTGCAGGCAGCCAGCTGAGCCGGCGCCATTTTCGAAGGAGGACATGCGGCAAAGGTCGTCGGGACTGGGAGTCGAACCCGCGACGTCCGCGGGTCTAAGGCCTCCAAATGTGGGGCGTGCTAACCCCTTGCGCCACCACAGCATGCCCCCCTTATCCCTTACAGAGATACCTTACCCGGCTAGGTGTGTGTGTGTGTACACCTTGGAGAAAGTAAATCAGGGTATCGTCCACACACCAACGTGCTGCTGGTAGGCAAACTGCACGGCCCCATGTACGCACTCAGCATAGGTCATATGTGAGTAAAGATCAGTCTTTCTGGTTTCTTTATGATTCACCGGGCAAGAAGTCACATTTCCACACGGAGAAGAGTGAATACCAGGAAGCAGTGGTGGCTGAAGGCTCTGACTGTAGGACAGGAGGAAAAACAGAAAGCTCACAGGGAATCGTGGCGTGGAAGGAATTTCTGGCAGCTTCTTTAAATCCAGGCTGCCGGACGAGGAAACACGGCCCAGGTGTGTCCACTAGCGAGCGCTCAGCAACGTCCTCCTAGGTGGATCAGGAGCTAAAGAGGATAAAAACACAGCAAATCATAAAATCATGACATTTAGATGCTCTCTAAGCTCTTTTGTCCCTTTTTGTATTATTGGGTTTCTGGTTAACTATCTTTTTTACTTGTGGTGTGTTGTGTCATCTCAAAGTGACAAAGCTAAAGTGGATACTTTGTCCTCTCGGCTCAGACGCCGTCTCAGATGTTTTAGTGTTTTAAGCTTGTTGCCTTGGGCAGCTTGAACAGGAGCCAGAGGACTGACTCTTTTCTTGCGGTCTGATCTCTGGCACGACCTTGTGATGACCTTAGAGTCACATGGTGGGAGCAGGAAAGGTAGAGCACATGTGTGAATGGAAATCTGCGACAAGATTTCCATTTAAAGTTTATTGACGAGTATGACATTGAAATGAAACAAAGGACAAAGCCTGGAATCAGAAGATTTATAAAAAAAATTTTGTAAACATTTCCAAATCATGTTGTAAAAGTTCCACACGTTTCCAGTTTTGCATTCTAACTCGGCTCACAGAGATACCTTAATGCTCCTGGATCCGACTTGATCTCTCATCAAACCAAAATTCCTCCTCTGACCTTTACTGGAGGGTCGAGCAGACCCAGTCGTTTCGGTTTAGTTTTTTTTTAAGCCCGCTCGTTTGAAGCCCAGCCTGGTTTCGACTCTGTTACAAGAGGCATTTGACTGGACTGTAATGGATCACAGTGCGAGATATGCTGCTTTCTTTACACAAACGATGTTTTATTCATTTATGATTTCTACGACTCTGATGTTTTAAACTTGAGAGTTTAAAACATCAGAGCGTTTCATGTTACATGAAACAATCATGTAACATGACAATAGGTCATATGGTTCATATTGTAGCTTTGCAACAATATGAACCTGATGAAGTCAGGTCATCAGGTCTGTTGGACTTCATTAAGGACAGTAAACGTCTCCTGTGGGACATTTTGTTACCCAAAGTAATTTTTCATAATTTACTCTACTTGAAACTTGAAAATATTGCTGTGTGACTCGAATTTCTTTTGATTTGATCGGATAATAATCTTATCATATTTTCTACTCCTGACATGAATCCAAACTAAACACAATGTAACCTAAACAATTTTTTAAACAAGTAATATACAGGCAAACTAAAATAAAAGTAAGAATTTTTGCGTATTTATAGATTTAATTTCTATCATATCTTAGGAACTTATGGATAAGATAACCCCCTACGTCATTTTTTTGGGCCAACAGTTATTTTTGCAAAAAATAAACTAAAAATATTTCCCATCATCTTTTATTTCCAAAAGGTGATTTAGGTAAAAAAAAAAAAAAAAAGTCATTTTGGCTACAAAAAAATTATTTAGTGGATTATTTTTAAAGAAGGTGACCATATTTAATTTAAATAATAGAAATTGACTCATTTCCATTAGCTTTAAGTACAAAATGATTTTTACTTTTTTTTAAAAAAAAAAATTAAATGCTGGGGTGAAATGTGAACTAACAAAGTGGTTAACTGTTTTGGGAATTTTAGGATCCCCTAAAAAAAAAAAAAAAGGCGTTTCCGTGCAAAAGCGGGACATAAACAGTTGTAAACTTTTCCGCTTTAGACGGGGACTTAAAACGTAATTTAAGATCTGCACAGAACTCCCTGGCTTTGATAAAAAAAAATCATCCTGCGTGTCAAGCGTCCGTTAAACGCAGTCCATGTCCCTGGGAGCTAAATTCTGCTTCTACGTCATTAGTTAGCTGACCATTATTACATGATCCAGTACATTTTATTGAACGAGTGGAAGCAGGGACACGGCTGCATAACCTCTGGTGCATCGTGACTCGCTGTCCCGGCCAAATCCTGGCAGCGACAAACCCACTGCACACATTAGAGGGCTGAGTTACGTTGTTTTTTGTCCAGTCTCTTTTAAGATAAGCAAATTGGAAAGCTGCTTCATCATTTGGGAAAATTTGTCGAGGTTTTTCTGGAGACGGTATCTTCTTAAAATGTGTGTACTCGTCGAATTCTTTTTCAGAAAACTTTGCAGTGCAGTCATTTTTCCCCGCAAGGTCACTGCTCGTATGTCACAGAGACGTGCTTTAACACCTGGCAACGTTATACAGTTTGTGCTAGAGGTTTATGCCCCCAAAAGTTATCAGGTGGAACTTGCCGGAATTTCCTGGCACTCTCCAGGAACTTTAAAATCACTTCTTCCGGGTTCTTTAATGGAACCCAGAAGACACAAGATAATCACATGTACGTTTCTTGGAACTTTCACAAAACTTTACAGCTACTTTCTTGTAGCTTTCATAAACTTCACAAAGTAGTTTCCGGTAGATTTCCAAAAACCTACTAGATGCTTTCCTAAAATTTACCAAGTACTTCCCTTGAACGTGTGTTCCTGAAAATTCTAAGGTTCTTTCATACAATTTACCCTCAGTGGTGCAGCTAAGTACTTCTTGAGGTACATCCAGACACATCACAGTGTGTTTTCAGAGGGTGAACAGCGGTTAAATGCAGAAAATGTCACTAGAAATAGTGACTGATAGAACATATAACAAATGCTATTGATCAAAAACAATATAGTGCTAGCATTTATGTCGATCTAAAGAAAGCATTCGACACGATTGACCATAGCATTTTACTCAAAAAACTTATTAAATACGGGATTAGAGGGCCGGCATTACAGTGGATTTCGAGCTACCTGGAGAATAGAAAACAGTTTGTACAAGTACATGATACTAGATCCGAATTTTGTGAAATTACATGTGGAGTTCCACAGGGCTCAGTACTGGGACCAAAGTTGTTCATTTTATATGTAAATGATTTGGTAAATGTATCAGGGTTTTTCAAATGTATTCTATTTGCGGATGATACCACTTTTTTTTGTCAGGGCAATGATATAAAAGGGATGTTAAAAGAAATGAAAATAGAATTTATGCAAATACATAAATGGTTCAAACTAAATAAATTATCTTTAAATTTGGACAAAACAAATTATATGTTATTTACAAGGAGACAAAGAATTGTAAATACTCCATTTAAAGTTGATGGTGTAGAGATTTGTAGAGTTAGTGAGGTGAAATTTTTGGGTGTGATAATTGACGAGAAATTATCATGGAAATCCCATTTGAATTATTTAAGAACAAAATTAGCAAAATCAATTGCAGTGCTTTATAAAGTACGGGATTTTCTGAATGATCATGCACTATTTATGTTGTATAATGCACTAATTGTTCCACACTTGGTTTATTGTGTTGAGGTATGGGGAAAGGCATGTTATACTAGTATAAAATCTGTTTTTGTTTTGCAAAAAAGGGCAATAAGAGTTATTGCTCGAAAACATGGTAAATATCCAACAAATACATTATTTTGTAATTTGAGGTTTTTGAAATTCAATGATTTAGTTGATTATAATATTTTGTTGGTTATGTATAAGGCACACCTAAAAACATTACCCTTAAACATCCAAAAAAAATTTGAAAAGAGAGAGAGTGGTTATAACCTTAAGGGGACACAGATTTTTAAGAAACCTAAATTCAGAACTTGTTTGAAAGAACGATGTACTTCGATACAAGGAGTCAAACTGTGGAACGACCTGCAAAACGATGTTAAAAATGCTAAATCATTACACATGTTTAAAAGAATGTTAAAGATTGTTTTTTTGAAGAAGTATGAAATAGTATAAAGTCAAAGTATAGTATTGTTCAGTTGAGATTGATGATTGACCTTGTTTCTTTGTTCTTCCTTTGTTTTCTTTTTTTTGTCACATAAGACAAATAAAAAAAATGTTAGTTTTTTTTTTTTTGTTTGTTTTGTTGTTTGTTTGTTTTTTGTTGTTTTGATCCATAGTTGAGAAAAAGGGGCAGATATTATAAGATTATTTTCTTCTTTCTGCTACCTTTCATTTCATTTTTTTTAAATTATTTTATTTTTTCTTTGTATTAAAAATTTTTTTATTTGTATTGAATGAAATGAATAAAAAAAAAAAAAAAAAAAAAAAAAAAAAAAGAAATAAAGTTGTCTGCCATCGTTTTGCGCTGCATCTAGTGCATTCCCACTTTTTGCGCCACTGTTTGTCGTACTGAACTTGAAACTTCCATGAACGTTTCAAGAAAGTAATCTCTATGTCCAAGAAAGTAAGTTCAGGGAAAGTACAAGGGGTACGTGTATTTATTCTCATGCAAACATCCAAAATTCTGAAATCTACATTATGTTTCAAGAATTGTCCTTACAGAATCAATGGTTGGCCTTTATCATGACATCCGTGATCAATTATGGATGTAGCTACAGTCAAAACAGCAAGTTATTGTTTGCAGATTTTAAACTTTGACTTGGACTTTTGGTTTTTGCAATATTTTTGTTAGGGTTTACTCTTTTTTATTATTTATTTTAAGAGAGCGATGGAGGTTACTGCATTTGGAAAGGAAGAAACGAAGGAAGCTGCTGAGATGTTGTTGTGTCCCAGGAAAAAAAACAAACTGTATTGACTTTGACTTTCACTACAGTGCTTCAGGTCAAAAAAAAACCCCAAAAAGAGTCAGAGACATTTCTCAGACCAGCATCGAGTGACTGCATATACAGTATCTGTGTGTATGTGTCTGTACATCTGCAACAGCTCCAGGCCCGGCGGTGGATTTCTCCCAAATAATTCTGGCAATTCGAGCCTAGTTTCAGTCGATAAAACAAATCAATGAAAGTATAGAAATCTTGTTTTCTTAATCTTTTACTTGCGACAAACATTTGTCCAAAAGTAAATAAATAAATAACTGAAGGTTTTCCAGATAAATGCAACTCTTGTCAACAGAAGATCATCCACAGTCATCCTTCACGGAGGCCGCGATCCTCCCAGGCAGGAGAGACGAGAAACGTACGCGACACCGACATGCAGTGATTTTGCAAACGTCAGCGCACCGTCAACAGTCTGAAAGGTTGAAAAGGTGAAAGAGTGACAGAAAAAAAAAAAAAAGAAGCCACGCTACTCCTTGTCAAAGTTCAAGTTCAAAAACGCAGAGAGACACAGGAAGTGAGCGTCACGCTAAGATGTGCGTTGAGTTTTATCTTTAAGAGAGGAGCCACCGCGAACGCTGCAGGCGGGGAGCGAAATTCTGGAAAACGGAACGATCCTGAACGTAATTTTACTCCGCACCATCTGAGAAGACGAAAAAACAACAAAACAAAACGTGAATGCTGGTGTCATTATGACTGCATGTACGGGAAGACGTTGGGCTGACCTACGGTTTGATAAAACGATCTGACTAAAGAATTTCATTGCGACGGTGCAGCAACATTTTGTTTCACATTTTCTCCCATTACAACCTCAGGCTTTACTGTATTTTGGCGGGATTTAAGACTGAACTGACTAACTTTTACTTTTATACACATATAAAACAAATCGTTTTTTACTTAATTTGTTAAGTAAAAAGACTTCTTGTGACAGTAACGCATGAGACAGATTATCTGTGAAAAGATCGAGCTCCTCCACTTTCTCCCAGTGCTACTATTGTGATTTGTAGAAATGCAGCACTCCGGTCGAAAACAACCAATCAGAGGCAAGAGGCGGGTCTTAGCGCTGTCAGTCAACCATGTGTATTTGCTCCTAAATGTGTTCATGGTGGAGAAACAACTTAACTTTACAGGAAAACTGTGCATCCACCGTCGCAGGTGGATATACTAAGAACTCTGATGAAAAGAAGGATGAAGATGAATACGGGGTCATGAATGTGAAACGCCTTTCAAAAGTTGGAAAGGCTTTTGTCAAGGGTAAAACCGTGACAGCCTGAACCCCTGACGCCGCTTAAGCCGAAAACCGGTCAGTATTTCAGGCCACCGCTTCCATGTAAACACACCAACTAACTCATGAACATCCCTCCTGCCTCCGCGGTCCTCCGCCCCCCTCCTCTGCATAAGAATGGGAGGGCAGGGATCAAGTCGAGCTCATGAGACTCCGTACTCTGAGACTCAGCGGCCAGAAGCAGAGAGGAGCGACTTGAGGAGCCGCTGGAGCTCGTTACGTTGACGCGGCTCGAAAGGGAGGGTGGCTTCTGTTGGAGATGAGCGGAGCGCCGCCGCTGCTGGAACCGCGTCCCTTTGATTCGGGAATCTTTCTCGGTCCTGAGGCTGGGAGCCGGGAAAGTCTGATTTGAGAAGGGGAAAGCTTTCGGAGAGCTCCTGCCTCAGTCTGAGGTTAGGTAAGTACAGGCTGGAACAGCAGTGACTGGAAAACATTAGGGAACTGCCTTACAAAGAAAAGTGTCTGCATTTTGGCTTTATCTCGTTTTGTTCAAATCAGCTTCTCCTTTTTAAACCACGAAGATTCCCTCTGGGCAATTTGCTCTGTCAAGATCAGGGTGAACTCTTTAGCGAACCAGAATTAGGAGCTAAAGAGACAGATCAGCGTTAAAAACTCTTCTCTCTGAAAGAAGTTTTTGTGCACCAAGGGAATTCCCACTGCAAACCGACAGGGAAATTTTGTAGTTTAATTTATCAATAGTTATCAAGTATTTAAAGATTTTGAAAAACATTTTTGTTTGTGCAAATATTTTGCTCAAAAGTTTCATCTGAACTGAGTCAGAGGTTTTCTCTCGTCATCGTTGTTTCATAAGATACAAAAAAGACACAAAAAAAAAAGAAGTAGAAAGAAAATGACACAATGAGTTGCTCTTAATAAAACAAAACTTAGTTGTTGTTTTTTTTAAAGAAGTTATTATTGTCATTAATTTTATTATTCCAACAATCAATCTCAGTACACGGTACAGGATTTTCCAATTCAGTTTTTTTCTTTTCCCTTTACTTTTTTTTTATATGTCAAAAACAATTTAGACTGTGATAAAAATTGTTCTAATTAATCAGTGGAGAAAAAATGCTTAATGTCGCTGTTTGTCCTTAGTCATGTGGTAACTCTTTGAAGGCCTCCCTGCCATCACCATCATCTCTAAAATCCCCACATAGATTATTTAATCTTGGCAAAAATGAATAGACCAGGGGTATAACTAAATCTGCCAAAGGTACGAATCATTTTGAGCAAAACTGTACGCATAAGCTTTTTGGCAACAAATATTCATAAAAACAAGTTTCGCATTCAGTGTAAAGTGTTACTAATGTAATCCCCATGACATATCAATGTTCCAAACATTTTATTTTTTCATTCCTGCTACTCAGAGCCCAAATTGTTTTGGGCGTCTACAGAGAGACTAAAAATTTTTAGTCTCTCTGTAGACAGCTTAAGCTCAGAGTCTAAATAAATCAATAAACTCTTTTGTTATTCCACGGGTGGTTTGGCTTAGCTCGTCTTGGCTGAGTTTCACAATCCTAGAGAAATTCCAGCCTTGCCTCAGAATATTCCACCTCTCCCCTGACATTTTACCAAACGCAGATTGGGATTCCTTCTCTGACATGCAAACGATTCCTCTGCCTTCCAGAACGTTCTGGCAAATCGCCACGCGACATTTTCTGCTTCTACTTTGTGTTTCCAGGAGCACAAAAAGGAGGACATAAAGTGGGAGCGTTTCCCCGGACAAAAAGGCCACTCCTAAAAACGTCCAAAAATAATAATAAAGAAAAAAAATGACAACTCGCCTCTGCTTCCTCTTACTGGCCGCTCACATGACGGTTGCGAGCGCGCAGCCGGAGCCAAAGAACCAAATCCCCCAGGTCCCGCTGTCCGTCACTCAGAGACTCGGGCTGGTCCAGAGGAGAGCCCAGGACCCGGCCAGGCCCAACATCACCATGCCGCGCAGCCGCCAGCCGCCCATGTGCACGGGGCCCACGGAAATCCGGGACACGTTCAAGTACATCAACACGGTGGTGTCCTGCCTGGTGTTTGTGGTCGGCATCATCGGCAACTCGACTCTCCTGCGGATCATCTACAAGAACAAGTGCATGCGGAACGGGCCGAACATCCTCATCGGCAGCCTGGCGCTCGGAGACCTGCTGCACCTCGTCGTCGGCATCCCCATCAACGTCTACAAGGTTAGAGATGCTCCGCGTCATTTCCGTTACAAATGTGCGCGAAGACTTTTCGGTATTTTCGAACGTTTTCAATATTGAAAATTGTGTCAAAGTTGCGGTGCTTCCATTAGTTAAGAAATGCAATTAAAATCCTGCGTGAATAAGTTCGCTCACACGGCAAGTCATTAAAAAAAACATCCTCCTACCACTTCCTGTCGTCTTCTTCATTTCCGCTAGTAGTATTGATCACGTGACTCGTGTAATGCGGGGAAAAAGTGTTTCCAGTGCAGTGTCTTGTGAAAGAGGCTCATTTCGATGGAGCTGAAAAATCACCTCAACCACAAAAACATTTTATACAAAAACTTGAGTTTGCTTTTTTTTTTTTTTTAAATTGCCGTGTTTCCATTAATCAAATTTATTCTTCTTATTTATGTAATTATATGGTCAATGGAAACACAGCTATTGAGGCGTTGGAGCGGCAAACTCCTCATACATGGTAGTGGCTACCTATGCAGCATTTTGGGGAAATTTGAAGTTGACATTTTCACAGAAGAGTTAGGATTCAGGGGCGGTTTCTTAGTCATAGGCAACCACCCAGGGCAACATATTGAGGGAGGGCGTCATCAGCGCCAACCCTGCTGCCCCGCTCTCTCAACCAGAGGACCTAATGCCAAGCACCCATTCCAGCCTCTGGTCAACAGCCTCGTTGACGGGGGGGGGGCGCCGGAAGGGTGGTTCGCCCAGGGCGCCAAACAGGCCAGAACCGGCTCTGTGTGCATTCGACACCATTGAATGACAAACTCAACTTTTGATGAACTTTACATGCTGCGAGAGCTCCGGCGGAGCAAATAGCTGCTTTTAAATGTGTGTAAAACTTTGTCAATATTCCGCTAACATAAAAAACAAAACAAACAAAAAGAAAAAAAAAACTATTTCGAAATTGCGGCGTTTTTTTTTCTTCAAATTAGCGCAGTTGAAATTACATGTGAATACGTTTATGTCATTAAACCACTTTCTGCCGTCTTCTTCTTCTTCTTTTCCCCCAGTAGTAAGATCCGGTCGTTGATCACATGACTCCTGTGATTCGAAAAAGGTGTTTCTGTAGCAGATTTGCGAAATACACTCATTTCGATACAGCCAAAAAAATAGAAATAACAAAACAACACCTCATCCTTGAGCAAAAACTTTTTATCCCAAAAAAATGAAGCACATTTATTTTTGTAATTCCAATTTGCGCAATCATATGGTCAAAGAAACCGAAGCCACAGATAGATTAGCTTCCTTCTGGACTCTAAACCCTTCAGCCACACCTATTCCTCCTTATGTCCACATAATGAAGCACACACCAGTGAAAGTGGAGACGTAGTGCGTGTAGAAAGGTGTGTGTGTGTGTGTGTGTGTGTGTGTGTGTGTGTGTGTGTGTGTGTGGGTGTGTGTGTGTGTGTGTGTGTGTGTGTGTGTGTGCTCCCTAGTGCTTCTGAAATGTTATTACTCCTCTGGACTCTGAGCCTCTTCATATCCCCCCATCTCTCTCGGCATGTTATTGTGCGCCAGGCTCACTTTGTGAGAGCGAGGGCCAGAGACAACCGGAGTGTCCGTATATTTGGGTAAGCGGGCAGGCGTGTTAAAACAACTGGTGGTCGCAGTTACATACCGTAGCGTAGGCGAGGACCAGACAGGGTGGTATGGAGAGAGAGAGAGAGACCATTTATCTGTTACATATGATTTCAATTGATTTCCACTCGCATTCCTGTCCCCCATCCAAGAAAAGCTTTAAAGGCTTTGTGTTGTACATGATCCTCTGGGTGATTCTTGAACTCCAGGAGCTCAAACTTCTCATTCGGTTGGAAAGCTGACGGGTCAAAAGTGAGACGTGCGGGGCCTCGCTGTGTGTTTCTTTTTTTTAAATTAAAGACAAGGCTACGATGTTTTACCCAACAAAAACTGTGAGTTCAGGTTCATGCGCTGGCGGCGAGCGCTGTCCTGGAGAAGACAGGCCCTTTGCATCACTCCCTGCCTCGGCTTTAACTCGCTGACCTTCTGCCCGTGTTGCAATCTGTCTGCAGCTCCTGGCAGAGGACTGGCCGTTCGGGGTGACTCTGTGCAAGGTTGTGCCGTTTGTCCAGAAGGCGTCCGTGGGGATCACCGTGTTGAGCCTGTGCGCTTTGAGCATCGACAGGTACGCTTGCTCAAAACCCACGCATCACGCAAACACACACTTCCCTCCTGTCCTGGTAGCTTCTTTTTCTCTCTATCTCTTTATTATAATTTTTTTATTTAAGCAGTTGGAAACTTCACGTTTTGAAATACAGAGCTGGGGACTGTTGGACACAGGGGTTGGATATTTCTTCGATTGACCCAACACAAAGTGTACAATGGCAAAATCTGTCATTTTTATTCAATGCTCCATAGTCTGATACCTCTAAACAAACCTCCCAGCAAACAACTGCAGTTAGCAGATGTTAGCATCCTTCTGTGTGTAATTCAATCTCAGTGTCCAGCTGTTGTGCGGAGGCCTGGAAGTTTCGTTAAGTCAAGTAAAGGCAAGTTTATTTGTATAGCACATGGTTAAAGCCACACCCGGGGAGAAGGGGCTTTGCTTTCCAAGCAACTTCACGAAGACCAGGGAACACGGCAGGCTAATCCATCTGAAGGTGCACACACCTGCAGACCTACTGAGACATGGCTGTCTGCCTACACTTACAGGTCATGTAAGGAGAGAACCCAAATCTCTAGAGGAGTTTCAGAGACTCAAAGCGAATATGGCCATTACGAACGAGTGGCAGAAGAGACTCAAATTGAAGTTTTTAGCCTACGTACAAAATGTCTAGTGGCAAACTAACACACGATCACCCCCCACAGTGAAACCTGGTGGTGGCAGTGTTGTGTTGTAGGGATGTTTGGTAAGCTGAACCTGGAGAGGAGAGACTAGTGCAGTGGAATAGTTGAGATCACTGCGTCGCCTGTCGGAATGGTCCAATCAAACTTTACATCTAACTCTAATTGAGAATGAGTCTTGTTGTAATTAGAGATGAATCGGACCCGAGATTAATATTTGTATCGGCCCTGATATTGAAAAATGTTCGATCGGGTATTGGTAGCAATGTGCCTAATCCATAACATTCAGTCTAATTCCATGCTTTGTGCTGAGTGACGTCATGCTTTATTAAAAAAAACCAACAGTTTGGAGTTAGATCAGCTGTTTTTCTGTATCCAATCTGTATCGGCCGATACTAAGCCTCAGATATTTGTATCGGTATCGGAAGTGAAAAAAGTGGATCGGTCCATTCCTGGCTGTACTGTATGACAAAAGCGGGGGAAAGTTAAAAGTTGAAGGAGTGCAAATGCTTTCGCAAGGCGTTGCATTGGAAGCGAACTGCATGCTGTATCCAAACCAAACACTAAATCACATTGTGCTTCCCCCCCCCCCCAAAGGGATCCAGCCATTTATCTGCCTAAATCTGACTTGTTTTAAGGATCGCATGCCGCTTCGGTTTTCCAGGTTTCGTGCCGTGGTCTCCTGGAGCCGCATCAAAGGCATCGGCGTTCCGAAGTGGATGGCCATCGAGATCGCCCTCATCTGGATCTTATCCGTCATCCTGGCCGTTCCAGAGATAATAGGCTTCGACATGATCACCATGGACTACAAAGGGGAGCAGCTGAGGATCTGTCTGCTGCACCCCAGGCAGAAGACGGACTTCATGAAGGTGAGCTGAGACACGCGGACCGTCTCCTTCTTCTTCTTCTTCTTCTTCTTCTTCTTCTTCTTCTTCTTCTTTCTGTCTGAAAGGAGAAACGATGCGTGTTGACTCAGCCGCGCACGCAGCAAAAACGCAAATGTGCAAAGGTTCAGATCTGCATGCTGTGTGCAAATACGAAAGCTTTCTTAGCAAAGCGGCGCACTTATAGAGTCACAGCGTGACGCCTGGGCGAGGGAGCCTGGAAAGAGTTCATGGATGATGAAATAATATACATCACAGATGGGAGATAGCTTGTTTTTACTTTGCATGGCGTCCCCCTTACTAAAATGTAACAACGTGACCTCCGCATATTGCCGCTGATAAGTCAGCATTTGGTAAAAGGATGTCCTGCATGACGCCAAACCCACTCCTGAGCTTCCCCCTCCACTCCGGCGAAGGTTCAGGCGGCGGCTGCGCTCCAGTAAATCAGCTTCTCACATGCTTTATCTCCAGCTCAGAGCGCTCCCACACAGATGTTTGAACGCAATCCAATGCGGTCCTTTTGTTCTTTTTTTTTGTGCAGTTTTATAAAACAGCAAAGGACTGGTGGCTGTTCGGCGCGTACTTCTGCTTTCCGTTGGCCTGCACAGGCATCTTCTACACCCTGATGACCTGCGAGATGCTGAGGAAGAGGAACGGGGTGCAGATCGCCCTTAGCGACCACATCAAACAGGTCAGAGAACACGGGGTTACACAGGTGAAAATTCACAGCAGCATTTTGTTTTACTTAGCCTTTCATAGAGAGACAAAAATGTGGGTGTCATATTTTCACCGCGTCATTCATGCATTTTTAAATATATCACTCAAGCCAAATATTTAGTTTACAAACTATATATTTAGCTCTCAAATTAAATATTTAGTCAGCAAGATGATTATTTATTTTGCAAACCAATATTTAGTTCCTAGCTACATGTTTAAGTCAGAACTAGATATTTAGTTTTCAAACTAAAGGTTTGGTTTCAAGTTTCAAACTAAACATTTGAAACTAAACATTTAGTTTGAAAAACTTGTCCGCTTAGTGGCAAGTTAATTTGCATACTAGCTAAATATTTAGCCAGCAACCTAAATGGTTAGTTAGCAAGTTCAATATTTAGTTTTAAAATTAAATACTTAGTTAGATAAATAAACCTAATAAAGTTGGCAAAATAGCTAGTTTGAAAGCTAAATATTTAGCTCACACCCAAACTGAAGACCCTTAAACACTGAATTGGGAACAAAATATTTAGTCTTCAAACTAAATATTTAACTTCATAACTAAATATTTAGTTTGTGAACATTTTTTTTATTTTGGAACTCTGATATTTATAAATGTATGAATAATACATTTTCACCAAGAATAATAATAACTTGGTGAAAATATAACTTTGGAAAACGAACTCCCACATTGTATTCTCTGTGACCGACTAAATAAACTCAAATTAGCCATAAATTTTCTTACTGTGTAACGGTAACATCAGATGCCTACAATCCTGTTTTTAAATGCAGCTGGCGTCGATAGCGGAGCAACAGAAATAAACCTTCAGTACTAAATGTAATCAAAAGCCCCAGAATAACTGTTTTTTTCTTTTTTTGGAATCAACTTGATCTGAAATGACGACAAATTTAGGGGAGAGCAGCATGTCTTTCTGTGATGTATAACTCCACAGAGGCGCAGTCACGTCCAGGCCAAGTCATGATGGATGCGTGTGTGTGTGTGTGTGTGTGTGTGGTTGTGTGTGTTTTTGTAATCAGCGGAGGGAGGTGGCCAAGACGGTGTTCTGTCTGGTTCTGGTGTTCGCTCTGTGCTGGCTTCCTCTCCACCTCAGCCGCATCCTGAAGCTCACCATCTACGACGAGGTGGACCCGAACCGCTGCGAGCTGCTCAGGTACGGAACGGGGAAAACACACGCGGCATTTACTCAGGCCACAGCTTGCCAAAGAAAATACTATGGAACACTGAGGCATGGCATCTATACTCCTTAACAGCTTCTTTTTGGTGCTGGACTACATCGGCATCAACATGGCTTCTGTCAACTCCTGCATTAACCCCATCGCCCTGTACATGGTCAGCAAGCGCTTCAAGAACTGCTTCAGGGTAAGACCAGCCTCTGTCGTACAAAATTCACATTTTGCACTTTTCTGTACATCCTTTTTGATTTCTACTGCTTCCTAAAAAACAAAAAACAAAAAAAAAACTTCCCAAGCGCTTAAGAAAAACCCACCCAGCAGTATTTTGGCAATGAGTTCATGTTTTTTGATGTCCGGGGAACGACGCATTTCAAAAACCTGTGGAAACCTCCAGATGCTCCTGCACAGAAACTCACATTTATCCAGAGAGACATGGGAGCATCAGTGAATGGCAAAAACGGCACTCCGAAATCTAAAGTCACAAATCAACAGGCACTGCCTGTCACCTAGCAACACCAGCGAATCCCGGCCCATCACCTAGCAACCCAAACCGAGTTCCAGCACGTCTGGCCAACTGGTTTTTCCCACTATACAATGGCTGCTGGAAACCTCAAGCGTTTTTGTTGTTGACTTACTATTCAGAAGCAACTTGCTGCACTCTTGTTGGTTGTGCAGGAGACTCTACTTCTACTTTTCAAAGGAGCTCAAAATAGACCGAATTGACCAGACTAAACTGTCATTATCCAAGAATGAATTTGTACAAAGAAAAACAAATGTAATGAACTTGTTTTGTATCATCTACAGTCTTATTCTAAGCTGTTTAAGGAAATATTATAGTTCAACTTTGACAGACAAGCATATACTGTACATTTTCACCATGTCAATTTGATTCAAGTCAATTTGGTTTATTTACGTAGCTCTAATTCACCACATGTCATCTCAAGACACTTTACATAAAAGTAAATCCAATCATGCACACATTCCAAATGATCCTTGTTATGACACAATGCAGCTACGCTTAGTTTATTACTTAAAAAAAAGGTTTCTCTCTCTAAGGACGCACAGCAGATTTTGCTTTCAGGTCGAGTCAAATTACTGTACTTTGTGTTCTTCTGTCATATTAAAGTTTGTGGTTTTAACGTGACAAAATGTCAACAAGTTAAAGGGCTGCTTGTCGCAAAGCGATGTTTGGTAAAAACATAATGTGCATAAAATAGCTGAAAATGTGACCTTCTTTTCCTTTAAATTCACCCCCTTTCTCCGGTTCCAGTCCTGTCTGTGCTGCTGGATCCTACCTGCCGAAATGCTGATGGACGAGAAGCAGTCGTGTATGAAGCTCAAAGTCACCGAGCGATCCTCCGAGCAGAGCCACTCCCACATCACCAACAAGTCCAGCCTGAGGAGTTAGGAAGGCGCAGCTAGCGGCGGGTACGAGGACCCAAAACCAAAACGACGAGAAAGCAAGAAAAACAAATTTGATTGACACGATTGAGTGAACGAGGCCGAATTCTTTTCTCCTTTAAGATGTCATACGAGCGCTCCAGATGCGCCTCTACAGAAACTCACCCTTTATCCGAAGAGAGATGGGAGCGGGCAATCAGCGAATTCCAAAAACTCCACTCTGGGTTTTGCGTTTCATATTTTTTTCAAAAGCTGGAGCCAATGTTAGAAAGAATAAGAAGAAAGAAAAACGGTAAAATTGAAGAGTGTTGCTCTGAAAAGGGTTAAAGGTCATCCCACTGCAACAGCAAATCAAACCCGCAGTCTGGACTGTAACTTTGACTCAAAGAATCTCATCGTATGGACGGTTGTACGTTTGTTGCAGACGCTCTCCAATACGGCTCTACGGTGGCTCTGAGGCTCTGTTGTTCATGTGATGTGTATCCAGTTAAGTGAATGTATGTGTTAATCATCTTGAATGCTTTGCATACTTACCGCAAGGGGTGTAACGGGATCGCAGCACAAGCTCTTGCAATATTGAACCGCCATCTGGTTGCTGTTTGTCTCTGATTATGTCTGTTGAAGCAAGAGTAAGCTATTCTTCTGAGGACTTTTAACCTGGCGCTTTGTTTCTCTTATTTTTTTGCGTCTCTTATTTTGAAGTAAAGGAGGAAGTAGTTGTTGAGTTGTGTTGACAGAGCCAACTGTTTGAAGAGGCCTGTGCCACTTTTAAAGGTTTGATTTGTGTGATGTGAAAAGTGTTTCTGTTGCAATTTTGTGAAATACGCAAATTTTGATTACCGAAAAACCTCCTCATCTTCGGACAAAAATCTTTTTTAGCAAAAACATGCTTTAAAAAAAAAAAAAAAAAAAAAAAAGATTGGAAGCATTTTCATTCAGCAAAATTATTTTTGTAATTCCAATCCGCACAATTTCATGGCCAATGGAAACACAGGTAGTAACACTCTTCGGTGTAGAGGCCACTAAAGAGTAACACATTATCTAACATAGTTATTTTCAGCAGATGTGTTTCCATTACATATATGTGCAAAACTTTGTCAAAATTCAGCTAACGTCGAAAAAACACAATTTCTAAATTGTGACATTTCCATTAAATAAGAAATACAATCAAAATTATACATGAATAAATTTGTTCACATGAGAAGTCATTAAAAAGACATGCTGCGCCATGATCCTCCAACTACTTCCTGTCGTCTTCTTCATGGTTTTCGCCAGTAGTAACATCTGATTGTTGATCATGTGACCTGTGTGATGCCAAAAAGTGTTTCAGTTGCAGTTTTGCAAAACAATACAATATTGATACGGCCACAAAAAAAGAAAAAAAAACACCTCAACCTGGTGGCAAAACTTTGTGTTGAAAGATTTTTTTTTTTTTAATTGCCTTGTTTTCCTTTTTGATACGTCAAAATTGCACAATTTTAAGAAAAAAATGGAAACGCAGCTAGTAAGGAGAAAAAATTAACATTAATTTTCTATGTGTCTAGACAGAGCTGTAGTTCATTTAGGCAGTGAGAGAGAGCAAGTGTTCTAGCAAACACCAGGAAGGCCGGACATATTGCAGTAAAGTTGCTCTGTTTTAATCGTTGAGCTTTCAGGCTGTTCTTTGTCATGTTTTGTAAACCTCAGAGTTAACGTAACCATCACACGCAATACTTAAAAAACAGTAAAACCTTATTTTACAGGAACTCTACTTTGATGCACACAGTGTGACATCACCACTGCCCTTATTATAAACCTCTCAAAGCAGGAGAGGCAGAGGGAATTGTGTTTAAATTTTATTTTAAAACTCTTTCTTACATATCTAAATCAAACATGCTTTGATCGGTTGAAACTGGAGTGGATATTTCTACCCTGAACAGAGATTCTTTGACAGCTTCAAGAAACCTTCGCGGTATTGTTTTTGGCTTCAGCTTCCACCAAGCGTTGACATTGCGTATTATGTGTAAACAAATCAAAACTCGAGTTATTTCACAAACGTTTCCAGATTCCTTGTTACAGAAACTCCCCAGAGATTGAACGGATCGCTGGACTCCAGATGTGGACAATTACAGCGAAAGCGTCAATGCTTCAGAATCAAACGGGTCGGAGAAGAAACGCTGAGCCTCTGGAGCGTGCGCGCGGGTTGTTTGGTACTAAATAGTACGCACATCTATAATTACACGCATCTAGCACCGCTGAGACCTCTTCCCCTTTATTCTGTGAGTGAAATAAAAACTGGGCGTTCTTAGTTCACCCAAGAATATGTAGCTTCACAAACTACCTAGTTTGTGAAGCTACAAGCTAACTAATAATCTATGGAGTTAGCTTGTACTGTAGCTCCATTGGTGAAGTTAGCTTGTAGCCTTACAACGCTTCAAAAGATTTGTTCTTTGTTCTTTTCTTGCTCGACTTTTTTAAAACTGAAAGTATTGCTTGTTTTAACGATGGTCATGTTGGTTTGCATGTTGCGCCATGGTTGAAAAATTTTCTATCACTTTAATTTTTTTTATCCACTTATTATTCTATTTTTTTGACCAAATGAGTTGTTTACAAGTGGAACCAGCTGATCAGCATTTCCGAAGCTGACATGTGACTCTGACTGCAACCAAAAATGCAAAGACCTAAGGTCTTTTTCATAACGCAGTCATTTTGAAATGGAAAAAATAAAAAGAACTCTCCTCTCGTTTGCCACATTAGTGCTTTAAACTTGTTTTTTCTCACTGGTTCTTAAACTACTGAAGTCATGTTGTTCTGTGCAGTGGCTTTAATTGATGGCCAGCTTCGCTTTTTCTATAATCTTGTCTGACTCATTACCTTCGTCACTTCGTCACCGCATACCAACGTATGAGATGACGTACAAATTTTCTTCCAACACACAAAATAATTATAATAAAAAAGATGCTGTTGTGAAAAAGAGACCCTGTGATTTTTTTTTAAAATTAATATGTGATGAGATGGATGGTAATTATTGCTTACAGCATTTTATTCATGTGTCTGTCTTTGACTGTGTTCTTTATGAATGCTGGTGTGTGTGTGTGTGTGTGTGTATGTGTGTGTGTTATAAGGTTTTGTGCTTGTTGGCTTGACTAAAATGTGGCAGCAGGCAGCGCCATGTGATGACGAACACCAGCACAGAACATTACTGTGATCTTTCCAATTTTTTTTACCCAACTCTTCGTCTCTAACTACGCACACACACACACACACACACACACACGCCCTCTGTGTGTGTGTGTCTTTGTGGAGACTTTCTATAGACTTCCATTCATTTCTACAGCCTAAACCTTACCCTTATCCTAACCCTCACAGTTACATGCCTAACCCTACCCAAAACTCAATTCACACCTTAGTCCTAAATCTGACCCCTGGCCCAAAAACAGCGTTTCCCCTTGTGGGGACCAGGCTTCAGTCCCCACAAAGAGCAGTGTGTCCCCACAACGTAGTATATGTCAGGAAAATGGTCCCCACAAGGTATTAGAAACAAACGCACACACACCCGCGCACACACACTCACAGTCACAAAAAAAGCTAATTCTGACCTGGAATCTGGCTCAGAGCTAACCAGTGTCACGCATGTCACATTAACTGTCATAGAAGCTCTTTGTCCGCCGATCTCTCACCACCCCTCATCTTATTTCTTCACTCGGCCTTCATTTTTTTTTCTCTTTTTTTGTGTCTGTTTTCTTTCTCTTTGCATTCCTGCCTCAGCTCCTCTCCCTGGAGCCCCCCTCTCTCCCTCTCTGCTGCTGCTCTTCCAACATGCCTTCAATCACCGAGCTGTGGTTCCATGTTAAATCAAACCCAAAGGTGCTCTGAGCAGGTCTAATTGAACAGAATCGCATTCAGAACATTCGTCTCTGGAATGCTTTTGGCTCCCAGCAGAAGCTGAAATAATATATCTGGCTCCGGTTCTTTTGGTTGGCTCTCCAAAGGTTTGATGGATCGTCTGCGAGAAAACAAAAAAGGAGCAGCGTGTGAAGTGCAAGTCGTCCAGGAGGACGTCTGCTTAGCGGCCTTTGAATTGTTGTGGGGTTGGGGTCAATCGGTAATTGGATTTTTTTTTTATCAACATAACTAAATCAGAGTCGAAAACTGTTTTTTTAGTCAATTTTTATATAATTTTACCAACTAAATCCATTTAATTCCAGGATAATTTCAGTTCTGTGAAGGTCTACGAGGTTTTTAAGACATTAGCAAACAAAAAGAACGAGGAACACACCAAACAAAAGATTTAATATCCAGATTTATAAAAGCCGTGTTTCCATCTGATTTTCTTTTTTCTGTGCCACAAGTTTCAGAACTTTTTGCACGAAAGCGACACAATCTTTCATGCACCAGAGCCATTCCCACTTTGAAACTCGGCGGTGGCAGGGTCATGCTACGGGAATCATTTTCTACGGCAGAGACAGGGAAGCTGGTGAGAGTTTACAGGAAGATGAATGGAGGTAGTTTGTCGCGCCAGTATGGCTGGGAATATTACTGGCCCACAGCATGACACTACCACTACCGTGCTGGACACTTCACACAGTGTTCCGAGGTTTAAAAAGCTCAAATTTGGCTCAAACGAAGTGAAAATAGCTACATTTTTGTCACGTCTGACAAAAAAAAAAAGCAATTCTGGAGGGTGGTTTTAATTTACTAACAGCATTTTACCAATTAGGTTAAGTAAGTCTAAGCTGAAGAAGAAGAAAAAAACACTTTTCTTAGGAAACGTGATAATTTGCATCAAAACATGCTCTGTTTATCGTGAAGGATTTCAGTAAAAACACATATATTACAGATTCTCATCTTTATTTGTCAATAACAACACACCTGATGCGGCAGATGTATGAAGACAATGTTTGTTAAAACTAAACTAAACTTCAGGAGGAGTGGCGTCAAAGAGGTTCCGTTACCTTCTAGCATCTCTGACAAAACCCTCAGTTGTTTACTCGACACTAAACTCTGAGGGTTACTCAAGGCGTGACATTTGAGGTCTGTTGCCATGGCTGCGGCGGTCTGAAGGGCCCTCAGCCCAGGAAAATGGGCCATCTGAGAGGAACAGGGCGAACACCCGGGCTTTCCAAATCAGCCCTTCGCAGTTTTTCCAAGCCAAATCTTTCTGGGTACTCCGTGTACTGGAGAGCAGCGAACAGCGAACTTTTATTCTCTATTAGCATCGCAAATTAGAAGACTCGAGTAACAACAAGCAAAATCGTGTTAAACAAAGAAAAATAACGGGACGGCTCTCATGCCTGCGCCTATAAACTAGCCAATATTTTCAATGGTTTTTTCAAGATTGCCATTCAGTGTATATGGGCTTTTTCCCCTAAGTTTTTTTTATTGTAATTGCAGATTTTATTTTATTTTACTATTTTTTTATAAATGTAATTTAATAAATTTGGACTTTCAATCAGACCACAAGATTGTTATTACAGCACCGTTTTCAGATTTGAAATTCAATTTAAAAAATGCTTTATTGAAGTTCCTGTGAGGAAACCTCCTCACACTCAGATGTCTGATTGTATGAAAGTCAACTCACTTTGGATGTTAAATTATTATTTTTTCTCTACAAAATCTAACACAGGGTGTACTGAAAACTTGCGTTTTCTCCTTCTTTTTTAGAGCATTTGAGAGAGCGCTGTAAATCTATTAGGCTTCTCCTCGCTACTCAGACAGCAATACTGAGTTTTAAACATTAAATACATTTTTTCTTTAAATTAGAAAAATTGCATTTGGTTCAGTAATTGGAATCAATTCTGGATTTTCACTGATCTGGACAGCAGCCAAACCAACTAAAATCCTCTGTAAAAATCCAGCTTATTTACGCTGCAGACCCATGATGCTGCCGCCACCATGTTTAACAGTTGCTACACAGGTCATCTGGGCACGTGCAAATTTCAGCCAAGTTTGAAAAGTGTTGACTTTGGAGCAGGGGGAGGGCTCCCTCTCCGTCTCTGCTGGTGACGCTGGCGCATGCTGTAGCAACATCTCCATGTGTTTTTGTGTTTTTCTTTCCAGATTTGCGTCAATTGAAAACATTTAATACAGCGGGGATGAGGTGGGGGGAGGGGGAGCTGAGTGACTCATCACTGCTAGAAAAAGAGCAGTAAATTTTGGATGAAAGGCGGACTGCCACACTCTGACTGAGGGGTTTTTTTTTGTTTGTTTTTTTTTTTTTTTTGCTCAAAGGGCGTCAAAAGAGCCATTGTGAGCATGTCAATGAGGGGAACTTCACAGCAAAGAAGCGAATCTTACCAAGTAGGTTTGGTCTAATTTCTAGTGCCAACACATTTAGTACACTTGAAATAGGACAAAACTAGCTTACAATATAGTTTTGGAAAGATGTAGAAACTTGTTTTAAGTGAACAATTCCTTTAATGTTGATGAAAAGTGCAAGCTCCACTGGCAGATTATTTGATTTTTCACACGGAGAAAATGTCTTTTATTTGTCGATTAAATGCCGATTATTTCACCTATGGCAAGGTGAAATAATAGATTTGCTTATATCGATATTCAGGAACTATTCACTGAAAACAATCTCTTATTTTTTTCTGAAAAGTTACTTGTAAGTTTGTTTTATTTCACGTGTCCAAAAACATCTGCACTACGAGCTAGACCGAAAACACTGGATAAGGTTTTGGGTTTTTCCACTGTATGAAAATAACGTCCTATAAACTTATCAATAAAATAACACATGTGGGTTGAGACTGTGGACCTCCAGCGTTCTCGCGATGCCTCAGCAGAAGAAGAAAGATGTTATTAAAAAAACAAAGACGAATAAAAAAACCCACCAGATGCAGCAACAATTCTGCATCCAACGCAAACATACCTGTGGTGAACAGTTTGTCCTCTCCCGTCCTCTGACAGGTCGGGGTCTTAAAGTTCAGGTTGGAAGTTTAGCCGATCTGACTTTTTTTTTTTTTCCTCCCCCAAAACTTTCCTCTCAATACAATGCTTTGCTTTTTTTATGCTTAACAGCAGGCTGCACCTGCATTGAAAATAAAATTTGAACATGAGAGCAGTTTTGCTTTCCAAATGTTCAAAAGGTGAGAGCGCAGCAATCTGAACACTTTTAATAGTTTAAAGGCAACATTCACAAATTTTCTTTATGTCACATTTTTAAATAAAATCTGCATCTGAGAAGCATGTAATAATTTAAAGTGCAGGCGGAGCGCTTGATGTTTTGCGATTCCATCTGAGATTTTAGCATAACTGTGGTGGATTGATAACAGAAGGAGGCGAGTTTTCGGTCTCTGCCACAGCATCTGCTAGCATTTGAAAAGAACAAAGGAAAATATGCTTTTCTTTTAATAGAGTGAACGTGTGTGTCGCTTTGTGTTAGAGGGAAATAACGTCAAGGAAAGAACACACCGGTGAGTGTCACACTTCTAGGAATGCCCGACAAACGACACACACACACAAATGCAGCTCATTCCTCCACAAATACACGAATGTCGCACTTTTTCAGCCCGTGCATCGAAAACACACTCTCTGGCAGCGGCAGAAGGTGAGCAGACGCGGCTAGCAGGAGGAATTCATCAGCTTGACGAAGCATCGACTCTGGAGCATTTCCCCCATCTATCTCCTCCCTCAGATCTCCTCTCCATCAGGGGGGGGACGGTGAATTTTGTGTCTCGGTCCCTTCCTGTTAGCGCACGTGGCCTCTTACTGCTTGTCTGAACTATAAGACGACAACCCCGTCGGGGCAGGATGACAAGATAAAGAGTCACTTCGAGGCCCGGAGCGCACATATGGAGAGCATGTGCGTTTGAAAGGAAATCCCGCAAGGCAAGTGTAACAGTCCTCACTGAAAACCTCGACCACTTTTGTCCCAAAAGATGTTAGAACATTTTTTAACATTTAGCAAGAAGAGCCCCCCAATTAGAGGGCCTTGAACAGGATTTCGAAGTCCCTTTTTTATTTTTTTACCACTTTAATGCTGCAGTATGCAACTTCTATTACAAAACAAAAAAACAAAAACATATTTGTTTAAACTGTCACCATGTGGTGACAGCATGGTATGAGGCAGGTAATCTGTGAAACAAATTGAGCTCCTCTGCCTGCTCCCAGCTAACTAGAAACAACCAATCAGAACCCGGAGGCGGGTCTTAGCGCTGTCAATCACCATCGACCCCAACCCTACCTGTCCTTCTCCTTCTTTCTGCTACCGCTACAACTTTTCCCCGTCAGTAGACGCTGTTGTGAATGTTCAGGCTAGTTAGCATAGCCACCGATGACGGCGGATAAATGGTTTTCCTGAAATGGTAAGTTGTTTCTCTGTCATTAGCACATTTAGCAGCGCGTATCCAAGCCCCAGTGACAGCTAAGACCTTCCTCCTGGCTCTGATTGGTTGTTTTTTGGTGCATTTCTTTAGATGGCAATAGCAGCTCAGGGAGGATGCAGAGGAGATTGATGTTTTCACAGACTAACAAATATATAAAAGAAACATGTTCTTTATAAAAGTTACAGATTGCATCTGTAAAGGAACAAACATCTGTAATGTATTGCTATTTAGAGCATCACAACAAGGTGCACCATTTTCAACTGGAAGGAACTGCTTGATTGATTTTAAATGTAAAAAAAAGTGATTGACTTAGCCATCCAATCATTTGGTATGCCCACTTAATCCATGTAGGACAGGGGTGTCCCAACGTTTTGCCATTAGCAGTGGAGAGACATCAAATTTTGACAATCCACTGACGAGTATTTGTAGACTGCAACCGGAAACGCACTGCAATAATCCAGATGAGACTAAGCAAAAGCATGACTTAAGAATTCAATTTCAAGAGCAGAGAGGATGGGTCTAAGTTTGGCAATGTTTCACAAATGGTAGAAAAGGACACTTTTTTATCCAGATTGACTAAACGTGAGCTATTCTACAATAAAAAAAATTTAAAAAAAATTCATGGGGTATATGCTGAACAGTTTGTCTTGGTCTAAATGTTTTCTATGTATGGAGGACGCAAACAAGTCTGTCAATACTTTTTTGGTTTTTTTGGTATGTTTTTTAAAATATCCCATTATTCACATGTGTCAACAATGTTTGCATGAATAAAACCCTGAAAACAGACAGAAGTAGGATTGGCATACTAGTTAGTGCATGCAGAAACAAGCGGCGTAATCAAACGTGGCGAGTGTAAAAGTCTAAAACCGAAACAAAAATATTAATGACGCCTGAATTTATTTCCTCTTTTCCCCGTAAACATGTCAGCTTTGCGTTGTGTCTGTAAATTACCTCCAGGGTTAAGCAACTGTCTTTCATGTTTCTTCATCTTGACTGAAAACACAACGTGGAGGACGGTGTTTTTTTGTTGTTGTTTTTTTTTCTAAAACATGTGTTCTGCCTCTCAGTGACAGAGGAGCAAATGTAAACTCATGCTGCAATAATCCAGTCCTGCTCACTGCTGCCTTAGGAGAACCGTCATGGGAGGCAGCCATGTTTGTTTCAGGCCAAACCAGCACATTCTTCAATCTGCTGCTGCAGGAGGCTCGATTCATTCGGATCTATCAGTCTCGCTACGAGACCGATGAGGATATTGGTAAAGCAAGAGATGCAAGCGTTTGACATGGAAATGTTCAAACAATATTTTGGGAAATATTGATCCTGCTCCATCTAAGTGTTTCCGTTTAACAGATTGGTTTGTTATTCACTGACTTTAAAAGGTAAAAAAAAAAAAAAAAAAAAAGAAAAAAACTTCTGGAAAGATTTATTTTGGTCACACCTCATAAAGTCGGTGTTTTAACAAGGATTTATGAACATTTTCCTGTCTGCTGTTTGTATGTTGTGTAGAAATCCACACATTTCCCCAACTCCACTCTTCCAGTCAGACTCTAATATTCGCAGCTTCTTCTTTTTTGTTTGTTTGCACAATCAGCTTGAAGCTGAAAATACTTCTTTGTCACATGTACCCTATGAAAACTTTTATATCTCAAGAGATTTAAGATTCCCTCTATTGTGACTCAACGCCGCCTCATAGACACAGAGCAGAAGGAAGTGACGTTGCTCAAGTTCGCGCAAAAACATGTAGAAAAAAAAAAATGTTGGTACAGTTTGAAAAACAGGCATGCATGTGTGGCTGCACTGTTTATTGTTTAGGAGGGAGTGGTTTGATGTCAGGGCAGGAAAATATTCAAATTAACTCCAGAAATACAATTGTTTATTTGAGGTTGGGTTTTTTTTAAAGCTGCAGCGTCTAAGTTTTATTTAAAAATTTAGATATGTTTTTTAAATATTTGTCAAAATGATCATTATGTCGTGACAGTAGAGCGCGAGACAGACAATCGGTGAAAAATATCAAGCTCCAATCAGAGCCAGGAGGAGGGTCCTAGCGCTGTCAATCACCCTCATGTACACGTTGCTACAGCTTGCTCTGTGCTACGCCACAGCTTCTTCCCCACACCGGATCCTGATGTCGTGAATGCTAAGGCTAGTTAGCATGGCCACCGATGACGGCGGATAATCGTCTTGTCCTGTTGCCACAGGAGGGTTAGGGTAAGTTGTTTCTCCGACGTCAGCACAAGTATTAGACCACTTCCTGTCGGTCGCATTCTTTCAATAGCCGACCCGAGGCTTGTTTTTCTGGGCAAAGGGGTTTAGAGGTCACAACATATTTTCACTGATGTTCAGATGTTCATTGTTTCACACATCTAAGTTGTCATGACTTCCCCAGGAGAAGGCTCGGCTGTACAGTCATCGCCACGGTGATGGTTTCAGAGACAGACAGAGAGCGGCTGTTTACGTGGATAAGCTAAACACTTAAAAGTAAGCACTTGCAGCCCTCTAAGCCTCTAAAGATCTCCAAACCAGACTCTGGACAGACAGACTTATGAAGCAGAGCTCAGACGAGGCTTGTTTTGTACGATTTAAAATAAATCTTTTGCAAACAGCAACTTTTAAGCTGTTATTAAAGCCCACATTTCCATATTAAGAATGTTTTTATTGCTCTGGTAAAAGATTCTAACCTCAAGTGGTGTGTTTTTATTCATCGTAAGCAGGAAATCACCATAATCAACGAAAACAAAACATCAGTCTGCTTAACGGAGTGGAATACGTGAGTGAAATAAATCAACTTTTAATTTGAACTCTGCCTTCCGTTGTTTGTGCAGCACTTTGCTCAACATTGTGTTGTTTTTTTAAAAGGCTTTATGAATAAATAAATATTGTGCAACCTTTCAATAATGTACTAATTTACTGAGGCGCACTTGTAATATCTTGTGTAAACACTCAACACTCAAATGGATTTATTTTTAAAAAGAGCAAGTTCAAGTTGTTGCCACTAGGGGGCGTGAGGGTCTCATGTAAAATGCAAACTTCTCTGAGAGTTTTGGAGTTTTTTATTATTATAAAAAAAAAAAAAAAACACCTGATAGCATATTCATTCATTCTCATTAAGGTGTGAAAAATTATAGATGTTTTTTTTTATTTTTGCTAAATATAATATTTAGGGAGCGTGTTAACCTTATTAGTCTGCATTCATTTAAGCGCCACATTTGTTTGCAGAAGGCCTGCTCGCTGCTTTACATTGCAAATAAGGCCGTGTTTACATTGCCTCACACCGACAATGGTCTCTATGGGTTACCTTCGCTAACAACACAGGTAGCCAATCAGATCTCACAGGCTGGGGGAAGAGGTGTGACTGAGTGTGTGTGTTCAACTAGTTCTCTGGAATAAAAAAAAAAAAAAAAAAAAAAAAAAAGAGGAAGCAACAACTGACAACTCTGATCTTGACTGTGTGCGTCACTCCCTCCCTGGTTCCTGGGAATTCACAATAAGGGAAGCAGATCCCAGGTCTGCGAGCAGATGAGGACTCTTTCTCTCTCAGTTTGTCAGATGTAATGAGAACAATTTCCGCTCCTCTCCTCAGATCCTCCAGGCGACTGCGGCTGGGTCATATATACACACACACACACACACACACACACACACACCCCGAAACGAGCCCAGCACAGATAAGGTAAGCATGCCTCTTCTTCAGTTTACCAGCCCTTACGGCGATTTTCTGTTCTGTAAAAGAAGGGGGGAAAACAGAATAAAAAACGTGTGCTGGGGTCTGACATGTGCCGAAGAGAAAGTGAAAGTGCTTTCCAGGGAGCAAAAGGTTTCCAAGCGTGGCTGTTTGTGGTGTATCTTTTTAAAAGCTTTTTACCTGAGAATGCTAACAAAACAAAACAGGAAAAAACAAAAATCTTTTCTTTCAGACACAGCTCTGTCGTTCGCACGGATTGCTTGTTAAAAAAAAAAAAAGAAAGACAAAAAAATAGTGCTGCAAACACCTCCACTGTGCTCCAATTCCCCATCTCCAGCAAACACACACACACCATATTTCACTGTGCTCATTTAACAAGGCCTGGTTACCCAAAGCAACAAGAGGGGCTTATCATCTGCTCCCTCTCTTGCCATGCTGTTATCACACTGGCCTAGTTCACACACACACACACACACACACACACACACACACACACACACACACACACACACACACACACACACTCGTAGGCACACGCATACTCTGTCCTATTCTGTCAAAAACACTCGCGCTCTTTTCTATCTCACTTTCTGACTCGCTCTCGCTTACACACACACATGCTGGCACAAACTGGGGAATGAATGTTATGGGTAGTGGGGAGGGGGGCTTATCAGTGTCCTTGGGGGCCTGGCAGTCTCTTCACAGACTCGGATCCCAGCGCCGGGGCCACAGGGACCAACCTATGTGACCAGACTGCTGATGAACAAAGGGCTCTACAGTTGGAGTGTCCTCTATGGAGGCAGCAGGCTGCAGGCCTCGCTAACGATCAACATATAGGAGCTGGGGACAGGTCTCTGTTCACGGCAGGAAAAATGATACTGTTCTGCTGCCGGGTGGAAAAAAAAACAGTTCTGTCTGTTTCCTCTTATACAAAATGGTTGATTTTTACTCCCAAAACCGATTGTGCTTTGACTAGAACCGTTCTGTTTTCAGAAATGTTTCAGTTACAGAAGGAACAAAGCAATTAGCTATTAAGCTAACTGTTTAAAATGGTTAGAGACAACCAATCAAAGGTTTAATTTTACCAGAAGTATTCATACCTTTCGAACTTTTCTCATTTTGTCCCGTTTAAAGTTGCGGCGATTATGTAGAATCGACTTTTTTTTTTCAGCTTTACATCATGTTACGATGTTGTTTCCTCATCAAAGACATACCTGGAGTGTTGCTTTGATTCTGTTTGAGAAGTCCTTTTAATCTCCGGTGGCAACCATTCACGGGATGCCTTAACGTGTGTTCTCACTGAACGCTGCATTTTCCTTTCAGCTCCTTCAGACTAGCCAGCAGCATTTAGCAAACACCTGCGCTTCTTCTGAGCTCGTCAGACGAGCTACTTCTCAGTGCAGCACTGGTAAAAACGTTAAAGGCTTAATGGAGAAACGTTGCCGTGATGACGTGGTGCAGGTTGGAAAGAGCAGGAGCTTCTTAAAGAGACAGAGGCCCAATTTCGAGGTGTTAAACTGCGAAGTCAAATTTCTTTTAAATCTGGTTCGATATACCATTTTTATAACAAATGAAGTTAACATGAATGTGCTATAAAATGTCCCCATAAAGCATAATACTATTCCTTTGAAGCACAACTTTAATGTAAGTTCTTGATATTATTTGTAATAGAATGACACAAAAATCTGAAAAATTAGGCCCTTTTTGATTTAATATGGATAAATAAGATTCTGTGCAACTAATTGCCATGCAAAGTCACAAATAGTAAATGAGTAAATGAGTGTAAATCCAAAAGGCGTCAGAGCTTTGTTAGAGAATATTAACGAACAAACATCATCATGAAGGCCAAGCGACTCAGTAGACAGAACAGGTTATAAAATAATAGCTCAAGCTTTAAACACATAAACTTGCCCGTTTCCATCAGTGGAAAACAGAAATCTACCAAGCTACTTATGACTTAAACTGACAGGCTAGCTAGACTATAGTAAAATCATTTTAGGATTTACAAGGAAGTGGTGCACCTGGGCTGGAAACTGTTTTGGTGACCTGTTCACTAAAGTAAAGAATAGGGCTAATGTTAATACAAATTACAGTATATTAATAGGTAGCCCTTTGAATGTGAACTGATGATACGAACTGATAATTGTAGGTTCAATACATCTCTTGGCCAGTAGCTTCATGTTGTTCTCCCCAAATGTTATTACAACCTCTTAATTTTTAAATACTTGAATATTGTTTATCTTCATACAGAGGTCCCAAAATAGTATCACAACTTACCTGATATAGGCCCGTGACTCTTATGTAAAGTACAATGTTTGCAAAACACACATTTGTAAAATAAAAATAATAAAACAAATAAAAATCCTGCGGAACCCCCACACCCAAAAAAAACCAACTGATGCCCTGGGCTAGTGCCCTGGCCCCAGGTCAGAGGTTACACTTATGAAAGGTCAGAAGAGACCAAAACTGAACATACAGTCTGCCAAAACTAACTCTGCACATCATCCTCAGCATGCCATTCCCAAAGTGGCAGAAGATGGTGGCAGCATTATGCTGAGGGGAGGCTTCAATTTAGCAAGGCTATTAAGTCAGTGGTTCAGGGGAAGCGATCTTGGAGACTGAAATGGAAACTTCAAAATGTTCAATACCACATTTCTACTGTCTTTCAGTGTTACATTCTACCCTGTGTATGTCTATAGCATAAACCACTGTAGAACGTTCTAGTTTTTTGTAGCTGTGTAACTAAATTATATAGCTACTTAATTTTTTTTAAGCAATTCATTAATTGTTGTGGGACTGAGGCGGAAAAATAAGGTTTGAATCATAGATGTTTTTTCTGATTCAGACTCCAAACCACATGAACACACTTCACTGGCAAAGCCCTCAAAAGCCTCCGCTCATTTATTTCTGTTAAACCACAAGTCATTATGCATAAAAATATAATTCTGTAGAATAAAGATGTCATCTTCTTTCTTCATATAACTTATCAAAACTCCCAACAACAAGTTGTTTTCTTTCAGGTCTTGTGGTTAAACAGTAGATGATGTAATATCAAAGAGTGTCAGTGCTCTAAACTAAATTAGCGACAGTGACATTTGATGATGGCGCTAGCATGTCTCCACAAGTACCGCTTGATTTACAAAAGACCGGTTTTCGTCCATGTACAGCCCCTATTATCTGTTCAGTTTACGCTTTCTTTGTGTACCTTTCAAAACTGTACTCATTTAGCCTCAGGTGCTTCTCAAAAACCTCTCTGTTGTTCAGAAATAATGCTGTATTCACTCCACTAATCCATTTCTATGAGCATCCTGTTTTCAGTACCGATTCCACATTTCTACCTAAGACTTGACCTGCTCTTGTTGGAGTGAGCAGGTGTGCCACACAAAGTAGAGATACACAGGGCAGAGCGGTGGCTAGCGTAGTTGATTCTCAGCTAGCAGGGCCCTGCTAACTACACACTTCAAACTGCTCTTAAATGTAAGAAGCCATGGGCCAGAGTTACTGTGTCAAAACCACAAACACTTTCCATCACTCCAGCTTCAGAGTTTGAAGTCCTTTTAACAGAATGCTAAAGTTCAGTGTAAGCAGATTCACTGCCTGCTGGCCCTAGCTTACATGTTTCAGGTCACTGCTATTACATGTTTTGCTAGCTTGGAAGTCTAAAATGGCTGTTCAGGAAGTGATGACATGGAAACTAAAGTCACATCACCCATTAGTGATATTAATAAATTTTTAAAAGCACAGTTCGCATGTTCAGAGGCCAGAGTGTATTAACGAGCAGAATGCAGGTTAGCAATTTGAGCTAATAGCCTGCCATACTAACTAATGTTAGCTTGTAAGCATGTCAGGGTTACTCTGTAGAGAGTCGAATTTCAAAAAGCGATAATTTTGGGCATAATAAGCATGTTTATTCCAAAACATCTGCTAAACTCTGGCGTATATTTTAGTATTCAACTGCTGTGTGCATCATTTGTTGGCCATCTGATGAACGGTTGGAACTCTTTCACCTCTTTCTGTGACTGATTTATTTACTTGTTTCATTGAGTCAAATCAGAAAATGCGTTTTATAGGAGGTTTGTCATTTACATTTTTAAAACCTTTCAGAGAGATAACAGCTATAGATTTGTGTTTCTAACATAACAGACTTATTTTCTTGGTATACGTGAAAGTCTAAAGTCCCAGTCAAAAATAAATACAGCCATAACGTTATAACTGAATTGTTTTCTTTGTTATGCTTATTGCACTTCCTTCTTTTAGTGACATGACATTTCTCTTATGATTTCATTTTTAAAGACAGACAATATAAAGCCCATGCTGCACTTTCCACTCAATAAAATATATATTAAAAAGCCACTGCAATATATTTCTCACTTTCAATACTTGATTAACTCCCATATTGAGATTAACTAGTTTTATTTGCCTTAAACTGATTTACTGATTCATTTCAATAGTAACTTTTTTTTATTATTATTATCAGACCAGGTTTGAAAGCAGCAACAAAAACTGCAGTTTGTCAGTTTCCTAAATGGTTTGCGGCTGCTGGCTTGTGATACAAACTCTATTTCTGCATTCAACAAGTTTATTGTGATTGAACAGATAACAGACCATCCAGTTCCCTCTTATCTTTAAGAAAAGGAGCATTTCAAACCATACTTATTGAATACTTATTGTTAAAAAAAGATTGCAGCATCACATTATTAACAAAAATATTTTTTTTTTGTTGCAATTTTTAATTCCCAAAGCCTAAATTATCTGCTCAAATGTCCCCTTCTGGCTTTTCTTTTTTTCAGTGAAGATAACTTTTTAATTATATTAATTATACATATTGTCATAATTATATTCCTTAATTATGACTATATGATCATTTTAGCTTTCGTCGACTCCATTTTGGTTTTCGAAAATGTCTTAAAGTGGACAAACATTTCAACATGATGCTTCGATGACTTCCACCTGGGGCAGCTCGTTTGGTTATTGTGAAATGCAAATTTTATGTAGACATTGTACGTTCTCTATGCAAAAAATGAATAAATAAAAATGTCAGAAATGTAACGCTTTGTTTACAGTTTACCAAAAGGCTTAAAATTTACTATGAATTAAGTCTTACATCTAGAGTGAAACATGCAGACTTTGGAAGGAAGTTGTTTTGAAATTATGTTGAAAAACCCCCCACATGCAGCTCAACTAAACATTTCCATTTTGAGTAAAATTTAAATGATTTGATTTGATCTACAGGGGAGACTTATACAAAAACAAGTTACTAACTTAACACCTGCAGAAAAAGATGCAACTCCTGTTACAGTTTTGATTTAAAATGTTCTTTATTTAAAATCAAAATTCAGCCTCACAAAAATAACGTGCACGCCCCGAGTGCCATCACATACGGCATGTGGCAACCGAGCCAAGTTTGTTCCCTCTCTCTTTTTTTTTTTTTTTGCGTTTTAATCTAAATTTGCTGAGTTTACTGAATGGATGTAGCACAAAATGTGACAGTATGCAAAAACACTGCATGGATCTAAGCTAAATTTGGAGAGAAGAACCAGAGCGGACTGGAATGTAACTCGACTGCTTCAGAATCAAAGTCCAAAATTCATCAGAGTTGCTCGTCTCCACGCTGATTTTTCACAAAAAGTAGAAGTTCATGTCTTCACTTCAAATAGCTTTAAAAAGTTAGCATTTCAAGAAATGGAAAGTTAAACACAAACACCAAACTTTACTACCCAGCTGCGTTTTTATATCCAGTTTACGTCTGTGGGTGTGAGAAAAAAAAAAAAAGAAATTCCCCCACAAGATGATATCTCTAAATCTAACTAAAACAGTTTGCTCATTTTGGAGGCGTCTGTCTTTTCTAAAATAATGCTTTGCACCTCGTGTACCATCAGATAACAAATACACTCACATGCTGACCTGTCATTTCTCAGGTCATATTAATACCACCAAGGCTAAAAACAACTGGGAGCATCAGAAGCTGAGAGAGAAGAGGCCGCTGCTGGCAGAGGTATTGGCCCAGCGGTTTGGCCCAGAAACTCAGGAAGTGGTTCCATCTAACTGAGCTGTGCTTCCTGTGTGATAACTGACCCAAACACGCTGCGACTCTATCTCACACGTACACACCAAAGGAGAGTTTAAAAAAAAACAAAAAAAACATCCCTTCTCACGTTAGGAAAAAAAAAAGTACTTTTTCATCACAAGTGCGGATTAATTGGATTTAAAATGTAGGAGCAGTTTAAAAGGAACTGGAATTACATCCTTGGACGTAAATTGTTCACAGAGCGAGATCCAACACAGACAAAACCTAAATGTGGGTGGAAGAGTTTTAAAAGAAAAATAAAAGAGGGTTGAAGGTAGGAGCAGGTGTGGTAGCAATGTTTACACCTTAAATTTGACACTGGTGAGGGGGATGGGGGGGGGGGGGGTAAATGACGCCATGGCAACAGCATTTATTCCCCCTTTTTTCACATTCTGTCACATTGAAACCACAAGCCTCTGTGAATTTACTGGGATTTTATGTGATAAAACAACAGTTTTCATTTTATGTGTCACCAGTGACATTTTTTTAAAAAAAAGTCTGAAGAAAAGTGGCTTATAATCGTTTTAATAGCCTGACTGAGGCACATATGAAGGGTGAAACTTTCACCCATTTGTCTTTGCCAAACAGCTCAAGGTCAGTCTTCTTTTTTATTACTTGTTTTGGATATTTCAAATGGATATCAGTTCCAGTGTTAAACGCCGTTTAGAAATTAAAGTTTATTGATCTTTGAGACGGTCCACCTGGATTATTATTCCCCTACTGTTGAATCACTTGAACATGACCGCAAAACGACGGTATTATTGTTTATCGCAATAACCTCTACGACAATTGCAGCAAAATATATTGTGACAGGCCCAGTTCTAAAATATTATAATATAATTTATATAAATAAATTCTAAAAAAAAAATCTACAAAACTAAGTAGATAGCTTTCTGAATTATCTACAGAACTTCCATTAGAGAAAATTACCCCAAAAGCAACAAATTTACTTTTGTAATTTTGTTTCCCTATGAGATGAATTGAAAGAGAATGTAATTCCTCCTTAACCTGACCCCCAGTCAAGAATTACATTATACTGGTTGTGTAGGGAGAACTCGGTTTACTTTGTTTATTCCAGGCAAATAATTATTAAGTTGTTATTACTGTTGTCATTTTTTTAATGCAGTGAAAACGGTTTTAAAAAAACATTGGGTGAACAAAAAAAAAGGAGCTTTTGCACAATCTTCCCTCTGATCTGTCCACTGTGGCAGGTTGTTTCAGTGGATTTTTTGAAAGTCGGGTAAAGACAAAGGCACACCACACTTTTAAGATTTTATTTGTCAAAAAAATCTAGAATCTTCTATGCATATGCATAACTTTCCTTCCATTTCACAATGATACACTACTTGGGGTTGGTCTACCATAGAACCCCCCCCAATAAAATACATTGAGATGTGATTCCAACCTGACAAGACAGGAATAAGGTTGAAGGGACTGAACAAGAGATATTTTCGGAAGCACATGGAGAATAATTTCCCTCAGAGAACATCGAGTTCTGGTTGGTGGACTCAGGAATTTTACAGCGGCGGTTGTGTGCTGGGCAGAAGGCGGAAAAAGGGAGGGAAAAAGAAAACAAGAAACGAGAAGTGAGTAGCGGAGAGGAGCCGGGCCCCGTCGGTGCTGTTAAAATCTCCTCCTTCACGGCCATGTTGTGGGGAATGCGTGACCCTGAGGCCACGAACGTTGTGCAAAGACGTGATCTTGCAAGTTCAAACCCAGCTGCCTCCCCTCGACCCATAACACCCACCCACCCCACAGATACTGACGCACACACACGCCCCTACACCCACACACACACACACACACACTGCAGCGCGAAAGCTTCCTTCCTGTTGCTGGTTTAGCCCAGTTTAGAAGCGTGATAAGAGCGAAAGAATTAAGATATGTAAAACAGAGAGACTTGAGCTCAGATACCGATGTTGTCGTCTTTTTCCACTCGAGGCAAAGTATGCCATTTTTTTAATCTAAGACTTGGATCAAAATTTGAGAATATCTTGAAGAAATTAGGTTTGATCCCTCGGCGGCTTTCTGCAGGTGTAGCTGTGCCTCTAACGGCTCCCCTCACTCACATTTTGTTCCCTGGTGCCTCTCTGTTGTTCTTCAGCAGGTTCAGTCAGACCACAGGACAGTTCACCGCCCCCCGCCCACCACCCCTCCACTTCCTCATCAAGAATCGAAGCAGAGCAACATGAGTTTCCTGTGACGCCGCTTTGTCTCTGGTCAATTAGTGTAGCCGTTCGCATCACTCCTCCACAAGACGGGCTCCCGAGCGCATCTGCAGCTCAGCGAAGAGTTTCTCCGCAGGAAAGATCCAACAACACCTTTCTGCTGGTTCGGATCCTCCCCGCCGGAGGGGCCTGTGATGTTGTTTTCATGACGTTGGAGTTGCTTCGGGACACGCAGCCATGCTTCAGCAGCCGGAGCTCATCTTTGACTTTGCCAGCGACCACTTCAGCTCATCACAGGTGAGATCTAGTTTGGTTTTTTTTTAGTTTTAAAAAAAAAAAATTATTATTAAAGCCAGTATTTGATTTAAAACAACCATCCGGTTTCAGATGGGGATGTTTTCAGAGTACCCTGCAGTGGTGGTGGAGGAGGTCCCCCATCAACACCTGCTGACATACACAGGTCTGATGGGTGAACACTCACAGACAGAGGATCACCATGAGCTGCTTAAAGGTCAGCCCCCCCACACACACACACACACACACACTCACCCCGTCTGCCACTCGGCCGGTAGTCACAAAGTTGTCGAAAAATGTCATTTATGTCAGTAGTTTTTTTTTTAGGACGTGGCACTCACCCACAGACTGACAGAGTTCAAGTGTCTATTGCTGTTAACTGTGACTTACTGTGCTGCAAATTCAGTTTCCTGAAATGTAATGTGGAACAATACATATAGAGCTGAAACGATTAATCAAATTAATCAAATGTGAGTAATCGGTTGCATCGGGATTAACTGGCTACATCGTGATTAACCGGTTTACTGAAATCATCGTCAACTCGTGCAGTAATCGATTATTCGTTAACCGGAGACTAAAAAAAGAGCCAGTTTTCTGAATCAAGCTTGACATATTCAGAGCAATAATTAATTAATGTACACAAATTATCTACACTTTGCATTTCAGATAAAAGCACCTGCGCTTGTCAAAATGCTCTAGCCCGAAATTCTCAAGTGGCACAGCTTTAGCTTTCAGCTGGTTCAGATTTACTAAAGGAATGCCGTTTTATTGCACGTTAGGCAATAACATTTTTATTTCTTATTTCAAATAAGAAGTTGTATTGTTTGTTTATTTACATCTTTCAATGTATTTTTAATGTTGCGTGAAAAATCCATAGAATATGCTTTTTAAAAAATCCGATTAATTGTGAGAATAATCGATAGATTAATAAATTACTAAAATAATTGTTAGTTGCAGCCATGCTTTACATAAGTTCAATAGAAAAGGATTTTGATTCTGAAATGCCAGCCTACTAAACAGTACTGAACATTAGTTGCGCCTCCTTTTGCATGAACTTGTACTGCATCCAAGCAGCCTGATAATATTTGCCAGGCTGTAGGTCTCCCTCTTGATTATGCAACTTTTTATACTACACGTTTTCCTTCCACTCAACTTTGTAACCGTTACGCTCGGATACAGTGAACAGCCAACTTCTTTAGCAATGGCCTTGTTTTGTTGAACCTTGCTGTAGAGGCTGCCAGTGACTGCTGGGCAAAAGAGAATACAGGTGATCCAACTTAAAGAAAAATAATTTATTACAAGTAATAAAATTAAGTTTATCCAAGTAAATATATTAAGTTGATTAAGTTCTCATGTTAAGCAGCTCCACCAAGCAGACGTGAATGAATGAAGTTTAACAAACTTAATTCGATTACATGTCACAAGCTAACTCCTTTTTTTTAAATTGGAGCTTCATTCTCTTTTGACAGTGTCTCAAGCGAGCACTCTTCCCCCTTACTGTGAAGAACACAACACTTACTTTTCACAAATTCTTTTTAGAATTGATCATATCTAATGTTAATTTTTTGTCTGTGTAACTGAATTGTGGGTTTTTTACGGAAGAAGATTAGGGCCACCGAAAAGAAAAAGAAAAAAGAGAATTCTGAGATTAAAGTTAGAATTCTGACTTTAAAGTCAGTAATGGTCCAGATCAATCCCAAGGTCAGTTTTGGATTTCCGTCAGTGATGTCATCGTTCCTTATATTTACAAGTTTGACCTGTCGCCTCTTTAAATAATCCAGAGCTATTTGTACAGTTACAAAGTGCAAAGTCACTTTAAACTCAGAATTCTTTTTTTTTTTTTTTTTTTCTTTCGGTGGCCCTAATCCTCTTCCGTAGTTTTTGGTTCGCCGTAAACCATAGCGCTTAATTTAAAAAAAACAAAACAAAAAAAAACAGCGCCTTATCTGTGCGCATGCGCACTGGGGTTCACAGCACATGGACCACCCTCCTCAAAAAAAAAAGAAAAAGAAAAAAAAAAGTTCAGGAAGTGAAACAAAACATTCCTAGCGTGCTCCTGTTGGTGAAGGAGTCCCAACAGGATGCTGAGGACGCGGTGAAGGCAGGCTGCGGCTCTCCTCGTGCTGTCGTCGGAATGAAACAGTAAGGCATGTCGCCGGGTTTCGTGTTTATCTGCGGGAGCGACAGTTATTAAAAGCGGCTCTCGGCTGTATTAGCCCGCGGTAACAGCTGGTTTAGAGAAGGACTCAAGAGACAGCCGAGGAGAGTTCCCTTTAAAGTTTCTACAACATGGAGGTCAGAACCGCGAACCTAGTGGGTGTTTTTTTGTTTTGTTTGTTTTTACCTGCGCGGTGGGTTTAGTGGAGCTCTGTCCCTAGCAGAAGACAGGTAGCTGCTAGCTAGCAGATGTTCTGTTGAGCTGCTTCACAGCCTCATCACCTCATGAATAAATGCGCGCAAAACAATAGACCCCGTTTTTGTTGGGGGCTACCTTCATCGTCGTGACCATACGGTACCGTACATTATGTTTCTTAAACGTGGTTGCGTGTGGTGAGTAAAAAGTAGCGAGCTGTAGCAGGATGTTTCTTGTTAAAAGAACAGCATGTAGAGAGTTTAACTCAGTCTGTTACTTATTAACAGGTTGTACTGTAAATGAATCTCATAACTTTGTGCGCAAATATTATTCGCTGGTTTAAGGAAAACGCCAGTACATACTTTAATAAAATTACAATAGCGTGTGTTATGGTCAGAAACAATATTAAAGATTAAAAAAAAGAATAAACCTGTAATGTTGTAGTATTGAGTTTTTATTAGTAATAGTATTTTGTCTCCAAGGGAAAAAAACTTTCCTGCTATTTTTAGATAGTTTTTGGTCAATGCTTTTCCAGACACCTATCATAGACCCTTTAGTATTAGTTGCTTGTTACTTTGTAATTTGTTATTAATTTAAGGCCATTGCAACAATTTATTTGTAATTTTGTTTTAAATGACACACAGTAGGGCAGAACACTTTTTAGACAACATTTAGGTTTTTTGTTTTTTGGGGTTTTTTTTCATTTTTTTCTCCGAAGAGTTTTTGCGGCGCTAGTGGCTCGTATTTTTTGTACAGTAGGCAGACAGGAAGGAGGGTGAGGAGAGGGGGGAAGACATGCGGCAAAGGTCGTCGGGATCGGGAGTCGAACCCGCAACGTCCGCGTCGAGGACTAAGGCCTCCAAACATGGGGCGTGCTAATCCCCTGCGCCACCACAGCACGCCCCAACATTTAGGTTTTTACCTGGCCTGCGTTTCTCCCATTTTTTCAGAATATCAAAAAATGTTGTCTCATGTCAAACATGCTTTATTAATCCCAAAGGGAAATTAAATGTAATATTGCTATTCTTTAAATAGCTGTTGTAGATGACAGCTTAGGGCAAGAAGGATCTCCTGTTGCAGTCAGTATTACACCAAGCCTGAAGAAGCCTCTCACAGAAGACACTTTGTTGAAGTCTCATCAAGACGATGCTAAGGTTGTCCATGGTTCCATAATTTTCTGTCTTTGGGACGTAACTCGTCTGCTGTAGTCGTCACGACACAGGTCTTAAACTCCATTCATAAATTTGAGGTGGTGAAACCTGAAGAAACCCTGACGTAGCTGATCCACTCGATTGGTCCGGCACGGAGCAACTTTTTTTTTTTTTTTATCATTGGCTATTCATAATTTCTGTCTATTGTAGGTTTATATCAACTCTTTCTCATACATCGATCGAGCAAAACCTATTTGGCGATATTATATATTGCTGTCTTTTTATCGCCCAGCTCTGTGGCGTCTATGGAGATCTACCTTAGATGAAGTTCTTTTCTGAGTTTGCGGGGGAGTCGGCATCACAGGAAGTGAGGGAATGTTTTGGTGACCTCTCCGTCTGAATCCCAGCCTCCCGTATCTCAACGTGTTTTTCGCCCTCGCTCCTCTTTTGATCTGCAGTGGAGCCATGTGAGAGCGGCGAGGAGGAGACCATGGAGACGCTTGTTGCTGCTGACTCGCTCCTTGACATGGACTGCGTTGACACACTCTCGCTGGAACAGCACTACTGTAAGCCCACACACACGCGCACACACATTTTCTGACACACAAGTGGTTTGTGCTGGGAGACGTTATTTTTAGATACGATGTTCTCTTTCATTAAATCTGTTTATGTGCCCCCTCCCCGCCCCCGCAGCCCAGGCTTTCCTCCCGGCACTGAGCGATGTCATCACCGCTCCCGTTACCCAGGTAACCGTGTCCGCCGAGGGCGTTGTGGGAGCTGTTGACCAGTCGCAGTGGCACTCGTTGCACAAAGAGAGGCCTGCGGCGCAGCTGCAGTCTAGAAAGAGGAGTGAGTTGTTATCTTTCTGAGCGGAGGGGTGAGGTCACCTGGGAACATGTGGATTCAAAAGATTTGATTTGTTTTTGTGTGAGCAGGTAAGAAACCTCGACATCGGAGGGCAGAGTCTCCTACACCGGATATCAAAGTAAAGAAGGACAAATATAACAAAGGTATTGGAAAACATAATTAGTTTTCATATATCACCTGGTGCTAGATCTGGACTTCAAAATAAAACCATTAGTGATTCAAAGGGGCATTATTATGTGTTTTACAGGCATGTTGTGCTATAAAAGGGCACTATCAAGTAACTTTTCTACCTTCAGTTGTTTTAAAAGTGCTATATTGATCAAAAATGACGTAAAAGAAATTTTACTTCTTGATTTAACGCCTTGAAATTGAGCCTCTGTCTCTTTAAAAACTCCTGCTCTTTCTGAAACTCCACCTACAGGAAGTCGTCACAACGCTCTGGATGGAGCGAAGAAAGAGCCACAAAAGATTTGAGACTTTTAGAATATAGTTTACCAATAGTTTACCCAATATAGAGCTGTGATGGAATATTTTAGGTCAGAGTGCGTTACATGCGTTACAGAGGCTCAGTCAAAGTCTACCCCAGTGGTGTCAAAACGTTTTACCACGAGACCCAAAGTCATTGAGTTGGAAGTAGTTGGGGCCAAAAAAATTGTAGATATATTTTTAGGACATTTTAAAAATATCCTCAAAAACTATTACTTTTATTAAAATTAACCAAATAGTGTGGTTTTTGTAAAAAAAAAAACCTGATCTGTAAATCATTATAGATTGAAAACATCAAAAAGGTCTTGTGAATGTAACAGGCCCGCGGTTTTGACATTACTTGGGTCGATTTTCTTATTTGGAAGTAAAATTTTTCTTTTGAGAAAAACTAAGTCAGTGTTTGTGGTTCTTGTAGCTCCAAAATTAAGAAAACTTCAATAATTCAATAATTAGCAATCTGCATTTTGCATCTTTATGTGTTTTTTTTATTTTTATTTTTAAAGGAGACGTTACTTATCTGTAAAAAGTGTTGCCCTAAAAGAAAAAATGTCCATCTGGACCAACAACCATCATTGCAGGTCAGCCGTAAGTGGCCCCCGCGCCGCAATTTCATCTGTAGCAAGACTTTCAAGCTGCTGTTTTTCTTCCAGTCTGACTGAAGTTTTCACTGCACAGAGCTTTTTAAATTCAGATTTGCTAATTTCAAAACATAGCATGTTCTGGATCATCAAAGGTCTGGGCTTAGTGATTAAATGCACGAACCACTGCAGGTACGCACATTTCATCTGTTTCTTTTTGATATTTCAGTACAAACACAATTAGACATGCAACACACACTGCGGGAAATGAAAAAACAAAAAAGAATCAACCAGTCACCATCTTTGCAAAAGCAATAAACCCATGTTTTTGATTCGAAGCGCATACCTTTGGGCTCACATCATTCACTTTCAACAATGAAACAACCAGCAGTTGAGTGGCCACAAATCATACTTCATGTACTTAAGTGGCAACAGAGCCGAAGAGCATCAAAGTGTGTGTCTGGAATATGAGTAGAGAATAAACAGCGGGAGAATATTCTATTTACTCTGCAGAGAAGATCATTCATTTTACTCCTTTGCTCTTTCTGCAGTAGCAGTGACATAAGTTGCTATCAGCTGGTTAATTAGGCAGGCCGTCTGACATGTTGCCATGCCGACTGTCGTTTCAAAACGCTCTCGCCTTATTAGGAGTGATGGTTGGTGCGCCGTCAGTTTCCACATCATGACTCTGCTTTTTGCAACCTAAAATGTTTCCAAACAGTCAGAATGAGTCATTTTTATAAGTGATAGAAATATGGAGGAGCCTCGGGTGTAATTTGCTTCTGACACATGAACAAGCAGTACTTATCAAAGATTGCATAAAGGACAGCTGATGCGTCAGCTTGTCTTAAAGGTGATTCTTTGTTAAAGAATTATTTACAAAAAATGTGCAAACAAGCAGCCATTTTTTTTTATTGTTAAAGGACTTCTGGTTGTTGCTCCACAGTTCAAACACGCAAATTGAGATTTGTCTTCTTCAGACCCTCATATAAACAATCTCAAAAGCCTGTAGCAAAATAAAAAGGTTCTAGAAAGAGTTTTACAGTGCAGCTCTATATTTAACCCTATTCCCTTTCATTTTGGTTCTGATCTCCATGTAGACCAGGTGGCTCTTATGAAATGTGACAGATCATGACTCCTTATCAAACCAAGTCACTTCCTGCCTGGTGGATTTTTTTTTTTTACTTGAGTCATTTAACCACATTTTCTTACACAAGTCTGTCATCAAAGGAGGTCTGAAAATTCCCACTGGCAGGTATGCAGTGTCTTCCAAAATCATTCAGACCCCATTTTGCAGTTTTCCTTTTCAGTTGTTGTTCAGAGAAAACCAGTTCTTGTAGATTAGCAGATTATTAGCTATTTTTATTTTAAAGCTGCAGAATGTAACTTTTCTAAACAATATGTTTCATACGTGTTTGTTTAAACTGTCAGTATGCCGCGACAGTATAACGTAAGATAGATGGTCTGTGAAAAAATTCAAACTCCTCTGCCTCCACCCTGTGGTCCTACTGCAATCTGCTCAGTCAAAAACAACCAATTAGAGTCAGGAGGAGGGTCTTAGTGCTGTCAATCATGCTTATGTCATTGTTGTTTAATGTGCTAATTGTGGAGAAACAACTTACTGTTTCCCACAGACTTATGTTTTAGAGAATATAAAAATAAAAAAATTTAATAAAAAATCAATTTGAGCCAAATACATGTTTCCTTACTACTTCTATTAAGTCTTTACCAAAGTTATTCTCCTCAGGTTATTTTTCTTTGTCTCTTCCTTTATTGTTCTGTTTTGTGTGTGTGTGTACTTTCTGCTTTAGGAGGGAACACCCTCTACCTGTGGCAGTTTCTGATGGAGCTGCTGCAGGACAGACAAGTCTGTCCTCGCTACATCAAATGGACCGATCCGCAGGCGGGCATCTTCAAGCTGGTCAACTCCAAAGCCGTGGCCAGGCTGTGGGGCAAACACAAGAACAAACCAGACATGAACTATGAGACCATGGGAAGAGCACTCAGGTACAGCTTCTTTAGGAGGGTTTCGGTGGAGTTTTTCACCTCGGTCCTGTTTTAATGGTGCAGCTTCACTTCAAAAATTTAAGCAACAGCGCATCACACAGTTGTGCGTACTTGTGAAGTGGAAAAATACCACTTTTTAATTCTTTTTTTAAAAAAATTTCCATCTTTCTGAGACCTCTCTAGCGCCCTCTTGTGCCCCCCCCCCCCACACACACACACACACACACTTTGAAAAACAGTGGTCCAAAATATAAAATCCCACTAAAACAAATTTTAGCTTTGTGACAAAATTTGCAGTAAGAACGTTCCGGGTTCAAATCCCGACCTGGGGTCGTTCTGCATGGAGTTTGCATGTTCTGCTTGTGCATGATTGAGTTCTCTCTGGGTAAATCAGGTTTAAGATCCAACTTCCTCTTCAAACTTGAACTGAGACCTGATTGGATGTTTATTCCCCTGTGTTTGTGAAGGTACTACTACCAGCGGGGCATCCTGAACAAGGTGGAGGGCCAGCGCCTCGTTTACCAGTTCACCTCTCTTCCCGTGAACATGGTGTACATCACGGACGGAGATTGCGGCAAAGAGGAAGAGGACGACGACCACGACAAAAGTGGAAACGACGAGGGGCTGAGCGACGGTACCATCTCCAGCGACCAGTCTGCGGAGGACGAAGAAGTGGACGAGGCGGAGGAAGAAGAGGACGAGGAGGACTTTCAGCCGCCGCAGAAAAAGACCTCGTTGGTCTCCCCGCGAGCCGCGGCAGGTCAGCGGCCCAGACCTACCGCCAAGCAGCCGGCTCAGCGCGACACCGTCCTGCGGCCCGCCGGCGCCAGCCTGATCCAGGAGCAGCACCTGCCCATCGTGTCCGCCGAGATGCTGAGGACGCTGCAGAACCTGCAGAAGGTCCGATCGCTGCAGCCGGCCGGGCAAGCGTCCGTCTTCAAGACGGCCCAGCTGCTCGGGAGCCTGTGCGAGAGGCAGGCTGCGTCCGAGACGGCAACGGATGCCGGAAAAGGGGCTCCCCAGAAGTCGCACGCAGAACGCCGGAACGCCCCGTATTTGGTGCCTCCCACGACCTCCAACCAATAAACGCATCCAGCCTCCGCTTCATACCAAACACGTTCACTCCGCTGACTCAGGAACTCTTCCACAGCTGTACTTTGCTGCATCGACGTCTGAACGCCAGGTAAAGCCGTCGATCATTTAAGTGAGGCACCAATTAGACGTTTCTCGGCGTCTTTGTTCGGACGACAATTACGGCAAACCAAAACCAACTTGATCGTCCCTTAGAAGACGTTACACCCTGTTGTATTTTCTACCAACAAGCTACTCAAGAAACCAAAGACAGAGATGCACTGGAACCCACCGCCTCTCTGCACCTTCTGCAGATCCTTTTTGCTTGCACTTCCACTTCAGGCTTTCCTGGAGTCATTTATCATGCCATCACTTCTTCGTCAACTTTTTTATTTTTAATTTAATGTACAATCACAAGCTGAATCATTCCTTTGCCTTCAAAGCGTCTTGTTTGCACTATGATCTTCACTCTGCTGTACTTTTCTTCTCCAAGTGCCTAAAGGTCTCGATCCTGGCCCTGCTTTCTGTCTGTCTTTTGCTGATAATCATGAGAATTGTGAGGGAAAAACATTCCATTTTATTATTATTATTATTATTATTATTATTATTAAGAGTACTGTTGTTTGTTTTTGGATATGTTTGTATTGTGATATGTTAAAACAAGGGATGGCTTTTTGCTGCTGTTAAATGTTTGGCCTTTCTTTTCTTGACAATCACAAGTGAAGTGCTTCTTATAAATTTCCATTGTAACTGTAATGTCTTTCTGTTTGGACACTGTGCATATATAAGCCTCGGATGTTATATACTGTAAGTTTGAATGTGCTCCTGCTCTGTTGCCATATCCCTCCCCCTGTACCTCCAATCCCCCCTCAGGTTCATTTATTTTTCTACTCTACAGAGACCATGTACTCCATGTAAGGAGCGTAATGGCCGACTGTTAATAATGAAGTAATTAGTCAAGCGTTTCCTCCTGCCCTGGCCTTAATGGAGCCTCGCAACGTTCACCTCGCTCCTGAGGAGTGAGGTTGCCGTTTTGTCTGGCTAAACTTAGTTAGGAGATGCTTACGCAGTGACTTTGCCTGTAGGGAGCCGCTATGCAAAACTGCTTCTCACTTTATTAAGCCATTTGTCTCAGATTCCCCCTCAGCTGTGCTGCCCGGGTGTCTCCTGACGCTGTTTATTCAGCGTAGGGCGAGCTTTGGCCGGATGAGGGAGGATTTCTGTTGCCTTATTTCTTTTACGCGCTTTCCTTTTTGTCCAGAGATGGTAAATGGAATAAAGGAATATATGTGTGAAATTTGTCCTCGTCTTATTATTTTTTTCATGTTCTATAAAACAAAATGTGAGAATCTGCGGTTTGTTTTAGAGGTTTACATCCACAGAGTTCAGGATTGCCAAGCGATGATTATTCTTTTAGAACAACTAGTTGGTTCCCAAGTTCTAATCAAACCGTTACTGGTGGATAAAACAAAAATATTTCCATTTTAGAACCAGTTTTTTATTTTTACGTATGTGTTAAAAACTCACTATGTTGTGACAGTCTGACACAGATAACCTGTGGAAAAAATTTACCTCCTTATGCTTCTATTGGCCTCTACAGAAATGTACCACTCCCAGTCAGAAACAAACAGAGCCAGTAGTAGGATCTTAGTGCTGTCAATAGGGCTCATGTACATGTTGCTAAATGTGTTCAGTACTTGAAACTAGGATTTATGAGCCACAACATTCTCTCTTTCATTATAAACCTTCTATAAATGCTTTTTGTCAGCATGGAGGTTGCCTTGACACATTCCAGACTTGCTGAGAAAGAACATAGAAGTTGTAGCATTGGGTTTTTTTTTGTCAGTCTATTGAGGACTTTTGATCTCAGAAGATTAAGAAAAAAGTCAGATTTTTTTTTTTTCTTCCAGTGGTCCTAATCCTCTTCTGTACTAATCCTATTAATAGTATATGGATTATAAATAAAAGTGAGATTCAGACCAGGAAACCAACTAGCTTAATTGAGTGCTGCCATATCTGGTATAATATTGTGAAGTGGTCTATCATCCAGAAATGATTCCAAAAGCACATCAACGGCTGCAAAAAGTATATTATTTCTCTGCCACATGCTGTCAGTAGAGGTTGCTGTCCCGCAACCTCTACTGTATCGAGCACACACACGTGCTTGAGTGTGTTGACACCTGGCTGGGTGAAAACACTGAGGAGGAAAAGAAGCAGGTCCTGATCACATCCATTGGTCTTCATGTCTGGAGCATACCAGCTGTCCTGGCATCTTCTTTGTTGACAATCAGGACTCTAGAAAACATCCTACCAAACTCCAGGTCTCCGACTTCAAGACTGATCCTGCTTGTCATGAAGGTTCCAGATAAACTAGTCTTGACCCATCTCAGTTCATGAGTGAAAACTGCTCCTGACCCTCTACAGTTAGCCTACCAGCTGCATGCAGGGGTGGATGATACTGTCATCTACTCACCGAGTTTCACCTGGAAAGTGGTGGAGGCACAGAGAGACAGGATCACGGTGTGTGTGACAAGCTGCTCGGGACGGGTGACGGTGCTTCCACTGACTGCTGGGTTGCTGATTACCTGTCAGACAGGGCTCAGTGTGTTTGGCTGAGGAACACCGTGTCTGATGCAGTGCTCGGTAACATGAGTGCCACGGGGAACTGCTCTCTTCCTCTTTCTGTTCTGTCTTTACACCTCTGACTTTTAGTACAACTCTGACTCAGACCACCTGCAAATGTCCTCCGGAGACTCTGCAGACGTGGGGTGTACTGGTGGACATGAGTCATTGTACAGATAGATGGGTGGGACTAAATCACAGTGAGGAGTCTTCCGCTCCTCACTGTGGACAAGACTTAGAAGATAGCAGTCCGTTTGGCAGAGTAAAACATCCTCTGACTAACTTCATCACTTCCACGACTAGAGAGGTCATGGATGTTGGATTGGAGGACCAGCACACGTGTTATTCACAATAACAAAGTGTACAGACTTTACTCCCTGAAATCACAAGTGTTTTGACATGTTCAACAAAGACCTTCTATCAGTCTGTAGCATGAGCATTCATCTCCAGTGTAGTGGTCTGTATGGGAGTGAGAGCAGCTGTGCCCTAGCAGATGCTAGCAGATGCTACAAACTCAAGCAGTAAGTCTTTGGACTGAGCCTGGAGACATTTGAGTGAATCAGGGACAAAATGGCGTGGCAGGAAATTGCTTAAAAAACAGCTAATGAAGAGTAATTCTCCAAAAGTTATATTAAACATCGGACCATCACTCCAAACTTATATCTCGTCTAAATGGTCCAGACTTGATCGTCTGCATGTTGTACATTGAACACAGTTTGGCTGCGCTCCTTTACTCGTGAGTCAATGTTGAAGACTTCAAAGAAATTTTGTGACTAAACGTCTTAACTGATCAAAACAAATGGCAATTGAGATTAAATTAGCTTAACTGGTGTAGGACAGCGGCGCCTCTGTTGGTAGGGGTTCATCCCGTATGCAATCAGTCCTTCTTGGTCGTTGTTTTCTTGGGCAAGAAACTTCACTCGCCTTGCCTGTTAGTGGTGATCAGAGGGTCCAATGGTACTGATTAAATGCCAGCCTCTGTCACTCTTCCAGGTAAGTCGTGGCTACAATGTAGCTTCACACCATCAGGGTATGGATTGGTGAATGACTGAATGTAGTGTGAAGCGCTTTGAGCCTTTGGTCTTGGTAAAGTGCCATAAAAGAGCACACCATTTAGCATTCTGTATTCAAGAAGGAGGTGTTCAAAAGACGTTCAATGATTGGCGCTAATAAGACTCTACGTACAATTATTAATTACTCGCTGAGATTTATTTGCAGTCAGAGTCCATGAAACATGATCTCAACTCAGAAAGGACTAAACTTTCCTTACTTTGCTTCAGTAAAGTTATTATATTGGCGAATTATTTTAAAATGGTATTATTTTTTTTCTTTTCAGAGAGTATACTTAGGCATGTTGGAATTTGTCTACTTATGGATTACTTTCTGTGCATTGGAGAGACTTATTTCAGGGACTTAAAAAGGCTGAGCAACCTGATAAAGAAGGCTGGTTCTGGGGACCAATGTGCGATCTCTGGAGACGATAGGGCAAAAAAAAGAAATTCTTCATAAAATCAGGAAAATAATGGACAAGCCTGAGCATCCTCTTTTTGTGATACTGTAATAGAACAAATGGGTGTCTTCAGTCAGAGGCCTCTTCAGAACCACTGTGGAGGCTGTTAAAGAAGGGCTTTTCCTGCCCATACACATACAAATCTTTGAAGAAAATTATATAAGTTACAATGTACTTTCAATCTAGGATTAATAAAGTATTGCTGAATTGAATTTAATGACCTTTTATGAAATTACTCTTAATAATTTATAGTGATTGCAAAATGTCCCACTTCTCTTATTTTAAAACCTCAAATGAAATTGTGCTGTATTATTCAGATTGAAAATCTTCTACTCGGTTGGTGTTTAAACCTTTAATTCACACCTCTTATCTCTTTCTGCCTCTTTCTTAGTAATACATTACTTACTCGGGTACAACAACAGATTAAAACGCCACAGCGAGATGGTTTTTCTTCTTTTGTAAATTCATGTTTTGGTGAGCTACTCCAGACCGATGGGAGGAGCAACGCCAGCGTCAGCGTCAGAGCTCAACGTAAACCGGATGTTGTCGAGCCTTCTGTTGCGTTCACTGACAGTCGCCGCCGACACGTTTTCTAGTACTCTCCACGTCTAGAACTTTCCAACAGCACAGGTCTGCGGGCGAAACCCATGGCAGCCGAACGGTAAATTAAACCCACGTATTTATTTCTCTCTGACTCGGTTTAATGCAACATTTCCCATTCATTTAACGAAGTCCGGGTGTGTGATGTTTGCTTTAGCAGCTTCTCCGATAGCTTCATTGACGAAGATCCACAGAAAGCTCTGGAGGTAAACATTAGCATCTGTTTCCATCTGTGGTTTGATTCTGCTGGTGAAGGTTGTCGGTTTAAAGTTAAAGTGATATGAGTAGCTGTTCTGTACAGCAATCCTGTACAGACATTGCATGATAATGCATGTTATGTTAGCTCTGGTTTCACTTTGCTAAGTTAGCTAATGTTTCCGGCTAGCACTACTTTGGAAAGCAGCAGAGGGCTGACAGAGACTGAAGAATAATTGTTGCATTTTATTTCGCCTCCTGTTTGCTTAATAACTTTGTATTCATTAGTTGTAGCTAAATACTTCAAGTTAGCATGCTAGTTAGCCGTGCACTCGTTCAGTATTGAGTTTAACTGAAAGTGGAAGCCAGGAGACGCGTTTAAGGTCGTTTCTGTAGCTACAGCATTTACTGACGCTTTCAGAGCCTAAAGCGACATTCAGCTCCTAACTAAAGGCATGTTGGCAACATTTTCAAAACAAACAATTACATATTACAACAGCGATATTTCATATGTCAAAAATCACTCGTGGACGCAGATACGTCGTTGGCTTCAGCCAAATATTTGAGCAATTCATGTCCCTCAATTCAGAGTAAAAACCTGTAAAATGTTGTGATCCAATCACAAAAATGTTTAATTACATTTTTTCAAACCTTTCTGTGAATTGTTTAGCATGTTTTTTTTTTGTCTAGTAATAAAAGTACCCTAATTATTTTATTTTTTAGGATATTTGCCTTTAAAGGGTTTTTGCCTTCTCCAACCATTTAAAGGCAAATATCTAGTAAAGTATTGTGGCTTTTATTTAGGAAAGATCACGAGTTTTCTTGCAGTAAAATGTGTTTTCACAATAACCATCAGCGTCTAGGAAATGAAAAAGCTGTACTGCGTACAATATTTTTTGAAGTAAGCATTATAGTTAAGATATTAACAATTCTTTTCCTCGGGTAAGTTGAACGGTTTTGTTTGTAAAGCTACTTTTTCTTCAAGTAGCTTTACAATCTAAACTAAAATGGCTGTCACAGAATTTAGTCAGGAAATTTAATAAGGCTAATTAATGCTTTGCTTTTAAAAGAGTTTATAAGTTAAGTGATGTCAGCAGGAGTTGAGGATTTTTCTTGCCCTTTGTTGCGTTTATAGTTTTATTTCTATTCTCTGTCTCAAATGGAAACCACGTTAAAATAAATTGTTTAAAGGCTGAATTGTTTTCAGGTTCTTAATGAGGCTCTGCAAGGAGACTGTGACAATGCTGAGTGGCTCTGCCAGCGTGCCTATGCCCACATACTTCTGAAAAACTACAGCAGTAAGTCAAGTTCACCTTCACACAGATGGAAACGAAATTACTCCATAGTCATAGTTAACCGCAAAATATGGTAAGCTACATTCTCACGTTTTTATTTACAAAATAAAGTCACGCACCATTTAGTATATTGAGTATCATTTAGCTTTTGCTTGTTTTAGTGGTTTTATTAAGGCGAACATGTTCTGTAAAATTTACCATTTCATTGAACAGTTTTTAAGTCAGCCACTTTATTTTATTTTATTTTATTACTGCGAGACCTTAAAAAGCACAAGAACTTTGATTCTGTTGCACAAATTTCTGTAAGTATATCAACTGAGCTCTTGAAACCAATTTCTGACGAAATTTAAAAAGGTAGTTTATTGTTGTATCACAGTGAGAAACTTGATATTCAGCAATGTAGCCTCTGATATCATTGACAAAATATTTTTGGTTTGATTCCTAGTATAATATCTCTGACTAGCCGTTAGTCCTTGACTTTTCTACCAACTCAGATGCAGGTTCCCAAATTCTGCCATGTAATTGGCTAAAAAAGTGACTGGTTACTGTTTGAATAACTGCTTTACCTCGATGATTAACCTTTTTCTTTTCTTCTTTTAGGTGCTGTTGATGATGCAAAGAAAGCGCAGCAGCTAAAACCCAGCTTACCTTTAGCCTTCATGCGAACAGGGTGCGTAGAATAAAACAACTGGTGTTTGTGTAATTCACTTAGAGATAGAAATTAAACCGGCCCTTTGCTCAGCTGTCAAAGAAACAACAATGCTTCATTCTTTTAAGTCTCTGGAAGTATTGAGGTTGAGCAAAGATGTTTTAAGCCTTTTTTGACAAAAACAGCTCCTTTAGGAATAGGGTCTTAAATTTAGTCTGTCGATGATATGATATGATAATGATAGTTATAGTTTTCAGGTACATTTGAGATCTTCTCTTTTTGAGAAGATCTCAAAAAGATAAATACTGAAAAAATTCAATATTTTTATCACTCATTTCAGAAAGTAAAACTCATAAAACGTATTAATTGCACATAAGGCGAAGTATTTCAGGTCTGTATTTCTTATAATTTTGATGATTATGGCTAACATAACAAAAACTCCAAATTCAGTGTATCATAAAGTTTTAACATTGTGAAAAGTTAAATATTAGGACTTCCTGGTGTCAGTGTAATCAACTAATTAAGTTTCTTGAGAATATAAATGGTGTCTGAGTACATAGAGGTGAATTTTCAATAGCCAGACTTTACATAATATACATATTTATATTCCGTTTGATGCGCAATTTTGAGATTTTGTGATCTATAAGACATGATCAGCAAATTACAGAGATAAAGGCTTGAAATTTCAATTAGAAATGTTAGATTTTCACTTTCTAAAATGAAGGACAACAAATATAAAACGTTAAGCTATTCAAACTTAAAGTTTGACCCAATCAAACTTGTCACGTAGCTAAGAAGTTTCTTTTGTTAAAGAAAGACGTCCACGCATAGAAGATACCGCATTTTCAAAGTTATTATTGAGAATTTCTTTTTTTTCTTTCTTACTCTCATCCAGAATTGGAGAGTACCACCTGAAAAACTACGAGTCGGCACATTCGGCTTTCACTCAGGGTCAGCAACTGGATGGTGAGTTTGGTCCATTTCTGCTCTCTGCTTATGCAGAATCCACTTCAAACCACCCGCAGTTTTTCATTGCCTCTGCGAATATTTATGGTTGTTTTGGATTTCTAAATATTTGTTGCTGTGTCAGGGCCCAGAAATCCCACTGGCTTGCTCTTGTTTAATGTTTTGTATATATATGCTGCTGGATTCTTGAAACGCGTGGGAATGTGAATCTTGTTGTTGCGAAGATTTGTTAATTTACTGCTGTTTATGGGTAGATGTGATAATCTCAAAGTTGTTTTTTTCGAACTGTGTTCTTGAGTCCAGACTATTGTGGCTGATTTCATCACAATTATCCAGATGAATGCATTGTCATTCAAATGTGTTGAAACTGATGGGTAAATATCATTACAGGCTGAACTTGCTGCACTAAGAGTGAAGATTGGAACATAAATACCACGATAAAAATCATTATTACTTTCATAAGAAGTGAGGCTATTAAATAAATTGATTTGACAACTGCCTACAAACAATTTGTGAGAGAAATTACAGTCTGTACCCTGAACACATCATCACTCAGAATACACACAGAGGATACTGTAAGCTTTTAAAAAAAAAATATTATAAACTTGATCAGTGTTTATGCTTGAGGCTCTTATTGTGAAGGTCCGTGAGAGGTTGTCTCATTTCATCTGACTTGGAACAATTGAGATGTTTTGCCGACTCCTCCTTTATTGATCAAAGCATATGTCCCGAAGCTTTTTGATGTTAAATTAAAAACATTGCCTCAGTGCTCTGTTGGTTTATCCATTTATAATCTGAAAATAGTTTGAGTTGGTTTGATTTATTTAATGAGTAGCATCAATAAAGCTAAATTGGTAACAGAGTTAGTATCAAACCTGAAACCAGGAGGGAAAGTTCTGTTCCAAAGAATCACTTCCTGAAGCACAACTGTACAGGTGACCAGTAGCAAATATACCCTGTTACCCACCATGTGAAAATGACAAAATGTATTACCTCAAGGTAATAGATGGTATATTACCTTATGGTAATTTATATATTCAAGATAATACAAAGTGTATTACCTTAAGGTAATACATGTTGTTATTGACACATGGTGGGTATCAACATGTTTAACACTTTAGCATTTACCTTCTACTAAATACCGTGTTGGTATATTGATTTAGCATTAGCTTCCACTAAATACCATGCTGGTATACTGCTTTAGCATTAGCTTCCTCTATATACCATGTTGGTACAGCGTTTAGCATTAGCTTCCACTAAAAATCATGTTGTTAAAGGGCTTTAGCATTAGCTTCTGCTAAATAATATGTTGGTATAGCGCTTTAGCATTAGCTTCCACTAAATACAACCCTGGTATATTGATTTAGTATTAGCTTCCACTAAATACCATGTTGGTACAGCATTTAGTATTAGTGGATCTAATGTTTATGATTAGTGCTTTAAGGTAAGGCTAGCCTTTTAGTTAGCAGTATCCACCAACACTACATGCATTAAACTAGGAATGAAAGATAAATCATTATCATCGGCTAAACATGGCTAAGATAAGCATGTTTAGATAATTATCTTCCGTAACAGCAATTTTAATATTGGCTCAAATGTTCATACTGATGCATCCCAAGATGAAACACATTCGCTTTCAAAGATTATGAAAGAGACTGCTCACAGTCTGGTTTTCTGTTCCTCACCAGAAACCTCAGCAGTCTGATGTCCTTATTTTTCTCCAGATTTGGCTTATATAATTGATAAGCTTAGTGGAACTTACTAAAGGTTTGCACAGTTGGAGATGATGCGTTTCATATTTCATAACAGCTTAGTGCAGCAATAGCTTTGATACCATTAATTCTGACAACGTTCTAACTCTTTCTTTGTATTTGGTTTTGATAACTAAAAGGCTATGAGGAAACATGAAATGTAGTCTTTGTTTTAAACCTTTTTTTATTATTCAGCTGCATTTTTTTATATTGCAAGTCTAACTGAAACAGATATTATAACACTTGTCCAAAATACTAATTTTTTTTTATTATTTTAATGATTAAAAAGAAAACTCACACAGAAAAAAATAGATTTATAAAGTTAAATCCTAACTTTGACATAAAATCACTCTGTTTTATGTCTCAGTGTTTACATATTACTAGTTCATAAAGACTACATTTAAATCTGATGAGCTGCACATTGACAAGTTTACATATCAGAGTCACTTTAATGAGCTGCCCACACGTCGTTGCTTAGAGTCAAGCTTTCTCTTAAAGTGCCTTTATGTGAACTCTTTCTTCTTCATCATGTGTTTGGATGCTTCAGATTTACTTTTACGCCTGTTTGATTTCAGTCATGTTCTTTCGCTTCCCCTGAATGTTTCCCGGTGAGTGTCGGACCACGGCGAGACCGGCGTTCAGCGGGTCCGCTGTGTGAAAATAACAGTAGATGTTCATTGGACGAATCTTCTCAGTTGTTAAAAGCTGCATTATTGTTACGCTGCTTTAGGAGTTTGTGTCCGACGTAAAAAGTGTTGTCTCTTTCAAAATGAAAATGGAGAAGAGAAAAGCAGCTTTCAGAATTGACAGAACTTGCTAATGAGACAGATGGACCGAAACGGTCAGGGTCTTACCAGGGTGCAGACAGCAGGAGACCCAGCAGTGTTGGGAAGGAAGGAAGCACAACCAAAGTTGCAAAGAGCTGTAGAATCTCTAATAACACACAAAAAGACTAACACGTTGATTCTGACTTTCTTCAAAAGATAAATAAAGAGAAAAAAGTGATAAGCCATTATATTAAGTACTTGTACTCCATAACACCCCTCTGGACGCTAAGGGTGCATTCACAGCAGCCTTGTTTAGTCCACTTTAATTGAACTTTAGTTTGTTTACCTAGAAAATGAAGTTTGTTTGTTGAGGTGTGAATGCGCAATCAAACTCTCCTGCAGAAAAACTGCTTCTTCACTAGTTCTTGGTGCAGCGCCACCACTAGTTAGAGGGTAAGCGGTTTTACTAAGGATTTGATTCTGTTGACACAATAGAATCAAAATGCCCTATCGGGTGAGAGAGAATTGTACCAGCTGAAAATGTAACAAATGTTACAACTGAGGTCCCCAACTGATACTGGACTATTCAGATGGCGTCAGCTACTAGAATCACACTCAGGTGCTGGAGACTGGAAAACACCCACACCTCTAACACTGACAGAGGGGAAACTTAATGACTAAGCCTGCATTATATGGGGTGATAAAAGGTGGACCAAGGTGGAGAGGGTCAATAGTCGCTGGATGTTGGGATAATATAAGTCAAGTCACATTACTACCAAAAGTACTGGTGCTACTGTTGGATCTTTGCCTTTGTGTCTTTTGTGTCCTCTTGCAAAATTTGGGTCCACCTTAGAATTAGAAAAGCATAGAAGTCAGCAATTTATGGAGCGGTCAGATCTAGATTTTGTGATTTATGAAGATATAAAATGGAGCTTTTAAGTTTCCCTCAAAATATAGCTAAAATTTTGTATTTTTAGCCATCGATCTGATCTACCTCAGCAATGGTGTAAAAATCAGCCACTGTCCTCTTCTGCCGTCCCGTCAGAGATGTTTGACTGACAGACCAGCCCACTAGGTCATGTGTCTGCACATCCACAGTTAACAGTAGTCACTTTCTTGTCGTATTTAGCAAAATGTAAGACAAAAAAAAATCAGTGTCGGCCAAAATCAGAATCGCAGATTGTCGATTTTTTCTTAAAAATTGGTATTCGCCGATTGGCTAGAAAACTGCAATCGGTGCACCCCTACTAAGTAATGTATAACGGGGAAAACATTTAAAACTATGATCTTTTTTTTGTTTTGTTTGCAGATTCTGACAAATCATCTGAAGTCTGGATAAAACGATGCGAGGAGATGATGGGGAGTAAGTATCTCTGACTTATCAGTAAAATTTACATTATGCTTACATCTGACATTTTATTATTGTCCATTTTAACTGCACTTGGCAGCGCTGAAATGTAAAATGCCCCGCCATATCGGGTGTGTTTGCAAGCAGGATTCTGCCGAGGTTTACTCCCTGTAAATTAGGCCGCGTGTTGTGTTCGCTGCTGCCGTCGAACATGAAACTAAACGGTGCAGTCGGGGAGCAGATCAGCTTATCTGATCAAACAAACGAGAGCGCACATATTCAGGGGATCCGCTCCGTGTGCTCCCCCCCCCCCCCCCCCCCCATGATGGAGGCAGCGGCGCTCTGTGCAATGAAAGATGCATGCCTCGTTGGGGCTGCCGTCGATGCCGCGGCCCTCCGGATTATCTCGAGTAAACAGGAGCACCGGTTATGTCAAACACGCTTCACACCCGCTTGCGCACGTACACTCCCCCGCCCCTCAAGAGTGCCTTGATTTATCAGAGTTCACATTACTGATGTTCGAAAGCCCCCGTTGAGACGCAACCCCTTTACACAAACCCGCGCACACAGTGAAAGAAAGGCAAGCGGAGCCAAAGTCACTCACGCACACACCGTAAGCAGGTGTTTCTCCAAGCGACGACGGCGTGTTTACCACATGCTAACACATATGCCACGCGGTTACTCTGTCACATGTGGCACAGAGAGTGTCAGAGTTCACGCAAGTTCTGCCTCCCTTCTAAAAGCCCCCCCACAGGCCCCGCTTTGCTTCCCATTTCAAGCTCGACCTCATTAAGGCGACATTACCGCGCCGCCTATCCTCTCATCCCGCTCTCTCCACGCACGTGCGCTACGCGGTGAAGTCGGTGAATAATGCATGATAGCACGCTGTGTAAACGGCGCGCGCGACCTCGCTTTGGCTCACGGGGCTTTTAATGGCCGTAGATGGACCAGTAAACAAACCGGTGGAGAGGACGGGTGAGCGTGGAGGCGCCTCCGTTTGCCGCCCATGGTGTCGGAGCTGAGTATTTAAATATGTTTTAGAGGCTTTGTTGTATTAAAACACTTAAAGAGGATTTAGTTGTTTATATTGTTGTTGTTTTTTTTTTCTCTCCTTTCTACAGCTCAGACACAAAACGGCAGCGATGCCACGGTGAGTTTCTCCGTGGGGCCACTTGGGGGCAGTGTTGCTCTCGGCATCAGATGAGCTGAAGGAGGAGTAAAGAAAGAAGCTCGTTGTTGTTTTATGTGTGTTTCTCTTTATCCTCACTTGTCTGTTTATTGTTTCATGATTGTGTTTTTGTCATTTCTTCCTCTGTAATTATCGTCCCGACTCGGGGGCAGACACCAGCTGCTCCACCTGTGAAGTAAGTGAGCTGTCGGTATACCTTGTCTCGGCCTCTTCTGATGTGTTTTTGCTGTTTATCTCCCATTATGCAAACCCTCTGCTCTCCATTACATACTTATCGTGTCACAGCGATGTAGGCATGTGGAACGTCTTTTATTATGGATGGTGTTGAACATTAAAATGGCAAAGACGGAATGATGAGAATCAAACGTAGTCCCTTGCAGAGATGGGTGAATGTGCTGGCACTGTTTCTTGCTACTCTCTTTTATTGCAGAAGCCTAGCTGAAAGTTTGAAAAAAATCCAACGTCTGAGTACATTTTTTTACGAAATAACATCTTGTTACGATTGTTGATTTTGTGTCACTTAAGTCATTACCGTCTTGTTTAGACACAATCACAGCTATTTTCCAGGAGACCTGGTGGACTCCTGTCAGAGTCCACCAGGTATTTATTTGAAATCTTTCTTGAAATTTCAGAGACGTCATGATGCTGCGCAACAGAGAAAGGTTCAACTAAACCCACCTTACTTAATGGAGGCTAAGGGTTGCTTTTCCAAGTCTTCATAGTTTCCACTCGGAACATGTGTTGAAAAAGTTGCCTGCCAAACATTGACTTAGTATTTAGATGGCGTGCGATGGTTGCTATGGCGACTGAGTTACTCCAACATTGCCACTTCTTTGCTGCCGTTTTCCAACAGTGAGCTTTGGAGTCTTTTTTAATCTAATTTACCATCCTGCTCACTGTGTGTGGCGTTGAGATAAATATTAGTCCTCCTACAGGCTCTACTGCAAAGAGAGCCTGATTTTGCACAACAACTATTTTAGTACACTTGAAATGAGAAAAACTAACAAGCAACTTCCCAGCAAGATACAGGAGCTTGATTTAATTCAACAATTCCTTGAAATTGATGGAAAAGGTACTGGCTCCACTTAGGAATGCACCAATACACTTTTTTTTGTCTTCCGATATCTGTGGTTTAGTATCGGCAGATAACAAATTTAGAGAAACAGTGTTGAATTGACTTAAACGTTTCTTTTTTTTTTCTCCCTTTTTTTAAAAATGTAGACAAATAAATGTACCGAATTACAAATAAATCTGATAACTTTGCACCAGCACACTTGTATACACCAAAAGCTTCACAATCTTGGTCAAACATGTAAAAACAACACAACTTTTATTGGTTCAGTCGGTGCAATTAGAAATTAGAACAGCCAATAAAATAATAAAGAAACTGAAATTGATAAAAACAATACGTTGACTACTTTGGTCAAGCATGCAAAACATAAGCTGCAACAAACCTTCCGCCTTTATTGAATGGTCACATTGTAACCAATACCTAATCTAGATTTTTCAATATTGGGACCCATACAGATATTAATATCGGGTTGGTGCATCTCTAGTTCAACTGACAGATCATTTCACTTTTAACATGGGAAAATTGTCTTGTGTAAGTGAAATAATCTGCCAGTGGGTTCTTCTTATCAATACTAAGGAAATATTTACTTAAAACAAGCTCCAATATTTTTGCTGAAAAGTTACTTGTAAGTTAGTTTTGCCTTATTTTGAGTTTACTAAGCTTTTGTGTTTTTGCAGTACAGCAGCAGCCAGAGGCTTAAAATTGGGCTTCTTAGTCCCACTTAAACCCTTGGAAACTGGAAGATTGGATTATGCACCAAAGGTTTAAAGTAAAATATAAATAAACAATGATTTTCTTGCATTTATTTTGCCTCTTGTGGTTTTGTTGAACTCTATAATTCCTTAAAGTATGTCCACTAAATCAATGCACTCAAATGAAAGATTGGATTTTTCGACATTTATCAATGTAAGATGAAGCTTCTGCCATAAACACAGAATTTATTTCAGAGTTTTTTATTTTATTTTATTTGATACTCATTTGTACCGGTGTCGTCCGTCTCTTCCAGGCACGACTGGTACCAAACAGACTCACAAGTCATCGTCACGGTGATGGCCAAGAACGTTCCCAAGGACGCAGTGCGCGTCAGCTTCACGGAAAGAGAGGTACGGAAGCTCACCGGCACGGAAGCCGACACGGTCTGCTTTTCTCTCTGTATGCGCGGAACAAAGACGGGTTATCTTCTGGAGTGTTTCCTCAGGGGGGCCCATTAGATGGGTCTCATCCACACACAGACACACAGATGCAGACACCCACGTACACACACACACACACACACACTCCGCCTCACAGACCCAAACATGCCTCCAGTGGTGCCTTGTTAACATTGCCCCCAAAGTACAGATCTAAGAACAATTTACCCTCCCTAGCTTCTCCAACCCTCCTAATTGTCTGTAGATGGGAGGCATAACTGATCTTGGATCAGCTGCGGAGCCCTTCAGGGACAATCGCTCCTTTCTTTGACTTTTTCTCTTTTCGTTTCAGTCTTTCCAGCCGTCTCTCCGAGGGGTAACTGCAGGGCACCCCAGGGAGTGGCTTTGTCTTTCCTAATAGAATAACAAACCAAATTTACCCCGTTTCAAAAGAGAGAGTTCACTCCCCAACCCGAATAACAGTCACTCGTTAAGCTCCCTTTGCGGTGCCGAGTAAAGATAAGTTCATATATTTTTTACTAGGTCAGTATATACAAAAGAAATTAAAGATGAAAGGAGGTGGTTCCACTTATTTTCCCCTCGTGACCGAGCGCGGCGGCTGTGTACCTACAGACGGCACGGAAATTCAGCTAGAAATGAATATTAAAGCTGTGATTTCTTTTCTTTTTTTTCTTGCTGGAATTGCCCAAAAGCAACTTTTATCTCACTTTCTAAGCTCTTATTCCCATTGAAGTTCTTCCGTTCATTGGTTCCAGATAAGAAGTAGGCACTTTTAGGGAAACATTCGTTGTGGACTGAGACTTGGGCACATATTGACGTAGCGTGATTATTAATGCAGAGTCTATAACAAAGTTTCTCGCTTTTTCTAAGCGTTTAGCAATGAAGTCGTGTCCTTTTGAACAGGCTAATGCAGCCACAGTGTTGGTGAATGACAGGCCGCGCCCCTCGCCCCCTCCGCCCACTCGCTGGTCATCAGAGTGTAGCTGAAGGGGACAGGACGAGGTCTCCAGACCATCACAGCAGCCACATCGCATGAAAGTTCTCACAGCCTCGCTGACGCCTTCGCTCCCGCCGTCTATGTCGTTTTGCACGTTCTCTGAGAGCTGCAGTCAAATCAAATCACAATGTTTCTCCAACAGTTTCATCACGGGGAATATTTATTTGTTTCATTTAGGGCTGCATCGATTAATCAGATTGATCGATTAATCGTGATTAATTGAATTCATTGGGATTAATTGTGACGAATCGATTGCTGAAATAATCGTCAACTAATTTAGTCATTGATTAATCAACACCTGGAGTATACAGAATCAGAAAAGGGCAATTTGCTGGAAAAAACCCAACATATTCGGAGCGCTAATTAAGCCAAAACTGTACAAGAAAATTTCAATTTTGCATTTAATATATATGTGTAAAAAAATGCCTTTGTCTGTAATTATGTTTTACACAAAACTCCTCGAGTGGCAGTGTTAGCTTCACCTAGCTCAAATTCAGTAAGGGAATGCTATGTCACTAAGATATTTACTTTTTTATTTATTTTCTTGTTAATTTGCATCTTTCACTGTGTTTTTAATAATATGTAAAACTGCTATGTGTTGTAAAACTGCTATATGTAAAAAATCTGTAGACTGCTAGTTTTTTTTTTAAATCCAGTTTATTGATTAATCGTCAAATTACTTGATTACTAAAATAGTCGTTAGTAGCAGCCCTGGTTTCATTTAATAGTAACTCTCTTGTTGTTGCAGCATCACCTCATTCACACTTAGAGAGTTTACCAGTTGGTTGCTGATGAATCCCTCCAGAGATAATGACTAAAATCTATTTTTCTTTTCTGCAGCTTTCTGCACAGATACAGATGTCGTCGGGCGAGGATTGTGACCTCCACTTCCACCTCCTGCACCCGATCGTACCGCAACAGAGCACCTTCAAGATCCTCTCCACCAAGGTAACGCTTTCAGGGTAGCTAAACACACAGGGGTGGGCGTGTGTGTGTGTGGGTGCGCTGAGTGGAGCTTAATGTACAGCACTGCTTTAAGAAAACGGTTTTATCCTTTGAACTTTTTCACATTTTGTCACAACACTGACACAAATTTTAATATGTTTTTGAGAATTTTGGTAAGTTGAACGGGAAGAAAAAGGGCGCGTTGATTTTATGACTTAATAAATCCAGCAGTTTCTGCAGCTTTCTAGGTGCGTGCTCAGATTTGGAGTGGAGGTTTTTCACTTTATATAAGTTTTGTTTCCTCAAAGAGTGCAGTGGGAGCTAATGTTTTTGTTGCCATTACAAGTCTTTGTTGATATTCCACTAATATTGAATTTCACTAGGACTATTGTAAATGAATATTTTAGTAATCGAGTAATCTGTCGATTATTCTTACGATTAATCGAGTAATCGGATAAAAAGAAAAAGACAAAGTAAAACATTGGTAAATCTTAACATATCAGCAAAGTTGCTATTGCATATCAACATCGGTCCAATTTTTCACAATTGAGCATCCCTAACAATAACTTTTCTGTCGTTTAGAAAATTAACCTGTAACAATAATAGCTCACTTTCTAAGTTAACCTGAAGAAAAGGTATACAAGATCCTGAAGTTATATTCAATTCAATAATAAAGAGGCAGGCTCACAAATATGCTTATAAAAAATGTCAATACTCCAGCTTTTGGTTTCTGTATTCATCTTCATTCAGTTTAATAGATGAACTCTCACCTTGCCCAGACATTTATAGCTTTGTGTTCATGTTATCGACGGGATTTGACCCCTTCGTTCGGCAGCTACGTGCCGCCACGATGAGCTCCGCTACCCATTTGTTGAGACCGGGATGATATGAAATAAATTTCCTGGTTCGTCCGTAAAGCTACTTGTTAATTATTTAATGCACAGCCGGCGCAGTGTTCAGTCTATTCGCTCACCTGTATAAATACACCTGCGGCGCTCGTCCCCGCCGTTCGCTCTGAACCGCCACCAGGCAGCAGCTCTGGGAGGAGAAAAGCTGCCGTACTCCAGGCATCGTGCCACTTATTTTAAAGATGCTTATTGGTCCCCCGAAAAACGACAAAGACCCGGGCATTATCTCCAATAAATAAAATCCTCCCATTCCAAACTTGAAAACTGGACATTATGCTGCTAACACTTAGCTTTCGTCAACAACTCAGGTGGAAGTGAGAGCGCTGCGCAAGTAATAATCCGGTCGGAACACGGTGCGCTAAATAATAAAATATAACTGAATGAAGCTTCGAGGTAGATGCATTTTCCTCGAGGAATTTTAATAATCGAGGTACTCGAATCACTCGAGGAATCAATTCAAGTAAGTAAGTAAGACCTAAAATTAAAATCACATGGGAATAAACTTGTTCGCACAGTAAGCCATTAATGGCTTTAAGGCAGCGACAAATTTAAACAGTTCCAAGAGAAATATTCATAATTCAACCACGCGCTAGAATCTTCTCTCAGCCATCAGAGGAGACGTTGGCACCTTATCCTAGCATGAAAACTTTTTTGATCAATAAACGAAATTGGCATGTTTCCATTAAACAAATTTATTTTCATAAATTTCAGTTTGTGTAATTCTGTGGATGATGGAAACGCAGCTATGGACTCAAACTAATGTCGGTTCTTCCAAGCATTAAACGCTGCACTCTCCCACACTCCATGTTGTCTGTTGTTGATCTTCACAGATGACTGTTACCATGGCGACACACGCTCGTACGTGATTGCCATGGGACACTCCCATACAAAATCGCGGTTTCGTAATGCAGCCTGCTCGCATGGAAGTAATTGTAATCTAATTACTTTTTTTGTTGGAATTGTAATCCCTTACTAAACTTGTTTCCTGAAATATGTAATCAGATTACAGTAGGGCGTTACTTCTACCAACTGTGTGTTGTCCTGTCACATGTAGCCTCAATCAAATTCATCCCTCGAAGGCCTTGAAGATTTTTTTGTCTTTCTTTTATTAAAGGGCAAACGACCCCTGTTGTGCCAAACTGTCACCTGCCAACCCAAAGACACATTGAGATTTTGTAGTGTGCTGGAGACGAAAGAGGAAAAGAACAGCCCACTTTTGTTTTTTATTTATTTTGTTCTGGGTCAGGGTGACCACAGCCAGGCGACATTTCATACACGACATGATGAAAAGGCTTCGGACCGAGCAACGTGAAAATTTGACGCGTGTCACAGAACGGTGGTGTCGCTTCGGCAGTATTTAGAAAAGCAAATAAAAGGCGCGGACAATTTCCAAAAGAAAAAAAAAACAAAAAAAACATGACGCTCGCACCGATTCACGCAAAAGTGAGGAATTTCTCCGATTAATCAGATCTTTCATTTATTTTTCCTGTGGCCTTTCATTTAGTTTTATTTTTCTGTGATGTGCTTTAATTCCTTTGTCGGGTAAAACAACGTTAAAGCGGGAAAAGAGCACGCTGATTTGAGTCTAAGCTGCTTACTGGGACCACGGCTGATAATTACTGGGGTTGTTGCGCTGAGATCAGCTTCTTAGTCTCTTCAATAAATTAAAGCAGAATAAAGTAGGCTTTCCTTACCTTTAATTTCTTAATGCTGCTGAAGCTTTCGGAAGCAAGAGTGGAAACGGGGAAATCCACTCTTACTGTATGCAGTGCAGCTCCTGTGTAGACATCAGTGAAGGTGCAAATTCGTCCTCCCTCACAAACACACACACACACACACACACTAGTATAATCTACCCGTTGAATGTTCCTCTGCACTCTTTAAGGTGATTACTGACCTAATGAGGAGGATGGCTACTTTTTTTTTAACTGTGCGCTAATTAGTGTGTGTTACCGATGTGGGCTAATGAATGTGCTGATTCAGGATTTATACCACTGTCAGGTTTTAGCCCCACAGATCAAGAAGCAGATTTTATCCAGCTTTTTTCTTTAATCATCAAGGCTGTGAATGTTGGATCTTTCCCCCCCCTCCCCTCCTCTACCAGCGCATTGATCTGCCCAACCCAGCAACATGGAGCTCTACTCTCTACTACAGAATCTTACTCAACTGCATTTTTTTTTTAAAGGCATTCCACTCCCACATACAGATTTGCTTCTTTTTTTGCTGCTTTGGGTGTTTTCATACATGATAGTCCGGTAGACTTGGTTTGATTCGAGACCAAAATTGCAACATTTGCAAATTTTTCAGATGGTTCGGTTCGCTTTCGCACTGTCAAACAAACCAAACCTTTTGAAAAACTCGTCCACCCCTCACCTGTGGTGGCGCTGCACCAAGAACCAATGAAGGAAACGACACCAAAACCTCTGAAGAAGACACTGTCCGAAACTTTAACGGTTGTGGGATTTCTCATTTGTGGTTAGTAGTAGACTACAGGCTATTTGTCCTGTTAGCTCTAGGCTCTCGCGTTTGTTTTGGTTCCGTTGGTTGCCCTGTTTCGTCTGCTGTAATCGAACTCTAGTTTGTTTGCCTGTTAAGTCCGGTTTGCTTGACTACTGTGTATATATATACTGTACATACAGTAGTAGTGAAACTATTACTGTAGTTTTACGCTGGAAAACTACAGCTAAAAGTTCACTGAGAATATTCTGCTCATTTTGACAGTCCCACACCAAGTTATACGGAGGAGAGGAAAAAGTAAATTTCTTGCGAAAGCATAATGTTACGGACTATATTAAGACAGGCGACCTTTATGAGAAATGAAAAAGGGATTTGTCTGAGATACACAAACCACCTACGTATAGGAAAGCGAGTGCATCAGAATCTCCTTTGAAATGGTTGATTATAATGAGAAAACGGGTAAATCAAGTCGTGTGTGTGTATGTGTTTTTAAAATTTTTATATATATATATAATTGTCAAAGGAGTGATGTTGAAGCTTTGTGTGACTTATCGAATTGAGCGTCGTTCTACATCCGAGCAGCATGAGCATCAGCCGTAGAGGGGTTTGTTTTGCAGATCACAAAGCCTTTGAAGCCTTTTTTTTTTTGCTTCACAGTGAATTTGCAGCAACTCATTACTGACGCAATAAGACAGAAAACCCCTGTTCTAATTTGTCCATAAAATGGACTTGGAACCGTCAGAGATCGGAGATGTGTCCAAGTCTATATTTGTTTTTTTACTATTATTATTCGTCAAGTCAGTTTCTCACAGAAACTGTGGCAGTGGGGTGGGAGAGAAAATGGGAAAACTAGCCTCCGATACGGAGCGAGCCTTAAAGATGCGGGGCGGCTTGCACTAATGCGAGGCGTTATGTGGTTAAACACGCCAGGTCTGCCTCTTAACTTGTCTTGCGCTCGATTGGAGCGACGATTACCGTGCTGCCCAGCAGACGGGAAACGGTGACTAAGACTCTGTGAGCGCCCGCGGGCCACGCCGCTGACCTGTAAACATCAAATCTCTTCCCAGCGAACAGATTCCTCCCCAACGGCGAAACACCGCCAGGCAGTCACACACCGGACGGCACGACGCGTCTGTAAACGTCAGGGGGAAATCAATTTTTGCTCGCTTTCTGAAATCTCTCCTCATTAGAGAGGACTTCGCTTGATGTGGTCGCGTGTTCATTGAAGCCCGCGAACCCAGCCGAGGATTGAGAATTTCACTTGGATGCACCGTGCTGAGGAAAAATCTTTTAGCGGATTTCTATGCAGTTTGCTTCAAAGGCATCAGGTTTCCCGTTGCAGCAATCTTGATCTTTACTTTTCCGGGCCTTCGAAAGTTTCTTTTTTTCTTCCTTTATTTTCCATTGCACACACATTCCCTCCGGTCCTATTACAACAGCCATCACAACGCATAGGACACTTAGTAGCTCAGAGGATGACTTTACAAATAAAAAAAGATCAAGGAGAGCTGAAAGGTATCTGAAAGTTGTGGTTTAAGAAATAGTAAAGTGAGTCAGTCGAAACAAATATAAGTTTTTTTTAAATTTATTTATTTTTTCTCTTATTGCCCCAGATTCCATTTTCTCATCTCATATTTGAAGAGGCGAACCCACCCGAGTAGCTAAAGCTCAGAAAACGTCACTTCAAGTTTCAACGGTGTTCAAAAAGTTCATGGGTTCAGCAGACTTTTGTGAGATGAATAAAATTCAATTCAGTTTATTTACGTAGCACCAATTCACAACCACGACAAAAAAAAAAAATCATCATTTTACTTAAGTCACACATACATTCCAGTTGATCCTAGTTATCAATCAGCGCATCAAGCTCAGTTCATTGGTCAAATTTAATGAACTCATCGACTTGCAGCTTTCACTCCGCCTGGACGAGCACGTAGCGCTGTGCGCTTGAGTTGTCATTGACTTTACATACTGAGAACATGCATGTAGCGACAGCGGAGAGGAAAAACCTCAGCAGAACCAGAACCGGGCTCAGTGCAAGTGGCCGACTGGGGGGAGTTTGAGAGGACAGAGTGGATACTCAGAAGGAAACGGATGAACCGATTTTCAGTTGTTTTTCAAGTTTGTGAAAAGTGAAACGGTTAAAAGGAGAAGAGGCAGAACGATTAGTCGTTCCCTCATCCAGGAAGTCAAACAGAAGATCAGACCAGAGGCACCTTCTATGGAGAGGAAAAAACATGAAGGTCGCAGTCAAAATAACAGCAAATGAGGCACGTTGGAGAGTAGTAGAAGAAGAACGCGATGCAGAAGAGGGTAAGGGAATCACACACTCGCAAAAATGTCACACCACTGACGACTCTTGATTCCTCTCCGGCAGACCTGCATGAAGTGTCAAACCGGTTGAAGCCGACTGAATTCAACAAACTCTTGCACAAACTCTTGCACTGGTTTACACACCAGCTGGCGGCGCTAGAGTGCCAAATTATTTGTTTTACTTCTGCCAGCAAAAAAAAACAAAGTCTTAAGAGAAAGAACAGAGGGAAAAAGAAAACAAACACGACCGACAAACGGGCTCTGTTTTCCACGTGTTCGCAGTTGGTTTGGTTTGGTTTGCTCGGCTGCGCCGAAGGTCTGGTCAGGTCTGTACCTCCTTCACACTAACTACTCTATTTTTGTGCCAACTTATCTGGCAAAAATAGATATATTTAATGTAGAGCAGACCACAGGATGGATGATGGTTTAAAACTTTCTGTGAGGAGCGGGGTCAGAAAGGAGATTTCCCTTTCTTTCTCACAGAATTATTAGTAAGAATTGTCTATAATTTGTGTTGTGCGTCCTCAGCTCTAGATGCACCACATGTGATGTTAAAGAAAGCATGCCCTAATAGAAGAATTATTACTGAAAACCAGTTTTTTTTACCCTACAAGTCAAAACCCAGGAATGATGCAAGTCCTACAACTTGGTTCTGTTGCAATCAATCCATTGATCTGACTCTGGATTCAGGTCAGAGCACATTTCCATCTTTGTCAGTAGAATCTTCTGTTATGAGAAATTAGAGTAGATTAAGTCGTCTGCTAGAGCTTAGGAATCTTTTTAGGACGACTAAATAGCTCAGAGTCATGCGGCTCAATATGCATTCTTCAAAAAATAATCAGGTTGTGAACAAAAATGTTAAAATCTGCCAGCGTTCAGAGAAAAAGAGGAATGTCTGAATGAAGTCTGGGTTCTTGGAACTGAATTGCTAGAGATACAACAGCGAGGCAGTTTGAACTCATTCCTCAACACACGTACACGTGTCTAAGGCCATCATAAGGAGATGCTGTTAAATATGATTATTAAGTCAGTAGTGTACAATTGTTACTCTTGTTACTTTAAACAAAATGCATAACCTGATCAAGTCAATAATAAGCAAAACAAACACATTTGACACCGTGCCAATCATTTAAGGTTTTGGCTGCTCAGTCCACTCGTTGTTGTAGTTCATACATCAACGGCTACACCCTGTAGCCGCTGTATTAGACAGTTGTCTAATCCCGTCTAGACAACAGTATTAGAAAAATTTTTTAATTTGTTTTTTAAATTTCTCCCAGTCTGTCTGTGGTGGAAATAAACCCTTCCTCCTTCCTGAATCCTGGCTGCACTTTTCTTCATTTTCTATGTTTATAGCAGAAAACGATTTCTATTTCTGTGTCATACTTTTGTTATTACTTTCAAAACCAGTGTATTGTGTGTGTGTGTGTGTGTTTTATTTATTTTGTTTTTTACCGGTGTCAAAATCTTGTTCTTGGTTCAGAAATGCACAAAATACCAAAAAGCAGGTGCGTAGATAATAACTCAAACTCTTTACAACCCTCGTGTGCTGGTATTCATCGCCATGGCTACCCTATACTTTCCATGAAGATATGTTGATAGCTTGTAAAATCTCACTTCTCTTATAGATGTTTGATCGCGTTATACACTTTGATAGCTGGAAATGATTAACTTAGGAGAAGTGAATGCTACACCGCTGCATCTACGGTACAGTTCTAGTCCTAACGTACAGGCTGAAAGCATTTCTGACAGTTCAGTCTGATAGCAACCCCACCGGAGGAGCGAAAGGGCAAGTCGGGGGGGTACGAACTCAAAAGCACGCACTGTATGTGAGGATGTGGCAAATAATAATAATAATAATAATAATAATAATAATAATAATAATAATAATAAAAAAAGTAGAAGCTGTAAAGAAAATCGAAGCAGAGCGTTGCGTAACCCAACATCTATATACCGTGTGCTCTCTATCGGCTGTGGCTGACCCGCACAGGAGCTGGCCCTTCTCAAAAAAAAAAAACAACAAAAAAAAACACTTCCTTTTCACTCATTTCCTCACTTTTCCATGGCAACAGCAGACACTGCATACCAGAGGTGCACGTGGGTTGCAGCTTAAACAAGGGCTCAGTCTTAGAGAGGCTGCAGCTGAGGATGGACTTAGACTCCTTCTATTTAGTTTGCTCCCTCGCCCGTCTTTCTATATTTTGTCAATTCCCTGCACGCCCACGGTCATAGCAGCGCAGCTCCGGTCACTCCTTATGTTTCTGGCTTATTTAAACACCTACAGACTCGCCGTCGAAGCCGTTCTTTTTTTCTTTTTTTTTTCTTCTCTCCCTGGACTGTTTGTTCACAGGTCCAGTGGGCTCCTCAGGCGCACCTTCCCCCCTCACACTCACCCAAACACATAGAATACCACTTGCAGGTAATTGCAGCAGTCAAACTCCTCAAACTTCCCCTCAGCTCGTACAGGTGGAGCGCTGTAGACCCTAACCGACCGCGGAGCTTTCTTTCTTCACGCGTGTCTCATTTAACATTTTTGGTGCCCCGTGCGAAGCGGCTGGGTGGGGGGATAAAAACACTCCAATGAACAACGGCATCAGCAAGTCGAGTTTCCCTAGATTGGCATGCATCTCTAATGAGCCCTTTAAAAAATAAATAAATAAAAGAAGAAGGAAAAAAAAATAGAAAGCGTCGCCCTCAGAGCTGTTGAGTCTCAACCAGTGTCTGACTGTAACAGGCTGCCCTGCACTGTGTTTACGCTTCATCTCCTCGCTGTCTTTAAAGACAACTTAGCAGGGGGAAGCTAAGCTGGGCTTCAGAGTACACACACACACACACACGCATGCATGCATGCATGAATGAATGCAGAAGCAGAGCTGTAATCTTTCAGCACACTTGTGCTATTTAAACTATTTTCCTTCTTTCTTTATGTGTGTGTGTGTGTGTGTGTGTGTGTGTGTGTGTGTGTGTGTGTGTGTGTGTGTGTGTGTGTGTCAGTGGCGTCTGTGGCACGTTATCGTCAGCGCGACCTCCTCCCGTCCTCTCATCACAACAAACATCCCGACCGCAGGGGTCACCGCGACAACGGGGAGCCAATTACACACTAGTGTGTTTGATCAGAACAGACGGCTGATGCGCTCACACACATGTGCACACACTCGTTCTGCTCTGAAATCATCTCTTTCCTGCAAATAACTAAAGTGCCGTCTCCCCGCTTTAATTTGCACGCCTGTCAGCGTCTAAGAATGTTGATGTTTCTTTTTTTTCCCTTTTTAAAAATTTTTTTTTTTTTAGGGAGATTGTTTGAAATCTTCCAACATCTGGGGGGGAAAAAAGAGGTTAAAGATGTTGGATGAAGAGTTATGCTAGAAACTCGGTGGGGGAGATGCTTATAAACACATGTGACAAGTGACACGGGTCCCTTCTGTAAATAGCCTGTATCTCTGTGTGTGTGTGTTGCATAGTCCAGCCCCTGGGGTCCTGTGGGTGGTGGCCCCCCAATTGTGGCTGTGCTGTCGCATCCCTTTAAGGACTGACGCCTCGCCTGTCACACACACACACAGACACAGAGAGAGGCACATGCACGCGCGCGCTGCTCGGCCTGCCACGTCCCTTGAAAGGCAGGAAACTCGGATGTGGCAGGAGATTAATGTTGTATGGCCCAGGAGCACGCATGGCAGCGCACACGCCTCCACGCAGCCAGAGCCGCGGCTTGACTCCTGCCAAACTTAAAGCGTCCTAAATATTTAGGGAACAGAAACGGGACCAGCTGGTTGTTTCAATGCGAAGAGTATTTATTTATTATTTTTTGGGCGACAAAAGATGACAAAAAAATGAAATCTCTTTATGTTGTTGCTAGCGCGACAATTTCGAGCACTGCTTGAAATAATATCTATCGCACCACGTCGGTTTGTGAGGATTGAAATCCGGATTTTTTTTCCTACGTCGTAAAGTTCTTAAAACAACGTGAGATCAGACGGGAACCAAAGTGCCTTCTCAGGCGGATGCTGCGTCTGTCGAAAGCTTTAATGAATGTTTGATTTCCCGCGTGACGCTGCTTCAAAACCCCAAGATTAGCTTAAGTTAGCTTCTCAAACACACATTGCTTTCAACAGAGATGGCTCCTGTCAGATTACTCTTTAGATTGATTACAAGTTGTTGCTTTATTCGTTTTGATTCTTTTTCTTGTCATTGTTGAAACACCAATGTCTAATTCAAGCAGTTAAAAAAAATAAGTCACAGCACTTCTTTTTAATGGGAAATTAATCAAAGTTCAGTTTGTACAGTCAGTGACCAATCACTGCAGCTCGGCTGAATTTCGGCCCATCTCCTTAGCCCCATTCTGATGTAACCTCATGTCTCACGTCGTCTCTTGAAAACCAAACTTTGAAGATAAAAGCGTAGACATTACAGGGTTTCCCTCAGTGTATTATAAGCCTGGCAGACCACCAGGCTATACCTACACCCCCACCAGGCTAAGCATCGTTTGTTTTACATACACCAGAACCAGTAACAGTGATGACATAGACTGGTTATAGAGTGTCTTTGATGAAATGGTTGGAAGCACAATAGATGGTATATGTGAACATATAGGCAGACTGAGGTAATTTGTTTTTATTTTTCTAATTCTCCGGTACCACATAAACACTGCCTGTCTTTAACCGTCTACATGGTAACAACTTCAGTGAATAAAATTGACCAAGTCAAAGAAATGTATATTTATTTTAATTGCATATTTTTATCTTTGCCTTTTTCAAGACTTTGCAGTTTGTGTTTATGTATTAATAATGTCTTCCATGTTGTTCTGTAGATTTTAAACACAGTTCCTGTTAAGTTGAATGACCAACTTTGGCAACTCCTCTGGACATGATTGCATTTTAATGAAGGGGGGGTTTCAAGGAGGCATTTGAAATGGTTATTTGCACTACAAGTATTAATATGAGGAAGGTTATTTGCAACGTTTTGAAAAAGGTGTCGCAAACATAAGTAGTTTCAGGTCACAACAATCAAAAAAGCATGGCAACATCCCGGAGGAAGTGATCTACTGTGACGAGCAACTCTGAAACGCAACCAGCCAATGAGTCGGCAACCTCGGTTATTCAAATTTTTATCTGGATATATATTAATGTTGAAGCTCTATGTTTAATTTTTTAGTTCTAAATTAGTCTCTCTAGAACTAGCAACCTCTTGCTCCTCAGTAAATGGTTGATAATGAAATAACACCTCATTAAAAGCCAGATTTAGCTCTGTAGCCTGAACGCTACATGAATGCATATTTAACACCTAAACTTACAGGCCTCCACTGCCCTACACTCAAGTTTTTTTTTCCTCCACATCAGCAATTAAAGTTGTGGATCTCTCATTTATTGGTCAAAAAAAAAAGAAAAAGCGACTCATGTTGATTTGGAGATTTTGTCGCGACTGTGTCGCTAGCTGGGCCCCGCTGCTAAAAATACTTATTGCTGAGCTCAATGGTTTCCAACCAAGTCGTTCCAGGGCTCTGTGTGTTTGCCAGAGTTATGAACAATATTTCGATGCATTAGAGTCGTGTGGGATGACAGCAGTCATTTTATGTACCAGTCAAGTCCTCCAGTGTTACCAGGGAAACCAGGATATATATGACTTGTGAAGAAGTTGAGGCATTAATTGAGAAACTCGAAGCTAAAAATGCTACTCTGAACGATTTCCAATGTCTATATCACTGTTTATTTAGCTAAAGATGAGGTGCTAGTTGCATGAAACGTTTTAAATCAAATATCCCATTTAACAGTTTCACAAACCAAATTCCCTGTAAAGTGATTACTTGAGCAGATCCGGGGGTTCGTCGCGGTAGATGTTCCGTTTTTAGTCCCTGCGTGGAGCAGAAAGTGATGAGGCGTACCGAAGCAGTCTATCGGCATACAGCCACCTCGCGCACGCTCGCTCATCACCTCTAACAGCGACCGCACCGCCCGGTTCCCCTCGATCTGCTCGCCTCTAACCCCCTCCACGTACACACCGTCTGCCTCCACCCTCATAAATGAATCATCATGTCGCCCAGCAGAGCAGAAATGTTCCTTAATTGCATCGGAATCACCGGATCTGTCTTTCGTGTGTCAAAACGCACACGGCATTAATAGGAGGGGAGAGGGGTTTCTGTCTTCTGCCATGTCAGTGCAACTCAGTGTCCGTGTTCTTTTCTTTGCTGCATTGTTTTCCTCCTCTACTATGTTCTCCGTGTGTAACGATTCGGATCAAATGCTGCTGTGTGGAATTGGGATCCGCCGCCTCTTCCCCTCTCTCTCTCTCTTTCTTTCTTTCTTTCTCTCTGTCTCTCTCTCCCGTGCCCCGTCTCTCACACCGGCCCTCTGGCTGACAGGCGTCTCGTTAGCGCGGTGTGTCTGTCAGTGGGGTTGGAGATTGAGCTGTGCCCCCGCATATCCCCGATGTCTCTCTCCAACTCTCTCTCTTCCTTTGTTTCATTCTTTCTTTCCGTTTCTCTCTATCTTTTCTTTTCTTTCACTCATTCACAGGCTAAGTCGTTCCGTGGCTCCCCCGAAACAAGCCTCAGTAATGATCCGATGTGTTATGCTTATTTTCATTCACTTTTGGTCAAACGTTGTTGTGTGTCTCTCTCTCTCTCTCTTTATTTTCTGTTAGGTGGAAATCAAGATGAAAAAGATGGACGCCATCAGATGGGAGAAGCTGGAGGGAGAAGGACAGGAGTCCAGCATCAAACACTTCAATCCGAGTCAGTCCTCAACTTCGGTGTTTACGCTCTGTTTTTTTTTTTACTCCTCTAATCTATCTGTATCTCTTCTCCTGTCTCCACTGTCGTCAGTCCGTCTCACTATCTTCCTCCTGAACCACTACTTGTTTCTTTCTGTCTCTGCGCGAAGATCAATATAAGCTCCCGTTTGTCTGTTCTCCACTAAAATGAGAGTGGGCAGTCGGGCCCTGCTAGAGTCTTTCATTAGCGTGACGGCGAAGGAAAGGAAAGGTAGCGGTGGCGGCGCGCGGCTCGGTATTTCAGCCCACGCGTTCCTGTTATGGACGGGATTAAATACGTATGTAGTTGTGTCGGTGAGGAAGGCAAAGTTGTCGTTAAGTGGGCAGCCGAACTATTTTTCCTCTGCCCAGTTTTTTTCCCCCCTGTTTACCAGGGCACGCTTTTAACTTGTGACGCCTTCGAACATGATATTTGGGAATTTTTTATGAAACGTGTCCACACTTGGCCTGAATCTGTCTGCTGCCTTATTTATGTAAATCTGCGTCTGGATTACGCGTCCTGCTCTGCCTCTCCATCTCTTGCTGGGATTACAAGCGGATGTTTTTACATCTGGAGAAAACAGAAATCAAATCTTGGGGTGATTGTTCGCCAAATGAGTTTATTCGTTCAGCCTTGCTGGGCGTGTTCTAATGAAACCATTAATGGTGAACTCCAGTAAAGATTGCCATTTTTTGTCTTCTTCTTATATGGTTCAAATGGTTGCATACCATTTGAACTTTGTCACATAACTACAAGCTTCAATGTAATTTGTTGAGGTTTTAGGTGATAGACCAACTAAATAAGGCATAATTGAGAAGAGGAAGGAAAGTATAAGAAAGAATTTCTTATTTCAAATTAGAATCTACTTGTTTCATCAACAGGGAAGTTTCCAAGCCTGGGCTTTATGGAAGAAAGGCAAGAAGAAACATTTTCTGGGGGGATAAAAAGAAACATTTAAAATGTTATAAAATTTGCCACAAGCAGGCCCGGCGTAAAAGGGTGGGCATGTGGAGGGCCGAGCCCAGGGTGGGTAATTGAAATTCAAATCAATTTCAAATTTTTTTTATTGATCCCAAGGGAAAGTTAAATAACCTAAACATGTGCGCCTTCAAAGTGATCTCGTTTGACATTTCTCTTAAAAAACAAAAACAAACAAACAAACAAAAATATATTTTTCATTTTCATAGCACCACAACAGACCCCGGCTAGAAAAATTGGTAAAAATGGATTCAGCCAGCATCATGTTTCACTCGCAGATTATTTCTCACGCAAGATTGTCTAATTTTCCATTAAAGAAATAGACTTAAGAGATTGGAAATACAAATTTCCAAGGTTTTTGCGACATGTGAGCTAAAGTGTATGCTAACCTTAGCATAATTCCTCTTGCCATCGGTAATTCCTCTTCATGATTTATCTTAACAAACAACATGGTTATTTCATTTGAAAGGTAGCAAAGATGTTTCTTCAAACATATGAAATAAAAAAAAAACATGCTTACTGGCAAACAATTCAAAGAAGGTGCTACGATCAGATTTTTTATTTCATTTTTTACCCCTCCAGGGGATCTTTGGTGGGCTCTAGTGTCCCTTATATGACAGTAGGCTGTCAGGAAAGGGGGAGGAAGAGGGAGGAAGACATGCCGGAAATATCGTCGGGTCCCAGAGTCGAACCCGCGACGGCTGCGTCGAGGACTCAAGGTCTCTGCTACGATCAGATTAAACCAAAATTATATTTTCGACTCTACATGAAAGATGCTGTTTGGTGGAAAACTAACTAACTGTTAAAACGACGGCACAGTCAAAGTCCAGACCCAAGTCCTATTGAGAATCTGGGACAAGATTTGAAATGTAAAGAGAAATGAAGTGGTAGAGACGTAGCTTATATAAAAAAAACAAAAACTGTGATTGTATTCAGAGACTGAATACAAAATGAATGCCACACTTTTCAGATTTTTATGACAAAAGCAAAGAGTTATTTTGCTTCCTCTTCAAAATGAAGGACTACTTATTGTTGGTCTGTCTGGTAAAAACCCAGTAAAACACTCTGAGGCTTCCGCTCCCAACCAAACGTGAAAAAGTTAAGCCGTTCTGCTTTCTCTTGTCTCCAACCTTCTCAGATTTTTTCCACGTTAACATTTTTGATCCTCAGTAAACCAACGTTGCGAGTTCTTCTCCTCAATTTTTTTGTTTTTTTGTTGCCCCTTCAGATCAGTACCCAACGTCTTCCCACCACACCCATAAGTGGGACAAGATGGTGATGGACTTAAGCGAGGAGGAGAAGAACGAGAAGCTGGAGGGAGACGCGGCGCTCAACAAGCTCTTCCAGCAGATCTACTCGGACGGCTCGGACGACGTCAAGCGGGCCATGAACAAGTCCTTCGTGAGTACTCGCTCCTGCGGTGACGCGGCTGCACGTTCACTCGTTCACTACTGTGAGCGAAGTGTAAACTGCAAAAAACTTAAGCAATGCCACGCGTTGCTCTTTACAGGCTTTTTTTTTTTTTTTTTTTTTTTTTAAGGTGTGCAGAAAGGAAGCATTTTTTCTCATCATTCTTGTACTGATCTTTCTGAGAACTGAAAATAAAGAAAATAGAGTTTCAGGTCCACTCTATATAAAAATGTAATAAATCTTGTGGGCTGCGGATGTTTTTCCTCGTCTGCATTCATCCGATGAAGGTCTTATTGTAGTTTAGAGGCAGGAAGAGCTTGATAAGTGTCCAAGTGGCAGGAGTCCGGGGGGGGGGAACAAATAATCGCGACAAAATTCTCTAAAAGTCTGCTTTCCCTCTTCTTCTGTTTGTAGAGAGCAGCTGTGTAGATGTTTGTGCTGCCGAGACTGAGAGGAGAAATGGCGAAATATCTTCTTAAATAAAGGTGGCTTAGAGATTACACACAATATTAAAAATGATGGGTTTGACTGAGTCGCTAGAAGTTTTTGTCAACGCCCCAAAGTTGTTGTTAGGCCCGTCGCAATAAATCAATTAATTGCATGATAAATTAAAACAAACTCAATGATTTCCTTTTGCATAATTTATTGTTTTTGTCTTTTCTCTCTCTTTCTCCCAAAAACCGGATGATCGAAGTATAATTCATTTTACTTTTTGTTTTTGTTGTTTTGTGTATTCATTTTTGGATATTTAAAACGTCTTCCAGTGTTAAATGTTCATTAGAATTTAAAGTTTGTTGATCTTTCGAGCATGTGTTCTTTCATTATCATCACCCGTACCGTTATATTACTTTAAAATGGTCTCGAAACAACAATTTTATCGTTTATCGCTGTGACTTCTCTGAGAATTTGTCGTCCGGCAAAATTTGTTACTGCGACAGCCTTAGTTGTTTGGTGTAGAAAAAGGAAAATCAAACCAAAAAAAAAGTCGCAAATATCAGTAAACTGTTAACGTCATGTTTTATTGGATCGCGCTTCTCTGCATTTCTCTGTTCAAGTGCATTTAAATTCCTTTAAGATTAAACTGCTGCTGAAAAAAAACAACCCAGCCCAGTCACAACTGAGTGACATTGATGGTAGTCATGATGAACTGCTGTTTTTCCCTTTTCATTTAGGTAATTGAATATCTTGATTTTTTTTTTTTTTTTAATCCAGTCTATATAATTTAGCTGCATTAAGCAGACCTAGAGAAGCTGTTTGGCATTGAACGCAACTAAAGGTTAATTCATTGCACAACCTGAGGAACGAATACAGAGAAAACCCAACTACTGCCATTATTAGGGCACCAAGGTTGTTGACCCAGCCATCAACAAAAGTGCTGTGTGCCTCCGTAGGCAGTTGCCATATCAACGGCCTTTACTGCAGACAAATGCTTCGGTGCGCTTTTAAAGAAAAGCCCAGGCGGGTGTTGAGATCCGTCTCTGCTGCAGCCATGTTTGAATCGGTCGATTTTTAACCAGGTCTGTTGCACAATCCGCAAAACTGAACGTCAGGACGCTTGTGGTATGTCGTCGACAGAATACGTTGTAATTCCCCCACGTTGTAATTAAGGGTTTTCATAATTTATAATGAAAGGCTGCAGCGTCTCCCTGTCTGTGATGTCACTTCCTGTGTACAGATAGACTTCAGATAGCTAAAGATGACTCTGTGCAGAAAGCTCTGCAAGTTTTGTTCACATGGGATTAAGTGGAACCACACGGAAATATCTTACTTTCAGAACAAGTCGTATCAAAACAGAGAGGAAACATGCTATCTGTTAGCCTAGCACTTCAGCAAACTACTTTGCGTGCTACGCTCTGTCAGCAGGAGCAAAGACATGAGTTTATTAAACACCGTTAATGTCTCAGAAATAGGCTTTTTTTTCCCTCCAAAGAGATCCGGAGCTTAACCAGAACCCGTCCTAGAGCCGGTTCTGAGTTGGTTCTTTTCCACAGCCAAAGTTATTCAGAGGTTTTATTCAGAGGATTTGGAGAAGATCGTATCGTAGTACAAGGGCACTTAGCCACACAAATGATATTATTCATCTTGGTATCCATGGAAATAGATGTTGTATTCTTATAGATAGATAGATGGATAGATCAAATGTCTTTCTTTGTCTTTTTTCTCTCTATCTTTCTTTCTGTCCTTTGTGTTTTGCTTTTTTATCTTTCTGTTTCTTTCTATGTTTCCTTCTGCCTTTTCTTCTTTGTTTTTCTCCCTGCCTTTAGTTTTCTTTCTGTCCTTTGTGTTTTTGTCTTTCATTTTGTCTTATTTCTTGTTTCTGTCTCTTTCCTTCAGTTTGTCTTTCTTTCTGCCTTTATTAATGCCCACAGGAGAAATTCATGTTTATTAACCCTGTGGTTTTTATGAACCCCTCATATTTCCTATCAGCTTGGTCTCCGAGCCGATCGGAACCAGCAGCTCGGTTTATCACCACCACCTGGCAATAATAAAAGACGGGCGGCGATCGGGAGACGAGTCTTGAAATAACATTAAGGGATTTGGCTGAAAATGTCAATTTTAAGCGCAGATCTGTGTTGACGTATTGACCCGCACAAACGCTGCGACATCAAAACAAACATGGGAAGCAAAAGAGACACTGATGCTTATCCAACTTTTCTCTGTGTTTTGATCTTTGTCTTTTTGCCTCGTGTTAAATTAGACGACAAAAATGATTTAGCCGCTTTGTGTCGCAGTCGGTAGGACAGGCGTCCCTTGTTTAAAAGCCACTTAAAAGAAACTGATGTTGGAGTTTTAAATATGCTCGGAGTTTTGTTGATTGGGTGTTGGCCTCCATAAGCCGTCACTAGCTCCTATAAAAACGGTTCTTTCATCTGACCTAAGAACCAAGCTTATAAATGCTGTTGATTTGATGACTGAGACTTATAAACAAATCCCTAATTGGATCCTGATTGGATCATTCCTAATCTAGCAAAAAAAAAAAAAAAGACTTGTGTTTTTCCCTCTTGGACCACTTAGCTCACCTCATTCTGCCTTTTTAGCTCTCATTTGTACATCGGTAGAGTCACTTCTTACAGGCAATCTACAGATACACACAACGAAACAAACACAGATGCGTACAGCCTGATTTTATTGGTAATTGCGGCTGCACAAGCAGTCGTCTGCTGTTTGGGCTCAGGGTTGGTTTTCCTGCTGGAAACCCAGCAGATCGATGCGAGTTTTAACAACTTAAAGGACCCGAGGAATTCCAAACACACTCCGAGCTTGTGCAGAAAATAACCCATTGTAGTCCTTTGAAATAAAACGAAGAGGAAATCTCTAATGTCAGTCTCTGCGCGTTTTGTGGAGAGCTGACCTTTTGATAGAGGCAGCTCTGGTCTTTTCACTCTAATAATCTTAAGTAATGTTGATGCCGGCCGCAAATTGACCGTCGCGAAATGCGCGTTAATGACAGAGACCCGGGCTAATTTGGATTCCGAACTCGAGACAAAACCCCCCCAAAAATACAGGCTTTCTCGGTGGATGTGTAACACGCTCACACTCCTGAACCGACAGCGACCCAAAGCCTCTTAAAGAAGACATCCATCTGCACTTATCTACAGGCATTGATTTGTCACCGGCTCTAAGAGAGGAGCTGAGTGCAAAGTTTACACGCCCCAAAGTCAAAACGACACAAAAAAATGGAAAAGTGGGGGGAAACTCCGTTCATAGAACGTTATTTTAATTGAGGGAAGCTGCACATGTCCCAGTGATCAGTGTGAGGTTCCAACCTTCAGAGAATCATTCGCCGTCTTTCCCAGCAGAATTAACCTGCGACTCTTTTTAACATTCATGCCAAGTAGGCGTTTGCTCCAACGTTTACCAGCGCTAGAGCGGCGTAAGCATCCGTCTACATTGCGCCGCCGCCGCTCAATAAAAAACAAAAAAAAGCCAGGAAAGGGAAGAGTGGTGGAAATAAAGATGCAGCAGGGGAGAGTGTTTCTTTAGTCGCATTGATTACTGCGAGAGCGTCTTCACAGGTCTGCCCAGAAAGACCCAGAACACGTCCTTCCACTGACTCCCTGTAGCTCAGAGAGCAGACTTTAAAATACTGCTGCTAGTGAATAAATCGCTGAACGGCTGAATGGCACCGCAATACATTACAGATGTGTTGTCGTCATACTGACCTTCCAAATCACTCAGGTCTTCTGGTTCTGATTCTGGTTCTGCATCCCCAGAACCACATCCAAACATGGAGAAGCAGCATTTAGGGTTTTTGCTCCTCATGTCTGGAAGGAACTTCAAGAAAACCGCAAAACTGCTGAAACACTGTGCTACTTTAAATCAACTCTAAACCCTTCTGATTAGAGATGCCTTTGATCGGGTCACATCATTGGCAACTTCTCTATATTTTGCCCCTGAAATTTATTGTTTTTTTGTTTTATTTTATCATTTTGTAAAGCGCTTTGAACTGCTTTGTTGCTTAAATGTGCTATACAAATAAACTGGCCTTGTGATTTAACATCATTTCCACAGAGAGCCAAGTTGGTGTGGATTGTCAATGAATTATCAAATCAATTCTCAATTCAAACTGTTTAGTATATATATACGTTTTCTCTGGTTATTATTAAAATCAGATTGGTGCACTTAAACATTACATTGTGACAGAAAACAGTAAAAACAGGAGAAATCTACCACAACTGATGGCGATATTATATTTATGTAGCCAGCTCCACTTTTACCGGAGTAGTGTGAACCTTTATTTTTTGCATATTTTGGCACATTTTAACAAAACTGAAACAATAATAAGAACTTTAAAGAGAAACAACTTATAGTAATCATCTGTTTCTCCTCCTTGTGCAGATGGAGTCTGGTGGTACGGTCCTGAGCACCAACTGGAGCGACGTTGGCACGAGGAAGGTGGACGTGAAGCCACCAGAAGACGTGGAGTTCAAGAAATACTGAATGTCCCCCTGCGTCCCTTTTTTTCCTTTCTTTTCCTTTTTGTTTATTTTTAAACATCGTCTGTCTACACTCTTGCCCACCTCAGCTCCTTCGGGATCCCTCGTTGCTCGGCCGTCTGCACCGCGGTCTACTCTTTAGCCTCCTTCCTCCAGGAGGCGCTGCATTCACACCACCGCTCCACCGAAACCAAGCTAATCAACTGATTGGGTTTGAAATGCGAATGATCTATTGTTGTTTTTTTTTTTTCTTTAGAGGCCGACGGACTTACAAAGGTAATCGGTAGACCTGAAATGCAGCGATTCAGCCTTCAGATGAGTTTTCTCTAAACAACCACAGCCTTTCTGTTTGGAAGCCTTTTCACAATTTGCCGTCTTCAGCAGCGTGTAAAAAAATGTACAATTGCTTAGGATAAGAACTATAAGTGAAACTTGTTGTTTTTCTTCCTGTGAAGAGTCTGCACCAGTGCTCATTGTAAATAAAAAAAGATTTCTTCTTTGGGCTGTAAATCCGTGTACTGTGTTGTTACTGTCTGGAGTCTGTTGCGAACGGGACGGGAAGTCCCTGAACGCATCACTCAAGACTCAAAGACGGCAGGGTATTGGGACGGGGAGGGGAAGCCGCGTGCTGGGATTGCACGCCGGCAGCGGTGAAATGTGGTATAACTGATACGAGAGCAGGCGGTTGAGATACGGCTGACGCCTTGAGGACAGGGTTTACTTACTGTGGCGTGATCGGTATCGAGACGGAAGAAGTTCCCCCTCACCTCAGGTTGTTTGTCCAAGGACGAGGATGCAGCTGAAGACGAGGGAAGCGTTCGTACTGTAAATGCGCAGCGTGTCGGTGCATTTTTAAGAAGTCTTAAATTAAGGCTTTAAGTTCATTTTTAAAATTAAGGTGGCCTTTAACATGTTAATTGCAGCTATTAAATTTTGTCTTGACAAGACTAATTCATCTTGTATATTAGAGGTGGCCAAATCGATAGAAAATATCAATAATGTCGATACCAAGACCATATCGGCTCGATATTGGAGTGGTAAGATCAATGCTTCAGTTCCAGCTTCCCTCTTCAAATTTAGTTTTATTTTTGTATTGCAGTTTCTAACCTGCTCTACCTGAAAGAGTCTGTTGTGATTTGCTGGAATTCTCTTTTTTTGCACTTTATTCAGAAAAAATGCACACAAATCAAGTTAATATTATTAAAGTATTTCATAGACACTTATAAATTTAATCCAAATTATGTTAAACCAGAAAACCACCAGTAGGTCAGACGTTTGATATCAAACTTAAATAAAAAGTATCGGTATCAGTATTGGTATCGCCACTATGGAGCAATACCAATATGCAGTATCACACCCCTCTGTCGTATATTCCATGTAATTTTTTTTTGTCACACAGGTTTGACTCGGATATCTTCATTGCGTTCTGTGACTCGAGACGGTTGAGGCTACTGCTAACTAGCTGCTAATACTCCCTTGCTAGCTAGCTACCGTTTGTGTCCATCATGGGTAAGTTCAGATTTATTGCCAGTTATATAAATGAAGTTTGGATATTTCTGTGGAAATATAGGTCTTAAATTTTATTCACAGTGCTCTCAAAAAGGTCTTCAATGTAAGTTGGTGAAACGGGCAGAAACCCGGTATGCAGCAGCTGCAACTGTGGTGGGGGGCGCGTCCTACCAAGCCAGGAGAGCATTAATATGGATCAGCCTCCCTAACCACATCATCAAGCCTCTCACACTGAGTTAAGTGTTAAATTCATCACACATCGTTTCATCTCTCCTGATGATCAAACAGCCATTTGTGACTCTAGATGGAACTCTTAGCTCCGTGACACTTTACTTTTCTCTCTCTCTCTCACTCTCACACACACACACACACACACACACACACACTCCTAGTATCCTTCACACACACACAAAAAAACACACCGCCCCATCCTTACCCCCTACCCCTGCCCGAGGCGGCTCTGCGACATCAAAAGGAGCTAAGCGCTTTGCATCGTGGGTAAGATCTGGGAGCGTGACGGCTGCAGAGTCTTTAGTCTCATTAAAGAGTTCTAGATCTTCGACTCTCACATTAAAGAACTCTGGAAAAACTTTCTGCTGGGGCCTTTGGAGCAGGGACCAGATGAGACGCTTCTCAGAGAACACTGAAGGAACCCGGCGATACACACAAGACGTGTGATCAGATAACATATATTCTTTTGATCTATAACGGAATAAAAATGCTTGAAACCTAGAAGTTTACTTTAAAAAAAAAAATTTTTATTTCATGATATTGCACTTTGAAAAGTTTGGAATGGAGGTACAGCTACATTTGTGAAAGGCAACTCGCGAAAAGAGTTGAAGCTAATTTGATCTGAAACGTTAACAGTATTCACCCCCCTGGAGCCTCTTCCAATGGGTTCTATTTGGGTCTTCATTCAACAAAATGGCGCACGGTTGTACAGTGAAACATGTTTCTTAACAAATAATCTTAAAAGTGTGATGTGTCTTTACTCTGTTACTCACTATTACAAGTACAATCAGTCACCTTCAATTCACCTGGCGTGGTGGTGGAAGCATCAGGCTGTGGGGATACTACAAACATCTCATATTTTTGCATCTATTTGCTTTATCTCTGGACCTTGGGCGTTCTAGCATGAAAGCGTATCTGTGAATCTGACCAATAGTGAGAAACGGTGACATTGTAATGTTACTGTGATGACTGCTTTGATTACGACAGAGCCATAAATGCCTTCTCTTCCTGATTGTTAGCATTTTGGTCACCAAGATGTAGGAAAGGTTGATGCCTATTAATATTGTATTGCTAATCAGAGCCACCTGGAAGGTTATAGCCAATCAAATATGGCCTCTGCTTTTATTATTTGTTATTAAAACTGATTGAATTTCAGCTGGTTTTACATTTCTAAACCAAATCCTTATGCAACTCTGGCTTCTGGTGGAAGGGTTTCATAGGGGCAGTTACCCAGGGCGGCTTCAGAAAGGGGCGGCATGCCCAAAGACAGGTTTTCTTCCACCATTGCCCTGTATTTAACCCTTCCCTCCAACTCTGCCCACGTGCCACGTTCATGGCGAGTTATCACATAAAATCCTAAAATAACAATAAAATGCATCGAAGTTTCTATTATTCAACATCGGAAACCTCCAGATGTGCGGTCCTGTAAATCCACCGACTTCTTCTGGAGGTCTTTGTAGATATTTATGTACAGAATTTTAGGCAATGTCAATCACTGGCTCTATTAATGCAAGCTTTTCCTATGCGTTTACATGAAGTAATGTCGCCATCTCTGTTTTCTAGGTAGCATGTTGTGCTCTAGCTCAGAAGACCCCAGATTAGTAGCTGCAGTGTGTGTGTGTGTGTGTGTGTTTTAACAGCATGAAAGGATGTGCCGCCACTGCGTTTGCCTTTTAGTGTCAGATCAGCTTTATATGCATCTAGAATTCATAAACACAGCTACTAATGCAAGTTGCTTTTGAACAAATCTGCTTAGACTCAGCTACCTACAGTAGATGATATTAAGTAACTCCCCCCACTCCCTCTTCTTTTTTTTTTTTAATAACTTTTCCCTTCATCTCACCTCCCTTTGAACCCTGTCCCTCCCTCCCGGGCTCTGCCACGTCTCGGGCGAGTGCGGTGGTTTTCTCACACCAGCCCCATGATGCGCGCCACCCACCATTTGCAGGGCATGATAACTCTGCAGGCCACCCTGCAGCCTTGGTAGTGGTACGGCCAGGGCTGGTGGCCGCCGAGCGGCTCGCAGATCCTCTGACAGTGGGTGTAGCCGCGGCGACACTCGCTGCAGCACACGCCCTGGTGGTCCAGCATGGGGTCGATGTCCATGGCGCCCTGCTCGCCCTCCAGCCCACGCTGCAGGGGGAGGAGGGAAGAGATGGGGGAAGCAGTTAGACTTGAGTGGCTCGTTTTCCTCGTGGGCATGTTTAGCAGTGAAAAAGATCTCATTTCAGCCCTGTTAAATATGGATTTTTCAGCTGGCAGGATTGGGAGGCAGGGAGGTCACACGTGGGTTTTTTTTTTTTTTCCCCTGTTAGTTTTCAATTTAATCCTGCCTGTCAGGGCTGTGATGAAAGGAGAGGAGGCTGCAAGTCTGAGCAGCTGGAAGGGAAAGGAGGATGTGTAAGGAGGCAGAGGTTTATAGCAACTAGCTACATTTACTCGCTTACTTTTACTTGAGTAATATTACTATGAAGTATCACTACTCTTACTTGAGCAAAAATTCTGGATGCTGTACCCACTGTGAGTAACTTCACTGAATGAAGAACAAACACGTTTGAACCAAAAATCCATCAGACACGCACCTGAAGTTTTTGTTAATGTTTCAAAAGCTTGAGATAGAAAGAAATTGATTTGGAAAACTGCTTCTTTTGCCTGATTTTGCTATTTTGTAATTATGCTATTTACATGAATTATTTTTCATTTTGGTCCTTAAGGGGGTAGTATTACATAAAATCTACTTTTTTTTAGCTTTAGATTATGTTATAATGTTGCTCCATCATCAAAAACATACCTGGAGTGCCGTCTTGATTCTTTCGTGCATGTTTGAGAAATCCTTTAATCTCCATGGCAACCATTCAAATTGTGCAAAACGCCTGGGGGGGACCTAGCCCCGCCTTCAACAACAAAGTTCCTCCTCAGAGCTGCAGTTTCCAAGCTCTCCTCCATAACCGCCTCCACTCATCTCCTTCAGACTAGCCAGCAGACATTAGCAAACACCTGGTGGCACTGCACATGTGCAGAGCTCAATAGAGGAGCTACTTCTTAGTGAAATGTTGATAAAAATGTTAAAGGATTAATAGAGGAGCAATTAGTCTGAAGGTGGAGTTTCAGAAAGAGGAGTTTCTTAAAGAGACAGAGGCCCAATTTTAAGGCACTAAATTACTAAGGCATGTTTGATATATACAGCATTTTTATGGCAACTCAAGTTAACATTGTACTATAAAACTGCGCTATGCAACTAGAAAACACATAACACTGCCCCTTTAAAATACTAAAATTTCCACATAACATATTTTTGCTCCGTCTGATGTAATTTTTAAATATTTAAATGATTCGTGCTTTGATCAGTTACTACAAAGTAGGCTTCTTTTTTTTTTTTTTACAAAATTCTTCTTTTTACTCTTGAGTACTTTCTTGGACGGCTACTTTGTACTTTTACTCAAGTAAAAACATGTTGAATAGCGCTACTACTCTTGAGTACAATTTTTGGGCATACTCAAAAACCTCTGCATAAGTATGGAGAAGAAATGCAGCGGGTTGGGGGCGATGAAATTATTCATACAGCCTCATTCCTGAAAAGGAAAGCTTTAGACAGCCGCGCGGAGAAAACACATACACTAAAAGATGTGCAGTGACGTGCCGGGCCCCTCCGCCGTGACCCCAGCATCTGCTGCGGCTCCCGTAGATGTGAGAAACTCTCCGCGGGGGAAAGGCCTTCTCAGGTAGCGCCCGTCGTATCCGAACGGACAGCTCGGAGCGCTCCGGCCGGATGTAAACACCGCGGAGGGAGCGCGTGTGACTCACCTGATAGGGGTTCTCCGGGTTGAGCTGCGGCCCCCCGTCCTCGTCCTCGTGCCCCACCGCAGCAGCTGCCTGCCGGCGCTCGCGAGGAGCGGCTCTGCTCTTCCTCTGGCCGCCTGCACACATCACAGCGTCACCGTCTGACAGCGGGCCAAATTTAGGAGAGGAGTGACACTAATGTCGCACGGCCGTTTCCCTGGCAACGGTTTTCAAGATTATCAGACGATGAAGTAGGAAGATAAACAAATAGGTTTATATATATGTATATATAGCCATATAGTACAGACCAAAAGTTTGGACACACCTTTCTAATTAAACGGGTTTTCTTTATTTTCATGACTATTTATAAGGCAATAAATCCCACTTATTAACCTGACAGGGCAGGTTGACCTATGAAGTGAAAACCATTTCAGGTGACGACCTCTTGAAGCTCATCAAGAAAATGCAGAGTGTGTGCAAAGCAGTAATCACAGCAAAAGGTTGCTACTTTGAAGAAACTAGAATATAAGGGCTATTTTCAGTTGTTTTACACTTTTTTGTTTAGTGCATATTTCCACATGTGTTATTCATAGTTTTGATGCCTTCAGTGTGAATCTACAATGTCAATAGTCATGAAAATAAAGGAAACTCATTGAATTAAAAGGTGTGTCCAAACTTTTGGTCTGTACTGTGTATATAAAAAATTCCCTTCTCACCCACCGCGGGTGGTTCTTATCCTCTGAGCTCGGGTCCTCTACCAGAGGCCTGGGAGCTTGAGGGTTCTGCGCAGTATCTTGGCTGTGCCAAGGACTGCACATTTCTGGACTGAGATGTCTGATGTTGTTCCTGGGATCTGTTGTAGCCATTGGTCCAGTTTGGGGGTGACTGCCCCGAGGGCCCCGATGACCACAGGCACCACTGTGGTCTTCACCTTCCAGGCCCTCTCCAGTTCCTCCCTGAGGCCCTGGTATTTCTCTAGTTTCTCGTGCTCCTTTTTCCTGATGTTGCAGTCGCTTGGTATTGCTACATCTATCACAACGGCTTTCCTCTGTTGTTTATCCACTACAACAATGTCTGGTTGGTTCGCCATTACCATTTTGTCTGTCTGGATCTGGAAGTCCCACAGGATCTTAGCTCTGGCGTTCTCCGCCACCTTTGGGGGTGTTTCCCACTTTGATCTCGGGGTTTCCAGTCCATATTCTGCACAGATGTTTCTGTACACTATGCCTGCAACTTGGTTATGTCGTTCCATGTACGCTTTCCCTGCCAGTATCTTGCACCCTGCTGTTATGTGCTGGACTGTCTCAGGGGCCTCCTTGCACAACCTGCACCTTGGGTCTTGTCTGGTGTGGTATATCTGGGCCTCTATTGCTCTGGTGTTTAGGGCCTGTTCCTGGGCGGCCAGGATGAGGGCCTCTGTGCTGTCCTTGAGTCCAGCTTTTTCCAGCCATTGGTAGGATTTACTGATATCAGCCACTTGGGTTATTTGCTGGTGGTACATCCCATGTAGGGGCTTGTCCTCCCATGATGGTATCTCTGGCACCTCAACCTCCGTTCCCTGTTGTCTGAGATATTCACTGAGCACATTGTCTGTTGAGGCTTTGTCCCTGATGTATTTATGGATCTTAGTTGTTTCGTCCTGGACTGTGGTTCTCACACTCACTAGTCCTCTGCCTCCTTCCTTGCGGCTCGTGTACAGTCTCAGGGTGCTGGATTTGGGATGGAATCCTCCATGCATTGTTAGTAGTTTTCTAGTCTTAATATCAGTGGCTTTTATCTCCTCCTTTGGCCAGCTAATTATTCCAGCAGGGTATCTGATTACTGGCAGGGCATAGCTGTTTATTGCGCGGATTTTGTTCTTGCCATTGAGCTGGCTTCTCAGGACTTGCCTTATTCGTTGGAGGTATTTAGCTGTGGCTCCTTTCCTTGTGACCTCATCGAGGTTGCCATTTGCTTGTGGTATACCTAGGTACTTGTAACTGTCCTCTATGTCTGCTATTGTTCCTTCTGGGAGTGAGACCCCTTCTGTGCGGATGACCTTCCCCCTCTTTGTGATCAGCCGACCACGACCACACTTCTCTAGTCCGAATGACATCCCAATGTCCGTGCTGTAGATCCTGGTGGTGTGGATCAGTGAGTCGCTCACTCTTGGCATACAGCTTGATGTCATTGATGTCAAACACTTGTGCAAGTGGCTCTCAGATTCCTGTTGATGTTCGCTCAATGGGGCCGTGTATCCCCTGACTGGGTGGGGACTTGTAGTTAAGTCCCCACAGTTCTGACATCCAGGTTCCTCCTTTTTGCCGTAGCATTTGTGTTGTATCTCGTCAATCTCAAGTTGTGATAGCAGTTGCCGTTTGCGGATGTTGGAACACTGAGCTACTAGTTGTTTAGCGCTTAGTGTTGACTGGGGATGTCGAAGTAACCATTCCTTCACCAGTCTTTGCATGTAACCTCTCTGATTAGGGTTACTTGAGTAGTAGCATTCCAACAGATCCACATTTTCATCTCTCGCCCATTTCCGTCTTGTTCCAGTAGCCCATTTGTCATCAAGGTGCTCTGGTTCCCCAACACCTGACGCAGACCTTGTTTGGCCGGGCGACGTCTGAGCCGGCATGTTATGCATATTTGTGTCTCTCATGGTATGAGGTAGGCAGTAGCTTGAAGGGTCTTGCCTAAGGACCCAGACTGGATTCGAACCCTGCCCTCTCGGGTGATATACCGATGCCTTATCTATTGAGCTATCCAGCCCTATATATATATATATATATATATATATATATATATATATATATATATATATATATATATATATATGAGAGAGAGAACCTTTGACCTCACTACATGCTAAAAATTCTCCATTCACGCTCTCTGAGAAACTTCAAAAACACGATTCAGATCAAACGGCTGCGATGTTAAATAGAAAAATACTTCAACCCATTTGACCCATGTTGTCTTTGTTCCGTGTAAGCACTCTGTTTGGCTGTTCAAATCCTTTCTGTGTCAGATCTGAAATCTTTTTGGGTTGTTTTTTTTTTTTTTTTTGCATACCCGGTGAGTGTGTGGGACGGAGCCAGAAGATGGGCAGGTCTCCACACAGGTCCATGATCTTGCTGCTGAGGAAGGAGGAGTCGGACAGAGGCGGGCCTGCTGCCAGCAGGATCAGGTCGTCCTCGAGTTTGGCTGGCATCACCTCGTCGCCCTGCAGGGAACGAATGAAAATGAAACGCACTCAGAGCCACAGCCAGTGGTATCCATACATGTATGTTCTTCCTCGTCTTTAGATAACCTGCTCTCCACGACGGGAGCTTCACTTTCTTGCCATAAATATGGCGTCGAATTTACGCCAAAAACGTCATTAGCTGCACGAGCGCCTTGAACGTCCCCTGCGCGCACCATTCAGGGACCCGTAGCGATACCGTTTAATGACGTTTTTTCGGGGGGGAAATTAACACCTGTAGACGGCTGTGCGCCTTTTATGAACTTTATTAGCTGTCTGTGATCTCAAAATATCAATCTGTCAACGTATCAACTCACCCTGTTAAATAATGGACAAAGTGTAGAAGAAGAAACAATAACTAGTCTATGATTGGCCAGTTTTCCGCTATCGCCGCCCCGTGACTCCGGTTGCTATGGCTTCCATAGCTAAAGTATGGATGCATTATGCTAACGCGGCTGAGTCGAAGCTTGTTTAGTAAGAGTTTTATGAATTTTTCATAGAAACATACATGTTTCATAGTTACAGGGATGTTATGTATGTATACATTACAAATCCACAATACTACTTGGTCTGGAAAAAGACACATTTGTAGTTTAACAGGTAAGAAAGTTTGATAGTTTTAGCCAACATTTAGCTCCCCTTATCTGGGGACAATAAAAACTGTAACCCATCTTAGATCAAGGTCACACTGGGTAGCAAATAACCATTCAAATAATTTACAGCACGAGAAATAAAGTGAGACTTTTATGTATTAATTTACTTAAGATGAACTTACTATATTACTTGCTACACAATATGTTAATGTGAGAATCCATATTAAGTTCAAGGTTTCAATATATTTTTCTGTTTGTCTTTCAGCCTACTTCTCAGACCTGGTAGCTGCCAACACTTAGCCGCCACGGGGATCCTATAAGGTCCCACAGGTGATGACATCCATTGCTAATTATCTGGAGTGGCAATCACAAATAGTTCAGGCAATTAAAAACTCCAGCCGCACATTTACTTAAACATCTAAAATAGAGCTGAACTTGGATAGAAACACGCCGAAAGGTCAACGGAACGTATCTATGGAAACACAAAGAATTAGACCCAGTCCTTCAGCACGATCACAGTGGACAGATTGCATTTTAATTAAGTGACCTATGAAGCCAGCTTTTTTTTTCTTCTTTTTTTTGTTGTTGCAGGGTTTCATTTGCACTGCAAACCCCAAATCTTACCAAGTATTTTTAGTCTGGTTTCCAGTGCAAACAAATTAGTACATTTGAAATGAGACAAAATTAACTTACAAGAAGCTTTTCAGCAAGAAATAGAAGTTTGTTGCAAGTCAACTATTCCTTAATGTTTATGACAAATTATCAAAGCCAGTGGAACTAGTACTTTGTCATCAATATTAAGGAATTGATGACTTAAAACAAGCACTTGTTTCTTGCTGAAAAGTTTATCTTAATTCAAGTGTACTAATATATTTGCTCTAGAAACTAGACCAGAATTACTTGGTAAGATTTTGTGGGTTTTTTTGCAGTGTCATCCTTCACGTACTTTCAAAACCATGTATCATTTTCCTTCCATAATTATGAACCGGCTTTGTGTCGGTGTATAGCAAATATCCCATATTAAAAAAAACGTGTACCTATTTTAAGGTGCATCACTACTAAAGCCATTGCCAAGCAGACGTAACAAGAACAAAACAATAGTTTGCTGCCGGGGTTTTTCTGTATCTCGTCACTCCCTTTTAAATAACCCACACTCTCCGCATCGTGTCCCAGTCTAATCCTCATTATCGGTGCCCCGTTAACGCTCCGTTTTGGAATTATAAAGTCAAGCCCGAAGGCACTCCGGGCTGCAATATGTAGATTTTGCTTTCGCGCTGACATTTGGTCGCACGCACGTAACGTCGGCTCTCGTCAGCGTCCGACGGGGGCGTAGAGGGGAAGTTTGACGTCCTGAATGGACGAGAGTCTGCGTAAGATCCAAATGAGGTCTCGCCGCACAAACATACGTGTTGTGTGTATCCACGGCCTGCAGGAGAGGAAGTGGGGAAAGTCTGCTGGGATGATCTCGCCCACAGGCTGCACTGCACCAGCCAAAGTCACGTTTAGGGAACCGTTCAGAAATTACTTCTTTTTTTTCTTTCCCAGCTCAAAATAATTTGCTGGAGGGACAAATAAAAGCAGGGGGTCCTTCTTCACTGCTCGTCTGACTGATAAGAGTTTATCTGACCCGCTCCCACTGGATCAGGGAGGGGGTTTTGTGTGTGTGTGTGTGTGCACTTATCTAACCCATATTTCCCATCATTCTAAATTATAGCAAATGACCAGCCTGCAGCAACCATTATAACGACATCTCCATGTCTTCCAAACACACGTTGGCTTCACACATGGCGTACACACACACACACGCGGCGCGCCCACGATCATTTATGAGGCAATAACGCAAACACACACCCGAGCACAAATGTGAAATAAATGATCGTTTATGAGGCAGACAGAGGCAATAAGAGCAGCCTTGCGTGATAATTAATTGTGTTGTTGTTGCGTTCACGTGGGAGTGTTTGTGCGCGTCTGCGTCGACGGGGAAGCGGTTGGTGCTGATGCGGATTTACGCGGATGCGAGGCTTACCCAGAACTAAATGATTTTAATTATCACGCAGCCTCAATTGAGCAATCACACGCTGTGGTGTGTTTTTGTGATAACAATCCTCACACACACACACACACGACGTGCAAGTCCTTCTACTGTGTGTGTGTTACTAGTCACTTGTGTGGTCCTGATAGGTGACTTGCTTAGATTTCTGAGCGCGCATTAGCGGTAATTAAAACGTGGCAGCTGTTTAGAGCAGTGATGTTAAGTATAGAGAATTAGTTTTCATAAATACCTGTGAGCAGCTTTAGGATTTGTAATTGCAAGCGTGCGACACGGGCTACATTTATTAATCCCTTAAACTTCAACAATGCTGCACATAAACGCGCGTTAAGGGTAAAAATAGGGCTGCACCGATTGCAGTTTTCTGGCCGATCGGCGATTACCGATCTTTTAAAAAGCTTAATCTGCCGATTCCAATTTTGCCCGATACCACTTTTTTTTTTTGTCTGAAATGTTGCTCAATATAGCAAGAAAGCTGTTGAGTTGGCAACCGTGGGGGTTGCACCGTCTGTCGGAAAACTCACCAGCACGACAGTGTTAGACCCAAGCAACAAAAATTAAAATAATAAAATTAAGAGAATGAAGTCATACAATTACAAGTTGTGTTATTACGAGAATAAACTCATGCGAGAATGAGAATAAAGTCGTAGTTCGTAAAATCACCAGAATAAAGTCATAATATGATTCTCGTATTATTTTGACTTTATTCTCAAAATATTACTTCAGTCTTAAATTATTGTGACTTTATTCTCGTTATTTCAACTTTACTTTCTTAATATTATAGCTTTATTCTCATAACATTGTGGTTTTATTCCTGCGATATTAATGACGTATTTTCATAATTTTATGACTTCATTCTTGTAATTACGTTTTTGTAATTTTTTTCTTAGTATCGCCCTCACGCTCCGTTGCGCATCAGCACTTGTGCAGGGCTAGCTGCTAGCATTTCTGAGGACCCCACACATCCTGGACACAAACTGTGAAGACGTTTACCGTCGGGTCGGCGCCACAGAGGCCGTTTCTCCTCCCAAGTCATGCATGCGTTTCGAGGGAGGAGGGACTCGTATCTCATTCTTGCTGCTCTGATCGACAAAACAGAAAACATTCAATCCCAAAAACAATCAGGAAACTGCGAGGTGGGAAAATGTTTCTGTTTTGGAGCTGCTATGATTTCTACATCCCCTTTATACCAAAAAAATGACAACTTTATTCAATTGAAGTGTAGGTGAAATTAATTGAAATTTGAATCTGAATCACAGTTTTTAATTGGGGGGCAGGTGGGGGGCATAAATCATAAGACCTTTCAAGTTGGCCCCTGTAGTCTCCACTTTATACCTTGCACATGTACAGAGCTAAATAACTTATATTTTACTGTCACTCCTGCACTTTATATTTTATATTTTATATTCATATTTTATGCTGTATTTTATTCTGGAGTAACCTCACAATTGAAAGCTCAAAACATTGTCCTGAGCCGTATGCAACGAAATTTCGTTCTGTATACACCCTGTGCATGCAAAATGACAATAAAGTCAGTCTAAGTCTAAGTCTAAGTCTAGTGAAACGTTTGAACGCCACTACTGCAGAGGAACCATTAGCTTCCAAACTGAGCGGTACAGAGAACTGAATACATTTTTGACGATTGTGCTGCTGGCTGAGTTAGTTTTAACCAAAGCACGATTCATAATTAGGCTGAGGAATTACAGATACAATTTTCCATCTCTTGAATAAACGGAATGAAGGCTGAACAGCATTTTGAACAAAGACAAAGCGGATCACGCCCAAGCTGGGCACACATCTGACTAAATATGTCTTTTTAGACGGGTTTCCGTCTCTTCACAACGGATGGAAGCGTGTTGGTTACACAGCATAACCAGCAGATATGTTTGCAGCAGAAGAAGTCCAAGCTAAAAATGATAACAATCAGCATGTTATAAAGGATTTATCACCTGTTTTTGACAAAGCAAAAGAAATTCACAGTTCATCAGATTTTAGCTCATTGCGGGGATAAAGAGCAGCAAATACTTCAATGAAAAAAAAAACACACACAAAGAAATTCATCTCACCAGTTCAAATGTGGTCGGGTCCTTGTTCAGAGGCTCCACATCCGGGAGCTGAGCTTTAACCTGGGTCCTGATGAAGCACTTGTCTCCCCCCGAAAACCGGATGCCTGTAATTCCCTGAAAAAGTTTTGAAAGCGCGAGTTTCTATCTGTTCACCTCACCAATAATGTCACACTCGAGATCTGATGCATTTGTGCACAACTTCAAATATACATAGAAAAAAAAAGGATCAAAGGGACTGTGATTAAAGGTCAAAATTTTAATATTCAAAGCCGTCAACCGCCGCCGCACTTCTCTGATTAGCCTGATTGGGGCTCTTTAATTAAAGGTCGAAATCCACCAGTCTGAATGCACCGGAAATCAGAGGGCCGATGCATCTTGACACTGATTTTTCCCGAGGGGATCCGATGTCTACTTGTTCTTCATTCCTCCACCGAGTTAATGAGCCAATCTTCCAACCCCTGACCCCCAAGAGGAGCCGTCGTCGTTCCGACCAATCTCACTGATTCCTCCGAGACAGCCAACGGCAGCGCGATGTTCTCCGATCGCTTCGCATGAAACTCACAATCTCGAAGTCGTGGACCTCAAGCGCCTCGTCCGCGCCGCTGCCCGTGCTGAACGTCTCCATGTTGTTGGCGGAGTCGATCTCCATGGAGCCCTTCTCCACCTTCCCATTGATGCTCATGGTGTAGTGGACATTGTAGACCTGTGGACACACACACACCCCAACGCATACAATGAGCTACAAAGAACATGCTCCACAAACTTTTCCATGTTTTTTTTACGTTACCACAAACTTCCGTGAGTTTGTTTTTTTAGGATTTAATGTGACAGAGCTGCACAAATTAATGCATAACTTAAACCGTTTCTCGTAATCAGAATGATAAACTTTGACTTTGGAGAATCTCAAGAGCAAAGTCCATGTAATAGAAGATTATTGCACTGCAAAAACACAAAATCCTAGGAAGAATTTTTGGTCTAGTTTCTAGGGCAAATATCTTAGTGAACTTGAAATGAGACAAAAGTTAATTCCAAGTGACTTTTTAACGAGATATAAAGACTTGTCTTAAGTAAATAATTCCTTAATATTGTTAAATACTTTTACCATTGGCAGATTATTTAACATAACTTGACATTTTCTCTTTGTTATAAGTTAATTTTATCTGCCAATGGAACAAGTGCTTTTTCATCAATACTAAGGAAATATTTACTTTAAAAAATGGTTACTAGTAAGTTTGTTTAGTCTTATTTCGAGTTTACTAAGATATTTTCACTAAAACCTAGTCCAAAACAATTCTTGGTGGGATTTTGTAATCTCAACAGTTTTGGTCAGTATCTGTGAATGCTACCTTCTTGCATTCATTGTTTCTGAAAGGGGAACTATTATGTCTTTTCCATCCTCACAGTGCCATTTCATAGCACTATCAAGTAAGTATGTCACCTTCAGTTATTATAAAAATGCTGTATCTAAAAAACATGCCTTAAAAGAAATTTGACTTTGCAATTTGACTCCTTGAAATTGCGCTTCTGTCTCTTTAAGACGCTGCTGCTGCTCTTTCCGACCCTCCGCCTTCAACATGTCATCTCATCACTGCTTCTCATCATGCCGCCTACAGCCGTTCATTGGACTGAGAAGTTCTTCTCATGATGAGTCACAGATCCACCAGGTGAAACCCTGGAAATACCACCATTCATTTCTTAAAAAAAAGAAAGAAACTAATTTCATTAATTTTTCCCCAGTATATCATACAATCAGTCTCTTTTTCACCAAATCTGTCGCTATGTACTTTGTGTCTTAAACTGGTAATTAGCGCAAATGTTGCACCATGGTAGCGCAAGGTCACACACACACACACACCCACACACACACACACACACACACATCGACTGTTCCCTATTCGTGTCTCAGTTCATTAGTCGGGCAGTTATTACGGGTTCATTTCTTCGTCAGAGAAATGCTGCTTAGACTCCAGGAGCAAAAGTTTCCTCCCGTTGCCACAGTAACAGTGGAGCTGAGCTGACACCAGCACTCCTGGAAGCTTCATTATGCTGATCCGAAGTGTTTTGTCACTATTCACAAAAATGTACTTTTTAATCACCATTCGTTCGAAAATCAAGTATATACCCAGAGAACCCGGTCATTACCGGTCAAGACTCACCTCATCATGTTGGTATAACATATTTGAAAATCTTGTGTCGCAATTCTTACCCTCGCAGTAGCGCACACGTTTTAGTCGATCTACTGCATGAAATTTTGCAAATTCATGCTGAACTGTGTCATTGTAACGTATAACGTAGGAAAGGCCAGAAGGTGTGAGGACGTTTGGAGGCTCTGTGGCCGACATCCACCTCACACTGATGTGTAAGTACATAAAACTTTACTCATATAGTGCTGTTCAATATACATATATTTTTAAAAGTCTTACATCTAACAAATACACAAAACAAATGATATTGGAATTAGAGGAAGGGCGTTGGAGCCACAGGAGAGGAACCTCTGTCTGCTCTAGTATTTAGGTTTGAATGGGGGGACAATCGGCAAGTCGTCACAGGACCTCAAGGCCCTGATGGGGGTGTAGGGACGCAAACGTTTGTGGCACAGATCAGTGTGTGTCCATGTGGAGCTCCCCAATGTCTTGAAATGCACTAGAGAATGAGCAGGGAGTCGGTGAAGTAGAATTAGAAGTGGAGTTACATGACAAAACTATGAAGATCCAGTCAGGAGCCCAGCAGCAACATCCTGCACAGACTGCAGCTGATCTATGGAGGTTCTGTTTAAACATGTGCGATGTAAAAAAAAATCCGAACTGGACGAAACAAAAGCATACATTAAGATTTCCATTTCTGGATGAGAGACAATAGGACTAAGTTTGGCAATATTTAGCAAATGCTAGAAACGGCAACAAAGCAGAGATTTGACTTGATTTTCCTGTGAAGGATATCCGAAGGTTTAGAACCGATGATTTAGCCACATAACCAAGAGGCCCAAGAACCTGCTTTCTTCTTAATTTTTTTTTTTTTTTTTTTTTTGTCTGGCGCAAAGATGTTCACTTTGAAGAAAACTTTCAGTCCTCCAGCTTATAATTGAATCCAGAAAGTTTAGCAAAATAGTCTTTATTTGGAAGAAAAGAAATATACAACTGGATATCATCAGCATAATAACAGCTGCGTTTCCATATAGTTGCGCAAATTGGAATTGCGAAAAGAAATTTGCTTAATTCGCCAATTTTGCTGAACAAAGTAGAAACACGGCAATTTTGGAAAAAGACTAATATCTTTTTGTAAAGATTTTGTGCTAGGATGAGGTGATTTTTTTTTAAATTTGCTGTATTGAATCTGGTGTATTTTACAAAACCACAGTGGAAATACTTGCTTTGCTTCACTCAAGTCACGTAACGAACAGCCGGATGTTATTACTAAACCACGAAGAAGAAGACAGAAAGAGCTTGGAGGATGATGGTGCGGAATGTTTTTTAATGACACCACAATTGCAAAATTGTGTTTTTCATCACAATTTAGCAATAATATCAACAAAGTTTGCAGCTCATTTGTAATGGAATCTCAGCTACTAAGACGGCGACATCTTCTGTGACACCTGGTGATGAAATATTTCAGCCACCCGAGAGCCGTGGCTGAAATATGAATATATGTTGTGTAGATGTTTACATCCGTCGCCGCCAATGAATTTTAATAACCTATTGCGAGAGCTAGCTTACTTAGACGTGTTTCTATTCTTATTTAATAGAGACGCAGCAATTGCGGAATTGTTTTTTCTTGACATCAGCAGAATGCCGACAAGGTTTTGCGCACTTTTGTTACGACAACTCAGCCAGTGATGGGAAATATTCTCAAAAAGTGACGGTATCGGACCAAGAGGGAGCAGGTAGGAAAAGCAGTGGGCCCAAAACAGAGTCCTGTGGAACACCGAAATTAAAGGGACAGGAACGTTTTCTGTACATAGATGTAGCCAAGAAGGACAGGAAGTGGTACGAGGAAGAGGGCGTGGGATTTATTTAATAACTTATCCTGAGAGCAAACTGTGATTTGAATTGGATTTTTTATTTAATGGAAACGCCGCATTTACAAAATTGTGTTGTTGTTTTTTTAATATTAGTGGAATATTAACAAAGGTTTGCACACTTTTGTAATGGAAACACAACAAGTGACAGGAAATATCCTTGAAGGAGATCAGTATATCAAACCAAGAGGGAGCAGGTGGAGCAGAAACAGCGACGGCCCTCAAGCAGAGACCTGTGGAACGCCAAAACGAGCGGGACACGAACGAGATCTGTACGTAAATGTAGCCGAGAAGGTTTAAAGAAGAACCCGAAATACCAACCCAACTCCTCAGTCTGTCTCACGATGTCGGATGGTGAGCGATGTCTTTTTGTTCTCTCACATTCACCTCTACCCTTCTCTAAGTTAAACCTGACACTTTTCCCACAAACATCCCACATTACTTCCCTCTCGTCCTCTTCCTGAGACACACGTTCTACACCCGGTTTAGTCTGGCCTTTCCTCGCCACAGACCCTTTCAGTCTCTCGGGAGCAGAAAGCGCTCGCGCCGCCGACTGCATTTTGCCGCTGGTGTTTTCCACCTCTTGCCCCCGGAGCTTCGGCCGGACCAGAGAGAGGGGGGGTGGGGGTGGGGGTGGGGGGCCTCACCCCACCCCCACCCCCACCCCCACCCCTCTCCACCTCGTTGCTCCAGTCCAGGGTCCCACAGCACAATGGCTCCATTCATTTGCCTCACACTGTACCACAGAGAGGAGGCAGATGATTTGCACTTCTCCTTTTGCCTAAATACCAACAATTTAAAAAAAATGTTTTTAAAAAAAACTCATTTTGAACTCCTCCGTCTGTTTTGATCTGCTGGGACTTTAATTCAAACAAGTTGGACATCCCAACACCGATGACTAATGAGCTTTTTCTTTTTCTTTCCTCCTTCATTTTGAACATATTCAGCCGACATCTTTCTAGATTGCCATTTTCTCCAAAGAGAGCTGTTTTTCTTTTCTCTTTCTAAGTGGATGTAGAGAAGCAGAGAGGAGTGTGGGGGTATTTGAGCTCTATTAAACTGGTACAAACTGATCAGTCACATCCCTCCCGTTTTTAATCTGCGCTTTAATGGACCTGCAGCAACGAAAGGACCACTGAATACAACCCTGAAACAAAGACACGAAGTGTAAAAAAAAAAAAAAAAGCCCGTACCCTTTAATACTAACAAACACATTTCGATATGCACACAATAATAAACCAGAATCTCTCATTGGGCCCCACTATGTCCTTCCAGCCTTCTTTCTCACCGACCCACGTTACGTCTCAGGCGGGCTGGCGAGTTTCTCCCGCACAGAGCCACAGGTGTGAAACGTCACTCTTACGTGTTTCTCGCTGTTGTTCCAGAAGTAGAAGGCGCCGGCGGCTCCCAGCAGCAGCAGAACGGCTCCGGTTACCAGCACGGCGATCCCGGCCTTCAGCAGGCGTCCGGCGGAGGCCGGCTTCACCGCCACGGCGGAGTAGGCCTGGACGGGTTCGACACGAGCAACAAAACAAAAACCCCGCGACACATGAGACCTCTGTGGTTTGACTGACCCGGTCACCCTTAGGGGGATGCACAGCAGGGTGCCACGGCGCCGTCTTGCACTAAGCAACTCACCGGCGGCATGAACTGATGCTGGTCCTCTGGTTCCGCTGTCGCGATGGGTATTTTCTCTGAGCTCCCGGCCATGACTGGAGGCAAACAGACAAATACCTTTTTAAGCCCCAGTTCACTCTATCCCCCCCCCAAAACCCTCTCTGTCTCTCTCCTCCTTCTTAGAAAAGGAGGAGGGCACTTCTCAGCCGACCTTTACTTCTTAGTCCAAGCTGAGCATTTTCAGCTCTTAGAACTTTTAATAAAAAAGGTAAAGTTAAGGTTGTAACTTCAAGCTGATTAGCAGCCAGAGAAGGCATTAATGTAACTCGGAGGGTTTTTTTTTTTTTTAGGCTTTCTTCCAGAAAAAATCATTAACCATTTTTTTCCCCCCCTTTTGAAGCTTCCATAGGCTTTTGCTCATGCAACTTACATGAGTCTGATCTCGCTCTGATCCGCAGGATTTCATATCATTAGGTTTTATGACAACCTTAGCAAGGGCCGACGTGGACTAGTAATCGTGAGGATAGGGGAGTTCGTTCGTTCTTTCTTTCTTTCCTTCTTTTCTTTCCTTCTTTCTTTCTTTCCTTCCATCCCAACTTTGCACTGCTCTACCTCCTGATTTTGTTCCCAGTTACTGTTTCCGGTCAAAGGTTACTCCTGCGGAATGTTACCGTTTTGGTTTTTTTCCCTCCTCCTCCTTGATGGACATGGCGACGAGCCAAAGCTGTCCTCTCTCTCTCTCTCTCTCTCTCTCTCTCTCTCTCTCTCTCTCTCTCTCTCTCTCTCGCTGAGCCGCATTCCTACACCTACCTCCTGCGTCCGCAGCGTTTGCTGCTAATAAAACATGCCCTGAATCCATGAATGATGGCGATGGGATTACGTGTGCGTTTGGCACGTGGACAAAAATAAGCAAATAAATAAAAATGCCTCCAATTTACTCAAACGTTTTCGTTAACCCATCGGCACTTTCCAAAGTCATCACATTATCATTGTTAAAGAAGGTAATCATTTTGTATGTAAACTTCTCATTTTCGAGACAATAAATCTGACATATTCTCATTATTGTTGATTTTAGTAAATAGCAATCATTTCGGCGATTTTAACTGACCTAAAGCCAGAAAAGTTTGATCTAATTTATGTTCAGACAGCGATTTTAAAGAAAGGTGCATGTGTCTTTTTATTCCGACTAGGTAAATATCTGGTTTTAGTTGTATTTGCATGAAGAACTGGGGGAACCAGTTTGGGTTTTAATGGTCAAAGTCACTAAAAATTGAGATGCAAGTGTGTAAAAGTTGCTTTATCTGTTGTTAAAAACGTAAAAAGACGAAAAGCTCGACGGGGAACACAGCTGTTTTGCAGAAAAGTTCGAGCAAAGCAAGATTTGGTCAAGATCACCTCTTGACCAAATCTTCCCTGTCTCTCATAGCATGCTGAATGAATTTTAAAAAGTTTGGTTTTTGAACCCATCTGACTAAAAACAGAAGGACCTTTCACATGTTTTGGTCATGTAATTCAGGAAATTGGAATTACAAACATAAATTTCTTGAATGGAAACAGGCCAATTTTGAAAAAACAGCACCTCACATTTATCAATTAAAGATTTCTGTGCTAGATGAGGTGTTTTCTTTTTTGTTTTGTTTTGTTGGCTGTATTGAAATCAATGTCTGTCGAACTGAAGTGGAAACACTTTTTTTTTTTTCGCATCACACGAGTCTCGTGATCAACAACCAGACGTCACCGCAGGCGTGAAAGACGAAGAAGACGACAGGAAGTGGTGGGAAGGTGACGCCGTGGCAGCATTTTTGAATGACTTCTCTCGTGAGCAAACTTATTCTGACATGATGGGAAAGTCGAAAGAAATCGGCCAATGTATCAGAAGAGAGAACCGTGGAGCTGCCCAGGTCTGGTTTTTCCTTGGGAACAATGTCCAGACTCCAGAAGGAGTCGCGTTCATCTGGTCAGTGTAAACACGGTGAATGTCCTGTCATCACATCGCTCAGGAAGGAGAAATGGTTCTGTGTCCCAGAGATTAATGTGATTTGGTCCAAAATGAGTAAAACTGAACCCAGAACAAAAACCTAGAGAAGATGCCAGCCGGAGCTGATAAGACGGAGTCGTCACTCGCACCGAAACATGTCCAGTTAGGTTTGAATATGCCGCTCAGTAAGGAGGAAGCTATTACTCCAAAAAGAAACATAAGAATCAAATTGCGGTTTGAAGATCCACATATGGACAAAGACATTCATTTTTATAGACCTGCGGTCTGACGAGACTAAAGTGGAACCGTTTGGTCTGTTGTTACATTTGGAGATGAAAACCTGGGAACAGCACCCCATCTGGTCAGTATGGGGATGACAAGCATCGTGTTATGTTGGCTAAAATAGATGGCATCGTTATTAAAGAATATTATGTGAAAACATTAAGGCAACATCATCCAGGAAGTTAAAGCTTGGGTCCAAATGGGTATTACAAATGGACAGTGACCCTTGACATGCAGCCAAAATGGTTGCAAAGTGGCTTACGGACAACAAAGTTGGGTTTTTTGGTTTTTTTTGGTGTGGCCGTCGCAAAAAGCCCTGATCTCAGTCCGATAGAGAAATTAGATATGAAACGGCAGGGAGGAAGGAGCCTTACTAACCTGACTCAGTTACACTGGTTCTGTCAGGGGGGAACTCCAAAAAACTACTGAGAAGCTTGTGGAAGGAAACGCAAAAGATTTGACCCAAGTCACGCAGTTCAAACGTTGAATTGAACACTTTTATTTTAGCTGTAATGAGGAAATTTATGGAAACGTCTGATTTTGAAGACACCGACACATAAATCTCTAATAACCTCTTTTATTATTGTGATACTGGGCATATAACTGACCTAAAACACAAGACGTCGGTTCCGATTTAACTTCAGACGGTGAGAAAACAAAGGTGCACGTGTCTTTTTTTGTTTGGTTTATGTAAACATCCGGTGTCGACTGTAAATGCAAGAAAGTCGGTGATAAAGAGCAGGATTACTAAGGCGGGTTTTGGCTGACTTGTGTGTGAAATGGTTGGAGTCGGAGGGGCAGGAGGAGGTGGGTTGCTAAAAAGCGCCTCAGTCTGTTTTTGGCATCTCACCAGCAAAATCATGTATTCACAGAGGGGGAAAAAAACCCAAAAAAACCTTAAGTGACCTTCCTCCGCGGGCTGCAAGGACGCTCAGGCTCAGCCATGCTGCAATAACAGCGACGCCTGTTGGCTCCCGCTGCCGACTGGTCTGACTGACGCTCCGTCATCCTTTGGAACAAACTCCAACGCGCGGGGGGTTCACAAGAGTATCTCAAAGTTTATTTCTTTTCATAGTATTGTGACGATTTAAAAAAAAAAAATTCTGTACAATGAATTATTGCATTCAAAGGTTTCCATACATGGTTATCAACTTGATACGTTTTGAGTCAACGGCCCCTCAAATGGAACATTTTCTGAGGGCGTTTTTAAATAATAGGCATGCTTAAAGATCTGTATTTACATATATCTACATTTTTTTTTTTTTTTGCTTAATTCTCTTTTTTTCATATATAGAAAAATAAAAATCTCTCCATGTACAAGGCTTGCATATGATACACTTCATGTCCAACAAATGTCTCAAAGTGATTGACTGGACCTCAGAGGCGGCTCTCAGCATAGAGACAGACATACATGAAACAGCAGAGCCGACCCAAGGCATCAGAAAACTGTGTAGCTGCTCAGGGCCTCCAGAGCCAACAGGGGGCAGCAAAGAGCTCTACAACTGTTGCACAAGTCAAGTTTTAGATAATTTTTTTGTTGTTGTTTTCTTGTACAAGTGATACATCTGCAGTTTATTGTGCAAAATAAAACTTGTGATCACATTATACATCATATCTGAAATCATTTAGTATTTATATGGTTTTTACAGTTTATGCTATACAATCCCCTAAGTTAGGGTGAGCTTTCATAGTATAATTTCTGTTATATGTACGATGCGTTAACTTTTGATTATAAAAGGGATTATTTGAATGATGGCAGCTGACAAGGGCCCCAAATCAAATTCTGCTCAGGGCCCCATTCACTCTTGGACCGGCTCTGTATGCCAGGATAGGATTCTGTAAGCTCACTCAGCAATACAGCCGCATCTCTCTCAGCTTTGAAGCATCAAAAATTAAAACTCTGGAAAGTCTGTGCATTTCATCGAGAGTGCGAGAGTTTGTGCGGCGCTCCGCCCTAGACGTCGTTGTTGGGGCAGTGCGTCGGAGTCGGGGTGTAAACGGGGATGGCGACTTCGCTGATCTCCTGCACCCTCGCTGGTCTGGGCGGGGTGACCAGGACGTAGTCGTATTCGCTGTGCAGGACCTTCTCGTAGACGCTCTGCAGCCCCACCGTTTTGGGGATGTGGGCCTGGTAGTAGTTGTCCCTGCGGTTGGGGTCCCGGGGCAGCGAGGCCGTCTTGGGCAGGCTGCTGAAGGAGGAGAGGGTCGGGGCCGGAGAGGGGGCCGCGTTGGCTCTGGTGGCCGAGGGGCTCCAGCATCGGTCCGAGTGGCCCAGGACTTTACACTCGCTGGTGCATGCCCACAGAGCTAACAGAGGAACAAGGTTAGGTTAGATATGTGGACTGGTACAACTTATTTCTTCATCTATTGTTTTGATGTCTTCACTCCTTACCGTTTTGCCCCCCCATGGGAGGAACCATGGCCCCATCCTTCTTCAGGCCAGTGTCGCCGCTGACGTCACTGTCACTGTCATTGAAGTCGCTGTCCCCCTTGCCACTGTCTTTTCCACTGAAGGCGGGGTCCCGGGCAGAGATGGTGGTGTAAGAGTTGCCCTTCCAGATGGTGATGGGCCTCACCGCCTCTTTGCCGTTCCCATAGCCAGGCAGAGTGGAGTAGCCCTGAAGGAGAGAAGAAGAAGAAGAAGAAAGCACATGTTAGTGTCTGCTTAGTAAACACAATTCTCCCCCTCCTCACAACCCCTCTGTCCCAAAGGAGCATCTCACCTCGTGTTTATTCCCTCGGACTTTGCTGTTGTTGTCTGAGTCATACACACAGGGCACCTCGCTGCCGTCCTCAGAGGCCGAGCACATGTCGCTGCCCCCGGGGTGAGCCGGAGTGAAAGCACCGGGCTGGCTGCTGAACGAGTGTCCGTCAAAGACCTCCGCTCCTCCTCCTTCTCCACCCGCTCTTCCTCCTCCCCCCGCGGCTCCGTGGAGGGGCAGAAGCGGGTTGTCCCCCGCGTGGCCCCTGCCCCGCTCCAGCGTGCCCTTCTCCCCGTAGGAGTCGCTGTCCTCCCCGGTTTTGTCCCGCCGGCGCCGGTTGCAGGTGGTCGCGATGAGGATGATGGCGAGCAGCAGGAGCGTGCAGCTTCCCGCGAGCACGACGATGATCACCACCGACAGGTCCCACTGCGCGCGCGCCTCCTCCCCGCCGCCCGCCTGGTACACCGTCCTGTCGCTCGGCGGGGAGCCCGCGATGATGAGGAAGTGGAGCGTGGCGGTGGAGGTGAGCGCGGGCCTCCCGTTGTCGCTCACAGTCACGGTCACGCTCAGGGTCTCGTCCACGTCGTGGCTGAGCACCTGGTTCAGGTAGATATCCCCCGTGACTTTATTGACGGAAAACACGGAGGGCTCCCCGGTGGCGAGCCCGTACGACAGCTCTGAGTTCATGCCCTCGTCGGCGTCCCGCGCCTCCACGCGGGTCACGATGTAGCCCGTGGGCGCGTCCCGGGGCAGAAGCACCTCAGCCGAGCCGTTGTTGAGCGGCGGCTGCAAGATGAGCGGCGCGTTGTCGTTCTGGTCGATGATCCGGACGTAGACGCTGGCGCTGCCGGACAGAGGCGGCGAGCCGCCGTCGCTGGCTGTAATTCGGAGCTCCAGCTGCTTCATCACCTCATAGTTGAAGCTCCTGAGCGCGTAAAGAGAGCCGCTGGCGGGATCCAGAGACACGAAGGTGGAGATCGGGGAGCCCATGAAATAGGTGTCCGCTAGTTTGTAAGTGACCTTCCCGTTTGACCCCATGTCCATGTCCCGCGCCACCACCGTGGTGATGTAGGCACCGGGTGCATTGTTCTCCACCACCGCCACTTCGTACACGGGCTTGCTGAACACCGGCGCGTTGTCGTTCTCATCCGTCAGTCTGATGGTGTACTGCGAGATGGTCCTGAAAGGAGGGGAGCCTAGATCCTCCGCCACCACCGTTAAGTTATATTCGGGGATCTTCTCCCGGTCCAGCGGGCTGGTGCTCACGATCATGAAGCTGTCCTCGTACGCCTGCTGCAGTCTGAAGTGGTCGTGTCCGTACAGCGTGCAGTGCACCTGCCCGTTTGCGCCAGAGTCTCTGTCCGAGGTGCTGACCAGAGCCACGAAGCTCTCTCTGGCCGCAGCCTCTGTGATGTACGCTATCCCCGCTGTGATAGAGGTCATCGGGGTGATGGATATCTCCGGCGCGTTGTCGTTCACGTCCTGCACCTGAACTACAATTTTGCAAATGGCCGGGCTCGGGTTCGGACCCAGGTCGGTGGCCTGGACGTCAAACTCGTACGTGTTCTTGCTCTCAAAGTCAACGGGGCTCTCCAGAGTGAGCCGCCCCGTCTTCCTGTCCACCCTGAAGAGTTGCCGTATCTCGGGAGGCACCTGGTTTCCGAACCCGTACACCACCTCACCGTTCAGCCCTTCGTCCGGGTCCTCGGCGTTCAGGTCCAGCAGCAGGGAGCCCACCGGCGCGTCCTCGGGCAGGTCCACGGAGAAGCTGCTCCTGTCGAACACCGGGCTGTTGTCGTTGTAGTCTTTCACCTTGACATTTATGCGCGTCGTCCCGCTGCGGGACGGGTTGCCGCCGTCCATGGCGACCAGCTCCAGCGCGTAAGAGGCTTGCGTCTCCCTGTCCAGCTCCTTCATGAGCACCAGCTCCGCATATTTAACCCCGTCGGCCCTGCTGAGCACGTCGATGGAAAAGTGGCTGTTGACGGAGATCTGGTAGCTCTGGATGTAGTTCACCCCGACGTCCTCGTCCACTGCGAAGTCCAGCGGGATCCGGGTGCCGACCGCCGTGTTCTCGGAGATCTCCAGACTCGACTCCTTTCGGGGGAACTCGGGGGAGTTGTCGTTGATGTCCCTGACCTCCACCTCGACGTGGATGAGCTTGAACTGCTCTTTGGAGAAGCTGACCACGTCGAAGGCGATGAGACAGTGCAGGGTGTGCTTGCAGATCCGCTCCCTGTCCACCCTCTCGCCTATCGTCAGCTGCCCGTCGCTCTCCCTGAGTCGGATGAAAGAGGAGTTGAACTGTTTCATCATCTTGAAACTGTTCCTGGAGCCTCCCGAGAAGGGCGAAGTAGAGTAAACGTCCTTGGCTAAGTTTCCAATCACTGTCCCCGGCGCGTCCTCCTCAAACGTCTGATATTTCATCGTTTTTCCTTGCGTAAAAGCGGCCAAGACCAGGACGGAGGCGCACGTAAACACCAGCAGCCCGTTCCACCCTCTTCCTCCCATCTTGATATTCTGAAATTCAGCAAACCGTCCTCACTGAGTCCAACTTAGGAGTTCAAACAAAAACGCACCTGGTCAAATAATAATAATAATAATAATAAGAAGAATAAGAATAAAGAAGTGTCCTCCTCTCCCTTCAGTCCACTCTCCTGGGTTGTTTGTCAGAACAAAGCCCGTGATAAATATTCCATATGTCTGATTATGCGCACTCAGGATGCGCTCCGCTCTCTCACTCACTCACTCTCTCACTACTGGAGGTGTGCTGCTCTGTCAGCGCAAGCGGGCTGCAGTGTCTGCGGGAGGGTTTATATGGCGAGGCATGCAAATGAGCCGCACTGTGACCAATCCGGGCTTTGAGATGGGGAAGACAGACAGAGAGAGAGAGAGAGAGACAGGAGGGGGGGGCGGGGGTGATCTTCTTTGAGACCTCTAAACCCCGTTTAGAGATTCCTGGGCTGTCCGGAGCAAGTTGGCACCCAATTTGTGGGCTAAATGCAGAGCTTGATTTAATACAGCTATAGTTTCCGTTGCTTGTTTATGTTCCTCGGGGCCGTTAAACGAGTCTGCGCACCGACACATGGGTGGAGGGGGAGGCACGGAGATGCGCAGTGTCCCTGAGCTAGAGGACAAAGCATTTGAATAGGAGCGTCTGACTGGGACTGCTTTTACGTCTGAAAAGAGGTTTCAGTGTGCGACGAGATTTACACCGAAACACCGTTTGGATCCCCACACGCGTGTCCCGTGTAACCCACTAAGAGAAAACACGAGGCTGAGACGCGCCACTGACCTCTCCACCTCTAAAGCGGGAGGAGACCTGAAACTCGAAGCACGCACGACACAATTTATCATTTTCACCTCGTCCTCGGAGCGCCCTCATCCCCCCTCCCATCCGGACGAATATGCTGAATAATGGAAATGGCCACGGTGCTTTGGAAACGTGTTCGGACCCTTGACCCCCCCACATTATGGCACACCACCTGCAATGGTACTGTTTTCTGTTTTGGGGATTTTGCGTCATTGTAAACTCAGAAGTAAAATAATATGGAGCTTTTGCACACAGATGAGTCTGAAAAGTGTGGCGTGCCGCTGGAAGTCTTTCGGGGTGTGTCTCAGTGGCTTTGGACATGACAGGCGGACATTTTGTGCACGGTTTTCTTTGCTCAACAGCCCAAGTTCAGTCAGACTGGAAGGAGCATCAGTTTTCCAAACTTCCCGCACGTTCTCCTGTTAGGTTTAGTTCTTGACTTTGACTGGGCCATTCCAGCACGGGAGTAAGATTTGATATTATACCATTCCAGTGTAGCTTCGGCTTCATGCTTAGGGTTGTTGTCATGCAGGAAAGTCATCTGCGGGCTCTTAGAGGGTTTTCTTCTGGGACTCCCACCCGTCTCATTAAGTCAAAACAGCCACCGCCGTGTTTCACAAAGGGCATGGTGTGTTTTGAGGGTCTGCTGTGTTAGTTTTAGTTGGACGATTTGCGTGTCTGTGTTCTGATTGAACAGACCTCAGTTATCCTCACAGTTTGGGATGTAAACTTCTCCACAACTGTCCTAATGACCTGCTCTGTTCTTTACCCACCGTGATGACGCTTGTTCTCTAATAATAACCTCTAACAATAAATCATACTCTGAAGTGCACTTCTAACTAACAGGGTTGGTTTTTCTAAGACATTTGTCACACTGGAGTTTGTTTAGGGGTAACATAGTAAATAGGGTTCAATGGGGTCCATCTTTCATATTTTTATTGGTGAAAAAATTGTTCAAATTCTGCATTTGACCTCACAATGATGTGTTGATGAGACGCTTCCAAGAAATTCATTTCCGCATACGCTCAGAAGAATGTGGTGCTAATAGCGTCATTTCATAAATTCCAATAAATTCTAATAAATTCCCTCTTCCTCCAGTTCACTCATCCCCCGCCCCCTGCTGTGCTCTAATCTTGTAATTGTTTGTCTTTCAGATCATATCTCCGGCTACACGGGGACTATGTGCACTTCGGCATGGATTTTACTCTAATTCGGCCCTAGCTCAGATCGGCTCACGAGATGTCTTGTTCAGGAGAGAGGGCGACATAGAGGGGATTTTTTAATTTTTTAAATTAAAGCCTATGTAACGGCGCCGTTTAGCGCGCGGCTCCCAGTGGCCTCGGCTGCCGGAACAGAGAGGCGCAGGTGAAGATGCACAAATACTCCCGGCTTTCACCCGTTACAAACGGGATTTAGCTGTCAGCGCAGAGGGTGAGGTTGGGGTGGGGAGGTGTGCTTATCAGGATTTCAATGGCGAGATTATATCAAAGGCCTATGAAGCCCTCGTTAGCAGCGGCGGGATAATGGCATGACGGGGTCTCCCTTTGCAGCCGTCTCACGCCTGCATTGTGGCCCCCTCTGAATCGGTCTGCGCGGGCCCTCGCCCTTTCTGAACCCCTCACAGTCCCTCCAAACCCCCTACCTCCCTCTCGGCCTAACTGTGGCATAATGGAGCAAAGCCACATGTAGCCTTTGTAGCACCATGCCCTTCCCCCCTGCCCCCTCCCTCGTCCTCTCCAGATCCAGAAACAGTCCCCGGCTATGACTCCTTTCATTACTCGGAGATGGGAGATGAATTGCCCCGGACACCAGGGTCCCCCCCATTAAAATACATTTAGAGACAGACCGGGGCCCCGTCACGGCTCTTTAAGAGATTTTCTCATTCTTCCTATAGGGCTCGCTCGCTCTTTCCCGACCCCTCCTCATGCTGCACCCCCCCAGCCCTTTTTCCAGGGGCAACACTTGCCTTGCAGTGGAAGCTAATACAGGTTGGCATGTTCTATAAAGAACCCATCTGCCACTGAAAGTCAAATAGAAGGCACCTGAATGAACAAGCCCGGCTTAGTTGGGCCTGTCCCAAAGAAGCAGACAGGAGACTTTGATTGATTAATGACATCACTTTCCAATTACCCCAGAAGAATGGGATCACCTCATGACTTTATGCTTTAAATGAGTCAGACTTGAGGTCCTGAGGCTTTTTGAAGGATTTTCAACCTCTGTTTTTTTTTTTTCTTTGCAATTTGTCTACTTATTCCCTCATTTTCTGTTCAGAGCTCAGAACAGGACAGGATATCAGATTGTGTAGCATGTGCGCGCACTGCAACTGGTTGGTGAAATGAAGAAATATGAATTGGCATTGCATCATTGGTTGAAAAAAAAAAGAGAGAAAAAAAAGCTATTTTAATATCAGTTTTATTTTTTACTTAGAACATTTCCAGGTTTGAAACATAAACAGGAAAACTTCTAAGTTTTAAGTCAAAAATGTATCTGGTTCCATATGTTAAAATCCAGCATGCCTGTCTTTCAAACATGGCGATAGCCACAGTACGACAGTGAACTCAACCTGTGAGTTACTGTAATCTACAAATACTTGAGACCCCTCCATGACTGCCTTTTTTAATGGTTCAAACAGTAAATATACCTTAATATGCATTAATACTGTTTAAGCTCTTCCACAGAAGCTAACATCCACGGTCAACCTTATTGTAGCGCTCAGGGTAGGGTGGAGGGGTGGGGGGTCTGACCTGTTTCTGCAAGACTTAGCATCCCTGAATGAAGTAAAATCCCGGTGAGAACTGTTGTTGCGCAACACCCCCCCCCCTCCTTTCTGTCTCTACTCTCTCACTCTCGTACTTCCTCTTCTGAGAGGGGAGATGTGCTACCAGCTCTCCATCTAACGGGTTAATTGAGTTTCCTAAATCTGCCGGGATTTACCCTGTCCAGAACTGAAGTAAACTCTGTTTAAGCTGGTTTCGAGAAACGATTCACCTGATTTTTAACGGCCTACATCCAGGTGTCTCACCCTTCTTCCCTCTGTGAATTAGCCAGACTGAGCAGCCTACAGCCAACTAGTTTCACAGAGCACACCTGTTAACGGTCGCTCGTTCTCTATTTTACAACTTGCATTTGTTATTGAACCAGGTAGGTTTTAGTGACTCGGGCGAGTCCCAAGGATGACGTTTTAAATATGGGCTACCAGCAACCTATAAAACATTTTCCACTTCTTCCTCTCCAGAATCAAACATCACAGCTATTTTACAACCATCAAAGAACTTTAAGGTGACTCATTAACTGAATGTCCACAACATCTTTTAGATTTTCTTTATGCTAAATATTTTATTAGTAAGGCATTTTTGCAAGGGTCAGTACAGCTTAATTCAGTAGCAGAAATAATCAAATAAGTAAAATCAATCATCTAGTCTATCTTTCCCTACTGCTGACACTGAAAACTAAAAAAGGAACCTTTGAGAGAGACGGACGGAGCCTGGCGCCTCGAACCCCAGACCTGGCACGACGACGAAGAAGGTGCTGCAGCAGGAGGAAGACGCCGATCGATGAAGGCCAGGATCTCCGCAGGTCTGATGATGAAGAAGGTGTTGCAGCAGGAGGAAGATGTTGATCAGCGAAGGCAGGAATCTCTGTAGGTCTGATGAGCCTCCTCTCCGCATGGATGGTGAGGTCACACAGGACTTGGTGCTGGCAGGAAGGAAGGCACCAGTTCTTCTTCTTTGTCTTTGCCTTTGTCTTCATCTTTGTCTTTGGGGTCTGAACCCAGCCGATGAGAGAAGTGCGATTTGAAGCCACAGGTTGTAGGGCTGACGGGTTGGTCCCCATGGCCGGACAGTCTTCGGCTCCGTGGCCCCGGCTCTTCTTCAGCTGCAGAGTTCTTTGTCCATCTCTTGGCTCGAAGCTGCCCGGAGGATCCAACGAACGGTTCCTCTTTTGCACTCACCTTTTATAGGGTTTCTTTGGCTAGCACTGTTGCTGGGCTTGTTTCATTGGCTGTCTGCTTAGACAGATGATCTCATATCCATCACTGTCTTACAGACCTTATGTCCTGATGTCTGTGCTAATGTCTCAGGGTTGCTCAACCTCCTATGTCCATTGCCTGCACAACCTTTCACCTACTCTCTAAATAAGGCGTTGATCATCTCTGCTCTCCTGTTAGTTCCTTGCCTTTCACCTTTCACCTACTCTCTACCTCCAACATATCAGTGATGTTTAATTGCAGTTACACCTTTTACACCATTTCAAGTTCAATGTCAAAATCACATTTATATCACTTTTATTTTCTTTAGCTTCTCTGATTTTAGCATTCATTTATAATTTTATAACCATAACTTATATCACATTTATTTTCTTCAGCTTCTCTGATTTATCATTCATTTATGATTTTATAACCATAACTTATTAATTATCCTTATTATAATCCTAATGTGAGTTATTACAGATGTTTTTCTGAAAAGAAACCAAAAGAATAATACATGATTCTAATTATTTACTACTAAAGTTACAGTTACTTGTTTTCCTTGTAAGTGTTCCCACAAATATAAGTGTAAGTATTATTACAAGTAAACCAATATTAATATAAGTATTTTACTTTGAATCTTATCAAATTATCAAAATGTTTAGATTTAATTCTTTAAACTTTCATGCTTTAAAATAAGAAATAGTCTCATCTATTTTTATGAATCTGCAGGCTGGAAACTTCCTCTTTTTCCAGGAAACCTGCTTTTCCTGTTTCATGACTCTCTCTGTCTGACTATGATTTCTTATGATTAGATAGAAAAAAGTAAAATTAAAGCAAAGTTTGCATGAGACAAAAACAACACACACAACCAGATTTATTTTATTGACACTTAAGTCTACTGTTGGGCCTAGATATCACTTGAGTGATTCATTTTAAAGATAACTTTATTTATTATTACTGTTAAACTAACTTTATTGACACTTAAGTCTACGGTTGGGCCTTGATGTCACTTGAGTGATTCATTTTAAAGATAACTTTATTTATTATTACTGTTAAACTAAAATCTCCAGCATGGGGAAGTGGGATGAGCTCGGATTTTCTTGACAGAACTTAAGTGTGCGGCATTGTTTCTCTGTATCTTTTTAAGTATTTCACTGCTACCGTTGTGAAGTCTTTGAATCTCTTGCTACAATCTCGGTCAGATACCTGCTACTGAGGAGATCCGTAAAATCAACCAGACAGACCGGGTTAACCCTTCGTTTTTCGCGGCGATTACGTTCCAAGAAGAACCTGTGATAGGCGAAATCCGCGAAGTAGGAACCTTTATTATACAATGAAATATTTCATAATACATTGAAACCAAAGAACAAAACCTCTTTACTACTGTACTGTAAAATAATAATTTTAATATGAACTGAAGGCGGATTCCCATGCCCGAATTGCGGAGATTAGCACCGCCTCACCGCGACCCGAGTCATTGGATTAGAACAGGAGAAAATAAAAAATGATTATGAAAAAACAAAAAAATCAAGGTACAGTAGGACAAATAGTGACTCAGGAGTATTTCACTGCACTTCTGACTGAGCCGCTGCATCCTGACTCCGCTCTGTAGCATTTTTTTCTTCTAAAGCCCTTGGTGCAGGTGTGTTTTTTTCGAGAGAAGAACATAATTATCGGTAGATGTTGTCGCTCTTTTTTCTTCTGGGCAAAAAGATTCTTATAAACCGACATGCCACCATCGATTATGTTAAATATGGCAAGCTGTGTTACGTAGGTGTACATATTAAACCGCAACGTTGTTGACACACAGGTAGAGAAGAAGCGGAGAGACTGTTTAGCCAATCAGAATGCAGAACACAATGCAAATCCGTGAAGCAGCGAGACCGTGAAAGGTGAACCGCGATATAGCGAGGGTTCACAGTACTCCGATGTTCTTTTGTTACTCATTCTGCTGCAAGTTGGCTCAATTTTGACACGCAAGACGTAACCGGTAAAATCCGGTTTAGGATTTTCAAAATAAAAGATCCGGAAGTAGTTCATTATTTCTTGCGCGGCCCGGTACCAATTGGTCCGCGGCCCGGTGGTTGGGGACCACTGGTGTAGAGGGTACTTCACATTTTGTAAATCAGAAATTATGGACTTATTGCGCCCCTCCAGGCCATGTCACCCAGTGCAATCAGCTCAGTCAACGGTATTAAAACCACCTGTAGAATTACTGCTGTGTTCAATCATTTCATTTATTTAACCCAGTCTGTCTGGTTGATTTTACGGATCTCCACAGTAGCAGACCGAGATTGTAGCAAGAGATTCAAAGACCTCACAACGGTAGCAGTGAAATACTTAAAAAGATACAGAGAAACAATGCCGCACACTTAAGTTCTCACCGGGATTTTACTTCATTCAGGGATGCTAAGTCTTGCAGAAACAGGTCAGACTGACGGTTCCAGTTTGCATAAAGTTCCTTGTATTAAGCACTAAAACACCTAAGCTTTATTTCCCTGTTCAATGATTACTGCTGGTACAATAATTTTTTTTACAATAAAGATGATAATTTCCTTGCTTCCACATTAAAAGGAAAGATAGTGGAAGGGAAGAATGGCTTTGTATATGAACACATTCCAGTCACTGAAGTGATAATTATGTAGGGACGACCCGCTTACATTAGTCTTGAGTACATACACAAGATGGAAAAGCATGGTTATTAATAATACCATGATATCCGGCATGAAAATGAAGGCAGTGAACGACAGAGTGATGAGCATGGAAGACAAAAGTTGAGTTTTGTAATGCAAAAACATAGGAGCAAGTATGGAGCCTTGTGGAACTCCTTTATTTTATTGTTTTCATCGGCGTAACAGGAACATTGTGCCGCAATGAGCAACTCTGCGGGACAAAAGACATCTATTAACGACATAAAATACAATAAAAACACTGGTAGCCATCAATGGGCTGTGCTTGATTTATGATGCCAATCAACCGTTTGTTTGGAAAACAATATCTGCAAGATGTGATCAACGGTGTTAAAGGCTTTAAAGGGATCCTAAGCATTGCTGCTGGCCAGGATGGTTTGGTATGTTATTGATGACCTTCATAAGGGCTATGATATTTTACTTTATCTTATTTTTATTTGTTGAAAAGCACTATTTTTTCTCCTCTAAAAACTAATTAAATACATATTAGCAGTAGCAGAGAATAATAATAATTAAAAAAAAAAACTTCTACGAGGGCAACAAAACAAAAACAGCAATGATATTCGAGGTAGTAATTTGTTTTGCAGCTGCAACATTAACCTCGGTGCAAAAAATAAAAAAATAAAAATAAAAGATCTTTCATTCAGGCGACTTGGTGAAGAGCTCTTTCAGATGAAGACAGAGAGGCTTTTTTTTTTTTTTTTTTTCCTGAGCCCACAGCACAACATGCTCAGAGTGTACACCGGATTCCCGCGTATTCCAACACCGCTCAGCGTTTTCTCACACCCAGAGGTACAGAGCAATCAAAAGCAAATAACGCTGCTGCTGTATGTCGCGTCTCGCCTGGCGGATTAAAAAAAAAAAAAAAAAAAAAAAATCGCTGCACGTGCACACGCGCGCGCACTACACAGACACTTTTCCTCCCCCTTTAAAACAGTTGCTGGACAGACTCTTGCATCCACACACACACGCACACACACACACATCTACCCTGACAAGAAAAGCTCTGATTTGAAGACTCAAAAAAAAAAAAAAAAAAAAAAAAAAAACTTCTGTCACGTGATCACCGTGTCAATCGCGCCCGTCTGCACGCGAGCGCAACAAAAGCAGAATTAGGGAGAGTCTCTGAAATCCTCTCCATTCTTCACGAGACATATTAGCATTTTCTTTAACTTATATAAATATGTCTTTAGAGCAAACCTCAACCCCCCCCACCTCCCCCCTCTTTTCTTCCATTCTTCCGCATTGTGGCTCCATTTGCTCAAGTGATCGCAGAGGGTATTTGGGGGTCTGAAGCTGCTCGGCCGATCCGTGCCTTTTGTTGGGGTTTAACTCTTTCACATGGAAATGGGCGATTTGGTCGCTTTTGTGTCCAGCAGATAAGCGCTTGGAAGTGGGGAGGGGGCTGCGGGTGGAGGGGGGCAGGAAGGGTGAGAAAGGAGGACTGTGCGCGCGACTTTGGGAAGGAGGGGTGTCTGTTTAGGATAATCGATCAGAGTTGGTGACCCCCGCACGCACCAACCCCAAATCTCACTTGCTCACGCGGCCCTCCTTTGGCCGAACTCGCGTGCCATCACGGGCCCTGAGCTCTAATTGGTTCCCAGCAGTAATTATCCAATTACGGCCTCTCCAGCGGAGAGCCGCTCTCGACGCAGAGCTGGCCCGGATAAGGGCCTCACCCTTCTGCACCATTGATGGGAATCGTTAGGAGTGAACGCGCCCCGTCGGCTCCCGGGAAGTGCAACACTTGAGAAAGTTGGTGCCGCTGCTCCCGGTGATATAGAGGCCTTAATGGTGAGGACACCACTTCACATGCAGAGACCATTCAGGCAGCGTTATTCCCAAACTCTTATCGAAATTGAATTCATGATAAAGTGGTCGGTGGGTTAATTTGGCCCCTTTGTGTGGCCATTAAGAAGTAAATGTTGGAAGCCTGACATTACAGGGCGGCTTCTCACGGGAATACTGGGAGTGTAAAACTTCAAGATTTCTGGCTGGAAGATTCATTTTAAATGTTTTTGGTGTTTTTTTTTACTAAAACACAAACAAAACTGTCAACGATCTTAACTCGAACTTATCATGTTTGGCCCTTCTCTGGCTTTCCTTTCGGACACGACGTATCCAGAAAACTTTCAAAGGGTTGCTCAGATGGGGACGACTGATGATCTTGGGTCTGAAAGCCGAAACAAAATGCCATAACAGAATTTCAAGGATATTATCATGTTGTGTTCACATTTAAGGACCAGAACAGAACACCATCAGGTGCAATAAGCACGAATAAATTAATGTTCTCTCTGATTTTCTATTTATGTATCTTGTAAAAACATAATGCAGTTTCTGAAGGGGGGGCAGCAAATTTTGTTGGGTTGACCACATTCTGCATTAGCCTACAATGAAGTCAACATTTTAGCGTCTAAGTTATGTTCAAAGACATTTGAAGTTTCTTTAGTCAACTGTGTTTACCTGGTTTGGTACATGAATAAACCAAACTTCAAGTAGGCAGGTTGGTGTTTTGGCAAAAAGAACACGACAACCATATACTGTCATTTTAACACTTGTATGCCAATGCACTGTAAAAAGGAAATTGTTCAATAATGGTTGAATTCAAACATCATACCATTCATTCATTCATTCATTCATTCATTCATTCATTCATTCATTCATTCATTTTCTTACACCCTTGTCCCTAGTGGGGTCAGGAGGTGCTGGTGTCTATCTTCAGCTAACGTTCCAGGCGAGAGGCGGGGGTCACCCTGGACAGGTCGCCAGTCTGTCGCAGGGCAACACAGAGACAGACAGGACAAACAACCACGCACACCAAATCATACCAAAGCAGTTTAATTTAAAATAAAACCCAAGATGTGTAACGTTTTATACTCTAATCTGGGATTTCTTTTTGCTTCTTCTTAACCTGGAAAACAAACTGGATAACTTACTAGTCATGATGGGGACACACCAGAGGGCACATCAGATCAGAAACCAAGCGATGAAGTAAAAAAAAATTGTTTCGACTTCCAGCACAGGATATAAATACATCAATGTTTTTGCCAGCATTGTAGTTTCCATTGGGAAATGAAAGAAGATTAGCACCACCAGGTTCATTTCAAAACTTTACCACCAACTGGTCGGGACTCTGTCAGGGTGAGGACAAGCAACTTCACGATCACTCAGCCAGAGCTTCAGTCGTCCCCCGATTGGAGAACCACCTGAAGGTCAACAGTAGTTCAGGTACTCCTCCAGTCAGGCCTTTGTGGTAGAGTGGACAGGCTACTTGAGTTTTGCAGAAATTAACCTTATAGATGGAGAGACCGGAAGAAAAACCGACACTGTTAATCACCTGGCCACACCTACGGTCAGGGATCATGCGGATATTTTTCTGCATGAAGAGCTTGAAATATTCTTGAAATTCTCCTCCAATTCTCTGCTCTGAAAATCACAGTAAGGCATTGATGAAACTTCCAGCACAATGATTAGCCAAACTATCCTAGCAAGAGACTAAAGAAGCGGCTTGTACTTAAATCCCATAGAAAATCTATGGATGGACCTAAAATTCCTCTATCGATATTGCCCATCCATTTATTGCTTTGATGCTGGTATTGCTGCTAAAGGTGCTTCAACAAAGTATTGAGCAAAGACTGTGAATACGTATGAACAGCATTGCCCAGAAGTTTTGAAATTATTTTCTTTTCGTCAAGAAGTTAGTTTCTGACAGGAAAGCAGACAGGTTTTTCAGAAATTATTCACACTCTTCTTAATAATAGATGGAAAAATGTGTTTTGATGTGTCCATTGGTGTTTTTGATACCATTTAAGGTCGGAAGGCCTCCTTCACATCGCCCTAATTTTTAGCTAACTCCACAGACTCTTTCTGAGTTTCTAGTCAGGACTTTGGATGGGCCAATTCAAAACGCTGATATTACTTCCTTCCAGAGGTGCACTGATTGTGGTTTTCTGGCCGATCTTTAGAAACCTTGACCCGCTGATTCCAATTTTGGCCGATACTGATTTTTTTTTTTTTGTCCAAAATTTTGTAAAAGATAGGAAGAAAATTGCTGAGTTTTCAACAGTAGGGGGGATGGACTGTTGTTAACTGCAAATATGCAGATGTGGCCTGGTGGACTGGTCTGTCAGTCAAACCTTTCTCATGGCAGAGCAGAAGAGGGCAGTGGTTGATTTTTTGATCTTTGTGGAGATAGATGAGATCGGTGGATACGATCATAGATCTTCTAAAACTGAGGAAATCGGCACCGTTATGTCGGTGAAGATACATTCAAAAGAATTATGTTGGCAAAATGTAAACACATGTATTATATACATGTGGTTGATACCATTTGAGGTTGGAAGGCCAGTTGATGTTGGTGGTTTTTACTAAATTTACGAGCAAACTGTTTTCACATTGTCATTGTGAAGCACTGTGAGACGTTGAATCCAATTTGGAAAAAGGCAAAATGCTAAAATGTCGATTTTCCTACTGCTAAACTCCCATAGTTTCCACTTAGGAATATGAAAATGTACTTTATTTCCTTTCATGTTTAAAGATGCACAAACACACCAATCTACACTACAAATTTGGCTGGAGAACCACGTGACACAGTTTAACTTTGGAAAGGTTTTAGATCCAGTCGGTCAGCGGACGGGCAATGAGGCTGATCCGAGCGCAGCAGCAGGCCCGGGCTGGCACCACAAAAGCCGACAGCAGATTGATAACGTCCAGTTTTACGCCCCGACATTCCTTCTCTGCTTCCTGCGCCTCTCCTTCTCCCAGAGTTAACTCCTGCTCCAACCCATCACCTTCCAGCCCATCTGTCGCCGATAGCCGCAACACTTTGAATAAATTCCTCGCCCCGACAAACAAAACGGTTAACACCTCATGAATACGGCTTTTACACCCCGCACACAGATTGTGGGGAAACTTTAGGGCCGCAGGAGTAAGTAGAGCAAAGAAATCTGTCGGCGGACACTCCCCTCTTCCCTTCCACTTCATTAGCAGTATTGTGCTCGGGAGCGCGCAATCTGTGCGGCCGTCTCTGCCCGGCCCCGCCAGCTTTCTAATGACTTTCCGATGATGATTTAAAGGATCGCACTCCATCCCGCCTCCCCGTCTCATTCTCTCCTTTCTCCTCTTTTCGGTTTGGGCCGCTTTTGTCTGGGAGCTGCTTCCGTCACTCTGCTTCTTTTTTTTTTTTTTTTTGTCAGGAGGGAAAGGGTCCCGTAAAGATTCACACATCAGCCTCGCATGAAGGAGTTTCCACAAGGCCAACTTTGGCCCCTTGTTTTAGCCCACCGCACATGCACACTTATACTTTTTAAAACTTTTTATTAGTTGTATGTTTTGTAAATTTCATATAAAAGTTCTGCCTGACATATGTATATGTATCACATGGAAATAAAAGTAGCTTTCAGTTTTTATATGGCGAATTTTAAAGTAATTTCTTTTTTAACCCCAATAGTGGTAAAATCATAACCCTTGTGATGGGTTGTGAGTTTCAGCCCAATTTTGGGTCATTTTAGCTGTGACGCTGCAGTATGTAACTTTTACAAAACATATTTTTCCTCCCATATTTGTTAAAACTGTCACTATGCCGTGACAGTATAACATGAGACAGATAACCTGTAAAAACATCCAGCTATTGCCGTCTGAAGAAATGCACCGCTCCCAGCTGAATACAACCAATCAGAGCCAGCAGGGAGGTCTTGGCGCTGTCAATCACCCTTGGGCACGCTGCTAAATGTGCAAATGACAGAGAAAAAATTTTACAGTTCCAGAAAAAAAACAAAAAAAAGTTTATCTGTCATCGGTGGCCATGCTAACTAGTTTTAACATTGATGGCAGGCTTTGTTGTGGTGAACCAGCTGTAACAGAGAGAAAGGGGGAGTGTGTGAGCAGCCAGTACACGCGGGTGATTAAGGGCGCTAAGACCCTCCGTCTGGCTCTGATTGGTTGTTCCTGACTGAGTGGTGCATTTCTGAAGTTTATACTGGGAGAGGCAGAGGAGCTGAATTTCTTTTAACAGATTATCATATTATACTGTCACCACATAATGATAGTTTTTAAAAAATATCTAAAAACCTTTTATCTTAAACAAAACGTACATACTCCAGTTTCAAGCAATGCTCAATTTAACTTGATCTTTGGGTAGTTGTTGTAACCCAGTATGCTGGGTCAAACCACCAACCCAACCCTGTTGATTTAAAACAACCCAGCGTCGGCTCGGTCCAAATTTGACCCAGCACTGGTTCATCCCAACGTTGGATTAGTTTTAACCCAGCATTTTTTTCAGTGTGTGAGGAGGGGGCTTTTATGGGGGGCAGGGAGGGGTCGCATTTACTCTGAGGAGGTTTTCTAAAACGCAAACTCCTCTAAATGCCCCATTTCCCTCTTTTTAAAACAAGCAGGATCTACAAGGTAGCCTGTGAGCATAATGAAAAGCTCGGGGGCTTTGTGTGCTGCACACCTGATGGCTGCACTATGCCAGATTGCGCTGCGCCTTACACGAACAGATGGGGGGTGGATGAGCTAAGAAAGGCACGGAGGAAGGGAGTGGCGCACGTCTGGATGTCACTCATGTGGAGTTATGTGTTGTTACTGCGTGGGCCATATACACTTAGACATGCAGCTGTGTGTGATGTGGTCTATAGGAGGACGGTAAACAGTGATGCAGCCTGGGACGATCCATCTGTCAAAGCTTACTGTGCAGGAATGTGTGTAAACTTGTAAGTTTGGACTTTTCAACTTTTTAAATGTGTCATGTCGTAATCATGTATTTCAGTGGGTTTTCAGGACAACGTATTGGAAGGGTACAGAGTTCGCAAAATTTTAAAGGTTAAGCTTAAGCTTCCTTGAACAGGTTAGAATAGATTTGTGTTTATAAAAGTTTTTTGCACAAATAATGGATAATAATAAGATTAGTTTTTCCTATTCTGCGCTTGTTTCAGATTGAGTCGTTTTAGGGCCTCTTGTCACTTTAAATCCAAATAAGCTGCTGCTGGCCACGCCCCCATCCACCCCCAACTCAACGTTTACACTCGCACGTGAAAATGGTTATATACAACTGTACATCTTTGAAAATTATTAGTTAGAGCCTCCAGCGCAAACAACAAGAATGCAGCAAGTAGTCAGTCAACAACAAAACTCTTATCTTTTCCAGCAGCCATTGTACAGCGGTAAAACCAGCTGACCAGACGTGCTGGAGCTGCGCTTGGGTTTCTAGGTGACGGCGGCTTGATGCTGGGGTTGCTAGGTAACAGGCTAGGTAACAGCTTGTTATCAAGACATCAAAAAACATTAGTTTGGCTGGGTGTCTTTTTTTTGTTGCTTTTAAGCCCGTGGACTATTTTCAGAAGCAGTAGAAACCCAAATAGAAGTACAGAAATGAGCAAAATGTGAATTTTGCTTAATGCGTCCCCTTTAAGTAAAAATTGTGTGAAACCATGTATCATTTTTCATCCACTTCAAAATTATACACTAATCTGTGTGGGTTTAGTACTTAAAATGACATTAAAAAATGAAAGTTTTTGGTAGTGAAGTGAGAAAATGGAGAGAAGTTTAATCAGTTTGAATGTTACAGACTCACTGAGACATTGTGTGATGCAGGAGCAACACAGCAAATAAAACATTTACATGTTCATTTCTTTGTATAGTTCTACATTTTTTAAATGCTTTTCTTATTCTTCAAGAAATGTCCCTGGCTCCTTTTGTTTACCAGTGAAGCACTTCATATATTTTCTATACAGTAGAAACAACATGGCTTGCCTTTAAAGCACAAACGTCATCGCACTCTTAAAGTGGCAGGCCGCGCTAAAGTACCACAATCTTCTTATTGCTGCTTGGATTTGGCTATTTATAATCTGACATGTTACGATATAGAGTCCAGAATGTGGCCTAAACGGAAAACAAGCATGTAGCAGCTGAACAGAATGACAACCGGTCACAAGCGTGCGAGCGTTGTGTCTTGTTTAGGACCCTCAGCATCATGTTGTGACCTTGTAGCATCAATTTTTAATGCACAGCCTTCATCCATCCCGACTGGAAGGAGCGCAGCCTCCTTAATCTTCCGATTCAGACGTGAAGCGTGAGACGCTGCGGTGCAAACACAGAGCTAGGCCGGACTGTTTTCTGATTCAAATTTATACGTCGAGGATTAAATTGAAGACAGACGACGGCACAAGGTCAGCGGAGCTGCGTGAGTTGTGTGAATGTGCAGAAGCAGGCGGTAATAGTCGCAACTCCGGGGCACGAGTATGATTATTAAAAACAGGCCCGCGCAGGGCGCTAGCCTTAACCTTGAGCATTTCAAAGCACATTGGAATAAGCAACTGTCTCACTCTGGACTCAGAGCAGCGGTAAACCACAACATACAATAAGTCTCGTGTAGATTTTCCGCAAAATGCGACTGTGACACTTTACGTACAATTTCCATACTCCATCATTATTGGTACTCCTGGTAAAGATGCACAAAAAACATTCAAACAAGTGCTTTCTTTATTGCAGGGGCATATTCTACACTGGACATTGAAAAAGATAACCTTTAGATTGAGTATATATCCACCTACAATCCTCATATTTACTTTAGTAATCCATGACTAATGGTATCACTGGTGTATAAATGCGTTGTGGCTCATTGCCAGCTCAAAATTAGCCTGGTAAAAACCAGCCTGTTGTTCTAAGCTATGCTTCGTCCAGAATGTCCGGACCCTCGGTTATTGAGAACGATTGCTTTTTGGAGAGGCGGACGCTGACGTTCTGATTTGTATCCAATCACTAACGTTTTCCCATGACGTATTTAACATCAGCCTGCGCTGTAAACAAACATCCTCCACTGCGGCGAGAGATGTGCCGAGTCAAATGAGGCAGCTGTTAATTCTGCATGGCCTGAACAGCCTAGTTCTAAAACAGCGCAGAAAATCGACGACATCGTTTAAAACCTCTCCTTCTGTTCGCCGATTTTTTCCAAGGGAGATGAGAATCAAGCGGGATTGCGTAGGAGGGTAATGGCCAGGATACTATGACATATTCACCTGGACTTGCCAATGTTCGCAGTTGCGTTAATAATTAAGACAAAAGCGGCAACTCTTTACGATCCTCCGGTGTGGATCGAAGAACAGATTCAGTTTTATTGGAAGCACTGAATGTATTTAAAACCCCAGAATCATTATTCTGCTGGAAGTTATTGAATTTTGGAGTAATTATGCATTTCATGCTGGGGTTGAGTGTTTATTATAGAAGTTCAAGCTGAAAGGGGAAAAGATGGAACATTATTTTAGTAGATTTTAACCGTGTGCAGTTTTACAGCATACCATTCCTACATTTGGGCCCTGGTTTTTTAGCCAAGCATTGTCCAAGGTTCTGTGTAGAGTTATCTTGGTTGAGCTCTATCACTTTCACTCATCAGCTGATTCGGCGGATCAACCGACCTCGAGTCTGCCAGGACAACTTTCATTAAAACCAAAGGACCTGGGTAGCGCAGGAACACACTATTATCAATGCTGCAGCTCAACTGACACAAAATCCCAAACTTCACTCCGTTTTCGGTGGAGCTAGAGGACCGACAAGTCCTGGCTGATACAGCCAGCAGGCTCCAACATTGTAGCTTCACATTAAACCACAGGAATTGCTAGCTGAAAAAGATAGATAACAGACCGATAATATCTGTCAACTCAGCCTTCCACCCAACTAATATGTCTATTTTCAGTTCGAGTTGTTTAAAATTGCTAAGCTCAGCTAAAACCCCAAGGCACATGTCTGACTAGCTGCTGGCGTCCTCCACTCCGAGGACGTACTGAGATTTTGAGTTAGCACACAGGTATATTACATCTTTCTAAAACCAGTAGTCTAGTTCCTTTTGTTCCGCTTTCCTGAGCTTCTTTGTGTCCTTGTGGGTTTGGTAGTTGAGCCATTTGCTGTTTTGGATGATGTTTTGTGTTATGTTTGTACAGCTTTCTAGCTCCTCTTAGGTGTTTCAATCATTCATTCAAACTGCTCCCTATCTCAGCCGGTCCTCATTGTTTATGTATCACTACCTGTTTCTTCACTTCATTGCAATATCCTGCTGTTGTACGTTCCTGTTGCCCCCACTGGTGTGTTTTGGTTTTGATTCTGCACTCCGTTCAGTCAGTTTCTGCTTCTATTATTAAATGCTTTGCTCTGCATCGTACATGTCTGACCTCCCTACCTACATGCGGTTCCTCCATTTCACTGCACTTTAACAATGCCCGTTGTTGCGTATTGTTAGTATAGCCGTAGCCTGGTAAAAACCAGAGCCTTGTTCTTCGCCTCCCTCCGGACAGAGAGTGTGGACCCTGGGCTGTTGAGAAACGATTGCTTGCTGGAGGCGTAGACGCTGCTGACGTTGAAGTTTTAATTAGTTCTCAATCGTGTTGTGTTCCCGTGACGTATGTAATGCGCCAATTCAATGCTGTGAAGCTTACCCGAAATTGCCTGTGCTGTAAACAACCGTCCTCCACTGCGGAGAGAGAAGTGCTGAGCTGAACAAGATGGCTGTCACTATTAAGTCAATATTTGACCACAACGGACTGAACGGCTTCGTCCACTTCCTCCGCTGCCATTGCTAAAACTACAGGCAGACTCAGATTCTAAAACAGCTCAGAAATTCAACATCATTGTTCACAACTTTTCCGTCTGTTCGCTGATTGACCTGGTTGAAATTCTACCAAAGGTGTCCAAGTGAATGGGAGAAAACCCAAAGGCAGTACTGAAGGGAGATTAGAATGGAGTGGAATTGTGTGGGAAGGCGATGGCCAGGCAAGTATAGAGGAGAATCTGTGATAATGCCGGCCATTTTATCCTTCCCGATGGATGCTCGAAACCTCGGGCCATCATTAGGTCTTTCAAAGGGATATCGATCCAAAGAGTGTCCCCAAATCAACAGACCGGACATAAGACCAAGCTTCTCGTTCTGCAGGCGCTAGCTCTCTTTCTCGACTTGCTTCAAGTGTTACACATTACAGCAGCTGGGAGAAATCAGAGACAATAAAAGGGTTCAACTATTAAATTCTCCAGGATCAAATATTATGTCTGCGGTGCGACAAAAAAAAAAAAAAAAAAAAGAATGCTCTTAGCAGCATGAGATTCTTACATGTTTCATATATTGCACACAAACTTCACTGCAGTAACTTTAATCACATATTAGTTCTTTAACTTTAAGCAACAACCCACTGACCTACTTTATAGACTTTATGAGTCACATAAGACAATCAGTGTGCACTTGCAGCTGAGGTGGAAACGCTTCTTAAACTTACTTATTTGATAGGCAACAGAACGCCCACTCTCGCTTACTTTTGCCGCTTCTCACACTTATCTCCTCCCCCACTCCTCTCCCATCTCACCCATTCCCTTCCTCCATCTCTGCAGCTCTCTACCTTTTTCTTGCTGTTTCAAGTCCCCGCAGTGCTATTTAGAGCGTGGCACACAGCTATATTAATGGGACTAAAGAGGATTGCACAGGTAACACAAGTCCAGCTGGTGCTGCACTCAGCAGTGCGGCTCCACGCCGAGCAGCACCCCCCCCCCCCCCCCCCCCCCCCCCCCCCAAACCTCACACCTCCCGCCCCGTTTACTGAGTCACCCTGCCCTGAACGAGCAGCACTATGTAATTCTCTTTGAACGCCGACCCCCACTGCCCCCCATGCCCGCTACGAAAAACAGCACGAAAATAAGAGGGGACACTGTGCACGCCCACGCGTGAAGCCCCCAGGCGCTCGTCGCTAGCATACACTAACGGCGGGGTGCAAACGCAAGCGCCGGCTTTATGCGATAAGTGTGTCCTTCTCTGCAAGACTTTGAAGGGGGTAGGCATTGTTTTCCCTCAGGAGTAAACACCCATAGAAGACAGATAACTATATTCAACAACTAGTCCAAATGCACTAAAAAGACCAACACACATCCAGCACTGTTTTTTTTCGTTGTTGTTGTTGTTTTTTTCCGTCCAGCATGGCTCTAATCAATATTTCAGCAGCCCAGCCTTGATTGTTCACGCAGGCCAGAAGAGGGCTAATGAGGCAAAGCTGCAAAGACAATGTGCTCCATAAAAGTGGGCTGTTCGCTGAAAGACAAAACGGTCCTTGGGTTCTGCAGGTTCACTCGCGCTCTCCTCAGAATGAGAACTTACTAAAGTGAGCCCCCCAAAGCCCCCCCACTATCCTGCATGACAGTTAATGAGTGGGCATGTCTCTCGGAGAGAGCGGCAGATGTGGTTTCCCTCTGATCTGCTTTGTCAAAGCAATCTGCCTCATTGTTGTCAACCCTCTTTGAATCGTAGTTTATGTGCGAAACGTGGACGGCCTGCGAATCCCGCTTGTCAGAGTCGCCCTTAAATGACAGCTTGCAGAGTGTTTATGCGTGCGTTATGTAACCTAAAGTTCTGCCGTGGGAGAGAGTGCGAGGAGGAACAAAGGTTTGTTGCTCAGAGGACGGCCGTCGTTTATCTTGTTCATGTGCTGCGCTAAAACTCCGTGGGTTTCTGCTTTTAGTAGCATGAAAAATGACGGTGTAAAGATCACTTAATGCTACGTGCGTGTCTGTTGCAGCAAGGTTTGCTGAGGGTGAAGCCATGACAGTGTAGCCAGGTCTACGTAGAACATGCTCACTGCAAGAATATAAGCATGTGCTTATATGTTGATGGGTTTATTTAAATAAGAAGATATAAGAAATGTTTTCCCTTGACCGACTGGTAATATGAGATGGAGTCTGGAAAAGTCTGGATTTTAGTTTGTCATGTTTTCCAGGTCTGGATAAGTTTGGTAAAGATAATGAATAATGACAAATTCACAGCAGTTCTGCAGGGCGGTTTGCAGGGAGCACTGTCATCCGGCAGCAAGAAGGTCATAGGTTCAAATCCCAGCCTGGAGTCTTTCTGTAAGTATTCACGGTCTCACGGTCTCACGTTCTCCGACGTACTGTGAGCCCTGCAAATTCCGCACACACCGTCAGCGGACGTTGGGGATTTCGTAGTCGGGCGTACCGATTGCTTACATCTCTCGTGACACATTCCATCATTTTCTACAGTCTAAATCAGGGGTGGGTAATCCTGGTCCTAGAGGGCCGGTGTCCTGCAACTCTTTAGACGTCTCCAACACACTTGAATCCAACAGAAGAATCACCTCCCAAGTGCAGTCAAGTTCTCCAGAGTCCTGCTAATGGTCTCATTATTTGACTCAGGTGTGTTGAAGTAGAGACACATCTAAAAGTTAATGCTAAACACCCCCACCTCTGGTCTAAATGGATAAGCAGATACCTGGACAAACTTTGTTTTTTTTCTCCACCAGAGAAACCACAGCACACACCACGTGTCCTTATTTAGACTGGTTGCGCTGACTCTGGTCCTGTCCCAATACTCACACTACACCTTACGGCGTGTGCTCAGTTGAAGTGCACATAACGGTTTGAGTGTGCAGGTTACAAGCGTGTAAAAATTGGAGAATTGGGACTCCACAGGTTACATCATCGACTTGCGCCTCTGCGTTGTAACTTTGACATCCAAAATGGCAGGAGCAGTCGTTTAAGAAAGTGGCAGTACGATTGTAGGTGTGCAGTATGGATTTTTGCTTTCCAAAGTCACTGCAGGAGATATGTAGCTGTTCAAATATGTTTTGTCAAGACTTGTTGAATACAGAGGAAAATTTGATAGCATTCACACTATAGAATGAAACAAAAAAACTGTTGTTCAATACTTTTGAAAACAAACTTTTATTTTTCTTTGACAGAACTAGCTCGGTGAACGTTGGCATGTCTCTGCCTTTTAATTCAAAATATCACAAGCAGTGATGATTTGTGGGTGATAGACTTTGTCCAAGTCTGCTTGGACGCAGGCTTATAGCCGAAGTGTGGATCGAGGGTGCAAAGGGGACGGGGCGAAAGACCACTCCGGAGAATTGGGCCCCGCCGGAACCCTTCAGTGGGAACGCACCTTCGAAGGACACAAAAGTGGAAGTGTGAGTATTGGGACATCTTGGTGACACATGCAAAACATTTCAATGTGAACTCTGTTTCCTACTGAGGGACACCACATACACGGTTGTAAAAGTTTACCTTTGTGCAGATCTGTTCCGCGTAAGTCTGCCTTTACGTTCATTGGTATCTCCAAATTATCCAGAGGAGTGAGTGTGTGCATCGTTTGTCCTGTGTCACTATGTTGCCCTGAGATGGACTGGAAAGAACAGAGAAACACCTAAGAGTAACTTTGAGAAGCCAGTTAGCATAACATGAAAGTTGCTGAGCAGTGAGTACCCAGTGAACTCAAGCTATGTGGAGAGCCCAAAAATTAACTACTGCAACATCATTGTAGAAATCTCTGGCATAAATTCCATGGGAACTTTTGTATTTTCGATATAAGGGAAGTAAGAAGGACTGAGAACTCTGGAGGTTTGGGTTTGGAAGAGCGTAACACTGTGACATAAAAAGATGGTTGCAGAAACGTTGCAATTAAGCCCTTAAGTCTTTCGTGACACGATACCTCCTGCGGCCAACTCAACGTTTGAACGTTGATCTAAAACAAAAATCCACAATAGTTTATCCGTGGTTAGAGTGAAAACAGAGAACCCTCGCTTTGAGCATTGCTGGCCCTTACTGAACTCGTTGATTGCAGCTCAGCACTGCAAATGCTTTCAAAGCCGTGCATTCAAACAATGGTATCTGCTTCTGAACAGCCACAAAGCTCCGAATGCACTCAGTGGCTGCTGACGAATATCAAGAGTTTGTTGCTGGGGAGTTTGGGGGCTCGTTAGGTTGGCTCATGTACAGGAGTCACAGCACACTGCACTGTTTGACAACTCTCTGCTCTGAGGATGCTTTCCCAGCTTTTATGTTGGGCACTATAAACCATTCAGAGATAGTGCAGCTTTACAGCATGTTTAGAAACTTGCAGAACAACATGTCTAACAGTTAATGGGAGGAAATACAAAGGAGCAGGAAAGGGAAAGGTTAGTTTCAGTCAGACGTTAGCAGCATTCGATGTACACTGCCACAGGTAGATGGAAACCTCAAGGGGAATGTTTTAATTCATGCTTTATTAGGTGGTTCAATGCAAAAAATGGTTTGTCTTTACTTTATTGTATTTTTCCGTGTTTATCAACGGATGGCCAGTATTTTTAGGCTAAACATGTCATGCTGCTGTACTGCATGGCTTCTGTACAACATAACGGTGTAACAAATACACCAATGTGATATACTTTATTTTAAAACCCACTAAAATCCAAATGTGAAGAAAATTAAGTTCACATTGTGAAACATCAAGTTCTAAAATATACATAAAGTATGTGAGATGCATTTGGTAGCATTTATTGGATCTGTATTTTGGAAAGGCATAACATTTACAATGAGGACCAGTGGAAGGATGAAGTTGTTACTCTTGCTGTGATATCACCATGTCTTTTTTTTCCTTCGTTGCTCAAGTGGTTTAACAAATTTTAACAGTAAACAGCTGGGTCCAGTTCCTTTACAAGGTCAGCCACTGTAAGGATTCAGCAAACTGTGCTAACTAAATCTTCATTGGTGCAGACAGAGTGCCTGCCTAGCTTAGCATGAGATCAAATTGTGACATCATCGGTCACTACAGGGGCATTTGTCTGGCAGTTAAATGAATTTGGTAGCTGCCACCACAAATTTTCACTTGCCACCGAAACATGAAGCAAACAACCAAAGCCCCAAACCCCCGGGATCATAATACTATCAGCGTGAAGTTTATATTTACAGCTTCTAGGTTGGGAAAAGTCTCAGGTCAAAATTTCCGCCATAAATCTGACCTCAAAGTACAATATGGCTGCATTTTTATATAAAACATAGTAGTAGATGCAGTAATAAACTCTATTTGCACTTTGCAGATCTGTACTACCTCTATTACTGAAATGTTGCACTGCTTGAATGCCTAAAGTGCTCAGAAATACATTTTTTACTGGTTCGTACTGCTAACGACAATTAGCCTGGTCATTGGGCAAAAATAATTAGCAAATCCCACTGGTTTTCCAAATTCCAGCTACAACATTGGGTAGTGGGGATGTGTCGTAGCGTTCTGCTTACCTTTCCCTACACTGCACTTCTTCTTTTTTTTTCTTACAAACAGGGAATGTAGAGAAACAGATTAAATTCCTAATATTTGCTCAAATCCTGAGCATGTTTTCTCTCCACTCAGCACAGATATTAGGCATTAGCCGCTCTCTGTGGTTCGGGAACGGAACAACGCTCTGTAATTGAAAAATCCAATAAATTTCGAGGTCCAGACCTGGTTATTGGAGATAAACATTCCAGCTCTCAGCACAAATTGATATAAGCACCTCTAAGAGTAATATGCTCAGCTTTGCATCCCTAAATATAACAAAAATAAACATTTCCCATCGGCGCTTGAAAAAAAAAAAAAAAAAAAAAAAAAAATCTACGTTTCCTGCATCTTGAAGAGAGCCAAACATAGAGGGCGCCTGCCCTCACTGCGGACGCTCTCGGCTGTTTCTGGGTCGGTTCGACGCGCCGATGCTGGAAACAGCCGAAGTGAAAAGTGTTGGGTTTTGCCGGACCACAGAATGAGCGCAAATGACGGATATACCAAAGTTGGTGCTCCACATTTTGCTTCTCCACTGCTGTCAGCAAATCTCTAAAAATGAAAGCGCTTTATAAACAGAGGCCTTCGCAAGCATGCAAACGCGCGCAGCAGGCAGCACCCAATTATCTTTGCTCATAGTAAATGAGAAATAGGCAAATTAGTGGAGGGCGTGCGCGTCTTCAGAGAGTACAGTAGAATATAACAAGCAGGGGAAAACATCCTCACTCGCTGTTCTTCTCAAACCCTCAGAACAAAACCAAATGTAGGCTATTTCATAAAACTACAACCGGCGCGCCATCAAAGCTCTCCCTGCGGAGGCGTTATTCTTCGGCGCTCCTCCCATCTAAGCGTCCCATTTCTCCACTCAGCCATCTTTGTTTGCAACGCTTGTCTCGCGTCACAGAGAGAGGGGGGAAAAGCCCGGGCTCGACTCATCTTAGCAGCTTGTGTGTCGCTGGGAAAAGAAATAGATGAATCTTTAAAAAAACAACAAAAAAACCATAGAACAAAGAAAGAAAAAAAAAAAAATCTGCCTTTGTTTCCAGAGAACAGACGGCTGACAAAGTTTTAGAGAGGCAGCCGTGAAGTTCTGCCTCATTAAATGGAATAGCTGTTCTGTATTCAGGGTCTCGCTGGGGCTAACAAACGCAATGAGCGGGCCAAACTCGCTTCGTTACGCCGGAGCAAGGGCCTTTTTGTCTGGGCTCGGTGGGTGGAGTCGGTCGGGGCGCTGGGGGCGGGCCAGCCCTTTAAGACAGGTACTTGTTCCCAGCTGAGGGGACTTTGTGAACAGGAAAATATACTCAAACGTGTTCCCTGCAGACGGAACGTCATTATTTTCTCTCGCTGCATAACAGTAGATTGGGTGATCTCAGACAAGGCGTTGTTTCCTCAGAGGCTGTAGCTGAAGTTCTCATATCCTCCTTGAAACACAGACAAGCTGTGTTATGCTCGAGCAAAACCTTAAATGTATTTCACCTGGATTTCAATGAAGCACAAAACTGTGGAGCAAAGGGAAAACAATGTGTAGTTTTTTCACAAAAAAAAAAAAAAGTTGTTGGAAAGTTGGTGTAATGGATGGAACTGAAAACAAGGAAGTCCTGGAGGAAGTCCTATCGGATGGTTCGTCCTTTGCAGAAAAAATCCTTTTGCTCAGAGCTCACCATTATAGCTGCACATAATAGGTAAATACTGACTTGACACAGAAGATTTTTCTGTTTTTTAGTAGCCACTGTCATTTCTGACAAAAAAAACTAACTAGGCATCAACTGCTGGCCCTTCTGGAAGGTGACCGCTTCACCAGCAGAGTCGTGTTACAGGCAACAGTTGGAACATCTCGCCATCAGTCCCAACAGAGACTAGAGGTCATCGGACTGAGAGGACGCCTCATCGATGCGCAAGAAATCAGTACCGTCACTCGACAGACTTTGCTAGGGTTCGCGTTTTGGGTTTGCCAGTCGTATCTTTTCATTTTTCAGCATATGGGGCGTATAAATGTATCACAATAGATATGGACGTGTATCTTCTTCCTCGAAGTGTTGCGAAGACGTGACGAATGTGAGAGTTTCTAGGGGAGTGGTGATGTAGTCCAACAAGTTGTCTGTTGACTTTTTTAACTGACTGCCAGATGCCCAAGCGTCTTTCCTCATCCTGCCACCAATTACATCTTCTGTTTCTGCTGCTACATCTACCGTCCAATGCTGTGGTACTCCAGACATGTCTTGACCACATTTTCAAAGTCTTGGTCTCGGGTTAGGTGATCTTGACTAAAACAGTAGCGCTTCCTCCTTGAAATCCCAACTATTTATATACCCCACACTAGTTAGCGTAGCTAGGTATGTTGAAAAATCAAAATCTTAACCCGAAACATTCGTCAACATTTGTTTGGTCTCATTTTGTCACTGTTTTACATAGAAATGTGGGCTTCTGACAATGTCGTTGCTTTGAAGATGAAGTAATCTTACAGTTTTTGACCCAGTGTGACGTCGAGATGGAATGGCTGACATATTCTATAGGTTAAATAAAGTTACTAACCATTTCTTGGACGCTTGAAAGTGCAATACTGCAGGTCAACACTGATGTGAAGAATTTTTACACATGGCTCAGTAAATGGCTGCAACCATGGCAAATGTTCACTTTAATCTGCATCGTAATTATTTTACTGCTCCGTGTCAACAAACGCGTAGCAAACACAGTTAGTAGTCAGTGCTTCAATTTTGTCGGAAGCCAAAAAAAAAAAAGAAGTGCGTTTTCTATCTAAATTTGAGGTTTAGTAAAACAATATCCACCTTTCCAAAGCTGTGGTTGAATCTCTCCATCTCAAGCCGGTTGTGGCAGAGCAAAGAACGGAGGCACATTAACTGCACTGAATCTCAATGAATGCTCCTTTGACGCTGCAGTGATCAGTACAGAACGTCTTGTGAACCAATATTCCTATATTTTTCTCCTTTAATGCTGCAAACTGAATAATGTGGCTTTCATTTGTATTCAGCCGCGCCGAATCAATACTTTGTCAAACCCCCTTTTGTTGCAATTGTAACCATATGTCATTTGGGGTAGGTCTCTGAAGGTCTCGTCCATTTTTTAAACAGCTAGAAGCTCAATTTGGCCCGTCTGAAAGTGTCTATGAACATCAATTTTCTGGTTTTAACAGATTTTCAGCTCAATTTGTGTCTGAACATTTCCTCTGCCATTTTGTATTCAAACCTAAACATGCCCACATCTGATTGGGTGATTTCTGAAGACAATTGTTGGGGTTGTCAAAGTGAAGAGGCTGAATATCAGCCACATTTTTTTGCGTTTTTCTTACTTTTTCTAAATTAAACCATGAAAGCACGCTGACAGATTTCCTCTTGAGCTTTTTGAATTTGTTCTGTACCATTTTGGTTCCTCTCGCAGCCTCACCAACGCCAATCCAGACAGCTGAGGGCACTGAGAGAACTAATAAAGCAACTTAGTGCTGCCTCTTGCTCCAAAGAAACGCTAAATTAATTCACCCAGAATGAAACACTGATGAATTTACCATTCCTAGGTTTTCTTTTTAAAGTTTTTTTTTTTTTTTTTAATCTTTAAAACTCCCTCGGATTTGAGGCGGTTAATCTTTAAAAAGCAGCTGCCTGAGTTTGTGAAACGAAATAAAAACTGTCCTCCTGAAGAACTTTTAGAAGATTAGGAAACCGTTTCCTGAGCTGCTCTTTCATGTCGGCGTCCCAGATTCATCGATATCTTCAGAAAAAAAGCTGCTCCGGCGTTGGTGCTGTGGTTTGAGATAATGGGGAGAAATTTGCACAGTGTCATTATTTTCATTCTACTCCGTGGATATCATTTCAAATAGGCGGTACAGCATGGATATCTTAATAGGCTTTTTTCCCATTCTTTATTTTTCTCCAGTCGCTATTCACGTCGTCTCGCTCTGGGGCTACTAATGCAAACGTTACACAGGCTATTAGAGGTGTTTAGCAGGCTTGTCTCAGAAGACTGGAGTATTTTGTCGAGGCAGATGGACACAGGCCCCCGGGGCTGCCCTCACCCCTGACCCCCTCCTCCACAGATGTCCCAAACTGGAGCCGCAGCGCCGTCCGCGAAGCGGCGGAAAATCAGTAACGCACCGGAACCGAGCAGTCAATAAGCAGGACAATTAGGAGCGTTTGAGAGCCAGTTCTGGCTGCGCAGCGGCGCTCCTCGCTGGGAGAAGCACGCAGCGAGCACAGGCCGGATGAAAGAGGAAGAGGGGCCATGCGGCGCCTTTCTGTGAAGGCCTGTTTGACCGATGGCTCTCCGCTGAATAGGGTTCTGGTGGTAATACATAAATTAAGAGGTTAAGTGAGCCATCAGGAACAAATGTTTGCATTTATTAGCTAAGAATAATGGTTTCCAGCGGCGAACCCACAGCTTGAGTCTTGCCTTCGGGTTGACTTTCTTAGCCACGTTGGATACCTCCTTCGCCTCGGCCATCCTGTCGCTTCATCAATCAAGTCTCATTAACCCTCACTGAGCCGATTCCTGTCGCCGCACGGAGCAGGATTGCTGCGGCGAAGCAAAAGCTGCCGTACATTCGCAGACGTCAGGCGGAGAATATTAATGCCGTTTCGGGTGTGTTCCAACTGCATGCAAAGAAAATAAATAAATAAAAAATGTTTTGAAAACCAATTAGCTGTGGCTTCATCGACACATCAGAGACCGAGGTGTTCACGATGCTCGTTACGCAGAACAAACAGTCCCACTCACGCGCGAGCGGGGGTCCCGCAGGAATGCACGAGGCAGGTGTAAATTTAAACCGTTAATGAGGCGCATCAAAAGCATCAAAGGCGCTCCGTGCTGAGCCATTCTGCCATTAGGCCATACATGAGACAAAAGCCATCAGAGAGCTTTTCCCCCCGCTAAACGCTGCAGAATGGGTCGGAGCTGCAGGAGTCATATTGTAGCTGCAAACCCCCCCCACACCCACCCACTGCCTGCAAGACCCCACAGGGTCAAACACAAGGTAAGTCTAAACTCCTAACAAGACAGATGAATAGCTGCTACTGGTCAGCTGATAGAGTCATTTGAGTCTGGTGGACTCAAACGTCCACTCTGGTAGAGACTCAAAAGTCTCTTTGAAAAGCCTCTGGTAGAGACTGTCGAGTCTCTGGTAGATATACTGTAGGTCTGGTAGAGACTCAAAAGATATCAACATTTACAATGCTCACATGTACATCCACAATGTTCATTGTCAATGTGATGGAATAATAGGTTTTGAATATGATGGTTTTGATATGTGAAATTCCCCCTCTACAGTTTTGACTTGGCTACACTTTGATGATCACAAAGGTTGAATATTGGCAACGTAATGCCAAGTAACTAAAGGCAATGGCCAAACTGTTAGACATCAAGCTCAACAACAGACAAACATTCAGTGATTTACATTCATAAAGATCCCATAAGGGCATAGACTTAAGAAAACCAAGCTCAGGAACATCTGCTCGTAAACTCCATGCCTCCATTCAGAAGTGATGAGCATGAAAGCAAAGCTATCATATGTCACAGAGGACTCTTAATACGATCAGACTGGACGGCTTACGTCAAAACCCTCTCTAAAAAGCTGATTAAAGTTTTATACGCTCCAGACAAAATCAGTGATCTCCATATTTTATAGCCTGATGGTTTTATGTCACAAGGAATTCCTTCTTCATATATCCTTCTTACAATGTTAGCGACTCCGCATTTCTATGACGTACAATTCACTTGCTGATTTGAATAAAAACTATGTATCCGACACTATAGCATAAGCCAAGTCAGGCTGTCGTAGAAGTTATTGGACATGTTGAAAATTTCCATCACTTGACTTTCTTAAAATGGACACAACTGCTACACAATTTGTACAATTGATTCTGAAACGTTGCAGCAAACACCCGATAGTGAGATTATGTAATCCCATGCAAGGCTATGCAGATTCTCAGTCAGCACCAATGAAGAATCACTCAGTCAGCATGAATAATTGAAGGGACTCCAGTGGAAGAACGGTCTTTAATTCTGCTAAGAAGTCTCAGAATATTATAGTCCTTGAGTGATGAACTTTCAGACTGAAATGTTTAGGAAATCATCAAGTTTGGACACAAGGTTGTAGAAAAAGTAACGTATTTTACAGTAGTATGCTGTAAATTTTACATTCTTGATCCCACGGTGGGTTTGTTCTTTTAACAGCAAAGGATTTTGTCATGAAATCCTCAACCAGGAACGACCAAAGTCGTTCTTGAACTCTTGGTCGTCTTAATTTCTTGTGGATGGAAGATCCACTTCTTTCCTCTCAACGGTACATGATCTAATCACGTCGACATTAGAATTAAGACGAGTCACTTGATTAAGAGTTTGCTGTCATTCTTTATCAATATAAAGCTGATATTGGAAAAGTAAAACAGTTTTCTGTTGTGTCAAAATGTCTTTTTTTTATTGCTTATACAAAGCAGAATTGACCAAAACGTTAGCTTAAACCTGATTTGTGTTCTAAGTGCTTTTACAGGGCTTGTGAATATTTTAATGTAAACGTTTTAAAGATGCGACATGACATTTTGTTAAAAGATGGATTATCTGATAGAGTCAGATGATATTATCGTTGATATTATAAAAACTTTATTTGCCTCAATGTACAAATTCACTCGGGCTAAAGGTGTCAGTCAGTAGTTTGTGTGAAACTTTTTTTTTTTTTTTTGCCAAAATACAGTTGCAGTTCTTTCAGCACTCGGTAACAAACTTGTAAAAGTCCTGAAGCAGTGACCTTGGAGAATGACTACCTTACCAACGTCTACTTTTCTCCGTAAAAGACTTTCAGACTTGATGGAATAACAGGTTTGGAATAAAACGTACAACTTTTAACTACGACTGAATCCCTCCTTTATGTTGACAAATGTATCATCTCCACTTCATTTTTCTACATCAGTGTCAATTTACTGATTCGTGAGAGCAGAATACTTCCCCATCTTATTACTGCGAAAATGTTCCTTAGGCGTATGAATATCCAGCACAGTTCCCTTTGGCAGGCAAAGTCTCTTAAATCCTTGAATCTCACCCGGCACGTAGGGGTGGGCTTTTTGGGAAATGAGGTATGTGTGCACGGATCTCCTTGAGGGCCGACGGGGAAGGCACATCCACTCTGTGGGTGGCTATGCGCGCAAGCGAGCGTCGCCTGAATAAAAGGCAGCTTATGCAAATTGGCTCGTATGACCAACTCAGGGGACAACGACTGCGCCTCACACGGAGTCTTAATGTGCCGCTCTGCCAGTGTTTTAGCCAAGACTAACGAGGCTCGGCGCGCCGGCAGGGCCGAGCAGCGGCGAGTTCACGGGCCCACGCCTCCAGGAGTTAACCGTTTGCCAGTCTCGTTATTATTATTATTATTATTGCTGTGGCTGTTTTAGTGAAGAATTGCACGAAGGTACAAAATTCGTCAGCGCATCAGACAAACGTCCCTCAGGAAGTATTCAAGTCGCCTCCCTGCGGGTTCAAAAACCCACATGCTGCACAGGGACCGGTTTAGGAGAAGCATCAACTTTAGCTGCGTTCGATCGCCCAAATTGAAATCCTGAAAATAAATTTGTTTAATGGAAACGAGCTAATTTTGAAAATAAAAATAAAAATAAAAATGTTTTTAATGAAACGTTTCTGCCCTAAGGCGAGGTGGTTTTTCAGTTGTATCCAAATATTTTTATATTTCGCAAAAACTACAGCGGAAACACTGTTTTGTTTTGTTTTTGCATCACACAAGTCACGTGACCAACATCCTGACGTCACTACTGGCATAAAAGATGAAGAAGAAGACAACAGGAAGTGATAGGAGCTTTTTTTTTTTTTTTTTAAATGACGTATCACGTAAACAAACGTAATTTTAGTTTCACTTCTTATTTAATGGAAATGGCAAAATTGCGTCATTTCCTCAACATTAGAGTATCAACAACGTTTTGCGCGTGTTTTGTAATGGAATCGCTGCTAACGAGAGCCGATGTGGTCACTTCGGACAGATGCGGGAGCGACGACTCTGAAGCCCCCGGGATGAGGCGCGCTGGGAGGAATCAGCAAGCAGTCGAGTCCGCAGCCCACTTCTTTGCTTCGGAGGCTTGATAGGTGACAAGGAGATTGCGTGACACACTGGCATGGCAGTATGCTGTTTGTGTGGATTGTCAGGGGGATAACAAACAATGGGGGTCAGCTCCTTCTCCTGTCCTCTCCTCTCCTGGCCTGTCAGTCACTTCTCATCTGTGGGACATCCTGAGCCTCCGAAGCTTGGCCTACTTTCCCCGCTCTTAGACAGAAATCGTCTCAACTTATTTCCTTGTGAATGTCTTTCTGATTTTAATTAACATCGCAGCGGTTAGTGATAAAACAGCACTCTGTCTCTATCTTACAGCGACAGCATCCCACTCCTGCCTGTTGTGTGTGTGAGAGAGAAGAGGGAGTGACAGAGAGTGTGAGCTAAAATCCATAATTTAACCGAATGCCTACGAGGTGCACACAGCAACGTTGATTTCAACCCTCTATTTTTCAGGTCTCGCACGAACAAGTGTTTGCTGTGGGTGTTTTCCGACACGCACGCACACGCCACATCATTTTTAATTGTTGCTCGTGTTCTTACTCCCACCAAACATATAGCAGCGAATACTTTGCTTCTTTTGCAAACGTGGCGCCCGGTATTTGTCATACAGCTCACGCCGTGTATTTATAGCATATTCTGTCTGACAATGTAGTGCATTTGTGAGCATTCATTTGGAAATAATAACATTGACAACTGCTTGAGAGATGGAGGGGCTGAGAGAGGGAGAGGGACTCATTTTGAGCATGTACCCACTAACGAGCTGTATTGTGCTCCAGGCGATGTGTATGATAGCTCCGAGCCTCAGTGTGTGTGTGTGTGTGTGTGTGTGTGTGTTTGGGTTTGTGTTCCTACTTATTGGCAGCTGAGGGATCTTAACAGTCTCTCGTTTTTTCTAATTTCTATGTGCAACTCTCCTGTCTCGCTTTCTTCTTGTCTCTTGTTTCCTCACTTCCTGCAGCATCTTCTTCCTTAGTAAAACTACTTATACCGCTTAAACTTTTCCACATTTTGTCATGCTCCAACCGTCGTCGAAGTTTATTGGGATTATGTTTATGTAGCCAACACAAAGTTGTCCTTAATAGAGAAAATAGAGTATCTATAGTCAGCCCCTTTCATGTTAATACACCCAAGTAAAATCTGGTACCGCCAAGTTAAGTAGAGTTTTCTCTGCTCTTTGAAGTTCTCAGAGGTTTCTTTAGAGGACGTTGGAGAACAAACGGCATCATGGAGACCAAAAAAACACGGCAGACAGGTTCAAGGAGAAAGTTAGTTTACAAAACAATATCCCAAGCTTTAAGAAAATCTTAGGATGCATTGTTAAGTCCATCACACGAACCTTAGCAAGAGAGGAAGTGAAGACGTAGCAAGAAAAGGCCCCTAAATCAGGAGCCTACAACCTGTGGCTCTTTGGAACCTTCCACAATGGCTCTTGATAATTTGGCTAAAGAAATTACTTAATCAACAAATTTCCTAACAAAGAAATTTAAAAACAGATGTAACGAATGCATATTTACCAGTGTTTTTTTTTTTGGATGGAATAAATGCCACTTTAAATTTCCCCAACAGCATGACACAAGTAACAGTAATATATCTTTTCATTCTCATCATCATGCTGGAAACGAAGGTTTTGTTTTATTTTTGTTTAGCCCTCCCATGATCTTAACAGATAAGGTCATTTGGAGCGCCACAAGCTCCAAAAAGCTTACTCTGTGCGTGGTCCGGCAGGGTCGCGCTGACCCTGCGTGCGCTTTTATCAGGTTTTCTTTTTGTGTGTGGTTTTGGGAAACACGGCCCCACTTCACAGCTGTCCGATAGTGACATCTGCCGCGCTCTTCCTGAGTCTGCCGAAACCGCAGGAGGGTTACATCATTTTCCACAAACATCAACATCCCATAGAAGACGAAACCTTTCAATTCTCTTTGTAATTATGTCTTTCTTTTATGTTTTTCATACTTTTAAAACCTAAAAACAGTAATGAAATGGCTGTCCTTTAAAAATTACCACAAATTTCCTATTCTGGATATTTATGAAACATTTTTAAGTTGTTTTTCCACAAAAGGTTATATAACATTTGTGGCTCTAAATGAGTTTTATTTGCTGGACTACGAGAAAAAGGGTCACCTTTTGGTTTGTAAAGGTTAGAGACCCCTGACCTGAACTGACAGGCCAGTGAAACCAGTTTAATGAGTCTTGAGGAGTTACTGTGATCAGCAGTATAACTACTGGTTGGTGTTTATGGAAGACATTCTCCATCTACTCTGACTGGGCTTTAGCTAAGTTGAAAAGAACTCTGAAGATAAGAAGATGTGCCAAGCTGGTAGATGTACCACTAAGGAGTTGTAGCTATGTTGTCAGAAAAATATATTTCCACAAAGCATCGAGTCAGTGGAGCTGAATCAAAGGCAGTTTATGGATTTTCATCTGTAGAGAAAGTTGAAAACTGTCCTTTCCCCTTTTTTCATACCTCACAAATATACACTTTTTCCATATCAGTATATTTCATAAATTCTAAATGGTGGATCTGACGTTACAAAATACGTAGTATATGAATACTTTTGCTCCTTCATCCTTCCTGTTGTGTTTTTCCTCTCCCTTTCCCTGTCTTTGCCTCGCTTCCTAACAACCTCCCTTTACGCGCTCTGATGTTTTAGTTCTTGCTTTGTTACGGCTCCGGCTCTCTCTTCCGTGCCGTTGTTTTTGGAGTGTAATGCATTATCCATCTCCATTCCACTTTGTTCACTCCACTTCACATCAAGTGGCTGCAACTCATGACCAGCGCGCTCGCAAACTGGCACACGCATGCAAAGCCCACATGCTCGCCTCGCCACAGTCCCATTAGCTTTAATTTTTCAGCGCCGTCACAGCGTTCGCCAGCAGCCTTGTCACCGCCCGTTCCCTGGGGGGGCGGGCAGGACGTGGATCCCGGATCAGCCCGCCGACGTTCCCTCCCCACCGCCGGGACGCGGGAAAGCACTCGAATGACCTCAAAGTCAAACTTCTGCTGCCGTGCCCGCCGTTCCCAGGGGGTTCACCTCCCCTTACTGCCAGCGTCCGTACCGACGCCGCCACCATCTCCAGGGAGGTGCAGGAAAAAGAGGGGGACGCGGAGGGTGGAGGGGGGGGATGCAAAAGCAAGACTGTGGGAGGTGAAAAAGGGGGGACAAGAAGAAGATGAGTAGGAGAGAGGGATGTAGAGTGGTTGTGTGGGGGGCTGATTAGAACCTGAGTTTGAAGTGCTCTGCTGCTCAACACTGATTCACGCACTCACAGCTAAACACGCCGTTTCCCAGCGGCGTTACCTTTTATTCAGCACAACAAAAGCTGTAGAGGTGTACAGTGAGCAAAGTCTGGCTCCGTTTAGTCGTTCTTCTCAGAAAGTCGCGGATCTCTGAGGAGGAGTGCTTCCTGTCTGTCCTTACACCCATGGATCTAATGCGTATGTGTGTCTAGCGGTGTTTCACCCTGCCTCCTTGTCCGTGTAAAAGGATGAAAGGAAGAATCAAACCGAACTCCGCGGTATGCCCGGCAGCAACGTGTCCGTACGTTCACCGGTGGAATAAAAAGCCTGGGAACAGCACACGGGATTTATTTCTTCCTGCTTTAACTCGCCTACCCATTATGGCCTTTTGTTGGCTGTAGGCAGTGGCACGCAGAGACATTTCGGGGGGCAAGTGGGAAAGATAAAGGGCACCTTTTGTGCCACGTAGAACCACCGGCTGCTTTACTAGTGCTAGATTTATTACAGTCACAGCTTGATTGAAAAAATTTCAGTTCAATAGCCAAATGCTGCCTGACGAAGATGGTTAATATTGCTCAACGCTCTACAGGCTGGTTTCTGTAACAATCTGTTTGAAACAACAGAACAAAGTATCACAATGCCACATTATTAAAGTCAATCAAGTTTATTTGTATGGCACATTTCAGCAACAAAGTGCTTTACATCACAAAAACATTAAAAAAACCCATCATGAACACATTATACAGTTGATGGTTGTTAAAACCAATAACAGACATTACATTCTGTCATCAATAAGCATCAGATATGTCAGTCAATGTTCCATTTATTATGGTTCAAGAGCAACTCTAAGCCGGTGGGTTTTTTGTCTTGATTGAAAAGAACTCTGTGTTTCGGCTGTTTTGCAGATTTCTGGAAGTTTGTTCCATATTTGCGATGCACAGAAGCTGAATGCTGCTTCTCCACGTTTGGTGCTGGTTCTGGGGCTGCGCGTCTCTTTGTCTGGCAAATCCTTTGGATGAGTCCGGGTTTGTTGCCAGGTGAACAGCACTTGCCAGATTGCTTTACGTCAAGCGTGGTGCGTTAAGGACGTTGTGGTGTGTCCGTACGTTCACCGGTGGACGTACGGAGCTGAGCTCTCAGCGCCTCTGTAGTATTAAGGAAGAAATATGGTTTAACATTAACTTTGGACAAAAAGTTTGGCTCCTTCTTCCTTAAAGTCCACGGATCTCTGGCAGGCGGACTGCGGCTGGAGGAAGTGAAACCACGACACTGCGCGTTGCCGTCACAGATCACAGAGTTTAATTCCACACAAAATAACGCATGAATCAATTAACAAAGCTGCAGAGATATAGAGATATATTCATTACCTGTAACAGGAAAAAATAGAAAAAAGAAACACAAAGAAAACAAGGGGGTTGGGGGCAAAGACGCGTCTTTGGAGAAAGCTTTTTATGCCAAAAGCAAAACAGTGGTAGCATTCTGAATTTTTAACGTTTACATGAAGTTTTATACTGAGTGGGCGTTTCTTCAATTTAATATATTCAACTAAGGCGTTCCGCTCTTTAACCAATTAGAAACTCCCGTAGGAACTACAGGAAACTTGAGAAGTCTCCCAATTTACAACGAAGTTCCAAAGGCGTCTGGTTTCTATCGAGAGACAAAGGCGGACCAGTTAATCTTGGACGATACCAGGTACGAATGTCCCCGGCGCCGAGAGTCTTAAGATAAGATTTCGCAGACACCCATAAATCTGACGTCTCTTCCATTATCTCTCCTAACGTTCTCGAAGAGACTTGCATCTGGTAATTTTCAAAAAATGTTATCTTTACAAACCCCAGTTTTGCTTTTGCACATTCAGCCCCCCAAAAGATTAAGTTCTGCCAAAATAATACATAAAATCCACAGGACAAAATAAAGTATAATTCCTGAGCCATTTTCTAATAGTAAAAAACATTTTCATTCAAACAATTTCCATTTGCTTCTAATATCGTCACAGATAATACAGTTTTCAAATACATTCATCCTTTAATAATTTGTAAATGAGATAATACAATCTTCAGTAAACATGGTATTAATACTTAGAAGTTAAATGTTACGGGGTTTCAATTTTCTATTTTGCATTAGTTTTACACCATCGCAGATGCTGGCCTCCAGCAGTTCTCCCCAACTGCCTGCAAGAATGTTAATTTATGCTTCTGTGTTCTGGCCGGGCTGCAAGCGGCCCCATTTAGTGATCTGCATTCTAACCCCTGTCTGTCCGGTTTAAAACAAGAGTATCAAACCTACCCTTTTACACATGCATAAAATTAACTGCATTAAGCACCAAAATCAATAATTTTCCTCGACAGTAGCTAAGGGGTTGAGATCGTCTCAGTAGTCCCAGTAGAAGGATGTTTCAGCAGACCAACTTGCTTTGGACAATTTCATGCTCAAAACGTTTTGTGAATCGTTTGAAGATATTCTCTTTTTATTCCAACATGGACACAAATGAGTAAATTCTGACACACATTTATGATGAATTAGAGCAGAAGGAAGGCATTCCTGGCCAGCGTCAGAGTCTGACCACACAAATGTGCTTCTGGAACAATAGTTGTTAAAAACAACAACAACACATTTCTCCGATAAAACTTACTTTCGTCAACTTAGACAAAAATCATAACAATAATGTCACACCAGGCTTTAGAAAATACAGTAACATAGTCGAAGAGACTTCTGTGTGGCATACAAACCCCCGTAAAGAAAAGTTACAGAATCGAGAAAGTTGGTGATAAGGTCTACGCACATTTTAACATATGAGAACATAAAAACAATTCAACATAATCTAATTTGACATTTAAAAAGTGTAATTTTATATGAAAGTACCCAAGAAGTAAAACTTTGTAGCTCACAAGTTATGACGAAACTCCATCTTTTATGTGTTTTATTACACTTCATAGATCCTCTTTCATCAAAAGCTTCACAGTCAAAGATGCATTTTAAGTTTTCAAACACACATTTTGCTTTTAGTGCAGAAATCAAAACGCCACCAGTCAAATCGTCTGGCTGATTCATGTTGAAATGCTAAATATTTTTATTTGAACACTCACCCAAATGTAACAAGTGCTTCACGTCACGTCAGCTGGAAAAACACATTTTTCTTTAATGTTCAGAAATGTGATCAATGAAGTTGATTTAGTTTATGCCTGGAAGCGTTTCTTTCTGAACAGTAAAACAAGAGTTTTCTGATTGTTGCATTACTTTACTTTCCAGAAAAACACAGTCGTCGTTTTTCACAAACATTTCCAGATATCTCAGCTTCTTCTTATTCTGAGGAAGGAAAAAGTGATAGAGTCCATTTTCACACGGAAAAGACGGAAAAGTGTATTATTCTGATTCCCTCGTACAACTTGAGAAAACCGATCGCTCTGGCATTGGTGGAAATTTGTTGCGTTTAAAAAAAAGAAGTGTAATTTTAAAAAAAAAATTTTACCATAATTTTTACAAATTTGCTACAGCTCTATTCTGGCAAGTGCCTCGTGCCTGGCGCACACACATCCTCGCACAAACACACCGATGCCCTGGGAGCTATAACTCATGCATGACCACTAAATGGAAACATTTGCTATCTCCTCAACAATACAGTAGAGCAGTTAAATTTTTCATTGCCTGCACCGCTGCTACCCACAACACCCACTCGAAAAGCCCACACGAGCCTCGACACACCAACGCGTCAGAGCTCGCAGGTCGTCCTCCCGCGAGTGCGGCCGCAGAAAAGGAAGCACCTCTCACAACACCTCTCTCTCTCTCTCTCTGAAAACCTCAAAGCTTGCTCTGAGCTGCGCAGACGGGCCGAGGGCGCGGCCGCCTGCACCGAACGTCTCGGTGAACGTAAGGTCGTGAAAGATTAACGCAAACGTACCCCTATTGTCTCGCCATAAAACATTCAGCTGCGTGCGTGTTCAGACTGATACAAGCTCTCAGGCCTCATCCCCTATTCACACACAGACTCAATAGTCACTTTGGGGGGCTTGGGCGGAGGCGGAGGGGCGGTTGTGTGCCACCTCACCGAGTTCCCAACATGCCTTCTCTCGTTTTTGGTGAAAACCTTCGTAGTTCTGACCTACTTACCACCAGCGCCTCAAACGTGTCAGCTGTCAGTTCGCACCACTCAGGACGGTGCAAGTTGTTTTTTCTTCTTTTTTTCCCCCTCCTGTTAAAGAGGCAGTGTTATGTGTTTTCCAGGCACATAATGACAGTTTATAGCACACTCAAGTAACTATGTTACCTTTGGTTGTTAGAAAAATGCTATATATATCAAATATGACTCAAAAAGAAGTTTGACTTTGAAATTTAACACCTTGAAAGGAGGCTTCTGTTTCTGTAAAAACTCCCGCGCTTTCTGAAACTCCGCCTTCAACGCAGCTCCTCTGTTAACCGTTTAACAACGTTTTAACCAGCGCTGCCCTGAGAAGTAGCTCGAATAATGAGCTCAGCAGATGTACAGTTCTACCAGGTGTTTACTCAACTGCTACTCAGTGGTGGTTGTTGTTGTGTCTTGTCTCTATGCTGTAACTGCGAAGTAATTTCCCTGCTGGGATGAGTAAAGTAATTCTATTCTATTGCTAATTGCTGCTGGCTAGTCTGAAGGAGCTGAGTGGGGGAATCATGGAGGAGGGCTGCTCTGTGTGGTGGAAGCTCATAAACTGCAGCTCTCACGGGGAGCTGTGTCTCGAAGGTGGCGCTAGGTCCCACCAAGCTTAACGGTTGCCACGGGAGACGTTGAATTGATTTTGTTTCATGCACGTTAACACTCCAGGTATGTTTTTGATGAGGGAATAACAATATGACACGATGTAAAGCTAAAAAAGTCAATTTTACATAATACTGTCCCTTTAACTGTAAATTGTAAAATCTTCACATCACAAATCAACACATCATACAGTCAACAATTGTGGAAACCAGTAACAAACATTAGATTTTGATGAGTGCAGTTATTAAAATCCTCAATACATACCAAACATGTTGGTCAATATTCCACTTGCTATTGTTCAAAAGCAACTCTAAACAGATGGGTCTTTAGATTTGAAGGAACTGTGTTTTGGCTATTTAGCAGTTTCCTGGAAGCTTATTAAAGATTTGTGGTGCATAGAAGCTGAATGCTGCTTCTCCATGTTTGGTTCTGGTTGTGGGGATCCAGATCAGACCAGAACCAGAAGACCTTGGCAAGTTGGCAAGTAGATACGACGACGACAACAACAACAACAGCATATCTGTAATGCGTCATGGTGTCGAGCCATTCAGTGATTTGTAAACTAACGGAAGAATTATTGTGGTACGAAAGTCTGAAATGGAAAAACTGCTTGATAATTTAGACATGTGTAGACAGGCACCCTTTACCCCATGCTCCTAAAAAATGTCCAGTGCAATCCATCCTTCATTAATCACCCAATTAGTAATGAGAGTCTCACTGTGAGTTGTTGTTCTGAGGGCCTCAGGAGTTTATCAGAGAACAATAGAGGACCACCAGCATCAAGGCAACCCGGATCGTGGCGTAGGTCATACAGATGGTTGCATATTGTGGCAATTGCTGCAGGGGTCGCTGCTGCAATAACTGAAATATATAAATATAGCTCCCCAGGGATGGGCCTAAGGCACCAAAATGGCCGGCGCAAGCTCTAATGGAGACCAAGGAGCACAGCAGACGGGTCAGAGAGAAAGTTATTACAGAGTGTATGGCACAGCTGCTAACGCTACATGACTTGGCCTTCCACCAAAAATGACAGGCAGGGAAAGGAGATCATTAACTGCAGAAGTAGCCAAGACCCTCATTATAAGCTGCACATATCCACAACTCAGGTGGAGGAATTTGGTCACAGGACCTCCATTAGGCATTAGGCTCCACAAATCCAATAAAAATAAAAAAAATCGGTGACAAGAAAAAAAAAAGAAGCTTTTGCTGAAAGAAACATGGTGGTCACCGAGAGTTACAGTGAGGAGGTTTCTTGACGTGCATTCAGTCTGACTCAGTTTAAGCTGTTTTGCAAGAAGGATGGATGAAATCTGTAGCTGTGCAAGGCTTGTAGAGAGATGCCCCAAAAGACCTGCAGCTCACTAACTAGCTAACGGAAGTAAAAGGCAGTGATGCTTTTATTTGTGCAAATTGTAGTCAGCCACACACCGTTTTCCTTCCTTTTCTCATGATCCATGTGCTTCTGTGTCTTGTATGTCGTCTGGTTTTACCTTTCAGTCGTTTTTTGGGGTTGAGACATTGTGCATTTCATACCTGATTTACTCCATCTTGTAATTTGTAATACTCCCTTTCTGTTCTTTGCTTTTGGTTCTGTTAAGAACCTTTTGTGTACTAGTACATAAACCCCCCGATTCTTCACTTTCAGATTAGTCTCTCCTGGTTGTCATTCAATCACCTTCCCAGCAGTTAACGGCCAGCCAGTTTCATCAGATCCTGGTTTGCCTGTGTTCCTGTCACCGTTGCTTTGCTGTTAGAAACCGCGTCTCCTTTACAAAAAGTCCGCAAAACCGTCTATATCCCACTAATGTCGAAAACACACAATTTTGCAGTTGTTTCCATTAAATAAGGAACACAATTACAATTGCACGTGAATATGTTTGTCAGTCATTACAAATGAAGCTGCAGCTACTTCCTTCTTCGTCGTGGTTTGCGCCGGTGGCAACATCTGATTGTTGATCATGTGATACGAAAAAAAAGTGTTTTTCCGTTGCAGGTTTGCGAAATAAACCAAATACAATACGGCCAAACGACCTCGACCTAGCGACAAAACGTTTCATCGAAAAACAAGTCGCCGTGTTTCTGTTGAGTGAATTTGTTTTCGAAATGTCAAACTGCGCATTGGAAACGCAGCCGGAGCCACATTCTCCCCTGATCCTCTCGTGCTTATTCCTCCCCTTTGGTACATTTCCTAATAAATCACCATTATCTGCAGCGTGAAGCAGCCCCTCTCTTGCTTTTCATTTCTGTCCAACTCATCAACGGAACATGACACACTTTACAATTATGCATGACTTTGGGGTATCTGACAGCAGTCCTCGAGAGTTACTACGCTGCCACTTTTAGATGCTTCCTTCCTCCTGCACACCTGAATCAAATCAATGGTTCATTACTAGGCCTCTGCAGAGCTGAATGACGGCTGATGAGGGAACTCCGCCATTTGTTTCGGGAGGCATTCAGAAGTCGCATGAGAGCGCTTTTCGAGGGGCGGACTTGAACATTTTAACTGCTTGATATCAAAAGGAGCAACAAAACAGCCGCAGTAAAGGCAGAGTCAACACGTAGCTGCGTCTCCGGCGCAAACACAACAGTTTCCTTGCTCCGCTGCAGCCCTGTGCCATTTCAAACCCCAAGCAGCTCTTTCACTGTGTTTGTGAAGCCGTCTCTGTTGACATGTGGCCACAAACACACTGACTTTCCCCACAGTTACAGTTACAGTTACAGCACTCGTGAAAGTATTCGCCCACTTGGACGTCTTATTCTTCTATTGCTTTATGTGCATTTGTTATATATTTGTATTTACTTGTCATTGACATCAGTTTTCATATCAACATAAAAAATGTTTTTGTCAAAAAAGTCAAATTTTGTTGATCATGATTGACTTATTTGCAATAAAAAGAGTCAAACATCCAAGGGGGTGAAATGCTTTTGTTAGTCGCCGTATTGTGCGACACCACTCTATTCAACGCAGCTGCATAGAAAACGGTCTAAATGTCACAACCCCATCCGTTTTCAGCCATGGAAAGTGAATTTTCTTCAGTTGTTGTGTGGAAAGAAAAGCAAAACAGAAAAAACTAGATGGTGGAATACCATCTGGGCATTTTGTGGAGTTGTTGTGAAACACAGACAAAACGAAAAACCTTTTTTTGAAGCCTGAGGGGTTTGGAGATGGAGAGCGACACATCAGCATCGACCTAGAAAGTTTGTCTCCCTTCTAGAGCGGGGCAGTAACTAGTTACATTTACTCAGTTACATTTATTTGAGTAACTATGTTGTTGTGATGACTTCCTGAAGGTTGGAAAGAGCAGGAGCTTCTTACAGAGAGAGAGAGAGAGACGCCCAAATTCAAGGCAATAAACTATAAAGTCAAATTCCTTTTGAGTCATGTTTGATGTGTACTGCAGTTTCATAACAACTGAACATAACATGGTTACTAGAGCTATGCAATGGTACTATGTGCATAGAAAACCCATAATACTGCCCCTTTAACATTACGCCACTAAATCGATAATTGGAAAACCAGCATCATATCTACAGGGGCGCGGCCAGGAATCTTGGGCCCCCTGACAAAAAATTAAATTGGCCCCCTCACGCAGCTGCTGTCACAATTTTTTGAGTCTATCTGATTTATCAAAAGCGTCACAATTTTAAAGCCTTGCTTTCTTTGGTCCAATACTGATAACTAGCACAATATTTACTGCTCATGAATTTTACATGCAACAGTCCCCAGGCCCCAATTTTTTTATTTTTTATTTCTATGAACAAAAAATAAATTATGGAGGGCCCCCTGTTGGTCAGGGGCCCTTAGAATTGTCATAACCTTTCCCCCCCTGTATGCCGCCCCTGCATATCTGTATCAAGCAATAAACCTGATATCCATACAGTACAACAGGAGTTTTCTTGGTTTCTTTCAACCAAAACAATGTCAGAAGACAAAAACGTGGCACTGAGGAGCAACTGGCTGAAGGACATTTAATCAAACATTGGCTGTGTGATTATCTTTGAGCCTGAAAACATCATTGTAATCTCAGCCGTTTATTGATTCACAGAAAGCATAAAACAATCATGATCATTCAGACAACTAGTGGAATAAAATATTAAAATGTTCTTGCTTGCGGGTGAAAAGAATCGAGACGGGAGATAACCCTTAAAAATGCAAAATATGAACGTTTTCTCATCGAATCACCATAGCAAGGCGGAGGTAAAAACATGTGAGACGTTGTGGATTAAAAGCATGCCACAAATCTGAGGAACAATCGGCTCAGAACAGCCAGAAAAACTCGAGCTTTTTCACCGTCCGTGTGTTTGTGACAGAAATATTGAACCAGATTTTGTCCTTTCTGTTGTGCCCAAGGCTTTTAGTGGCTCGATAGTTGCGGGGGTTTTTTGTTGGACGACATTTTAGGTTTCGAAGGAACCTTGAACACGCCTTAATAAAAAAATTAAAAAAAAGTTTTCAAAATGATCACGACTGGGAGAAAAGAAAAAAAAAAAAGAGAATGTGTTTTGTTGTTTCTCTCTCTCTCTCTCCCTCCTGCAATCTGATAAGCTCCTGCAAGCTGACTTCCATCTGAGCTGATCAGAAAACAACAGCTGGGTGGAAGGTAGGAAATGAAATGTAAATCTTATGGTAAACTCCGCGAAGTGATGAGCGAGAGCGCGCAGCACTGTAAACACAGGGTGCAGTTTGGGGCTTTGGCGTTTAATATCTGCCGTCTCTCTTTTATGGAGCCCTCAAAACGGAGAGCGCTGTTGTGTTTGGGGGCCGAACTGGCGTTGCTCTTTGTCGCGAGACGAAAGCAGAAGAGAAAAAAACCAAAGCGGCACCGTGAAGAATAGCTGGGCGGAGAGAAAGAGAGGCTGAGTGAACCCATGGATGCACACGCACACACACCCACACACACACACACATAAGGAACGAATCATCATTGGAAAATCATTAGAAATCTGGCGAAGTAGAGGGCCACAGATTGAGGGACAAACCCGTCATTCAAGCACACACAAAGACACACACACACACACACACACACACACACATGGAGAGGCAGTCAGGTGGAAGGGTAGCGGGGCGGCCCCCCACACACACACACCCCCACGCCCACACACCCACACACACATAGCTTCATCCACACAAACAATCCTTCATGTTTCCCTCCCGGCCCCTTCTCCTCCTCCTCCTCCGTCCGTCGACATTTATTGCTCCTTCTGTGTGAATATCTTTGAGTTTTATTCTCATGTCGGCCATTGTGTGCGCGTGTGCGTGTTGGGGTGTGTGTGTGTGTTTTCTCACTGTGAATAGGAGCTCCATTAGTGATTCATTTGTGCGTGGTTAACCATTGTGGAGAAAAAGGCAACATTTTATTTGTCTGAACTGAACCCGAGCCATATGGCTCCTTCTGCTCCCCCAAAGATCTTCTCTGAACTCAGGACTCTCACCCTTACACTTTCATCAGCCTCAGCTCGTTTCTTCAGTCCATGACTTTTACACTTCTGCTGCAAAACATGTTTAGAGATGCACAGTGAAAAAATGTCTAGTGTCAGACATTTTCAAAAACAGTATTTTTCTTTTTAATCTACATTTGCACCTGTGACACAGGTAGAGTTTGGGGAAATTTTCTTTTTTTGGAGTATTTCTTCTGCATTGTATGTTTTACTTTTACTTGAGTAATATCATTATATTATAATATTATTATGAAGTATTGCTACTCTTGCTTGAGTAAACTTTCTGGATACTTTAGCCACTGTGAGTTGCTTCACTGAATGAAAAACAAACTTGTTTTAACCAAAAATTCACCAGGCACAGACACACACCTGTAGTTTTTCGTTAGTTTCATAAGTTTTATATTGGAAGAAATTTGCTGGAGTTTTTGGAACATAGAAGGCCGCGACAGGCAACATGAGGAAATATTGACATTTATACCTTAAATTGTTCAATATAATCTTAGCTGCACCTTCATCTTTCAAAGACAGGAGGGTTAACCTGATGAAATAGCCTCTGATATGGATATAGTATATTAACAGTTAAGCCCAAAACTATTTTTAATTCACAAATTTTGATTTCCATACTTTTTATAGAAATAAAAGTTAGCTTTACCCAGGAAATATGACAGTTATCTTTCAAATTATACTACACCAATGGGAAAAAAGAGCAATCTGTTTTTATTTGCATTATTTACACACTTATCAACATTTAGTCTGGACTTTTTTTATTGGCATTAAAGCAATCAAACCCTCCATATATTTACGGACCAGCTTTATGCATGTTTTCATTGGTGTTTGTTTTTACTTAAAGGTTTTGTTGGCTCTGTTGGCCTTTATTTGAAAGTAGTTTGACAGGAAACAGGGTAATCAGAGAGGAGGAAGACGTGGCAAATGTCGCCAGGCCAGGAATCGAACCTGCGACCACCGTCACGAGGACTAAGGCCTCAATACGTGGGTCGTGCTTTGGCCCTGCACCACCACAGCACCCCTCCGTTGGTGTTTTGATAGTTTAGCTTTCTGTTTTTTTTAGGTTGGAAGTGGCAATTTTCTACTGTAGGCTCAGAATGCGGTCAGCAACATAAAGATATGCAAAAATCAATGACAGATTATAAAACATACTCCTTTCTTAAACCTAAAATCATTACCTGATGATAGAGCACTACTCTATGAGTAAGTCCTTCTTCAGAAGTTAACGTGTCTTCTCTGGTGGACGGTTGTAGTAGAACCACAAGATGGAGTAAGGAGTTCCCTCCAGGGGGCTTTTGTTGACAAACGTAGAGGTATTCTTGGCAATCACCTTAAGTGTTGACACATTTGTTCTGAGTCCTCCATTGGTAACCGATGCAAAACTAATCAACTGATTACAGGAATAATCCTGTTTCACTTTGGGCACATGTTCCAGTTTTTGAAAACACAAGCTAAGACTCACGTGGTTAAAGATGCAGCTCCAAACTTTTATGATTGTGGCATGTTTGTTTTTGTGTATGAGAGTTACCGTTTGTCAAAGGATGTCTGAGGTTGGATGTTCCATCCCTGAACAGCTGGCACACCTGGCATTAATTACCTCAATGGGTTCAGAGGATTTAAGGAACAGCATTGTCCGATGATTAACATTGCTGGCTAGCTCTTGCCATTCTGTTTTCCTGTGTAGAAACCTTCTGATTTTATTAGTTCAAGTTTTCTTACCTGACGTCTACTTATCATCCACTCTTGTGGTCCAACATTGCAATCCATTTCCTTGTCTCTTCCAGAATCAGTCCTCTTCATGGATGTCCTCTGCACCTCCAGAGGCCTGCGCGCTCTCTGCCACCATAGAACTCTGGGACTCACCACTCCAGGGCCAGATCTACCTCCCTTCATACATCGTCCTCACTTCAATGCCATGGCCGTCACCAATCTGCTACTTCCCAGTTTCATGCTGAACTCTATTAAAGCCGCCAATTAACCGGTCCTTCTGCTTCCAGATGCCTCTTCCAACCAAATCGGTGAGAGAACGTCTTCGGTCACACATTCAACTCATTGTACATATTGTAAATCAGGGGTCTCCATCCCTAGTCCTCAAGATATACTGTCCTATAGGTTTTAGAAGCAACTCTAATCCAAAACACCTGAATCAAATGAAAAGCAGTTACGATGCCTTTGCCAAACTTGATGGCATGTCAAAGAGGTAAATCAATCATTTGATCAGGTTAATAGAGCAGGGATGCATCTAAAACCGGCAGGACAGTAGATCTCGAGGACTAGGGTTGGAGGCCCCTGTTGTAGATACACCTGCTTTCCTTTATCTTTGGTGTAATTGGATTGATCCTCTATGTGGGTCAGGTAGCTGCCTATTAATATGACATAAACAATGCCAATAATGCCAATAACGCCATGTTCTAACATGTTCAAGCTTAGGAAGGACATGTCCGAAGGTGCATCCAAAACGATACAAATGGAAAGACTTAGCTAAACCGTGAATCAACAACTTTTTACATACAAACCTAAACAAACATGCTTGAGAGTTGTGGTCATAATCTTTCCACAGCAGAACGAAGCACACTGTTCATAAGGTGACGGCAGAACCTGTCAAAATTAGCACCGGCAGCAGGTCAAAGTTTTACAGAAAATCCATAAATGGATATTAGCCAGAATTACTGTTCGGTGAACCCCTATCCTAAAACCCTTCCTGTTTCTTTTAGTTTACTTTTGACTTTCTTTCCTTTCTCTGGATATCAGCCTGTGTGTGTACGCTCTCTCGCGCGCCCTGTCTCTAGGTCGATGGAGACGGGCCTCTTTCGCTGTCAGCTGCAATCAGCCCTCACGTGCGCCTGTAATGTTGTGTATTGTCCGAACGCATCACCAGAGGAGCATCTGAGACGTCCATTAAAGTTCAAAGCAATTTATCACCATCTTCCCTCCTCGTCCTCCACCTCTTCCTCCTCCCCACCCTGTCACAATCTCCTCCTTCCCCATCCCTCCGTCTGAGTGGGGTAGCGTCATCCTCTCGCTCCCCCACTCCACCCTCCCCAACCCTCGTCGTGTTCGGCGCAAATTAAAATTCAGACGGGATTAATCGACACGGTTCTAATTTGTCGGCCGAGGCAGGTTGCAGGAGGTGCGCGGATGCGAAATTAATTCACAATTAGGACGAAGGGGAGGAAGAATCATGGCGGAGATTCTGTGTTTTGTTTTCTTCCGTCTGTCTCTCCCCAGCTTCTGTCTGTCACACTCGCTAACTCGAGGTGCCCTTGACATCTTGAGTGTGATTTGTGACAAGCCCGGGCTCCTGGAGGCATTTGAGCGTGCACGTGCATGCGGGCGTCCGTACGTTGCGGTGCAGCGCGAGGCGCCCAGCGAGAGAGCCGTCCGAGAGTTTGTTTCCCTGCGTGACAGGAGTCACCCTGGGGTATGATAACTTTAGAGGGCCCGGTAGTTTAAATATTAAACTGGCCTTAGCGGCTGACAGCTCCCTCACAGCCGTTCAGCAGCCGTTCAACATGCGTTTCACAAACACTCGCCCACACGTGTTCCAGCCTTGACAGTAAGTAGCTTTCCTCGGCGCAGACGCGTGTGTGGACGTGCCAGAGCAAACTATATGCGCTGGGAGTGCTGGGAGTGTGTGTGTGTGTGGGGGGGGGTGTTTGTGTGCGACACAAGGTTGGATTTGGACTTGTTTTTAATCAGTGGGATTTTGCAAATGGCCTCGGGCTTCTCCCAGGGACTAATTAGCGATGTGACTTCGGCATGATAAATAAACACGCGCACGCACCGACACGCGCGAGCGCCGCGTTAAAACACATAAAAGAATACCAAAGAGGGACTCGGGATTTGCAGATCAGATGGAACAGAAGCACATTTACAAGGGAAATAAACAAACGCCTAATCTACATGGTTTCTTTCTGTCTCTAGCCTCATTTCCTCAGTTTCCCCCCCTCATCCCACATTTTCAACATTACTGTCGAGCTTTTACTTTCTCTCTCTTTCTCTCTCTCCACCTCACACACACTCACACTCAGACTCTACAATTTAATGTGTTGACAGCCTGTGCCCAAGTGAGAGCAGAAGGTTGACGGCCTGAGAGAATTCCTTAGGCTTTTCTACACTGCACCTTAATGTACACACACACACACACCCCTACACACACACACAGATTCTGGCTGTGTAAACCGTAGAGATTAGCAGCTCATTACCATACCACAGGGGTAGGGCGAGCGAGGGTGGGGGTACGCACAGGGGACTGTGTGTTTCTGACTGTGTGTGTTTGTGCCAACACACCTCAGAGTGTTGTCTTCTGGTCACAACAACAACTGTTCCGTTATTTGCGCGAGCGTGCCAGAGCGAGGGCGTCTTTAATCAGGAGGACAGAAAAAAACAGAGGCCGCCGAGAATAACCGAATATGTTTTCATCGCCGAGACAATCAGCAGATTAAACAAATTCACCTCGTTAAGCAGCTAATCCATCTGTCCAATCAGCGGGAGGGGAAGGACGGAGGAGGCGGCGGTGACCCCGGACAGATGTGGAGATGATCCACTTTCCAGAGCAGCAGCTCCGATCCGGGGGAGGATTGTTTAGTTGCATTCGTTTGAAGTCCTGCGTTTGGCACGAGAAGAGGACCGCAACCCAGTTTCAGAGAATCCTGCTTGTTTGTTTTGGGCAAGTTGATCAAGTTCAGATCTGAAGCATGGTGTTCTGTCTGATTGTTATATAGAACAGGTGTCTCCTATCAGTCAGGCTTGTAACAGCGTGTAGATTCACCAGTCAAATCTAAAACAATAAAAGCAGCAAACATTTCCCTTTGACTTCTTATGTCGCCGCAGCCATTATGAGCCCAGAACCGTTTCATGTTTCTGTGCAGGTGGTGTTTAGTGCTGTTCTCTCGGCGAGCAACAGCGCAGGGTTGCTGTTGTTACAATTTTTAGTTTAAAAAATGTTCCACTTTCTCTTTTGGGGAAAAGGTCAAGACTGCAGGCGGGCCAGACCACAGCTCCCCTCTTCCTCAGGAGTTCCCATTGCAATGGTACCTACAGTATGTCTCTCTGTCTGTCAAAACAAAAGTACAATACGACATAATTTAAATGAAATCAATCAAAAAGCTTCCCAAATAATTAGTGATTATTAAGTAATTAGTTATAAAAATATAATTCATTTAAAAACAAACACTTTAATCAAAGCGGATTAGTGACAATGGGATTTGTGTGATCTACAATTTTCCATCTGTCCATCTATTGTCTCTCTAGCCGCTGTCCTTGCGGTGTGGTGGATGGCAGGTCCTCATTGTTGGCAGCCAGTGGGCGAGAGACGGAGGACACCTTGGACAGGCCAGCAGTCAGTCATAGGGCTTCATAGAGACACACAGGACCAACAACCCTGGATACACACACACACACATCCCTGTACTTCTACCAAATTGAAGACCTTGTATTTACTTCCATTCATTTGAGGAACTGAATTTATGTCTAACGTTTTCCCGAACCTTAACCATTACCAGTCCGTTCCTAGCCCTAACCTTATCCAAAACACAATTCACACCATACCTCTGGACTATCCTCAAATTACCTATCTTTGTAACTGTTGTAAAAGTGCTACTCTATATGTAGTACAGAGTATGTCTTGCTTTCTTCACAAAAACTTTGCATAGGCTTCCATTCATTTTACATTAATTCATTTTACATTCTCCTTGTGAGGACAAGGCCTTGGTCTCCATGGTATGCGTTAGGAAAATGTTCCTTACAGCAGTGGTCCCCAACCCTGGTCCTCAGGGACCGCTGTCCTGCATGTTTTTGATGAGTCCGGACTAAAGCACAGCTGATTCATATGACTGCATTTACCTCTTTGGCATCCCTGCAATTGCTGCAGAAGCTGCTTAATCACCTGTTCATTTAACCCAGGTGTGCAGCAGCAGGGAAACACCTAAAATATGCAGGGCAGTGGGCCCTGAGGACCAGGGTTGGGGACCACTGCCTTACAGTGTATCTAATACCTAAGGGAGATTTAGAATAACAAAGTAACATACAGTAGATTCAAACCCATGACCTTCCTGTTGCATAGCAACAACTTTCTCACCATGCAGCTCGTTACAACAACACAGTGAACATTTATTTTCTTAAAAGTACTTTAAATGTGAAAAGTCTTTAAGTAATAAACAAATGACTGAGACATTTTATGGAGAATTGTCATCACATTATTCTACGCAATTTCAGTTTTTGCATTTTAGATTTATTTTGTTAGATGAGGCAGTGCGGTGTGTTGGTGTGCTATTTGCTTTAAACAATGGCACTTTAGCTCGAACCAAACGGACGTTAAATCTCCATACAGTGTTTGCCTGAGCATCGAGGTGATGTTGTCTGTACATATCATCGTTCATTTGATCCCTCATATAATGACTGATGAATATTTGGAACACATGAAAACATGCAAAATCGACTTTTTGAGCTTTACACAATGTTATGATGTTATTCCTTCATCAAAAACACACCTGGAGCGTTGCCTTGATTCTTTTGTGTGTATTTGAGAAATCCTTTAATTTCCCGTGGCAACCATTCAGCTGGGCAAAACGCCCGGGTGGACCTAGCACCGCCTTCAAGGATGCAGCTCCTCCTTGGAGCTGCAGCTTCCAAAATTCTGAGCTACCGCCTCACAGAGCATCACTTCCCCAGTCACTTCCCTTCTCAGCTCCTTCAGACTAGCCAGCAGCAATTAGCAAACACCTGGTAGAACTGCACATCTGCTGAGCTCATTATAGGGGCCACTTCTCAGTGCAACGCTGGTAAAAACCTTGCTAAAGGGTTAATAGAGGAGAAATATTGCAATGACTTCCTCAAGGCGGAGTTTCACAAAGAGCAGGAGCTTCTTAAAGAGACAGAGACCCAATTTCAAGGGGTTAAATTACAAAGTAAATTTTCTTTTAAATCATACGTGATATATACATTATTATTATAACAACTGAAGGTAGCATAGTTTCTTGGTGTGCTATAAAATGACACCATGTGCCTAGAAAATGCAAATTACGGCTTTTTATTTTTGTGTTACTCTATAAAGCGCAGAATGGTAATAGTTTTAACTTTATTTACAAAGAGCCCATTCACAAACTGTTACTATATTTAGCTAATATTTACCACGTTTTTATTATTATTCAACAATACATCTTTAGATCACAGCACATTCGAGGTGGGATGAGTGTTGATGAATTTGTTTTCGGTTAAAACCAGCAGATAAGATTTTATTTTAATCTTTGTTACCAATATTTTTGAGTGTAACCACGAAACGGTACCACTTCTAAACAAGATTATCACACTGTGGGATCCCGCTCCTACCCAGGCCTAGCTCGTCTATTTTTAGTGAACAAGATGTGAAATACTGGACTCATCTGACCACTGCACACATGTCCTCTGTGTGATGATGCCTCCGAGCCCAGAGGTTAATAGAACAGCTTTTCTGGGGAGACTGAAGGTGCAGCTGGCTGCATTGAAGGCTACCATGCTATGCTTTCCAAATGTTTCACAAATGATAGATAGATAGATAGATAGATAGATAGATAGATAGATAGATAGATAGATAGATAGATAGATAGATAGATAGATAGATAGATAGATAGATAGATAGATAGATAGATAGATAGATAGATAGCATTTATTGTCATTGAACAGAATTCAACGAAATTTCCATTGCAGCTCCCGTGGAAAAGGTCAAATATATACAGTATAAATAAGCAAACACACAATAATAATAATAACAATATATACAACTAAATTAAATTAACTTAACTGTTAATGAACCTCTCGCCCATGTTGTTCCAGCAGCTGTTGACAGGGAGTGTCCAGCGTGCTTACACCGTGTCCTTGTGGACGCTCTCTGAGATTCCCTGAATCCTTCTACGATACTGTGGAGCACAGAGGAAGAATCGGGAAAACCTCCTCAGAACAACACTGGTGTGACATACACCATCACTTTCCCTCCATTTTCTTCCCAGCAATTTAAAGTTTTGTGGTTTAAGACTATGAAGATTTTTTCCTTCCTAATATTAAAATTGAATAGATAAATAAGCACAGTGGACCCCCAACCTATTGGTGGTTCAGTATTTGCAGATTATTTTGAATTATGATTCAAAAGACAATGATGCTTGGGAAGCTAAAATACCTAGTTGTAATGCTGCTTCACATGTCATTTCCTGGCATTTGTAAAGCAGCCAATCCAGGAGCAGCACTCATTTTCCTTGGCTTTGATTGGCTACATCCATAAGAGATAAGGAAGATCATAGATGTTAGCTTCTGCAGTAGTGCGAAGATGGTTTTCACAGTGAATATTAATGCATGAGGTATATTTTGTGTTTAAACTATTGAAAAAGGCAATATTAGGGTTTTTGGAGGGGGTCTCAATCTGTGGATTTTAGCTATTTGCGGGTTTCAGTGAATACCGGGGGTCCACATAGATTTTCCACTGTGAAAATTTATATTCCATTTAACGTTCCCAAATTTGGTCAAAATCCCAACCATCACTTCTTGGCAAGTTTGCCAATTCTTGGACTTTTTATGCGAAAATTGAAAGCAGCACATTTATTCTGTATTTACCCATATTTGTTTCCTCTACTGCCGATCTTTCTGAAGTTCCTTTCTACACATTTTGGTATAATTAGCAGTTCTTAAAACACTTATAACAACAGCCTGCAAAAATCAGTAGAGCTAGTTATTCCTGGAAAAAGAAAGGAAAAGAAAAAGCAGTTGTGCAACTGTGTAAATACCAGGTCCAATTATGAAGCCATTGAGGAGTTTGAAGTGAAGCCCTGAAATAAAAAAGGAAATAATTTTTTGCTCCAAAGTCCACTGTACATATCTCTCCCCATAATTTGCAGACTGCATTAAGATGATTATGCCATCAAACTGTGCAGTCAACCATCAGAATGTAAGAAACAAGCCGCACAACAAAGAGCAGCATGGGATGATGACAGTCCTTTAGGGACGGGGGAGGGAGCGACAGAGGAGTGATAACAGTGAAAGCATTTTGAAAATGGACCTTTAAGATGGCTGAAATTGGATGAATCATGATGATACTTAATAACACACATTATAAAGCAGTGCCCCTACAGCAAGGAAAGAGGGGGAAAAAAAAGTCCAGCTTTATTTAAATAAAAAAATTTTGTTGCCCAAGCCTCTGGTAAAACTCACCATCTCTAAATAATAATAATGTGATGCGCTTTTAAACTGTAAAAAAAAAAAAGAACGCTGAATGGCATCGCTTAAATACTAGAATTATTCGAAAGTGCAACGAAGTCATGCTTAAACGACGAGACGTTAATATTTGCTGTGTGATAAATACCCTACGCGCTTTTAAACCAGCTCCATCTTTACCATCATATTGTTCCTTGAGCAAGAATCTATAAACATTGGGGACTAAAGAAACCAGTCCAAAAAAAAACAACAAAAAAACTGTCAATATAGCAAAGGTGTGTGTGCTTCCATGAGATTTAAGGGGGAAAATAGCAGTAGCATATTGCTACTTTTATCAGCAGGAAATGTTAAGACCTCCATAAAAGTAGAGGGTTTTCACACCAAGAAGGAAAGACGTTAGCAATGAACTAAAATAATCGTTTTTTTTATTTTCATCAGTCTAGGATGGATTGATGTCATGTCCAAACTCTGATCCCCATCATTCTACTTTGGGGAAGATTGGAAAACTATGACAGCTTCCAGTGGTGTTGGGTACAATCATCTGAAACAACTTAACCCAAAATCAGAAGCCCTAGGAGTCCAATGAGTCATCAGGTTAAACGTCAAAGTTTACAGCAGAAAAAAATCAGAAAAACACTTAAAATTATCGCTTGTTTAAGTGGAGAAAGTTGCAATGGAATGAAACCTCTTTGTGTCCCATTGTCCTTCTTTTTGTTCTTTCTTTTTTGTTCGATATTTTTACAGTAAATCCTGCCCGCTGCATTAAATATGTGGCATAATTTCACAGTGATCATTTTTTGTTTTGCATTTTGAAAAGATTGTAAAGGGACCAAGAACTCTGATCCCAATCATTCTACTTTTGGAAAGTTACACTATTTTACAGTGCAACTTTCCGAACAGCTGATCCTACACCTTTGTGGGTGAACCAGATGGATTTATATTTATTTAATAACAAAAGAAAGCTTCCATTAAAAACAACCAAAAAAAAACCCAATAGCTAATATATTTTAGCTATTGATCGTCAGTGGACACTATCATACTTTGTTTTTGTCTAGTTCTTCGGTTCTTCAAACATTTTCTTAGCATGTTATGACAGCAAAATGATGCCTTATAGTAATGTTAATGTCATTGGGTTGTGTTAATAACTTCAGTTCTCTCTAAAGAATGCGTTGTTACCATACTACAGCAGCCTAGCTGAGTAGCTAGCACATGCGAGTGATAACTATGTTCAACATTCCCACTTTGACTGAAGAATCAGTCATAAAGTCAATGGCTTGCAAAGAAGCTAGATTGTTTTTTTTGTTTGTTTTTTTTTACATTTGTGTCGCAATTGTATCAGTTAAGCGCAAATTGCACAGTACGCTGTAATAATCAGGTACTGGAACTGCAGATCAAGATCAAGAAACGTATAGATCAGACAAAATCGGTTCTAAATTGTCTGGACAGTGAACACTATTATCCTGCTGGAAGGGACACCGGCCCTCCGCCCCACTTTCTACTCTTCTCTGACCTCTAATTTGGTCTGGTTCAGGTCAGCTGCCCTGTATTTAGCTCCATCCATCTTCTTGTCAACTCTGACCAGCTTCCCCCTTCCTCGCTGGAGAAAAGCATCTCCACCATGTTTTCCTGCTGGTGTGCTGTGTTTGGGGTTATGCGCAGTGCTACCTGCTCAGATGAGACCAAAATGAAACTTGTAGGTCTGCTTTCAAAATGTTACAGCAGGTAAAATCAGTATTGAGCACATCCCGATTTTTCATAGTAAACCTATTTCTAAAGGTGGTACTGGCATGACATTTTCACCAGGTATTGGTAGCAACCCAAGTACTCCATGCATGGAAAGAAACTAATCATCTTTGTGGTTTTGTAGGATCTCATTGCATAATTTTTATGGCTAAGTTATTTAATAAAGGGGCAATCTTGTGTGAAATTGACTTTTTTGAGCTTTACACCAGGTTATAATGTTATCCCTGTTACACCTGGAGTGTTATTTTGATTCTGTCATGCATGTTTGAGAAATATTTTAATCTCCCCTGGCAACCATTCAGCTGGTTTGAACGCCTGGCTTTACCTGGCACCGCCTTGGAGGGTGAAGCTCCTCCTCTGAGCTGCAGTTTCCAGGCTTCCACATCACAGAGCAGCCCTTCCCCCCGCATCTCTCCCTCTCAGCTCCTTCAGACTAGCCAGCAGCAATTAGCCAACACCTGGTGGAACTGTGCACCCGCTGAGCTCATTTTACGAGCCACTTCTCAGTGCAACGCTGGTGAAAAGGTTGTTAAAGGGTTGATAGAAGAGAAATGTTGTGACGATTTCCTGAGGGCAGAGTTTCAGAAAGAGCAGTAGTTTTTTCAAGAGACAGAAGCCCAATTTCAAGGCGTTAAATTATAAAGTCTAATTTCATTTCAATTGTTATTATTAAACTCAATTGTGCTGTGAAATGGCACTGTGTGCCTGGAAAATACATAAAACTGCCCCTTTAAACTTCTCCACAACCTCATCGATACTGTGGTGAATTTTAATCACGAATGTCAGAATAAACGGGCGGAACAGAAATTGATCCCAAACTTTTCTGACTAAAGCATAAAACAGTTTAATTTCACAATAATACAATGTTTTGTGTTGATCTATCACAAAAAATCCCATCCCACTGAAATGTGACAAAATGTGAAAAGAATCAAGAGAGTATGAACATTTGTTCAAGGTACTGGTTCTGTCTATCTTATATTGAGTCAAAGGATGCATTATCTTACCAATCACCTCCGAAGCGGTTGAATTATCGCCAAAAAACACCATTGTGATTCTTTCAATCACAACTTGCGCGGCTGTCGACTCGGTTTCATCGTCTAGTGAGATTCAGCAAAAAGATAATGTGCTTAGCCAAAAATCATTATGCGTCTCGTCTGTGACACTTTGTGGAGTCATTTACCGTATCCTCTTCCCTGAGCATTAGTTAGGCTTCACAGACAGAGGACAAAACAGACTCTTGACTCATGTTTCATGCTGCAGGAGATGGCAGGTAATGTGCTCAACAACAACAAACACAATCTGGGGCAGATCTATTTTAAAGCCGGCAGTGGACCGACTTTCCCCTTAAAGACGGCGGAAGTGCAACCCGACTCCTTGATCAGGACAAAGGCCAAGATTCGTTTAGACTTATGAAATGATCACAGTGGATGCAGGGGAAGTAAGCTGAGAAAGATGTGTGCCTATGTAGACTCTCTCTGCCTCACACAGCCTCCCTTCCTCCCAACACACACACACGCCTCTCCACAATCAGAAATCAGTGCCTGGCTGTAGAGAGAAAAGAGAATTCATTAAACTCAGCCACCCACGCTGGGCTGCTGAAAAGAAGAGGGGGAGCGAGGGTGGGGAGGAGGATGATGAGAGACTGAGAGGGAGAGCAAAAAGAAGATGGAAGGCAAGAAAAAAGGGAGAAAGAGGAGAGAAGGTGGAGTCCTCTTAGCGGGGGCCCATCAAATGAAGTGGATAGGAGGTCAGTTGAACAGAAAAGCTTTTAAGCAGCAAAGGAGTGAGCAGGAATTGACACGACGCCGTAGAGGGGAGAGGAGAGCACAACAATGTGTGAAGGAGGTGTTAGATGTACTCTAGAGTCTGGAGTTGGATCATAGCACACACAGAAGGAATTAAAAGTTGTCCCTGCAAACTCATCAAAGACTCTTCCCCTCCAGCGGGTTGTTACCCCCACCGCTCGGCATCTTGGCCGATCCTGAAGCCTCTCGCCGCGAACCGACTGGCAGGCGATCGGAGAACGCTTTTGGCGTCGGCGGGTCTCTAACCTGGAACTTTCGCCGTCTGACCTAATCCACGCACTTGGCTAATCTGGTTAACCAGAGCCATTCCTGAAATGAACAAAAGCCTAATCTAATTCCCACTTAGCACTAATTAAGAGATTACTGTCCGCACATCCTATTATCGTAATCATCGAGCTTTGACAAACAGTCAAGCAGCAACAAGGAGGAGTCAATCACATGGCAGCTGTGGACATTGGGAGGGGTCACCGATTCTGTGTGTGACCATGGCACCAAGGCTGGACTCGGGAAGACATTACCCACTTCAATGGACCCGGCGTGGGAGACAAACCCACACAAGTTTCTTTTGAACAGAAGCTATTAATAGTGCGTACTAATTATGACTTCTGAAGACAATTGGTTGTGCTAAATTTTACATAGGGCTGTCAGAGGTGTGAGAGTGGGATGCAAATTTACAACGCATCCCTCAGATTTGTAAAAGGTCTTGCAGATACACTACTTATGAAACAACCTCAGTATTTATTAATGTTGCCTTATATTGTCGCCTCTCATGTCTCTCATTGTTCAGTTGCTCACTTTGGACTTCAGACAACATACTGGACCGGCACCAGCAGATGGCGCGGCTCCAACAATCATCACCGACTGTGGAAACTTCACACTGGACCTCAAGCAGCGTGAGTTTTGTGTCTCTCCAGACTCTGGGACCTCGATTTCCAAATGAAGCACAGACGTACATCTGAAAAGAGGACTTGGGACCTTTGAGCAAAGGTTCAATCCTTTTACCCATGCTGATTTTGTCGCCGGTTCAGTTTTGGCTTAACACAAAAGTTTCACCTTTTGAATAATGAATAACTAAGTAAGTAAATTACTGAGAGGCACCTGTACTCTGGTGTGCCCAGGCTATTCCCCCTGTAAGTCCGGCCCTGCATGGCATTCCCTGCAGATGAGACGGAGCGATAGAGCGGGGAGGAAGACTTGCAAGGTTTCCTCATCCATCTTTCAGACACACAAACGCACACTCCACCCTAAGCCTTTTACTGTCCAGAATGTCAGCAGCCTTCTCCAGCACCACGGCCTGTCACACAGCACCCAGTGAGCGTGTGGGGGTGTGTGTGTGTGTGTGCACGGGGGTGGTCGTGTGTGTGTGTGAGGATGAGAGAGAGAGGAAGAGAGAAGTTGAGGGACGGAGACATGCAGAAGGGAGGGGTGTCCTTGAAAAAGGACAGAGGTGTTCAGCTGGATCTAATGTGATGGAGGAAACAACTGGAGCACACACACTTCCTCACACACTCACACATCACTGTTGCACCAATATAATTCCTTCTCAGGAGAGGAGGGGTTAGGGAGGCACAGAAACACATTTGTTTGGAATAAATTCTCATGAATCCGCAATCCGACCGATTAAATACGTTTGTCCCGTCCAGGCCTCGACAGGCCGGTCTTTTATAACAGCAGTAGAGGGATGGGGGAGAGAGGAGGGCGGTCGGAGGGCTGCTCCGCTCTGGTTCTCTGTGGCGGGCCTCGGCATCATTATCATCAGCGGCGGGTTCCTCTCAGATGCGCCCAGCCACAGATCAAAGGGAAGCCTCTCAATCTTCCCCCCTCACCGAGGCGGCACAGAGCCGCTCTGTAGCTGGCATCTTGGTCCTGCGATAATCCTCCCATTGATCTACTTCACAGAGTTCAGTGTGTGCTGCGCCGGGGCTTCTGGGGTTGAGGTTTAAAGATGCTGAGGAATGTCTCTCAGAGTTTGCAGCACACCGGGTGCCAGAGTTTATTAAGCCGTCGGCCGGTCGTGTGCCGCTAGTACCGAAGCAGGTTCCCTGGTTTTCAAGGTGCTTTGCTTACACAAGGTCATCCTAATGCTCTATAGGACCTTCCAGCAATGGGATTTATTTCACCACAGTCAGCGTTTGTACTTTCAGAAGAGGGAGGAAATGGGTTAGGTGTTTAGCATAAGGAATTCAAAAAGCACATGTAGGGGCAGAGGGGCAAATTAAATTATCTTATTTTCTTCTGTTCGTTTGAAGTCCGTGAGGAGGAGTTGAGACTGGAAGGCAAAAAGGAGGGTGAGGATGAATGCAGGGAACAATAGAGCAGAGAGGCATTACCTCAACGCTGCCTCCAACTCCCTTACCAACTCAAGGTTTCCACCTACTGGCGGCTTCGTGTCACGGCAGGTTACACGACTGGCATTGCTGACTTGACAACATGGAAGTCGGTTCATAAAATGTCTGTTGCAGTGTAATAAATGTTTACTGTTAAAATAAATAAATAAATAAATAAAATGTATTCCTGAAAAACATATTTCCAAGCGGAGCAGTTTGGCAGCTCAAAACCACCGGTGTCTAAAATTCATACAAGTTGAAAGAGGGAGCGGTTCTGAATATTTGATGGGCTGGGCTGCTGCCTGGGCCAAGCGCAGTGCTTTTCTTTCATGTCGGGATAAAATGATAGTTTGATTAGTTCTATTCTCCAAAGATAACTCTTAAACTGGCCAGTTAGACATGGAGCCATTGCCAGATGATGTATAAGGCTGAAAAGAAAACCCCCAATATACCATCCTATACAGATGTTTTATGTGAAAACAAACAAATACTACTTAGAAGTGGCTGTTTTATATTAGGAATGACTCAAGTGGCCTGAATATTACAGCTCCTTGTCTCTTACATAAGACATTTGATTCTTGCCCTCTCGAAGCTTTCGCTTTCTCTCTCATTGCCCCCCCCTGTATTTTCACTCGGATGTTTCAAATCATCAAACCCACTTTTCTCACTTGAGGATAAACCTCAGTAAATACAAATAAAGCAGTTTCCGAATGATGATTTCATTTGTCAAAGGGTTTTAAAAAAGCTGTCAAAACCAACCTTCTTGTGTGAAAAATAAACCTTTCCTGCATTTGCAGTAGCTGACAATCAATCTTTGTGAAAATGTTGAGGAACTCTGACCCACTTTTCTTGGCAGAACTGCTGAAAATCAGACGCATTGAAGGACTTCCGGGCATAAATGTTTAAGGTCTTGCATGGTACCTAAGTTCAGACTTTAATTCTGCCTTCTGTTCATTTTAATTTAATTGTATTTTTTAAAGTTCCTTAGAGGTGAACTTGCTGGATCTTAAGCCAGGATTATCCAAAGTGCAGCTAGGGTCCCGTTAGTGGCCCTTGGACTAATTCTGTGTGGCCCCCAAATGCAGTTCAAGAATGATACAAATCTGGCCTGTCCAGCACAAATAGATGATGGAGAAGGAGACTTTTTATTTTTATTAACGTTAAGTACAACACAAAGTATTTGTCTTTTTAGAACCACGTCTACTCAGAGACTTTTTTTCTGAAAAGCTGACTTTGCTGTGACCAAATAAGCTTTTACTGAATTTATTAAACTTTTGAAAGAAAGTGACCTACATTCTGTTTCTATAACTGAGAATAAATTTGTTCAGTCGAACCTCCATGAATTTGAAAACGAGATGAGCTTCTTTTAACCCCCCTCGCGATGCTCAGAAGGAGTGCGACAGATGTCACGGTCGGACAGCGGGGAAACATGCGGGAGGGAAGACGGGTTGTCCTATCAGACCGTCAGTTCCCGAACCCACATATGAAAAAGTAAACTCATAAAAGCACACACGGGTTCTGTGCGACCCCACCTCTTAAGACTGCAGGAGGCTTAATACAGGAAATGTGCAAAGTCTCTTTCAAGTTGGGATCTACAAGGAGTAACATCCCTTTTTCTACACAAACAAATAAAAGAGAATTGGACTACTTTCTGTGCTTAATTTTATTTTATTTTATTTTATTTTTTTGGCCCACATGACAAAAAGTTTGGACACCCCTGGCTAAAGTTCAAGTTTGACGGCTTTCTCTGTTGCCGTTTGAGATCTTCAGCCTACTTCATGTTATCAGACTGGTTCTATTGGGGAAATTTATCCATTTACCAGGTCTTGCAGTCCTCAGGTCTGGATAGAGGAATTAAAAAACAATGTGGTAATAAAAGTTCATTACAATTCAACACAGGTGGCAGTTGCGTATATTTTCATTGTAATGAATGAAATCAACTGATTTTGCATTCACTCCGGTTGTCTTTGTCTGATATTAATACTAGTTTTACGATCAAAACACGTAATTGCAAAGGAGTTAAAACATTTTCACTCCAGCTTGTAAAATCTGTTTTTAAATTAGGATCACATGCAGGGAAGTTTCCTCCGTGCGAGTTACGACATCTACTCTTTCTTACAGTCGTATCTTTTTTCTGCTTCTGGGCTAACAGACGGGTCACAAAATGTTAAAACGTTCAAATTTAATCGCCGTAATTCTCCTTCCAAAGGCACCGTTTTTAAACTCTGTCTGATATATTCCTCCTCCCGGGGACCTAACATAGGCTCCGACAACTGAGGATGAGATACTCCTCTCCTTTCTGCGACTCTCTCGCATCCTTCTCGTCTTCTCTCCAACTCTTCGGGGACTCCTGGTCTTATCACAGGCATTAGTAGGGGCTTTGGCATAGCACAACCAGCTGCTCCTGCCTGTAAACAAATCTCCCGTTGGCAGAGTTGCTCATCATAACCCATGTGAAAAAGTGCAAGAGATATCAGCAGGAATCACCGAGGCAGAACGCCATGCAGCCCGGGGCGGAGGAAGGCTTTTGAAAATCTAAGTTTTAACAGGGGAAAAAAAATAAAAACAGACCCGAAAATACAGTACATTGCGAGGATATTTGTAGCCTTTGAGAAATTTCACATTGTTTATCACGCTACAACTACAAACTCCAAAGTATTTCATTGGGATTTTATGTAGAGGAAGAACACAAAGTGGTAGCCTTGTTGTGAAATGTTTGGTTTGGGTGTGGATAACTATTAAAAGAGGCCAAACGATAAAATGATGCAATGATGTCACGGATCAGCATGAACTGTGAATGTTGACAAATCAGGTTTATTTTGAGGAATTTGAAAATGAGGCCAAATTACCTTTCAACTAATGCAGATTACCGTAGTTTAAGACAAAATTAATGCCAACACTTGTATACATTGAAATGACTAGTTCACAATGCATAGCAGACGAGAAGCTAATATTATTGTGATAAAGTGTGTTTCATTAAAGGGGCAGTGTTATGTATTTCTTTTAGACAAATAGTGCTGTTTTACAGCACAGTCAAGTAACTATGCCGTCTTCAGTTGTTATGAAATTGTTTTATATGTCAAACATGACTTTAAAGAAATTTGACTTTGCAATTTGGCACCTTGACATAGGGCTTCTGTCTCTTTAAGAAGCTCCTGCTTGTTCCAACACTCTGCCTTCATCACATCATCCCAACAGGGTCTTTCCATTATGCAGTTTACAGCTGTTCTCAGGAGAGTTGGACTGAGAAGTAGATCGTACGATAAGTAGAGCAGACTTGCAGGTCTTGATTGCTGCTGCCACTAGTCTGCAGGAGCTGAGTGGGAGAGTGAGGGCAAGCGTTAGGACACTCTGAATGGTTGTAACAGGAGATAAAAAGACTTCTTACACATGCATGAAGGAATCAAAGCAACACTCCAGGTCTGTTTTTGATGATGGAATAACATTTCAACGTGATTTAAAGCTAGAAAATGTTAGACATAATATGAACCGTACTTTTTGAGCCTGTGCAAAGCGAACTTCCACTCCAATCTCAAATTTTTCGCAGCCGCCAGGAGTGTTTTGTTTTTACCCTAATTCAATTTCCCGTCACTTGGCAGGTCGCCTGTCCCTGCTGAATAAAATCATCCCCACAGCATGTTGCCACCTCTACCATGTTTCGCTGTGGGAATGGTGTTTTGTGCAAGGTTGCTTCTCCTTCACATGTAGGCATGTGGAAAACATTCGATTCTGCTCTCGTCCGACCAGAACAACTTCTTCCTCATGTTTTGGTCTGTATCCTCCATCACTTGTGGCAAAGTGCTTCTCATGTTCATTTATTTCCAAAGACACATCAATAAGCTAATAGCACGCGGTAGTAGGTGCTTGCATGTTTCTACAGCAGCTCCCTTCAGTGGTAGCCAGCAGTCCGGCCCTTTAGAGCGGGCGCCATCTGTAAGCCCAGGACCCGAAGCCCACCTGTTAGACCGAGTGCATCTGGTACCAGCACCAGCTGCTGGGCCGCAGCCTCATATTTATTCATCAGATATGAGCCCAGTAGCCGTGTTTTCACCTCATTCTGGGCAGGATCGTGTTTAGCGAGGTCTTCCATCATTACGGCGCTGCATTAAACCAAGGCAGACAGGTATTGCTGAAGCCGTCGGCTGTGAGAAATAAACTACTCCTCTGACTGTGATAGAGTGCAGTCCAGCTTGTTCAGCATTAGGATTGGGCTTCTTCTACGTCTTCTTTTTTTTTTTTTTTGGTCAGATCGTATTAATGAGAATTTTGTTATTCACAGGCAGCTTTGGAAATGCGTGTGTGTGTGCACTGGCTGGGATTTAATATGTACGTGTGTGTGTGTGTGTTTTCTCTCTCTCTGTAAAAACGCACACATGCAAACCTACACACACGCCCAGGTCTTAACCAGCCTGATATATATAAATATATATATATTTCTTTCCTTCTTTATCCAAGCTCGGAGAAATACATTGATAAGCAAGTGCATGCATACACCGCAGTGTGAAATTGGGTCAGCAGTGGAGAGTGGGCTTTAATGCTGAGCACATACGCTCTCTAAAACTGATCTGCATATTCATGTGGGTGGCTATCAGAATGACACACGCGCGCAGCTACAAGCGCGCACATAAATAAGTACACTGGTGTACACGCTGGCGCGAAACTTATCCATCCCACACACGTGCCGCTCTCTCTCTCTCTCTCTCTCTCACATGTAAAACGCACGCGCGCGTCGACAGCAGGGGCACAAAGAAAACGCTGAATCTCATGGATATTGTAGCTGTCAGGGAGCTACAGGGGGCATTTATGTTCCACTCATTCTAATTCTCTGGCTAAAAAATGAGCTTCTTCCTCTCCCAGCGGTGCTATGCCAATCATTTTTTTCTCCTTCCCCCCCTCCCCCCTACTTCCCTGCCTCCACTTATGGGGTTTTGCTAAGCAGTCTGGGAAAGTTTAGGAAAGTCTGGAAGAAAACAGCAAAAGGAAAAGAAAATAGAGTATGGATAAATGTTTTTATTTGGAGATTTTATTTTCTCTCTTTTTCTAACCGTTGTGTCCGTCTTCTTCTCGTCTTCATTCCCTCCTTTCTTGCGTCCTTCTCTAGCGCCTTGATTCCCTCCTTCTACTTTCCTTCCTTGAGTCTTACATTTCTTCCCCCCCTGCTTTTTTGTTGTTAATATAATGTTGTATATATCAAACATAACTTTAAAGAAATTTGACTTTGTAGTTTAATGTCTTGAAATTGTGCCTTTCTCTTTAAGAAACTTACTCTCCCCTGAAACTCTTTCCTTCGGGAAGTCGTCACAGCAGAGCTCCTCTTTCAATGTTTTTAATCAGCGTTGCTGATGAGAGAGTAGCTCATATAATGAACTCAGCAGATGTGCCGTTCATCCAGCTGTTTGCTAATTGCTGCTGGCTAGTCTGAAGGAGCTGAGTGGTGGAGTCACAGTGAGGGCTGCTCTGTGAGACGGAAGCACGGTAGCTTGGAAACTGCGTCTCGAAGGCGGGGCTAGGTCCAAAGAGTTGCAATGAAATTATTATTTTTTTTAATTTTTTGCATCGAGTCACATGATCAACAATCTGGATGTTGCCACTGCCGAAAACTCCAACGAAGAAGTGGCAAGGAAGTCATTGGAGGATGTTGGCATGGCATGTGTTTCAGTGACTTGTCACGTCAACAAACTTATTCATGTGTGATTTTAATTGTGTTTTTTATTACTATTTAATGGAGACATCGCAATATTGCAATATTGTGCTTTTTGACAAAGTTTTGTGCACATTTGTAATGAAAACTTTGCTACATTGTCCTCCCTTCTTTGAGTTCTTACATTTATATTCCTCTCTTTACTTCCCAGCTTCCTACTTCCCTGTGTTTTTCCTTCTTTGCTTACTTCCTTGTTTCTTAAATCCCTCATACTTTTTTCATTCCTTCAAGTTTTCTTAAGTCCTTCTTTCCTTCGCTCCTTCATTCCCTGTCACATTCCTTTCTCCCGTGTGTCCTGCCTTCCATCTTTTTGCTTCTTTGTGTCCTTTTCCCCTTCGCTCCTTCCTCCCATTCTTCCCTGTGCCCTTCCTTTCTGTCAACTTCTATATTTTCCCGTTTCCATGTCTCTCTGCAGAAATAGACGCCGTCAGTCCAGACTGAATTGTTATTTTGTGGATTCACAGAGCACCGAGAACTGTGGAAATTAGAGTCTGAGAAAGTGTGAAACTTTCTCATCAAAAACATGAAGGTCCCCCCTTTTCTCCTTTTATATTCCTCCCTCCGCCCGCCCCCCCAAGGCAAAATGCGGCGGCCATCTTTCTGAGGGAAGGCACGGTCCGGCTGACGCCGCCCGTCGGTGCAGAACGGCTCTCATTACTGGAGAATTTGGGAGTGAGCAGCAACATTGTCAGAAGTCTTAGAAGTGTTCACACTTCCCTCGCAACTAAAAAGATATTCACACTCTGAAAAGTGGAGAAAAGGAATAATAATTATCATTCGGCTGTAGACTGATTGTGCCGCTGAGCTGTGAAGAGAGTTGGAGAATGGCAGAAGCAGAGTGAAAGAGAGGAGGTGTGAGAGAGAGAGAGAGAGGGAGAGAGAGAGAGAGAGAGAAATGCAGCCAAATAAGAGGTCTTCTCCCGGCGGATATGCTTGTCAAAATTCCCATACTTTGCGCTTCTGACTTTTTTTTTCTTCTTCTTTTTTTTCTTTGGCAATGAACAACAGTTTTTTTTCTGACAAAGCATTTTCCTCACTTATTTGCAGACGGAGGGGAGGAGAAGGAGCTCAAGTCGGAACGTGAGAAGCTGAAAGGATGCAACAAAGGATTCGGAGCCCAGTAAGCAGATAGCTCGGAAGGCCGCTGGGGGCCAAAAACCAGAAAGAGAGAGAGAGGAGAGGAGAGGAGAGGAGAGGAGGTGTGGATGGGAGAGGAGGGGGTGCTTGGTGGTGTCTTTTGAAGATGGAGATGGAAGGAGAAAGAGAAAGGAGGAGACGCAGAGAATGAGACAGAGAGCGCGTGTCTCCTGTGGATGTGTTAGGGGACCAACGCGGCGAGGCCTGAGCATGTGATTTATTTCAGAATACTAATGTCCCTTTGATCTCTGCTGCTAAAAAAGAAAAGAAATGCCCTTCCGGGATTGTGGGCACACACTCGAGCGCAAACACACTCTCACTCTCAACACAGGCAGATGCATGCATGTACTGCACACGCACCTACATCCTCGCAGTCGCATTAATATTGTTGCGTCCCCTCGACTGACTGCTGAATAGGGCTGATTTATGCGCGCGCACACACACACATCTGCCCCCACCCACAAACCCTCCCCCCCTACACACACACACCCACATACTCCCACACACGCACTCCAGGGTGTCTAATCTACTTTAACCATCATCAAATCCTCAGAGATCCAATTACAAAGATAGAGGGATATTTGTTTTTCTCTGCACACCCTAAAAGACTAATTAAATTTTCATGTAAAGATGAAATTATTTGATACAACACAAATGTCTTTTCATTTTCATAATCGTAACGTAATACGTTTTAATTAGGAGTCCTGTCACCGCTTCTGCTTGTTCAAGCTGTTTCCCCCCCCCCCCTCCTGGCCCACTTAACCTGAAGGAGAGGCAGAAACAATATACGGGTGTAAACCCAATCTGTTCCCAACCCGTCGTTCTGAGTCAAGGCTCGGAGAGGTCAGAGGTCATGTGGGTGACATGCGGGACCCGAACCGAAGACGCCCGTAGACGACGAAGGTTTGGCCCCGCGCGGGGCGGCCGTCTTTCGTTTCTGCATTTGCTCCGACGAAGCGCCAGGAGAGCGGCGTATTGACATTTTGTAAATGTCAGGTTGTTTATTGTGAGGTGCTTTCAGTAGGGGACGTAATGATAGCATAAAAATGTTCAGACTTTTGAAGCGAGCGCGAGAAACAATCACAGTGGCAGCTGTAACTAAGTGAAGCCAGAGCATTTTTCCCACCATCACATTTCTCAAAATTACTGTAGCATCGCAACCGCAAGCTTCGGCTTTGTTGACATTTTATTTGATCAAAGCAGAACCTAATTGAGAAGTGGAAGGAAAATTATAATTTTTCTCTCTCAAGTTGAATAAAAAAAAAAACCCGAGAGCAACTATGGCTGCTCTCAGTTGTAAAAATCCGCCTTGCTCTGAGTTGTTGCATTAAAATAAAATTTACACAACTTACTTTGTATACACTGTAAAACTGTTTCCCGACATGTTTGTTGTACGATATTGAGAATCCTGTGTATGAAAGCTCGTAGTTTGAGTTTTGCTCTCAATCCCCAGCTGATCAGAGCAGACATTAAGCCTCCTGAAGCCTGGCTCTTCTGAAGTCCTCTCCCAGTTCAAACACAGCTTCTCCTCTCCACCGTAGCCTGCTGCTAGCCTGTGCACGCTCAAGCCGAATCAAAGCAGAGATTTAATGAAAACGGTGCACTGCCTTAGGCAAAGCAAACCAAAACAAGGCAAGGAAGCAAAACAAGATGTATAAGCTGGAGCGGACAAAGGAAACCAACGTACAAAAGACAAAGTCAAAGGATGAACTCAAAACCTAGCAGACACATTCACAGTAAGGGCTGACTTTGTCTAAGGTGTGTTATTCTGTGGTCTGGTGTAGCGCTGCCACGAATCCTAACCCCAACCCAGACTGAGTCAATCTCCAAGATGGCAGTTTTGGTGCAAACATGACAAAACCTGAAAGATGAACTCGATACGAAATGTTCATCATAGTAGTGAAGCTTCAAAGTAACCACCCGAGTTCTGACTGACATAATTCAGCTTTAATTTCCAGTTCTGGGTCCTCAGTGATCTCGTGTTTCAGTGTAAGATTTCCCCCACGTCAGGCTTGATGAATCTCTTTTAATAGCCATCAACGCAAGAGCCCGCGGTATTAAATGTACAGCCGGTGCTTTGCTTTTCAATCTATAAAAAACAAAACATCCTAGAGGAGTGTAATTCAATATAAATTGTAAACGCTTCTGTTCCTTTAGAATCAGGAGTTCCGGGTTGCTGGGAAATTGCAGCACCGAGAAACCCACTGCGTCAGGAGAAACGACGCTGACAGCGTTCCGGGTTTGGACAGTTGTCGAAAACAGTTGCGCCCCAGATATGGAAGTGGAAGGTTTCAATGTTTAGTGTTTTTTCTTTATATATATACTGTATATATCTATCTATATATATATATATAGATAGATATATACAGTATATATATAACTGTATATATATATATATATATATATATATAGATAGATATATAGATATATACAGTATATAGTTTATATATACAGTATATATAGTACAGACCAAAAGTTTGGACACACCTTCTAATTAAATGGGTTTTCTTTATTTTCATGACTATTTATAAGGCAATAAATCCCACTTATTAACCTGACAGGGCAGGTTGACCTATGAAGTGAAAACCATTTCAGGTGACGACCTCTTGAAGCTCATCAAGAAAATGCAGAGTGTGTGCAAAGCAGTAATCACAGCGAAAGGTTGCTACTTTGAAGAAACTAGAATATAAGGGCTATTTTCAGTTGTTTTACACTTTTTTGTTTAGTGCATATTTCCACATGTGTTATTCATAGGTTTGATGCCTTCAGTGTGAATCTACAATGTCAATAGTCATGGAAATAAAGGAAACTCATTGAATTAAAAGGTGTGTCCAAACCTTTGGTCTGTACTATATATATATATATATATGTTTAGTGTTTTTTCTTTATATATATATATATATATATATATATATATATATATATATATATATATATATATATATATATATATATATATATATATAATGTATATATATTCCAGTTGTTGCTTTAGACATTCGCGAGACGTCTCTCCACTCGGCTCAGGCTCGAAATAGCAAGAGGGTTAGTCGCTGCTATTCCTCCGGCGAGCCACTATGGTCTCGGTTGATGCATGGAATCTGTCAGCCGGTCCCCGATGTACGTCTTCAGCGGCGGCCTCGGGGACGTCGGTGCACGCAGCTGCCGGCCTCCTGTGGGTGTTCAACTCTGCTTTTCACTGCAGGCGGCAGGTGTAGCAGCTTGGTGATGCCACCTCTCATGAGGGGCACCGCCTCCACTCGGATCGGGAGGCAGATGTGGTCCCACGGCACGGAGAGCTAGAGAAGACCTTTTCCTGGAACCTCGTGAAACGTTACTGTTAATATAAATAATTCAAACTAGAAACTAGCTGGAGTAACACTTCACCATTACAAATGAACATTTTACAGCAATGCCAACTTTTGTCGCTTCTTATGAAACACGGTCCAAGGTATTCCTATTTCACTATTCTTCTAAAAATAATAACACGCGCCCCTGACTTGGAGGTGTCTGGAATCCTAATTTATGGAATCCCTAAGCCAGCAAAATGCACCTGGGAGTCCAATTAGACATATACAATCAACCTGATCCAAACCGCTCTCTTGCTTTCCAGGTCCCCAGAGTGTGACCTATTTGATCGAGTGCGTGACAAAAAATCTTTTCAGAGTAATTTTTTTTTTTCTCTCCCCGGGTTTCACTGGTGTGTTGAATATTTGATGTCTTTTCCCTTTCCGCGGGTCTATCTGTGTTTGCTCACCTCCGTAGGAAACAAGTTAAGGTCTGAGCCAATCAAACAAAAAAGCAGATTGCCTTTCTGTGAAGATCCAATCTTTTGATTGGCCCCCGCTTTTCGGATAGATTAGGGATGTGCTTGATGTTGCGCCTTGTTTTGACCCGGTTAATTATGAATCATATGCCAAAGCATTGAACTGAATAAAGATGGAGGTCAATGTGTTTTTGTGAAATGCCTTGCTGCCCCGTGCTCTCGCCTCACCCTTACCATGAGGTTACTCTGCCACAGGTGGCAACTGTGGAACCCTTCATCTCTCACCACCCCTGGTATAACGCAAAGATCAAATTTGGCCCAGATTAAATATTTGGGACAGTTTGCAGTACATTTCAAATAAAACAAATGTTTATCTGCAACTTCCTCCTTGCAACAATCATTCACATGGCAAATCAGAATGAACCAATGGACGTGAGACAGATATTTTTGGGTTGTGGTAGGAAACCAGCTGTTCCACAATGTGGTCTTAAATTAACCTCACTAAACTGAACTCAAATTTCATGTGATTAAATAAAAAAAAGCGCTAAATAATTCAGCTGGTGACTCTTTTGAGTACCTTCGCTTGACAAAAATCAAGGATTAGACCAGGGAGGAACTGGGACGTTAGACAAAAGAAGAATGGACAGCATGAAATGCCTTTGTAATTCTAAGGATATTAAGGTGTTTTGCTCACTTTTAGTTTCTTCCACATTGTTTCTAGTTCATACTACATGCGGAATAGCTAAAAGCTACTTTCCATACTGAGAAGTTGGCAACTCTACAGGAAACTGAGAAGCCCCCTGTCCCCTCTCACTCTCTTCTTCTGACTCTGCAACACGTGAGAAAAGCCTGCACATGTCAGATAACTTCCAACTATATTGATGAAGGTACAGACCTCATGTCATATTACCTGAATTACTTAGACACTCAGTTGTGTTGGCCCTGTTGCTAACAAGCTGAAAGGGGCCACATCGCCACCTGTCATTATGGAGTCAGACATACTTGAGGCGAAATGGATTCCCATGAACTGATTTAATGCTAAGACAAGGTCAGCAGTCCAATTAATTGAAGTTGAGCCGAAGCCATAGCTCTGCTGTGCATACAAATATTCTCCTTTTCAGCGTTTCTGTTGGGAAGTAGCAACTTGATGCTAATTTTCAGCAGGTAGACTGTTAGCTAGCATGACTGCAGCTGTGCCATTTCCATTGGCTTTGTTTATTTTTCTAATAAATGAACAGTAAATCATTTTTTGGTGAAACAATATTCAAGACTTAGCTCAAGTTTTTTATAGTGTTTATGTTGCTAACTTTACACCAAGCTAATGCAGGCTCATTTTAGCTAACACCCCTAGCAGGTTTCTTTTGACAGCCAATATTTATAATTTGTGAGAGGTGTATCTTTTGACAGTGTAGTGAAAACATTGGCTCTCTCTCCAAACTTATTGGAACTTTCTATCTTTAGCATTATTTCAGCTCTGGTTAAGTTATTTTGAGTGGATCTTCAGAGATTATTGAGTAAAGCAAAGAAGAGGAAGAGGAAGCTGGCATATTTGCTCAAAAGGTACGTTCAGCATCTCCACTGATTCAGTAGGAACTGTCGGATGTGCTAAGGTCATTTATAAATATAGGTACCTATAGTTAATCCAATCATAATTCAATTTCTTGACATAAAGGTATCAAATTGGATTGCAAAGCCGGGTCAAGTTAATTGTGTCTTTTGCGCATGTGCTGTCAGAATTGCCATCAGGTGCTTTCACTTCGTATTAATGGTTTTCTTTGACAATTTTCCTCATTTAAATTCAGAGCCGAGCAGAAGCAGGGGAGGCAATGAGAGAGGAGCAGAGCGGGAGAAGGTTGGAGGGCAGGTGGAGGAAGAGCGAGGAAGCCGAGCAGCTTGGGGAAGAGTGGGGAGCAGCCAGGGAGGAATTACCTGACGCCTAAAATAAAAATCAATTTAAATATTTTAGCAAGGCTTTCACCAGGCCCAAATTCCCATGGTTAAAAGTGAAATTTGTCTCCCGAATCAATCAGTTACATTGAGGCAATGGAGATGGGAAAACTTTAACGAGAGGTAGAACTGGCAGGCTCAGATAACGATTTGCAAACTGAAATAGAAAAAAAAAAACGTCCTGATGATTGCAGTGAACTTTGCAAGTAATACATAGAACAACATGCGTTCCTGCTCTTGTAATAGGGATTGTCCGTGCACGTTACAACAAAGTGATGCTCTGTTTGGCACATTTCTCTAAGGCAGGCGCTGGATTTGCTTCTCTGCAGTCCCGGCCTGCAGAAAGTGAAGAAAGAATATGAAGAACATTGACACAGAAATGCTAGCAGTAGCTTCACATGCAGAGACAGCTCATTTGATATCAAGGTTTCAGTCCTCGCTTTAGATCTTCCTAACCAGAGAACGCGTCCTCAGATGGAGTCACGACTGAACTGCTGAACAGCTTGCTGAACGTGGCCTAATTATGCTACCCTTAAAGTAAGTCTTGTGGGATTCTGTGCGGATGAAACGCGGGGTTGGAATTGTCTTAATCAGATGCGGCCAAGCTTTTCGCAGAGACCAAGCCGCCTCACAGGTTTTCTTTACAGGTTTTTACTGTCAGGAACATCAGTCACCGAAACAGGGTGATGTAGGCTCTCAAGTAGGTGTATGTTGGAGAGGGATTGGTTTAGACATAGGGATAAGGTGGGAGGCTTAATCTTTGAGTGAACGCTGCATGTTGCTCTCCACAGAGCTATGAATAAAAATATGTTCAAGCAAAATTCGAGTGAAAGACAGATCGGTGAGAGACCTACTTTTTCACCACAACACAAAATCCGAAGAAATGGAAACAAGTGAAATGAACGCATATCTAAAATTATTGGACAGACGCATGTTTGTCTATTTCCTTGTCCATTTATTTTTTTTAATATATATTTTTGGTCTTTTTCTCAACTGTTCAACAAATGTCATAATTGCATTCAGCTGTCATACATACAAGAAGTCAATGGTGGTGAGATTAGACCTTAGTCGACTCAAACTGATGACCGTTCATTCTCCTCCAGGATTTTCTGCAGAAGAGAGCAGAATTTCTGATTTCAAAAATGACAGAAAGTCATCCAGGTCCTAAAGAAAAGCATGATGTACTTTCTCTGAAATGGTGAGTTAGGATTCATCATTCACCAGAATATTTCCTCTAAGGTCTTGTTGGTCATCTAGATGTATTCATCGTATGTTACATGGGCCTTTGTGGTTTAATCACCTTAGAAATCTAGATGCCATTTTTGCCCTGCCTATTTCTCACTGTTAAATCATGAATAGTGGCTTTGACCGAGGGACGGGAATAATCAATGTGCTCTGTATAGTTTTGGTAGGCTGGTCACTACCCCAGTATTCTGTTTTGTCCACACAGCGTGTTCCAAATTATTATGCAAGTGATGTTTTCTCAGATTTTCCTAAATGGTCAGTACAAATGATGGTCAGTATAATTTTCAAGTCATGAACTATTACAGTATAAATCAAATTTTACTGAACAAAGCTCCCCATGAGAACAGTATTTTTTTTTCAGAAATCAAAAACTCAAAATGAACTGTTCCAAATTATTATGCACAGCAGATTTTCTAAACATTTTATGGATTATAAAGAACTGCAAACTGTCATTCTTTGAATGTGCAGCATTAAGTGGTCACATGTACTAAAATCAAAAGCTATTTCAATCAAAAACATCTTAACAGACCGAGTTACATGTTAACATAGGACCTTCTTTGATATCACAGCTCAATTCTTGATCCATTGAACTTGTGAGTTTGTGGAAAGTTTCTGCTTGAATTTCTTTGCAGGATGTCAGAAAACCTTCCCAGAGCTGCTGGTTTGATATGAACTGCATTCCACCCTCAGATCTTCTGCTTGAGGAAACTCCAAAGGTTCTCAATAGGGTTGGGGTCAGAGGTCACACCATGAGTTTCTCCCCTTTTATGCCCATAGCAGCCAATGACACAGTGGTATTCCTTGCAGCATTCATTGTGATGCATGAAGATGATTTTGCTGCTGAAGGTTCGGCTCTTCTTTTTGAACCATGAAAGAAAATGATCAGTCAGAAAGTTCATCTACTTTGCTGAGGTCATTTTCACACCTTCATGGACTCTGAAGGGGCCGACCAATGATTCTCTCCTCATGATTTCGGCCCAAAGCATGACTCCACCACCTCCTTGCTGACATCACAGCCGTGTTGGGACGTGGTGGCCGTCCACCACCAATCCACTACTGCGTCCATCTGGACCATCCAGGGTTGCACAGGACATCAGTGAACAAGTCTGTTGGAAAATAAATCTTCATGTACGGCTGGGCCCACTGGGACCAGTTCTGCTTGTGAGCTCTGGTTAGTGGCCCAATAGTAGGTTCATGCACCGCAAGCCTCTGGAGGATCCTCCACCTTGAGGTTCCAGAGGCACCAGCAGCTTCAAATAACTGTTTGGTGCTTTGTAATGACATTTTAACAGCTGCTCTCTTAATCCGATGAATTTGTCTAACAGAAACCTTCCTCATTATGTCTTTATCTGTACAAACCCATCTTTGTTCTGAATCAGCCACAAATCTCTTCACAGTACGATGATAACGCTTCAGTTTTTGTTAAATATCTAATGTTTTCATACCTTGTCCTACGGCACTACACTATCTGATGATTTTCATCAGCAGAGATCCTTTCTCTTTCCCAAATTGCTTGAAAGCTGTGGCCTGCTTAATAATGTGGAACATCCTTCTGGAGTAGATTTCCTTTAATTGAGCTCACCAGACAAACTAATCAACCAACTCTTTAAAATTAGTTATAGCGATTCAAAGAGCCCTGACTCACAATACCATCTATAAATTTAATAGCACAACAAAAAAAAGTATCTTTATGACACTTAAATCCAATTTGCATAATAACTTGGAACACGGTGTATGTGCTGTGGTTCACTGGATCCCCAAGTCCTTCAAAAATGGTTTTGTTCTGCTTTTTACACATTGTTTCTAACCTGTTCTTTTCTTTACACGTATTTTTATTTTTTTTGCTCTAGTGGACTTTATTTGACAGTGAATTGACAGAAAAGTGGGTTGTGAAAGAAGGGAAGACATTCTGCAAAGGTCAATGCACCGGGGAAGGAGCCTGTGAAGGCCACATAGAGGACTAAGGCCTCCGTACATGTGTCTTGTGTCACCGCTGCACCTCCGTTTCTAACCTGTTCTTGAATCTCTACACCAGGATTTGATTTATTGATTCTACAGATCTGGGGTTAATCAGACACTAAGACACTATGTTTTTGCCGGATATCAAGGTTTCTGATGAATTATCCGAAACAACTGTAAAACCCAGAATCTAAAAAAGTAGAAAGCTGTACCAGGGCAATTAGTTTTGGAGTTCAGCCTTCTAATAGAATAACTAGTTGATCAAATCTTTGTCGAATACATTGTACTTAATTAGCGAATTCTCTTGAACCGTGGAACATGCAAAGGAAAACTTTAGTAAGAGCAGTGCAGACAACATGAGAGAATTTCAGCCACTGAGTCAGGAGTGAAAACTGTGAATCTCTTTGTTTCAACATCAACTAAAATGGTCGGACCTCTAGGGAAGGCACAGATTCTCTTAAGAAGTGGATAACTACCAGAGGGCCTGTAGACTAGAGACAAAAAAAAATAGCGTTTGTATAAAATTAATAACTTGATTGAAAGTCTGCATATTTTCACCAGCTGAAGACTGCACCACCTGCTGCATTAGCTTTTGTTTCAATCAGCAGACGTGGAATACTCCCTCTGTTTTGTACATGATTGACGTTAGGATAGAACAGTAAATGGGTATACGATCTGTCATGGAGTATAAAGCTGAGCAAACTGTGCAGCTCTTGATTTACCGATTCATCTCTCTTGAGATGGATCATGATCAAAAGAAGGAGAGTGAAGCAGCTGAGAGGAAAGTCCTCTGTTTCATGGCTGGATTTGGCATTGGAGATACGGTGAGAAACTCTGTATCAAGGAAGACTCAGAGCCTCCTCCTCCACTTTGAAAGAAATCAGCTAAGGTATTTCGGGCATCTTTATGCAATGCTTCCCATACCCTAGTTCCTTGTTGTACGATTTGCTTCGTACAGAGAGTCTGAACTATTGGCTATTGAGAAACGATTGCTTCCTGGAAGCGCAGTCTCTGTTGAAGTCTTAAATTTTACCTTATTGCTAATGTTTGGCTGTGACGTGTGTAATCCGCCAGTTCAAGGCAGTGAAGCTTACCGGAAATCTTCTGCACTGTAAACAACCATCCTCTACTGCAGAGAGTGAAGTACCGAGCCAAACAACATGGCTGTTAATGTTAATTCAGTATTTGGAAGCGAGACCAACACGGACTGAACAGCTCTATTCACTTCCTCCGCTGCCATTGCCAAAGCTACAGACAGACTACAATTATAAAACAGCGCAGAAATATGATGCCATCGTTCACAATTTCTCCTTCAGTTCCCTGATTGACCCGGTTGAAATTCTACCAGAGACAATCCACTTCAATAAGAAAAGAACCTGACAAAGCAGTGAAGAGAGATTCGACTGGAGCGGTACTGCATAGAAAGGCAATGACCCGGCTAACTTGGGGGAGAGCCGTGGCCAGATCCAAAACTTGCTGGAAGGGCTGCATAGATTTGTTGGAGACACTTCTGGGCTGCATGAAAACACCTTTGAATCCCATGTTTTCGTGAGAAGCTACAACCGCAAAGATACTTTCACTTTTGATTTTTAATCCTGGCTTTAGGACAGTAAAGCAATCCCAGATCAGTCAACCGTGGCGACCCGGTGGTGGTGACACATGGACGTAAAAGTCTAGTAATGTATGCAGAAACATTACCATAAAGAACCTTATGGGTCCACACGAGAACCTTGATCTGGGTCCTGTGCTGAACTGGTAGTTTATGAAGAGTAATCAGGTGTTGCCTTGGAGCCCATATGGAAGTCAAAAATATTGCAGTTGAATGATTTTTAGAACTTTCACTGAGAAAAGGTAATAAATGAAATGCAATAATCAATACAAGAACAGATGAATACATGAATCACCATTTCCATCTGAGCTTTAGAAATGATACACCTGAGTTTACCAGTGTTCCTCAAGTGAGAAAAGCAGGAATAAATAACATCCTTCACATATTGTTAAAACAATACAGGACCATCAAAAAAATTATTTTTAATAGGAAGCTTAATGTATGAGGCAACCGAAGTCAAGTGGTCAGAAAATGAAGGAACCAAGTTTTCTGCGGCAAAGATAAGAACCTGTGTTTTTTCTTCATTCAACTGGAGAAAATCATTATTCGACCTTCATTTGCTTGATTTCATATACCATTGTAGAAGAGATAGCTTGGAAATTGAATGGGGTTTAAAAGTAATTAAAACCTGAGTATCATCAGCATAGTAATGATAAGAGATTTCATTAAAAGATTTTAAAAGACTGCATAAAGGAAGGAGACAAAGACAAATAAATGAGGCCCAAAAACAGAAACACGGTAGAAGCCCATGGTTGAGAGTAACGGACCTTGAGTTAAAATTGGACTGGGCAACACAAATATTCCTGAAAGACTCAATTTCACAAGCAGTACTGAGTGATCCCCGATACTAAAGGGCTGAACATAAATCTGAGATTTACGTCCAGCTAACACCAACGATTCTCATTTCCACATCATCAAACCGCTAGTCACTCTAAGGAGTCCTGACTCTGTTGAATAGGCTCTTCAAAAACCAGACTGAAATATGGCTGAAATATTAAAATCATCAGAATCCCACGGTTGCTGTATAATTTTGGCCAGGAAAGACAGTTTTGAGAAAACCCTATAAGTATTCGGACACAATGAATCTAAAGTGGAGACTTTTTAAGAAGAGGAGAAATGCACCATTTTTGAATGATGAAACTTGACCAAAATTTAGGGGGTAGCTAATAGATTCTACAGTACAAGGGAAAACGGCTTTAAATAGTGATGCTGGAATAATACCTATAGCAGAAGATGTTGAAATCATTCTGTCCTCACATTTGAGATGACTTAGAAAAATTGAACTTTTTTTATACAGTGGGCTAGTTGTGGGAAATCAAAACCTTTTTCAAATGCAGGAGATGGGCAGAGAGCCTAGTTGGCTTCCACAAGCATCCAGTCTTCCTACATAGCTGCTCTGCAGAGCCAGTCTGACTTTTCCCACAAGGTACAGAGTTGATAAAGAGATTTTCATCTAGAATTTCCCCAAAATGTTGGCTTAAAAACATTAGCTAGACAATCAATGTCGTAACTGCCGTGTCAAGAGAAATAAAAACTTTTCAGCAAATTTACGAACTAGATTACGAGAGCCAATGAAACGATGAGTTTTAGATAATTCCATGCTTAAAGACAAATTAAAAAGGACATCTGTGATCTGAAATGAAAATATCCTCAACATGAATATTTGAGATTTTAAGTCTCACTAGTATTGACAGATTCCAAGTAGTCTCTGGTGACCTCCCTGGTCCTGCAGGTGATGACATGAGGTTCTTACATGTTTCAGCTTCAGATAAAAATCTTTCAAAACTAAGTTAATCCAATTTTTCAGAGTTCTCTGCCACACATACTCCCTTATATCATAAACTCCCTTATTTCACTCATAAAGTTGTCTCCCTCGACCAGCCCACCTGGTTTTCCCGCCCCGGCATCATATAGCTACGGTAACACACCGCCATCTGGTGGCCGTCGTGCTGAACTGCAGCCAGTGGGCTGAGCTGGGCACGTGGCCTGAACATTGGCCTGCCCCTTTGTTGTGTTTTCACTTCATGAGGAAGTAGAGCTGAGATGGGCCGCGAGGAGTTGACGTTCCGTCTGAACGACGAGGAGTACAAGAACTGGCTGAAAGCAGGACGCTGCCTGCTCATCCTGAAGGACGGCCTCCTTCCGTTCACCGACCAGCAGCTGAGAGCTTTCCACGGAGATTTGCTCAACCAGTATCCTCCCCTGCGGAGACCCTGCGAGACCTCTTCCTGTAAACCCAGAGGAAATACGGTGGGATTTGACCCTTTATTCCAGTAAATGTATTCCATTTATAACTTCCCGCAGTCAGTGTGTTTCATTGGGTTTCCGTACTGGCAGCTTGTCTCGGTATGCAGGGTGTGTGCAGAGTGGCAGAGAGTTATCCTGAAACACCACAGACAGCCAGATGGCACAATCCACTGGACAAACTGTTTTCCCAGTTACTGGAGGACGGACCACTGGGAGCTGGCCAAGGTAGACCACACATCACTCCATCCACTCGCAAAGTCAACCCAATGTCGCAGAAACGTGTGCTGAATCAAACTGATTGATGATAAAAATTGACGCACCGCGTCACGCATTAGTTGTGGGAGGGACTCCAAAGTTGCTTCCCAAACTTCATTCCTCCACTTCTTGTGCTGACAATTTGTGTTGTCTATAGATGATTGAGCATAAAATGACTCATTCACTGCAAAAAATATCTCCCCGAAAAGATCTGAATCTTCACCATTGCATGGGACTATTAGGTAACTTAGCTTTAGCATAGTGACATCAGAAACTCAGAGGGTTTGGTTGGAGTGAAGATGTCTCCATGATGTTTTATTGGCTGCCAGTGCAGAGCTTGCTCACCGGGTAGGCCTGTCACAATAACACATTTTGCTGGATGATAAATTATAATTTCAGATACACAGCCACTCTAGGAAGGTTGGTATTACTCTTTTTTAAAAAAAAAATGCTAAGAATAGGATGGGGGTTTTTTGTTTTTTTTGTGGGATGGAAAACAAAATTGTGAAAAAGCATTTAGATTCCAATCGAATGACAATGAAAGCAGATCTAAAACATATTACTTGCAACCAAATTCAAAAATCGCAGGATAAAAACAGCCACAAACCTGCATTTGCTATATTCATATTTAAAAACATTTGTCAGTACTGTATTATTTTCAGCCAAAATGATTAAGAGGCATCCGAAGAGCCACTTGTAGCAGCAGACTCCTGAGCTGTACACATAGAGACTTACTGTACTGCAAAGTTCCGCTAGATGGCAGTACTGCTTTTATCTGAAATAAAAAACAGATGCGCCATCCAATACCTATTATGAAATCATTTTTAAAAAAGCGCCACAGCTATTTCATTGTTTCAATTTTCTAGAGGTTCTGCTTAACTAAGGCAGAAACAATTAATTGTGATTAATCAGTTATTGGAATGATTAACTATTTTAGTAATTGATTTAAGTGTTAAATCCTCAAGTGGTATTTTAAAAACAATATATACTCACCCAGTTCAAAGTCACAAAAGGAATGCTATTATATTGCATTTTAGGCAATAAAATGTCTAGTTTCTTATTTAAAAAAGGGATCTAATTAATTATTTATTTGCATATTTTAATGTATTTCTTAGATTGTGCAAAAAAGGTTTAAATGTTTAACAAAAAATCTGTAGAATTTGCAAAACTATTCATGGATGGATAACTACTTTTTTATACCATGGGAAATTACATTAAACATCAGCACAACCCCCCCAACCCCGAACATATTTACATCCATTCTGAGATAAGATGAGTACAAATGTAAAACACACGTGTCAGATTTTTCAGAATCGTGTGTGTGTGTGTGTGTGATTTTTTTTTTTTTTTTTGCTCCACTTCAACACACCGGTAAGCGCACAGCAGAAATCACTGCCTGGACTCAGAGGAAGTGAAAACGCGTGAACGCCAACCTGAGACGAGATGCTAGGCACAACGTAAACAAACATCTCTGACAGGATCAGGATTCATCATTGCTGAAGACACGGAAACCACGGTGACGGGACGCATTCTGGAGCAGAAAGGGAAAAAAAATAAAAACGTCCCGTTTCAGCTCAACGTCGAGCCACCTCGAGTCCATCAGGAAGGTTTGGACTTTGTGTTCCTCGTGTCGGGTCCCCACGCTCTGCTGCTCTGTGTGTCTTCAGGCGTACATGCCACGAGGTCAGACTAAGGTGAGCCGCGCCGACGAGTTCGACGCCTCGGCTCTGCTCAACCTGATCAACTACTGCGACTGTTTCAGCTCCGTGGATCCGAAGCTGGTGAGACAGGTGAGCAGTGGAGCAAAGAAAAAAACAAACAAACAAACAAAAAAAAAGACTTGCAATGCGGCTTCATGTCGGGACTAAAAACCGCATTTTCGCACCTGTGTTTCTGCTTCCAGGTGATTCAGTGCAGGAACGAGCTGATGCACTCTTGCGAGTTTCGGGTGAAGGACGACTGGATGAGGCGCTACAGGACGGCTCTGAGGCACTTTGTGCAGCAGCTGAGCTTCGTGCCCCACATGCTGACCGTCGGGAGGCAAATCGAAGACGTGAGTTTGTTTGGAGAACAGCGGCAGCTCCACGTTCGGGCTCTTTACTGCTGCGCTTCCATTGCAAACGTGCGCAAGACTGTCGAAAATGTCAGGAAAACGCAATTGTTGTGTTTCCACGAAAGTTGCAGTATGTAACTTTTCTAAAAAAAAAAAGAAAAACAACAAAAAATGAGTCCACTGACCATTTGGTTTGGAGAAAACATTCCAGTTCCTGTTTTGGATTTCCTCTGCCTTCCCGCTCAGCTCAGACCCTTGACCTCTACCCTGACCTCTACTCTTAATTATAACACAGTCTGAGAATCACATATCACTATGCTTCACACAACGTATGATTACTTCAGCTACAATTCCATGTATTCTGTATGATCATCATAAATCATCAAACATAATCATCTTTCTGACTTAATTCTTCAAACATAACTTCTTTTAATAATCATCTGAGTTTAATTCTATTCTCCATTTTATTCATCATGTTATTCATTTCTTGATCTGCTTTTTATTACATCTACTCTTTGTATAATCATCAATAAATCAAGATACAAGATTACTTATGTCTCTCAGGCTTGTATGATCTGTTTTCTTGCGTTAACCAGGAAAGATCTCACCACTCTATGCCAGTTTTCACGACACTATATATTTATCTATATATATATATATATATTTTTGTGATCCAGATGCTGACCGTAGATCTTTCGATACGCGTGTTTGGTGTCGACCGACTGGACTCCGCTGGCCCATCGGCCGATTCGGGCCCTGCCTCGCCGGAGTCCGGCGCCGAGTCGGTCAGCCGGTGGGAAGCCGAGCTGCTGCGGGAGATGCTGCGGGAGTGTCTGCGTGCTGCTAACGAGGAAGACGAGGACGCAAAGACGCATGTAGGCGGAACAAAAACCGCGCACTTGCATCATTTTTCTTTTTCTTTTCTTTTGAACAAGACGTAAAGAATGCGTGACGCACGTTTCCCCCCCCCCCCCCCACCCCGACTCTCTGTCTGCTCCTCAGGACGCGGAGCAGCTGAAACGGCTGCGGGGTTTCCTCCAGGCAAACAAAGATCTAGGAGAGCAGTTCTCCTCCGAGCTCCAAGCTATCGACTCTCTGGAGGCTAAAGGAGGAGAAGAAAGTTAAAAGAGAACCAGAGTATGTTTTACACTCTATGTGGGCTGGATCTTGGTGCTTAAAATGGTCTGTGGTCAGAACAAGTTGGGGAACAGCAGTACACAGTTTATTGTTTCGACTGTATGCACTTATTAAAAGGGATACGGGGGACAAATGCTAAATGTAAAAAAAAAAATTACGAAAAAACTTTAGCTACCAATAATATCAACTGTCTGTTTATATATCTAGCAAAAATATCCAAAGATTATTTTTTTTAAATAATTTACTGTTTTAATACAAAATGTGGCTTGACTTAAAGGGCTTTTATTTTATATGTTTTATGTTGGAGAAGGCTATTGATAGCTTTTCTCCACCTTTAACTACAATAATCCTCCAACACGACAGCATGTCTGTGTTTTTAGCAATGGTTTGATTCACAGCTTTGAATGTTCTCCTATTCAAACAGGCTCAAAATCCGACATTCAGGTCCAAATAAAACGTAGAAAAATGAAATGTTTGATCCGTCGTTTCTTTGCTGTAGTCGTGGTTCTCGGCAATAAATCTGATCCTGTTGGGAAAACCTTAAGTCAGGGTATATATTTATATTCATGGTCTGAACCTGACCCGAAATCCAGGCCAAAATGAATTGCTTTGTGGTCGGGTTGTTAACAGAGCACAGAGAAAACCAAAATTCAAATGCACAATATAAAGTTGTGTTAATGTACTTGTAGTCTAAGTGGAGGAGATTCTGTCAGTTAATTCTGTCAAAAGAAATAAAGGTTCAGACGTTTATTAGGCTGTAACAAGTGCTGCACAGTGCGCACACAGCCACACCCTGTTCTGCTCTTATCAATCACACATCTCAGGAGATTTGCACTTAACTCACCCTGCGGTAACAACCAGCAACAAGATGGAGCTGGAAGACGTTAAAGAAAAACTTAAGAACAGGACAAGTTGCACCTCTTCCTCAAATTATAGCCTGAAAACAAAAGCAGAAATAGATTCATTTAAATAATATGTCGGGTTTACTTCAGGCTCGAGTCTATAAATGCAGTAAATGATTTTTGGTCAGAATGGAGGCGATGCTGATGGGCTTGGGTTGGGTCAGGTAAAAAAAAATGTATTCATGATCTACATGGAGTTCCTGCCAAGAAGAATAGTCAAACATGCGGCCAGTAGTAAGATGGAAGCTTGTTGAAGATGTCATCAAGGTACAATTTGTCAAGGGACATTTTCTCAAATATCAGCGAGGATTCATCAGCCTTTGCTTCTCAGTCATAAAATACAGCTGCTGTGTTCTTGAGCACATTACATCTTCAGTTGCCGGGCCATCGCCTTTCTACACAATCCTACTTGGTTCTCGTCTCCCTTCACAGCGCAGGCTGGGCTTTCTCCCATTGACTTGGATTCCTCCAGTAGAATTTCAACCAATCAGCGAACAGAAGGAGAACCGGTGAACGCTGACGTTGATTTTCTGCGGCATCTTAGTTTTAGCAGCGTGAGCGGAGGAAGCGAACGAAGCCGTTCAGTCCGTGTTGGCCACGCTTCCAAAAAATGGAATCAATGCTAACCGCCGCCTTGGACCGGATCGGCACTTCTCTCTTCTAATTGGGGGATGGTCGTTTACAGCGCAGGCAATTCCTGGTCAGCTTCATATCACGCACCACGGCTAAATGTTAGCGACGGGGTAAAATTTAAAATCTCAAAATTTTAAACTGAGACCATGCCTCCAGGAAGCAAATTTTCATTACATGTAACCCAAAGTATTCTGATTGGTTTATATGATCCTTGTGATGTCTCCTCACCAGGAAGTGCTGCGGTCAAACTATGACTCAGTTAGAGTAATACTGACCCAGGGCATCCATCAACAGAGATGATCACCTTTTGATTATGATGGGTATTTTTGTTTACATTTTGCTATATTCTTCTAATTTATGTAAAGTTCCTTCAAGAATTTTGTTGTGTTTTTTCTCCACATCCTACATAGAGTCACATACTAACTTCCTTTCAAAGCGTCTTCCTTACATATTCAACCCTTTCCCTAATCCGAGGTGGATTTAAGGAACACCAAGAGATCAGCCTTTTGTGTTGAGATTCCAGGAACCGCACAACTGTGGAAAGCCCAGTTGGTTTTGTCAGTAAACCGGCAGTCAGATTTTGGACCCGGATAAGGCGGCCAATTCTTTCTCTGGTCCTGGTTCTGGTGCCGAGAGCAGAAAGCTCCAAAGAATTCCAACACATTAGATTTATTGTCATGTTTCCCTTCCCTTCTGAGATAAGGTAAATATTACATTTCAGTGGGGCTGAAACGATTCATCGGATCATCATGATGTATCGATCATTGGGAAAAAAATCGTCAACTCATTTATTAATCGATTAGTCGTCGAGTGGAGTACACAGACTCAAAAATGCAAAGACGATATTCTGAAAAAGCAGCAATAAAGACAAATCTGTGCAACATATACATTTAAGACAAAAACATCTTTGTCTGTAAACGTGTTTTACAGGCCAGCTTCACCTGGTTCAAATTTACTAAAAGAATGCGACGTAGTTGCGTTTTAAGCAATTTATTGTTTATTTGCATCTTTTAATGCATTTCAAACGTTGCATATAAAGGGTTAAGTGGTTAAAACAATCGGTAACACTTTATTTTTTGACGAGGTATGAATGAGGTTGACTTGACACTGTCATAAACGTGACATAACACCAACATGAACGAGTCTTTATGAATGTCTATGACTGGTGTCATGAAGTGTCATTTGGTAAATAATGACACTTTTAATGTAAAGTTGCATTAAAAGTGCCAACTTTGTATTCTTTTGTGAATAATAACACCTTAATGCAAAGTTGTCACTTCTAATGGACTTTCAGTGCAACTTTTAAAGTAATTATTTGTCATTATTTCATGTCATTATTTACCGAATGACACTTCATGACGACATTCATAGACATTCGCAAAGACTCCTTCATGTTTGTGACAGTGCCATGTCAGTCTTATGCACACAATGTCAAATAAAGAGTTACCACACTAACAATCGCTAGTCGCAGACCTACATTTCGTAATTATGAGGCAAAATTTCTTCATCCAGGTTCCTGAAAGACGGATGAACTTTTGATCAATGTAGAATATGTGAAGTTACACAGCAAAATGAAACGGCACCTTTTGAAAAGAACCGAATACACAAGAGGACAATCCCAGAGGATTACGCTCTGGGCTTTCATTTTACTCAGATAGAATTAGGGGTTTTTGTGAAGCAATCATAAATCATAAAAAGCTCCGAATATCAGCCGGTTTTGACCAAAAAGGTTCAGACGTCCTCTGGAAAGAGATTTTGTCCTTCAGCATCACGGCGAGTCAAAGCGAGCTTCCAAAGTGGGATAAAAACAACAACAACAAAAAACCTGACTCTGTGAGAGGATAATTCATAATTTTGGAATGACAATTACCAGAATGAAGAACTAAAGGTTTCAGAATACAAAACTAATGATGGATTTTGGAGAAGGTTGTGGCGAGGCCGAGATGTGTGTTGGCTGCCAGACTCCAACCAAAGACTATACAAATCTGAAAACACAGCAAAGGAAAAAAGGAGCTTCAACAAACCGTGAGATAAAAAAGTGTGAAAACATATGCAGCTGGAATTTTTCAAACTTTTTTTATTCGTTACAAACGCAACGACGGGGAAGGGCATTTCATGGTTCGGACCGATTCTAGATAGATCTCTATATTCCGTTCAATCCTGTTGTTGCTCTTTGTCGTGCCCCAGAGGGCTGACCGTTCTCAGGTGAAATGGTTTTTGTGTGTGTGTTTTTTAAAAAACTTTAAAACATGTGAGCAGGCCTGAGGCGTTCAAATGAAACCACAGCTGCTGTTGGTGTTGTGTAGCTGCGGGCGTTGGGTGGAGCGTGGGGGTTGCTGGTTGTTTGTCCGCTTCGGGGCCACGTTCTGTTCGCCCGAATCCTCTCCTCTCTGTCCGAGATAAAACGTGCCGCTAAATCATCGCATTTTCTCCACATGTTTAAAACACAAATCAAAGTCAGATTGGGTTAAAAAAGAAAAAAAAAATCGATTAAATTCGATCGAACGATTCAGGGTTTTTTTTAATTTTGTACAAAAAGAGACACTCGCGCCTCCAAAGGAGAAAAAGCAAAAGAATGAGAGTAATTGTTTTTCTGCTCCACCCCGTGAACTCCTTAATGTGGTTTTTAAAAAAAAAGAAATCATCACATGCATGCTGCAGTTTTGTGTCTGCATGACAGAAAAGTGTGAAAACCAGAAACGCTTTTCCTGCCTCGTATAACCTTTCGCACGCTCTCTCTCTCTCTCTCTCTCTCTCTCTGGTAGTGCAGCAGAGTGCCTTCACCTCCAACTGCAGAGAGCGCAGCAGATGGGCACCTGGCTCTGAGGGCGCCATGGAGACGGAGGGCGCCGCCGTTCGCTCCATCTACTACGGCCGGATCGGGAGCAAAGTCACCGAGAAGCTGCTGGAGAGGTTCGGATGCGACGGCAGCTTTCTGCTGAGGGACAGCGAGACGGTGCCCGGGGCCTACTGTCTGTGCGTGAGGTGACGTCTCACTTCTCACTTCTCTCTTCTCTCTTCTCACCTTACAATGGTGGAGGGGTGTTTTGTTTTGTTTTTTTTCATTTGTTGCATTGGTTTTGATCTAAACGTAAAAACTAGACACGCTTTTGCAGATTTTTTTTACCTCACGTTTTTCTCTTGGTAGCATTTTCTCAGTTGGTCCCACGGAGGCAGGATTAAGACTCCTGCCTTCACGGCTCTACCACAAATCTTTTAAGGGTTTTTTTTTTTCCTTCCCTTTTCTCGATTTCAACAGTTTTCTCACACGTTTCCGATAAAAGATGCTTAGCAGAAATGAAATTTGTGCCCGTGGACGCTTTCGTCCACGGGCACAAATTTCCACGTTCGCAGCTTGGCTTCGCAGACTTGAGAAATAAACACAAGGAACGGAACAAAAAAGGTTCCCAGAAAGCAGGCAGAAATGACTCCTGACGGCCAACGAAAGCCTTCTCGCCAGCCGTGATCTCGGCGTTTTCCTTTTTCGTCCACGGCAGCACAGTCTCTGCCGCGCCGTCTTCTGTGTGCCGCCACGCATCGCGCTGCCCAAGAACGGCTCCGTTTTCTAGAACTGAAAGCGCTGAGAATATTTTTAGAGGTTATGAAACAGCAGCAGCAAAACTCTCTGCTGAGAACAGGCGGCACAACAACAAAAAGAATATCTATGTTTTTTTCTGAAGAAGTTGTAATTAACACATCAGACTAAATGTTTTTTTTTTTTAAATTTAGTCATATCAAATTCCTCTGACGAGACCTTCCTGGCTGGTGGTCTGCGGGTGTGACGATGTGAATGAAGCGCTTTAAAGTAAAATGAGGCTTTTTATGTGTAATTATACAGTAGTTAGCATGACCGGAACGGCCCCAACAACGGAGCTGTGAAAAGAAATGTGCGGGTCTCTAATTAGTGTGACTAATAATTATAATAATAATAATAAAAGATGAAATCTCTTCAGCTGCACTGCAAAAAAAAAAAAAAAAAAGCAACATAAATATATTTCTCCCTTTTTTAAAAACGTTTTTATAACATCCAGTTTACACCTAAGCCCCCAAAATTGATTCATCAGATCTGTCAGATTTAGGTTTAAAGTAATCTTTTTATTTATTTATTTTTTTATTTTAGCGACATGTTTTCTTCTGGCCGGCAGTAATATTTACGTTTCGGAGCGACGCAGACACAATTTCGACTTGAATGTTGTTCCGTACCTGTGGAGGGGGTCAGATGAACCCTCAAAGTCCCCGCAGAGATTATGACTTATGAGAAGGGTTTGAAAGTTTTGATGCCACAAAAAGATCTTTCCAACGATTATTAAAATCATTTTCAACGTACAATTAAAAAGTACATTTGTATAAATACAAAACGACTACTTACCGTTTAGTTTAAAGTACAGTAGTTTGAAGTCCTAATCTGTCTAATTTTACATCTAAAGTATCCTGACTAATTTTGGTGAATTGACTGTAAATCTCTCAGCTCTTTAAACAGATTCCAATATGCTACCTAAAAATAAAAGCAATAAGTAATCTCCCTCTAAGCCTAATTGTTTGTTGCGCTTCTTGGTAACGAATCTTTTATGTCGACATGGAGGAATTTTGTCTAAATTTTTTGCAGAATAGTTAGATAAGATAAGATAAGATAAGATAAGATAAGATAAATCTTTATTGTCATTGTCACAAGAACAACGAAATTTAAAAAGTGCCATCAGTCATATGCTTAAAAACAAAAAATAACTTTCTCACAATTCACACACAATGTAAGAATTAACAAATAACTGGTAAAAAAAAACAACAAAAAAAACTAATAAATAAGAACAGCCACATTCTCACATACATCATTCATGATGATTAGTTGTATTTTTTTAATTATAATTATTATTTTTAGTGTGCCCGTCCGGCCGCACGGCAATCAGAACTATTGTCTGAGTGTCAGATTTAAACTGATTTATCTTCCCAAGTGGAAAGTTACATGTCTTTTTTTTTTTTTTTTGCCTTTTGGTTTATTTCAGTCTTAACGAAGATGGGGAAAACGAAAAGCTAGAGAGAGAGAAAAATGAAAATGGAGCAGAGAGCTGCGAAACCACAGCGACAAACAGCATGTGTACATGTAACGACAACGTCACAGAAAAGCATTCGTTAATGTCAGATATATTTAGTGACAGCTGCAGACCAAGTCTGCGTGTCTGTGATCACCTGCGTTCGTTCGAAGCAGAGTCGGGCCGCGATGGGGAACCGAGCACCCTGGCAAAACCTGTTCTCATCCGATGCACGATTCTTTTAGTTTGGCCACATTCGGGGGGCTTTCAGCAGTCAATTGGACTTTGACTAGGCCACTCTAGGAGATCCTTTTTGCATATTTTTGCTCATTGCCCTGCTGCATAACCCTCGAGTGTTCCTGATGGGCGAATTCCGTCCACAGAGCACAATACTGCCGCCACCATGTTTGATTGTTGGTCAAATTTCATTTTTCTTAAATGTCGTGCTAATTTCGCATCAAAAGTTTCACGTTTGTTGGTTTGCAGAATACTTTAAAAAAATAAAAATAAAAAAATCCTGGGATGCGTGGAGATGTTTACTAGCCGCTGTGAAACGGGTCTTTGCGTTCTTTTTGGCCTTGAACTTCTCTCTGTTGTTTTCAAATCGTGAGCTTTAACTAGGCCAGGAGAGGACTGCAGCGTTTCAGATGTTGCTCCTGGTTGAATCATCAACCCACTGTTGAAGTCATGCTGGCAGGTCGACCACTTCCTCGACGCTCCCGGTTCTTTCTTGTGGATGCCGTCTCTCACTGTGGTTTACTGGCGAACCCAAACACTTAGAAATGACCTTTTGACCTTTCCCTGACTGACGGGTGGCAGTGAGTTTGTTTTTCATCTGTTCTTGGATTTCTTTCGGGATGTGTTGCTTTTAGAGATTTTTCAGGGTGGGCCACGTGCGTCCTGTTTCCTGTTTGTGATTTCTTGACTCGACATCAGTGTGGTTTTCCTCAGTTACTGCTCTGTCTGAGGCCAGGCTGGTTTCCATGTCTTCTTTTCATTCACATTTGAAATCAGTACTCTAAAACTGCTCTTTGTATCATATGTGTTTGATTGTCTTCAACATTTAAATTTGACCAAAAAAAATAAAAAGAGAAAAAAATCTGGACGAGCAAATTCTCACGTAAAGGGAAAAATATTCTGAATACGTTTCTAGACGAATGAAAAATTCCCAAATCAGAAAATGTGAGCAATAAATGACTCCAGTTTCAAATCACATGCTGCTGCTTCTTTGTGCAAATATCACTAAATCATCTAGACTGGTGTATCACATAGTAGCCATGTTTTAAATCACAATATTACGCTTCAAAAAGACTCAGTTAGTTTATTTCTCAGCGCTCGTTTCTGTCTTAGGCGACGACACGTCACTCAGGGCTTTATAAAAAAAAATCCTCCAGAGTTATTACTAGAATCAAAGTTTAAATTTAATACAAGCTGTACTATTAAATATTTCAGGTCAGATACTTCCTGATGAGAAATGTCGGCACCAAACCGGACAAAAACAAAAACGGAACCAAATCAGGCATAGTTCACCTCTAATGATCTGAATTTAAAACACTTTGAGCGACGAGCCGTTAGCATCTCATCAGTCAATAAGTTGAAGCTCTAAGAGCTTCAGGACGTTCTGAGACGTTTTCTCTGCTCATGCTAAACGGTGAAATGGATGCCGTCCATATAAAACCCTCTACAGAGGCTGAATGGCGCTCGATGTCTTTAAAGCTGGCCGTTATCGGTAATATGAGCAACTCTACCTGAGACACAGAGGACGTCTGTCTCACCTCTGTGAGTTTGGGAAAAATCTCCACCAAGTCCTAAAAATTTCTGTCACCTCAAACAAACAGATACGTCGCCAATTTCCTAAAATAATGGCCTACGTCTTTTTTTTTTTTTTGTTGCCAAAAGTGATGATTTTTTTTTTTTTTTTTGGTCTAAAATATCTTTTGGTCAAATCTTTTGCCTTGGTCAAACCTGCAAAACCAACCCACTAAAATCTGACTGTTGAGTTTAATCAGCGTTCAGTCCGTCCCGTCTCTAATGGCTGTTCACGGGTCGGACCAGGAACCAGAAACTGTTTGTTTTTTTTCCCTGGAAACCCGTCTCATTGCTGAGCCAGCCGGGTTCTTCGCAGAATCCCAATAAAACCCTAAGAAAGATTATATTCTACACTAAAAAAAAATATTCACAGTCAAATCACAGAGATTAAGTAGAAATTAAAATAATGTTAACGTATGTAAAGCTGCTCTGATGAATCATTTAGGAGCTAAAGCCAGGTCTCGTTTCTGAAGAAATCGGCCACACAAAAAAACAAAAAGAAAGCGAAACCTGCCCCCCCCAATAAATATTGGAAGCAGTGATTAAAATTCTAAAATATTGCGGTAAAATGAGAATGTTTCAGGCGAAAGCGACACCGCTGAGCAGAGCGACTGATGTCTGCTTTCACAGTGAGTGCGCCCCGAACGTCAGTGAGTCACCGTGGGCCTCAGATCCAGATTACCTGCCCCGTTTCAGACGTTTTCTTATTTCGGTTTTGCAGAAGTGGTCTGAAAGCAGTTTTTGTTTCACAGGAAGGCGCCCTTCGTACACACCTACAGGCTGGAGCGCGACGGCGACGGCTGGTACCTCCAGGTGGGTGAAGATCAGAGGAGCAGGTGACACATGTACAGACTCTGAAACGCAGACCAGGAAGCCAGTCGCTGTTTCCACTCCTGTACACAAACGCTGCTAAAAAAAAAAAAAAAAAAAAAGACAGCTTGTTTCTCTAAAGATTTTTTCTGTTTTGGCTTTTTTTTTGTTTGTTTTTTTGGGTCAAAAAATAAAATCACACAAAATTCACTTCCATAAATATTCAATTTAAGATATTTGCCAAATTAATCCGACCTTATGTGGAAGGGTAACCCTTGGCAACGGCCGCCATCAAGCATGTGTGATAACTGGAGATGAGTTATTTACGTCACTGTGGAGGAATTTTTGACCTGTTTATGCTCATGGTACGGCATTTAACTCAAGATTTAAGTCCTTACTTTGACTGGACCACTCAAAAATCTTCATAACATTTTTGCTTTGAGCCAGTCTGCGCTGGGCCTGCCGGTGTGCTTTGGGTCATTGTTCTGCTGTGTAATCCCAGAGAGATTGGGCTTAAAGGAGCAGTGTTGTACAAAACTGACTTTCATTGAGATCTACGTACATGATGGCGTAATGATCATCAAAAACACACCTGGAGTGTTGCTTTGAGTCTTTCATGCATGTTTGAGAAATCCTTTTATCTCCATGGCAACCAGTCAGCTGTGCAACACGCCTGGGTGCACCGGGCGCCGTCTTTGAGACGCAGTGTCCATGTTTCCAAACTTCCGCTTCACAGAACGCAGTGACTTCCCCTCTCAGCTCCTTCAGACTAGCCAGCAGCAATTAGCAAACACCTGGTGGAACTTCACAACTGCTGAGCTCATTAAAGGAGCTAAGCTTTGGTATAACACTGGTAAAAACGTCGTTAAAGGGTTAATGGAGGAGCTAGATTGTGATGACTTCTTGAAGGCGGAGTTTCAGAAAGAGCAGGAGCTTCTTAAAGAGACAGAGCCCCAATTTCAAGACGTTAAACTACAAAGTCAAATTTCTCTTGTCATATTTGATATATACACCTTTTTATTGACAACCGAAGGTAACATAGTTGATTGTGGTATAAAATGTCATTATGTGGCTGGAAAACACATAATGCTGCACCTTTAAAGATACAAACTGATGGCCAAACATTTTGCATCAGTAACACAAAGGCTTCTGGGAACACAGCAATCATCTGACCGCTAGTTTCACACCAGATGCAACAGGATGCACATCTTCTTGGTTGTTTTGTGTTTTCCCGGATGAGTTGTTGATGCTCCTTTGGAGTCATTTTGATAGTCTGGTTACTCATGGGAAGGTTCTCCAAATCCTTGGAAATGTCATCTATCAGTCTTTCTGTACCGATAGATTTCAGCGACTTTGTTCCTCAGGTTGAATCTCCTTCAGATTGTGGCATGAGGTGTTGCTTTTTGAGATCTTTTAACCTACTTCATGTTGTCTGGCAGGATCTGTTCAACCAACCTTCATATGTAGCACTGGTCAGGATGGATGTATAGAAATACACTGCCAACACACAAAATCTCGCCAAAGACTTTTGGTATCGACTCAGATGTCTTTATTATACTTGAATTAAGACAAAGCTAACTTACAAGTAGCTTCTTAGCAAGATAGGAGTTTTTTAAGTAAATGATCCCATAATATTGATTAAAAATCCCTCCAAAAAGTGCTAGTTTCACTGGCAGATAATTACACTTAACATGGGAAAAATGTTTTGTTATAAGTCAGATAATCTGCCAGTGGAAGTAGTACTTTTTCATCGCTATTAAGGAATTACTGACTTATAAAAAAGCTATTTATTGCTGAAAAGTTACTTACTAGTTAGTTTAGTCTCTAAGATATTTGCACAACAAAATTTCTTGGTAAGATTTTGTGTTTTTTCAGTGTAATCTGGCCCGGATGTGTTTGAGGATTCGAAACATTCAAATTAACTGCGACAAAAAAAACAAAACCAGAAACACGACACAAGTCTGAAAGGGAACCAAAGAGATTTTCACAACAGTTTGAATGTGTGTGTGTGTGTGCGTGTGCGTGTGTGTGTGTGTGTGTGTGTTTAACAGGATTTAAGAGGAAGACTGCTGAAGTTTGGGACTGTTGAGTCGCTGATCGATCACTACAGAAGCCACCCGACCTCCCATCAAGGCGTAGCTCCCCTCACCCTTCCTCTGGACCGAGCGACGGTACCGAGCAACTGGATTCAAGGTGCGACGCAAAACAGATTTGAAAGCAAAAAAACCCCACCTCCACTCACCACTGCATGCTATTATTGGTGCAGACCGACTCCCATGCATGATCTGATATGAGTCAGAGATTTCTAATGGTTTTGATTTACAAGAGAAGAAGAGACAGCATCTGCCTCACGTCCCCCTGATCTCTTCCACTGCTTCCTTCATCGCAGGACTCGTCTACATGGAGATGAACTGCGGCGGCCAGTCCGGCCAGTGAGACCCCGTCGCCACGCCGACCGCTCTCGGATCATCTTCTTCCATCTGTTGCTTCAGCCGAAACCTTTCCATATTTATTTTTGTATTAGCGTTTGTATTTTCTGATATGCTTTTTGAAATAAATGTAAACCCTTTGGCGTTTAAAGTTCCTGGGAAGAGCACTGAAGAGTGTATGTTTTTTTTTTTTGCTGATGTCTGTGTGTGTGGTGAAGGTGTTTCTGCCTTGAATTAATGCAGCGTAATTATGGGGTGTAATCCTCTGTCTGATCTGCTGTGGTTTCCTCTCTGCAGACCTGCGTTCTTTATCTGAGCTCCATCGCTGCCTGTCTGCGCGAGACGGCTTCGGCTCGCAGCCCCGACGCTTTCCTTCAGATTTCACACCAAAGGGATTTTCTGTGCGCTTCAGCTAATGGCTCTGTTTTGAACCTCTTTATGTCTGCGGTTCGCTCTCCTCCCTGTTATCTGAAGGCATCAGACAGGCGACAGCAGTGGAGGAAACGGAGAAGCGCGCGGCGGGTGCGCGAGCGCGCGCTGCGGGAGAGGCTGTTTCACTGCGGGAGTTTTAATTGTTCGTTTTTGCGCCACAAGCCTCCACTCGCTTGTGATATCAGGTGAAACAAGACAACAACAAAAAAAAAAGACTGAAGCTTTTGCATTGGACCGCTCGTTTGCAGGGCACGTGTGGTTTTATTTGCTTCCTTTTTGTTATATAAACAAGTTAATTATTGAGGTGTTTGTCAACTAAACTTTTAGCTTTTGCTCCATGCAACTGGTATATAATACAGTAAAGAATTTCACCTGACTTTTTCCCTTCTTTTTTTTTCCTTGTAAAGTGCCTTGAGACATTTGTTGAGAATTGCAACAATATTTATTTTAGCTTCGTTAACACGTCTGAAAAATGGATAGCTGAAGTAATTCAGTTTAGTTTATATTGCACCAATTTACCAGAGTGCCCTTTTCAAAAATAACAAAAACGGTTCAGTCTAATCATACAGACAGATTCCAAGTCAAGTACAAATTTTAAAATTGGTCCTAGTTATCAAATAGTTCAGTTTCTTATTCAGATTGCATCGAGTCACAGACTTGCAGCATTCACTCCTCCTGGACGATCGTTGGTGTTATGTTGTGGACTTGGCAGCAATCCCTCATACCAATCATGCACATGGCGACAGTGAACAGGAAAAACTCCCCTTTAACAAGAAGAAACTGCCAGCAGAACCAGAACCTGGCTCAGCGTGGGCGCAAATCTGCCGCCACTAACTGAAGGTTTGAGAGCATAGACGCAGAAAAGAACTAAACCAATGTAAGATTCAAGAGTATTTTATATGTTCAAAAAAAAAAAAGCCTAATCCACATATATCACTTATCTGTGTGAAAATCTTAGGATATAATCACCTGCTGAAATTCTTGGAAGAAAGAAGCCGCCATTCATTCAAGAATTTTGTCTGTGGTTAAGAAGTAAGAGACTCATTTACAGTCTACATAATTCCTATAAAACACATACAACCGAAGCAATTGTGATTTCTTAAAATACTTTTTTATTCGGTGACAGTGTTTAGGAACTTTTAATAAGTAATAGTAAGAGAGGAAATACTATTTATGGAGATGTTTTTGCAAGAGGATTCTTGGCACCTCTTTGGGTCAAACTGACCTGACACTCTCCCTGTCAAAAAGTTGGACCAAATATGACTTGGGTTAGATGTTGTTTGGACAGATAAGAACAACAATTTGTGATGATTTGGCTTATTCGGCATTTCTGAAATGGAGCAGAAGCACACACACTCAGTCTAGGGGCTGCCAGGATCCTTATGTAAATCAAGGGCAGTGTTGCTATTGGTCGAAACTTTCCAATTGTCCAGTTCACATCAACAAAGATGAGACTGTATAAAAAAGGGTGATCTTAAGAATACGGAGAGATTTTTGGTTTTGGACTGATGAAGCTGTAAGACGAATCCGTGGAAGAGTGTAATAAATCTCCCAAACCCGTCGTGGCCGGCAGCAGTAAGAATCGTGTCTCCATACGTTATTTATTTACCTATATATTTAAGAGTTTAGCCACCTTTCGATTCTCCAACATAAACCAGAACTACTTATTTTCCAGAAGCATAAACATGTCAGGATTCTCCAAATGGTTAAAATTTGGGGTGAAGAATTTGCAATAAAATGTTGTGCTATTAATTGGGGGGGGGGGGGAAAGAAAAGTGTGACCCCACACGACTTTCAACTTGTTGATTTTGGCCCCCGGTCTGTGGAAACGTTTTGGACACCACCGCTTTAGAGGTCATTTACATCAATGGTTTTTCAAAAAAAATAGTCTAATATTTTTTTTAAATAAAGCCTTTTCTGTTTTATCATCATGAACAGTAACATCTGAAGTTATTAAAACCAGTAAGGATTTAACTGGAACCGTATTGTTGGGTCAGAAGAGACTAAAGACTTTTTCAGTAATAAATGCTCCATCTGGGGTTTGGTGTGAAATCCTGTACAACACCGGACCAGGCGCCATGGTTACAAAAAAGTGTCCCGAATTACAGTTTTCCACGTTGGTTGCTCTTTTAATTAACAGAATCATTTAATAACTCTTTGGTTTGTGTCTAAAAGTCACATGTTTCGTAAAAATTAAAAAAAAGGGTAAATAATCATATAACTGGAGTACCAGATCGAATGGAATACTCAAGAACTCAATTTTATTAAACATTATAAAGAGTCCAAGTTTTGCAGAACATCGGAATAAACGCTGGATCAATCTCAGCTTAGTACATGTGCAAACATCTTAAACCACGCCCCTCTCTTCAGATTCTGCAGGTACGACTGGAAAAATCGAACGACAAAACACGTGCAAACAAGCAATATCTGATATGTAACATAGTTTGTACAATTCCAGGTCAGTATTTAGGTCAGGTCAGTTCCAGTTTATTTCTCCATCGCAGCCCTTCTCTGTTGGCTTCTCATTAAAAGACGTAAAACTTCCACTGAACTACAAAAGATCCTCCACCATGCTTTGCAAATTGCTTGTACACTGGTGGCCTCTGTGTTGACACTTGGCACTATTATATCAAATATTCAGTCTCCTATTGTACATTTCTCTGTTGATGCAGGTCCTAAATTTCATTCATAGTGGTCTTAAAAAGTCTTAAATTCTAAGCCTGTAGCAAGACATTTCACAATTCCAGGAATTAACTATTCGCTCCAAAATTCACAATCTTGCATATCGTTTTTCAGATTCAATTAAAAATATGAATTATTGACGTGATTTTAGACCAGGCGCCACAGAAGAAGATTATGAATGCATTTAAATACAATTTCTACACAAGCTGTTATATATCTGCGGCATTATGTGCCCTCTACATACGTGTGCTGGCTCGTCAGTATAAGTGTGATACAGAATGGCTGGCAGTCAAAACACGCCTTCTCCCTGAACTGTTTTAATGGGCTGTTGCAGGCGGTTGCTCTGCGTCCTCCACCTCAGTGATTTCTTCCTCGGGCTTAGTTGTTGGAACAGGATGGAAGAACTGCAAACACAAGAAGAAGAAGAAGAAGAAGAAGAAGAAGAAGAAAAACATCAGAACCAAATGGACACAGACACTAATGATTACACTGGTGCCAAAGATACAAAGTGGGATGCATATTGGGAGGAAAATCGTAAATGGTTCCCAAAATTGTTTGCAAATTAAATTCAGAAATGTGTGATATGATATCCTTTATTTGGATATGCTTAAATATAGTCCAGGGCAATAAAACTAGGGATATAACTTAAGGGGTTACTCAAACTCAAGGATTCGTAGTATGCGCACAACAAGAAAGAGCTGTTGTATTTCAATGTATGTAAAACTGGAACAAGTTAAATAAGGAGTTAAAACAAAGTCAAAATTTAATACAATTTAAAAGGAAATATAAGGAGCTTATTTTCACAAGATATAAAAATATGGGTGAGATTTAGCACAAATGTAAATTGAGGCTAATGTGTTTGAGTGTGTGGGTATGGATGTATATGTTTAGACATATGTAAACCCAGAAAAAATTGATAATTAATTAATCTATGTTTATTTATTTATTTATTTTTATTTGATTTAATTACAAGGGTCCATCTGAGATTATTGTATGAGTTTATGGGGTAGGAGTTCATAAGTTTCCTACTTCTTCCTACTCCTTTTGGAGCATGTTAAGATCATTGTGGTACAAAAATGTGTGTCTTTTGCGTTCCTTGTTCATGTGTGTGATTTTATACTTCTATCATGTTCGAAATAAATAAATAAATAAACTATATCAACTTTATGTTTTTAGGTGTGTTCACACCTGATAGACTCGGTTCGACTGGGGATCAAAGTTACATCGCGTTTCGCTTTCACACTGCACTGCGTCAGACGAGAAAAAAAAAACCCTTTGAAAAACTGTTCTCCACATCGCCTGTGGCGGCGCTGCACCAAGAACGACATGAAAACATCAGAAGAAGACACAAACTTTCTCATTTGGAAAATGTAAACAGAAACGGAGTAGTGTCACATCTTAGTGGTTGTAGAATGTCTTTTCTTTTGTCTAAAGACCACGAACCATTTCTCCAGCTAGCGCTAGACACGCGCGTTTGAGTTGGTTGTATTTACCCACAATGCCCTGCGCTATAGTCGTTTGTAGCGGTCTGCGGAGTCCGCTGTGTCTTGACGCGGTCTGTGTGCGCGTTCAACCCGCGCCAGAGTTTGTTTAATTTATTTTTTGTTAAATATTCAGAAGACCTGCTATCTGTGAGGAAATGGGTTGCCGAAGACGAGGAAAGACGCGGACGGACCCAGGATGAGGTGGAGAAATACGTTTAATAAAGTCCAACAAGAACATAAAGCCAGGAACCACAGGTGAGTGACGAGACACGAACAAGAACTGCGGTAGGCAAACAATGACGTGACGAAGACAAGGATGCAGCGGGGAGCAAGAGACACGGGAGGGGTTAAATACACACGAGAGACAGCTGGGGGCGGTAATGCAACTAAAAGTTGTTTTGCCAACCGCCATAAAAAAGGGAAGAAGAAGAGACAGTTGGAGCTAATCAGGGTGTAGACGAGACAACAAAGGAACTAAATTACCTGATAACACACACACACACACACACACACACACACAAAACACATTTCCGCACCCTCCCTTTTCCTCCTCAACACAATCATACTTTTTTTTTTGGTGCCTCACTGTCTATCACATGAAATCCTCATAAAAAACAAACAAAAAAACAAAAACATTTTCAAGTTTGATTTTGTGAAAAATAAAAAAAAAATTTAAAAATAAATAATTAACCTTTCCACACTGGGTGTGAAAACTTCTGTAAAGTGCGAGCGAATGTGTGTGTACAGTATGAGGATGTGCTTACGTTGAGCGGATCGGTCTTTTCCAGGAAATGTTTGTACTTGGCGGGGGGACGAGGAATCGGAGGAAACAGAACTTTGACCAGCCTGAGAGACACAAGGTACGCTTTAGGACGATCTTGAATCCATATTTCAAAGTCACTTTATACCAACTTTGTTATGACATGGAAATGTTGAAGGAAAAAAAAAAAAGAAAACACCAAGGCTTTCTTTATTACGTATTGAACTCATTATCATTTAACTTCCTTCCTCTTATTGGCTACTCCTGAACATCTCAAGCGTACGTTTTATGAGAACAAAACAGTCTGGTGAAGGCGCTGGCCTGTGGTTTTCTCACTTGGAAAGAGACTACTCATATCCTTCTTACTCTTCTTTGAAAGAAACTTCACAACTTCTGCAAACTTAAAAGTTACCTTTGTCTGGGGTTTTTTTTTTTTTTTGCTTTATAATTATGAGAAGTCATGCGTCAGCTCGGAATTGGTTGAGCAACAAGGAGATGAAAACGGCTACAACGGGTCATCAGTCTACCTCTGATGGCGCAATATCAACAGCACGGCCAGGAGGATCATGGGGATTCCGAGCGAAATCAAGGCGATTACGAGAGGATCGAGTCTGTACGTTGGCCGCTCCATCGCTGCGTGCGCACACACACACACACACACACACATACATACACACACATGGAGATGAGTTATTTCACTGAAGACTTCAGCTGGAAGTTGTCAGAGTGAAAACAGGAACGAGTCGACGGTCAGATCGTTCAATCTGAGAAAAATAAATAAATAAATAAAACTCACTGACTGTGGGGCTCCACTCGCTCCAGTGGGGGCACCCGTAGCAGGTGGGCGATACCTTCGCCCTCATCCTCACCCTGTAGGCTGGAGCGGCAGCGTTTGGCACTACGTATTGCAGCTTAGCTGAAAAGATTCTCGGTTTTTCCTGTTTTGAAAAGATTATTTTTCACTTCAGTTGGTTGATTCAGGTTGAGTCATACTGTGGCTGGTGTGCCATTTACACTGGTGTGAAAAAGTGTTTGCCCCACTTACTGACTTCAGTGTTTGTTGCACAACATCAGACCAATTTAAACAGTGAAAGACAACACAAATAAACAAAGAATGCAGATCTTAAATTATTAAAAGGGACCTAAAGTGACATGTTTTTACATGTTTTTTTTTTTTTTGTTTTTTTGCACAAAATCATTCTTAGATAAGATATTAGTTTCACCGTTCTCCCTAATTTGAGTTCCTTTAAGATCGAATTGTTTTAGGGTCTCTGTCACTTTAAATCCTTTAAATCAAAGAAGCTGCTGCTGGCCACGCCCACCAACTCAACGTTTGCGCTCATATGTGAAAATGGATGCACAATTATACAACTGTGAAAGTTGTATAGTACCGTTTGAAAAAGCAAAACTGGAGCCTCCTGCACAATCAACAAGAACGCAGCAAGTGGTTTCTGGACGTGAAATCAATAACAAAACACTTGTCTTTTCCAGCAGCCGTTGTACAACACATACAGCGGTAAAACCAGCTGACCAAACATGCTGAAACTCAACTTGGGTTGATAGTTGATGGGCTAGCCGTGGCTAGGGTTGCCAGGTGAGGGGCAGTAACTGCTGATTTGTGGCGTTACATTACAGAGGTTTTTGAAACGGCTCATTTTCCAGACACCAAAAAATATGAACTTGTTGCCAAAACCTGGCTGGGTTTTTAAAGTACATGGGTTGCTTTTAGAAACAGTAGAAACCAAAATGGAAGTACAAAAAAAAGTGCAAAATGTGAATATTTTGCATAATAGATCTCCTTTAAGAGAGAGAAAAGTCCAAACCTGCATGGCCCTGTGAGAAAAAGTGATTGCCCCCCTGCTGCTAAATCATAACTTAACTGTGGTTTGTTTGACACACACTGCCTCTAGCCCAGCGCTTCTCAATTCCGGTCCTCACGCCCTCCTGCCCTACATGTTTTAGGTGTTTCCCTGCTGCCACACACCTGGATTGAATCTATGGGTGATTAACAGACTTCTTCAGAAGAAGGTCGTACGATCATTTGGATCGGCCGTTCTGGAACAGGGGGCACATCTAAAACATGCAGAGCAGGGGGTCCTGAGGACTGGAATCGAGAAGCACTGCGTCTAGCTACACCCAGCTGATTACTGCAGCACCTGTTCTCAATCAAGACATCACTTAGGACCTGCCTGACCAAGGGAAGAACACCAAGCGATCCTCAACACCCAGACATGATGCTGAGGAAGAAAGAAACTCAGGAACAAATGAGAAAAAAAAGTAACTAAACATGGGACGGCGGCGAAGCTTCCCACGAGAGGCAGGCCAACCAAAATTACCCCGAGGAAAGAAAATAAATTTTATTTATCTAGCACCTTTTTCAGACAGCACTCATACAGTGCTTTGCAACAAAAATAGTAAAAAAAACAAACAATAAAACCAATGAATACACGAAGAAAGAATCAACACTGAGACACCGAAGTGTGACAAACATCCAAAAATATATTAAATTAGGAAGGAGGCAAACACTCTTTCATACCACTATGTAGCCACACACACACACTGAGACAGACATACCTGGTCGCCGATGTCCAGCTGGTAATCAAAACAATGTGGAAAAATTTTACTGGTTGGCACATCCCAGTTTACATGAAGGTTCCCATCCTGGATCGATGCATTAAGGTTTGCCGGAGGATTCAGGATATCTGCGGCCAAACCAAAAATAACCAGAAATGACTCAAAACGGGAAGTTTGTTTCTAAGAAAAACGATGTGAAAAGAGAATCAGGCTTAAAAGAACAGTCAAACATAGGCGTTTCACTCCAAACTTGCAATAATCTGATTTATTTATGGGACTCGGACCCTTCTAATAGCTGCCCAGCCGTTTGAGCATTAGGGTCATTATAGATGGAACAGCGGCTGGGGAGTGGAGTACAATTTGTGTCAAACAAAACTCAGAGCTTTTGAGATTGACCTCAGTAATTTTCTAGAAAAAAAACAAGGAAATTTGAAAAGTTAAACTTCCTTGGAACTTGGAAACATTTTTGAGTTTGGCAAGTGGAAAATGTCTGACCTTTTCTAGAAAATGTCTGGGTTTAATCTAAACCTTTGAGCTTTTTTCTAGCAAATTTTTGTCTTTTGAAACTCAAATTTTCGTGTCTTTTTTTTCTAGAAAATTACTGAGATTTTTGGGGCTGAAATTTACTCCTGTTTTCTTTATTTATTTACAATGGCCCTAATAGAACATAAGTCTATAATAGACCATAAGTCTATTAGGGCCATAGACTAATATTAGTCTATTAGCATAATCGAGTATGCTGTTGTATGGAAGAACATTAGGGCCATAGACTAATATTAGTCTATTAGCATAATCGAGTATGCTGTTGTATGGAAGAACATTAGGGCCATAGACTAATATTAGTCTATTAGCATATATTGAGTATGCTGTTGTATGGAAGAACATTAGGGCCATAGACTAATATTAGTCTATTAGCATATATCGAGTATGCTGTTGTATGGAAGAACATTAGGGCCATAGACTAATATTAGTCTATTAGCATATATCGAGTATGCTGTTGTATGGAAGAACATTAGGGCCATAGACTAATATTAGTCTATTAGCATATATCGAGTATGCTGTTGTATGGAAGAACATTAGGGCCATAGACTAATATTAGTCTATTAGCATATATCGAGTATGCTGTTGTATGGAAGAACATTAGGGCCATAGACTAATATTAGTCTATTAGCATATATCGAGTATGCTGTTGTATGGAAGAACATTAGGGCCATAGACTAATATTAGTCTATTAGCATATATCGAGTATGCTGTTGTATGGAAGAACATTAGGGCCATAGACTAATATTAGTCTATTAGCATATATCGAGTATGCTGTTGTATGGAAGAACATTAGGGCCATAGACTAATATTAGTCTATTAGCATATATCGAGTATGCTGTTGTATGGAAGAACATTAGGGCCATAGACTAATATTAGTCTATTAGCATAATCGAGTATGCTGTTGTATGGAAGAACATTAGGGCCATAGACTAATATTAGTCTATTAGCATATATCGAGTATGCTGTTGTATGGAAGAACATTAGGGCCATAGACTAATATTAGTCTATTAGCATATATCGAGTATGCTGTTGTATGGAAGAACATTAGGGCCATAGACTAATATTAGTCTATTAGCATATATCGAGTATGCTGTTGTATGGAAGAACATTAGGGCCATAGACTAATATTAGTCTATTAGCATAATCGAGTATGCTGTTGTATGGAAGAACATTAGGGCCATAGACTAATATTAGTCTATTAGCATAATCGAGTATGCTGTTGTATGGAAGAACATTAGGGCCATAGACTAATATTAGTCTATTAGCATATATCGAGTATGCTGTTGTATGGAAGAACATTAGGGCCATAGACTAATATTAGTCTATTAGCATATATCGAGTATGCTGTTGTATGGAAGAACATTAGGGCCATAGACTAATATTAGTCTATTAGCATATATCGAGTATGCTGTTGTATGGAAGAACATTAGGGCCATAGACTAATATTAGTCTATTAGCATATATCGAGTATGCTGTTGTATGGAAGAACATTAGGGCCACTGGGAAAAAAAATGTTGGTCTCGTAATTCTTTTCCATTTGACCTAATATTCTTCTTTATCATGAAGGGTGGGTAATTATTGAACATATTTATCGTTGTGTCTTTTGACTTAACGCAGAAACAACTCTCCATGATGATGTGGAAAAAAAGTATTGTTGGTGTTTTTTCTACGTTTTTCCTCCGTAACACAGCAACACATATTAATATATTTTTTAATGTCATTAAATGCTGTCATTGTGATCTGCTTGGGGATAAAATTGCACCACTTTAGCTTTAGAATGAGTCTAAAGTCTTGAAGTGGTCTTATCAGTTAGTTTTGATTTTATTTGCTTTTTTTGAAAAAGAGTATTTTGTGTTTATGGGGCTTTGACTGCAGTTGGGAACAGTATCAGAGAATCTATTGCCAAAAAGAGTGCAAGAAATTTTTATTCCATATTTAACATCTCTTTTATCATCTCAGTGCATCACTGTGTAGCCACTATTCAATTTTGACCTGAATTTAATCAGAGCAGACAAAAATGTGTCATGGCAGCTGTCGGATGCTTTCATATTGCAAGTAACTTAATTTTTCATCTTACTAAAAAAAATTTTAAAAAACTACTTCAACATGAAGCAGAACCAACCAGAAATAACTCTCTGGGAGAAATTCTTTGAATATATAAGCATACATAGGAAGAGCTGTTCTACTTCTTCAAAATCCGGAGTTTTTAACGAGAAAGTGTTGCTCCATCAGCAGGGCGTCACAAGACGACAGCTTTTATGTTCCTAAAGCCCAAATGAGTTCTGATCTCTGACATTACGCCCCGAGTTGTTAATGAAGTGCCTGCTGCAGTCCAAAACTGTCAAGTTTATTCAGGTTACAGTGTCAACACTTTAACCTGATCATTTCCTGTCCTCATGTTTTCAGCTAGAAAAACAGTGAGGGGCTATTTTTAGCTGTGGGACTCTACCGTCTGGTGTGGAGTAAACATTCAGCAGATGTGGAGTTATTAATGACACTAAAGATGTATATAGCTCAGTGCATGGGTATGATGGGTGCTTTCCAATTCTTAAAATTCTCAAGTCGGGTTTTAAATTCTCCTTTTCAAAACCCTTGTAATCATTCCTACAATTGCTTTTCTTAATGTTTTTTTAATTTAATGTTTCAGAAAACAAACACAGATGGATTTGGACTCATCATATTATCATCAACATAATCTTATTATCTTGTTTCAGGTTATTCAAATCCTGTGCTTTCAGTACTTTGCATTACTCTGCCAATAAAAGAGCTGAGTGACACAGACAGGAAGTGGAGAATGAGTCTAATGCTGGCACTAACTTTAAGGACTTTGTAAAAGCGGGTTTGGATGTTGAAGTTTTTCCTCAATGAAACTACAAATTTTGGTGTCTTTCATTGGGATCTTATGTGACAGACCAACACAAAGTAGTGTATAACTATGAAGTGGAAAGTGAAGGATAAACGGTTTAGAAAGTCTTTTTGAGTATGTATGGAAGAGGAATGGGGCCACTGGCGGAAAATAATCTGACTTTTTTTTTTTTCTTCTCAGAATTCTGAGATTAAAGTCAGAATTTTGAGAAAAAATGGTCAGATTTGTTTTTGTTTTGGTCAGTGGCCCCTGTGCTCTTCCGTAGGTATGTCTCCACCCGTTTCACGCATTTAAAAATGGATTTTAAAAATTATTATTATTATTTATTCTAACATTTTCTCAAGCTCAATCAGATTGGAACCTACAGAACGCGCAAATGGTTCTTTTCAAGTGTTGTATCAGACTATCAATTGGATTTTGGTCTGGGCTTTGACTGGGCCAGTCTAAGCCGTGGATATGCTTTGATCTATTCCGTTGTTGCTCTGGCTATAGGGGCTCGAGGTCGTCCTGCTGGAAGGTGATCATCCAACGGGTTTCCTTCCAGGACCGTCCCCATCTTTACTCGCATCAATCTTTCTGTCAACCAGTTTCCATGGAGACGGGCCATTCAAGGACTGAACGGTTAGATATTAAAATATATCGCTTTCTCTCAAACTACTGCTCCTGACCTTCCCTGCCTGAGATTCCCGATGTTCACGGTGCTGTTTGTTGTCAAAGAAATAATTTTACAGAGTACTCGGCCAGAACAGTGTGTGGATTTGAAGATTACTCAATATATCCTCATCGAACACGGCGGTGTAACACGTCCTGGCGCCACGCAGGATCACGTCAAAATCGACGACTACAGACTTTTCCTGGCCGCCATCGATTGTCCAGGATATGAAGCCAACGCCGTTCGCTGAGCTTTGGTTCCGAGAATCGACCAAGCGCTCATTCTCAAACAACCTGCAAAGAAACAAACAGAAATACCCTGACAGTCGTGTTTTACACGTTTCTAAGTTTAGGAGAGTTTTAATGTTTTCTGTTTTGAGCGGATTACGGTGACTGGGATTACCTGACAGAAACGGACAGCTGAGCGCCCGTCTCCAGAGCGCGGAGCGACCAGGAACAGTTGAGCTTGTTCGCTCGGGACACCGTACAGACGACAGACGCCTCCTCCGTCTCTTCTTCTATTTCTTCGCACCCCGTCGCGTTCTGCAAATGAATGGAAGAGGAGAAAATTTAGGAGAAACTAAAACGTTATTGGAAACTAAAATGTCATATGTTAAAAGCGACAAGGGGATTTTGAATGTGAAAGAAAATTTTGGTGCTCGTACAGTAGAAGGGATATCGACGTCTGCATCATAGTACTCGTACTCTGGTAGAAGAAAATAACACAAATCCAGAGTTAGAACATGAGAGAGAGGACATTCGTCATCAGGTTCATGTGGCTCGTCATCGTGTCAGTTCATGTCTAGTTTCTATAAATATCTTCAAACACTTGAAATGGGACAAAACTGACTTACAAGCAACTTTTCAGCAAGTTATAGGAGCTTGTTTTAAGTCAATAAGTCCTTAATATTGATGTAAAAGTTCTAGATCCACTGGCAGGTTGTCACTTTTAACAATGTCTTGTTATAAATGGAAATGATTGTCTTTTTTCAAATTAATATAAAGGAATTATTGGCTTAAAAGCTCTTATTTCTAGATGAAAAGTTGTTTGTAAGTTTTGTTTTAATTCAAGTGTACTAAGATATGCACTTATCTTAATTAAATTTTTGGTCTCTAAACAAAACAAAAAATATTTGGTAAGATTTTTTATTTTTTTTTTGCAGTGAAGCAAGTTTGTATCAATGCACCATTCTGAATTCATCAGCTCTGTGTTATATCCTTAAATCCTCGTTCTTTGGAGTGTCCAGGAATGTTTGTCTAACGAGAAAAGGAGCCACCATCCTGTGGTCATTATAGTAGCATCCTACCTATAATCATGCATATTTTTGTTTTAATTGTAAGTTGGAATGTGTAAGAAGACACCCACCACTCTGTGAGACTCGCAGCAGCAGGAGAAAACTGTACCACAGGACTGGAAGAGCAGGAGACAGCTTCATAGTCGGTCCAAAACTGGCAAAACACACACAGACATCAGATTCACACAACTGGATTAAGAAGATGCAAGGAATCCTCGTCGATATTAGACACTTTTACCTTTCCGTAAGTAAGCGAATACCTGCTTATGTCCGTCCAGACATGAGTTTCAGCCTCAGTTTTTGGGCAGTCGTTGGACCACAAGCAGCAAAGAAGCGACCGACTGAGTTAACTGCGGGTAATTTCCTGGCTTTTTAGACTTCCCCTTTTTAGCTTCCTTCATACACAGGCTGACTTCTTGTAAGCCACCTCAGAGGGGGCACAAATGGATTTAAAGAAACTGCTATTCTGGTTTCAGTACTGGTTCTCTACACGATCAGAAACTCAGTTTTCAACCACAATTAAGAGACACAAAGAGTTATCTGGGTTCCACTGTGTTTACACACACGGCTACTTCAAGAAATGGACACAGCTGTGACCTCTTACTGTACATATCAACTCATACCTTAGTGGGGAAACTCTAGCAGAGCCTTTTGCCTGTTAAGCTACAGAAAAACGATTAGATAAAGAGTTAATAAGGTGTCCTTACCTCCTTCTGTCTCTCTACGATGCTGCTGAATGCGTTTCACTTTCTGCCAGGAGACACAACGTCTCTATAACTTTGAGGGGACGATTTTGGGGAAATACGAAGCATGACGTCACCTACTGTACAAAGCTTCAGGAAACCAAAGCAGTTTTTCTTTTTTTTCCCCTCATCGCTTTGTTTTTCGTCACATTGATCACTGTGTATGCTGCGCACATCTTAGTACCGGCACACAGTTACACAGCTTGAAACGTGAACATTTCGTGGAAAACACTCTAAAAGAGCAAAATTTACATATTTGAGTTTTAATAAATTTGATTTTTAAAATTTTTTTAAATTAGTTTAATATAACTCATATTGTGAAGACGTTTTAAAAAATGTTTGTATTTTGATTATTAATGATCAAAGCTGACAAAACCCCGAAATTCAGTTTCTCGGAATATGTAAGTACAGTGAACCCTCGTTTATCGTGGGGGTTACGTTCCAAAAAGAATCTGTGATAGGCGAAATCCGCGAAGTAATAACCTTTATATTTTATTTTTTTACAATTTTTATACAATAAAATACTCCATGATGCATTGAAACCAAAGAACAAAACCTTTTTACAGGCCCAAACATTTGTTTAACAAATAAAAGTACTGTATAAACTGTTTTTTTTAGTTTTTTTTTTACAAATAACTACTGTACTGTAAAATAATAATTTTAATACGAACTGAAGGCGAATTCCCGTGCCCGAATTGCGGAGATCAGCGCCGCCCCACCGCGACCTGAGTTATTGGATTAGAACGGGAGAAAATAAAAAATGATTATGAAAAAAAACAAAACAAAGTACAGTAGGACAATTAGTGACTAACGAATATTTCACTGCTCTTCTGACTGAGCCGCTGCATCCTGACTCCACTCTGTTTTTTTCTTCTAAAGCCCTTGGTGCAGGTGTGTTTTTTCGAGAGAAGAACATAGTTATCGGTAGATGTTGCTCTTTTTTCTTCTGGGCAAAAAGATTCTTATAAACCGACATGCCACCATCGATTATGTTAAATTTGGCAAGCTGTTTTACGTACAGTACGTGTACATATTAAACCGCAAAGTTATTGACACACAGGTAGAGAAGAAGCAGAGAGACTGTTTAGCCAATCAGAAGGCAGAACACAATGCACGATGCAAATCCGCGAAGCAGCGAGACCGTGAAAGGTGAACCGCGATATAGCGAGGGTTCACTGTATTACAATAGAACAATATATTTTATTTTTTTTAATATATAAAAAAAATATTTTTGATTTAAAAAAAAATACAATGCAGTTTACTGTTTATGCATTTAGCACATAGTTGGGGCCCGGAGGTCAACAGCCCACTTTTTCTCATCTTCCTGTGGGGAGACCGGGCATGGTTGTAACATAGGGAGGGTTGTCGCACCACCAGTTCCACCAATCAGGGATAAGATAGGAGTCACATGATCATTTCAGCGTTTACCCGCTTCCTCCCCAATCCCATATTGTGATTGTCAAGGCTGGAAACAGGCACATGCAGATACCAAGGAGAAAAAACGGATTTTGAGGTAAGAAAGTAAATTTTTTGACCATGACTATATTTTGTTTAGCACTTATACTGTTGCAGATAAAACCATGTGACTTGCATTAGATGAAAGTGTAATTTCTCAGGCAAAATGTGATGCATTTTCCCTTGCTAATTTCAAACCGCTATGCTACTACAGCTAGCTAAACATGGCTGACAGGGTTGGGGTGGGTTGTAACACATCTTTAAAAAGTGTTACAACCATCCCCTTACATACAACTAAGAACATTTTGATTTTAATAATTTTACAGAATGCCTAGGCAGTGGATACGAAAGACTGATAGAGGTGTGCCTGCAGATGTTTTAAAAAAGGCATCTGATGAGGTCACAAAGAAGAGCAAATCAGTCAGATCAGTTGCGAAGGCGCATGGGATCTGCCATGTAACACTGAGCAGATACTGCAGAAGCTGAGAGAACAGGGGTCCAGTGATCTTCCCAGTGTAGGTTATTGGAGCAGCAACAAAGTCTTCTCTGAGATGCAGGAGGAAGCGTTGGCTGACTATTTGACTCAGGCAGCAGACCTGTATTATGGACTGACTCCACGTGAGGTAAGCATATGACAGGTTAGTCACTGGAGACAAGAGAAGAATTGAATACCAGCGTAGGTGCTAGACAAATTTAAAAGCTTTTTGTGTCTATGTATTTTCTATTCCTTTCTTTTAGGTCAGAAAGTTTGCATATCAACTGGCAGTAACATATAACATCAAGCACCCACAAACATGGGATGAGAAGCAGATGGTTCACATTATTTATGAAGCGGAACCCTAGCCTGTCAATAAGGAGTCCTGAGGCAACCAGCCTTACAAGGGCCACAAGTTTTAACCACCAAAATGTGGAACGTTTCTTCAACAGCCTTGGACAGGTCATTGAGAGATACAACTTCGACGGGAGCGATATATGGAATGTAGATGAAACTGGTGTAACAACAGTCCAGTCACCAGACCGTGTTGTTGCTCGTCGTGGTGTCAAGCAGGTGGGTGCGATGACATCAGGTGAGAGAGGTGTGCTCGGGTCAGTAGCATGCGCTGTGCAAGCGCTGGGAAATGCAATTCCTCCCTTCTTTGTATTCCCCCGTAAACGTTACAAGGAATTCTTCATTCACAGTGGGCCAACAGGAAGTGCAGGAAGTGGTAACGCCTCAGGATGGATGCAAGAGGAAGACTTCCTCTTATTCCTTGCTTATTTTGCAAAACACACAAAGGTCAGCCCAGAGAAGAAGGTTTTACTTTTGCTGGATAATCACTGTTCACATATATCTGTTAAAGCTATTGATTATTGCAAAAGGGAATAGTGCTACTTACCTTCCCCCCCCCCCACCCCACTGTAGTCATAAACTTCAGCCACTGGATCGCAGTGTCTACGGCCCATTTAAGAAAATGGTGAATGCCGCAAGTGATGCCTGGATGAAGATGAATCCTGCCAAGACGATGACGATATATGATATTCCAAGTATTGTGAAGACTGCTCTGCCTGCAGCTGCAACACCGAAAAACATTCAAGCCGGTTTCCAATCCACAGGTATTTGGCCCTTCAATCCTGACATTTTTGAGGAGTGTGACTATGCACCCTCACAAGTCACTGACCGTCCTGACCCAGGTACATCACTGACATCTGGAGCTTTCCAGCCGCAGTCTCCACCAACTCACCTGGGGACGGCCTCCTCTCCTCACCTGGGGACGGCCTCCTCTCCTCCAACTCACCTGGAGACTACTACTTCTGGCTCCTCTGCAGTTAATGATGTGACCATGTCCTGTGCTCCAGATGAGCCAAGCACCTCGGGGGTGTCTCCTGGTCAGGCATTCAATTCTTTGGCTATGCGGCCATTTCCAAAAGCAGGGCCAAGGAAAACAACTGGCAAGATCAGGAAGAAAAGGAAATCTGAAATACTCACTGACACACCAGTGAAACAAGCACTGATGGAAGAAGAACAGAGAAGAGGAAGCAAAAATGTAAGGAAGAGTTTCTTTGCAAAGAATAAAGGCAAGCAAAAGAGGAAGGAGAGAAAGCCTGCCAAGAAAATGTTAAAAGCCAATGCTGAGGATTCTGAGACCTCAGACGATGAATATTTTTGTGTTGTCTGTATGGAGCCATTTGGCAACTCAAAGCCACAGGAATTGTGGGTAAAATGTGCCCTATGCAGTCTCTGGGCCCACCAAGCCTGCACTCCTGGGCTACCATCGTTCATTTATCACCACTGTGACTCTGATTAAGGATACACACACATAGACACAAACACACACACACATTGACGTCGGTTTTTGTTAGACCTACATGTTTGTTCAGTGTTCATTAAGCATACATTATACATGTTAAGGAAGTTTATTCTAGTAGAATAATTTACACACATGCACACACACAGAGTATATTTGAGTTATGGTCAGTCACAGAGAGAGAGACATTGTTCTTGTATTGTTCTTTTAATTCAGTAAACCTCTTTTTGAAGCATATCACATGGTGTGGCCTCTGTTTTTGCTTCTTTTGTCTAATTGTTACAACTTACCCCAGCAGGTGTTACAACCTACCTCGGTAGCAGGGTAGGTTGTAACAAAGGAACACCATGTATTTGACATGAACTCATGCGGTCTGTGATATTCTTGCAGAGGTTTGAATTGGTGCCATTTGTAGTAAACAAATGTGGGTATTTTGTATAAAAGTTTGAAAACTCTAGCTCAAAAATTCTGTGAGTTAAAGGTGCTGGAGCAAAAAGTGTTACAACCATACCCGGTCTCCCTACACGAAACTCTAACCAGGTCAGGCCAGTTTGCTGGTCAATCAACCTGAGTGTTTGGTGAACGGTTGCCGAGTCTTGTTGGAAAATAAAATCGGCGTCACCACAAAGCTCGTCAGCACAGGGAAGCGCGACGTGCTCTATAACTTTGAGGTAAGACTTTGGACTGGTGGAAATCTCGGCTTCATTTCTCCTCAAATCACTGCTGGACTTCAAGCAACGTGGATCCACTTATCCCCTCTTCCTCTGGCCTGATCTTGGTTTAGAAATTAAATAAAAACTTTACCATCATAATCTGAAACATGCGACTTCAGTCCACCGAGCAACACTCCATTTATAACTTTCCCACTTTGTTACGCTTTTACACAAAACTCTGAGGACAAACCAGCATCTTTCCCATTGACCTTTGGTGACCCTCTGACGGACAATTATCCAGTCAGCAGTCTTCTCCATGACTCTGTTTTTTCCGTAACATTTCTGTGTTCAAAATCCACTATATTTGGGACTTGAGTAATTTTTATATTTTCAGAAAAAAATATTTTTTGGGGGGAGGGATTTATTAGCTATGACTCATAATCATCTAAATTAAATAAATGCTGAATGAATTCATATAGATGAATGCTTTTAGTCTGAGATTAATTTTTTGAATAAAAAGACTTGAATCATTTGCATTTTTCAAAATATTTTAATTTATTAACAGGCACCAGTGTATGTTTTTCAAACTAATTTTAATTCTGACTTTAACAAAAATAGCAATAGTTTTCAGTAGGCTTTAAGCAAACTAAGCTGAAGTTCCTAATATTGAAAACATTTCAGGATTGTTTTTATTGTATTCCTCTAAAAGAGTTCGAGGTAAAACTCCACTCAACACCATCGTCAGCACTATTTGGATCCTAATAAAACAATTCAAACTGTGCTGCTCTGTAGTTTTGTAGTTTAAAGGTTTATAGATCATTTATGTTGATTCACCAGATTGTGGGTCTATTTTCTCTTTACATCACACATTTAAGTTCAGAGACCATTGTCTTTTTTTTAAGTTGGAGTAAAAAAAAAGTGTAGGAGGCATAGTTAAAAGGTCGCTGAAGGAAACATTTTTGGGAAAGTGCAGTAAAAAGTGGAAACCAACTGAATGTCCAAATCTGGGACATTCAGTTGGTTTCCACTTCAGCAAAGCGGTCACAAAACGTCAAAAACAAAAAGGTCAAATGACGTTCAGCGCTGCTACGGGAAGTTAAAACTTGCTGATTGCTGACGTTTATATTATGTTCCCAAACAGTAAAAATGTTGGTACACGGTGTTATGTGTTGCTTTAATCCTACCATAGACTTACCACACGTGGATGGTACAAAACTCTTAAGCTAAAACTCTTATTTCATTGCTTTCCTTTTTTTAACCACGAGATGGCAGCAAAGACTACACTTTGGTTGGACATTTTTCTATTTTATTCTAATACTTAATGGGCTAATACCTTCACTAGATGGAAAGTGTTGGCCTTAACCTATCGAGCTCGACACGTGAAATGTTGATGGGAAGTTGAAACTACGGCGTTTGGTGCCTGCGTTTTTCAGAAGGCGTCCGAATTCAGTGTTGGGGAATAAAACGGATGCAGATCACGATTCAGCCTGGTAAGATGCTTAGTTTTAGATTTCATCTTGAAATTTTATTTAGTTTTTGTGTTGTCATTCCTCCACTGTACTGTAAAAGATGTTTCTTTAGATTATTCAAAAAGGATCATTATTATTTAGATGAACAATGCACATAAATTGATCTATTTTGTTAAAACGTCTGTCCAAAGTTTTAACAAAATAATTGAAAAGAGGAAAAGAAATCAAAAACTAAGGCCAGAAGTTTGTCCTTTAGGATAATTTACTTAAATAATATGTATCAGTTTTGGCGATACTGTCCCAGTATTTATTTGGTATGCATTCATACCAGAATATTCAATATCTCAGATCTCTATTGAGCACTAAGGCCTAGAAAGAAACTGCAGCCCATTTCCTTGCAGATCTCTCACGAACTCCAGTGATTAGCTCTGACATTTCTTGCTTATTTTGTAGCCGCCGCCTCTATCTTAGGCCAGGGTCGTGTAAGCTGGATGTATTTTAATATCACAGCTTTCATTTATATTAACATTTGAATCTGTGATCGGTGTACATGTGTTTTGTTATTAGGCGCAGCCAGGTGGCATGTCTGAGAAATATGGACGTAAGAGACTTCCTTAGAAGAAGTTAGTGTAGTCAAAGGAAAACCTTCTGCTCATGAGTTCAGGTGACAGGTGCAAAGTGACCAGGAACAGATAGAGGCATGAGACTCACAAATGAAACAATTAAACTCCACTGAAAATGTGCAGTTCAGTTTTATTGTAATTGTATTAAACTAAATAGTGTGTAAATGATTTATGAATGTGCTTATAATGGACTATGCAAAAGTAACATCTAGAAGAACCGGAAGACAAAGCACTATGAGAGTTTTTCTTTTATTAAAACTTACTTTCTTTTCTTTTTTTTAAAGCTTACCAGTGTTACTTTAATTACATGTGAAAATGACAGCCTCCTGTTTCCTCTCGAGAAAATGCCATTGCATAGTTTTGCATAGTCTTTTACCATGAGGGGGCAGCAAACGCCACACTTTGGTTAAAGATACTCTACTAGTAAAGTAAGAAAGGACTTCTTTCTACTTATCCGTGGCGGGAGTTTCACTTCCTTGACAAGTTCATCTTTATAGCTTTTAGACTTGAGCCCATTTTTGGACCGTCCAAGTCGTGTCAAAGTAGAAGTTCGGCTGACTGCTTCTGGCTCGTAAGTCGTTGTTGACCTTCTAACCTCTTACTACTTGCTTTCTTTGAGAAATCCTGCTTCAAAGGACATAAAACAAAGCAACGACATTAAGATATTCGGGGTTCAGACGGTTCGCGTTTCGCATCCTTGAGCGCCAGCGCGTGTAATTGTCGCAGTAATGTCCGCCAAGAAGACCGCCACGGAGACCCTGAAGCGTAATAAAACAAAACTCATCGACGTTTTTTGTATTGACTATCCATTTATCCTCAACAAAGTTCAGGAGAATAAGCTGGTAACTTCGAGGGAGTACACCAATCTCAAGAGCATCAACAAAGAGCATGTGGCGGGCCACGTTATAGAGCTTGTGGACAAGATCATGAATAAAGGAGAAGAAACCTGCCAAAACTTTCTGGAGCTACTGCAAACCGACGACATTGTTGAAACCTTTCCTGACCTGAAGAGCATGAAGCTCCATGACGTTTTACTCAAGCCGGTCCAAGCTACCTCACCTTGCAGTGGTAATAAAAATGCTTGTGTTGCATATTTATACTGTTATAGAGGTTGAGGAAAGAGATTTAATTCGTATGGTTTTGCTTTCACTTTTAGCAGACATGGTGCCTGAAGCTAAAAGGCTGAAAAAGGTGAGTTCCTTGTGCGGAAACGGCAGAATGCTGTGACTAAGCGGGCTAGTTTTACCCTGGACTTATTAAAGATAAGAGGTTTATCTGCATTCATTCATTCAGGTAACTCAAGAATAATTTATATTAAAATATTGTTACACTTCTTAAGTCTGGAAGTCCTCTTGTCTACACAAGATTTTAAAAGTATGACATATTAAATTTGCTTGTATCGCTTTCTTAGTTTGGATAATTTGAAACATTTTAAATTGAGGTTATTTTCTCCTATTTTTATTTTATTTTATTAACTATGGCACAAATGACCAATTATTGCATTTTTGTTCGTTTCAGTTGTTAGATTCAGGGATGATGAGCAGTTGCAATAAATTGGTCTATAAAGGATGTTGTACAACTTGAAAAAACGGGAAGCATTGCTGACATGATCTGTGGGTTGAAATGAATTAACTCCTTATCTTCATAATTCAAGCTTTGATTCTCAAGATAATGGGGTTTTTAAATAGTTATTACAAGAAAACAAGCTTGATTTCCCAATATTTTTAAGAAAGTAGAATAATGCAGCTTGCTACAACAACTAACTGGAACTATTGCTTTATGAACATGCAGGTACTTCAACTAAACTACAATATCACCAAAAAGTTCATTTAATTTGGTAAATTTGTTTAAAAAAAAGTGAAGGTCATGACATGATCCTTGAATTTTAAGCTAGGTTAGCCATGCTGATTTTTTTTGGATTTTTTTTAGTTTTATCATTTGTCATTTCCTTTACTTTAATCAGGCAGTACCAATATTGCTGATATATTGTTCAGCCTTAATTGAAACTGTCCTGAATATGCCGGACCATAAGATACTGTACTAAACTGCACCAATACATCCTGTGCTCTTCAATGGAAACGAGGCAGTTGATGTGTTTTGTGTGTGATGTCGTCAACTTCCAATTTTGAACTTTTTCACGATATTCAAGTTTTCTGGAATGTACCTGGATACATTAAAGAGGTTTGCAAACTCAGAATAGTATAGAAATTTTGAATAGAACTTTTTTCTTTTTTTTTTTTTGCTATGAATTGAGTTTGAATGCGTCACATTGTCTCTTGTTTTAGGACGAGGTTTATGAACTCAAAAGCGAGCCTGTTGGTCTCTGCCTGATCATAAACAATGAGAATTTCCACAGCCTCAAACAGAGAAGGGGGACAGACAAAGATGCCGGTATGTCTTCTTTTCAGTTTGTTTTTCAAAATGTTTGGCCAATTTTAATTCCTCTCTTTAAAAAAAAAAATTCCCACAGAGAGACTAGCGAAGGTGTTCAGCTGGCTGGGCTTCAAGGTGTTGATGAGTAAAGACCAAACCAGGGACCAGATGGAACAGACACTGAAGGTAGTTGCCTCTCCTCTTCATGAGGAGAGGCAACTCCAGCTACTGGAGCTGGGTGTTCAGGAATGGTGCGACGACTGCCTCTCTGCTCCCCAGCAGCCGGTTAGGCACGGCGACGCCTTCGTCTGCTGCATTCTGACCCACGGGTCATTGAGTCAAGTTTATGGGGTCGACTCACAGCCTCTTGTCATTAAAGAAATTAAAAAACATTTTGTGGCCACTAAGCTGCCAGCCCTCACTGGCAAACCCAAAGTGTTCCTGATTCAGGCCTGCCAACTCGACAAGGTGTTTGCAGCACAACGAGGGGTGTTGCCGAACGATGTGGAGGAGGATAGTGCAACATCCATTCCTGAGGAAGCAGATTTTCTCGTTGCCGTTTCCACTGTTGAAGGCTACGCATCGTTTAGACACGTAGTAGATGGAAGCTGGTTTATCCAGTCGGTGTGTGAGCAGCTGGAGTTGCACTGCCCTAGGTAACTCATTATGTCTGCTAGATCTCATGTAAAATGTTTTCCGTTTTGTACTTCTAACAGTATAACCATTGCCCTCTTTGTTTTTCTCCTAATTTCAGTGGTGAAGACTTTACTTCCATCCTGCATCGAGTAAATGACATGGTGGGCCAGAAGGAGGGCTCCATCGGTGTTGGTCTGGTAAAGCAGGCGCCTGAAGTGAAGTTCACTCTGAGGAAGAAACTTGTTCTGTCGCCACGTTGCCCTTGAAGTCCAACAGTGCCTGCAGAAGAGTGTGGCTTTAAGAAGATTCTTTATCTAAATGCATGTATATTGATATATTTTTCACTATACATCTGAAAAATGTATAGTGTGTGTAATTTCCTTAGCATACTGTATTTTCCAATCTAATTTTAAGTCTCAACTTTTGTTTTCCTTTGCTTTTGTGTGGCCAGTCTGCTTTTATTTTTTCTGCTGTCTCCTTTATTAAACACATATAAATACACATGCCAAATATACAACTGCTCTATATATCAAATTCTGGCACCCAGCAGAGTCACTAAATAGCTTAATTTTCAATTTTAACATATTCACAATGTTGTGACTGTGTGTTATAAGCCCACATGTGTAGATTTAAGTTACATAACATGAAATCCCAATAATAAACCCAGTGTTGCTCAAGTGCCTAAATATTTTTTTCAAGCAATAACAGAAACAACTTTTACTACCGTCTTCAAATTTAAAAGAAACGTAACCAATTTAGAAAAGCTTTTGATTTCCATTCATTTTTATTAATTTACAAATATTTGGCTGTAGGAAGGCTCACCTGTGCAGGTACAAACCAGACTTATACAAGTTCTGTCAGGAGCAATGGGACCACACGGAAAGCAGACCGAAGTCAGACTGTTTAACCTTTAAAATACAAGAGAGGGAAAAAGAAAAGCTGAGAAATGTCCAGTTGTGGCCAAATGGACGGTTTGTCTGGACTTTGATCAACTAATGGCTCTCCAAACCTCCTTTGGTTTTGCATGGATTTTGGTACCAGCAAATGGTCAAATCCTGCACTGCAGTTTGTTAGATGTATTAGATTGCAACAGCATAGTTACAGAATTCATATCACAAAGTTAATTTTATTAGATGGATTTACCCTGCCCAACACAATTTTTTGTCACATATCATATTCATTTACTCTCATTTTGTAACAGAAGTGGTTTTTTAAAGCTCTCCTGGTGTCTCACCGTTATTTTTACACCAGTTCCTTGCTTTTCTTAACCCATTTTAATTAGCAATAATAATTTTTTAGCATCTAGATATATATTTTTTTCTTTAGAATAAAAAAATATATATCTAGATGCTTTATTAATGTTTAATCAAAAACAAACGGGCAAAAAAAATGTTTTCTTGTCCTTTAATTGACCTAATACATGAAAAACTCGATTACTCAAGACTGTATATCCGGGTTCTACTGCGGCTGCGCGCTGACAAACGGCGTCGTTACCATGACAACCCAAATTTGTCTCCGAGCAGAGAGGACGACGCAACTCAACCGTTGTTCGTGAGGAGTTTGTAAAACTGCTGGAGGGAGAAAAAGCGACCAAATAAAGCTGCGTCAATAATGGAGGAGGACGATGTTCCTGCAGTCGCTACAGAGTCGCAACCTGAGGAAGAGTTGGAGGCTGCCGCCGAAGAGTCCAAACATGAGGAAGAGTCAAAAGCTTCAGAGGAAGCTGCCGCCGAAGAGTCCAAACATGAGGAAGAGTCAAAAGCTTCAGAGGAAGCTGTCGCCGAAGAGTCCAAACATGAGGAAGAGTCAAAAGCTTCAGAGGAAGCTGTCGCTGAAGAGTCCAAACATGAGGAAGAGTCAAAAGCTTCAGAGGAAGCTGCCGCTGAAGAGTCCAAACATGAGGAAGAGTCAAAAGCTTCAGAGGAAGCTGCCGCTGAAGAGTCCAAACATGAGGACGAGTCAAAAGCTTCAGAGGAAGCTGCCGCTGAAGAGTCCAAACATGAGGACGAGTCAAAAGCTTCAGAGGAAGCTGCCGCTGAAGAGTTCAAAGTTCCAGACGAGGCTGTTTCCGGAGTGTCCAAACCTGAAGAAGAGTTCAAAGCTTCAGAAGAGGCTGTCAATTTCTTGACCTCCATAGGTAAGTTTGACATTCAAACGTCCAGTTCTGTGTCAAAAACAGCAAACGCGGGTTGGGAAAACATCACCAGAGGTGTTTGGTGGTGTCAGCGGTGGCTTGTCTGTTCCGCCAGAGCCCGAGGAGCTGCAGAAGTGCGTGTTTTCAGAGTCTCTGCTGGTGATGTCGGACTGTGGCGGAGTCCTGGGGGAGTTCAGTATGTCTGTGGAGTTAACACACAGAGCCCTGGAGCCCTGCGTGATTCTGCATGCTCGGAGCCACGGAGCTATCGACGGCTCTCCCTGTGGAACATCGGTGACCGGTGAGATCAGTTATCCATCAGGTGATCACTGATGGTTCCGGGTGCGTTATGTTGCATATCACTGTATGTCTTCTCTTCTACTATTGACTTTTAAGCTTACCTAACCGTTGACCTGGAGGTCCTGGAGGAAGACTACCATGAGTATGTCAAGGTGAGCCCTTTAAACATCACCTCCTTTCAGGGACGACCCAATCCTCTTTGGGGCCCTGTGCAGATTTTCATTTGGGTCCCCCCACAAACCAAACAAACAGTTCAACAACAGACGCTCCATCATTCATATGTCAGCCTGTGTATCAATTATTAGCGCTGTTTGTAATTAACTTTCATGGTACTGGTGTTATTGTAAAAGATATTTGAATTTTGAAATCCAAGGTGGTATTTAAATGTACCACATCATTTTAAATATTTAAAACTAACATCAGCAGACAAACATATGTTATATTTCCCAAAACAGTGGAAGAAATTAGCCTATGATGTGTGTACCAACACAAATAACCTGTTAGCCTGTTGCTTTTCCATGTGTGATAGCATTTAGTTTACATTATTTAATGTTCTTTTTTTTTTAAATCACGCTTGCTTTTTGCTCTTGGGAGCCCCCTGGTGATGTGGAGGACTTAAGCAGCCGCTTAACTTAAATGTGCCTACTTTTAAGAAATAACCTAATTGTTTATAGCAAAGTTTACTGTTTTAACAGTTTGCTTATCCTCTCTAAAAACTTATTAAGCTCGACAGTTACAATGTGGAGAAGAAGTGGCACATGGCGCAACGTGACGAACAGATGGTCATCAACAAAATCACCGCCATGGGAGAGGTAAAAATGAACAATGTCGCGTCTTATGTTTTCAGTGCCTTTGGAAAACTATTCATACAGTCAAGCCTTTGCACATTTTGTCATGTTAAAACCATAATTTTCAAACCATTTCTTCTGTTTTGTAAGGCAGAAGAAATGCCAAGTGTTATGAATAGTTTTGAAAACATTTTTAGCGTCAACCCGTCTTTGCGTTGACACCTGGCAGACAATAGCATGCCGTCGGTTGTCAGATTACCTTTGGCTGTATTTTTTTCTTGGTGTGCGTGTGAATGAATGTGAGCGAAGGACGTGACCGAGGAGGAGTGCGTGTCTTATCCCATGTCTGTCCTGCGCGGCCTGGTCACCGAGGGATCCAGCATGCTATTGATGCGTCTCATGGCTCTGAGGAAGAAGGTTCCAAAGAACATGGTCTTCATCATCTTGGACCGAAGTTTACATATAACTCAGACCACTTTTGTAAGTAACTGCAGCTGTGAGCGTGCGCCAGGAGAACGTTAGCATGTTGGGGTAAACTGTGATGTTTTGGCGCGCAATCAGCGTGAGCTGGCCGCGAAGAAAATACAGGTGCACGGTGAGACCGTCGAGGTATTTGGGCTTGAGAGGATGGTTTGTTCCGCTGACGGCGACCATTCCACGTGGCACAGCTACTTCCTCAATAACGGGTGAGTTCATGTTCGTGATTAGGACAAGTAGTTGAAATTTGATTTGCAACAAATAGGTTGCGCATGTGAAAACTACTGTTAAAAATCATTTTGGAAAATGATCTAATTGAGGTTTTAGTTTACTTGAAATGTGTTTTTTTTTTTTATTAGTTACTTGGCCAGCAGAAAACAGGTGGGATCTCCAGTCACAATGAAGGTTATACGGGAGCTTTCAAAGAAAGACAGAGGTAAATAATTCAAGTTTTGACACCTTGTTGTAGTTTTGCTGGTTTCCTACTCGACCTCTTCCATTACTTTAATGAGCTACTGAGCCGTTCGTCACAGGATGTTTTCACGCATGCTTTGTCAAATGATAAGAGAAAATAATTTTCCAAGTCTTCTCAAAGGAAATTTGGTTATGTGATTCTGAATAAAAGATCTTTCAACAAGAGCCCTCTCAGTTATTTTAGTTTGTCGTTATTTCTCAGTTTTATCAGATTCCAGATGTTCTATGCTGGTATCAGAACCACAATCAACAGAAACAAGGTGTAAAAAAAACTTCTTAATAATACACAGGTAAATCATGTCACTTTTCATTCTATTTATGATTATCTCATAATACAGTGTACTCCTGCTCATTTGCGATTCTATATTTGTGGATTTGCAGATTTTTCTATGAACTTCAAGTTATTTGCAAAAAATGTGCCTATTCACATATTTTTCCATAGAAGAATATGTGAACATTTTTAACATATTCTGTGAATATATAAAAAATAAAATAATGGCCTAAGTCATTTTTTGCCAAAAGTCATTTTTGGCAAAACCCCCCCAAAAAACCCACCTTTTCTTCCCACAGCTTTCTTCTGTTTTTCTATTTTAGGTCATACTTAAATGTTTCAGATCATCAAAAAACTTCAATATAAATAACTTTTTCACTGCCTGGGTACACAATACTTTGTTTTACCTGTGCAGAAACGAAGTAGAATGGGACAAAAATGTGATGCATGGACACAAAATGACCCTAAAATATCCCATGCAGAGAGGAGCAGTGTTGACAGAGGTTTGTTTTCTCTCTGTGTCAGGGCGTATGAAGGTCCCGCTGGTCTGGCAGGAAGACATGCAGTTGTACTCTCTGTATTTGGATAACAAGGTAACCAGTGATGTTTTTACAACACAAAAACTTATTATCGGATGCTTATTTATTTAAAGTCGGTCGAGGTAATCACAAACCTTCCCGAAGAACAGAACAGTATTAATCGCATCCCTGTTTCCCACTGTGGCAGGACTTTCTGAAGGCAGAACACAATTCATACCTGAGGGAGCACCCGGAGCTCCGAGAACTCCTGTCCGACTTCCTACAGGACTTGCTGATTGTGAAACCGGACAACATCTTCCAGTTTGCTCGAGAATACTTCCCTCCTTATTCCACCTACCATTCCCCGAGGTCTAGCCTGAAAACCGCCTCACCCTGACGCACTTCAGCAGGAACATCGCCCACACCCAAGAACATTATTTTCTTGCTCGCTGCCTGTCAATGCTTCTATGTACTTCATTGTAATTTTTAATTAGTTTACCTTATTTATTCACGCCATGTTGCATATTTAACGTAGAATTTAAGGTAAGAAGGGAAACTTCAAAATCGCAGACCTGGTCATCTAAGGGATCTAAATGAACTGATTTGTTTTAAAGAGAACTGTTAAAGGTTGGTTGGGCATTTGGATGTTACCACCGGCATTATGAAATTCTGTCTTTGGTGATGAGCTCCAAGTCTTTCACTTCGAAATGCTTCTTTTCTGTCACCCTAGTCTTTGCGTCTCTTCACAGAATCTCCCTGAGATTCAAGACAAGACTCTGACTGGGACACTATTAATCCCAGTCCAAAACTTTAATCACACTAAAATTATTTTTATGTTGTTCGTCACCTTTGGAATTAGATTCTAAATATTCTCAGTGTTGAGACACTTTCTTCTCTTTATATTTAAGGATTTCTGCAAAACAACACTAAAGAAATATTTAATCTAGCTATTCATTAGTAATGAATTGTGTTGATTTCAGTTTGTATAAATTGAAATATTTGTCGTTTTAATATAGCAATAAATTATAGATTGGGTTCTGCCTTTTCTCTTTTTTCCTCATTTCTGATTTTATTTTCACAAGATGTAGCCCCTGGAAACGTTTTTAACCATTAAAAAAAGTTTCTACGTAAGATGTGCCTCAGATATTACACTCTTTATTGATAAGAAAATGTTGGAACTATTTTCCTATATCTATGATGCCACCTTGATAATCGCAATAAGACCATTCCGGTATCAAAAAAATGTTAATACTATTTTTGTTTTTACTTCAGACAGCATGAACTAAATAAGTTCCCCCCCTTACATCCCAAGCAAATGCCACTCACAACATGGCGGCGACCTTGACGTACTTTCTGGACGTTTCTACGTCTTCTGACCCTCTGGATTCGCAACGCAAAAACAGGAAACGCAGAGCGTACCTTCATCATTAAAAGCCCGGAGTGTTTCGGTGAATATTAAGAACGCTTACCAAGCACTCTAAACTAAGTTGTCGTAGACTAATTTTCTAAAAAAAAAAAAAAAAAAGAAAAAATAAAAATAAATCAAAGAGAGAGAAAAGAAAGAAAGAAAACGTCACGTAATTTGAAGAAAGCGCGGCAGGAATCGCAGAGTTGAACGATAATGACGTTCTGCTCGGTCTGCTCATTACGCTCACTTCCTCTGAAAGTGAAACAAACCCGCTTCACTCAGCGAGGAGCTGCTTTAATGACCGCCACCCAGTTTGGTACTTCGTGTTTTTGTTTCGGGTAGAAATCCCCCCACCAAGTTATCAACTTCTGAAGAGACTTTTCTTCTTTTTGACGCTTTTACTTGACAGCCTTGTCAGCCGTCGGCTTCCGTGAGTATATTAGACTTCGTTGGTTTCAAACTTCGGCCACCGTAGCTCTCCTGGGGTGACAAAGTTTTTTTAAAAAATGTAGGTAATGAGAGGCAATGATACCCAGCGCGGTGTGAAAACGTTTTCGGTCGTTGAAATAGTTTCTTTTTTTAGTAAGAACAATTTAAAGTCTATTTGTTTCAGTGATGACATTACGACGTAAGCTGGATTGTTGTATGTGTAACATTAATGTAAAACAAAAAATGTTTTATTGATTTAAATTAACAAATTACTTTTTGATCAGTCATGAACTATGACTTTTACTTACAGACACACTAACAGTAGCACCAAAATAATCAAAAATCCATAACAGCCTCTGTCTATTATGAGTCATTTGTTTCAATGCGGAAGTACTCCTGTTTTTTTCTTCCCAGTTTCACTGTGCTGTATTTCCATGTAATTTCTCTAGGAGCATACCAACGATTTAGTTCAAGTCAGAACAAAAAAAAACGAAAATCCAAACTTACTTCATCACAGAAGAGGGGAGTCAGTAGAGTTCTCACTTTCTGGAGTTTATCACTCTGATGGAAAAGAAAGAAACATATCCTGTTGGGACCTTTTTACAGATATTCTCTGATTATGTTATTTTTTTTTGTTGTTGTAATCTTTATCCCCCAGCGGCTCTAGCTTTAAGGACAGGACAATGGACAGGCTGCTGCTGTCCCGGATTGACGAGGACCTGGACGCTGGAGAGGTGGCCGAGCTGTGCTTCCTGTGCAGCGACGTCATCAACAGAAAGCAACTTGAGGAGGTCAGCGGCACATGTTTTTAGTTCTCAAGTGTGTCTGAAGTTTCTCTCCTCAGCATCTATTTGTGTGTTTTTCTTTTCTCGCTCTTCATCCCGCAGATCAAGTGTGCAAGGGACTTGTTCGTGAAACTGGAGGAGAAAGGTTTCTTGAACAGTGCATTCCTCGCCGAGCTGTTCAGCACCACCCGCCGAGTAGATCTCCTCAACCTGCTTCAGAGCGACGGCAGAGAAAGGGAGGAAACGGACGCCTCTCCTGCTTACCTGCCTGAATACAGGTAACAAGAGCACTGATGTAGCAGTGTTGATCAAGTCGTACTTGGCTTGCTACTTTGAATATGAGGTTCAGGGTTTCCCACACATCCACAATGAACTTTTCCACGTTCTCAGGCCTTTACGTTGATTCTAAATGTGAAAACACTAATGTTTGCCTTGCATCCGTGGCAGATATTTGTACTTTTGACACAAGCTAAATATGAAGTCTTGAAAAGACACGAAGGGGAAATGGAAGTAGAAGGAAAAATGACAGAACGATTGAAAGAAAAACAGGGCACAAGAAAGGGTGGAAAGGGAGAAATGACACGAGAAAGAACGAGAAAGAAACCAGAAAAGGAGAAACTAGAATGAAGGAATAAGGATATGAGGAAGAGCAAAACGAAGGAAGGGAGGAATAACACTGAGACTGTCTGAAGATGCTAAGTCATATATTTTTAGCAATAAAGTGTTAGTCGTATATTTATTTCTATATTTATAGGCACACCTGTGATATTTCTGTGGCCATGCGACAACATTTTGTTGCCAATTTTATTGTCGTGCAACGACAACAAAAGAAGTATAAGTCTTATGAAAAACAGCAAAATTACACAAGGAAGGAAGAAAACGGACACAAAGAAAGGAAATTCAAGACAGATGGGAAAGGCACAGTAAAGGAGGACATAACGGGAGGATGGAGGGAACTAAAGTCAAGAAAAAAACTACAAAATGAAGGACACAAGAAAGAAGGGAAAGAAAAGCGGACACAAAGAAAATACTGAAATCGAATTCTAGACATTAGAACAGAACTGAATAAGTTTCGACTTGTTTTATTTGAACTTGTATGCTCTCACCCCAAGGTTGATGCTGTATAAAATACACGAGGATTTGACCGACGACAAGGTGGAGACGTTGAAGTTTCTGGTCAACGGTCAGATCGCCAAACGACACCTGGACATGAGCAGCGTGAGAACACACCCACACACTTTGAACGTCAGCTTGCCACGCTCGTCATTCAGAATAGCAAATAATTACCTCGAATCACTACTTTGTCCTTCAGCAGTATGTTGGCCTGTCGCAATAAATCAGGTATTCGATTAATCAGATGATAAATTAATTTGAGCTCCCATCATTTTGAATCGCATGATTTATGGTTTGTCTCTATTCTCTCTCTCTTTGTACCAAAAACTGGATGACTAAAGTCTTCAGTCGGTCTCAACCAGCCCTTTTTTGAGTCTTGTTTTAAAGAACTTTGTTTTGTTTACAGAGACTTCCCAGTTCATTATATTTAATGTTTTGCTTTGTCGTTTTGGATATTTAAAATGTAAAGCTCTAGTGTTAAATGGTCATTAGAATTGAAAGCCGCCTGGCCTTATAGAAAGTGTCCTTGCACTATTTATACACTTGAAAACGGTCTCAAAGCAACAATATTTTTTATCGCAATAACGTCTAAGGTGATTTATTATCCAGCTAAATGTTCTGTCGTGACGGGCTTTGTAGTTTTCTTAAAATTTATGAAAACCTTAAGTAAAAGAAAACAAAAAACCTTCCTCTCTCTGAATATTACAGACGGCTTTAAACGTGTTTGCTGAAATGGAGAAGGCAGGTGTGATCTCTAAAAGCAACGTGGATAAACTCCACGAGCTCATGATCGACATTGGGAATAAACCGCTGGCAGAAATTGTCAAAAGGTACAAAGACAGGCTCCCTCCCGCAGGTAAACATGAGCACTGTGACACAAGTTTTGTGATGAAGATTGTTAGCTTTTGTTAGCTTTAATGTTAAATCGCTCCGAGTGGTTTTCAAAAACAATCTGAAAATACTGAAAATACGCTCTTTCTGTGCAGTAAGATGTTCATTTTAAGAGAAATCTGGGGATATTAACAGTTTTTTTCTGGATTATTTATAAAAAAAAAACAAATGAACATCTCATTTAAAGATTATGATAAGAATAATAGTAGTTTAATGATAAAAATCAAATATATTATGAATCAGCTGACATCTAGGTACTGTTTATTAAGATTAAAAAGAGACCAAACATAAGCTAAATCTACAGTCTGTAGATTAGTAGTACAGACTACTTATCAATGCAAAGGTATGAATTCATTTAAAGAGCTTTGGTAAGTAAAGCTGATTCAGAATCTAAAAGTTATCAAAAGTTACCTAAGAAATCGATTGAAAAACCTACAGCTACATTTTGATCTGTTTTGCCAAAAGGAGGAAAAGAAACAAGGTGGCAACAGATGAAACCAAGAGCTTCAGAAGGTCCAAGCCTGTCAGAGTTATTTATCACAGCAAAATTGGAAATATAATCCCTTATTCTGTCATTTGGACCCTTCGCTAACGCGACCAATGCATCCTTCTCCCCTTGACCCCGGGGAACGTTTAGCTCTGGCATACAGACAGTCTTCCAACGTTTTCATTGAAGAAATTGTGGCATTGAAGAAATTGAACATATCCAGCTATACTTAATCACAATATTGGCGTAGACAATTTGGTGCAAAAAGCAGGAAAACCTTCATTACTTTGGAAACGCATCATTTTGTGAAAGCCATTCTAATAACTAAACTAAACATTGATTTAAGCTACTAAAACTTAGCTTAAAGGAACTGTCCAGGAAAACAGAGTGCTTGTATGCGAAAGACCAAAGTACAAAGATATGTTTATGCTGCTGTATTTAAAATAAATGAATACAATTTATGTCTGTTTGTCTTTCAGGTCCAGAAGGAGGCGTTAACAATCGTAGTGCACAACAGGCGACGGCGCCATCCGAAGACGTAATTGACTTTTTGACAATCCGAGTTGCTTCTTCTGCCATTTGTTCGTTCATTTCAGGCCTTTGTCTCAGCTGGCTCTGTGCTTGTGTCCTGCAGATAGACGAGTTCTACAGTCTGACACAGAATCCTCGAGGCTTGTGTGTGATCATCAGCAACGAGGACTTCATGGGCTCTAAATACAAAAAACGTCTTGGAAGCAACAAGGACAACGGTAGGTTTTTCTAGTTTTTAAATAACTTTCGGTCCTGATTCACCTATTTATGTTAAGTTGCATTTAATGGCCTGTTGCAGTCGTGAATCTAAATGTGCTTTGATTTGGATTTGTCTTCTATGTGACGCAGAAAATCTAAGCAAACTGTTCAAACACTTCGGCTTTGTTCCGGACATACACAAAGACCTGACAGCCGACAAGATTACAGAGACGCTCAAGAAGCTGAGCGAGAGGGACTTTTCTAAAGAGGATGCCTTGGTAAGGGATTTTTAAAAAAAGTTTTCTATTTATGTATTTTAACTAGTGTAAATCACATACACTCACATTTACCAGCTAACTTTAGACCACCTTCTTTGGAACTGCCTTTAATGTCCATTTTGTAACTTTTATTTTTTTTTAAAAAATGTTTTGTACATATTTGTTAAAACTGTCACCATGTCGTTGCAAGACTGATAATCTGTGAAAAGGTTGGTTTCCTACATCTCCTCCCTAAGCCACTATTGTTGCCTGAAGAAACATGCAGACCAAAAACAACCAATCAGAGCTAAGGGGAGGGTCTTGGCTCACTTGGATTGGTTGTTTCTAGTCAGCACTGAGACGGTTGAGGAGTTCAATTTTTTCACAGATTATCTGACTCCTACCATACTGTAATGACATAGTGGCAGTTTCAACAATTATGTAAAAAAAAAAAAAAGTCAAGAAAGAAAACTTCTTTATTTTTAAATAAAATTTGCATACTGCAGCTTTAATTCCTTGTATTAAACAAGATTACATTCCTGAGATATTTTTGGTCCATTTTGACTTGCTAGGATCACACAATTGCTGCTGATTTGTTAGCTGGATGTTACCATCTCAAATCCACTAGGTTTATTTGATTAGTTGTTGCCGTTTAAGCTAAATTGATCTAAATCCAAGTCAAACTAGGAGATGATACACCTTGGAGTCATCCCCCATCCCCCTCTTCTTTCTTATCCTCTGTAAGGTGGTGTGTGTGCTATCCCACGGAGAAATAGGCAGCATCATTGGCACCGATGAAAAGGAAGTGACACTGGAACAAATATTCGAGCCGTTCAAGAACGTTTCCTCCTTGTTTGGGAAGCCCAAGCTCTTCTTCATTCAGGCATGTCAGCAAGAGGTGCCTCAAAAGACAAACCAGGATGAGCCGTCCAAAGAGACGCCATCCAATTCTGTCTACTCGGACGCGACTTGTCCTTCTAAGGATGGAGACATTTTGATTGGCATGGCCACAGTTCCTTACAGCAGAGCTTATCGGCACACAGAAAATGGCTCCATATACATCCAGGTACTCTGCAAGGAGCTGGAAAATGCAGCTAAAAGGTGAGACGTTTTTTTTTTTTTGTGGCAAAGTATTCGCTCCAGGTCACACAAAGGCCGGGTATGATTTTTGAGTGTTACGACCATTGTTGGATTTTAAGCAACTTAAGCCAGGATGAATTTGTCATTTGTTGTGATTTTATTGTTTGTTTTTTATGGAGTAGTCTGTAAAAAGTAGAATTAAGAAAAAAAAAAAAAAAATATATATATATATATATATATATATATATATATATATATATACTGTATATACTGTATATATATATATCTTTTTTCTTAATTTTTCCACAGACTACTCCATAAAAAACAAACAATAAAATTTGTTTCAACCTGGCTTAAGTTGCTTAAAATCCAACAATGGCGGTATATAGTGTATACAGTACATATATATATAAAAATACAGTATATATGTATGTACAACACTTAAAGCCACAGGTGAGTCTAAAATTTATGTAAATATGACAAACACCAAACAAACAAACTAATTTTAGCATGAATACATGTTGGTATGTATTGGTTAATATTTTCTGTTCAATCTCTTTTCGTCTCTTAAAAAATCGTTTTCTAACACTCCTTAAGTAGGCCCCTGGAAACGGTTTGTTAGTGACCTACCAGTCTGTAAGTCAGCCATTAGTTTACACATAAAAACATATGTCTTAGAGAAAAGTAGTAGATGTCAGGGACGAAGTAAAATAACAGGTTTTAAGCTATGCAATAATTTGCAAAATGGCGGCCAGAACCCGACCTGCCGTTTGCTGACCCTGAACATAGCTGGTGACCCCTTGTAACATTTTAGCCAGTTAGCACAAAGAAAGCAGGAAGCCAGCCATAATCCAGTCCAGAAAAATCAACCTTAAAATGTTTCCAGTCTTCCTGGTTTGGAGCAACCCTGGTCTTCTTTACTGTGTTCTGGTGTTGTGTTGCTAAGTTTGGACAAATCAGGTTGCATCATTTTTTTATTTGTTTTCTTTTTCTTGTTTTCTTCACAGCCCGAACAGAGATGACATACTCACCGTCTTAACGCGTGTGAACAGGAAGGTCAACAACCATTGTTTGATACCTAGTAGGCAGATGCCAGAGCCCAAATACACTCTCACCAAGAGGCTCGTCTTGAGATTTGTTTGAACTGTCTGGAACCGTGCCTACGTATTAAATGATCTGATGTGCGCTGGACTCTAGTTTACAAGTGTGTCTGGATACGAGTCTTTGAGTTTCTGAATGGTTCTGTTTGATAGGTGAATTTTTGCATTTTGGTCAATCAAACATAAAAGTTGTCATAGAATCACATATTTTGAAATGTATGAAATAAATCGATAAGAAAATGAAAAAAGGTCTATCTGTGTTACTTGTTTCGTTCTCACAGAAGAACTGCAGTGCTGGTCACTGATCGAACACAGTGTAGCAATGGAAAAGATCTTCCATTGCTTAAAAATGCTGCTTTGTGTGGCCATCTTGGACTCTTTAATACAGGTGTGTTGCTACAGGCCAGACGACGGGCAGAAGATTTGATACAAAGAGTTTGTGGAACATGTCAAAGTCTCAGGAATGTACTCATCAAAAGTGATGTGTTTAGCATTTTAGGTTAAAGATAAAAAATGTTTTGATCACATCCATTCAAAAGTGAGAGATTTCACTTTTTGTTCCTTGCTGCACAGCATTCTGAGGGAAACCAAGACTTTATAGGAGGCACTGTGATGTCACAGTGTCACACTCTAATGTAATGTCTGATGTCACAGTGTCACACTGTGACGAGAGTGCGAAACTGACATCAGAGTGCGACACTGTGATGTCACAGTGTCTCTGTGACGTCACAGTGTCTTTGTGATGTCACAGTGTCTCTGTGATGTCACAGTGTCTCTGTGATGTCACAGTGTCTCTGTGATGTCACAGTGTCTCTGTGACGTCACAGTGTCTCTGTGATGTCACAGTGTCTTTGTGATGTCACAGTGTCTCTGTGATGTCACAGTGTCTTTGTGATGTCACAGTGTCTCTGTGACATCACAGTCTCACACACTGATGTCACGGTGTCACACTCTGATGTCACAGTTCCAATAATTTGAATATAAACCTCAGTTGCTAAGCAGTGAGAATAACAAAGCATAAACTGCTGAAATACATGCATTTCTCTTTACATTACTGTAAAGTAACAGTTCTCTTCTGCCACCAGGGCTTTAGGGTTCAAGAGATTCCCAACTTGACTCTGAATGCATCCGAATTGCTGATGAACAACCTCAATGCCCTCTAAAGCAGGCTCCACTGCGCTGTTTGAGAAACCTTCCAGAAGCGCCACCCTTGAAATTCAAACGTATTGTACTTTGCGGATGGGAAAAAAACAGTTAACCAAAGTAAGAGGCTAATTGGCAATTTGATCATTTTAGAAGGAATAAATTTCTCTTCATGTTCTTCTGACTTTTTGATTCTCTGTCACTCAACTCACGTAGGAGAGCCAAAGACAGAGATAGCACGTGTGACTTGATGACCCAATCCAAGGAAGACTTTTAGTGTAACGGGTAAAAACAAATCCGGAACATATTGCCAAATTAGGACTTCCTACGTGGCATTGAAGAAATTGAACAAATCCAGCTATACTTAATCACAATATTGGCGTAGACAATTTGGTGCAAAAAGCAGGAAAACCTTCATTACTTTGGAAACGCATCATTTTGTGAAAGCCATTCTAATAACTAAACTAAACATTGATTTAAGCTACTAAAACTTAGCTTAAAGGAACTGTCCAGGAAAACAGAGTGCTTGTATGCGAAAGACCAAAGTACAAAGATATGTTTATGCTGCTGTATTTAAAATAAATGAATACAATTTATGTCTGTTTGTCTTTCAGGTCCAGAAGGAGGCGTTAACAATCGTAGTGCACAACAGGCGACGGCGCCATCCGAAGACGTAATTGACTTTTTGACAATCCGAGTTGCTTCTTCTGCCATTTGTTCGTTCATTTCAGGCCTTTGTCTCAGCTGGCTCTGTGCTTGTGTCCTGCAGATAGACGAGTTCTACAGTCTGACACAGAATCCTCGAGGCTTGTGTGTGATCATCAGCAACGAGGACTTCATGGGCTCTAAATACAAAAAACGTCTTGGAAGCAACAAGGACAACGGTAGGTTTTTCTAGTTTTTAAATAACTTTCGGTCCTGATTCACCTATTTATGTTAAGTTGCATTTAATGGCCTGTTGCAGTCGTGAATCTAAATGTGCTTTGATTTGGATTTGTCTTCTATGTGACGCAGAAAATCTAAGCAAACTGTTCAAACACTTCGGCTTTGTTCCGGACATACACAAAGACCTGACAGCCGACAAGATTACAGAGACGCTCAAGAAGCTGAGCGAGAGGGACTTTTCTAAAGAGGATGCCTTGGTAAGGGATTTTTAAAAAAAGTTTTCTATTTATGTATTTTAACTAGTGTAAATCACATACACTCACATTTACCAGCTAACTTTAGACCACCTTCTTTGGAACTGCCTTTAATGTCCATTTTGTAACTTTTATTTTTTTTTAAAAAATGTTTTGTACATATTTGTTAAAACTGTCACCATGTCGTTGCAAGACTGATAATCTGTGAAAAGGTTGGTTTCCTACATCTCCTCCCTAAGCCACTATTGTTGCCTGAAGAAACATGCAGACCAAAAACAACCAATCAGAGCTAAGGGGAGGGTCTTGGCTCACTTGGATTGGTTGTTTCTAGTCAGCACTGAGACGGTTGAGGAGTTCAATTTTTTCACAGATTATCTGACTCATACCATACTGTAATGACATAGTGGCAGTTTCAACAATTATGTAAAAAAAAAAAAAAAGTCAAGAAAGAAAACTTCTTTATTTTTAAATAAAATTTGCATACTGCAGCTTTAATTCCTTGTATTAAACAAGATTACATTCCTGAGATATTTTTGGTCCATTTTGACTTGCTAGGATCACACAATTGCTGCTGATTTGTTAGCTGGATGTTACCATCTCAAATCCACTAGGTTTATTTGATTAGTTGTTGCCGTTTAAGCTAAATTGATCTAAATCCAAGTCAAACTAGGAGATGATACACCTTGGAGTCATCCCCCATCCCCCTCTTCTTTCTTATCCTCTGTAAGGTGGTGTGTGTGCTATCCCACGGAGAAATAGGCAGCATCATTGGCACCGATGAAAAGGAAGTGACACTGGAACAAATATTCGAGCCGTTCAAGAACGTTTCCTCCTTGTTTGGGAAGCCCAAGCTCTTCTTCATTCAGGCATGTCAGCAAGAGGTGCCTCAAAAGACAAACCAGGATGAGCCGTCCAAAGAGACGCCATCCAATTCTGTCTACTCGGACGCGACTTGTCCTTCTAAGGATGGAGACATTTTGATTGGCATGGCCACAGTTCCTTACAGCAGAGCTTATCGGCACACAGAAAATGGCTCCATATACATCCAGGTACTCTGCAAGGAGCTGGAAAATGCAGCTAAAAGGTGAGACGTTTTTTTTTTTTTGTGGCAAAGTATTCGCTCCAGGTCACACAAAGGCCGGGTATGATTTTTGAGTGTTACGACCATTGTTGGATTTTAAGCAACTTAAGCCAGGATGAATTTGTCATTTGTTGTGATTTTATTGTTTGTTTTTTATGGAGTAGTCTGTAAAAAGTAGAATTAAGAAAAAAAAAAAAAAAATATATATATATATATATATATATATATATATATATATATACTGTATATACTGTATATATATATATCTTTTTTCTTAATTTTTCCACAGACTACTCCATAAAAAACAAACAATAAAATTTGTTTCAACCTGGCTTAAGTTGCTTAAAATCCAACAATGGCGGTATATAGTGTATACAGTACATATATATATAAAAATACAGTATATATGTATGTACAACACTTAAAGCCACAGGTGAGTCTAAAATTTATGTAAATATGACAAACACCAAACAAACAAACTAATTTTAGCATGAATACATGTTGGTATGTATTGGTTAATATTTTCTGTTCAATCTCTTTTCGTCTCTTAAAAAATCGTTTTCTAACACTCCTTAAGTAGGCCCCTGGAAACGGTTTGTTAGTGACCTACCAGTCTGTAAGTCAGCCATTAGTTTACACATAAAAACATATGTCTTAGAGAAAAGTAGTAGATGTCAGGGACGAAGTAAAATAACAGGTTTTAAGCTATGCATTAATTTGCAAAATGGCGGCCAGAACCCGTCCTGCCGTTTGCTGACCCTGAACATAGCTGGTGACCCCTTGTAACATTTTAGCCAGTTAGCACAAAGAAAGCAGGAAGCCAGCCATAATCCAGTCCAGAAAAATCAACCTTAAAATGTTTCCAGTCTTCCTGGTTTGGAGCAACCCTGGTCTTCTTTACTGTGTTCTGGTGTTGTGTTGCTAAGTTTGGACAAATCAGGTTGCATCATTTTTTTATTTGTTTTCTTTTTCTTGTTTTCTTCACAGCCCGAACAGAGATGACATACTCACCGTCTTAACGCGTGTGAACAGGAAGGTCAACAACCATTGTTTGATACCTAGTAGGCAGATGCCAGAGCCCAAATACACTCTCACCAAGAGGCTCGTCTTGAGATTTGTTTGAACTGTCTGGAACCGTGCCTACGTATTAAATGATCTGATGTGCGCTGGACTCTAGTTTACAAGTGTGTCTGGATACGAGTCTTTGAGTTTCTGAATGGTTCTGTTTGATAGGTGAATTTTTGCATTTTGGTCAATCAAACATAAAAGTTGTCATAGAATCACATATTTTGAAATGTATGAAATAAATCGATAAGAAAATGAAAAAAGGTCTATCTGTGTTACTTGTTTCGTTCTCACAGAAGAACTGCAGTGCTGGTCACTGATCGAACACAGTGTAGCAATGGAAAAGATCTTCCATTGCTTAAAAATGCTGCTTTGTGTGGCCATCTTGGACTCTTTAATACAGGTGTGTTGCTACAGGCCAGACGACGGGCAGAAGATTTGATACAAAGAGTTTGTGGAACATGTCAAAGTCTCAGGAATGTACTCATCAAAAGTGATGTGTTTAGCATTTTAGGTTAAAGATAAAAAATGTTTTGATCACATCCATTCAAAAGTGAGATATTTCACTTTTTGTTCCTTGCTGCACAGCATTCTGAGGGAAACCAAGACTTTACAGGAGGCACTGTGATGTCACAGTGTCTCACTCTAATGTAATGTCTGATGTCACACTGTCACACTGACATGAGAATGCGACACTGCGATGTCACAGTGTCTCTGTGATGTCACAGTGTCTCTGTGATCTCACAGTGCCTCTGTGATGTCACAGTGTCTTTGTGATGTCACAGTGTCTTTGTGATGTCACAGTGTCTTTGTGATGTCATAGTATTTCTGTGATGTCACAGTGTCTTTGTGACGTCACAGTGCCTCTGTGATGTCACAGTGTCTTTGTGATGTCACAGTGTCTCTGTGACGTCACAGTCTCACACACTGATGTTACGGTGTCACACTCTGATGTCAGTTCCAATAATTTGAATATAAACCTCAGTTGCTAAGCAGTGAGAATAACAAAGCATAAACTGCTGAAATACATGCATTTCTCTTTACATTAACTGTATTTAAATTGTAGACATGGCAACTGTGACGTCTCACTTGGATTTTGCGACTGCGTTTGCTTAAGACACTGAAACGAGCATGTCATATTCCCACATACAGCGCTACATCTCAGGTTAAGACGTAAGCAGGGTAAAAGTTTCATAAACCACAACAGTGTTTTCAATCACCTTCTGATCAAACAATTGATCCCAGGCTAGTCTTTAAATTATGTTTTTATTATGTTTGTCTTAATCCAAAGTGAGTTTAAAGCCAGTCCAAGAATTTAACCTTTTAAGCTACAGATGATCAAATGTAAACAATGTTATGTATATGTATAGAATCAAGTGCCATGTGGATTCTGCAAATCAGATACTGATTTCAGTATCTTTACCCTATAATGCTACAGTAGCATTAAAAGAGCCTGTTTGGGGAGTGGTTGTGCCGCCCCCTAGTGGAAGTTTACTCTGGGTGGTGATGAGTCATATTACCCATAAGTTGTATTTGATGGATTTTAAGCCCAAGTACAACATGGGATAAACATTAGAGTAATAATAGGCTCACAGGTTTATACTTAAAATGGCTCAGATCGAAGCGTAAAGTAGAAAAATCAGAGTCAAGAATATTGTTACTGCTGCCGGAGGTCAAAGAAGGAATAAACCAGGGTGGGCTGCTCTGAACCAACCCTGCTAATGTTAATGCAGCTGACCCTGGGCCGACCATGAGGCCCTGCTGCTCCCTCTGCGGGTGTGTGTTGGGTGTGTTTCACAGATTCCTCCGGACTCCACCCAGCAGCCGTCCTCTCTCCACACTTCGTGGAAAACCGTGTCGCTGCAGCTGCTACGCGTCGGCCCGACTGCTTCAGTCTCGCGGACTTAAAAGCGACCAGTCTTCGCTGTGACGGGACCGGAAGTGACCACCTCGAGGCAGATAACTGTGGGAATACAAGAAGCAGCTGGACGCTTCATAATTTGGTAAGTTGAACCTCATAGTCTCCATGGCAGCTGATGGGGCCGTACAGGGCTGCACATTCACGGTGGAGGCAAATTTTGATATTATGGTGTCGGTGAGTTTTGTGAGCGGACAGCGCCTCGGTGATTCACCTGAACGGCTCGTTTGTTACTTCGGGTTCGTCTCTCCGAATCAGGGTGGAGGAGGACGCTCGAGCATTCCGACTCAAACTTTATCAGCCATGTTTTTGTCCCGCCGTTCAGTCAAAATAAAGTCACTTAAGAAGTTATTCTTTCGACAGCAGCTGTTTAGTCTCCTTTCCTGAAGCCGTTGTGAAATAGGTAAAATTGTTTATTTGGTAGATTTAACAGCTTCATTTCGCTTCTTGTGTGAATCTCGTCTGTTTTCCACCTTCTTCGTTTTCAACGTTTTCCCCCCGACACGGGACGCACCTTTTTGTTTCTGGTTCACGTTTGGACTCATAGCTGGGCATAGAACTGGTTTTTGTGAAAACAATAGGGCTGGTTTCCTAAAGAGCCACAGCAAGTCATGACATCATGAACCTGAACCTGGATGCTGATCTCAGTCTTAGATTAGACAACACCTGAGCAGACTGTCTTCATTTCTGAAAGCATTATTAGCAAACAAATGTAAGCCGAGTAAATACAACATGCAGTTTTCAAATAATTTACATCAATTTAAAAAAAACCCAAACAACTCTAAACCTCACTTTGAAAAAGGCAACCACCCACCATGTTAAACCATGAATTATCTGAGATTACAAACAGTATTTCAAAAGATGAGTGTGGTTTCTCTAGCAGCACCCAGTCCTAATCTCTAGGATGAAATATATATATATAAGCAGACAGTGTTAAACAGGCTGAATGAAATGTACATTTGTCAGGCTGGAAAGGGTTACAGAGCCATTATCATCAAAACATGGAGCAGTGCTGAATATCTTTGGCCTCGCTCAGCTTTCAGTATTATTCTGAGAGCACAGTGATAACTCATCCAGGGATTCACAAAAGAACCTGACAACTAAGGAACCACAAGTCCTGAGTTGGGGGAGAATACAGCATCTATTTATATAATCCTGAAGGTGAACGTCCAGTCATCAGTTTCTGACCCTAAACTGTGTACTTGGGTTATACAGCAGGACAATGACTCAAAAGATGCCAGCAAATCCACCTGTGACTGGCTTAAAAACAAGAAAATAAAGGAAACATAGTTAGTTAACTCCATAAAGGACACAGAGGTGGGTAGAGTACCCAAAAACTGTACACAAATAAGAGAAGAACTACTTCCACTTGTTTTTACTCAAGTAAAAGTAAAAAGTAGCCGTCCAAGAAATTACTCGGGTAAAACAGTATTTTACCCAAGTACGAAGAAACTGACCAATACATCAGTCATTTAATGTTTAAAAATTACACCGTCGAAGAGACCAAAATATACAATTATGTGGAAATCGTGGTTTTTTAAAGGCCAAACTGATAATTTAGATAAATAACATGATTACAAAATCATAAAGCCAGACATAAGAAGCATTTTTCCAAACTAATTTCTTTCAATATGGGACTTCAACAAAAACTGCAGGTGTGTGTCTATCTGGTGATTTTATTTATTTTTTTCTTGTTTGAAACAAGCTTGTTCTTTATTCAGTGAAGTTACTCACAGTGGGTAGAGTATCCAGAAAGTTTACTCAAGTAAAAGTAAGATTACTCCTAAAAGTTGTTTGTTTTTCCCCCACTCAGCCATATGTAGCTACATGCTACCCGAATCTTTTCATAGCTGGTGGTATTTATTATGCCGGATTTCCCTCTGCTAATATAATAAGGAGTCCAACACTATAAGAACTAAACTAAACATCCAATGGGGAAACTATAACGTCGTCCTCATCAGTTTAATCCTCAGTTATGTACATTGCAGCTTCATGGACATCAATCTTCCTCTACAAGAGAAAAGACACTCCAGTCTAGTTTCACCAATCTGCAGTCCCAGACAACACAGTAGCTGCATTTCCATTGACCATATAATTGCGCAATTTCACAAAACTGCAACGGAAACACTTTTTTTTTTTTTTTTTTTTTCACTCCACACAAGTCACATGATCAACATCCAGATGTTGTCACCAGCACAAACCACTAAGATGAAGTAGACGACAGGAAGTAGTCTGAGGACCACGGTGGGGCATATCTTTTTAATGATTTATTAGGTGAACAAACTTATTTACATATGATTTAGTTTGTGTTTCTTAAGGGAAACCCCTCAATTGTGAAATATTTTTTTCTTCTCTACATTTGCGGGATATTGGCACATTTCTGCACACATTTGTCATAGAGACGTAGCGAGTGATCCATGTTTATTGATCCGCAATACCAATGATCTATTGTCATGTGCATCACATCTCTAATTAAGCTTTCATCAGACATTTTCTTTGCCTGAATTTACAGAGCAACATCCAACAGAGCAGGGTGAGTGTTTGCGACACAGAAATAACCTTTTTCTGACAATTATCTAAAACACAAAATGCATAATTAGCTTAAAACGTAAACATAGAGAGATGTCTTTGATAGAAACACTTTTTTTTTAATCTCAAATTTGACACCAATTGGTTTGACATGAAATGTAAATTCAGGTTATAAAAAAACCCCTCTTCATTAGTATTTTAAATATGACCACACTTCACTCATGAAAAAAAACTTCAACTCTCTAAAGCTGTTAAATTAGTAAATATAGTATTGAGATGACATTTTGCCATTCCAAATTGCCAACTTCCAGTTAACGAAAAGATCAGATTTATTTATTAATTTCGGTCATTTTCAATCTTTCCATACACGTGTAAGAAATAGGAAAAAAACACAAAATGCTGAAATAAAAAACAAAGACAAAACTAGTACAGAAATAGCTGAGCAATATTGAAGTTCCTGTCGATGGCAGGAACACAGTGGACCAACAAAAGTGTAGGTAGAAGCACACGCTTCTCTCTGCCATCTTTCCTGGATATTTTTACTGAAATATATCTCCAAGGAACTTTATCTGAGTCTGTAGACAAACGTGTAACGAGAGCAATCATAATCCAACCTTCTTGTAGTTGATTAGAAAGTTATTTTCGTACATTTTCTTACATGTAAACACAGTTTTAGCAACAATTCCTCACCCGAATCATCATTTGCATGCGGCATTGTATTACAGTAGCTTTAAAGATTATTGTTTTGAATGGATATTTTAATAATCTTAGGAAACATGGCTGATCTTTTTTTTTTAAATGATATTTAATCAAATTGAGGAAATGGATTTTATTGTATGGGAAGTAGGAGAGTTTTCTATTAAATGTTGCACATTCGCTTGTTCCTGGGTCACCATGACTCAGAACCGCATGACTTCGGCTTATCGTGGTGCTTTTATTTTTAAAAAAACCACCACCACCAACAAACAAGCAAACAGAAAACCCTCATGAAAAACTGACAGACATGGTTTGCAACAAGCTCGAAGCTCCGCCCTGCTGCTCAGACACGTCTAGAAGCGAAACCTGACGCTCCTCTCCGTCCGATTCCAACAAGGAGATCATCGGCTCCAGCTCCGCAGCTTGTTCTGTGACCGCGCTTTTCCAGTTCCAGCGACTGTTTTGTGTCCGGTGGTTGCCTGGCAGCGCACTTATGTGACCTCACGACAGGCGTGTGTGTGTGTGTGTGTGTGTGTGTGTATTTTCCCCCTAAAAGCCCTGTTAAAAACAAAACCATGCTGCATTTAGACGCCAACATGTAAATGGGAAAACCACCCACTAATCTGTTCTTTTTAATACGGTGGCTCTGCTTGTTTAAATGATATTTCAGGCTTTGCAAAAAAAAAAAGTTCCTCCTTTTTTTTAAGAGATTTACTGGAGGTCCATGTGTTTTTAATTAACCACATGCTTATTCGAATCCACATCCATTAGGATGTTGCCCAGCGTGTTGGAAGTGTTAAATAAAATATTTACACAGACACACACACAGTCGCACACAGCCGGGTTATAGTTGGACTCTGTTTTTTATCCGTTGTTTATATTGAAATATTTGGATTTCCATGATTAATTTTGTCAGTAGGGAAAAGCAAAGGTCATACCGGAGTGTATTAGAATAATAATAATGTAGCAGGGTCTCATGGGGGGGGGAATCCACCGCTGGGAATGGCTGATGGGTTACAGGTTTTCCCGTTAAGGCCCGACTTTGTTGTGCTTTCCTCTAAAGACGGAGAAGAGAGGGCCGAGGAGCAAAGCGTGACGTAACGCACAGAGTCTGTTTCTAGTTACACATGAACGTCAGCCAGAAAGGAACGTTTCTATATATAAAGAGTCGCTGAAGCTCGGCTAGCTATTTTCAGTTGCTGCATGTATATGTGAGCCCCCCCTCCTGATCTATGAGAGGAAGAGGGGAGGGAGATGTTGTGATCATGGTAAAGGAAGAGAGCAGTGTGCTAAATGTGGGTTAATCACTATCAACATTATCATTGCAATACCATATTTTCATAGTATCACCCAGGTCTAGAACTGGACGATAAATTGGTTTTAATGATTTTGTGGAATTTTAGTTTTTTGAAGATTTAATATTTTGGATTTTTTAAAAAAGTTTTTAAGCAACGCACTTTTTGGGTTTTCATATTTCAGAGTGATGTCAGCAGGACCGCCATCTTGTTTGGCAAGCGTGTTTTACAGCTTCTGTTCATTTGGACTTTGAATTCGGGTCAACTCTATAACGGAATATTGCAGCCAGGCTAAGACTTTTTTTTTTTTTTTAAATCACAAGAATAGTCATGATTATTACCAGAATATTATGAGGATATTATCAGAAGAAAGTCGCAATTTTCCGAGAACTTATTTATTTATTTTCTGTTTAAAAAAATAGCAAAAAAAACTACAATGAGGATTCTTTGATTCCACTTCCTTCCCTACAGGCGTCATGTCCAGGTCAGACTACCCTCCAGGGTACGACAACTCCCATGGTCCGATGTACCCACCTCAGGGTGGGGGCTACCCGCCTCCACCTTCTTATGGCTTCCCCTCCTATGGTGGTCCTCAGCCGGGTCAGCCTTTCGCTCCCTATCCAAGCGGCCCAAATGCCCCTCTCTTCCCGGGCCAACCAACGGGGTATCCTGCCGCTCCGTACCCAGGACAGCCGCAACCTGCAGGACCTCCGGGATCGGGCTACCCCGCCCCACCACCAATGCCTCCAGTCATGCCCCCCACCATCCCATCAGGAGTTCTGAGCTCAGGTAAGGGTCCGTTTATTTTACTGTCCAGCAGAACATGCAAAGCATTTGACTTCTTTGAAATTGTTCACATTTTATCAACAACACAAAGCAGCAACATTGTTGAAACAGTGTCCTTTAAAGTCTTAAAATGTCTTAAATTTATAAAACAAAATAGAATTTTAATCACAGGTGTTATATATTCATATATTCTTGTAAATGTATTTTTTTTTCCCCCCAGGACTGTAAAGTTTTGAGTTGCACGCAGATAACTTCATCGCAATCTGTGACTTGAGCTAACTACCTGCTAATCTACCGTTGCTAACAGGCTAGCTAGCTTTTTGTGTCTATCATTGGTAAACGGTCTTGACAGGGAACAGAAAGCGATTGCCACTCGAGTTGAAACCCAACTCACGGGAAACGACGGCCACAAATAGGTCAACATTTTTCGACTTTCTCGTGTCGAATAGCAACCGCCAAACAAAATTTCAGATGCACGAATGTCATTGGTCACTTGGCTCTGATGGCATGTTAGGGATATTGTAGACAGAAAAAAAAGAGGAGTAAATTTCTGGCAAAAAAAAAAAGAAAATCTGACATTTTCTAGAAAAACTCAGAAATTGTGAGATTGATCTCAGGAATTTTCTGTAAAAAAAAACAAAAAAAACAAAACACGGAGATTTCTGAGTTTCAAAATTTCCGAGAGTCTAAAATTTTTATACTTGCATGTGTTTTTTTTCTAGAAAATTTCTGAGATTCAAAACTCTTCAAAAGACTTTCAAACTCAGAAATCTCCTTTTTTGTGGAAATTTGCACTTTTTCTTTTCTATCTGCAATGGCCCTAATATGTCATCAGACTTTGGCTGGAGGACATTGTAGAGGTTCCATAGGAAACAGACAGAGAGGAATCGACATCGCTTTCCGTGCGTCAAGCTGGAAACCTTTCTCTTCTAAACCTTTCTCTTGAATTGCGCTGTATTCAGCCGCATCGCATGTTTTGTTGGCATCTGATCCGAATGCATTTCCCTCATCTCTGATTTTAGTGGCCTTATTTTTCTTTTTATTTCTTCTTCTTTTCATGAATAAAACAGACGAGGAGTTCGCGGCGAGCGGCAGCAACTGGGACGACATGAGCATTCGGCATGCCTTCATCAGAAAGGTGAGGAAGGCCAGGCCTGGCGGTCTGACGAGCCACAGCTGTTTCTGTTTTACGCAAACATGCTGTTTTGTGGGCGCAGCGTTTTCAACACAGCTGCTCTCCAGCTGTAGACGAAATAATAACAGATACTTTGCTTCTCTTTCAGTCCCATGTAAATCTAGCTTTATCAGACGCTTGTTTTAAATGGAGTGCATTTATTTATGAGGGGTTTTATTTCCCTTTATACTCCCTTTGGCATAAACCCACATGACGGGAGGCCTGGAAACTTGGCTCATTTATAAGATGATATTGCATTGGAGAGAAGCAAGAAAGTCCAGCAGTGACACAAATTTTATGGGGGTTTTTTTGGGGGGATTTTTTTTTTTTCTGTTTCAATCAAGAATGAGTATAGAAGAAATAAAAAATCCTGTCGCCTGTTGATCTCTCTTTAAGCTTTCCTTGCTGTGAGTGAGTCTTGTTTTGTTGGACTTCCTGATGATGTGAAAACTTTTCTTTCTGTTGAATTACGTCTAGGAGCAACTTCCTGCTTTATGTCTAAAGCAAATTAAGAGCTGCTGCTTCTACGTCTACTCCAGTATTCTAATTAGATTTATTTAAGTTAGATTTTTAGATAAGATATGTGGCCCCTATTAAAAAATACAGTGAGCTTTTGTTGTTGTTGTTTTTATAAGACTAAAACGAGCTAAGCCCAGTGTTGGGGACGCTAGGCCATGTCATGAGTTTAAAATAGTTTAAAGCTAACTGGAAATTTGAAAATACGACCAGGGGATTATGGGTTTTTGGAAGACATTATTAACAACACCCAAACACCAACTATAAAGTCTCAAAAAAGGCAAACATAAAATAAATCCAATTAAAATAAATAGGATTTTTTTTGTACTGTAGTTGTTTCATCCTAATGAAAGTCTGGGTTATTGAGTTTGTGTGAATAATAATAATAATAATAATAATAATAAAAACACCCTTTCACCAAAGAGACTTTTTAACTTGTCTTTGGCATCACTGTTACATGTTTATGTATGTAAATAAATCTATAAAAAAACAAATAAATGATGCTTAGCCTGGTGGGGGTGTAACTGAAGCCTGGTGACCCACCAGGCTTCAGTTACACCAGGAGAAACCCTAAAGTTGTCAACTTTTCTTTCTTCTGGATTCTTCTTCTGTAGAGTTTCATGTCAAAACTGAAAATAGTAACAACATGAAGGGCTGATGAACAGTGGTCATACTGTTGGCACTGAGTTAGAGTATCGTACACTAAGTGCTGTAAGTGCATCAGCAAACCGTTAACAGGACGTTATATTATTCATATCTCTTTATGGATGATGCTAAGTGGCGTTTTCCATGTTGTCAGATGAACATCATTGCACATCCCTCCCAATATATATTTTTTTCCTTACAACTTGCGAATCATTTTCACGCAAACTTTTACTTCGTTTCCTTTTTTTTGTTTTTTTTCCCTGTAAAACAAATGGTGACCTCTTCTGATCCGCTCCTCCTCCGGCCTGCAGTAGAACGGCTTCCCTCTGTGTGTTTCAGGTTTACATGATCCTGGCCTCCCAGCTCCTCGTTACCACAGCCATCGTTGCCATATTCACCTTCGTGTGAGTACGCCGTCGCGGTTCTTGTCCGTCGCCGTCGGAGCGTCCCCTGTTGCTAACCGCCTCCGTTTCCCCGCAGTTCACCGGTCCGAGATTTTGTACGGAAAAACCAGGCTGTGTACTGGGCGTCATAGTAAGCCTTCCTCTTTATTTTTTATATGCCTTAAAGCAATACTGTATGTTGGAAGACAAGTGAATATTAATTATAGTGTTTGTTTAATTTAAAGCGCTGTGTATTTCATCACCCACATTGTGTTGGTTTGCTGTAAAGGCCCACGGTGAGTTTTATAGGAAAACCAACATTTGTGCAAATAATCACCACTAAGTACTAAAGCCGCCCTGTTTATGCTTTCCTCCTTCAGGAGGAAGTTCCCATGGAACGTCATTCTGCTGCTGATCTTTGTGAGTTCACGTTCTCACAGTTTGTCATCCGAAACAGGACGTGACTTCCTGGACTGACCTAGAGTTTATTCTTAGATTCAACCGTTGGAGCGCTCTACTTAAAAGTGTCCAGGTTCTTCCATCAGCGTAGCCTTCATGCTAGAGGTTTAGCCGTGACTCAGCAGCAGCAGCCTCCCTGCTGACAGTTTGAGTGCTGTTACTTCGTTATCTCTGTTTTATCTGCTCAACCAGCTTTTTCACATTTTGTCACTTCACTACGGAGATCGTCTGGCGAAGAGAGAGAGAGAAAAAAAAAAAACAACTCGTCACCACGACTTGCTATAATTAAGTCGTAAACAAGTCGTTCCCACGAGTTATCAAGTCGTGGTCAAATTTTCTCCTTTCTTTTCTCCCATGTCTGTGCTTTGCATATGGATGAATGGGTTTGGTGTTTTTTTTCTTTTAGAGTTTAGTGTAATGGAACAACACAAAGTTGCACATTATTGTTTGTGAAGTGAACATATTCATGGTTGTGAAGGCAATCTGAATGCCGCATTTGCCCTCCACACAGCGAAGCAACACTCGTTTAGAGACGCAAATGTTACACGACCTTTTAAAGCAATAAATAAAAAGGTTGAGTTTTTGTAAATGTCTGCTTCAGGAACTTTGATGTCGTTTTTAAAGAATCCAATTTTCTGTGTGTTTTCAGAGGATGATGTGGGAATTTGTGGAAAATCGGGGGGGAAAGCACAAAGTGTCCAGTTTAGGGTAAAAAGAAAAAAATGTATCTAAAAATAGCACTACTTGTATTTTTAGAATCGCTTTGACATGGGAAATCAACTTATTACATGTAAAAAAAACAAAAACAAAACAAAAACGCAGATAAAACCAGCATTTGTTATTACATTTATATTTAAAGCTGTAAGTTCTTTATTATTTTGAGCCGGAGTTCAGAAACTATGGTGAATCCAAAATCCAAATCAGAATTTCAGAACACTTGGAAAAAAAATGTTGTTCGGATTCAAACCTCCTGAGTTTCTGGAAAGAACAGCCGAAGGTTTCGATGTCTAGATGTTCAAAACAGAGCAGCAATACACTAAACACACAACACATTCAGGTTATATCTTCAAAAATAAAAAAGAAAGTCGAAACTGTCTTGAGCTTCTCTTCCACTTCACAGCTACGTACAACTTTGTGTTTGTTGAAAAATAGAAAAAATCTTAATAAACTAAGTTGAAGGTTGTTGTAAAGTGACAAAATGTGAACATATTGAGCAATTTTACAAATCAAATGATGTTTTGGTTTTATGATCGGTTAGTTTCTTCAGAGTTCATAAAAGCTTTGCCATACATTGTTACTCATGTTGTATTTTTTTTCCCCCGGTCTCAGACTCTGGCTCTGTCTTACATGACTGGAACCATCTCGAGGTATTGGGGGGGAAAAAACCCAACCAAACAAACAGTTGAAGCCTGTTTTTTATCCTGAGTACTAATCCAGTTTCTTTCCGGTTGTAGTTACTACAACACAAAAGCTGTGTTTCTGGCTCTCGGGATCACTGCTGTTGTGTGCATCGCTGTCACAGTCTTCTGTTTCCAGACAAAGGTGTGTGTGTGTGTTTCTGCTTTTACGACGCTGGTCCAGGAACACATTTTTAACCGGCCGGTTTCTGGTTTCACCGTCCAGGTGGATTTCACAAAGTGCCAGGGCCTCTTCTGCGTCCTCGGGATTGTTATGTTTGTGACCGGCATCATCACAGCCATCGTGCTTTCCTTCAAATATGTGAGTCTGAGCGAACGTCAGGGTAAAAAAAAAAAAAAAGATTTCATAAGCAGAACTTATCGGGCTTCAGGATCTCCTAACCGACGTTTGTCGCGCAGATTTATTGGCTTCACATGCTGTACGCGGCGATAGGCGCCATAGTGTTCACTCTGGTGAGTGTGTTTTTTTTTTTTTCTTCTGTTAAATAATTCCTTCCCTCCCTTTCTACTCTTTTGCTGCTAATGCGTCTGTGTGTGTTTGTAGTTCCTGGCATATCACACTCAGCTCCTGATAGGAAACAGGAAGTACTCCATCAGTCCGGAGGAGTACGTCTTCGCCGCGCTGTCCCTCTACGTCGACATCGTCCAGATCTTCCTGTTCCTGCTGCAGATTATCGGATCCTTCACCAAATGAGGCTGAGCGATCCGGATGGGCGCTGGAAAGGAATACGTTGCTTTTTTCTCTGTTACAACTTTTACTTTTTTTTTTTTTTGGGGGGGGGAGCGTAAAAAACAAATCATAGCATAAAATTTATTAAGGTTTTGAACCAATGCAGGGATAGAATCAAGTGGCTCAATCTGATTTTTGTTACCATGTATGGAGATAACGAAAACTACTTTTATACTTGTAATATACATATTTATATTATGCACTCGTCATCTAGTGATGATAAACACCCCTGTTTAAATTCCACATTTATATCAAGTGAAGCATTATAGACCCATTTAAAACGTTTTCTGCCTTTTTATTATGCCATGTGTGGAGAATTCAGTTGAAAAAACAAAATAAAAATATTAAAAAATTACAAAACAGAATGGAACTGCCATCATATTTCAGTGTTTTCTACAGAGCTATTAAATGTTCTCTAGATCTGTCCTGGGATAGTTTATAATGCGTTTACAGAGGCACTAGCCCAGGGCTACAGTTTTTGAGGGCGCCTCCCAATTAATTTTATTTTATTTTTTAATGAATGGATGTTTTGCAAACGTCATTAGTTATATAAAACGTAAGATGGCCCAAATTAGGTGAATTGTATTAATATTTTGGGGGTTTTATGAGTATAAACAATATTCACATCTTGGATAAGTTAGTCGATTTGTTTGGAAACCACGTTTAATTATTATTCGTCTATCCAGCATTAAGTTGGAGTTTCCTTATTAGGCATTTTGTTTTCCAGTTGAAGCTCACAGGGTGTGGAGAAAAAACCACCTCAAAAAAAAATCATCAGCTCATATTTTTCTGTCACAATAATATTTTAACAGGCGTGTGTTTGCTTGAGATTCACTGTAAATAGCTGCTGTCTTTTTTTTTTTTTTTCTTCTTTGCAACAACTTACTAACCTGAATGTGCCACTATAAGCAATATCACCTGTATCCTTGGCAAAAAAAATCTTTTTCCTAAAACTACTTCATTATGTAAGATGTTGTCCTGTAGTGACTCAGTCAGATCAGAAGCAGTCTGAGCCAGCAGGGTGGAGTTGAACCGGTGAAATGTTTCAGCTGAAGGAAAAAAAAAAAAAAATCCACTCCTGATTTACCCGACCGCACCCAGCTGCTGCTCTGGGCCAGAGCTGCACGCAATCCTTTTATTAAAGCAACAGCGTCAAACACTCAGCATGTAAAGACCACATAGTTGGTGTAAACACACATCATTCCTGAAGATAACATGTTTGCATTTTCGTATGAAATAAACTGTTTCCTTTTGTTTACACCAGGTAGTGCTTATTGTTTACATGTAGCTTTTTCATGTATAAATCTGTTTTTCTCCACGCGGCTTTAGGCAGAAGTCCTCGTGTCTCTCGGGGCGTGACGGGGTTTACGCGTCACCGGTCCAGCTTGGCGTGCTGGCGATATCGACTCCCGTCGTATTCGCCCTCGTTGGATCGTTTCATCCTCTGTCTGACCTTCAGCTGCTTCAGGCGGTTCTTGTCCACTTGTCTCTTGGCCAGAATGAAGCCGATGATCCCCGCGGGGAGCCCGATCATCCTGGGGGAGACGGGAGATGTTTTTGGTCAAGCCAGAGATTGTCAAATTCACCAGAAACGACCATTTCTGTACAATGACCTACTTCCTGTCCGCCACTTGTTTCTTTAAAGCTACCAGGCAGATCAAATCAAACTTTTAGATAATAGTTTGTCGACTGTAAATCTACATGTCAGTGTAAATTTTCGTATTGGTTGTGTTGTAAAATGTTGCTTCGTTGAGATGAAAACCTTTGCGATAAAAGCAAACGCTTTCGTGCTCGGGTGAATCTGGTGACATCACAAAAGGCATCATTTTCCGCCATTTTTTTCTTTGTTTGCAGGTTTTAAATTAAGTTCCTTTTTCAAACACATTTACTTGTACTTTATGAATCTGTTTCAGCTGTGATTGACACACTTTAATTCTGGATCACGATGGATCCCCACCTACTCCGGCTTCAGTATTTGCAGATTTTTCTGTGGAGTGTTGCTCTAAATTTACAACAACAAAAAAAGCTTCTTTGCAGACTCTCCCATTGTGGATATCTAAAATATTTGAAAGAAAATGCAGTTTGGGAAGCTGAAATAGGAGTAATCCTACCTAACATCTGCTTGCATTTGGAAAGCAGCCAATCCCAGAGCACCATTCGTTTTTCTTTTATGCTGATTGGCGATTTCTTCGTTTCTCAGTAATATATTTGGGGTAAAAATAATCACGTCTTACGTAGAGTAAAGACGTGAGGTATAAGCAGGAAGTGCCGCAGGCTCACCAAGCATATCCTAACTTCATCATAGGGTTCTTGGCCTTCCTCCTGGGGATATACTCCGGACACTCCGGCTCTTCCTGCCCGAGTTTGTCTGCAACCTTGTCGGCCACATCGGAGCTCCGTGTCGGCTCGGTCCTGGAGCTGGACAGCCCGGCGGTGGGGGAGACATGAAGCCGCAAACGGTGGCACAATATCGGGGTCAGACGACCGAGGAGCCACCGGCAGGAACCTCCGTGAAAAGCTGGAAGACGAATCCAGTTTTTTAACTTTATCACGGTTTCTTCAGCAAACAATATTATGTTTACAGCAGGTACAGGAATTAAATCAGCTAAAAACAATACAAACAAGCTACGTAACTAATACAAGATAAATTATGTTACCCTGGTAACATCTAGTCCTAATACAAAAAAAGTATATCGTCTGTCCTGAATGTAAGGATGAAAAGGTTTTACCTGTCAGAGATGCCCTGAGTGCCGTCAGACTGGAGGCAGACATGTTTGTTAAATAACAAAAAGGAGAAAAAAACCACGCATGCGCTTTTCTATCCAAACTTGGACTTACTCCACCTGGTGGACAGTTTCCTAAATTACAACCTTCATGGAGGAAAACCTTTTAAGAAATTCCATTCAAAAGTGAGAGGGATTCATTTTATGCATTTATCACACACAAAATGATACTTTTAAGTAGTTACTGCAGTTGTGTTTGATAATTGCGACTTACAGCTTATTCCTCAGTATAAGACAAAAGGGAAAGAATTGTGTTTGGGGTTTTTTTTAAGGAAAAACACAATTTCTAAGTTTGCAAATCCAAAAATTTGCTAGAATAAAAATCTGAAATTCTCCAGAAGAAAACAAATAAATTTAACTGTGAAAAGTTGAAAATTTGCTAGAAAAAACTCAGGGTGCAGAATAAAGTAAAATAGGATTAAGCTAAAAAGAATAAAATTAAAATAAAACACATTAAAATGGGATAAAAAGAACACATGTATAAATATAGAGATAAAATAAAGTTTCAATCATCCAACTCTAACACCTGGATAAAGTATCATTGAAATAGTACTGCACTATTTTCAACAAACATTTTTTGTCAATTTCTTCACATTTTCAAGAAGTCGATACTTTGCTCAGCAAAACTCAAATTTTAGTAGAATCTTTTTTTTTTTAATTAATTTCTAAATTTCTCAAAACTTAAAAGTTTTTCTATAAAAAAACATTTTTGGACACAAAATGTTTGAGAAGTCAAAAATTCTAAATCAGAGGTCAAACATTTGCTTGACATATCGGAGGAATTTGTTAGAAAAAAAAAAAATTCCAAGTTTCTCAAAACTTTAAAAAATTTTGTCCAAAAAGAGAAAAAAAGTCACAGTAGAAAATTCTAAATTTCAAGCATCCAAAGTGAACAAATATGCTTTTGGGTCATGCTAAAAAAATGGACATGGAACTTTTCACTTCTAAGGTTATGAATGTCGACACTCTCCAGAAGAGAGACGAGCCTCAAAAAGTGGCTGTATCTACATATATTACTAGAAGATTGAGTGGAAGGAAAACGTGGATGAAAAAAAAAAAGATGCAAAATGGATTAAGAAGATTTGCTGAGGGCCACAACATGCAAACGGACTTATATATGCGATTGCATTCCAACTTATTAAGAAGCAAGATTTCTACTAAATTAGAGTCACTGCTTATAAAAACAAACAAACCAAAAAAAAAAATAAAAAATCAGACACTTTATTTAGAGAGCACCAGAAGGTAAGTACAAGAAAGTCAAGTTTTTGTTTCAACAGAAGATACAATCAGACAGTAGAACAACTAACAGTCGACTTTACAGGCAGAACATTTCAATCAAAGCGCGGTGAGGAGAGTATCAGTCATTTAGTGTGCTTCATTAAAAAAGAAAAAGACGTCTACAGTATTACAAAAAAACAAACTGGACAATGTCAACAAACACATACATGTTTCAACTTCAAACAGCAACATGTGAATGCATACTAGCTATGTTTTCCTAGGACATGCTACTGTATAAATAGAAAAAAATCACAGACGTTTGTTTTTTCTAATAGGTGAACTAATAGAGATATTGGCAAATTTAGACAAACATTCCACTTTATTGTAGCCGTTTCCTTATTGTGGGCAGATCAATAGTCCAATGGGATGTTTTACTGTCTTTCCTATTTTGAATAGCGGAATGGGTCAAACTAATGACCCTTTCAAGTTAGTAGTCAATCTGAAAATGTTACGTCTTTACAAAAACGATTCTGTTGCAATTAGAATGCCAAAAGGTTCAGTACAAACTTTGCTTCAAAAAATCTCTGAAATTTATTTGAAAAAGAATTTTTGACGAACAAATTTTTAGAAGTCGAACAATTGCTCTAATTTTTTTCCAGTAGAAAAAACGTTTTTTCTAGAAAAAAATCTTTTCTAATTAGATTTTTTTTTTTTAGAAAATCTTTTGTCAAAGAAATTTTTCGAGTCTTTTTGGAAAAATAATGGCGAAAAAAAAAAAATCTTACAAATTTCGTAGAAGTCTTTGTTAAATTTTTTTTCTAATGTGTGAGATTATGCTACTGCAGCAGAAGCAATATATTGTATGACTTTTTTTTTTTTGACGTGTGGTGTTGTAAATCGTTTTGTCTGATATCGCTGCGTGTCTCGTCAGACCTTTCTTAAGATGTGAAACGTCACTTTAGTTTGAAAACAGGAAAAAAGGAGACTTTGCCTCTTCAGACTCTGCGGTTTATTTTACAGCAGTTCTGCTACGTTTCTCTACCAGTTTGTCTGTCTGCCTGTAGAGCAGGAAAACAAAGAAGCCCCAGAAACATCGTAAAGCTGGCAGCTCTCAAACACTGACAATGTTTTTTTTATTATTATTATTATTTATTTTATTTTTTACTCTGTTAGAGACTACAAAAATAACTGAGCTCTAGACATGGACGGACATGTTGGGCTGCCGTCTCACGCCGCCTTTCAGGTGGGAACTAAACACAAAAATAAAACAATAACAACACGTATCTATGTGTGTGTGTTTCATGTGCCTAAATGCGTTTTCCCCCCAATCGTATTTCCCACTTTCAACATGCCTGCATGTGTGTTAATATGTGTGTGTGTTTCTTCAGGTTCTCCGTTGGGGTGTGTTTCCCACGTATGTGTTCTCTATACACAGCACTGCGTAGTGGTTGGAGCAGGAGCGGGGGTGTTGTCCCAGCAGACGACCCGTCTGCAGCAGCGCCGCCTGGCCCGTCACCGCCACGTCGCCCGTCCGCCACGCCTCGCAGTAGTTGGCGGTCAGGCGGGTGCCCACCTTGCTGGAGCCGTGCCACACCAGCTTCTCCGGCCTGCAGGGGGTCAGAAGGGCGAGGAGCGGCGACGCAGCAGCGTCAGAGCCGTTTCTTTCTGAAATGCTCTCCCTCTTAAGTTTTCATCAGCTGGACTGCTAACAACATTTGAACGGATTATATTCACTGTGGAATTTTTAAAAAATCTATATTTCAGTGAGGAAACTAAAAATAATTCACCTTTAGCTCAAAGAAAAAAAAATCACCTTATTCTCTTGTTATTAGTTATTAAGTTGCCTATTTTGTTTTTTAATTGATTACATACTTGCTGTATTTTCTTATTTACTAAGTCAGTTATTTACTTGCCCAACTTATTTATTTGTTTACTTATGTATTTACCTGCCCTACATACAGTATCTGTTCTGTTACTTACTTACCCGTCTAAACTATCCTAACAATTTACTTACCAAGTTTGTTGCCTATTTCTTCACTTATGTTACCTACATTTTTTAATCTTCTCAATTCCTTACTCATTTATTTCCATATCTATTTACTCACTAACTTGCCTTTCACCCTTCTACTTATAAACTAGCATAATGACTATACTAGCAGTGCATCAAAAATCGGCAATCAAACGCAGATTGCCGATTCCGATTTTGGGCAATACCAATTTATTTTAGTCTGAAATGTTGCTAAATATAGCAAGAAAGTTGCTGACTTGGTAACAGTGGGGGGACTATTGCTAACTGCAAACGTGCAGACATGACCTGGTGGGTCGAACCTTTCACACGGGAAAGCAGAAGAGGACAGTGGGTGATTTTTAGATCTTTAGTGAGGTAGATAAGATCGGCTTCACATGTATTGGCCGATCGTCAATCACAAAATGAAAGAAATCGGGGATAAATAACTTCAACCAAATAAAATGTTTTAACACTGCTCCAAAGATAAAGGCTGTTAAATGGGTTTTTAACCCCCAACACAAAAAATCTTGTGACTACTTCCCAATTTGCTATGTTGACGCAGATTGGGAAGATCGACAGACAGATCGACTGGCCGATAAATCGGCGCACCCTTAGACCATACTATGTTTTTCATGCAATTTTCAATAACTTTAGCTTTGGAAAAACTTCATTTCTACTCACCATTGTTCTTCAGTTCAATAATCTGGAGTTAAAAAATGTTGGTAATAAAAATGACTAGTCTGGATAGTTGATATCTTTAGTCGTCCACATATACTACCTCACATTTTCTCTGCCTCTGGTTTTCCATCAGCAGTATCTCCCTGGTTGCTAATGCTAACATCCACTCACCATGCTGGCTCAGTCATTATGTTGCGTCCATCGAAAGAATAAATGGGTGTCAACGGGTTGAACACGCCCGCATTCTCAGAGAATATGGAGGTCCAAGTGCTGAACAATATTTCCCCCTGAGAGAAGTGGGGAAAAAATACAGTGAATTTAAAGCAGTCATTTAAAAATATGTATTGTACAAGAAACCAAAAATAAATAAATAAATAAAAAACTGGACTAAGAAGAGCATTTCCTCACCCTCAGATTAACCACCGGCAGGTTGTTGCGGTCAGCCTTCCGTACGATGGTCGCCAAGTCCTGGAGGTGTGATGACAGGAAGGCCCTGTAGGTGGCGGTAAGCCCCACGGAGCGCGCCTGCTGGTAGCACAGGAAGTCTGCCCCGCGGATGCCGCGCACGTCGCCTTTGAGCGGCGCATTCAGCGCCACTAGATGGAGCTGAATTCAGAGAAGGAGGCAAATAGGAGGAGAGGTAAGCGGTAGAAAGAGGCGAAGGCGACTCAGCGCGGCATTTGTTCCACTCACTCCAGGTACGGACTCAATGGTCTGTGGCAAGATATTGTAGCTGGGCTGGAATCCCCTGCTGCCCTCCTGCAGTTCCTGATCAACAGAGACAACAAAAACAGTTGATTTACGCAGCGTGACGTCACACGTGCAAGGTCCCGCCCCCCATCTCCCTGTTGGAGGGCAAAAAGTTACAAACTAAAGAAAAAGGCGACCCTTTCCTGTGACTCTGTGACTCACTGAACTAAATTAATAATATCTACATCTCCAGATTTAATTTAGTTAAAGAAATTGTTCTACCACTGCAGCGCGGCTATGGACAGCATGTAAAACAATAGTCTTTTTGCCCTCCAGCGTTGTGCGCATGTGCAAAATGTCCAGATAAAAACAAATGACACACACTGGGTCCACGGAGAGTGTGTGTGCATGTGTGTGTTGGTATGAACCTGGCTGTGAACTCTTTGTGGTCGGCTCCAATCTCCCGCTCTGCTCAGAGCCTGAGACGCTTCTGATGAGGAGGCTCCATTTTGAATCAGCTCTCCGAGCTAAAAAAAATTAAAAAAAATGTGAGGATGGATGTTTAGCATTTTTTGAGAAAAGTGTTTCGTGTCTTTCATTGTGAAATTATGGAAGAATTATTGAACTGATTTAGCAAAATCACAAATGCACATCGAGTCTCACAAGAAGATGAAAAATAAATAAATAGGAGGATAAATGACTGAAGCCACAACCTTAAAAAATAATGTATTTCACGAGACCAACACCAATTAGTGGATGACTGGGGAGGGAATAAAAACACGGGGTATTTATAATTTTTTCAGAATTAAAATGTTTCACATTTGACTTTTGATGCGACTAATGGATAAAACCCAACAGCGGCATTTTTCCAACTGTAACTCTCAGATTCCAGCTAATGCCAAGCGTACAGATAAGACGGCAGTGGAAGGTATATCTGCGGTACAAACCTGGATTTTGCGCCACCCGTTGCGTGCCCTGATGTACAGCTCCCCCCCTCTCTCGGACACGTACGCCAGCGTTCCCTCGGCGGCTCTCTGGTCTCTGGTCTCTCTGCTGAGAGCCTTGACGGTCTTGAAGGTCGTCACCTGACCACACACCGTCACAACGTCACTGCCAGCGTTTCCAGCGCTTTACGGTGCTTTCCGGCGCTTTGGATCAGCCATCTTACCGGGTTAGCGTAGCCTGGAGATCCTGGTGGACCAGGAGGACCGGGAGGACCAGGGACACTGACGTCTGAAGAGAAGATATGCAGCATGATTACAGATGTACTCCTCAGTTCCTCCTAAATCTCTTTGTGTCAAACACTTACCAGATCCATATTCGGGGGCCGGTCCCGGCGGCCCAGCAGGGCCAGGCGGGCCTCGGGGCCCAGGTTGTCCGAGCCCGGGAGCTCCGGGTTGACCAGGAGTACCAGCCGGACCTGGGGGACCTACAACGGACTCCCCCTTTGGACCCTGAAGGCACAAACACAAAGATAGATGGATTACGTTAAGAAAGCTGTGTGGGGTTTTTTTGTCCAAAGCTATCTTACATTTACTTAATTATAACGATTTAATGGGTTTTTGATAGGGATGCACAATACATCGGCACCAACATCGGTATCGGACGATATTAAGCATTTTTTAACACATCGGTATCGGCCAGATAAATACAACTGGGCCAATATGAACAACCGATATTTAATTCCATCTTGTTGCTGTCTGTTTTTTTGTCTCTTTCTTTTCTCAAAGGTGTCAGAATTGTTGAGAAATACATAGAATATCAGTAAATATTGGTAATCAAAACAAAACAGCAACATTAATATTGGAATATCGATGTCGGCCCAAATTTTGCGTCTCCAGTATTTGATAAGCAGCAGCTTCGATGTACACCCTGCTCAGGTTCAACGTCAACCCACCACAAGTCCGGATTTCCCTGGAAGTCCTGGAGGACCGGGCTGGCCCGCGTCGCCCTTTTCTCCCTTTTCACCTTTGACCCCCAGATCGCCTTTAGCTCCCTGAGCGACAGAAAACAGTGGAACAAAACAAAACTAAAACAACGTTTTAACGAGATCTCATCTCAAGTAAACACTCAAATCAAACATTGGATGTTCTAATTAGTTTTTACTGCAATAAAAGGTGAATTTATTTGAAAGTGTTTTGTTTACACATCCTCACTGGGTGGATGCGATCGTAACAGTGGACTGTGATGTATGCTTAGCACATGCAGCTAACAGGCTCGCTGTTTGTCTCCCACATTCTGATCGCCTGAAGTTGCTAAACTTCGTCTAAAGCAAATCTCAACTCCTTTTTCCTCGCGTCCTTTGCGTGTTGCTCTGAACAGGAACATCAAAAACGTGACAACAACAATTTCTCCCAAACCGTTTTGTCTGATCATCTCTGTTGGAGATGTGCGAGACAGGCGTTCACTCACCTCTGCCGCGTCAGGTAACGGGGGTGCTGGCGGGAAAGCGGCCGTAACGCGGTGTGCCGTGAATAACAAAGAAAGCAACAAGTTGAAGGGATGCAGGTTCAGAGGCTGCTGCTGCTGATGCTGCAGGAAAGAGACGAGTCTTACCGGGCGTTCCCGGCTCACCAGGCGTCCCTTCGTCGCCTTTGGCTCCTTTAAGTCCCACAGAGTCTCTCTTCGTCACCGACTCCTAGACACACACACATACAGAGACACATTAATAACTGGATTGCTCAGGTTGTGTGCATGTGTTAAACATGCTGCTGGACATTAAACAGGGTAAAAAGGGTGTCGATGACGTTGCTGCCAGCCCTGCGAAAAAACTGATTCAATCCAAGAGACACATGCTCAGTTATTGAGGTTAAGGCACGGGGGGGATAAAGCACGAAGGTTTTACAGCGCAGCGTGAATTAAAAACGGTTTGGAGTTAGAGCTGCGCCGGGATTTTCCTCAGAGAATATGAGCTACCAGACTTTGATTTCAGAAATGTTCCTTTCAAATGTAACACTGGTTTTACGTTACTTTATTAAGGGGACAAAACTTCCTACAGCACTTGGTTATCACAAAGAATCCCTTTCCAAGATGCTAAACGGTAAAAAAAAAAAAAAAAAAAACAGACACCAGGAAGAAACCTTACTTATCTACCCAACAGTAAGTAGATCAGAGATGGAGCTCCATCGCTTTTACAACAACCAAAAAAGATTATTACATGTCATGCAGTTTCTTTCTTTCAGCGACTGATCAAAAACGTGACGATGAACCAGCTCTGATTTACATAAACACAAGATCTGTTCCTTCCCTTCATTTCTCATCCACGAGCTTTTGAGAAGGGAAAGAGCCGATGAGCTAAGTAGTGATCAGCATGCCCCCCGAAACACCTCGCATTAACATTTGTCTTTAATGGCTGGACCCGGCTCAACCATCTACAGATATGCAGGGATTGATCTCTCTGGTTACGTTTTGGACTAAAAAAAACAATGTTTTCATATTGCAGGAAAATCTGTGCAAGACAAATGTTAAAGCCTGATGCAATCACACCACGTCCACATTCATGTGGCTTTATCAGACGCTGTTAGGAGAACAGGAAGGGAAGGTAACGAGGAGGGAAGGAGGCACCAGAGAGGTTTCATGCTTTATTAAAAAACACAAACAAAAACCCACACACCACCAGAACCACCAGATTGGTCCCATTTCCAACAGGAAGGAACCATTCAGACGGTCCGGCTCAGACTTACTCGTCCCAGTTTGCAGTGCGGTCTGGGGCGCACCGGGATCACTGTCTTTTGGGTTCAAAGGAGAGCAGCGTGAGCAGAGTTTCATTTCAATGAAGCTTTAAGAGTTTTAACCAAAAATGTAGAAATCTAAACACTCTGCATCGTTAAACACCGGTCATTTTCTGTCCAGTCGGGCCTTTAAATACTCCGGCATGTGAGTGGTGACTAGTGTAACATCCTGCAATAGTAAGTAAACTAATTTAACCGGCGGTAACAACCGGTCTGTATATTATTTCTTTGCTGTTAAGATTTGAGGATGCAGTTTTACTTTGGTGCAACAAAATTTTTCGTTATGAAATAAAACGGAAGGAAAAAATAAGTTTTCATTTCAGGTGAAACTATGCAATACGGAGATATTGGGAACTTTTTGAAAATGACTTTAAAAAGACGTGAAGTTATGTTGCAAAGTTAGACATTACATTTACCCAACAGATATATGAGAAATGTGTTCAGTGTTTTACTTTTCACCCAGTTTAATGATAGAAATTCTTGGGTTTTAGTTTGATCTGTCATAAGCCAACAGATACTAACCTACAATTACATTTAAACAAAAAAAACAACAAAACAGAATGAAAGAAAACTAAAGAAATGCAGAATAACAATTCATCACTTTTGATCATAAATGGATTTGCAATAAGCTTTTGCTAAATAATAAAAAGTAAATACAGCACCCTCAGCATTTCTTGAAACGCCTGCAAAATAAGTGTAGAATTTTTTTTTTTTGTTGAAATCTTACACTAAAAAGAAAGAAAAATCTCATTTTATTTAAGTATAGAAAAAGAAGGCCAAAAAAATAAATCCACATCTTATTTTGGGGTAATTGTGAAATCTCAATTATTTGCATGTAACTGTGGGAACTTTTAACGTCACACTTTGCCTTTTTCACGAGTCGATCAGAACATCAGGCACATTTATTTATCATCCTATTTCCCTAAACTAGACATTGTTGTAAAAAAAAAGTATGTGCCTCGTCACCGAAAAAAGTTTTTTTTTTCTCACTGTGTGAAGTTAAATCAGTGATCTTTGAAGGAACGGAGGGTCTTCATGCATTAACACCCTGTTTTATCTGATGCTGTGCAGCTCAATCAGATTTAGGCCAGGACTTTGACCAGAAACGGCAGGATTGTCGTCCAGATGTAGAACCCAAGTGCTCTCAAAGTTTATATCAGTCCAACACGCGGAAGATGGTAAAGGAGGTAACGGGTTCCATGAATCCCGGATGACCACCTGAGATTCTCTGTCACTCAGAATCCTTGCATTTCGCGAGAAGATTCTGTAGGAACAGAGCCTCGGCTGACGTGGTGCTACATGGCCTCTGATTGATCATCCGATATCTCACAGGTGTGACTCTGTTGATATTATTGCTCAAACGGCGCATGCCTGAAGGGAACATTCAGTGCTTTCAGCACCGCCCTCTGGTGGTCAGTAGGGAGGAAATAGAACTCCAAACTAACTACAACCAAGCCACATAAAGAATGTTTCAGTTCTTTTACACACACCAGGGCCGTCAGTAACTTGTTTTTTGGTATAAAGCTACAATACTGTAATACTTACTGCGCTTCGTAACGCAAGAAGAGCCAGATAGAATAAAAAAATAAAACATTAAGCAACATGTTCCTTTAATTATAAAACTTTCACATAAGCCATGATCACTTGCATACTTACTCCATTTAGACCGAGAATTCTTCCTGGTGGACCAGGAGGACCCGGAGGACCAGGAGGACCCTAAAAAAAAAAGAAAAGAAATATTGTTTCTGCATTTGTTTTAAAGTAAGTCGCTCCTTAAATCTTTGAATTTCTCTGAGTTTACGTTAACCATATATTATTATTAATCTCTGCTTGAGGGTTCCTCCTTACCGGCAGGCTGACAGATTCTCCTCGGTCGCCTTTTCTCCCCACCATACCTGGTCGCCCCTACAACAAGAGACGGCAGCGTTAACCTGTTGGCTCAAAAAATAAATGTAGGAGCAGATTGTAGTTTTCACAGTGCCGCGTTTATTCACTTCCCGTCCGCGCTGTGCGGTCAGCAGGTATGAGATTATATAAAACTACTCACTGGGCGTCCAGGGAAACCATACTCTCCTTTTTGACCAGGATGTCCCATCGGTCCCTGAAATGAAAGGCAGTCTGTTAGACAACGTTAGTGTCAGGATTGTCAACTTCTTCTTAAATTTAAATTTTAGGAGTGTAACACCTGGAAACTTTTAAAATATTAAACTTATTATAAACTCACCACAGGTCCTATGGCTCCTGGGAAGCCCCGGTCGCCCTGGGAGATCACAAAGCAGCACAATAAAACATAAAATTACGGAATAAAAGCAAAAAAACACAATGATATATATATATATATATATATATATATATAAAATTATATATATATATAATTAGCATTTATATACATGTATATACCTTGTAACATGGCACAGATGAGACATTTTTTTCCAAAAGTAATTTCTATTTTAATGTTTATAAACGTTTCATCACAATCTGGTATCCATCATAACTTGCGTTGCTTTTCTTGTCAGTTTGATTCATTTTCTTTCTTGAATATTCACATTTCTACTTTAAAAGTATTTCGATCAGCTGCTTAGAATGACCAACATTCAATGAAGCGTTGTCACTTTATTCAATTCTAACAACAGAAGTGACAGCAATTCTGATAGAAATGCATGCTTCATCTCGATGTCTTAAACAGAACATAAACAAGTTGCTTAAGTTGTTGTTTTAACATACCTTTGGGCCCTTTGGCCCCTGAGGGCCCCTCGGTCCAGACAAAATAGATCCATCTGCAGCAATTGTCACGCCAGGTTCGCCCTTTTCTCCCTGTAAAGACAAATAAAAAGCAAAAGAACAATAAAAATAATGCAAAAATCACAATATTTTCAAAAATATTTATGACCGATGCACAAAGAAATTGTTATATTTTATGCATGATTGGTGTTGCTCAGCAGACACCCAGCTGGAATCTCAAATATCCTGCAAACAAAGAGCTATGAGGTTGCACTGACAACAACACTCTTCAGTGTGGATTGCTGAGGGAAGGAGGCTGAATCGTGGCGATTCTCACAACCAGTAAGATGCTTAAAAAGGAAGTGACAGAAAACACAAATGGCTATATTTTTCAGAACTTGTCAGGATCTGTCAGCTGGTCATTTAGGCTGTAAAATCTTGTTGCTAACCTTCTCTCCTGTAGCTCCCTCAACACCTTGAGGTCCTCTGTCTCCCTTTGGTCCTCTAGGACCCTGGGGAAGGGAAGAAAATCAGTAAATTGTACAATCTAAAAATCACAAAGGTCTTGACAGAAATAGCAAGAATGAAACAAATATATAAACATCCAGGGAATTAGCTAAAAACATTTCTATGCCACAATGACTTTTGAAAAGAGTTCATGTAGAGTTCATGTAGTCCCGAGGACATTGGGACGGAGTTATTGACCGTCTTGAGTTTGAAGGTTCAGGAAGGACGACCATAAACCTGGAAGTTCAGCCATTTTGAAAATTCTACTGCATGTAGACTAAAGGAAATCTACGAAGTAAATCCTTGTCAAATTAAGCAGCTGGTTTACTGAAAAAGAAAGATTTACTGATGTAGCAAACAGACTTTCATACAGTCAGTGAGCCATAGAGTCGGTTGGGCCAACAGGCTCAGCATACAGTGGAGTAGCAAAAGGTAACTTACTGGAAATCCAGCCTGTCCCGGCAAACCTTCAGGGCCCTGGAGCAAGTCAAACACACACAAATACACTCATGTCTGTACTGGAAAGGCAGCGAGTCTCGGTCATTTATCTATTCTGACAAAGCATTAGCATTAAACTAAACACCAATGGTAGCAGTTTGGTTACACTTTTACAGTTCTGAAAAAAATAATGGCTTATTTCCATTGCTTATAGCTGCTGCAAAAACATGGAGTAATTTTTTTTAATGTTGCAAAACCCATCTCGGTATTTATATTTAAAAATATATCAAATTGCATAACCGTCATCACTTTTTACATGTGTAGCCAGAGAGCACGCACCCTGGGCCCCGGGGGTCCACTGAACTCTGTGAAGTTTAACATCCCATCTGTAGCGTTCTGGAGCAGCTGCAGGCAGAACACATGGTTCAAAACACAAAGCATCTTTTAATGACGTCACCAACAATATGATAAATGTATTACAGCAAAAGAAGTACATTTAATTTTATTTTTTTCAAATTTGTGCTTTAGACTGACTGCATTCAAACACTAAATGTCGTCAGAAGAATTTAATCTGAACTTTGGCCCTTGTAAGTTTGTCATAATTATTTAGTTTTAAGCTTGGATTTTAAGTGATATTTCATTTAAATAAAAAGTGTCGAGACGCTTGTCAAGGACACACACTCACAAGCTTTTACACACCTGGCATGTTTCACTTTCACACAAAGGCCTTTGTAGAAATGGAAACTTAAGCTGACGTAACACATCAGGCGACCAATAGGCGTGTCTTAGATATAGGGAATGGGTCGTCCGTTTTTGATCAGATGCTGTATAATTTCGGTTATATTCACTTCACAACAAATTAGCCTGTGAGGGTAAGCGTCTTTCTTTTCTAGCGCTAAAAAAGAATAAAAAAAGTAAACTCTGATTATTCTGTGTTGGCTGATTTCCTGTTCGTGTGCTCACACGCTTTGGGTCCGTCGAGTTTAAGTCACAACAATTGGTAGCAGAGGATGGTTTCGTGTTGAGACGCGAGCAGAGATTGGACGGGCCGTTTACGGAAACAGCCTGCCGGGACAGTACACGGGCGTTGGGCCCCAATAAACAGGTGAGGAAGCTTTTTCCTTAAACATACACCCTTGTACTGTTTCTTTGGGCTGTCTAAATTCCATATATCAGCCGGTGTTCATATTGAGTTGTCTGATTTGTCAGTCGTGTTCGTACTGCTTTCCGTTGGTTGGTCTAAGTCTTTTATTATTCATAGGAGCAATATAAAAAACAAACAAAAAAAAAGTTTGGGTCGATTGGCATTCAGTGAGAACTGGCCGTCTCCCCCTTGCGTCGGACGCGTCGAAGGTTCAGGCTGGGTTTTGTCGGTTTTGGCCCCGAGGAGTACTGCCCTCGATAAATAACGCGCCGGCCAATCTGGGTCAGCTCGAGAAACGCTAAAAGCGGTGAAAGCTGGCCACCATAGGACAACGTAGATATTGGGTTAAGGTTGATCGCGATCTGCTCCTCAGATGAAGTATAAGTATAAAGTATAAGTAAAAAAGTGTTACTAAAATAGGAGCTCTGAAGAGCGTGGATCCATTTCCGTGTTTTGTGTAAAGTTGTCTCTTTTATGTCAGCTGTGTCTCTGTCAGCTGTGTGTGTCCGACTCTGCCGCCGAGCAGACGTTTTTGTCCATGCCTCGCTTTTCTGTTTGTTGTAAATGTGCTTTGAAACCATGGTTGGGGTCTGGGCACTGTAATTTGGGGAAAAGTTTTTAACTTTATCTGCTGTGTTGGTTTTCTCGCCGCCGTGCGAGCAGAAAGAAAAAAAAAAGGGGGAAAAAAAGGGAGACAGAGGCTCGCCGCCGTGCGAGGCAGTAAAAAAAGGCAGAGAAGAGGAGAGGTGATCTCTGGGTCTGAACATGGCGGAGGAGGTCGACAGGGAGAAATACGATTCAAAGTGGGGCATAGGGCCTTGGATTACCCTTGGTGAACAAATAGACGGATTAATAACTTATCTGGCAGAGCATGACGAATTTCAGAATAAGGAGGAAGAGGGTAAACTGCAAAAAAAGATGAAATGTCTGGTGGGGAAGAAAGGTGGCGACTTGTTAAACAGACAGCCATTGGGAAAATACTTGCTGCAAGGGATAACTGATTCAAAAATAATATTGATAGACGCCATGGAAAAACAGGAAGAGGCAGGAGTTTTCACTAAAATAGGCTGCAGAAAAAATAGGCAGAATGCAGAGATAGAACTCAGGAAGAGTGAAAAACTCTTGGTCTCATGGCAGGGGCTCTCTCATGCATTTGAACACAGAAATCAAGAAATTGCCACCAGCTCTGAACACGCAAACATACACACACAGAATTCACTTCCTCCACCATATACTGGAGACGAAGCTCGACCTGCCAAGGGGATAGATCCAGTAATTAATATCACAGATGGAACTTTGCCAGTCGAGGGGGGGACAGCTCCCTCACAAAACACTTCAGGGGTCCTCAGTGGGGATGGAACCCCGACTTGGACCGTATTAGATCAAACCCCAAACCAACCTCGAGCGTGCGCGCCGGATCCCATGGTTTGGTCACAGCTAAGCGACACCTTCAGCCAGTCTGCTCAGAGGTTGCAGGACTTATGTGATAAGGCCGAACAGGTGGAAAAGGGAGAGAGACGGTCTAAACCAGCCAGAAACGTTAAAGTCACGCTGGATGCAAGTGGAACATGGGTGTCAGAGGACTTGAGAGACAGAAGTGATGAAATGACACAGGTGTATCACGTAGCCTGTCCTCCAGGGAGCATGGGCGGTCTAGGCCTTGGGGACGTGGAAGCAAACACAGGGGGTGAACATAGCCGGCCTGGGGGCTACACAGGAGCTTATCCTCGTTTAAAAAACAGTGTTGGTGGTCAGAAATACGTTCAGTTTCCCTTGGGTGACAGAGATGCAATAGTAGATAAACTTCCCAGTATCACTGCTGGAGGGAGCCTTTGGCTGGCAGAGTTAGACTTGTTAACATCAGGCATGACTTTCGTTATGGGTGATTTTAGAGCAATAATGAGCAGATCTATGTCCGGAATGGTCATGAAAGAGGTGGAGAACACAGCCGGGACACAAAATGTAAATAATTCAACTGCAGTACACCAATTCATCACACCCTTGGCTCGAGCAATAAAACAGCAGTTTCCTCTAGCCACCATCGCTCCTATTACTAAATTTGAGTGGGATTGTAACATGGATCCCAAAGAGTATATAAATAAAGCTGCAGAAACCTGGCTCAAACAAACTACAGTTAATCCCAAAGGCCAACACACAAACTTAACTGAAATGTTTCGAGAAGCAGTTTTAAAAGGCGTCCCTGAACAGGTTGTGCAGTCTATAAAAAACAATCCTGATCTTGCAGGGTGTGAACATGTGAGATGGGAGAGACACCTGCTTCATCACCTATTAAAGGCGCAGGACGAGTTAAAAAAAAAACTGTCTGACACAAAGGATTTAGAAATTCAGCTGTTGAAACTCCAACTGCAGGAAGCAAAACAAAAACTAAGTAAAAAAAAGGATAAGCATGAACATGTGATGGTTGCAGCTGCAGTAACAGGACCCGCCTCACAAGTTTCACCTACACAGGGTGGGGTTCCTAATTACTGGCAAAACACTAATCAAAATGGGGGAGCACCTGCTCCTCTTTACCCTTTTGTATATTCTCCAAACAGGTACGGAGCGTCCTCTCGTGGAGTGGGGCTGCGTGTTGGGGGTCGTGGGAGGAGGGGCATGGAGCGGGGGCGCGGCAGAAGGCCCAGAGCCCGTGACGTATGTTACATCTGCGGTCATCCTGGACATTGGGCTCAGCACTGTTGGAATATACCAGGTCCTGTTTCCCCTCACGGACAGCCAGGTATGATTCCCCACAATCCCTCTGTGCTTCCCGCAGCAAATGAACCCGGACAGTACTTTCAGTGGGACACTGAGCCCACACAGAGTAACTACTGACACACCTCTGAGGACCCCAGAGACAGCATGGGCACTGCAGACCCCATGCTGTCAGCAACAGTGGAAGGGAAACACACAGACTTCCTCGTTGACACCGGTGCCACACATTCTACATTGAACTCTGCCCCTCCTTTTTGTCTGACATCACGAACTGTATCTTTAACAAGGTTCTCAGGGACTGAACAGAGTCTGCCATTCACTACGCCTCTGACCTTCAAATTGGGTAATCAGCAAATGAAACACTCTTTTGTGAGTTCGCCCACGACTCCCGTGTGTCTGCTGGGGCGAGACCTGCTGATAAAGATGGGAGCCACAGTTATGTGTTCTGCTGATGGACCAATTGTTGCCTTTCCTGATGGCACCCCCCTTCATTGTGGAAACTTTCACACAGCTGGAGAGTTTCTCATGCAGCCAGTGGTGTCTGAGTATGCTGACATCTACTGGGGCCTTTTAATGAACTTACCCTCCAGCAGCCTCATGTCATCGTTCATGGCTTGGAAGCCCTGGATCCTGGCCCTACGCCCCTATGTGTCTCCGCCCGACCCTCCTCACGTCACCCTGTTCTACGACAGAGATGAGTCCGAATGGTACCAGGAAGCTTTCCTGTCTTCCGCAGAGGAAGCGACCTGGGAGGTAAAAATTTCAGATATTTTTGTGTCTCCCGCTGGGGTGGCTGCTGCTGTCTGTCTTACAGAACAGCAATTAGAGTGGTATCAAATGTCTGATGAAGCTGTGCCTCACATCTCTCTCTGTTTGCACCCTGAGCATCAAGCCAAGGAACTGGGCGGAATGGTTAAACGATCACTGGCAGCCACAGATTGGATTGTCACAGCAGCGCCAGGTTTGTGTTTCTCCCCCTCTCTTGACACATATAAAATCAGTTTTTCAGGGTCTGAAACAGTAGAGCTCCAACATGAACGACTGTCTAGACATCACGGTAGGGAAAAATCTGACCACCCTTTAGCAGAACAAATGATAACATCTATGCCCACTTCTCTCTGGGCAGAATCGCCTACGGATGTTGGGCTGGTTTCCTGTGCTCCTATTTCATTTCAGGTGGACTCTGAGAGACCTCTCTGGATTCCTCAGTATCTGCACAAACCCGCAGCTGAACAGGGCATCGCAGAAACAATAACAGGGCTAATTCGGGCTGGCGTGCTGGAACCCTCGCAGTCTGATTGGAACACTCCCATTTTACCTGTGGAGAAAAAAGGTACTGGTAAATACAGAATGGCCCATGATCTTCGGGCAGTGAATGCAGTTCTCAAGACAAAAACTGTGCCGGTTCCGAACCCATATGTGTCCATTGCTGCATTAACACCCACTCAGCAGTGGTACACCTGTATTGATTTGGCAAATGCATTTTTCTGTCTCCCTCTGGCTGAAAGCTGCAGGGACTACTTTTCGTTCACTCACAAGGGTCAGCGCTGGCGCTACACCAGGCTACCACAGGGCTTCGCCCTGTCCCCAGGGCTGTTTAATCAGGTTTTGAAAGATATTTTACAGGACTGCCCACTTCCGCCACAAACGACCTTCATTCAATATGTGGATGACCTTTTGCTTGCTGCACCCACCACGGAGATCTGCGTTAAAGCCACCTCCCTGGTTTTGCAGCACCTGTACCAAACAGGTTTTAAGGTCAGTAAAAACAAATTGCAGATTGCACGAAAACAGGTTTCGTTTCTGGGAAGAATAATTTCAGCAGGAACAACTGGCATGTCCTCATCTCACAAACAATCCATTTTGCAACATCCAAAACCCGCCAGAGTTAAAGACATGCTCTCCTTTCTGGGTCTAACGGGCTACAGCAGGGGCTACATTCTGTCTTACACGGATCTGACTCAGCCGCTTCGAGCCTTTGTTAACGAGCAAGGCATGAGAAATCTGAATAATCTCCTCATTTGGCACACTAAGGCCGAACAAGCTTTTACCTCTCTCAAACAGCACATGGCGTCGGCTGCAGAGCTCTCCATCCCTGACTACACTTTGCCGTTCTTTCTGGATGTTTCTGTGACAAAACTGGCTGTAAACAGAGTTTTGTTCCAGAAAAAAGGGGGAGAGAGAAGAGTACTGATGTACTTATCTGTAATGATGGACAACATGGAAAAAAGGCATCACCCTTGCACGCAACATGCAGCTGGGATAGCCAAACTGATACAAAAAACTGCACACATAGTCATGGGACATGCACTACAGGTGTTAACTACACACAGTGTGGTGGCATATGTAAACTCACAGAGTTTCACCATGACAGCATTGAGGCAACAAAGACTCTCCAAAGTCCTGGAAGCTCCAAACATTTCATTCACACATGAAGGCGTAAACATGGCAGACTGTTTTGCAGAAGGAGAACCACACGTGTGTGCGGAGCTGGTGGCAAGGACGGAGAAGGTAAGACCAGACCTTCAAGCAACTCCTCTGCTGGGACCAGAGGTGAGACAGTTCTTTACAGATGCTTGTTGTTTCAGACACAAAACACAAGGGTTAAGAGCAGGCTATGAAGTAGTTGAAAGCACAGAAGTAGGATTTCTCACCAGACAAGCAGAAAGACTACAAGGGCCAGCATCTGCACAGAGCGGACAACCCATCAAACATGAGCGTGAGGCAAAGGAGCTTGCTGAAGCATTACTGCTGCCAGAAAGAGTGGCAGTCATCAAATGTAAATTTATCAGATACACTGGTTGCCAAAGGCAATCAGGCAGCCGACAGAGCAGCAAAAATGGCTGCAGGTTACACAGATTTGGTCATGGTGTGTTCGTCAGAGGAGGAATTACATGACAAACTGACACTGGAAGAGGTGGTAAGATGCCAAAAGGGGGCGTCGCCGGAAGAGAAAAACATGTGGAAGCACCGAGGCGCCACTGAAACAAATGAATGCTGGAGGGGCCCGGACGGCAGGCTAATTCTGCCCCCCGGGAAAAAACAAGAGCTGCTCCAAGAAGCTCACGGAGTTGGGCATGTTGGGACTAAACAAATGATGCACAATCTCAAAGACTGGTGGCACCCCCACATGCTTCGCATGATCAAACATTTTGTGCAAAACTGTGAAGTGTGTGAACAATTTAATCCTAAGAAAACTTTGAATCCACATCAGGGGCAGTTCCCTCCACTGACAGGTCCTGGGAAAGAGATTGTGTTGGTTTTTACGGACATGGTGAACACAGTGCAAGGCAAAAGATACATGCTGGTTTGTGTTGATGCTTACACAGGGTGGCCGGAAGCCTGGCCAGCAGCAAAAGAAGACAGCAAGACAGTAATAAAATGTCTAATCAATCATTACATCTCCAGGCACGGTTTCCCCGAGAAAATCAGGTCAGACAGTGGAACACACTTCAGAAACAAGGACCTTCAAACAGTGGAAGCTCACCTCGGTTTGAAACATAGGTTTGGAACGGTGTACCACGCAAAATCTCAAGGAAAAGTTGAACGAATGAATCAGAATTTGAAAACAAAATTGGCTAAAATTTGTGCACAAACAAAATTAAATTGGGTTGATGCATTACCTCTGGCTTTGATGTCCATCAGGTGTTCGATAAATGCCAGGACAGGACTGACACCGTTCGAGCTCACCACCGGACAGAGTTTTCCAGGACCGACACCACCACCCGGGGAACCAGGTGACCTACGACCTTTAACAAGGAAAGACTATTTTTCTCATTTACAGACTCTAAAGAAAGAATGGTGTAAGATCCAAGGACAACAAACAGACAGAGCGACTCCCACAGAGCCCACCGCCCAGTGGGTGTGGTTGAAAGTCATCAAAAGGAAGTGGACAGAACCAAGGTTCACTGGCCCATATCAAGTGGTGGAGCGGACATCTCACGCAGTGAAACTCAAAACGAAAGGTGACACCTGGTACCATTGGTCACAGTGTGCGGCTGCCCCAGAACCGGGACCGGGAACGGTAACACGCACTTAACATGCCTCCACCCAATCGCATTTCTATTCGCTGGGTGCTCCAGACACATCCTTGGCACAAGACAGCAGTATTGAGCACCATCGCACTAGTGATGACCTTCATGATCTTCGGATTAGAGCACATAAGAGCACGTGGGATAAATAACACACAGACAACCTTACCATCACACCATATAGTGCCTAGGGACATTCCTTCGCAACATGCAACCGATGCCAGCAGACGCACTTCAGATGGTCAACAACCTGTACTCACCTTAAACTACTACAAGGGCTCAGACACCTCATTTAGATTCGACCTGTGTGACATCATTGACTGTGGGGGTAATCCAGTGGGATGGAAGAACTGGGAGGTGTATTTGTGTATGGACTTCAAAATTAACGATTGCTACGCAGCTTGTGAAGGCGGGTGGTGTCCCTACTGCTCACTTTGTCCTTACTGGGATACAGTCACTCATTACACAGGGATGTGGAAACCAACTCACTCCCATTTGCCCAGCAGTCAGGTAAGCAAGATGTCATTTACCAGGCTCAGTTCACCCACAGAGAATCCACTCCTTTTATCACTACATGGAGTGCAGAGTTCGCTGCATGATGGCAACGCTAGCACAATGCACATTGTGCTAGGAGTTGAGGCCAGCGGAGGAGACCCTCTAAAGGTAATCCAAATTAACCTCCTGACACCACTAAACAACAAATCTGAAGATGAGACGTTCTCTGAACAAGGTAATGATAACAATTCAGGTTTTCTAGGCAAAGAAACTGGGGGTGTGCTTACTTTTGACTCTTCTAAATTGACCCCTGCTGATGTGATAACGTTAGCAACAGGTTACACTGGAACTAATTTGTGGTTAGACTGGCTAACTGCAACAGCGCGACAATATCGAATGTCTAATTGTGTGGCCTGCGCAGCTGGACGACCTCGAATGTATACTGAGCCCGCGCCGTTGATTCTATCTGACATTTGGGGTTTTAACTGCATGCTCAATATGACTAGATTTAAACAGCCCTCTGGATGTGACACCTTAACAACTTTATTTCCTTTAATTAACAGCAGGACCCGCATGGTGCCCGCCATTCCAGTAAAAGATCATTATGTCTGTTTCAATTTCACAGCAGGTAATCGGAGTGTGGGCCGGATTTCTGAAAGTTGGTGTAACATCACACTCCCAGGACACTTAATAGGCACATGGGCGAGAGATGGGATATTTTATCTATGCGGGGGAAATAAACTAATTGGGAGAATAGAGACAGGTATGACAGGTGTCTGTGCTATGGTGAGACTGAGGGCGCACGTCATAATGGTGGGAGAACAGCAACCCCTGAATAACAGGGTAAAGCGCAGCGCATTTGATTTTACCACTAACTCACCCACTTATATCGACAGCATACGGGTTCCGCAGGGGGTTCCAGATCAATATAAATTAGTGGACCAGGTTGCACCAGGTTTTGAGAGCATTTTCCTACGGATAACACCCAATAAAAATGTCAACAGAATAAATTATATCCATTACAACTTCCTGAGGTTAACTAATTTCACTAGAGATGCAATTGAAGGTCTGTCTGAACAATTAGCCCCCACCTCATTAATCACTCTTCAGAATAGAATGGCAGTAGATATGTTACTAGCAGAAAAAGGGGGGGTCTGTGCTATTTTTGGGGATCTCTGTTGTGTCTTTGTGCCTAATCACACGGCACCTGATGGGACAGTGACCAAGGCGCTGGAAGGACTTAAGGCCCTGAGTAAAACCATGCATGAGCAGTCCGGTGTTTCCAACCCTCTGGATAAGTTGTTCGCAGACCTCTTTGGAAAGTACAAGGACATCGTCATCTCTTTGCTCGTCTCTGCGGCAACTTTCCTGGCATTCCTGATCACCTGCGGTTGCTGCTGTGTGCCTTGTCTAAGATCCTTAGCTGTACGGTGTATGGCTTCAACCATAGAGAAGGGGAGCGAGAGTGATGTGAAGCCCCCTGCCTATCAGATGGTTTCCCGTGAACGTAGAACAACCGTGAACCTGCAACTTTCCAGAGTTTAAGTAAATGAAGTCCAATCCTTTCTGGGTGTGCCAGGATGAAAATGAGGCATCTAGACACACGTAGAAACTGGTTCGACATTGCTAGGTCTTGCACTGAAGACACTGTTCTGATTAGACTTTGTGGATCACATTACAACCCAATCCTGCTGACTTTTTACTATTTTACCAGTATAATTACATTGTCTGAATTTTTGCCTGTTACATTGATTTGCATATTTTGAAAGTACTCCTTTTATAACCATTAACTTCTTCAGTACTGATTTCACATTTCATGAATTAAATCCACCTTCTTTCATCTTTCAAAAAAAATGGGGTCTTAACATTTCTTTGTTTACGTTTTGATTTTTAAGTATTGTCGAACATTCAGTCATTTTAAAGTTAATTGTCTTAAGTTTTGGTTTGATATATCTAACAGGTTATCTAACCCTTTATTCATTTTGCATTTTGTAACCATTATTAAGTTTATGTTTTACTGGCATTTATAGCACTAACTTCACAATTTTACTCAATTTGCATTTTATTGTTTTTTGACACCTTACTAATCAGTTTTAGCAAAAAAAAAGGGGAAATATATATATATTTTTCTAACATTTCATTACCGCTCATTAACATTCACATATTATTTTGACATTGCACTGTTAACATTTAATTTTTTTTTCTTGAATGTTCTTTTTAGCCTGTAAGAGGGACATTGTGGTTTCGATCCACCGCCTCGGAGGCGTGGGGTGCCCTATCATGTTTTACCCCCAAAGAATGGAAATAACATGACGTTGAAAGTAAAGTCAAGATCAGTAATGAGCCTCGGGGGATGTTTCCGGATGGGGGCAGTGTTCCTCAGGTTGTGTGGTCTCTTTGAGACCAGAAGGGGGAGTTGTTGAGACGCTTATCAAGGACACGCACTCATAAGCTTTTACACACCTGGCATGTTTCACTTTCACACAAAGGCCTTTGTAGAAATGGAAACTTAAGCTGACGTAACACATCAGGCGACCAATAGGCGTGTCTTAAATATGGGGAATGGATCGTCCGTTTTTGATCAGATGCTGTATAATTTCGGTTATATTCACTTCACAACAAATTAGCCTGTGAGGGTAAGCGTCTCTTTCTTTTCTAGCGCTAAAAAAGAATAAAAAAAGTAAACTCTGATTATTCTGTGTTGGCTGATTTCTTGTGTGCTCACACGCTTTGGGTTCGTCGAGTTTAAATCACAACAGAAGACTGGGTGTGTGTTTGTGTGATCGCCTACTTCCTGTAGGTTTGCAACAGGTCCTGGAGGTCCGGGAGGCCCGGGCGGTCCTGTGATACTGAGCCCGTCAGCACCTGGCTCGCCCTGCGAACGCAAAATGCTTATTTCCAACAGCATTTTATATATTTATCAGACTGAAGAATTTGACTTGTGCTGCATGAAGCATTTATAATTGTATCCAATCTTCCTACCTTTGATCCTGGGCTGCCTTTTTCTCCTTTGGACCCCTGTTTGAAAGAAGAAATAAGTATTTTATTCTACTTAACATCAACTAGAATGTTTTGGCAGCAACCACATTCCAACTAATCCAACTAATCGCAAGACTTTGTACTAACAGATCGGTACAGATTAGCTGGAGCCCCTGGTAAGGACGTGTAAAACACCATAAAGTTTGAACCTATATTTCACTTTGGGTTTGTTCAGAGAGAAAATCAAAGAAATTCTTACAAAATCCCCTCTTGGATTCCCTTCCTGTCAACAAGCACTTTGTAAAACTTCCTTAATCTGACAGGAAGGCAGGTTTTCTAATTCTGTAAAGTTTCACAAGATTGGGACACAGAAGGAATGATCACCTGAGTGAGGCAGCCCCCCCCACCTCCTTGAAATCTAACGAGATTAGTCTCAAATGTTTGTGCTAACTTTGTATTAGTTTGTGCGGCTGTCATTTTAAAGATATTAAGAAATATTTCCAGAGGTCATGAAAGGTCAACAAGCCCCCAAACTCGCTTCAAATCAGGCAAAATTGGTGTCAGTCAACTTGGCTACGTTTGTGCTGGTTCGTGCAGCAAAACATTTTTTGTTTGTGCCAGTATCATTTTTAATGATGATAATAAACATGTTTCCAGAGAAGTTTGATTTTGAATCTACTACTTCTGCATTGATGAGTCCATATGTTTTGAATATCCTCTGTAAAACTGGCTGATGAAACATTTTCAGTTCATTTTTCAGTTCCCACCATACGTTCATTATAAAAAAAACATTCATAAAACCAATTAGTTGAACAAGGACCTCAGAGCATTGGGAAGGGAAGCAGACCCACACCATATTTAGGTCATTTTCACATATTCTTTATATTTTTCAGCCCAAAACCAACTGGAGTCTCTGTTACTGAAAAACTCAATATTGGTCTCATTTCACAGAAACATCGGATCCCAATTCTGATGCCTTCGTTAGATCACGTCTAATAGTTGTCATGGAGACCTGAAGACTCCAAGATGCTGCCTATTACTGTGGTTATCTAACAAAGTGTTTCAACATTTTTATTTTTAACCTCACTTCCCATTGCGCTACCTGCGCATGGTGACTAGTATGAGTCACGTCATTTTTCTGCCCGAAGCAAATAAAAGTTTGAGGGTAACTAAACATAAGTTCCTAGAAAGTATGATCAACTCAAAAACATTAAGTAGAAAAGTAAAAAAAATAAAAAATTGTTTCAGTTGATTTTTTTAAGGGCATTTAATAGTTTTCTCAGTGTGAGACTTTGCTCCAGCAACAAAAGACATTTATTTACATTTACATTTACTTTTACGTGTCTTTTACAGGGCTGTCCAATATTAAAACATTGCTTTTACGGCCGATAACTAGTATTTTATGTATATTTTCCACTAGTTCGACAGCAGACATCGCTTCTCTGCTTCAGTAGAACGACCCAGAATCCTGCGTTGCATCAATATCATGTTCACATGCCAACCCAAAACACATACCAAAAACGGCAACAACATGGAAACAAATATCAAACGTTATGCCCAGCTTTACTCGTCATACCAACGCAATGTTAATGCGGATATACTGTGCACGCCTACATCACCGTGTTATTGTTGATGCTTACTCTAGGACCTGGCAGTCCTGCAAAGCCCTGAAGGCCGTCTGGTCCTCGTTTCCCTGGTTCCCCCTGAAATGACAGAAGTTATAGAATGCAACATCAAGTGAATGTTATGTATTTACATATTTGCCTGATGCAGCAAAAATAATACGCATATCTTTTGTAGACAATGTTCCGGTTTAGTTTGATGAGCTGCCATTTGTTGGTAAGTGGAAGTGATGCGGCTTTAAAGGGATTTTCTTCAGCTTGGAAGCAGTTTGGCACACCAATTATTATGGCAAGGAATTCACTTAATGTAATTTCTGAAACCCATTGAACAGGGATGGATGAGACGCTGATAGACAGCAAATTGTTTACAAAAGAAATGTGATCCATTCAGGTTTAGAATGGCCCCACCTTGACAGAAAGCCCAGGAACACCGGGAGCGCCGTCCTCACCCTGAAGGCACCACAAGAACACTGTCACTAACGAAGCAAATCATTTCCCCAGCCACAAACTGTACTTTATTGAGATTTTCTCTAACATACGATTGTACATAATAGCAATGTTTCGGTTTTTTGGCCAATAAGTTGCAAGTTTGAAGTAAACACATCACTCAACCCACAATGGTAACGGGCATTGGAAAAGAAAGATGCTTTGAAGATGACAACTACTGTAAAAAAGAAAAGAAAACAACACAGAACTACTTATATGAGCAGAGGAAATTTATGTATGCAGGAATATTTTTCATCTTCCCAGGGTAAGTTGCAGGGTTAGCGAGAAACGCTCAGAATCTTGTTTAATGAGTAACCAACAAATGGTCATATCTTCTTCATTGTGTTTTTGAGTTTTGATATCCATTTATTTGACATTATTGAAAAGCCTTGAATAACTCAAAACGTCCCTGAGAAGACTTGTTCAAGGTTTTGACGTGGCCTGTCTCATTTGTATTCACTCTTATTTTTGCCCTGATGTTCCTAAATGAAAGTCAACGCAGTCGGATGCCTTGCAAAAGCAACCGGCTGCTTTCACAAGGCAGGCTGTTCTTTAACAGGTGAGAACTGATCCCGGCAGTCCTTCGCCGCCGTGTCATTAATGATGCAAAAGCTAAAGTCACACCGCTTCAACATTTTCTCATTTCCACAACCACAAACTGTGTGTTATCAAGATTTTCTCTTACAGGCTAACAAGGAGTTGCACATTATAGTGCAACTCATATGAGCCTGTTTGTATCGATCCCTGAAATCTATATTTGTTGTTTATAAAATTGTGTCGGCAACATGTTGAAAGTGCGAGAAAGTCAAGGTGGTGTACATATGAAGAGATTACCGGTGGTCCGGGGGGTCCTGGTACGCCAGGAGGGCCCTTGAAAAAAAAAAAGAAAAGATTTACCACATAATATTAAGAACACACACAAGCATACAGATGATTTACACTGACCTGCAGTCCTCTTACTCCTGTCCTAATTAACAAGTCGCTCTTTCCCGATCCCTCCATATCCTTTGAAAAAGAAACAAAGAAAACAGTCTTGTTTGTAAAATGCTCTAATGTTGTGAATGAAGAACCCACTCTTCTTTTCCAATGTGCCCGTTATGTTCATCCATGTCTCATTTCATTCCTTATGCTAGCAGTTGTTTATATGGTCTGTGTTTGACGTAAACTACGATCACCTCTACAAGGACTTTGGTTCCTGGAGGGCCAGGTGGGCCAGGGGGTCCTGGTGGACCTGCAGGTCCCTTTCTTCCTGATCGACCATTGGGCCCTTGGAGTCCAGGAGATCCTGGTGGGCCCGCATCTCCACTTTCACCCTAAGGACACAAAGGCACACAGATCAAGAAGGCTGACACATTCAACAGAACAGCTCTTTTTTACTCACCCAACAATGTAGTCATTTTGGGAAAATCAACACAGTTTATGCACATCCTATAACTGTTTGAAGTCAATTCGTTACCTTTGGTCCAGGTGGTCCAGGTGTCCCTTGGTCGCCCTGAAGGTATAAAAATACAACATGAACAAAATAAACCAAACAAACAGACATTCCTTTTGTGGTGATGGTCAACATCTCTTCGATCTGCCTTGCTTACTGACGGCCCAAAAAATTAGCAAATCAAAACTGTCTAGAAAACAGTCAAATCTATCGTGTGTTGTTATCAATTTCACAAAGATGACCGTACCTTTGGTCCAGCACCCCCTGGTGGGCCCGGGGAGCCATCTGTCCCTGCGGGACCCTGGATGGATAAACACAACCAGCCACAAATTAAATGGCTGCTAAGGAACAACGAGAAAGTGAAAAGTACCACAGTGCATGCTAACATCGTGGCAAAGCTCTCTGTTGACCCCTCAGGCTTTCCAGCTGGGATCAACACCGAGTTTCACAGAGAATAGAGGAAGGGAATAATGACAGTCGGTTTTATGAAGACATGAAATCATCCGTGGGATTGTTACACTGAACCACATGCAAATCTAGACTGGTAACTTAGCTACATGTAGCATGAAGGTAGCGGTGTTAGCAACTGCACTGGCATGGATAATTTCTTCATCTCACTATTCATCTTCGCAGATGAAATAATGAGAGTATTCAGCCATGTTTGTCTACTGTTTAATGCAATCCGCCCACTTGTACATGCAAAGGGTGACATGCGCATCCCTGAAGGTGCCATTAACGGCAAAAGTTTCAAAGGTTTTAGAGTAGAATGTGCTGCTCCAAGTAGTTATAAGGAAACGAGTTGTTCATTTCACAACAATATTGATGTTAAACAACATTCCTCCATTATTCAAGCAACATGACAGTGTAGGAAAATTATACAGATGCTAATCTGCCCTGCCAGCAGTTCATCTATACCAGCCATTGATAAGACTTATCTAGGCAGAGTTCAAACTGTGCCAGCTTCAGCACAGCCACTATTTGTTCTGTCAATTGCTAATCAACAAAAAAGGAATAATGGATCTTATTTGTTCTTCAATACGACGCAGCACGATAAAAACAACATTTTCGTACTTCCTGTTTTACGTTGAGATCAAATGTGCAAAATAAAAAAAAATTAACCACAGCAATCAGTTTGATTTTTAACATAAAACCGAAGTTTACCTGAAAGTTGTTTCAGGTAAACAACCACTGAGCCTTTGGAGTCCAGGAGACCCGGGTGGGCCCACATCTCCACCAGGAGACGCAGCCATCTGGCGACTGAAATCAGCCAGTTCTTATTTATAGAAATTGTTTGAATGTCACATCTTGGGGTAAGCCCCTCCGTTACTCAGAAGCTTTTATCTCATACGACCAATCCTGATTGGCTGTTGATTGTGGTGCCTGATGTGCCCATTTTGCACTGACAAAAAGCCAGAATGGATCCATGTTCAGTCAGCAGTTAAACATGAATTCAGCACAGACGGATTGCAGTAAAGACAATGACTGCCGACAATGTTAAGACATTATCGCTTGACATTTGAAGCAGTGACCTTAAAGGGCAAATATCATCATATTTTAGAACCGCAAAGGTAATCTTGAAACTGTGAAACAAAACTAAATCACAGAACGTCCAACATGAAGAAAGTTTTTGATGTAAAATCTACATCACGATTCTTCTTGGAGATTGCTGAAATGGCTAAAATTATGACCCCTTTTTTATGGAAGAATTTTTAAATGTTTGTGTCCGACGATCACTCAAATATTCAATAAGAATATTTTCTGAGGCATAATGCAGTGGGTAATGCAAAGGACTGGGGACTAAACCTCTCTGTAGACGTAAGAAAGCCAATGATCAGTGGGGGAAAAGAGAATTAATCGGGTTTTTGAGCAATAGAAAGAGATTGTGTGGTCTGATACGTCAAGACGGACCCTGTTACAACGGACCTGCGCATCACTGTCAGTCAAGTCTAGGTTCAGGAAGATTACATACCTAAAGAATGAGTTCACCAACTACCCGAATGCAAGATAGTACAATGTTCTTTCATCAGTAGATTTCCTCCCCATTGGAATCATTGGGGGTGTGCCTAGAAACAATTTGTGCTGAGGTCTGAAGGGATCTTCTTTCGTCTGACACAAACCGAAGGTGGACCAACCATGTTTAACTCTCTACAAGGTGTTGGCCTTTTTCCTGACTTCCTCACTGGACAAACCACTACATTCATTTCTGTTGTATGAACTCACATTCAAACCGGCAACATTACTATCACTGCTTTACCTTTAGGTTTTGTGTCCTGCACAAATCTCCATTGTTCTTGTGATATTTTTGACTGCATATTTGGCTGCCATTCGCGACTTCAGAAAGGAAACTGAACATAGCTCAAACGCTGCAATCCCAAAAACTAAGAGCTGTTAAAAAATGATGATACAAGCCCCAAGAGTTTGAAGTTGAAAAACAAGCACAGACATTCAGCAGGAATTTTATCACTCCGACAAATGTGTCGCCTTCATTATGTCTTTACGGAGTTTGGGCACTCTACTCATGCATTGGATTGCACTTCTGTCATTCATTCTTCCCTTATTCCTGGATGAAACCAGGCCAGTATACCTCGCCCGAGCCCCAGGCAGACTCAAGCCCAGAACCCGAACCAACACTGGAGGCGGAACTGAAATCAGAACCGGAACCAGTAGCAAGTTTTGCATTGAGAACTGACGCCAGCTCTGGACTCAAAGCTGAATCAACAGGCCCAGAGCCACTTGAGTCATCCTCAAATATCTGCAACAAAGTAGAGGAGACAGAGAAATGGCACGAGTGTAGAAGATGGATGGACAGGAAAAATGAAGTTATAACAGGATGGGGTGACAGTAAAACATGGACCCCATATAGATGACAGAGACAAATGTAGATATAGAAGTTATACACAGAATCAAATGCCACCGTGGTGGCAGAACCTGTATCTTGATTGGAAATACAACGAACAAATCATTTTTAGATTTACAGTCTGGGGACCTGATAGATATAAAACATGGATGACAGAACACAGCAGTATAGATATACACAATTTAAGCTTTTCTACTCGTATCTAAATGCACCTTAAGTTGACAGGTAACCTACTGGTATTCCCTGTTCGCCTGGAAGTCCATCACCACCAGGTGAACCCGGGGGTCCAGGATGGCTAGGGGTCAGTTCTGATGACAGTTGGGGTGCAGGAGGCCCAGGTGGTCCCGGAGGCCCCGGAGGACCTGCTGGACCCTGGAAATCAAACAGAAATGAAATCATCTCAAATTATCGCAAACGTTTAAACGTTTTTGGCTCTTACCCTGATGAAAACAGTATCGGTGTCCAGATCCTCAAAGCCAGAACCAAGGGCATCTGGTCCATACTAAAACACAAACATGATGTTTGTTTTAATTAAAAATATGAAGGTAATTTTACAAAACGTTCGTAAAGTTTTATCATCGTCTGCTCACTGGGACACTGCGGGATCTGGGAGGTCCTGGGGGTCCTGGAAGACCAGGGGGGCCTGGCAAACCAACGCCTGGGTCTCCCTGTGAACAGAGAAGACATAATCCAAACATTCACTTTTCCTGTCTTTTTAAAATTTAATTAAGAGACTAAACATTTTTTGGTTAATGCCATGAACCTTTTTAGATTAAATGCTTTGCTAAGAATTAAGACTAAAACGTAATCAATGCCAGAACAGAAACAACCTTTGAGTTTGTCCACTTATAGTTGCTAAATTTACTCCATTACATTTACTTGAGTAAATGTTTTTTGAAAAAAATGTCCTTTTAGGAGTATTTTTACTATGCTATACTATGCACTTTTTATTTATAATTGAGTAATTTTATTACAAAGTATTGCTACTCTTACTTGAGTAAGTAACTTATTACCCACTGAATGAAGAACAAATATTCTTCCACCAAAAATTCACCAGACAAAGACAAACACCTGTAGTTTTTGTTAAAGTTTCATAAGTTTTTGTTTTTTTTATTGGAAGAAATTGATTTGGAAAAATTTTCTTTTGCTTAATTTTGTCATTTTTCGTTACTTATATGAAGTATTGACATTTTCGTCTTCAAAAAAAAAACAAAATTTCCACTTAACTTTATATTTTTGGCCATCTGATGTCATTTTTAAATATTAAAGGATTGATAATTTGAACAGTTATTCACTACTTGAGAAGACTTTTTACCAAATGCTTTTTTTTTACTCTCACCCGAGTAATTTCTTGGATGGCTACTTTTTACTTTTGCTTGAGTACTAACATGTTGAAGTAGTGCTACTCTTACTTGAGTACAATTCTTGGGTACTCTCTACCGACCTCTGGAAAATGGTGGTACAAACTGGTGTGGGGCAAATGGACTCTAAAACCATCAATGATATGATCTCTGGACAGTACTAAATGATCATATTGGGCCAGTCTTGAACATATGCAAACAGTACTCTGTGTCTCACATTGAAAACACATGCAAATGTTGCACCAAGCCTGGGATCATTTGTAGACGCACCTTGTCTCCTTTAGCTCCAGCCTCTCCGCTCAAACCTGGAGATCCCTGTTGTCCTTTTTGACCCTGACGGGAGAATCGCATCTCCGTTACTCGTACGTCATAAACAACAGCAATGCAAACACAAATAAAGCAGAATTCCAAGTATTCAGATACTCACCACTTCACCTTTTTCACCTTTGCCTCCCTGCAAAAGGTGAGAGAGAAAGATTCAGAAGGTTAGGGAAAAAATGGCCAAATAATTGTTTGAGACTTGCAAACTGTTCTGAAACCAGTTTACACACTTAACACACAAGACTACAGTATTTTCTGTATGTACTGTGGCAAAGGGTTTGGGATTCTTAGTTTGCTGCTGCATTAAATACTCTAAATTAAGGATCAACTGAGAATTTAGGGATGAAACTTCAATACGAATTCTGCTCTGTTCAGTCGCACAAAGTGAATGACTCTTCATCAGCGCAAACAAAGCATCTGCATAACAAAGCACAAGATTAAGTCATGTTGTGCATACATGAAATATATAATATTTCAGAGTTGTGCTGCTTTCAGGAAAGGCTCTGTGGCAATGTGATACACCTGCTGATCAAATGGTGTGAGAAGGTATTTACTTAAAACAGCAGATCTTCTTATGCAACTGAAATGCCAGATAGTGAAACAAACAAAACCTTTTGTCCATCGCCCCCTGGTGTTCCCGGGGCTCCAGGAGGTCCTTGTGGCCCAAGTTTCCCACGGCCCTCTTTGTGTACGTAGCGAGGTCCTGGAGAGCCAGGAGGCCCCGGTGGCCCCGGTGGTCCACGATCTCCTGGTTCCCCTTTCAAGCCAGGCCTGATGAGAACCTGCACATTTCAAGTCTTTAGAGCCTAAGTTTATATTTGCTAAACTTTAATTCAGTCTGTATGTGTTTTCACATGACTGAGACAAACAGGTCACTGACAGAATAAATAATAAAAAATAAATGAAAAAGTAATTCAGTGGGTATTTTCTAATAGTGAAATGCTGACGATGTGTGTACTCACATGTCCAGGTCGCTCTCCTGCCTCTTCTGTTTGATGAGACTCTGGACATAAGGTGCATTGACATAATAATTCATACATAATAAATAAATCAGCAAACAAATAAAGAAATGAACAATAAACGAAAGTCCAGCTGCTGATTTTTCAGACATTATAAAATGAGGACTGAAGTGAACAGCTTGTAAGTCTTTCTTTATAGTACTTGTATTTTTGGGTAAAATAAACGATGCCGAGCAAAAGTTTTCACATTTGATCACATCGTAAAAGTTCCAGAGAGTCTGAAAAGTGCTTTTTTTAAAAAAAAAAAACTTTGCCACAACTTGTAAGACCAACATTTTTGCAACAGTTACAGATACAAGTCATTTGGGTTATTATGTCTCTACCAGGTTTGCCTATCTAGAGTTTGCAACATTTGCCCTCAAGTCCAATTAGATGGGGATTGACTAGATAGACTTGAAACAACTGATTTCATAAATTAGATTTAGGTCCTAACCTTTTGTGGAATATTCTAACACTTGAATATGTTTTAGCTCGACTCCCTCGTAGAAAATGAACCTTTGTGCTGGTTTCAATGCTTTTGAGTCACCTAGCAGGTTTACTATCTACCCGTCTCCCCATAAAATACAACCAGCTACTGCTAAAAGTGTCTCCACCTCCATGTTTCACTGTGGGGATGGTGTGTTCAGGGTACAGTGCAGTGTTTGTTTCCTGCCACGACGTTTTGCAAGTAGTCCAAAAACCACAACTATTTCCTCATCTGAGTAATGCACCTTCTTTGAATGTTTGCCGTGGCGCCAAATGGCAATTAGGATTTTATTTATGGCTGTCCTTCAGCTATTTTTCGTTTCTTTCGCCCTTCTTCTGCGAAAGCCCAGATTTCTGGAGTGAATAACGAATAATTCAGTGTTAACAAAGCTCTCCTGCCTGAGCTGTGGTTCTCTGCGTCTCCTCCAGAGTGGCCACGTTGCTCTCGGCTGCTTCTACTGTTGATGCTCTCCGTTACGACGGACAACTACGTCTCGGCAGGTTTGCAATTGTGCCTTACTCCTTCCATTTACAGATGTTGAATTAAACAGTACTTTTTGGGATCTTTAAATCTTAAAATATTGGTTTCAAACGAGAAAGATTACTTCTATTTGCAACTAAAGTAAAATGAACTAAAACCAAATCTACGACTCACATTCTTTAGATTTTTATTGTGAAACGCTTTAAAAACCAAGTGTCATTTTCTTTCCAATTCACAATTATACGTTATCTTGGGCTGTCAACCAAATCTCAATAAAATTCGCTAACGTTTGTAATGTGACATAATGTGGAAAATCTTCGCTATAAATTCTTTAACGAGGCACCCTATTAAGAAAGTGAGCTCCCATGTTAGAAATAATTTCCACTGGCAACACTAAGAAGTCTCTTTCTCACCTGTTATCAGCAGGTCCTCATTGGCTGCTGTTGGAGTCATGTGACCAGAATACTCATCAAGCTCCACCTCTGGTAAAACAGTGGGCGGAGCTTCGACAGGGAAGTTGCTCTCACCCTTCAGAGAGACGACCTTTAACAGAGAAGATTGTTAAAAGTGGATTGTTGTTGGTAAGATCATATAGGTTCTTCCTGTAGGAAGCAAAAAAAAAAATTAATAATGGTAATGAGAGACGTGACAATCCAACTACATTACACATGATTTCAGTCAAGAAAGTGTCAGATATTATCAGGTTTCTTATGTGAATGTTCATAAATTCTTTCCTATATCTGTTTACAAACAACAACAACAAAAAAAAACCCTTCAGAAATCAGGAATCTGTTGGGAGTTAGGAGATCTAAAGTGTAGATTAACTACTCCAAATGTTTAAAATCTCCTTAATGTGTAGAAGCTACTATTCTGCTTTAGAAAGACAGTTTCATTTGAAGATTCACCCTTTATAGTTGACTCTGTGTTTGTTTTGGGTCAAACTGACTTCCTGCCTGTGGGAGTAGTAAAGAACAAACAGTGCATGGAGAGAAGAGAGCCACCTACTGGCCGTTTGACGCCATCTTCCCTTTTTCTGGAGTCCACCTCTGTCTCTCTGTCATCCAGAGGATCGTCTCCGCTCGCATACCCCGAGGCCTGCGCTCATTAGAAATTGAACGTTTGTTGAAAAAGGTAGGATTGTCATAGATGTTGCAGCATACCCCTGAGAATGAAGGTTTGAGGCTTTACTGACGAACAGTGAGGTTTATTGGAAATAAACCCTTAGTTTCACCGTAAGAGCTCGTGCCTCTGTCAAGGGGGCTGCAAATAACAAGACGCATTTTAACGACACTGTCGAATCTTAAGCTGCCGTTCTATAATATATACAGGGGAAGTTGTCTTATCAAAATAAACGCATCAAATCCAAAACCAGAAGTCAACAATATAAATTAAAGGAAGTAAAGGAAATAAGAGAATACAACAAATAAAGAACTGAATTTGGGGTTATTTACAGATGTCATGTCAAGAAACGATTAAACTATGGCTATGCAAAAAGACTTCAGATCTGCCTCATTTTTTAGATTTTGCATAAAAGATTGCCAAAAGTTAAACAATTGTTATTCAAACAACAGATCTCCAGATAATTGTAATCACTGATACAATTTTCAGCCTTTGTGTAAGATCATTTTCACTATTTTGCAGCAGTTGTGTTGGCAATTAACAGACGTTGGCAAATAGTTGTATAGTTGTGATTGGTCAGTTTCGGCAAGGTACATAATCATACAATAATACTCTGACTGAGAATAGCTAATAAAGTATGAGAATTTAATATCAAAACAGTCTCCATTGTCAAAGTAAAAGCTTAAAAGGACTCAGATTTATTTGTGTGCAAAACATAAAGAAATCGTCCTTGCTCGTAATTTTGCCCTGCATTTAGTTTTTTCCACTTACTGACTTTTTTTTTTTTTTTACTTTTCAAAAATCCATAACATAAATAGTTCTTGAGCAGAAAAAAAAATAATATCAACAACTTCCCGGTAAATTGTCGATCCACAAGAGGGCGCTCCAGCCTTAAATGTCCGCTGGTTCTAACCCGTATATCTGCTGTGTTTGAGTGACTCACATACGGATCATCCTCCTCACACTGCTCCTCTGCTGCTCTGGGATCATCCCTTATGATCAGCTGCTGAACAGACCCCTGAAGAGGGAAATACATGGAAAATAAGACAAAGCTACTGTTGTCACACCAGTAGACACTGACTTACGTAAAAAAAAAAAAAAAAAATTAAAAAAAGCAATGCCATCGCTTCCTTACGATGATCCCTATCCAATGAGGGAAAATTATTTGGATTCAATTTCTCATTTGGATTATGATTTACTTCCACTAACATGAATTTGACAGGGAAACCTGTAATTAGTTATTATTTGTTGGGCTCTTATAAGTGACTTCTGTTTCAGAAAAATTGTGCACTTCTGTTTTTTTATTTATTAACGGTTAAACATTGGATTCTTTGGTAACAGAACCAGGAGAGAGACTTAGATCTCCCGCTCTTTGGAGACGCTTTATTCTGGAGAACCCCAAAGCACTTCCAGGTCAGAGGGTAAACAGTCCTGCCTGTGGGAGTCCTGGGTCTGCCAGCAGCAGAGGCAGTCCTACTGCTTTGCTGTACTCCAAAATGCCAAGAATTTGTATTTTACAATAGCATTTGCTTTTGTAAAATGTACTTTTAGTAAGGTTTGCTAACCTGTTTTTGACTTTTTTTAAATAGGTGTTCAAAGTGTGATTACATTGCAAAGCAGTTACACAACATTTCCTGTTGTGAAGACGTGACTTTGCACAGCTGACACTTGATTTATGCACAGCCAGTCAGATTTGTAGACAGTTGCTCTAAAATTGGTTTTCCATTGTTTCAACTTTTAAATTCTGCCTCATGAACATAGTAAAAGCAAAAGAATATATAGCAAAAGGTATACTAGTTTCATATATTGTCAGATAGTGTTTTCGAAGTTGGATAATTTGATTTTCTACTGTTTAGAAACTGCATTTTGACATTTCCATTTGTCTGTTTCCACTGCTAGAGAGCTAAAGAAAAAGAACTGAGTACAATGTGGTTTAATGCCATGTATAGATGAAATAATTCAAGAAGTTATATATATTTACATGTCCATGAAGCCTGTCAGTGTCTTATATTCTTAAATTTCCAAAAATGTAAGAAATTCCTTTTGTTAAAATGTCATGAAGAGCATAAATATGCTTTTCTCTTGTTTTGGTCAGCAGATTGCTTAAGTGGTGGTGCATTTCATGAAGAAACGCAGAAAAGCCATTGGTTCCGTTCATCATTAATCGTCACATTTACGGTGCCCCAATCCATAAACGCACTGACTGAAAAAAGAACGCCATGCCACACTGTGCCGGTCCACAGCACCGAGAACAAACCCGCTCTGTGACCCAGATAGAGCCAAGTTCACAAACTGCTGCTGAGCGGGCTCACATTCTGCCTCTCATGCTTCAGATAACCCATTGAGGAAGTCAGGCCACTTTGAACAAATGCTAAATGAAGTGATAATGACTACACTGGCTCACCACGGCAACAGGAACGGATCACGTTCAATTGGTAGCCAAGTTGGTGTAATATCACTGCTTCGGCTTTAAAAACCCGCCTATTCTAAATAATGGATTCACACGCATTGTTGGCCATATAACAATCTAAACAAACTTGTTATGAAATCAAATATGTTTCTTCCTTTGTGGAAAACTACTTAGGGGAAAACTAATATGCCCTAACTGGCATAATCCAAGCCCTTGACTGGACCACAACTAAGACATGCTGACATTTCGGACTTCCTCGTCTGTTATTGGTTTCCTCCCCCGTGCTTCTTTGCTGTCCTCTCCTGCCTCTCCCCACTCTTCCGTCCTCCGCCTGTTATTTCCTCTCGTCTTGCCCTCTCCCCGTCTCTGATCTTCTGAAACATGCAGGACAGAACCAGCAGCAGAGGCAGTCCCACTGGGTGCACGGGAATCTGGGGAATGCCGTTCCCTGTTTTTGGAAAAACTTATTGACTGTTTGTAAATATTTTTTTTTCAAAGAAATGATGATGTTATTATTTAATAAGGTGTGTAAGACCTGTAATATTTTTGACTTCACGGAAAGTGCCAGTTCCAATGGCAGCTGCTGCTACTTCGGCGACAGCTGGAAATATACAGGATAGATCTTACATACATCTGTGTCTATATAAGACCTGGGATGGATGGATATTTAGATAACTATTACTAGAAAACCATTAAACTGATCAAATTCAACGGCTATTCCTCTGGAGGCAGGAAACAAGCTGAAATTTCTATATCGCTAAACATTCAGATGCGCCTCTTGAGACGACTTTCACTTGATGTCTACGATAACGAAAGGCATTCTGATTCTAAAGTGATCGCTTTCCGTCTCCGCATCCAGGATGGCGGATGGATTAAAGCCGGAACAGAGATGGGTTAATTGGACTGAATGCTGGAACATTTCCAGAGGAGAGAGATGAAGTCATGCATCTCAGCTCTGCAGCATGGTAATGAGAGGCCCATCTGCACACAAATGGTGACATGTTCTTTCTTTTTGTCTATCTTTATTTAGAAAAAAAAGCATCTTTGTAACCATTCACCAGATATATATATAGGAAAAGAGAAAAACACACCAGATGTATGGATAATGTCTTTTACTCACCTCAAACTTATCGAGGCCTGTGCTTCCGGCGTTTGCGACAAAAATGCCAGAGTTTGGTGAAAAGGTGAGTTTCTCTGGCCTGCGACGGAAAGTCGTCCTCTCAGCCTCACCGCAGTCCATATAAAGACGCACCTCATTATGCTCCACCACCAACTGCAGAAGAGAAATATTTGTATTTAATACAAATATATTTTATTGTTTGTGGGGTTTTTTTTCTAATCCACTCATACATTCAGTGTTATTGTTTTCTATGTGTCATAAAATTTAACAGCTAAAGGTTTCTGGCTACATCTTTATCTTTGTTGCGTGCCACATCCAAATATAACAAAGTGTCATCTGCATTTAAAGCTAATATTAAGCTAATTTTGAGTTTAAATCCCCCCTAAGAACAATTATCTAGTAATCCGAACCCTAGATTTTATTATCGTAAGAGAAGTGGCTGTGGGCCGCCTGCTCCGTGTCAGTGTAGCAAAACCAGAAGAAAATGAAAAAAATTCTATCTCTGTTACTTGTTTCACTCAAGTTTATTCAAAACTTTTTCATAGAAGAACTGCAGTGCTGGTCACTGATCGTTTCATGGAGGAAAGAAATTAACTAGTTAGTACAAAAAAGGATTTCCCATTGCTTAAAAATGTAAAAATGCTGCTTTGTGTATTAAAGAGTATTAAAGAGTATATAATATTTCACTTTTTGTTCCATGCTGCACAGCATTCTGAGGGAAACCAAGACTTTACAGAAGTCTCTGTGATGTCACAGTGCCACAATCTGACGTCACGGTGTAACAATCTGACGTCACGTACCGTGACGTCAGATTGTGACACAGTGACATCAGAGTGTAACACAGTGACATCACAGTGGGACTGTGACATTACAGAGACACTGTGATGTCACAATGTCTTTGTGATGTCACAGAGACACTGTGATGTCACAGTGTCTTTGTGATGTCACAGTCCCACTGTGATGTCACAATGTCTTTGTGATGTCACAGAGACACTGTGATGTCACAGTGTCTTTATGATGTCACAGTCCCACTGTGATGTCACAGTGTCTCTGTGACATCACAAAGACACTGTGACATCACAGTGCGGCACTGTGATGTCACAGTGTCTCTGTAATGTCACAGTCCCACTGTGATGTCACTGTGTTACACTCTGATGTCACAGTGTCGCACTGTGGTGTCAGTTTTGCACTGTGATGTCACAGTGCAATGTTGCTTGTGTCTTCACAACATGAAGTTCTTAAAGGGCCAGTCTTTTTGCTTCTTTGCCAAGTTCCACCATTGTGGTTTGGCTTGTTTGGGTTCAAAATGATACATTTTGAAATGGGATGTTTCACACCAACAGCGGGTCAATCCAAACCTTCCAGTGTTTTTCCCTCCAAGTGGGGGGACTGTGTTCTGACGAGTTCAGGGTCTAAAGCAGAACTTGCTGAACAAAGAGGGCATAAACTACTGTAATTTGTTGGGTGATCTAATAAAAGCATTCTGACACTAAATGTTGTCAATTTGTCTGATTTTTAAAAAAAATGTATTTTTATAAAATTATTTTTTAATCACTTTTGTCAGACAAAATTGGTGTCAATCAACTCGACCGCGTTTGTGCAGCAAAATGTTTTTGTTTGTGCTGCTCTGGCTTTGAAGATCTGGATGGAATTTGAAAGGTCATTCTGATGTCATAAAAAGTGACATCAAAATGGCCATGGGACGTCTGCACCGTGTCAGTGTTTGTCAGTCGGTCAGTGCCAAAAGGTCACTGGGCGACCTTTTGACCTTTAAACTTTCATAAATATCTTCAAAGCCAAAGAAGCACAAACAAAAAAAATTGCTGCTCAAACCAGCACAAATGTAGCTCAATTGTTTGACACCATTTTTGTCTGATTTAAAGGAGGTGTTGGGGGGCGGGGGGCAACTTCACTCAAGTAAGTTAGATTTTATTATCTTAAAAGAAAAGTAATTTTATGTAAGAAAGAAAATGGTAAAAAAAAAATAAATAAATGCATACAACATGAGCAACTATAAACAACTGACAGAGATTTAAAAAAGAAAAAATTAAGACGACTATTTTCTTTAGCAGCCCACCGTGAACCGTGTCCACTGGTCCGTCATGTCTGGGACGCTGAAGGCAGCAGCTTTGTGGCTGTGGGACGCCTGCTCCGTGTCAGTGTAGTACAGAACGATTCGCTGGAGGCCTCCGTGGACCGGCGTGAGGGCCAAACCCAGCTCCACTACCTTCTGATGGGCGTCTGTGATGGCAAACAGGACGCCTCCTCTCTGGGCGGTCGGACGCACCTGAAAGGGATGGAAAGAATGGGGACATCAGAGACGCTGAATGACATACACGTTTTACATACATTACGTTTTTAAGCTCAAAAGCATTTAATAAAGGAGGGACATTGTTTAAAATCAGTACTCTGGTGACTCCGTCCAATAACAGAACGAAGTTTGAAAGTGTCTCGGCTTCGAATCAGTACCGTGACAATAATGGCAAAGTCCCTGTAGAAAGGCCCGGGCACAAATGTCCTTGTGAGTCGGCCGACGTTGGCGTCGCTTCCGAAGCTGTACGCTGGAAACCCCTGGAAACCATTGGTGAAGGAGACAGCGGGAGGCAGAGGGATGCCAATCAGATCCATCAGGTCCAGATGACTTCCTGAAGCTTTCTCTGACGGAGACAACGCAAAGGTGAAAAGGTCAACGACACAGAGCAACTCTGGGTGAAAACCCGCTGATCCGACGCCAACTGCTCAGTTAGGGAAAGGAGGCGTTGACGTTTTTACTTCGGATGCAGACATTGATACCTCATGTTGTGCTGATGACATTTCTAACAGCTGTGCAGATCTGTCTGCTGCCTTGCTAATTGATCCCACAACGTGGGACTAAAAGAGCAGACGTATGTGCGAATCGCTCCGACGCGGCTTTAATGACCACGCATCGCTGCCCTGCCTCACACCGACATAATCCCTCCAAACAGAAAAGAACGCACTGTGTGTAGTAATTAGAGTATTCTTGGAGTGAGTGTGTGTGTGTGTGTGTGTGTGTGTGTGTGTGCGTGTGTGCCCGCACCCCTTCCGAAGGAGCCTGTCTCCCGTAGCAACAAGATCGGCATTCTGGACAGGCTAGCCCCTTCATCCTATGTTTCTGTCATGTGCACAAACACACACACCCTGACACATGGAAAACTCACACTCTAGAACACACACAAAGACCAGACCAGACTAGACAGGCCAGCATTTGCTTGTCTCTAATTCATCTGTCCTAACGAGTGGAAATGAGTGTAATTAGAGGTTTGTGGTTGTGTGTGCTTGTGTGTGTGGGTGGGCGTACTGCTGCTAATCACTCGCACAACTACATGTTTAAACGTTTGTTGCTGCCAACAGAGGTGGAAAGAGGTGCAAACAAAGTCCACATGCATAAACTAAAACTCTCCTTAGATCTCACACCTCCAGTCCAGATGTGCAGGCCTGGGGCTTCTGCAATGGCCAAAAGGAGCAGATGAACTCCGGGAGACCTGAGGTTTTTGACCAGCATGATCAGCGAATAGTTCAATTTTGCTCCTGGCTGTGAGGTTATTATTTGAAATTAATGTTAAAAACTAATCCAACACTTGACTTGGCTGCAGAAATCTGTTAGAGAGCATCAGTCTTTGCTTGTGTGACTTCCCAAACCTACAGGTTCGTGCGAAATGTCAAATCATAACATCATTCCAAGTCAGGCTTCTTAAAAAAACCTTTATGCATCCTAAAACCCAACTATATGTTATTTTTTTTTACTTTTCTCTTATAAACTGTGTCAGTAATATTACTTATGAATTATTTAGAATGGCTAACAAGAAAAAAATAAAAATAAAAGCGACAAATTAATGTAGTAAGTAATGCGTTTTCATATTTTGCATCCTAAAATATGAAAACACAAGAATAAAGATCACGTCTACAAAACAACTCAAGTTCCCTAAGTCTGTGCCATCATCAGATTCTGGCAGAGTTCAGTAGTAACTATGGTCACATTTACTCAGTTACATTTACTTGAGTAACTTTTTTTTTTAAATTACTTTCAGGAGTGTTTATACTATGCTACACTTTTTACTTTTGCTTGATTAAAAATATGTTGAATTAGTGCTACTCCTACTTGAGTCCAATGTTTGGATACTCTACCCACCTCTGGGTTCTGGTAAATCAAGAACCAGTGGTTGAAACTAGGAGTTTTAGTAGTTTACTACTCTGGTTAACACAACGCCAAAAAGGAAAGGCAACAGCAACAGCCAAGCATGTCGACACAGACATGCGACTGCGACTGTCAGAAGGATGATGGCTTGCAGTGCCATCGAGTTTACCAGGAACTCCTCAGTATAATGTACTTGAATATAATCAAATGGTAACGCTTGACTAAATGTGAGTGATGAAGCACCACAATAAAACAAAAAAAACCCCATCAAATCCATGAAAGAATGGTTAGAAGAACAAGAATCAAGGGCCATCGGCGATCCAGAGTGAAATCTAGACTTTAACCTGATTGAGTTGCTGCAGTGGATCATTGGGAGAGTGGGGCAGAACTTGAGATCTGTAAACCTCAGCGAATGAAAGAAAAGCTTCAAAATCTTATTGTAAAGAAAATTAAACATTTCCAACTCTGTAAAACTCCAAAACCGTGCCTTGTTATGTTCTGCATCTAAGCATGTCGTTTCAACTGTAAATATCAATATAAAAGTTTTTGTTTATATAAAATTCCTTCCTTGTAGCTTTTGATATTTTCCTTGAGTCTGGAAAACCTATCCTCGATTTTATCCTGGGTTTTCTTCATTTCTGCACTTTTCCAGAGTTGGAAAGTAATAAAACTCCACACTTTCCCAGACTTTTTTTTAAAGGACTATCTATCAAAACGAACAGCTTCTGCCACCAACTTTTAGACCGTTTTTTTGACTAAAGCATCAGCCATACGCATTGCTCCATCATGTGTACAAACGTCTGAGCCATTTCCGATTATTCTTTTTCCGTTGCCAGTAAATATCTAACACTCACCCATCCCCAATGCTACATCCCTTTCACCATTGATTCAGTTTCATTCAATGCTTTCCAAACACCAAGCAACCGGATCTGTCACTTGTCTAATTACAAATTTGGGGTCATGTTCTACCCTTGTTCCTCCTCCAGTAGCTAGTCCTGGTCATGTCGACCACATGGAAGCTTCCATCAGCTTGTTGAGTCTTGTAAAAACCAAAATCCCTCCCTCCCTCAGTGTGGCCATCTATAACCTTTTAATCCCTCTTCGACCCCGGCTGCCACATAAAAGCTTCCAGCTGCCTGACCCACTCTCTCAAGATTTCTTTTTTTGAGTCCGCAGATTTAGCTCAGACCATTTAATGGTCGACGTGTGTCACATACCTCAAATGCTCTCAGATCACGAAACCCACTGGGAAAACCTTCACTCTAAAAAAAATATCCGCACTCAACCTACAGATTAAAGACTGCTGGGTGTGATGCTACTGGACATCTGGCTCAATGTGAGCTAACTTGTAAACAAAAAGCCTAGGCGGACAGACAAAATCAAGAATGTTAAACTGGCCACACATATACAGTTATTTAAATGTACGGTCCAGATTTTCTGAAGAATCTTTCTTGGAAGTTGTTGGCCATGGCCAATAGGGAAAATCAAGGAAATCGTAAAAGTCAGTCAAATGAGGGCCCCATTTCCAGCTGAGTTTTAGTGAAAATGCACGTATATGTGGGCTATGACACTGCTACAATACATACTTGTAACAAGTTGTTCCTATGTTATGCTAAAGTTATAATGGTGGAACATGATGGCTGTATCAGCCCACCTGATCCACTGGTGTGAACAACGATTTTCCTCCTTACTGATTTCTGCTATTAAATGTTTCAGATCACTAAGCAAGTTTAAATATCATTACAAACCTTGATTTTCCAAATCAAAGGTTGTCCAACTCACTTAATTTTTCCAATACACAATACTGAAACAATACTGTCAAACCTTATAGCATTATGAAATGCCTCATCAGACAACCTGATGTAGGCCAGAAGATCTCAAAATGCAACTCATCAAGCTTAGATGTAAAGAAATTCAAGAGCAAATGAGAAACTACGTCATTAACATGCATCAGTTTGGAAAGGGGTTACACTGCAAAAACACAAAACCTTACCAAGTATATTTGTTCTAGTTTCAAGTGTAAATATTTTAGTACACTTGAAATAAAACAAGACTAGCTGACAAGTCAATTTTAGCAAGGTATATGAGCTTGTTTTAAATCAATAACTGCTTAATATTGATGAAAAAGTTCTAGTTCCACTGGCAGATTGTTTCACTTATGGGAAAAAAGTCTTGTTATAAGACTTTTTTTATAAGTGACGATGTCACTTATAACCATAGACAGGTTATACTTTAAAAATCAGTGCTTTAAAAATCAATATCAAGGAAATCTTTACATAAAATAAGCTCATATATCTTTTTGTGTTTTTGCAGTGTACAGAGCCATTTTTTAGTCTTTGGGGCTCCAGTGAGCCACCGTCTGTGGATGTTGTCTCCATCCACAGATGATGAAAACATGGCGCAACAATGAACCTTTCCAGGAGGAAGAAACCTGCTTCAAAAGTGAACTCAGTAAGACTGGTCACATAAGAGCCTAGAACATAATTTAAAGCACTGCATGTCCCACTTTCCTCATGGTCAGTGTTTATGATTTAATTACAGGTAAAAGATTGGGCAATGGTGGCCACTACTTGAGAGTGCCAAGACCAAAATCCCGGTTGACCAAAAAGAACACGAAGGCCTGTCTCATATTTCTCACAAACACCACCAGCGTGTTTTTTAGGCATGGACGTCCAAAACTGCAGGAAGCCCCCCCCCCAATAGATCATTGGGTCATTTGATCAGTGGGATGACTTTGCCAATGTCTTACTGACTTTAATTTTTGTTTATGAGACTGAAGTGTTCAGAAACGTTTCACTGGGCACAAAAGCCATTCACAATCACTCACCACTCTTCCATTGTTTCAGTGGTTTATTCTCGGACCTGCCTTTGGCGACTCCACCTGAGTTCTCCCTAGAAGACGATGTCAACGTTTTCTTATTGTTGCGGGAAGCTAAATCCCCTGAGGTGTGTGGAGCAGAGGACGGCGTCGTCCACCCTGTCCCGGTGTCCTCCACATGGTTCGCTGTCACCGTGTCCTCCTTTTTCCCCTCTCCCCACTCCGACGGAGTCCCCTGGGTGGTGGAAGGCTTCTGGTGGGAGCTGGTCGGAGAGGAAAGGGGAGGAAGAAGAGTGGTGGTTTTTGGCTTCGCCCAGAAAAAGTTCCACCACTGCGCGCACACCGGAGAGGCCAGGAAAACCAGCGCAAGACAGAGGCGAACAGCTCCCATCCTCTTAACTGTGGTGGTGAGATTGAAGGTAGTCCGGCTGGTAACACACACAGAAGCCAAGCAGGTGCTATTTTCCCATCTGCAACAGGTGACAGGTGAACGCAGGATATTGAAGGAAGTGAAAATCCAGGAGATGATGTCCAGAAAAAAAAAATTCCAAAACGTAATTGTCTGGGTTCCAACTCCTTGTTTTTCTAGTTTCTCTTCTCTTTTCCCTTTATCCTCTCTTCTTCTTGTCTTTGTAATGACTTATTTTTCTGCTGCAGCCTCTTACTCCAACTCTCTGAGGTCTCCTCCCTTCCACACCTCCGCACGGCTTTCTCCCTGTGTAATTTTCCCGTCGACTCCTCTAGAGGGGGTCAACGCCACGACTGACTTGCTTGTCTCTTTTATCTCAGATTTTTTTTTTTAAAATAACAATTATCTGCGAACTGATCTATAAAAGTTAAAACCAGAATTTAAATGTATCAGAATAAGAATTAGACAGACAAAAGAAAAAGAAAGACGGACAATGACCGTGTCCTTTGTCAAATCTGCACAAAATACATGAAACTACAGTTGAATTAGAAACAAAATTGCATTCTCAAAAGGATTTAGCAAATCTACAGCTTAGGGTTGAGAGTATCATCCAGCAATCTTGCATTTTTGTTGCATATCATGTATCTGCATTATTTTGGAAAAAAAGTTAAAAGGCATTTACTGCATTTTTTCTTGGCTTTGATCAAATCTCAGACCAGGGTCATTTAATGAAACTTTATAGATGGATCCTATGTTAAAATAGACTAAACCATACAACACTAATGCAGGCATAAGAAATGCATTGCCTAGAATATTCAAAGAATATGCCAAACGACGACATTAGAAGTTAATACATTAATTTCTTTTCCTTCAGAAACAAAAGCTTGAGTGGAATTATCTATAAACTAGAAAATAACCTCTACAACCTCTCTCTCTGGTGGAGCTTAAAGATTACGCAGCAAACACAGGGGCCCCCGCTTCCCGATTATGACAAAGAGACGCTTGTTCTGTTGCATTGTGCTTCCATAAATGTTTGGTGAGATCCAAGATGAGGGTCCGCAGCGCTGCTGAACGTTTGACACAGAGTGGAAGCGTCTGCTTAGGCTAAGGTCTGATTGAGTGTCATTGTCAGACCACTGTGGGAAAAAACCTGGTGGCAACATGGAGTCAGGGGCGCAACTACTGTACATACTTTCTGAGGTGTATGCGAACATGTCATCGGCGACCGCCCACCCCCCAATTTATTATTATTTATAAATAATATATGGGAATAAATTGCTGCCTATTGGGCAATTAAAAAAAGAATGAAACAAAAAACAGGGCAATATTTCATCATTTAATATATAAGTGAGCCAAAGAGCCACTTCTGTTAGCCTGTGTCTGCAGGTCTGAGGCTTTTCATTAGCATGTTTTCTATCGTTCTTATAGCTTGATAGGAAACCTGATCCAAACTGGCAACCCACATTAATAACATGGTGAAATAATATTGACCACAAAACACTGTATTTATAAAACATATCAACATTTTTCCTACACAATCCTAACAAACGCTTTTAATGTTGAAAAAATAAACGGTTTCTCTTCACACTATTTATTACTTTATTTATTAATCTATTCGTATGATTTATTCTTTAAATTGCCATTTATATTATTTTTCGGTCTCAGGAAATGACTGAGGGATGAAGAGACTGATGTCTGGTTCTTTAGGTTCTGACGGGTCTGCGGTTCCTCTCCTGATCCATTCTGTCTGATGTCAAACCCACTGAATGTCGCCGACACATTTATTTTAATGCCCCTATTAAACTTCACTGTCATTGTTTACCGTCTGTATTTTTGCCAGAGGTTTTATTTCTAAGGACGGTGTGGTATCCGTTGGACATTTTAAAAAGATGCCGGTTGATAGCAGTTCACTGCGGCTGCGCAGTGTCCGTCTCTAGGTAACCATGACAACAGCGTCAGTTCGTGGAGGGGTCCTATTTAGGTCCCGCAAAGAAAATTTAACTGACCTTAATATTTCCCGTGTTTTGTTTTGGTCATTATTATTACACTTATTGTTGAGATGTGTGTTGTAGGTGCGTCTATCAGACATTTATAGCAATACGGAATAAATCGCGTCCCGTATTGAACAACAACCGCCCGTCATTGTAGCCTAGCTTAAGCTAACCTGAATATTTACAGCTCTCTTGTTGATACGCGGACATTACTTACCTTCTGTCTTTCAACCACTTTGAAAAGCTTTTCTTCGTCTCTCCAACATCTTTATCCCTCCCCCCTCGTCCGTTTTCTGTTTTGAGCCCCGGAGTTTTTTCTGAGTCCCATCTTTAGCTCCCTGTTGTCGAGGCATTAAACGCGCCTCAGCGAGTTGTCGAAGGGCCGATTAGGCGCCTAATCAGTGCTGTTCCTCTGTTATTGATCATTTCATACACAAACAGCTGTTAAGCACATAAAATGCTTCCTAGAAAAATATTCCCCACAACGTTTTTGCGCCCCCTGAAGTGCAGCGCCCCTATGCGTTGCACACACTGCATACCCACTTTTTTTGCGCCACCGCATGGAGTAGGTTTAAAGGGAAAGTCCATTTAAATGCTGATGACGATTGTGTGTTGCTCTTTCAAAAGCCGATCAGTTGGATCTCAGCTCAAGTGGTTGGAACACTGTGTGTGTAATCCCTTAAACATAGTTCAATGAAAAAACCTGAAAGTCCAACCAAGCGTAGTAGAACAGCAGTAATTAGAATGAAACGCAGTCATTCATTGACTTAACCTTAAGCATATCAGCACAATCTAAAAACACAAACCAGGTATATACTAGAAGGAATCTCCCTAATTATATGTCCCTTCTTTTTTTCTCTTTTTTTAAACACTTTGACCCTATTAAAAGGACTTTTGGATTCCTGAAGGAGTAACCCCCTTCACCCTTCACCTTTCATTTACTGACTGCTTTACCTAGCAACCACCTCACAATAAACTCTAATTGGGTTAGTGTCACAGCCAATCCAACAAAGGATGGGGGCGGGGGGACTCTGGAAAATAACATAACGTCAGAGGAGGAAAGGGGAAAAAACTAAGAATATATCTTACATATAGACAATAAAATAAGCAATGATAACAATAAAGTATAATGAATGACTTCTTTTCAAACATAACAAGTCAAGGGAGAGCCAACATCTTTCAAACCTCATTTTTCTGACCATAGAGTCTTCAAATAGCCAGACTTTTCAAGCACTAGTGATTAGTGCAGAATATAGCAATATAAAATTCAGATAAACCTCACATTTAAGTGTTTAACTTTTAGAGAGAAAAAAGTGTATGTTTTCTAGCCTGAGAACATGCCACTCATATATGTACAAGTTTTGTAATAGAAGGAACATCCACTTACAAAAAATGGTATAATGATTAAAGAACATTTTGTGGAGCTGTTAAACAAATATCTTGAGATGTCAGCTGCGAAGTCAAAGTGTGGGAGTCAAAGGATTCTTCTAAATGGACAATGACATGATTGGTCATGATGCATAATTAAGGAAAATAAAGTCATTTTTGAGGCGACTACAGCAAAGTCCTGATCACAGTTCCAGAGAAAGTCTGGAAAGGTGAAGGTAAAGCTCACAAATATGACTCAGATACACAAATACAGTTAGAAATACTGGGTTTAAAATCAAACAAATAGTTAGAAAAGGTGTGTAAAAACCTGACTTTGAAGCAAATAATACAACACTCTCTTCCACCTTTCGCTGGCCTCTAGTAAACAGGAAAAAGAACAACAGGAGCTACTCACTTTAACGCAACACACTGAAGCTGTTGTTCACGTGTTCTAATCTCTGCTGCCACCTTGTGGACAAAATCAGCAAAACAGTTATAAATGAAAACTCGTCTGAGAGCTTCTGTTATAGTTACAGTGTTTAATTTTGTTGCAGAAATTGTTAAATATTTATAGGGTTGATATAAAACTTGCCACTGTTACTGATCAGTAAAGCCCACCTGTACAGAGAGTTTAGAGGCTTGAAAGTTAAGTGCAAATAAAAATCACGTGTGACAAAATGCATATAAAACACTTCTTAAGAGGTCAGCAATAATAAAAGTACAAATAATAAACATCCAGTCTAATAGAAATGACCAATTCTGACACGGAACATAATTTTAAAAAGCAACTCAAGTGAGACTTTTGTATTTTTATTAACTTTCTATCACGAGAATTTATTTTTGAAGAACTAAATATGACTCCGAGGATTTTATTTTAAAGAAATGAGTTTTCCTAAAATTGTTCAGCTATTTAAAGAGTGGAGAAAACACACGATTAAGATATCTGTTTGCTGTGTTTCGATCAGTCCTCTGGCCGCAGGGCGGTCTGCAGAGGTTAACAGAGACGACCTGTTCGCACACATTTACACCTTGTTGCCATCGGTCAATGAAGCCTGTGTTGGCACTCTGTTTTCTCTGAGATTTCTTCCTCCTCCCTCCAGCTATCCTTCCTCCTGAGGTGTCCTGGCCAGGACAGACTGCACCAGATAGCAACAAAAATATAAAATAAAATAAAAAAAATAACAACAGCGTTCTGTTTAAGTTGTTCTCTACAGATACTTTATTTAGATTTTTTTTTTATGATAGCAAAATTACAGCACAAAATAGAAAATTGAAAAGAAGCAGAGATTACAAATAAAAATCTGAAAAGTTTTGGGGTGATTATGTAGTCAAACCCCCTTAACTGTGATACTCCTGGGGGGGGCAGTGGCGGCGTAGGGGTTAAGCTCAACCCACATATGGAGGCTTTAGTCCTGGACGTGGCTGTTGCAGGTTCAAATCCCAGCCTGGTGACCTTTGCCGCATGTCTTCCCCTTCTCTCATTGCCCTCTTTCCTATTAATTCACTATCAAATAAAGGCCACTAGAGCCAATGAAACCTTTTTTATAAAAATAAAGAAAAAGGTACTCCTGAGTAAAATGATGCTAACGGCATTTGGAAGTGATCTAATTTATAATCAGATGATTTCTGACTACATCTCAGGATGAACACACCTGTTTTCTGGAGACTTCAGAGGTTTGTTGGAGTGCAAGTCTGTGGAAAAGGTTTTTACGTCACATGAGCTCAGCACCAAACTTTATGGCTTTCGTCTAAAATCTCACAGGGGTTGGAAAACGAATTTGGTGGCAACACGGTGACACGCGGTCGCATTATGATGTAGGCATGTTTTCTCTCTTCTTCCACATCACAGTTTGGAAGAAGATCATTTGTCATAATTTTTGTGTTGACCGGTCATAAAAAAAAAAAAAAAAAATCCAAATAGCATTTATTGATGTTTTTGGTTGAAAACATGAGAAAAGGCGAAAGTGTTCAAATGGTTCAAATACTTCTGCTAATCACAGCATCAGTGACCGATAGAGTCAGAATAAGAGTAACCGAGCCAGATCTCAACTTAAAGGAAAGTCCTGCATTTGTCAGATGTGCTGAAATGAATTTTTTTGGGGATATATCTAACAAAAATGTTAGAGTTTGACTTGCCTGACGTGTAACTTAAGGCTCTATCCCTGAGAGGCGGTACTGGAGCCGTCAGTTTGGGTTCAGTGGTGACTATTGGAGAAGGTCGGCATCTGACTGTTTGATCAATTCTCCTTTGTGTCTTGGACAGCAGGTGGCAGACAGAGTATCTGTGGAATGTGGCAGATTATAATAGACGTGCACAAACACACTCATACACACACACACCCACACACACACACACGCGCGCGAGCAGGTTTGCACGCAGGCAGACATTTCCCACCAGCTTCCAAGAACCTCCAACCAACTTCTTGGAAAAAAGAAAATAATTTCAAATCTAATAGAGGTGTGGATCATTTTAAGGCTTAACTGCGTCTCATTTCCTTTATGTGCACTTAACGAACGAGGAATCAGATTTAGTGAAGATTACACAGGGAGCGCCACAAGTTTCTGTACCGGAGACACAAGTGTTTATGTTCTTCATTAACTTGTACTGAAGACGTGTTAAAATTAGTTTTGTTTGCTGAAAACATTTGAATGGAGACAATAAGAGCTAAAAAAAAAAAAAGGGCCCCAAATAGACTGTAAATAAACTATGATTTAAAAAAGTAAAATCAAACAAATTATGTTTTATAAAGTACGTCTTACATAATCTAGAAGCACCAATAAGAATAAAGCTCAAAAATCTTTGTGATGCAGTAAATGGACATTAATTTGAACAAGTTCATGGAGATCTGTGTATTACATAATGTACTGATGTTTGGGAAATACATTTTAAAACAATCACAAAATAAATGTTCATAATGACACAATAAATTTGCTAACAAAGCAGCTCTTTTGTCTAAACTTACTAAAACAAACACTCTGAAGTTTTCAGGGATGTTGTCTTTTCATGTTTCTCGAATGTTTGTGGTCAAAAAGCGACATTCCTGCAAAGTTTGGTGCCTAAAAGTTGTTCCAAATCAGACCAAATATTGATCAAAACAAAAAAAATATGAACTAATTTCTGAAAGAGCCGTATATATACTGTATATAGAAAAACGTGCATACATAACATGTATTGCATGCATGAGAAATATTTTACTCAACAAAACTCTTTGTTGTAAATCTGTTACTGACTAGCACTAACTTTAACAGAATGAATTCAGCAAATATTCAAAGCTATATTTCTGTAATAGTGCAACGTTGTCAGTAACATTCCATAGGATTTGGTTTTACTCAGTTTTTGCCCCTGAAATTTGGCATCTTTTATCCTGGACAAGAACATCAACATCAGGCATCATGTCCTGAGCAGCAGCCAGTTTCAGAGTCTCATTAAAGTGCTTATATGTGAGCTTTGAGCGCAGCTTTGTTTTATTTATATTCATTAGTGAGACAATTTGCTCACCAAGGCAGGTAGTCCCAAACATGGACACTTTTGCAGCCAGTGCTGTCAATTTAGGACAGCCTGGTAGGAGACACTTGTAAAATGTGTCCAAGCCAACTGATACAAATTTGTCCTTCAATTCCACATCACTCTGAAAATCAATGATTTCAAGTTGCATGTCAATGGGCACATCAGAAGCTCTGACTGTGAGCGGTGAGCGAAAAACTGAGAGTTCTGTCTCGAGTTCGCTGAACACTGAAATGCAGCATCGCTGTATTTCACCGCAGCATCACTGGCGTCAACATCATCAACATCTTTTTGTTTTATTCTATTGTTATTTTTAGGAGCAAATATGGGACGGGTCTTTGCGTCCTTTTTGTGTGCTAACGCATATGATTAATCTAAAACGTTTACCTCGTTTGTAGCTGAGTTTCCATTGACCATAATTGTGCAATTTAACATTTCGAAAATAAATTCACTTAGTGGAACCACACCATTGTTTATCGATAGTTTTGGCGCTATGATGTTGTTGTTTTTTTTTACCGTACCAAAATTGGTTTAGTTTGCAAAACTGCAGTGGAAACACATTTTTCGCATCACACCAGTCACATGATCAACAACAGGATGTTGTCGCTGGAGGAAACCACGAAGAAGACAACAGGAAGTAGCTGGAGGATGATCACGCAGCATATTTTTTAATGACTTATCACTGAACAAACTCATTTCAATGTGATTTTAATTCCGTTTCTTATTTAATGGAAACATCGCATATGCAAATTGTGTTTTTTCGACATTAGTGGCAAATTGATAAGGTTTTACAGACATTTGCATATAAAGCAGCTACTGTTGCATAATGCAGATTAATCGTACTACCTATTTTGAGCTAAAAGCGTCAAGTACACCTCGCTGCAGCATTATTACATGTTAACAGATCAAGAAAAGAAAAAAAAGCAATTGGCTGAGTTTTATTTTGGAATATCAGAATGCCACACTTTTCAAATATTTATAATGAAAAACTGTTCAAAAAATTCTTTCTGCTTAAACTTTGCAATTATGTTAATTAAAATTCAAACAAAATACGCTGAAGTTTGTGTTTATAAGGCAACAAAAAGTTAAAAAAAACAACATTTAAAATCAGTGTAAAAGCTGTGGCGTCTCTCAGCTGCTCCTCTGTGAGGGGCAGCCAGTAAATGCAGGGAACAGTTTTAGTGTTGCCAAACAAATCGTCCAGCAGCCTTGCAGAAGAATCCTCGGCTATTTTAAGAGGAAAAAAAAAAACAGAAAAAAAAGACAGAAGTTCAACAAGAATTTATCATCAATCACACCGTATCCAGGTAAAAGGATCTAACATGAGCCGTGGTTCTGACCACCTGTGCTGCCTCGTCGTTTCCTACCGCAGCAGGGATAAATAGCTCAGTCGGTGTAAGATGTTTACAGACTGAAAACTATAGCAGGCTGTCTTAATGTTAAATATGATAATTTCTGATCACTCATATCTTTATGTGACGAGACTGAAGTGGAAGCTTAGAAGTTATGCTTAGCATAGCATTGGAACAATTTACACGACAAAAACACAAAAATATCACTTCATCAGAATATCCTACCCGTTTAAAATGAAAAGCTATCGCAGATGTTTGCACTAATCCTTTTATGAGAATTAAATATTCAAGAAAAAATTTGATGTAAATTGTACGTTCTGTGATTCATATCCTTAAACTGCTGTCCACTTGTTTTGGCGCTGTAACTTTGTTGATGCTTTTTGGCAGAATCTGTGTGACTTTATCCACAACAACATAGAAGCACAATTTATTCTGTTATGGGAAGATTTCTTACTTGGCCTCACTGAAATCATGCTTAACAATTCTGAGTTTCTCATAAATCCTTTATTGCCACCAGCTAAATATCATATTCATTGTTCCAGGTAGAGAAAGCCATGCCTTGCTGCATTTTACAATGAACTTAAGTTTTATATCCTGACTATGAAAGACTCTGACAAAAAATAGCTATTAAAACAATTTAAATCTGTACTGCTTTGAGTTGGGAACCGAAGCCCCTTAGCTTTTTCTTGAATATGTTTATCTGTATTTGTTTTTCTTGAGGCATAACAAATGTTTCACTCTGTCGTTATACAGTGTATCTGAGAATAAAGTTTAAAAAAAAACATCCCCCCCCCCTAACACCCCCCCCACGCAACAGACTTCTTGCGGCTTTGATGTGAAGCAGTGATGTCACTCATCCTGTCTGTGACATCACTGGTCACTGTCTCTGTATTCCCAGATTCCACAGAAAAATTCATTTGCGGTTTTAGGTTCGACACGAAGAGACAAGTATCATGGCAGAGAAGGATTTTTTTTCGGCAGAAATAAAAACTACTTCACTGGGAGGAAACGTTTTCCTGGTGGAAAGAACAAACAATTTTGAGAGGAGATGCATGAAATACGAGCGCGAAAACAAGGAGCTCAAAGAAATGGTGGCAATGTTGAGTAAAAAAATCGGGTGTCTCCATCGTAGCCAGAGCAAGAGCGACGTTAGAAATTGTCAAAGAGTGAACGAGATGCTACGAAGTCGCAATGAACATTATGAGCAAAAAATCAGACGACTCGATTTAGATTTGGACGAAGCTAGGACTACGACACAGCGATTACAATCTGACTATGACTCCATGGCGAGAATCAATGTGCTCCTGGAACGGACAAACAGAACTATTAAAGAAAACGCACGGGATTCTCTGAGGAAGATGACAGAAAAGATTGAAAGGCTGGAAAGGGAAAATGATCAACTTAACAAAGAGATTATTGTGTTGAAAATGAAGCTGGACAGAGCTAAAGCAAAAAAATCAGAGGATGAGACGCTGATGCTGGAAGAAACGCCAAAGACCACTATATTTCACAGAATCGGGCACACTTTTCTGGACATGTACGAGTCGGGAACGATAGGAAATTGGTTGTCATCATGGTTCTTTTAATTTCTAAAGTCTTCTGTGTCCGTTCCAGGAGCACATTGGTTCTCACCATGGCCTGATTCTACCCCGGAAAAGGGTAGAGTGCCTTCTCCGGGTCAGGGGGGGTGTCCTGCCCCAAGAGGAGGAGTTCAAGTATCTCGGGATCTTGTTCACGAATGGGGGAAGAAGCGAGCGGGAGATCGACAGGTGGATTGGCGCAGCGTCTGCCATTAAGCGGGTGCTGTACCGGTCCGTCGTGGTGAAGAGAGAGCTGAGCCAAAAAGCGAAGCTCTCGATTTACCGGTTGATCTACGTTCCCACCCTCATCTATGGTCATGAGCTTTGGGTCATGACCGAAAGAACGAGATCGTGGATACAAGCGGCCGAAATGGGTTTTCTCCGTAGGGTGGCTGGGCTCTCCCTTAGAGATAGGGTGAGAAGCTCAGTCATCCGGGAGGGACTCAGAGTAGAGCCGCTGCTGCTTCACGTCGAGAGGAGCCAGTTGAGGGGCATCTGGTCAGGATGCCTCCTGGACGCCTCCCTGGTGAGGTGTTCATGTCCCACCCGGAGGAGACCCCGGGGAAGACCCAGGACACTCTGGAGGGACTATGTCTATATGAGGGGCTATAAACAATGACTATGGCCTGGGAACGCCTCGGGATTCCCCCGGGAGAGCTGGAACAAGTGGCTGGGGAGAGGAAAGTCTGGGCCTCCCTTCTGAAGCTGCTACCCCCGCGACCCGATCCCGGATAAGCAGAAGAAGATGGATGGATGGATTTGCAGTGAGTAGCTTTGTCCCATGTTTATTAAGATTGCGTCCGCCTCTTCCAAAAAAGGTGAAAGCGCTGCCAATAGATCTAGAGGTTATTGATGAAGGTCACTGAGCTGGCAGAGCAGGTTTTAATCAGCCATTTGTTTATCATGCCAAGCCTGGAGTGTTTTTTGTCTGATGGAATTGGACCACTGAGAAATAACTTCATTTTTAACTTTCCCATAGTGTTCAGAAGAATATTAAAGTCCTTTTTCAGAAGTTTCTGCTTTGCCAGATTGTTGGCTCCAACATGCACAACTAAAGTAACATAAATATTTGGCTGATCAGCGGTTAGAGAGAGAACTTTACGAGTTAAATCAGATACAGTGTCACCAGGAGAAGAAATCACTCTCATTTTCTTGTGATTGCAAACGTGACTGATTCCATTTACTGCCTCATCTCCAACAATAAGCACTTTTGGGATACCTTTTGTTTAGCTGGTGGTTTACCTGCTTTGTCCTTTGGGGTTTGGGGGGTGGATGTGTTGGTCTTGCCTCATTGTTGATGTTTGAAGGCGAGGTTTCACTCAGAGGCTCAGGCTGGAGTGCAGAAAATCTGTTTTTCAGTGGGATTCCCACAGAGTCAGAATGTTTTGAGGCCCGGGCTGGTCGCTCTGTCCTTGGGAGCGGGGTCGGTAGAACCGATTTGGTTGCAGCTGCTTGTTTGTTTTCTTTTGTTTTAGCAGGTGTTGAGGTTGAAGGTGGGTTTCGGCTCAGAGCCGGCCACGCTGATTCGTCCAGGTGAGGGATTTCTCCCTGTTAGTTGTCTCCACGGATCTGCAGTGTGAGACTTTTGCTTAGGCTTGGCACCCAGAGCGTTCCAGGGTGAGCTGCTTGATGCGAGGCGTACGGCCTCTCCGTTGATTTGAGGAGTTGTCTGATTTCCACAGGTAGCGTTGATCTCAAAGTTCACTTCCAGCTGTTTGATTTTCATTTCTATAGACTGAAGTCGTTGTATAATACTGCTAATGTCCCTTGGGGTTAGCTGGAGGCATTTTGCCCTGGTTCAACTTGGAGATGAAGAAAAGTAAGGTAAAAAAATAAAAGTAAATGTAAGAAAATCCCCCAGTCCTTAGGTTTGAAGTAATCCAGTTATCATGTCGATAATGTAAATATAACTATAAAAACTGTCACTTTAAAATGTAACTCACAGGCAAAGTTATCAGTAAAGACGAGAGAGAGCAGGATAAGCTGTTCCTCCTTCAGCTACCACAGCACAATATGTCAAAATTTAATCGATAGAGTGATTTATGACCTTAATAATTAATTGCTTTTAATTTCTGGTGACTGAATGCCTCCCTCTCTCCCCCTCCTTAAAAAATAATCATTCTTTTGACATCTGTTAATCCCATCTTTGTGACACTTTGTTTTCATAAACTCCTTCTCACCTCTATGATTTTTTAAAAAGAATACAATTAAGTATGAAAAACAATAAGTGTTACACTTAATCAGTAATAATATATAGTATATATTATACCTAGAGGAATGTAAATAGATTTGGAGTGTTGTAATACCTCTAGTTTTAAACAGATTGTCTTCCTGATACACAGTGTGAAGGGGAGAGGGGTGACCCCTGCCCTGCTCAGCACACCATCTGTGTGTGTGTGTGTGTGTGTTGGGGGGGGGGGGGGGGGGGTCAGTCGTGAGAGGAAAAAAGCCCTTGTCCTTCCGTAAGAGTGAAACATACCTCTAAATCACAAACATCTAAAAAAAAAAACCCTACAGTTTAACTGGTAGCATGACTAGTCAGTGCTGACTACGAGTTTGTGATTTCCTTCATCCATTCAAAAAACTAAATCTGTAAGAACTAAACTCTTACATACGTATAAATTGCATATCATATATTTGATATGCAATTCAAATATATGCTGCATATCAAACACAAATTCAATCAGTGAATCTGTGTTTATTTCTTAAATACCTTTTCTCGCTGAGACTTAGTTACATCTTCTATCACTGGAAATTAAAGGCAATTAATTATTAAGGTCATAAATCACTCCATTGATTAAATTTTGACATAAGGGTGACTCTATAGTCTCTATTGTTCACTTATATATGTTGTTGAAGCCTGATCCTAATGCTGTGAAGCATTATATTTAGTATCTGGGTTAAGGTGTAGATTAAGTTTAGACTGAGGTTAGGAGTAGTTTTGTGTTCTGGTAACGTCAAGGTTTGGGGTTGTCTAATGGTGCGTTCACACCAAACGCGTTACGTCAAAAACGTGCCAAAAGCTTCAAGTTCAACGAGTGTCCACTTTGCTGCGTTCACACCAAACTCGTTTTGAGCGTCAGGCGCGTCTGGTTTACAGTCAAAGTCTATGTGGAGGCTCGACGAAGGCCGTTGTGCGTTTTGAATCGTTTGGAGCGTTTGAGGCGTCAAGCGCGTCCAACGGAAAACAACGGCTAGAGCTGACGTGCCCTCGACTCGCCTCCACAGTCTTTTAATGTACACCAGACGCACCAAATGCTAGTTGTCAAGCATTTGGCATCAAGCGTCTGCATTCAAAGTGCACAGTCGTCGACCTTGAAGCATCGGAGGCGTTTTTGATGCAAGTAACGTGTTTGGTGTGAACGAACCATTATGGTGCGTTTACCACGAGGCAATAAACCACTTTAAATATACAAGATTACAGTCCTGTTCCCACTAAGTTACTGGTATGATTTTCATATCTGTATTGACACATTTTGAGCTGAAAAACAGGGCTTGCAAATATCGGCAGGCTAATAATTTGCTGTACCAAAATAAGCATCCCTGCTAACTCAGACACATAGTAAGGCTTTCTGCATAATCACACCTATTATACAAACTACTGGTATGAGTTTCATATCAATAAGATTATATTTGTGGGAAGTAGACAGGCCATGTATATATCGGCAAGCTAATAATTAGCTTTGCCAAAAAATGCATCCCCCTCTTATCTTGAAGAAATAAAGAGTTAAGATTGAAATAACCTTTTCTGCATAATCACACTTGTTCTATGAGCTGCTGGTATGAGTTTCATATCAATAGGACAATAGACAGGAGATGCAGATATTGACAGACTCAGATATTAAAATGAATCTTCTCCTATATTAATAGACTGGACAGTTAAGGGCGATATCAAATGTCCTACATAATGGACCTCTGTTTTCTCATGCTTTAAGTCAGGGGTGTCAAACTCACTTTTTTTAGGGGCCACATACAGCTTAGTCTGATCTCAATGGGGCCACACTAGTAAACTCATTGCAAGATTAAACAGAACTAAAACAAAAGTGGACTTGTTGATTTTTATATTAAACGAATTTCACTTTTACCAAATATATTGTGAATAACCTCAGAGTTTTTAAGAAAGGTATGGGCAATTTTAACAATACTTTTACTCAGTTAAAGATTTATTTAAGTGCATTATGCATAAGAACTGATCACAGTGATCGCACAATGTTGCAAAAACATTTATTCATTATTATTAACTTAAAACATTGTCCTGCATGACAGAATACATTAAACAGATACAAATTAAGAAATGATTTAAAATCAATTTTCCACATCTGGGAAGCAATTTGAACAAATTATGTGACTTCACACATTTGAAGTCTTTAATGGCAGCTTTTTCAAACACATGTTTGATTAAGTAGATTCCTCACCTTTCTTGTTGATGCATAAAATGCATACATTTTCAGATAGAAATGTCAATGTCTGGAATTTGATAAAGGGCTGATATAAAATCAAAAACTGATAAAAACCTATGCAGGGATACAGATTTGTGGGAGAGAAAAATAAACAGAGTAAGGTTCAAATATTGAATGTTGATGTTTTGTTAATGTCATTATTTGAAATATTTTGTTAAATAATGACTATGTTTAACTACTAGCTGACAAAAATCATTTTAATGTTCTTTGTTTGTTCCGTATTTACAATAAGGGATTACTGTTACACTAATGATTCAATTTATATCATTTCAGACACATAGTCATTTTTGGCAAAGGTCAGAAAGAAAGGACATTAATTTATGCTATTTGCTCATGTGGCAGGAAGAGGTGGAGGCTGCACCTGCTGGCAGGGTGATTGCAAGCGGGCCAATAGCGCCAGAGGGCGCTCAGTATAAAAGTAGAGGTGAGCTCCAGTCTGACGTAGTTTGCTGTTGACACACCACGCTTCCGTGTTGAGCTGTCTGTGCGCTGAGTACAGGTGAGGTTGACTACCTGCGTATTTACAGCTGCTTATACATCGTAGTCATGTAGAGCCTTTTATCAGCAGGAATGGACGGGCGTATTTACCTCCACATTGATTGTGGGTGAGGTGGTTCCTGCAAAAACAGTGCCAACATTTGAGCGTTCCCATTTGGGTGCAAGTGTGGAGAGCTTGCTAATTGGAATCTCGACTGTCACACAACGCTGATGCTTTGCCTGCACCAAGTCACTGCTTACTTAGCGGTTGCGAGAGAGAGACCGGCTGCCTGGGACACGCCCCCCACCCCCTCTTCCGAAATCGAAACAAGGAGCGGCTGATCGCATTCATTTCGGATTGGATCGGACTGGGTTGCTCATTTTGCTGTGCCGTCGAGCATAGGGATTTTATGGGTTTATTTTGACATTTTTTATTTCTTTTATTGCCTGTATTTTTAACAAATTGTCTTTTCTTATTTTTATTTTCTAGACTACCGGTGGTGCGCTCGGGCCCTGGATGCGGCGTCCCTTTTTGGTGTGACTGTAGTGATCAGTACCAATAGGTGGAGGGAATTACAAGGAGTGAGTGACTTCACGGGTGTTTGTTTTGATTTCTTTGCTTTGGAGCCTACCATCCAGGACCTAGCTGTATCCACCGGTAAGCCTATTCGGATTTGTTTTGTGAATTTTCTTTTTTGTTCAGATACAGGTCTTTTTTTACTCTGTCATAATAAATTATTATTGTCTTGAGGCCTGTCTCGCTTTTTTGCAAAACCGGACCTGTGTCCCTTTAATAATTCCTGGGTGAAAATCCCGGGTGGCGTTGTTGGTAACAAACGACATTGTATTGTCCAAATCACGGAACGCCACATTTGGCGCTGTGAGCAGGATGCTTTTGCAAATTTAAGCGGAGACTGTGTTTCGAGTGTTTTATTTATTTTTTTAAATTTTTTTTTAGTATCTGTTTTATTGATTGTTTAGGCAAAGCAGCAGCTGGTTAAGTGGTGGCGTTTTTGACTTAACTTTTAACTTGTTTTTTTTTCTCTCTCCTGTGTTTTGGAGGCTGGCATCATTGTGTCACCCCTCTACGTGCCAGGGTTCAGTTATGGAGGCAGAAATGCAGGACCTGAAAAGCTTAATTGTTCAGTTGAGAGCTGAAAATGAGAAGTTGCGCCAGGAACAGGCGGCAGCCAGGCCTGGACCTAGTGCTGCACAATCTACAGCTGGGTCGCATTCTGAGGGAAGCCCTTCTATAACGGAGAGGTTTGTTTTTGTGCCACGTGATAGAAAATGTCCTATGTTTAGAGGGAAGGGAGGCATTGGATTAACCGAGTGGCTTGAGGAAGTACAGGCCTGCATGAGGGTACGTCATTTGTCCCCAGCTGACCAGGCCTTCTTTTTATTTGATCACTTAGAGGGAGAGGCACGCGATGAAATAAAGTTTCGACCTACCACAGAACGTGAAGATCCCACTAAAATTATGGCTATTTTAAAAGAATTGTATGGGTGTTATGAATCCTATGTGGCACTGCAGGAGGCATTTTTCTCTCGCCGTCAGCGGGATGGTGAAACGCTACAGGAGTTTTCGCTGGCTCTAATGAGTCTTATGGAGGCTGTAAAATCCCGTGCTCCTAGAGATTTTCAAAATGCAGAGTCATTGCTGCGAGATCAATTTGTCGAGCATGTGAGCGATGGGGCTCTTCGTCGTGAGTTAAAGCAGTTTGTGCGCAGGAAGCCAACGGCCACCTTGCTTGAGGTTAGGGCAGAGGCACTTCGCTGGGAGCGTGAGGTGCGACCAAGTAGTGTACTCGGTTTAAAATCTTCTGCCCCTTTAGCATTTGGTTCGCAGTATGGCGTGCAAAGCTGCCCTCAAGGGGCGATTAGTTCACCCAACACCTCTGAACTGAGTCATCTGAGGAGCATGTTGCAGCAACAGCAATCACAGCTTGATCAACTTACTCAGAGTATAGCTCGCTTGCAAAAACCCAGCCAGCAGGGCCGTTCTCGAGACTCTATTATCTGTAGGCGCTGCCAGAAAGCTGTCCATTTTGCTAGGGACTGTGATGGGGTTCGGGTTCCGGTACGGGCCTCTGAGAAATCACCTCAGGTGGCGGAAAACTCTTTCCCACCGAGTCGCTGAGCCACGATTCGGGTGGGGTAGTTATCGGCTCTAGGGGTGGGGTTTTTCAGGAAGGTTCTAATCTGGTGTCATCGTGTCCACACCTGGCTGTGAGCATGGGTGGAGTCAAAGTTCCTTGTTTGGTAGACACTGGCTCTATGGTGTCTACAGTTACCGAGAGTTTTTTTACTCAATATTTTGAGTTGTGGGGTCAGGAGAAACTGCAGTCTTGTCATTGGCTCCAACTTAGAGCTGCCAATGGCCTTGCCATTCCCTACATAGGCTATTTAGAGCTGGATATTGAACTTTGCGGTAAGATGGTTCCTCAGTGTGGGGTATTGGTGGTCAGAGATCCTCCTTGTGGCGTATCATCACAGGCTCCCGGTGTTTTGGGGATGAATGTGATTAGTCGCTGTTATGGTGAGCTTTTTAAACATCATGGTTCAACTTTGTTTAACTCACCTGCTGTTTCCAGAGCTCCAGAGTCCATTAAACAGGCTCTCCATAGATGCCATCATGCCACCACTCGACCTCCAGATGACGGTAAAGTAAAAGTGTGTGGTAAGAAGGCTCACCATATTCCTGGTGGCACACTGAAAACTATACCAGCCACTTGTTCAGAGAGCTATTCAGGTAAAGCGGTTTTGTTTGAGTCTTTGGATTCCAGCCTTCCTGCTGGGCTCCTCATTTCACCTTCTTTGGTCCAGGTCACAAGGGGAACTGCTTATATCCCCATTGTGAATGTGGGAATTACAGATGTGGTTTTACACCCTCGTACCTGTATTGGTACATTGAGTTCTGTTCATGTTGTCAGCTTACCTGCAGGTGTCCAAGCGGTATCATCAGAAATTGCCTCCATGGGAGGGAAAATTGTTGCTCCTTCAGTCCATGAGCAAATAGATGCGTTGGATGTGACTGGACTGTCAGCTGAGGAACAGGGTCGGGTAAGAGCTTTACTTAAGGATTATAGCTCAGTCTTTTCTGCACATGATGGCGATTTGGGGTGTACTAATTTAGTCACCCATGATATCCCTCTTTTGGATGACACGCCAGTTAAACAGCGTTACAGACGCATACCTCCTTCTGAGTATGAGGCGGCTAAGGAACATATTCACAAATTGCTAGAGGCACAAATAATTAAGGAAAGCAGCAGCCCATATGCTAGTCCTATTGTGCTGGTTAAAAAGAAGGATGGGACTTTGCGCATGTGTGTTGATTATAGGCAATTGAATGCTAAAACCAGAAAAGATGCCTTTCCCCTTCCTCGTATAGAGGAGTCCTTGGATGCATTAGGTGGGGCACGCTGGTTTTCCACGTTGGATTTGGTGAGTGGATATAACCAGGTGCCAGTATCGGAGGCAGATCAGCCTAAAACCGCATCTTGCACTCCATTTGGCCTCTTTGAATGGACTCGTATGCCCTTTGGCCTCTGCAATGCACCCAGCACCTTCCAAAGGTTGATGCAGCGGCTGTTTGGTGACCAACAGTGTAAAAGTCTTCTGTTGTACCTGGATGACATTGTTGTCTTTTCCTCCACAGTCCAACAACATCTGGAGAGGCTGGAGGTGGTTTTGAGTCGGCTTCAAGGAGAAGGTCTTAAAGCAAAGTTAAATAAATGTGCCTTCTTTAAGCCAGAGGTGCGTTATCTGGGACATGTCATCTCTGCGGAGGGTGTTGCAACTGACCCCAGTAAGACGGAAGTGGTTGCCAACTGGCAGCCCCCCACCACAGTCTCTGGGCTGCGATCATTTTTAGGGTTTGCTAGCTATTATCGCCGCTTTGTGGAGGGCTTTGCAAAGCTAGCTGCCCCTCTTCACAGGTTGGTTGCAGAACTAGGGGGCACCAGGTCAAGGAAGCAGAGTGACCAGAGCATCATACCTGGTTGGACAGGGGACTGTCAACGTAGTTTTGACGAACTGAAAACCAGATTGATAACTGCACCAGTATTGGGTTACGCAGATTTTTCACTTCCCTTCATTTTGGAGGTAGATGCAAGTTATGGTGGTTTGGGAGCAGTGCTCTCACAAGAACAAGAAGGCAAGGTGAGACCCATAGCTTATGCAAGCCGTGGTTTAAGACCTACGGAGCGCAACATGCTGATTTATAGCTCCATGAAGCTGGAGTTTTTAGCACTTAAATGGGCTATGACTGAAAAATTTCGGGATTACCTTTTGGGCCATAAATGTGTTGTCTTTACTGACAATAATCCATTGAGTCATTTGGCTTCGGCCAATTTGGGAGCAACGGAGCAGCGTTGGGCTGCCCAGCTGGCTTTATTTGATTTTGTAATCAAATATCGTTCTGGCAGAGCCAACAAGAATGCTGATGCTTTATCAAGACAGCATCCTGTGGGTGTACAAGATTTGGAAATTATGGTTCCTGGTACATCTCTCCCTGAGCCCTTGAGAGAGGTTTTTCAGGGGAAGAAAAGGGAGGTTACTCAAGAGGCTGTTATGGCCTTGCCTAACCATACCATCTCTGAAATCGGTGTTTTCCAGCAAGCTGACCCAACCATCCAGGAGTTCTTGGTTTTCTGGAGGCGGAAACGGCGCCCAACTGCGGACGAACGGCAGCAGGTATCCCAGCAGGTTCTGGTGCTACTCAGACAATGGGACAAGCTAGTGGAGGAGGATGGCGTTTTGTACCGGCAAGTGTTCAAACCTGCTGGTGGTGAGTTAATTTTACAGTTGGTGTTGCCAACAATTTTGAGGGAGGAAACATTAAAACAAGTTCACCAGGAGCATGGCCACCAAGGGGTGGAGCGAACATTAGAACTCCTACGCCAACGCTGTTACTGGCCAGGTATGGCCGCAGAAGTGGCACATTGGTGTCGGACCTGTGAAAGATGCCAGGTAGCAAAACAGTCTCAGCCACAAGCCCGTACATTTATGGGACATTTGTTAGCCTCACAACCTAATGAAGTTTTAGCTATTGATTTCACAGTGTTGGAACCTACAAGCAAGGGACTTGAGAATGTGCTGGTCATGACTGATGTGTTTAGTAAATACACCCTTGCTTTTCCCACCCGAGACCAGCGTGCTTCAACTGCTGCCCAGGTCTTGGTGAGGGAGTGGTTTTTCAACTTTGGCATACCTGTCCGAATACATTCGGATCAGGGTCGTAGTTTTGAAAGTCTGCTCATTCAACAGTTGTGCCAGTTGTATGGCATTGAAAAATCACGCACCACACCATATCACCCAGCCGGTAATGGTCAGTGTGAACGGTTTAACCGTACCCTTCATGACCTGCTGCGAACATTGCCTCCCTCTCGTAAAAGAGACTGGAGCTCATGTTTGCCACATGTTCTGTATGCTTACAACACCACACCCCATCGGGCAACCGGTGAATCACCCTTTTTCTTGATGTTTGGACAGGAACCTCGGCTGCCGGTTGACTTCCTTTTAGGACGAGTTCAGGAACCTGTGGCTGGAAGTGTCCATGATTGGATTCAGGAGCATCAGGCCCGCCTTCAGGTAGCGTTTCGGGGTGCTCGTGACAGGTTGAGGGTGGCAGCGGACCGCCGCAAGAGTCACCATGACCAACGAGTTCAACATGCTCCCCTGAAGGTTGGTCAGCTAGTGTGGCTAAGGGACTTCACCCCACGAGGACGTCATAAGATTCATGACCTATATGGCTCAGTAAAGTATAAAGTCCTCAGAGAGCCCAGTGAAGGAGGTTCAGTGTATACTATAGCACCTGTAACTGATCTAGCTAAAACCAGAAATGTTAATCGCATACTGTTAAAGGCGGTGGTAGAGTCTGGAGAAGGTGCCATTGGTCCCAGCCCACCACTTGGTGATCATCAATTTGAAGATGAGAGGTCAGGTGATGAGGATATGTATGTTTTGGTGAGTAGTAATCCTCCCGCTCCAATAGTGGTGCAGACTAACCAACCTTTTCAGTCAGGGGATCCACAACCTCAGTCGCCATGTCCATCGGGCATTGCTACTCATGGGGGAGTAGCATCTTCCGGCCCTTCACCTGGTCCTTCTAGGGCTCAAAGTGAACCAGTTTTGCGGCAGTCAGCAAGGACAACTGCAGGCCAGCATTCTAATGTTAACCACCTCCCCAGACCAGCAGGTGAAGCTCCACAGGCTGTAAACTCTCCTGATCCTACAGCCAACTCTATTTTTGTCCTATTTAGACCATGGAATTGAGTCGTCGGGGCGACGACACAAAAAGGGGGGGTAGAATGTGGCAGGAAGAGGTGGAGGCTGCACCTGCTGGCAGGGTGATTGCAAGCGGGCCAATAGCGCCAGAGGGCGCTCAGTATAAAAGTAGAGGTGAGCTCCAGTCTGACGTAGTTTGCTGTTGACACACCACGCTTCCGTGTTGAGCTGTCTGTGCGCTGAGTACAGGTGAGGTTGACTACCTGCGTATTTACAGCTGCTTATACATCGTAGTCATGTAGAGCCTTTTATCAGCAGGAATGGACGGGCGTATTTACCTCCACATTGATTGTGGGTGAGGTGGTTCCTGCAAAAACAGTGCCAACATTTGAGCGTTCCCATTTGGGTGCAAGTGTGGAGAGCTTGCTAATTGGAATCTCGACTGTCACACAACGCTGATGCTTTGCCTGCACCAAGTCACTGCTTACTTAGCGGTTGCGAGAGAGAGACCGGCTGCCTGGGACACGCCCCCCACCCCCTCTTCCGAAATCGAAACAAGGAGCGGCTGATCGCATTCATTTCGGATTGGATCGGACTGGGTTGCTCATTTTGCTGTGCCGTCGAGCATAGGGATTTTATGGGTTTATTTTGACATTTTTTATTTCTTTTATTGCCTGTATTTTTAACAAATTGTCTTTTCTTATTTTTATTTTCTAGACTACCGGTGGTGTGCTCGGGCCCTGGATGCGGCGTCCCTTTTTGGTGTGACTGTAGTGATCAGTACCAATAGGTGGAGGGAATTACAAGGAGTGAGTGACTTCACGGGTGTCTGTTTTGATTTCTTTGCTTTGGAGCCTACCATCCAGGACCTAGCTGTATCCACCGGTAAGCCTATTCGGATTTGTTTTGTGAATTTTCTTTTTTGTTCAGATACAGGTCTTTTTTTACTCTGTCATAATAAATTATTATTGTCTTGAGGCCTGTCTCGCTTTTTTGCAAAACCGGACCTGTGTCCCTTTAATAATTCCTGGGTGAAAATCCCGGGTGGCGTTGTTGGTAACAAACGACATTGTATTGTCCAAATCACGGAACGCCACACTCATAATAATAATAATAATGTTTTTTAAAAACAAATAGCGTCAAGTACACCTCGCTGCTGCAAACAGAAAGGGGCGGGGACGGACCACTGTCAGACTCATACCTTATTTGGAAACGGGACCATTGCACACCGGAAGTGAAGGGGGCGCTATTTCCTATATGATCTGCAGCCTCCCGTTTTTATTTTCTTTTTAAATCTGCGATATATTTTCACCTTTACGAAGGATTTTCACTCTCAGAATGTATTTGAACTTCTCTCTTTTATTTACTTCTGCGCAGCTCACAGTTTTTAACAAATTGTGTAGCTTTCGGTGTATTTCTAAATCTGCTCCTTAGTCGCATCTTTTCGGGCCTGCTACTGCCTCTAGTGGCGAGGGGGTGGCAACACATCTAATCTAATTACGTTACCAAATCCTCCTTCATCGGGGCATGCGGGGCAGGTGTGAAATAATTAGAAATAAATGCTGTAGATGTATAACATTGTGTGCAAGGAATCCATATGGAGGCCAACTTTTAATATTATTGAAATAAATTAGCTTTTTGATTTACTCATTCGAGATGTGGACATTTACAGTTATTTAAATCAAGTTCTGAATAACTTTTTTTTTATATAGAACAAATCTGAATGTGTTTTATTTTGCCGGTAATTATGATATCCTTCTGGTTTGATGCACCAGTTAGTACTGCACTTTGCTTTTACTTTTTATGTGTATTCTGTCTGTTACAAGTAACTTTTACACACAACAGAGGAGATTGTTTTAAGTTAATAATTCCTTAGCATTGATTTTAAAGAAGTATTAGTTCAACTGGCAGATTATTTCACTTATGGGGAAAATATCTTGTTAAAAGTATAATCTGTCAGTGGAAGTAGTACTTTTTTTAAAATTAATATTAAGGAATCATTTACTTTAAAAAGCTCCTATCTTGCTGAAAAGTTACTTGTAAGTTAGTTTTGTCTTACTTCATGTACTAAAAAACTAGACCAAAACTACTTGGTCAGAGTTTGTGTTTTCGCAGTGCATTCATTACATGTTAACAGATCAAGAAAAAAAAAAAAAAAAAAGCAATTGGCTGAGTTTTATTTTGGAATATCAGAATGCCACACTTTTCAAACAATTATAATGAAAAACTGTTCAAAAATTCTTTCTGCTTAAACTTTGCAAATATATTAATTAAAATTCAAACAAAATACGCTGAAGTTTGTGTTTATAAGGCAACAAAAAGTTAAAAAAAACAACATTTAAAATCAGTGTAAAAGCTGTGGCGTCTCTCAGCTGCTCCTCTGTGAGGGGCAGCCAGTAAATGCAGGGAACAGTTTTAGTGTTGCCAAACAAATCGTCCAGCAGCCTTGCAGAAGAATCCTCGGCTATTTTGAGAGGAAAAACAAAACAAAACAGAAAAAAAAGACAGAAGTTCAACAAGAATTTATCATCAATCACACCGTATCCAGGTAAAAGGATCTAACATGAGCCGTGGTTCTGACCACCTGTGCTGCCTCGTCGTTTCCTACCGCAGCAGGGATAAATAGCTCAGTCGGTGTAAGATGTTTACAAAACGAAAACTATAGCAGGCTGTGTTAATGTTAAATATGATAATTTCTGATCACTCATTTCTTTATGTGACGAGACTGAAGTGGAAGCTTAGAAGTTGTGCTTAGCATAGCATCGGAACAATTTACACGACAAAAACACAAAAATATCACTTCATCAGAATATCCTACCCGTTTAAAATGAAAAGCTATCGCAGATGTTTGCACTAATCCTTTTATGAGAATTAAATATTCAAGAAAGAATTTGATGTAAATTGTACATTTTGTGATTCATATCCTTAAACTGCTGTCCACTTGTTTTGGCGCTGTAACTTTGTTGATGCTTTTTGGCAGAATCTGTGTGACTTTATCCACAACAACATAGAAGCACAATTTATTCTGTTATGGGAAGATTTCTTACTTGGCCTCACTAAAATCATGCTTATCAATTCTGAGTTTCTCATAAATCCTTTATTGCCACCAGCTAAATATCATATTCATTGTTCCAGGTAGAGAAAGCCATGCCTTGCTGCATTTTACAATGAAGTTAAGTTTTATATCCCGACTATGAAAGACTCTGACAAAAAATAGCTATTAAAACAATTTAAATCTGTACTGCTTTGAGTTGGGAACCGAAGCCCCTTAGCTTTTTCTTGAATATGTTTATCTGTATTTGATTTTCTTGAGGCATAACAAATGTTTCACTCTGTTGTTTTACAGTGTATCTGAGAATAAAGTTTAAAAAAAAACATCCCCCCTCCCCCCCCTCTCCCCCCGCCCACGCAACAGACTTCTTGTGGCTTTGATGTGAAGCAGTGATGTCACTCATCCTGTCTGTGACATCACTGGTCACTGTCTCTGTATTCCCAGATTCCACAGAAAAATTCATTTGCGGTTTTAGGTTCGACACGACGAGACAAGTATCATGGCAGAGAAGGATTATTTTTTGGCAAAAGTAAAAACTACTTCACTGGGAGGAAACGTTTTCCTGGTGGAAAGAACAAACATTTTGGAGAGGAGCTGCGAGAAATACGAGCGCGAAAACAAGGAGCTCAAAGAAATGGTGGCAATGTTGAGTAAAAAAATCGGGTGTCTCCATCGTAGCCAGAGCAAGAGCGACGTTAGAAATTGTCAAAGAGTGAACGAGATGCTACGAAGTCGCAATGAACATTATGAGCAAAAAATCAGACGACTCGATTTAGATTTGGACGAAGCTAGGACTACGACACAGCGATTACAATCTGACTACGACTCCATGGCGAGAATCAATGTGCTCCAGGAACGGACAAACAAAACTATAAAAGAAAACGCACGGGATTCTCTGAGGAAGATGACAGAAAAGACTGAATTACTGGAAGCGGAAAATGACCAACTAAAGAAAGAGATTGTTGATTTGAAAATGAAGCTGGACAGAGTCAAATCCAGGATGGAAAAAAAATCAGAGGATGAGATCTTGGTGCTGGAAGAAACGCCAAAGACCACTATATTTCACAGAATCGGGCACACTTTTCTGGACATGTACGAGTCGGGAACGATAGGAAATTGGTTGTCATCATGGTTCTTTTAATTTCTAAAGTCTTCTGTGTCCGTTCCAGGAGCACATTGGTTCTCACCATGGCCTGATTCTACCCCGGAAAAGGGTAGAGTGCCTTCTCCGGGTCGGGGGGGGGGGGGGGGGGGTGTCCTGCCCCAAGAGGAGGAGTTCAAGTATCTCGGGATCTTGTTCACGAATGGGGGAAGAAGCGAGCGGGAGATCGACAGGCGGATTGGCGCAGCGTCTGCCATTAAGCGGGTGCTGTACCGGTCCGTCGTGGTGAAGAGAGAGCTGAGCCAAAAAGCGAAGCTCTCGATTTACCGGTTGATCTACGTTCCCACCCTCATCTACGGTCATGAGCTTTGGGTCATGACCGAAAGAACGAGATCGTGGATACAAGCGGCCGAAATGGGTTTTCTCCGTAGGGTGGCTGGGCTCTCCCTTAGAGATAGGGTGAGAAGCTCAGTCATCCGGGAGGGACTCAGAGTAGAGCCGCTGCTGCTTCACGTCGAGAGGAGCCAGTTGAGGGGCATCTGGTCAGGATGCCTCCTGGACGCCTCCCTGGTGAGGTGGCTCGGGTACGTCCCACCGGGAGGCGACCCCAGGGAAGACCCAGGACACTCTGGAGGGACTATGTCTATATGAGGGGCTATAAACAATGACTATGGCCTGGGAACGCCTCGGGATTCCCCCGAAGGAGCTGGAACAAGTGGCTGGGGAGAGGGAAGTCTGGGCCTCCCTTCTGAAGCTGCTACCCCCGCGACCCGATCCCGGATAAGCAGAAGAAGATGGATGGATGGATTTGCAGTGAGTAGCTTTGTCCCATGTTTATTAAGATTGCGTCCGCCTCTTCCAAAAAAGGTGAAAGCGCTGCCAATAGATCTAGAGGTTATTGATGAAGGTCACTGAGCTGGCAGAGCAGGTTTTAATCAGCCATTTGTTTATCATGCCCAGCCTGGAGTGTTTTTTGTCTGATGGAATTGGACCACTGAGAAATAACTTCATTTTTAACTTTCCCATAGTGTTCAGAAGAATATTAAAGTCCTTTTTCAGAAGTTTCTGCCTTGCCAGATTGTTGGCTCCAACATGCACAACTAAAGTAACATAAATATTTGGCCGATCAGCGGTTAGAGAGAGAACTTTACGAGTTAAATCAGATACAGTGTCACCAGGAGAAGAAATCACTCTCATTTTCTTGTGATTGCAAACGTGACTGATTCCATTTACTGCCTCATCTCCAACAATAAGCACTTTTGGGATACCTTTTGTTTAGCTGGTGGTTTACCTGCTTTGTCCTTTGGGTTTGGGGGGTGGATGTGTTGGTCTTGCCTCATTGTTGATGTTTGAAGGCGAGGTTTCACTCAGAGGCTCAGGCTGGAGTGCAGAAAATCTGTTTTTCAGTGGGATTCCCACAGAGTCAGAATGTCTTGAGGCCCGGGCTGGTCGCTCTGTCCTTGGGAGCGGGGTCGGTAGAACCGATTTGGTTGCAGCTGCTTGTTTGTTTTCTTTTGGTTTAGCAGGTGTTGAGGTTGAAGGTGGGTTTCGGCTCAGAGCCGGCCACGCTGATTCGTCCAGGTGAGGGATTTCTCCCTGTTAGTTGTCTCCACGGATCTGCAGTGTGAGACTTTTGCTTCGGCTTGGCACCCAGAGCGTTCCAGGGTGAGCTGCTTGATGCGAGGCGTACGGCCTCTCCGTTGATTTGAGGAAGAGTTGTCTGATTTCCACAGGTAGCGTTGATCTCAAAGTTCACCTCCAGCTGTTTGATTTTCATTTCTATAGACTGAAGTCGTTGTATAATACTGCTAATGTCCCTTGGGGTTAGCTGGAGGCATTTTGCCCTGGTTCAACTTGGAGATGAAGAAAAGTAAGGTAAAAAAATAAAAGTAAATGTAAGAAAATCCCCCAGTCCTTAGGTTTGAAGTAATCCAGTTATCATGTCGATAATGTAAATATAACTATAAAAACTGTCACTTTAAAATGTAACTCACAGGCAAAGTTATCAGTAAAGACGAGAGAGAGCAGGATAAGCTGTTCCTCCTTCAGCTACCACAGCACAATATGTCAAAATTTAATCGATAGAGTGATTTATGACCTTAATAATTAATTGCTTTTAATTTCTGGTGACTGAATGCCTCCCTCTCTCCCCCTCCTTAAAAAATAATCATTCTTTTGACATCTGTTAATCCCATCTTTGTGACACTTTTTCATAAACTCCTTCTCACCTCTATGATTTTTTAAAAAGAATACAATTAAGTATGAAAAACAATAAGTGTTACACTTAATCAGTAATAATATATAGTATATATTATACCTAGAGAAATGTAAATAGATTTGGAGTGTTGTAATACCTCTAGTTTTAAACAGATTGTCTTCCTGATACACAGTGTGAAGGGGAGAGGGGTGACCCCTGCCCTGCTCAGCACACCATCTGTGTGTGTGTGCGTGTGTGTGTGTGTGTGTGTTGGGGGGGGGGGGGGGGGGGGGGGGTCAGTCGTGAGAGGAAAAAAGCCCTTGTCCTTCCGTAAGAGTGAAACATACCTCTAAATCACAAACATCTAAAAAAAAAACCCCTACAGTTTAACTGGTAGCATGACTAGTCAGTGCTGACTACGAGTTTGTGATTTCCTTCATCCATTCAAAAAACTAAATCTGTAAGAACTAAACTCTTACATACGTATAAATTGCATATCATATATTTGATATGCAATTCAAATATATGCTGCATATCAAACACAAATTCAATCAGTGAATCTGTGTTTATTTCTTAAATACCTTTTCTCGCTGAGACTTAGTTACATCTTCTATCACTGGAAATTAAAGGCAATTAATTATTAAGGTCATAAATCACTCCATTGATTAAATTTTGACATAAGGGTGACTCTATAGTCTCTGTTGTTCACTTATATATGTTGTTGAAGCCTGATCCTAATGCTGTGAAGCATTATATTTAGTATCTGGGTTAAGGTGTAGATTAAGTTTAGACTGAGGTTAGGAGTAGTTTTGTGTTCTGGTAACGTCAAGGTTTGGGGTTGTCTAATGGTGCGTTCACACCAAACGCGTTACGTCAAAAACGTGCCCAAAGCTTCAAGTTCAACGCGTGTCCACTTTGCTGCGTTCACACCAAACTCGTTTTAAGCGTCAGGCGCGTCTGGTTTACAGTCAAAGTCTATGTGGAGGCTCGACGAAGGCCGTTGTGCGTTTTGAATCGTTTGAGGCGTCAGGAGCGTCCAACGGAAAACGACGGCTAGAGCTGACGTGCCCTCGACGCGCCTCCACAGTCTTTTAATGTACACCAGACGCACCAAATGCTAGTTGTCAAGCATTTGGCATCAAGCGTCTGCATTCAAAGTGCACAGGCGTCGACCTTGAAGCATCGGAGGCGTTTTTGATGCAAGTAACGTGTTTGGTGTGAACGAACCATTATGGTGCGTTTACCACGAGGCAATAAACCACTTTAAATATACAAGATTACAGTCCTGTTCCCACTAAGTTACTGGTATGATTTTCATATCTGTATTGACACATTTTGAGCTGAAAAACAGGGCTTGCAAATATCGGCAGGCTAATAATTTGCTGTACCAAAATAAGCATCCCTGCTAACTCAGACACATAGTAAGGCTTTCTGCATAATCACACCTATTATACAAACTACTGGTATGAGTTTCATATCAATAAGATTATATTTGTGGGAAGTAGACAGGCCATGTATATATCGGCAAGCTAATAATTAGCTTTGCCAAAAAATGCATCCCCCTCTTATCTTGAAGAAATAAAGAGTTAAGATTGAAATAACCTTTTCTGCATAATCACACTTGTTCTATGAGCTGCTGGTATGAGTTTCATATCAATAGGACAATATTTGGGGAAAATATATAGGGCAAGCAGATGTTGGCAGGCAAATAATTTGCTTTCCCAGAAAATGCATCCCCCTCCAAACTTGAAGAAATAAGAAGTTAAGTGGGATTTCACCTTTTCTACATAATCACACTTGTTCTCTAAACTACTGATATGAGTTTCATATCAATAGGACAATAGACAGGAGATGCAGATATTGTCAGACTCAGATATTAAAATGAATCTTCTCCTATATTAATAGACTGGACAGTTAAGGGCGATATCAAATGTCCTACATAATGGACCTCTGTTTTCTCATGCTTTAAGTCAGGGGTGTCAAACTCACTTTTTTTAGGGGCCACATACAGCTTAGTCTGATCTCAAGGGGGCCACACTAGTAAACTCATTGCAAGATTAAATAGAACTAAAACAAAAGTGGGAGAGAAAAATAAACAGAGTAAGGTTCAAATATTGAATGTTGATGTTTTGTTAATGTCATTATTTGAAATATTTTGTTAAATAATGACTATGTTTAACTACTAGCTGACAAAAATCATTTTAATGTTCTTTGTTTGTTCCGTATTTAGAACAGGCCTTGGATAAGGGGTTACTGTTACACTAATGATTCAATTTATATCATTTCAGACACATAGTCATTTTTGGCAAAGGTCAGAAAGAAAGGACATTAATTTACGCTATTTGCTCATAATAATAATAATGTTTTTTAAAAACAAATAGCTTTCAATATTTCCAGAAATAAGACAGTGCAGCACCCAAAAACTCCGTAAGGGTCCGGTGAGGACCGCGATGCTTGTTTTGAAAATTTGACAGAAATTCTCTGAGCAGTTTAGCAAAAACATATTCGTATTCCTGGATCCGTCGTTTTATAGGGAACTTTTTAGTTTATTTCACAGCCTTGTTTTTTTTTGTTGAGGCGGAATGGAAAGAGTAGCGAAGGCAAAAAGTACAGGAAGGATTAGAGAAAGGGTTAAAAAAAAAAAGACACACAGGAAATGGTGAGAATAAAAAAAGTGAAGGTCACAAAAGGTTATCAGAAGAAGAGTGTCACCCCAGGGTGGGATTAACTCAAACCCCTGATCTGCCCACCCACACATAACTGATCCAGCAGCTGTTGACAGAAGTCTAGAGTAATTTCTTGGTTGTCTACTTTTTACTTTTACTTGCGCAATAATATGTTGAAGTAATGCTACTTTTACTTGAGTACAATTCTCGGCTACTCTACCCACCTCTGAAAATGACGACATGACTTTGGCCTGCAAAGACTGTCGTCGTCAAGACGATAACAAGCCACTGAGCTAATCCAACGCATGAACTTCTGACTTTGGCACACACACAGTCGCCATACAGACACAGTTGCACTCAGTGGCTCGCTGTAAGGCCCGCTGCTTAATGCTAATGGGTGAGTGCACTGTTTGGGGTCAGCGGGAGGTCAGGAGTGGACGTCCGCCGAGAGATATTTTCCATTAGGTCAAGTGTCGGAGTTTGTTGCTTCATCGGTTGCCTCCGGCCTCGCCATCCAAACTTCCCTCCTCCTCTCGCCGTTGAATTCTTGTCGCTTTACTTCCTTAAAAGTTTTCACGCGCTGCTCCTGTGCAGGTGGAAAAGGTCGGGAACTGTTTCAAGTCTAGACAATATGGATTTTAAGAGCATTTAAATCTAGAAAGTGATCAGCAGTTTTCGATTTTATTTCCTGCTTCAGTGGGTAAATGTGTTCTTCCTTTCTCATGTCAATCTTTTGCTTCTCCTCTACTTCCTTCCACACTTCCTCATTCAGTCTCTCCTTTTTGTTCTTCTATTCCTTTCCCCCTTAAGGATTTGGGAAACATTTATACTTCCTTTCCTTCTTCCATTATTGGATTCTTGCTTCCTTTCCTTCTATGTGTACTTCTGTCCTTTCTTCCCTAGAGTCCTTTCTTCTTCACCCCTCCTGGTCTTTGTTTCTCTTCCTCTATTTGTTGATCCTTCACTTCTTTGTGTTTCTTTTGCCTTATTTCTGTCCTTTCTACCTTTACTGTTACGTTTCTTCGTTCATTCGCTCCTTTATTTTCTTCCTTCCTGTATTTCCTCCTTGCTTCCTTTTTTCTTTGTGACATTGTCTTTCTTTCCTTCGTTGTGTTTGCCATTTATTTGATGTGTCCTTCTTCCTTTTTTTCCTTCATCATATCCTTTATTCCTCCTTTCCTTGTCATGTGTCCCTTGTTCCCTTCCTCCTTTCCTTCTGTCAGTGGTTTTTACAAATCCTGCCTACATGTATATCTGCCATAAAATACTGCTATAGTTGTGAATACTATATTTTAATTTGACTATAACAGACTAAGAACTCTTAATGTTAAGATTTGAAAAGTATGTACAGATACAATCACCCAAGCAAAATGCAACCACTTTCAATGTAGTTTTACTACTTCTCACCTGCAAATGAACAACAGTTCCTGTTAATCCTATAAATCTCTTTGACATGCAATAATCTAAAGACGTGCAATCATTTAAAGTGGCTTTAAACTCAGCTGTAAACTAATTCATTTGGACTGATTCACGTTTTTCCCCTTCACACATTAGGCGCTGGATTCTTACACCGCAGCTCTCTGCGTGTGTTTGTGCGCCTGGTGATGTTTGGTCAGCTGTAAATGTTGTTCAGCCTCCTCTCCTCCTCCGACACGAATCGCAATGAAGTCGTCGAAAGCTTCGTTCGGGTCACGCAGAACACATATCCTAACCACGGCCGTGAAACCGCGTGGGAATCCCACGAGGAAGAAAAAAGCAATAGACACAAACGTTTGTGCCAATTCCCCGTTTCTCCTCGTCGGCGCTCCGTTTTGTAATTTTCGTGTCGCAGTCTCGGAACAGGAAGTGGGTGAGTGGGGGGGCAATGAAAGGCAACCTTTGCAGAAATGTGGCAGGAAAGTATTAGCTCATGCTTTGTTCCACGGAGACCGTCTATTGACCGCAACAGGAACGAAAACCACAAAATGCCGCATTATTAATGTGGAAGGAGCCGCAAGTGGAGTGTTGCACTTCCTGTCTGCGCACTGACGTCACGCACAGGTGACTGAACACGGAGTAAATCAGCACAGGGTCTGTTTATATACAGAGAAAGACGCAAGTATCCCTGTTGGCTAAACACGCTGCATTCCTGTAGCTCAGTGTTGAGTTTTATGAAAGCTCAGTTTATAACACTGCAGTTAAATGTTATGGATGCAGAATTTACAGTGTTTATGACCGGAAAGAGGGCGACACACACTTGATAGAAAACACAACACTGTAACTACAAAGTATCGTTAACTACATAAAAAAAAAAAAAGAAATATGAGCTGTTCAGTGCTGGGGATTATTCCCAAATTTATTCCACAGGACTTTATCTGACCTGTCTGTCTTCATGATGAGGTTTGTTCTTTAAAACCTTGAGGTGTTCACACAAACAGCAGCATTTATGCTGAGATTTAATTTTAAAAAAAAAAATAAATAAATATATATATATATATATATATATATATATATATATATATATATATATATATATATATATATATAAACATGATACTCCTGAAAGTAACGCCACATCATATTTAGGATTATCCGGTTGGTATTGGTGGAACTCATATCTGCAGCAGAATGTTCTGGTTTCATTTTTAGAAAGCCATTTAATATTTTTCCTCACCTCCTAGTCCATGTGTGTGTGCGCGTTTCACTTTGTGTAAAATAAAACTGACTGACTGTCACAGCAGAGCTTTTTCCAAAACAACGTAAATATTTCTTTTTAAAATTACTAACAGGAATATGAATCAAATTTTGACTTTAATTTTAAATTCCCTGAACATTCAGTGGATTAAAACGTGACGCTCTCTCATCTCGCTTTGCACGCTCTGACGCTCGGAAGCAGCAAACGCTCACCCAAACATAAACAGGTTCTCTGAAGTGTTTTTCTCGTGAACTTCCTTTTGCCGCAAGTGAAAAAGTTTCGAGTCAGTTTTTACTCAGGAAAACTTCCTTCCTTCTGTAGTGAATTGCTGTTTTGCTCTTTATGGTGAGTCCGAGAACGCCTGGTGGAGTGCTGGTGTGACTTTACAAGAAATGGTGTCAAACACATTTGTATAATTCTTATTTAAAAATTAAATTAAATAAAGTCGCTCTGCATTCTCATCTTCTCCAGCTATATTCTTTGAATCTCAATCAAATTATGCACTTGTACCACTCAAAATTTCCAGTTCTCTGAAAAGACACTTGGTGAAATCTGGGCAGATTAGAATAAAACGGAGCAGGATATTTTCATTTGCCATCATCACGTTTTCTTGAGCCGGAAAAGGGTAGAGTGCTTGGCTCACCTGCCCCAAGTGGAGGAGTTCAAGTATCTCGGGATCTTGTTCAAGAATGAGGGAAGAAGGGAGCCGGAGATCGACAGGCGGATTGGTGAAGCGTCTGTAGTGAAGCGGGTGCTGTACCAGTCTGTCGTGGTGAAGAGAGAGCTGAGCCAAAAAGCAAAGCTCTCGATTTATCTACGTTCCCACCCTCATCTATGGTCATGAGCTTTGGGTCATGACCGAAAGAACGAGATCGTGGATACAAGCGGCCGAAATGGGTTTTCTCCGTAGGGTAGCTGGGCTCTCCCTTAGAGATAGGGTGAGAAGCTCAGTCATCCAGGAGAGACTCAGAGTAGAGCTGCTGCTCCTTCACGTCGAGAGGAGCCAGTTGAGGGGCATCTGGTCAGGATGCCTCCTGGACGCCTCCCTGGTGAGGTGTTCATGTCCCACCGGGAGGAGACCCCAGGGAAGACCCAGGACACGCTGGAGGGACTATGTCTATATGAGGGGCTATAAACAATGACTATGGCCTGGGAACGCCTCGGGATTCCCCCGGAGGAGCTGGAACAAGTGGCTGGGGAGAGGGAAGTCTGGGCCTCCCTTCTGAAGCTGCTACCCTCATGACCCGACCTCGGATAAAGCGGATGGATGGATGGATGGATCATCATGTTGTACAAAGAACTGAAAGGTAGGTTGTTCAAAACTTCAGTCAGTAAAGAATTTCCTCTCACGGTTTGATTAAGTCTGGCATAATTCAGATTTGCTGGTGAGCTTTGGATCGCTGTGCAGCTGCGTCACCCAAACACACTCGCAGTTTAAAAACCCAGAACGTTCTCTTCCAGGACCGTTTCATGGAGTTAGAGTAATGAGAGCAAATTGCAATTCTACCGTCATGTCTGGCTGTTGGTGTGACGTTCTCTTTCTCAAATGCTGTGTTAGTTTTACGCCTGATGCAATGGGGTGCACAACTTCCAAAAAGTTAAGACCATTGTTTCTCCAGTCGAAAGAAGAACCAAACTTTTTGTGCATCATCAAGAGTTTTATGTGAGCTGTGTCTCTGTATTGTTTTTCCACTGGCTTTGGACGTTTCATAGACGCCATGTTTGCCTAAACATGTTTAATGATGAGCTGAACAAAACTGAGTCAGGGGAGGCCTGCGGTGCTTTAGATGTTTTTTGTAGGGCTTGTTTTTGGTGACCTCCTGATTTATCGACGCGTCGTTGGAGTAATTTTGGTAGACCAGCCAATCCTAGGAAGAATCCTCTCTGCTTCCTGTTTTTTTTTGTTTTGTTCTTCATTTGTGGATGACAGCCACTGGATTTCCCTGTGAGCCTTTTCAAACTGTCTTTCTTTCTCGTGATTTTGACATAGTTTATGGTTGATCAGTTGATTCATGATTAACATAGAGCTAGCTTGGCTTGGATAGCTTTTCTACTTTAAATAAATTAAATCACAATTAGAAATGTAGGGTTTTTTCATATTTACTTCACTTATTTTTGTTCAGTATTAACATTTCTTTGATTATCTGAAATATTCATGTGCGACAAACAACTGAAACGAGTGTAAAAATTCCCGTTTTATCGAAATGTAAGAAAAGGGGGGAGGGGAGGGAAACACCTAAGAAACTTGTTTATGTGTTGTTTACACAAGAAAGGTGAATCTCAGATCCCATCACACAAACGGAACAAGCACTATGTCAAACAATTAAAAGAATATTTTAAAGGCTCAAAGTTGCTGTCTTTGCTGAAGCATCGAGAGCAACGAAGGCGTTCCCACTGATGGCGATTCATACACAGCTCTTCAGAAAGGAACCATGGAAACAGCACAGACAAACAAAAACAGACAACCACTGGCATCACCGGTGTTTGCTGTGCTTCAGTGATATTTCAAAGCGGCTGTCTTCATAACGTAATTAGGTCAGCTAGTAAACAATGATGGTTTTCACTGGCATCTTTTTTATTTTCACCCCAGGTACACAGCGGTTTCCCCAGAATGCTGATAGCTGGCGAAGCGGGAGAACTGCACGGTCTCTGCGGGGATCACATCATGGAAAGTATGAAGGAGAGCAGCAACACAAAAAGAGACTTTATTTTCTTCCTTCCAGAGAGAGAGAGAGAGAGAGAGAATGATTTTCCGTTTTCACATCACACTGAGTTATACGTTGTTCCCCCTAAAGCAATGACACCTCTTACAGTTGACCCATTGTGTCGAAACGTGTTCGAACCAAAGTGGCTTTGGACGAACGAGCGCGTTCCAGACTGAACGGCATCGCAGTGTGGGTGTTCGGCACGCTGAAGACTTTTAGGTGAAGGTTTCTTCCATGTGACTCTGTGAAACAGTCGTCTGCCAGGTTACTCAGTCGTAAAACGCTGAAGGGAGCTTAGAGGGGTTTCTCTTCCTGCGACATCAGAGACCAAACGAGGTCGGCGGAGAGAAGGAAAAAATGTTGCTGCTGCATTGATCCAAATGAACGCTAACAGCAGTGAAATACTTTGCAGTAAAAATAATTGGATTTTTTCCCCTTACTGTACCGGTGCCAAAACAGATGCCTGCTGGGCTCACCTTAGAATCAGTTGCATCGGCTAAACACGAAATCCATTCAGAGCAACTCAACCAACTGTAAATAGAAAGTGAAGGTGCCCACATCCAGACAAAAGGGTTTCCTCTCTGTTCTTCTGAAGACGGAGATCAAGAGTGAAGCCAGACGCGTCGAAAAACCCAAATATCAAAATTCCGCTCTCGGCCCCAAATCGCGGCGCAAGTTTCAGAAGAAACGACATTTACGTACGGATCAGAGAAAATGTAGATCTGTACACAATAAAAAGGACGTTTCCTGGATTGTTTCATTAAAAGCTGCCCAGTCTATGTAATGTGCTTCCATTTTGAAGCATTCACTGCAAAAACACTACATTTTACCAAATAATTTTGGTCAGGGCCGTTTGGATCATCACTCTACTCGGAGTCTGTGTGAACTGGCTTCACTGAGACGAATGATGCAAACTTTGACATGATTAGTTAATAAGGACGATGATGAATAGATAAAGAGAGGAAACTTTTACGTTCTTGGAAAGCTCTGAGCTCATGTATGCCAAGCATCTGTACAATATGCAAAAAGCCAAGCCCCAGCCAGGGATCTACATACTCAAACGATTTCTGCTCTTTCTACCAAGAAGAGATAAATAACATCCAGAGTTACAATAAAAACCCTTGATGGTTAAAGAAACGGTGCAAACAAGGCACTTTGTGTTCATCCATTTTTTCTTTCTTTTAAAAATCAACTTAAAATGTTTGGGTATTTGATCATTCAAACCATGAAAAAAAAAAAGTTAAAATAAATGATTAATAACACCAAATTGAAATGAAATTCAAGCGGCTGCGTCATGTACTAGCATTCACTAACTTTTGAATGTCAAAACGTAAGAGAAATTTTTATTCTTGAGTTGGATTTAACTCTGCTGAACATTTAAAAGTTGCCAACGTGGTAAAGGAAATCGACAGGGACATGTTCAGTTGCCGTCATTGTACATTTTTAAAACCACCAGACTTTTCGTACGCTGCATGCAAACGATTTCAAGGATTTGACTACGTCTAAACTTCTGGTAACGCATTACTCTCTACCGTTGCAGGAATTGGCTGTCATGAGGTGCGGTGCGAGGCGGTGAGGCAGACGCTGAGGACCCAGGTAGAAAATGAATAAAAGATGATTTAATGATGAATTCAGAAAAAAACAACAATCCAAAGTCCAGGCAGCACAGATAAAGAGCAGAAGGCTAAGGCCCAAAAAACTGGTAGCAACTGGAAACTCAATGGATGACAGTAACCGATGTTAACCAGACAATATGACAAGGACCTGGCAAGGAACAATGAACACAGGTGGGATTAAGTACACAGAGGGTAATCCAGGAACGAGACACAGCTGGGAACAATCAAGGGTAGACAGGACGATACGGAGACTCAACTGACACAGAAACCTAAATAAACACGCAGAAAAACCCAAATCCTTACAATGGCAGAAGCCATGCATATTAAATGAACATTTAGTCGCCTTCACCTCTGTATGGATAAGCAATGCTGTAAAGAACAATACATTTAATCCAATGAATAATTTTGTGAAGCATACAATACTCTTAAGATTATTCTTATGTCAATCATCTCCATCACTCTAATCTTATTTTTTTTTTTTGCCTCCCCATAGATAAACTGAAGTCTTTCATAATGAAAGCATGATATTTGGAACATGGACAGAGAGAATCACAGAGAAACCATTTCAAACGCTAAAATCTAAACTCGTCTTTTGATGACGCGGCATCCGTTGTTTGAGGCTCCAGTGATTTACTTAAGGGAACACTGGTCATTATTATTATGATGATGATGAACCTTCTCTGTGGTTTCAAATGACTTTTCTGGATCAAGCTCATGATTTGCAAGTCACAAGGTAGCCTCTAACAATTACGCCCATGGCAGCGCACACTGTCATGAGTTTCTTTAAGCAGGTTGTCAAGCTCAGGCAATGAAACAAACCTTTTCCTGCCTGCACATGTGAATAAATCTCAAGTACTTAATTGGAATTGTCTTTTTTTCTGAAAAGGTTCAGTTGCTTTCTATGTAAGCCTGTCACAATAACAAATTTTACCGGACGATAAATTGCCCCGAAAGTTATTGCGATAGACGATGATGTTGTTGTTTCGAGATCAAGCGATACAACTGTAATGGCAAAAACGTTTTCTCAAAGATGAATAAACTTTCAATTGTAATGAGCGTCTAACACCGGAAGTGGACGACATTTTAAATATCCCAAATAAATAAAGAAAACAATAAATAAAATTAATAATGAAGTCTTTGTCAAACAAAATTATCCTTCAAAAAAGGGTCTAGTTGAGACCAAAACACCAGACTGAAGAATTTTAGCCTCCGGTATTTGGTAGAAAGAGACAAGAGAAAAATGATTAATCATGCAGATGAAAATGACTGAGCTCATTTTAATTTACCAGTTGATTAATTGATTTATTGTTTATTGTGACAGGCCCGTTTCTACATAAGGAGTCTGGATTGCTATGTCCTGGATGACCGAGAATCTAGGCTGGATATTCATCTGAATCAGTTCGGAGCTATTACCAACATCTAGAAAACTTTCTTCATTCAGCAATTAAAAGGCAATGTTGGCCATGAGTAAATCAACAGATGTTTCTTAGTTGTTGGTGGGAAAAACCAAACCGTTTGCCGTAAAAGTTCTTTAAAGCGAGGATTACGTGAAAACCCACCAGTTGTATTTAAAGCACTGAATGTGTTTGGACAGTCGTCAGAAACAGAGTTATGGCAAACATAAGTTCAATCTTCAATACGCGTCTTCTGCATATTGATCAGTTATGCAACATCTCTTTGGTTCTGAAAATCCAACGTGGAGCACCTGACCCTCTTGTATGATGTGAATGACAAGTGTAATCTGTGGTGTTTGCTGATGGTGTGTTCGTTGATCTTACAGGCTTATAAAGTAAAAATTGACATTATAAAGTTATCAAACTTTACCAGCTCTGCCAGCAATTGTGACTGCAAGCTGCAAGAAAGCCAATGAGAATTGTTTCCTGCTGTGCTCAACAACCACGCTAGCTACTATTTTGCTGATCTTTCAAATACAAACATTATATTACGATGAATTGTTTTTGTCACTTCAAGGCTCCGTTTGAAGTGACACAAACAGCAGCACAGTAAAAAAAGGGGGTAACTCCGAACGCCGTTAGCAATACGAGCCAAACACTTCACCTCCCACCCTGGTGTAGTGTTTGCCTTGTCTGCCACTTCCAGCTACCCCACGGGAAACACACACATGCCCACACACACATGCACACAAATAAGACAAAGGGGATTAGGAAAGCAGGCCCACGGCCAAACAAACAAACTATCACTCTCCCGCGGATCTGTAGAAGAGGAGCAAGAGGAGCAAAGGGGAAGGACCTTCTGGCTCGAGCGCGGACCGGATCTGGAAAGACTGCAGCCTACGCTATACCCATCATTCAGCGCATCCTGGCCTCCAAACAGGTGGGGAGGAATCCCGTCTCACACATTGTTTAATGTAACCCTGTTTTATGGTGCTTTATGAAACACTAAAGCTCAGCATTTCTGGAGGGGCGGTAGGGGGTCACTGAATGATAACTCAACACACAGGGGTGAGTTATATCACTGATATCATTAAGGAAGTGTGAGAAGATTGTTACTCAAGTTCAAGAATCCTGGTACCTTACCCCTGTCAATTTAACAAACAGAACAAAAAACCCTGCTCTTTATCAATCAGTAGATTTTCTGCTGATTTCAGTGGGATTCTTGCTTAGACAGCCTTTGAAAGACACACTTTACGGAGATTAAAAATAACTTTTTACCAACAAGTCATAGTAAAATGTGTTAGTTAGCAACGAGAATAGAGCTAACAAGCTAATAAAGATTTCCATGGATTCTTGGAAAAGAAATTTAAGCCAAATTTTAATCCGTCGCTGTACAACATTTTGTTATACAAGCTTTTTATTTGTTTGTTTTTTCTATTCATTCAATTACAATTTAAAATGAACGTGTCACAATTCAACACAAACAAAAGTTTTGAATGAAAAGGAGTAGTTTGAATAAAAAAAATCTTAGATTTTCTACTTCTTCTCCAAACGTCAACCACCACAATCAACCAAGGATCAATCAGCTTAAATAATCTGTGAACCCTGCTTCTCCTCACACATTTGTTAAAGCTGATATGCCTTCAAAATGGAGAGAGTACTTCCTACATTTTCTGATGTACATCAAATATCATCAGCATAACGAGTACCATTTCACGCACCCACTAACTTTCACTTATGGAACTTGTTGATGTAGAGAGATGATGTAAAGAAAGATGAAGTGGCAGGAAACTCACCCTCCATGAGCTGCTGGGCTGCAACCATCCTGCACAGCAGGGCGAGAAGAAGGGCAGGAGGCCACCTGTGGTGATGCAGCAGACACACACCATGAGGGTTGGGGTTAGACTTTAAGGTAAATTTAAAACACCAAAACCAAACGAAAAGTCCGTATTCTTGATTTGAAGTAGCTTTTCGTGGGCTGCGATCGAAACCGACGCATACAAATCAAAATACACTAATAATCCCAAGTGGGTTCTGAAGTGTAGTTGCCATACAAAAACTTTGTTAAAGTGGTTAAACCGAAGAACTTCACACGCCTTACAATAAAACAAAGGACGTCTTCTTACCCTTGACACATTTTGCAGAGTAAAACACAAAAATGCTGCTTTGGCAGGCAATTCCAGCTACATGTGTGTGATGAAAGTGCGGCAGACTCTGTGCTCCCTCTGTTCGCCCTCACCGTTCAGACCTGAAGTCACACTGCGACTCTCTGCCTCTCTCTCTCTCTCTCTCTCTCTCCTCCTCTCTTTCTCTCTCTCTGCACAAAGACTCTCTCAGTTTGGAGCCGAGTGACTCCCAGGATCCATGGACTAGGGAAATCTGACTCTTAAAAAAAAAAAATCCCCCCTCCCCTCCGTATTTCTTCAGCACGCTCAGTAGACCCTTTCTCCTAACCTTCTGCTTTAGATAATTTTATGGCCGTTTGAGATTATGTCATGTAAACCTTTGGTCATTAAAACTTATTGCTGTAACTTTCTTTGCTATCTTTACTTGTTTAAACATCCATTGACTTAGGTAAGGAACAGTTTGGTGAATCCTAAAGTTAAGAAAAATTAAAGTGTTAAAGTAAACTAGGGTCGACCTTACTGTTTGCTAGCTCTGATGCACAGATTTTCTCTTGGTAACCTAATCCCCAACTTCATTATGTATTCAACCACCATGTAGTTATTGATCATCCATGACCACAGGGAAAACAATGACTTTCTCAACTTTGTTGTAAAAGGGCTCATTCTATCTTTACTTTGGTGAAACAGCTGGACCAAGACAAACTCAGTAATTTGTGCAAACAGTATTTTATAGTTATCTAAAGAGGATGGTTTAAGGTTTTTGAAGTAAAGATCTAGTAAAAAGGTAAAAAGTAATTTATCTAATGTGCAGCAGAGATCGGTCTTTGCATTGTTTTTTTTTTTTTATGTGAATGTGGATGAGTTGGTTCCCGGAGGCTAAAGCTATCTGCTAATCTGTCGGGTACCAAGAGCAAAATGGTCTACTGCCATTTTGAAACAACTTTAAAATCCCACTCTGATTTATGGGAACACTATTGCATTAACATTTGAAGCATTCTTTCATTTGCATTGCATGTTTATTTACACCAGTGGTGCCCAAAGTTGGTCCTCGAGGGCCGGCATCCTGCACGTTTCAGTTCTCTCCCTGGTGGTACCAACAACCTTTTCAGCAGGTCAACGTTCTTCTTAGGCCTTCTAACGAGCCGTCATTTGACCCAGGTGCATTAAACCAGGGAGAGAACTAAAACATGCAGGATGCCGGCCCTCAAGGACCGACTTTGGGCATCTCTGATTTACACAGAAGACCCAAACTTTCAAGTGAGATGAAGGCTGGAGCCAGTGCGCCAGCAATTGTCTTCCTGTGTGAAACACGTGCCGATAACGGAACATGTTAAATATATATATACATAAAACAATATTGCAGCGGTTTGGGTAAAAGGGATTTTTTTATTTTTACAGTGTCATACTTTGCTTTGAGTGAAAATGTTTTATATGTTCATCTTTCTATACGAGTTTCCCACAGAGTCATCATTTATTGCGGATTACGGATTGCCCACATTCCTCAACTTTAACAGTCGATGGCTGTAGCTGTTCAATGCAAATGTAACAGAGAGGTTCATAAAAAATGTGTTCAAATACACTGCTATAATATTTTTGAACTTGGACATGAAGTCTACTTTGTTTTCAGACTAGTCATGAGCTCCAGCCTCCAGGACCAACGAATCTGGATCTACACTAAATGAAGAGACTTTAAATAGAATCTCACTAAAAAAAAAACTCGACCCATTTTCCTTGTTCCCAAGGAATCATGTAACAATTCCCCATGTAAAAACATGCAAACTGGAAACGTGAAGTCAAAGTAACTATTTGTTAATTTTGCTGTAACGTTTTATAAAAGATGAATTGAAAACTAACATTGTTGTCAGTTTATTTTTTATGGTGCCTGGTATCTGGTGGTTCTCTTGACCGGAGACCCTTAAACTCTGCTGTGTTGTCCGTAACTTACAAAAAGAAAATGCTAGTTTTTTTTTTTTTGGATCAGTGGTTTTGTATTTGTATTCCACCAACTCTTCTTGACTTTTTCAGATTAGAATCACTACACATGTAACCAAAACATAAGTTTAGGCTGGATTACGGTACGTCTCATATGTACTTCACTGCACAGGATATCCAACAGGGTCTAGGCTTAAGATGTTTAAACGTTCCCAATCATTTCCTAATCAGCTCTATCTGTTTCATACTGTACTGACAGGTTACTTGTTTGCATGTATGATTTTTTTTTAGCTGAGAATTGAATCAATGGAGGGTTTGAATCTGTCAACTGTGGAGTTGACCGGTAGGGAAGCTTAGTTGGGTTTCATTGTCCAGAATAAGTATTTTTAATCCCCATACAAAAGGTCGCCGACTAGGAAGTTTGAATAGGTGAGTGTAGCACCTGCATAAATTATATCCTAACTCTTTCACAAAGAACAAGGTATTCAGAGGTTCACAAGGCCAGCGGGGAATCTGAGAAATAATCCATCTCGGTTCACGCCTCGCTATTAGAACGATGCTGGAATGATAATGGCTCAGAAAAAGAGAGGATCCCACCGCCCTCCTTTCTCCCTGCAGCTCTTTCTGAGGTGAAAGCTTTATTTTGCCGTTCCTCCTCTGTTTTCCCTCTTCAGCTCCATTTAGCTCAGAGGCGAGCGGACACACCAAGAATTACTTGAAGGTTTACTCAGAGGTCAGTGGAGACTGTGGGAGAAAGAAAAGAAGCCGTGGTGGACGTGAGACATCGTCCTGCCCTTTACCGAATACTGTGCCGTCATCGTTTGTAACTTTTCTCCTTAGCTTGGAGAAAAAGCTAAATGTAGCACATGTTCCAAATTTGTTTTGGAATTTTTTCCGTGTTGATCGTTTCTGCAAAACCAATCATCTTGTGAAGTTTACCATCACTGTGAGCGCTGGTAAGATTCCCGGTTTTATAGTTGTATTTACCGAACGAGTTGTTGTTCACCTTCTTGACAATTTCCACACACACAAAAACAAAAAAAAATCCCCACCAGTCTGGGTTAATATTGGGAAAGAATATTGTGACCCAGTTTGCAGGAGTCCCTCTGTTTGTTTTTTACACTTATTGACAAACAGAGCAGTATGTCTGTATATTTAAAATATAATCTATCTCACTTATTAATTTGATTTTCCACAACAATCTAATTCATCAAAAATCCATCTGAGCTGTAATTATTCTTTACTTAAGCGAAACCTACTTGCATACTTTAGAAGTATTTTTGTAAAGAAACGTCAACATAAACAATTTCATGTGGACTCCATAAAGAAAATTCCTAAATTTTCGTCATTGAAAATGTGAGAGTTCAATACTCTCAAATTGAACATTGAGAGTATTGTTAGCTGATGAAGATTAGTGTCCATATCTCTCATACATACATAATTTGAATTTCTTATTACCCATTTTAAATCTGAGGAAAAGATTGGAGAAAGGAGGAAAATATTTGAGGGCTGGCAGATTCTGATACCAGAATACAATCACTCGTATTCTGAGACAAACAAGCGTTGGTGTTTTTACTGTCTTTGGATTTAAGAATCAAATTGGTAATTGTCCAAAGAAGGCAGGCAAAACCAACAAAGGAGACTGATAAAAGAATCCCACAAGATATTTAGACGTTTCTCTTCACAGTAACTTGCCAAAGTATTCATACCCATTTTATGCTGCATTCAATTTTGCATGTTGCATTAAGAAATGAGCAGTGTATTTTATATAGTGCTCATTATAGTCATGAAATAAAACAAAGTATATGTTTTATGCTGTACAAGGAAAAATGGTTTTATATCTTTTTAATAAAATTGCCACTACACTTTTATACTTCTGTTTTTGTGGTTGAAGTTACAAAACAAAAGCAACAAGCAGGAATGTTTGGGTTCATAAAACCTTTTCCATTCACCAGCCAGTGTTCAGAGAAGCCATCATTTTACCGTTTTTGTTATTCATCAGACATAAACTCCGCTTTATTTCATGCCTGTTGTGCCTTTTTTGGTTTTATAGGCCAACATTTTCAATGGCACAAGAACAAAGTGCCAAACTTCGGTTTCTCTCGTAAACCCTCGCCACGGAGCCACAGTTTAACAGACAAGTTGTCGGGTCGTGATTGAGACAGCGACCACAGCGTGTAGCTGTGCAGGTCGCTATTGTCGCTCTGTGCGTGCTGACCCAGCTGACCGCTCTCTGAGGCAAACAGGAAGCCATTTATCCCCGGACCACATCTGCTGCCAGCTCTGAAGTTCTCCCTTTGCTCCTTTGTGATCCAAAACAAACAATAATTATTTTAGGATTAAATTGATTTTTGGAGACTGAGCCCCGGGCCGGTTACGTAAAGACTTGACCACAATCCAGCTCTTGTCCCGACAGGATCAGGCCACCTGCTGGAAATGTCAGAAAATGGTGAGAAAAAGTTTCTAAGTGTCACACGAAACGTGTTGCGCTTTAAAATTTAATACATAAAAACATAGACTTCTCTAAGACTGACATTACATTTTAAAATTGCAATTATTTTGTTTAAAATCCTAAAATGCACTCATTACAGAAAAACGTCAATTTTAGAAAAAAAACAAACCCAATTGAATAAAGTTAACTTAAAGCATGAAGAGTATCTACTTCATGTAGAAGTAGATACTCTTCATGGCTTTCTAACAAAATACGTCTAAAAGATTTGCTAATATACAGGAGAAGAAATGCATTTGCTGCATTTTCATTTTGTTACTTAGTCATAAAGATAACACAGTCAGAAAAGGCAACAAAAACCTCAGCAGAGAATTGACAAATCCAAACTATTGATTAGCTCATCGTCAATACTTTTGTGTGCGTTCTCTGTAATGAAAACCTTTTGTGAGATTAATCATTTCTTGAGAAACTATATGGTCTGAAAAAAAGTTCCAAATACATCTGAAACTGGCTCTGAAATAAATAATACGTGTTCGTTTAGTCTCCATTTCACTGTGAACTTATAGTAGCTAATGGTGGATGCAGACAGCAAGAGGTTCTTCTCCAGGAAAACGGTCGCTGCTGGATCAGACCCTGTCGATGTGAAACGTCAGTTCTTTCAGAAATAGTACAAGATGTTTTTCCCCAGTGTGGCCACATGATGGCGGAGTGAAAACAGCAACAAAGTGAGGAGCAATGGAGAGCCCCTCAGACAAGTTCCCCTCCCCTTACAGCAGGACTGCGGCACTAAAACGCCGGCTGGATCTTGTTTTTCCGTCTGCGACAGTGTGGAAGGAGAGATCTGTCCCAGCATTAGTGCCACGGCGTTTGTTAACCTCCAGCCTGGTTTCCGACTGCGCCGTCATGTTTCCTCCAAATGTGAAATGAATGAAAGCTACTAGACGCTAAGAGTAGATGGTGATGACCTCCCGACCTCCTCCACGAACCAGCAGCACACGGTCCAGGCCTTCCATTAAAACCTCCAAGAACTCCATATCTGAGAAACGCACCGTGGTTAAGGACAAATCGTACACATCAGCCGGTTTATCCAATTTCTAATTAGCTTCTATGCACCACAAACCTGGAACAAGCTTCCAGAAAATTGTAAAACAGCTGAAACACTGAGTTTCTTTAAATCTAGATTAAAGACCCACTTGTTGTACTATAATAAATGACACACCAACAACATTTTGATGTCATGTTTCAGTTGTTGATTGTTGTGTTTTCATGATATAAAGCACTTCGAACTGCCTTCTTGCTGAATTGTGCCATACAAACCATTTTTGATTTTATTTTGAAGGTCACACTCACATTATCAAATACATTTCCATATTAAATGACAGGCTGACAACGCAAAAACATGACTGCTAGGTTAATAATCTCTGTAAGTGGCCCCGTTGTGTGGGTATGTGTATGTCTCTGTGTAATGAACTGGCAACCTGTGCAGGGTGTACTCCGCCTCTCGCCCAATGACTGCTGGAGATGCGCACCAGACGTGGTAAATAATCATAATCAAAAAGGATACAGTTCTCTTCGCCTTTCTTGTTCCTCGGTGGGCCCGGCATGTTGAGCAGGACCAACTCGGAGTCTTTGGATTTCTTCTTCACCACCTCATTCAGCTTCACGGCCGTGTGCATCCGCCGCACGTTCGCCTGGTTGCTGCAGGAAAATCGCATCAATAACCGTGTCGCTAAGTAAAATTTTGGGTTATGAGCGAAGGGTGATGCTGTAAAGCTGGCATCGAAGCGAAACGTTGCATGGCCACAATTGTGATTATACCGCTTGCAAGTGAACTCGCGTTGAGTTTTTAAAGCTATTTTTGCCACCATGCACCCCTCCCTCCCGTTTGAGGCGAACTGAATGACACAGACATGCAAGCAACAGTTTCAGCGCATGCAACCAAAAAAACTGAAAGACGGAGCAACTTACAGATTCTCCCACTCACTGGGGAAAGGAGAAAAAAAGAAAGAAAAGCACAATCATTCAAAATTGTCACCAAAATATTATTCTTTCAAAAATATTTTAAACTGGAAAACTATGGATATACTGAAAAGACAGCCCTTGTTAATGTTAGAGGTTGAATGAACTGAAAAACAAAATAGTCAAACAGGGCCGGATACACTGAACACAGTTCTCAAAATCCAGTTCAAAGGTTCATTAAGACGCTAAACACGGGAGCTGAACCGCTTATATTTGGGGTGCGATAAGGGGTTTCAATTTTCTTACATCATGTTCTGCTGGTTCTACTTACGGTTTCATGTTGAACATGTCCTTAACCGCCATGCCTTCTCTGTGCTTGTTCCTCTCGTTCAGCAGCTTGTCTTTGGTCCACGTCATGTGGACGTGCTCGGGCGTGGCGCCGGCCGCTTTGTCGTTGCTCGCAGAGTGAGCTGCCGTGTTCCGGTCGTGAATCAGCTGGGCCTAAGCGGCACACGGGAAATAGAAATTTGTGTCACTGGAATAATTAATCAAATGGCATCCTGGAATAATTTGCACAGAAGTACATACAAATACAGAGATAAAAAAACAGAAGACCATCTCTATATGTGTGTATAGTCTGTTATAGGAGGAGTCAAGTGCGAAGCAGGTTTGATGAAGATGGACAAAAGTTGAGTATAGAACCCAAACACATTGATTGTTGTAAAGAGGGAAGAAGTTAGGTCAAATAACAGGAGATTCAAAGTGTTGAACCGCACAGATTTATGACATTCACCCCGAAACAGAGCACACAACATCCACAGTCCCCCGTATATTTTGTGAGAAGTCTAAGCTTGTACGTATGGGTGGAGCGTATTTTTGGAGGAGCGCTGCCAGACTCGGCGATCAGCTCACTCACTGTAACTACAGCACAATTACGCCGTTATTTATTGCAGTTAAACCTCCAACTCCAGAGCTTCACAGAAAATCTTACTGACTTTTACTGTGTGAAAAATGAGAACAAATGAATTAAAGTTGCTATATTGGCTGTCAGTAAATATTTCAGTAGCAATAGCTGTGTAGAAATTAAACGAGCGCCACCCTTCAATAACCTTAATATAACTCTTTTTCGAACCAATGGTTGCCAAGCGATGGGAGGCATATTTACAAAGGATCCAACGGGATGGCACCTGAGCAGATAGTCTGACTAATTATCAGAGATCAGCACATTTGGCTGCAGCAGGAAGAACAAAAATGTAAAATATTCTGCTCAATAAGCAGTTTTCCTTTAATGCTACAACTAAAATTAAATAGCAGCAGCCAACAGAGAGAATAACTGCAGCTGGGACAGTTGTCCGTGTTTAAAGTTGCTTGATGATAACTTTGTCCTCCTCTAGTGGCAGCTTTTTGTTTTAGCTAGAGCAGTGGATCCCAAACCTTCTAGTCCAAGCAACCCATGTGGAAGGTTTACTTTAAAAATAAATCAGTTCAAAATATTATTTTAAACTCACTTAGGTTTTTGTTGTGTCAAAAATCGTAAGTTTTTGTGGTTTTTTTTTTTTTTTTTTCCTTTTTGAGGAGAGCAAATGAATTAAGAATCAAGCAGGAAACTGTGCTTTCTTAAAACAAAGTGAAAGAAGTTGGCATCTCCAAGGGTCCCAAAAAGAAAAACTAGAAGTAAAGCAAAATGTTATTTTTTAAAGAACGATAAGCTTAATTTAAATGAAAAATCCAGATAACATTACCGAAACTCAATGTTTCTAAATTGTCTGCATGAAATCAAATTTCAGATTCACTCTGCCACTCACCCTGTCACCAAGGAAACGCCGACGTATTGACAATATTACCAAAACACTGGGTTGTATCACTAAAAAATACCAGGAGAGGTCTTGAAGCCCCTCTGTCAAAACATCTGGCCTCTTTTAGGGGTGAGTGACCCACAGTTTAACCCCTTAACTGTCATGATGACACCGGCTTACATGTAAGAGTTTTTGACTGTGACAGTTAAGGGGTTAAAAACCACCAGAGTAGAGCCTGAAAATTTAAGAATGGAAAACACACAAATCCTTTTATGGATGCAATCTCGACTAAAAACCCACCTGTCTAGGATTGTATTTGTAACGTAATCAATTACAAATTTATTGATGGAGCCTGACTTAATGCTTTGTTTTGATTGTTGATTCTATGTTGTGTTTCTGTGTTTGTAATGATGTAATGCACTTTGAAATGCCTTGCTGCTGAAATGTGCTATACAAATAAAATTTGATTGATTGATGAGAGAAAGCAGATATAGAACAATCTTTTTTTTGGATTAGAAGATCCTCCAAAACCAGCAGGAGCCTGAAATTACTGCACTCAGCTTCTGCTGACATACCCTTGTCAAAGCCCTGCAGCTGGAATGACTGGATTATGTTGGTGAGGAAGAACGGTAGGAGGAAAGTGTGGAAGGATGACACTGTGGATGGTTGTGACAAGCTGTTTAGTTAGCTTGGCTACCTCATCCTCTGGAAAACGCTCTGAGTATTGTGATGTTGTTTTGTTTAACTTTATGTAGCTTTATAACTGTAACAAAAAGCTAATAATAATAAATTTTTAGATTAAAAAAAAAACTGAATAGAAGAAAATAAATATTACCTCCGAAATGTACGGTATTTTTAGTTTTCAATACAAAATAATTATGATGCACCATTTACCTTTTCTACATTAAAGTGTAACAAACTGTTATGAGTACTTCTGATGCGCCGATACGTTGTGTTGGTGCTTTGAGATGAAAAGTTTAGGCAAACCACTGAAACCAGTACAAACGGCAAGTCTGGAGGCCTGAGATACTACAGCGTATAAAAGATGCATCAAATATAAATGAGCTATGGATGATTTACTGCTTACTTTGGTAGACTTTAGTAGTTTGTATTGCCTGTGCAATCATACCTCTCTCTCCCTCTCGGTGCGGGACAGCTGCATCTCTTTCAGCATTTGGGACCTCTGCTCCATCTTCAGAGTCCTCTCGTATGTGAAAGCCGAGATGTCACTGTCATGCTGCGGAAACATACAGAACGCCTTCAGATTCAGGACGCAAGGCAACTCGCAGTATTATCAGCATACAACTGTTGCTATGCTACGTTGACTAGAGGAGCAGTTGGGGCGGCACCATGTTGCCTCACCATCTCCACCACCTCCACCTCTGCGTCCAGGCGCAGTTGGTACAGAAACACCTGCAGGTCCTTTTTCATCTGGATGGAGTTGTCGTCCAGCTGCGCCACCGTGAAGACTCGCATTTTGCATTTCCTCCACACCTACGAACACACCCGCGTGAGAAACTGCCGACGGCATTTGAGCGACCTGCAGGTGAATGGGTCACGAAAGACACACACAACCTGTGGCGAGCACGCACCTTGTGCTGCATTAGCAGGAAGGGCAGCAGCATGAGAAGCCCGCCGTCGTGGACGATCCACCACACGTCAATAGAGCCCTCCTTCAGACGCTCGTGGTTGTCGGGGAAATGGTCGATGTTCTTCGCAACCAGCAGAGCCTGGTGGGCTTCTGTCGTCTCTCTCACCGTCTCTGGATGTAGAGGAATATTTTAAAACAAGCCTCAAGCTGCTAAACGGCTAAATATCTGCTGCACTCGTGTCATAAACCGAAGCGCCTGCTGTTGATGAATGGTTCAAAAATTGTACAGGACATTTAGGCTGTCTTCACACTGCAGACCAAAGTGACCCAACTACAATTTTTATTTTTGCGTTAATGCGACCTAAGCCACTTGGAAATCCGATACATAGCCGACCTTTTCAAATGTGACCTGAAGCTGAAGCAGCCAGGTCTCATTCATCCGACCTGAACGTCACTGATACTCGACAAACTTTACTATTTTGTCCTGATACGTGCAAGCAGGAAGAAAAACAACAACCATGGTGGACTGTAATGAGGATTAAGATGTTAAAGTGCTGCTCCGGTTGGACAACAACTTCAAAATCGCAAGCTATGCTCCACCGTTAGCCTCCATGTTTACTCCCACAAACACTGAGCATGCTCGCTATGTGTGACGTTATCGTGCCCCCTACTGCGCATGCGGGACACTTTCAGATCGTTTGCACTTCAGTAGATATATGTGACCACAGAGAGGTCGCATACAGTATATTTTGCAAAAAACCAATCCAATTTGACAAAAAAATTGGACGCGAGTCACTTCCGATTTGCACCACAAACTTCAATGTATTTTATCAGTACTTGTGAACGTAGCCTTCGATTCTAGAGACGTTATCGTTCTCTGTTGAAGGTCGAAGGGAATCTTTTTTCAGTATCTGGTCAAACTGGACGAAAATGTAAAACCACTAATCTCCATGGAGTAAAATATGTCTGTCACATAAAAATACTATCATGTTTCAGAATGTATCCCGACTTTGATCCAGGCAAACTTACACTCGTCAGTGTGTTTTCTCCAAACACAAACAGAACGGGTCTGTAATACTTCCTTCTCCAAATAAAAATTAGAAAATAAAACTAACTGCGCTTCTGTGTGGTTTACCTATGAAGTTCCTTTGAGCCAGGGAGTCTCTGGCCTGCTTCCAGCCTGCGGGCCAAGGCATGAGGACGGCGTTGTGTTTCATTCCTCCCAGTCCCGCTGACTGGATCAGAATGGAGAAACCGTCTCGCAGGCTGGACGACACAATGACGTGGGAGAAGCCCTTGGTCCGCTCCGCAGCCATGGCTGCTTTCATGTTCTGCGGGAGAAAATAAAATCCAGGTCAAAGATGGAGTGATTATCTGGGAGAATTATTTGTTACAGTACTTTTTTCCAAGTATAGCAATTACCTTTATTTATTTGTACTGAAACTGTTAAACACATTTCACATAGCGTGCCAAGTCTCTAGACTCAGAGATGTCAGCTCACCTTGTCACCCTGAGAGCAGACTATTTGCCACGACATTCAAAAGACAAAATGGATGAGTCTTTTGTTGCTCACTGTTGCCATGCGGATGAGGCAGAGTGGTGAATCAGGTTGAATTTGATGCAGAATTTGCATTCTGGCAGAATGCAAATTTCCCACTGCATTCAGACGCAACATCTGTCACATATTTCCTCAAAACGTTGTATGTTGGGGTTACCATAATGAATGAGAGTAAGACTGAGGAGGAGGAAGTTTTTGGCCACATTTAGCGGCTAAAAAAAAAACATGTTTTTGTACTTCATTCTATTTCCAATCGACTTGGACATGGAGTAGTTTTTGATGGAGTGTTTACTGCTACAGTGCATGATAGAAGTATCTATTTTCCTTGCTTTCCACATTATTTTATATTACAACCCATTCATCCATCCATCTTCTTACACCCTTGTCCATGCTATGGTTGGGAGGGGTTCTGGCGCCCATCTCCAGGGAGACATTTTGGGTGAGAGGCAGCGTCACCCTGGACAGGTCGCCAGTCCATCGCAGTCGTATTACCACCATAAACGTCAATGTTTTTTAATCACTATTTTATACAAGAGACCAACAGAGATCAGTGAATAATTATGTAAAAACTTTCACTTTTTTATAACAAAGAACCTGAATAATATATAAATTTGTATTCAGAACCGTCTTTCCTGCAAACTGCAGTTTTAAGTACTTGAAGGTTTGCAATTTTCTCTTTGTTTTCCTTGCACGAAACTTTCTATTGTTTAAATTGTCACAGCACTAATAACTGCAGAAGCAAAAGATGTTTTGTTTTTTTGTTTTTTGTTTTAAATAATTTGCATTTTCCAGAAGTTTCTCTTTCACCGTGCCAGTGTTTAGATTTTGGTTATTGTTTACAACTGCATTTTGTAACAATGACAGTAAACCCTGACCCTTCTGTTGTGATGCTACTTGTTCGCTATTGTTCTCTAAACTAAAAGGCCGTCACAACACAGCTGGATTCATAATCAGATGAAATTATTTACTGGCAGGCTGTTTGGTAATAAGGCAACATCTGAAGACACATAGGTATTCATGATTTTATCTAAGGATCTCAGATTAAAAGGGGGGTGGATACATTTCAGTTTTTATGTTGATTAAGAAAATATTTCAATCAAGCATGTTGATGTTTTGGGTTGTAATGTGACGAAATGTGTAAAAGTTCAAGGAGTTTGAATGGATTAGCAATTCGGTGTTATTTGCGTATAAAAAATTACTAGTACGAGGTCCAAGTGGATACAAAAAAAAAGTAAAAGTTTTTACGTAAGAAGCTACAGCAAGAGGCACACCTGCTCTCCAGCGATGGCGTCCGCCTTGCGCGTCATGTACGTTCCCTCCAGGACTGAGCCGACGATGGTGAGTCCTTTGCCGGCTTTGAGTTGCGAGGTGAAGGACAGGAGACGGGGATGCTTCACTTTCAGGTCAGAGTTCAGTTTGCACAACACCAGCAGCTGTGGTCTGCAAAAAATAAAAAATAAAAAACATTTGTCGAGTAGAAGAGAAACACCGTAAACACATCTTTGCATTAAAGTTGGAGTGATCCTGTGTAGACGTAAGGAACGGCCACCTCCAGTTTTTGGTGTGCAGCGGCGCTTCCTCCAGGCGAATGAGAGCATAGCGTGCTGCGTTCAAGGACAGCCCTCTGATCCCGTCGCCCCACTCCTTCACAGCTCTGCATTAAACAGGACAGAGTCAGCTCTCCACTCAAATGTTCATCTCTAAATTATTTTGATGTTGTAATGAATTGCACTTCACTAACTGCAGGACCATCTTAAAGACCCATAATAAAGTGAAGATCTGTACGCGCTAATTTTCAGGATATATTCAGTCGGGCCTTAATGAGGAAAAGGCTTCATTGTTAGAACAAAGCTGTCCCTGTCGTCCAAAAGTCATTACTAAATCCTTGTTTATAGTGATTTTGAAATAACCTCTTGGTCTCGAACTTCTGAACTCACCCTCTGTATTCGATGTATTTGTAAATACAGCCAGCAATCAAAATGGCACCTATGGCGTAATACCAGGAGCAGATGAACATGAGGGAAAGACAGAGACTCATGCCTAAGAAGGACAAAGTCCTGCAAGAAAAAAACGATAAACATGTCAAAATGTATCACTTTCATAACGTTATGTCCTTTGCACTCTTTTTAATGTCAAAATACTAAAGTTAACTGTGTGTTTAAGACAGATTTATCTACAGTTGTTTGGCTGTAAATATGACACATCCAAAAAAAAAAAACAGGAACCAGAAAGTAAGAAAGGAGGAGGGCCCAGAGGACAAATAAATGATTAGGGGAAACAAGGAACAAAGGATGGAACAAAAGACATGTGAAATATAAAAAGAAAGGATGACAGGAAGAGAAGGAAGCAGGAAAAAAGGAAGGAGAAAAGGAAATACAAGGATTGGACGTAAATGGTGCACAAGAAGGAAAGGAGGAAGTGAGAACGCAATGAAGGGAAAATGAAAGAAAGGAAACAATAAGGGCACAAGAGAAGGAAAGAAGACAGAAGAGGGAAAGGAAACAAGAAAAGAAAGAGGGAAAAATGCAACAGGGAAGAAATGGAGATGATAAACAGAAAGGAAGATTTGAGACAAAAATATGGAGAGTAAAAGGAAGGAAAGACAAAAGGAGGGAAAAGAACTAAGATCTTTAGGAAGAAAGGATGTGAGGAAAGGTGGAATTCAAAACGTTTTCCCACTGGGTAGAAACCCAGTACTCTGAGTTACTTCGTCTCTCACCAGTGGTAGAACTTGAAGCGCGGCCTCCAGTTGGGAGTCCGGAGCAACGTCTGAACGGCACAGGCCAGGTTGACAAACAGGTAGCACATGAGGAAAAACCTAAAAGCACAAACGACATGGAGAGTTTAGTGATGCAAAGTACAGCGAGCAACACCAAAAGAGAAGGTGGGTGACTTCCAGCAGCGCACATGGAGAGGATGGGGGCCACTTTGTCCAGAGAGGCAATAAGGATCCCAATCTCACAAATCCCAACTGTGAGCAAAAGAGCCCAGGTGGGCTCTCCGTTTCTCTTCCCATGACCAAAGACCTGAGAGAGACAGAAACACAGAAGACAAGAGATCTGATGAGGTTCCTAACAAAGTACTCTGTTGCTTCCAGGTCAAAGCTCTGTGGTATTGTGGAACATTTACTATTATTGGTGAACCGATTGCAGTTTTCTGGCCAATCAGTGATTGCCAATCTTTAAAAACCCTGACCGGCAGATTTACATTTTGGCTGGTACTGATTTTTTTTTGTACACAAACGAGAAACGAGTACCAGTAACTTTCTAAAAGTTTCTACAATAACGAGAGAGTTAGTGGGTTTGTAACAGTGGGTGATTTTTTTTTTTTTTCAAACAAAAACACAGTGGGCTACTGGTGGACGGTGCTAGCATCCCTTCCATAGGACTTCTGGGGAAACCCTGTATCCGTTTCTCAAGCAAAAACATATTTCTTGCAGCAGTTGATCATCGTCTATGATGTATGACAGAAACTGTTAGCAGAATAGCATTTCTAAAAAAGAATATGTAAAAAAAAGTACAAGGTATCTTCCTATCTCCAGATGGCCGGGCGGCATCAGGACTTTCCTAAGAAACCTGTGAGATTTGGTTGGTCAGCAATGTATAATGTAAAATCAATTATGTAAAATAAATGTTAAAAATAAATGAAGATAGGGTTAGGGTTCTGGGTCATCAATTATGAAAATCCTGCTAGGTGGAACACTTGTTTTTGTAACTAACCTTTATCAGAATCAGAATCTCTTCAAGTAAAACTCATGCATCACCTACCTGTAGCAAAGGGATGATGCCGTCACGAGCAATGGCCTGCAGCAGACGGGGGGCGCCAGTCAAGCTCTGCAGCCCCGCCCCGCAGCAAGAGAAAAACGAGCCAATCACAATCACCCACGGGGACGGCCAGGCGAGAACACCAATCACCGGCATTGTTTTCACTGAGAAACCAAACCTGGAAGGAACCAGGACATTCTTTTTAGGTTTGCCTGGTCTTCATATTTTCTAATGGCGTAGCTGGATGTTAGCATGGCAACCAAACTATAACAAATACTGCTTTGTACACTGCTTGTCTTTAATATTTCCCTTTTCAAATCTACAAAAAGCACCAAATAAATGCTGCCAGTTAACACCATTTTTTCTGCACAGTAGGATAAGTGTCATCTGAACGTCGTCTTACTTGTCTCTCAGCACCACTCCTTCGATACAGGCTCCAAACAAAAAAACAAAGGAGATATCTTATAGTGACATTAAGAAACTGTCACTGCCTGGTGTCTAACATATGTGCTCCACAGAACAAATGAGGATTACAGCAAAGTCAAAAGCAATCTATCAACATCAGTAGCAGAAACACATATAGAGGATACAGAGGAAAGAAGTGGTGACAATTGCCAAAATGGTTCCCACTGGGATGGATCTCTGAGCGTCTCTAAGATCACCAGATCGGTTTGAACCAGCCATGATCCCTAAAAAGAAGACATAATAAATGTACACATATCAGAAGAAAGTCAATTTGAAAGATTCTACATTCAAGACAACATATTCCCCTTATTAATGATCCCTTTTGGCAATTGAGCCTGAATTGATACCTGTGACAGAAGGGAAGTATATCCCAACTAACAATGTGAAGTATGTGGTGATGTCATTGATGACATAGTACTGATCTTTGCTTCCAGCTTTGACTGAAGGCAATTTGGGGGAGATTTTCTTCTCTATGATCATGTTGGCGTCATCATAGTTGCTCCACAAGTTTTCTAATGAGCAAGCAAAGAGAAGAGCAATCAGTTGCGTTGAAAACTTCAGCTGATGATCATAAAGACTTATTATTTGGTATTGACAATCGGATAAGAGATTATTTTTTCTTATTCTCTCCTTCTCACCTTTGATAACGTCGCTCCGAAGCCCAGGTATGGCCACAATTTCACTCATGTTGTTGGATTCGAAGAAATCGCAGGTGGAGTTGAGGCCGCAGAAAAGGTTCGTCACCAGTTCCGTCTTTTCGCATTTATCAAACATTTCGTTTTTCAGAGCGCGGTTCCCCAACATACAAACGCTGCAAAGAAGAAATGGTAGATTGTAGCGCAGCCGATGGAGCACGGCTTCTTGATTTCAGTAATCTTTCTCTGTTAAGCCAGCTTTTAATGAAACACCGGCTTTGAAAGGCTTTAGGACAAGCACAATCTCAATAAATACCATTTAGTGATAACTGATGTTAGCACGTTTTATTGCACATGTAATGATTTATATCTTCTTAATTCTTTTATACACACAGTGCTATCAGTGCCATACAAATGTTTAGTAAGGCATTTGCTATAGTGTTTGAATGCATAACATGCTTAGATACAGTTTGTTATTGAAGCTTAGGAGCATAAGCTCTTGGTTAAGTCATAATAAATATCTTTCCCACAGTCAGAATCAGACTTTGTATGTAAATAAAAATCCAGCCAACAGTATCCGTTTCTTGTATTTATCTTGCAAATAATTAGTGCCAACATTTTTGTGAGCACCACTAAAACACACCGGTTAGCTTAGTAATACAATAAATTGTTTAACTGACATTTTGACATTGACAAGCTCACATCTGGTCATTGAAAGCGTATTCTCACAACAGCACACAATTTACAAACACAATTGTTTCCATTTTATTCTTTTTTCCACTCACTTAAACGCTGGCGGCTCGATTAATGTCTTGGCGGCTCCCGCATATATGGCCATGATGGAGAGAGCCACGCAGGAAAGAAACACTAGAGCCAGTTTGTTCACATACCTACAGACGGAAAAGAACAAGTGGTGAAAAAGTGTCCTTGGATGATTGTTTCCGTGCTTTTAATCGGCGCGGACACTCACTTCACCCCAACAAACACGACCAGAGCCATCAGGAGGAGGCAGCACGTCCCGTAGATACGCATGTCGTTTTCGTCTAATACCTTCATCGCATCGAAAGGAACGATGTACATCTGGAGCAGACGGAAAAGAAAATAGAGCCAATGAATCCCAAAGCCGCAGCCGATGACTGCAGATGAAGCTGCCACTGCGCGCGGATCTACCAGCAGGATCTCTATGGTGCCCAGGATGTACAGTGATCCAGCGAAGGTGGTTCCCAAGTAGAAACAAAGACCCACCGCTCCTCCAAATTCTGGTCCCAACGACCTGGAGATCATGTAGTACGAGCCGCCAGCTGCAAAGAGACGAAATTCACAGTTATGTTAACGATATTCGTCAAAAAAAAGACGATGGAGATAAAATTATTAAAAAATGCTCCCTTGATTGGACCATATGTCACAGACACGTTTTCACGATCATGTGTATGTGTGGCATGTGTGCTCTAGCTAATGCTAATTTAAGAGTCACAGAATGATGAGCTGTACTTCATTTTGTTCTCCAAGCCTGTTTTAAAGCTTCGACAGGTAATTACAATCGATAAAGAGAAATTTAAAGAATTTTCAAAAACTTGGAGCTCTAATCAGCCGATACTGTGAACCTGCTTTCTCAGTTATATTTTCTTATTTCATGTTTGATAAATGATGCAACGGTTTCTTCTCAACTTCATTTCTCAAATAAAATGCATCAATTTAATTACTAATTGATTAGTTATTGATTCTGGTAGAGAATAGATCCAGTATTCCAATTTCAGTTCTGTAAAGTATTAAATTAAAGTTAAAGAATTTAGGCTTCAAATAAATATTCATAGAGACAAGAAAGATTCATTTTATTCAATGATTTTAAGAATGTTGATAAAAAATATGAATAGACTAATCAATTAACACAGGATGTTTCATTATATCCCATCAGCTACCCAGAAAGAAACATCCCAAATAAAAATATTTTCAAAAATACCACCCTAATTTATTATCTAACATATCTCGAATTACTATATTTGAATCATTTCAGTGACTGCTGCAACAAATATTTTGCTATGTGATTCAAGTATCAAGTATTTGCAGTGTTTTTTATACTTCAAGATTTATATTATCCTTGTGTATTCCAAAAGCTACAAATGTAAATACAGTAATTTTCAGTATAGCTGCAAATCCCAGACATTGATCATGGCAAAAAGGATATAATATCCACTGTTTGAAAAAGACGTGAATTTAATCTACCTGGTACAACTCCGTTAGTTGCTATGGCACTCATTGATATGGCGGTGAGTAAGGTCTGAAGGACAGAAGACAGATGTTTAGATGTAAGCAAAAGAAACGTGATTAAGTTCATCAGTAACTCAAGGTCACACATTTTTACCACCAAATGCAAAACAGAAATTTGACAAAAACATCTAAGGATTTAAATTAAGAGTACTGTTGATGCTGATGAGAAAAGATGAGCTTTACTAACAAAGTGTTTCCAGAGATTACCATATTTTTCTGTAATTGCAGAGGCAAGTTGTAACTGCAAAAAGCTGCTTTCATCAATTCATAGCATGAAGCGTGTCGCAATAAGCAATTAATCAAGCAATTGATCACATGATAAATAAATTGATTTAAGCTGTGTGTTGTTGTTTTGTTTGTTTTAATTCGGTTTGAGTTTTAGTCTTTTTGTTATTGTGGGGTTTGCTGGGTGGTATTTAAAAGATCTTTCAGTTCCAGTGTTGCATTCTTTACCAATTTAAATGTAATGCTCTTTGAGAAGGCAGACTTGTATTATTATGCCATTATTAATATAATATTTAAAAATGATCTCAAAACAACACAATTTATTGTCCAGCAAAATCTGTTGTAGAGTTATACATATAAAGTTTCTGCCTGGGTCAGTGTGAGCTACACCAGGTGATGAACGTATGTCTCTTTGACATAAATCTTTAAATAAATTTATCTAAGAACTCCAAATTTTCCTTTTGCGTGAACTAAAGTTTTTAATTCCATCCTCAGATCATAATTAAGAATGGTATAAAAGTCATGTTGCAGTAGAAATAAAAATAAGACATTTGGGGTAATTTAGAGTTTCTCTAGTTTTAAACAACACATGCTCCCCTCTTTGGAAGTGGTTGATATTTTATACATGTTATCACTTTTAAAATGTGGTCACATCAAAGAAGTGTAAATTAGCCATGCTTTAAAGCTTAGTAAATATTCTTGATGTACCAAAACCAGCTCCATTGATTTAAGGAACCATCAGAAGCATGGAGCGTATATACTGAAGTTGTGTTCGCATTATATCACGAGTCCTGCTCAAGCTCATTTCACACTTTTCAAACACTCAGTGCTCTGTTTGGCCGTCTGCAGCTGCTGACGTACAGGACTTTAAAAAACACAAACTTTCTGTTCTCTTTGCGAGGAATTCTTCTGAGCCCAGCCGTGAACTCAAGACGGGCGTTCATTTCTATGCTTCGGTTTACATTAGGCTCGACCTCAAATACGTTATAGTTAATGAGTTGGACTTTATGGAATGATGCAAGCGGGCACCCCGAAAAGGATTCCGAAAAACTCACGCAGACGCAGCACATGGAAACGATGGCCAACGATTCTAGGATCCCTGCTGTGCCTACGATCCAGGTCAGGCGGAGAAAGAGGACGACGCCTAAAATGTTCTGCATGCAGGGCAGATAGACCCCAATGAAAGTGCCCATCTGAGGAACCTGGAGAGAGAAACACATACAAACATGGGAATGTCAGACGTCAGGATTGCACTAAAAATACTCATCTGGTCTTTTCATTATAAGCACACCTTACTGGATTCTCTTCGCCTCCTAAATTACCATGATTCTCCATGGCATGGATTTGTCGATTTGGGAGCTTTTTACGTGGTACTGACATGACGGCATCACAAGGATACAGATGTGAATGGTGCTCTATTCAAATTCAAAAATATTTTATTGATCCCGAAGGGAAATGCAATGTTGTAGCTCGGATTCATTAAGAGTCTTCAATACTGGATAGAAATCTTGTGACAACAGAGGCTGTCGGAGTTCAGTGAACCTGTTTTCATGTTCTGGAAACGAGTTCAGGATCATTTATACTCTGTCATCTGCTGGTCGAAGCCTTGAACAAAAATGGGCGAATTCCGGTCATAAAAGGACAGACGTGGCTGAAAACACAGTAGACTGTCACTTTCTGAAGTACTCAGACCAACAATGTCAAGGTAACTTCCAATTTCTTCCCCATGCTGATGCTTTGTTGCATCTAGATGCCTTAATGCACTGAGTTGCTCCCATGCGATTGGCTCATTCATTATAGCAAGCAATAGAATAAGTGGACCAAATCAAGTGGTTGCTAAGTTTATTTCAGCTCCAAATAACGCCTAACCCCAATATTTTACCACTCTTTATAATAAGCATTGTTGTCTTTTACTGCTGCACTGCATAAGCTGCTTTTCTTGAATGCATAGCAAAGAGGGGTTGGGTATGCAAAGTGTTTGCAGGAAACAGTTGCCATGCAAGCTGCATCCTTAGATTAAAGCCACACATTTACTTCTAATCATATGAACCAACGCATAAGAGATGATGACTTAGCAGGAGTCTTCCCCTTCTTATAACAGAAATATAACAGCGCCTGTATTTTCCACTCCTCTAAAATACAACAACTTGCATTTATCTATTCAGATAATAAAGACACAAAAGAATTATATCTTTGCTTTTAACACATTTTGCTTTTAAGTGTGAATATTTGTGAGAAATATATGGTTATTCAGAGTAAAATGGGAGGTTTTTTTTTTGAAGGATTGTATGTTTTACTTCTTTTCATGCAGCACAGAAAATGAAGCTGCTTCTAAAGAAAAGTTAAAATCCACTGTTTGATTTAACAAATACATTTAAGGCTATAGTGGATATTTTTTTAAATGTGCATTAGGTGCTTACAATGTTTTTTTTTCCAAGAGAAAAAGTAAAAATAAGCCTTAAACTTTTTGACCCATCTGAAGTTATATTTAACACCCTTTTAAAACAGCAAGTCTGAAATCAATTTATTTACTTATTGGACAACATAAACAGGGTTTCCCCCAGAAAACTATTAAAAAATGTTAAGTAGACAGCAAATGTAAAAATATTACTGGGTAATTATATGTTACGGGAAAACATCGCCAGTGAAACGCTATATAAACAAACAACTAGTCTTAAAAACAACAAATCAGAAAACACAATTAAAATAAATATAAATTATTTACACTTCTGTTTGATTCAAATTAAGTCAGCAGCTCCATAAGGCCCCCAGGGCTTCAGGGGCCATAAATGCTAATATTTTAACACAGAGCACAGATGCATAAATGTAACATTTATTTGTTGAGATGATCAATGCTGCTGAATTTGATTTAGTGATGTCAGCACACAAATTAAAAGATTTTAAATTGTTTAACATTTATATGTAAGATCTTGAGGAGCTGGCAAGTTTACTTTGTAAAAAGATCAAAGAACAATATTCATAGTTAGATTGTTTTTGTTACCATAGAAACAATCTGAGGCTGTGAGTTTAATCTTTTGAGTTTGAGCTCTGTTTGCCCACAAATACAAACTAGTAAACTGCAATTATAACTTATCGCTTTTTAGGTTGGCCGATTAAACTACTCCCCCACCCCTAACACAGAAGCTGTTTGAGATGCTGACGTTTTTAGCAGCAAATTCAGCTCTAGGCCTCATGCGGCCTTGGACCGGCCCTGCATGAGTTAAATCTGCTGCACTGCTCAGAGATGCGCAACAAACGGGAGATTTAATTTAATGCTGCTAATGTGGCTTTAGTAGCTCTTCAATTTTGTGTCTGTTGAGTTTTTAACAAGGGGACACAGAAACTATTTCAGTTGGTCCAGCTTCTCAGATCTCCGCGCAGCAGCGCACATTACCTCTGTCTGACTAAGTGGACAAAGCAAAAGCATTTGATATGGTTTGATGCATCATAACCGGAAAAATAATACTAAAAATCAGTCTGAACCTGCATGATGAGGTCAGCGCTGGTTGTTAACCACTAACGCTCCGGCCAACCGGGAACACATGCATAAACTTTATCAGCGTAGACAGAGCTACATGTAAAAGATGTAAAAGCCTCACAAAATTCTTTGTCCACAAATATAAATCAGTCTCACTGCTCGCTCAACGCACTTCTGAAAGCCACTACAAGTTATTCCTGAGGTTTACGTAGAGCTGAAAAACCAGAGCTAACGCGGTGGGTTTTTAAACTCCTGTCTTGATCAAAAACTCTGGAAAGAAACATAACTCCTCAAAGAGGTTGATTTAAATATCCATACTGTGTCCAGTTTGAGTAAAAGGAGGCATGCGCGATCCACGAAGAGGTTAACTTAATCCAGCTGCTGAAGTGTGCGAGGCACCAGCGGTGTGATTGGTCCGGCTTTAAATGAATAAACTATAAAACTATCTTCTATAAACATATCTTTTAGCTTTTAGAAATAAATCTGCTCCGCCAGTGAAACTCTCAGAGCAACAGAGACGCTTGCAATACGGCTTAAAAAAAAAAAAAGAAAAAAAAGCATCTTTTTATTTATTTATTATTTTCCTAAAAACATAAACAGGAAAGACTTGGCCTGGCGGTGGGGCTTGTAAAGCATGGCGGGCCGCCAGGCCTATAATATACTGGGGGAAACCCTGATAAAACCTTAAAACAGTAACATTAGCATTAAAACAGAAATTTAGAATCACCATCCAGAAAAAGTTGGAAAATTGTTTTTTAATAATCTCCAAGAAACAACTGGTGGACCAAATATCATCATACCTTCACTGTCACTTTCCCCAAACACCAAAACATACATACCATCTTCTGACTCAAAAACTCCTTGACCTGTGCCTTCTCTACTGCACACAGCGGTTTCTCCAAACGATGCAACGTGCCTTTTGTGGAGGTGTATTTCCACATTTCCCATATTTTCTCCCCCAAGTTGCCCTGCATTTGCCTCCCGCTTCGTCCTTCCTTCCCCTCAACTTCTCTGCATCGTCTGTCTTACTCCTGCTGGACTTAGGCTTTAGATCTCCTCCAAGTGCTCCAAGATACCATTTAGGGGGCGGTTCTTCATGAACACACAATCAATGTCTCTTAACAGACCAAGAGTTCAAAGTTGGAGGATCTGCTTTTATAGAAAATTCCCAATGTTCTCCGTTCGACACGCTGCTGAACAGACTACTTTTGTTGCAGATGTAGCAAGTTATTTCTTGGGGAGTTACCTCATTTGAACATCTGCTGAGTAAATAAGACCCAGAATATGGACGCCGTGACAACAATGTTCATATACACACACCATTGAAACATTCACATTCTAGCATTTTGTGAAGCTATATGGAAAACTGTTTCTGGCCCGTTAGGTAGTCATTAAAAAGGGCAGCTAAACTCGTTGCAAACTATACTTTACTAGAAGACTGATTACTGTATTTGTAAACGTTGGGTATTGGCCAACAGGTAGACATTAAGTCTTATAAGTAAATATGCGCACAGTGGAGGTTCCCTGGTCTGAGTTTTAGCATTTAAGTCCAGCAGGTTTGCCGTGAGAGTGTGAATAATCTAGGATCTTTAGTTTACTAATATTTTTTTAAAAGCTCATCTTTTAAAGCAGAAGAAACTGTTTTCAAATCCCAAAGTAGAGCAAGAGTGTAAGGATCGATAAACTTTAAATCAAGGAAAATTCTCTGAAGTAGAACCATTTGTCTTTATGCAGTGCAGCCAACTTTACTCTGTTCTGAAGGACGTTTATCCATTAACTACAAGACCTTCGAGGGTCATGGCACATATCCTCCAAGCCATCTTTTAACACTTCTGTCTTCTCTCTTTATCAAAGCAATAGACTTGGTTTGACATCTTTGAGCATTTTTTGTGTTCTAATCCAAAAGCTTCTTGCACAGCGGCTAAATAAAACAAACAAAAAAAACCCATAAAAAGCCTGTTGGCATCGATATTTTCATCAGCTTCTTCACTCAATAACTTAAAGTCACGTTACCGATTATGTTATGCAAGCTAAATGAATGTGTAATTAAACACACAAATTACAACAGCAAAGACCTTTTAAAATCAATTCCCTGTAAATCTGTGGGATCGCTGTAAGGCATCAGTTTCTCTCACAGACAGGGAATTTCTCACAGGAGTAGCTTCTTAAATTCAAACTATATTTAAAAAAAATATAATAAAATTAGTCAATGCTCTTAAACACTCCCAAAATGAAAAAAAAGCTCAGGAGGATGACTTTTGTACTCCAACAAGTAAAATATAACCTTTTGGCAATGTGTTTATGACAAGTCTTATGAGGTGAAAGGCTACCGTAAAAGAACACGCCTCGTTCCTTTAGCATAACTCCATTAGTTCGTTTTGGTTACGGTTCTGTGTTGTAATCAAACGAAATCAAAGTCTACTCCAGAAACAAACAGATGGTAAGATGCTATTCTAGAATCACTTGGAAGCAAGTGACCAAGTTTATATTGTTGGTATGGCCGGGTCCACTGTAATCTAAATGTGACTTTACTGGGTTAGGCAACTCGTTCACTTTAACGACCGAAACTTCTCGGTACTAAGACAGATTCTCCGTACCATGACGGCAACCCTCCTGACCCCATCTTCAGCCTCCTCGTGCTCACGTACGCCCTGGGTGAGGTTGGTGTAGTTGGCCAACTTGTTGAGAAGAGACGCTACCATGGGGGTGCTGTCCATTTCCTCCTGAAGGCAAACAGATCAATGTGTGAGAGTAAAGCTGAAACAAATCCAACCTCTGAGAAATCGAACGTGAGAGCGTCGGTTACCTCATACAGGGCCATGTTTTTGCCTTCATAGCTGCAGTCCTCGTCATCGTTTGAGTTAAGGAATGGAGTGGACTCTTTGTGACTTTCATCTATTAGAAACATTCAAAAGAAAAGGAAAACAAAAGACATGAGACGCTGACAAACTAACAAGAAGCAAGACAGACAACAGAAGAACAAGCAACTGCACAAAGTTGTAGAGTTGTGTCCTACTTACATTCGTAATATGAGAGCAAGATTTTCCTGTATTGGCATTGACATTAGTCATGGTATATCTATTGATTTTCAGCTCCGAGTGGCAATCCTACACTTCTCTATATATCTTAGTTCTTGGAATCTTGTTTTTTCTATTTACTTGTTTCCCTGTTGCTTGTGTGTTCTGATGTCATCGTTTTGGTCTGTATCTTGATCAATTATTACGCATCCCTGGTTTGTTTACATTGCTGTTTGCTTGATTCCCAGGTTGTCTTACATTCTGTCAGCCATTTCCTCCGTTCAATTTTGGTCCCTCACAGCTGCACCCGGTTCAGCAACTAACTCTAAAGCTCAAATCTTTCAGTCAGTGTCTGTGTCAGATACCTTCTGCATGTCTACTGGGCCTTGTGCTTTTTTCCTTGAATATAGGATGACATTTTCCAACCGCATCTCTCTTGCCTCCTCTTTGCATTTGTGTCCTATTCTACACTGTTTTATTAAATTTTTTGTCCAAGAATAAATGTAAAAAAAACAAGATTAGGGTACTGTGGACCCATGTACGGATACTCTTACGGCCATTGCAAGTTCGAATTGACCTTTGCTGCATGTCTTACTGTCAAATAAAGAACTCTAGATCCGAAAGAAACCTTTAAAATATGGAATTAAAAAAAATATCAGACTGAAGCAGTGCCTGCATTGCAACAGAAGAACCATAATCCTTCCGTCTCCTATCTTCATCCCACCATTACTTGTGATTATGACACCAAGATACTCAAGTTTTTTTCCTGTTGCACAGGCAATAGTTACAACCTTTTCTTTTGCAAGCTAGCGCCAAAAAAAGGATGGGCCCCTTTGCTTAATGGGAGACTTTTTATAAGATCTGAAAAAACCAATGATAAATTTATGTTCTACAACACTAAAGTAACATTTCAAAGCCAAAAAAAACAACCAAACTGTTTTAAATTGTCATGTTTTTGGTATCCTGGGTGATAGAAAGGGTTAACCAAAAGAGTAAATACAATTACAGTAATCCATCTTGAAACGGTGATCTATATCCATGACAGTCTAAAATACCAGTTCAAAAACAATTTTAAACACTGCATTTGATGGATCTGAGTGTCAGTAATTTGCAATTACATGGTGTGTGACTATCTGAAGAGCTTCTGGCGCCAGATTTCTTCAAAACAGCACAGCTAAAGCCTGTCCCGTTGAATTTTTGCCTTCATCTTTTGGTACAGCAGTCTCATACTGTTCAATTTGGTCAATTATCTGTCACCAGTTCTTCTTCATAGCCACGCAGCTCTTCATTATAGATCATGGAATGAAAACTGAGCTGTGCGCACTGTGACCCTGCTGAATGCAGTAATAAGACAAATGGAGTGTGACAACTGTTTTTTTTTTTCCAATTATTGTTACATTTTTTTTTTTACTCTAGTCTGGTCAAATGTTACTGCGGTTTGTGCATTGTTCTGCTACTTTTATTTGATCCATACCACACTATCCTGGATTAAAGTTTTTTAGGTGATTTCTCAGGTCTGAAATTCTCACCAGGTCATTTTTTGTGTGCACTGAGATTTTTACAGTGAAGCTCCTTTCCTTATAATTTTCTTTTTTTTTGTTATCTTCCATAAATATGTTTTCCAATACTACACTGTGCTTGTTGCATCTTCTTTCCTTTATAATAAGCAGCATGCTTACTTCTGGCGTATATGTTACGCAACATGTTACTTACGGAAGTAACATATTACGCATTTAGAAATAATTTCTGAATATTTACGCATTTAGAAAATTATGCTCTATGTTTAGTATTATGCATCTAATCTGACCTTAAAGAGACTTTAATAAAGAAAAAAAAGCTAACAAGATATTGGGTATAAAATTTAGAAACTAAAATTAACTCAAAGTACACAGGCCAAATCACCTGTAGGTTTATATAAAACCTCAAATGCTTTCACATAACTTATTTAACATATATAGCAAATAATTTAAAACAAGGTCAATTATAGTCACTACATGTTAATATTTCCACATGAAAAACTGCAGGTTATTTATACAATCAATTCATCAAGTTCATGTACAATGCAGGATTCCCATTGTTTAGTATTTTAACTATCCTTGGCTGTAGTATCCGCTATACTGGCTTTTCCTTTTGTATTTCGCTTCCAGAAAATTCAATGACTGAATTGGTAGATCCAGAAACCAGAAGTCATTTAAATGTACAAAACATACAAGCCTTAAATTTCAAATGTAAAAAAAAAAAAAGCCAGTAAAAGAAACACACAATGTTTTTGTATACAACCAAACCAAAATTTCCCATAGGCTCAGAGAACTTTGCTAAAACTAAAACTCCAGTAAAGGACAAACATAGATTGATTTTCTATTGCCAGCAAATTGCATTGAATTAAATGGAAGGAGAAAAAATAACCCTAGGAGTTTGTGGCTGTGTGCTTATTGTGGAACCATGATGTGAAATATATTGGAGTCACACAGGTCTAAGTATGAATGTACCAAAGGAATGGCAGAAAGGAGGCGGGGGCAGAGAGCCTGTCGACATGTTACAGTCATATCAATAACTGAGCTATGAATAAGCTCAGTTATTGATAACTCGTCATAATCTTCTGAACCGTAATCTAATCAGTTTCAGTACCTAAAACACATTCCATGAGTGAGGAGGTTTAATATGTCTAAAATCTTCCTCGACATCCTGATTTTTTTCCTCTCTCTTTAGACTAAGCGTTGGAGTTTATGTAAATAGACTTAAGAGAACAAATCCTCTCTAAACATTGCGTCAATTTCCAGTCGGTTGGTAAAACAGGCAGAAAGTGGGTCAGAACGAAACCTGATCTTAGCAGTACCCTGTTAGAAAATGATGGTGCTGAGATGGTGTTTATACAGTTAGCATCTTGCCTAATCAGCACTTGGCATTGGAGTCTGAGGGTGTGAATGTTACAGGCTGAGACTTCTTCCCCTACCAGCATGGCATGCAGTAGAAAGTAAGAACCACCTCCTATGAATCAACCAAATTCTATATTGTCCTTCAAAAAAATTATTTGGATAAAAAAAAAAACCAATAGTGCTATAATTCTCTGATTTCATGATGAAATTTAGATTATAAGCATATAATATGTATTTTATATTTCCACTTGAGAATTTGAGTGTTTAAAATCACAACTAACTCAGTCATCTGTTTTGTTTTAAAATGTTTGGTTATGCATTATTAGTGCATAGTTTTGCTGTGATGACAAAAGATTGATTACTTTGTTCTACTGTTATTCTACTGTGTATAATGCAATTTCTACTTTTTTTTATATAGAAAATTGACTTCGGAAATTGCATTCATCAGCTGATGAAACAGGTGCAGCAAGAAAACAAAGTTGGTCTTTTGTTTTCAGTCAACATAATACAGAACAAAACAAAGCCACAGTTTCTGTGGTAATTATTATTATTATTATTTGGGGTCCAGATGTCTGAATATAGTTTTTTTTCGTCATCATATATCCTCTAATTTAAAAGGAAATATAAGGAAGCCATTTTCAGAAAATATAGAAATATGGGTGAGAGTTAGCACAAATATGTAAATTGAGACTAACGCATATGAGTGTGTGGGAATGGCTGTATTAGACATGTAAACCCTGATAAGATGGAAACATTAACTAATGTCATAGTCCTATTTTTCTTTTAATAATGAGGGTCTATCTAAAAATATTGTATGAGTTTATAGGGTAGGAGTTCATAAGTTTCTTACTCATTATTATACAAAAATATGTGTATTTTGCGTTCCATGTTAATGTGTGATTTTGTACTTCTATCGTGTTCGAAAGAAATAAAAAATAAAATATTTTTGAAATTGTGTGTAATAGTATTTTGCTGATTCGTACACACCCTGAAACATGGACACAGATGACAGAGGAGCTGCCACGCAAGTTAGTCAGCCTATTGAACATAAAACAATGAGTAGAGAACAACTCAGTCAGTCACTTGACCTCCACTGACAGGTAATACCAGTTTCCTTTATTCTGTGGATTTCTGGAATGAGAGTTTCATTGTTACAGTGCCTTGTGGTGGCATTCATGTCCCTTGAACTTCACATATTTTGAACCTACAGCCACTTAATTACCTCCAGCAAAACCCTCCCACCATGTTTTTTTTGTTGTTGTTGCAGTTTTCTACCAGGATTTCTCTATATTTGCCTCCATCTTCACATCAACTTTGACTAACTGTCCCTAAAAATATTGAAATGATTCCCTACAGAACTATAGTTCCACCACCATGCATTGTGCATACATGGTGATGTCCAGCGTGACATTTTCACTATCTATATTATTTTGCTTTTCAACCGTCCATCCATACTCACTTCGCTGTTGCAGGGAGATGGTACCTGTTTCTAGCAGTCATTGAGTGACAGGCCGGGTACAGCCTGGACAGGTGACCAGTCCATCACATAATGGAGAGACCGCCATGCACGGACACACTGAAACTTAGGGCCAAATTAGATACAGAACGCAACAACACTGCAACTCCAACATTGCCACTGTCCTGCAATTTTCAGATGCATCAAATTGCGTCTTGGCATCCCCGCAAATTCTACAAAGGCCTGGCCACAAACCATTCTTTTGCTTTAGATCTGTTGGGCTGCATCCAAAATTTGCCCAGACAGTGGCACTCAAGGACTGGAGTTGCAGATCCTTGATTTAGAGCAGGGGTCGGCAACTGCAGGCCTCGAGGGCCGGTGTCCTGCGACTTTTTACATGCATCGCTACTTTAACACACCAGAGTCAAATAATGAGGACATTAGCAGGACTCTGGAGAACTCGACTGCACTTAGGAGGCGATTCAGATTGAAGTGTGTTGGACCAGGGAGACATCTCAGAGTTGCAGAACACCAGAACCTCAAAGACCAGGATTGCCCACCCCTATTTTAGAGGGACCCACTGACCAAAAAGTAACGAGTTTTTACAAGACAGAGGAAACTGAGAGGAAACTGAGGTAACTGGAGAGAACACATGAGAGGACGTGTGTAAGTAAGAGCAGGATGGGATTTTAAGCAAGGACCTCTTTGCAGCAGTACTAGCCAATGCATCACCATACACCTGCCTGCAGTTCAGGAGGTTCATTTTTGATCTCATCTTATCAGAGCACCTTCATTGCTCCAAAGCTTGAGATATTGTTTTATAACATATCCCTGCTTTAAACTTCTCTAACAGATCTCCAGATGCATTTACACAGCTGGGCTCTTGAAAGAATTTGCTTGCAATAGATTTCACTTATGGCTGTCAGTGTAAAGGGAGATGAACGCAAAAACAATGCAGGCTAGACTTTTCATATTTATATTTGCAAGCAACATGCACGGTTTTCCTTGCACTACATTATGTTGGCCTATGAACATCCCAATAAATACATTGAAGCTCATGGTTCGTGACAAAATGGAAAACACTCAAGGGGTATGAATCCAGTGTGGCACTGTAAACATGCACATGTTCTCATGTTTCCCAAGCTGCGTTACATTCTCTGGGGATCTAATCATTTCGGCTTTTGTCAGGTTATTTGTTTACATGACAGGAAATTTTGTAGCAAACTCTGTTTTACAGGAAAAGCATTTGGAGCTCACAAATGGAAAAAAAAAACCCAATCTATGTAGGTTAAACACGTTTTATGAAAATTGCTTATGAAACTTCTTTCATGGTAGTTTAAGCTTGTGATAAAGCTAAAACAATCACTTAGGACTGTGATAACCAGACAACACATTGGGCCCCCCCACCCAGCCACATCATTCATGCCCAGCGCAAGTTCCAGCTGGTTGAGCTCTTTAAACTCTTTCCTCTGTGTATAAAGCATGTGCATGTTATGGCTTGCGTTCGCCAATGTCAGAGGTTTTCCGTTTGTATAGCCTTACTCACAGAATCACTCTCTGACTTTATCATACGTGCACACTTTGTCTTTTCTTATCTCGGCGCATCCTGGGAGGGATGACTCTTCTGCTTCAGCAGAACCCTCCTTTAGTTTGGTTTAACACCAAGCAGATATGCCGTCTTACCTGGCTCGGGTTCCGGGGAGCCAACATCCCCCTCTTCCTGGAAGACTTTGTCCAAACTGATTGGTCTGCTGCCTCCAGCTACAGCTCCACTGTTGCTGCCATCCCCCATGTCCTCAACTTTTACCACAGTGAAGTTTGTGGGCATCTTTGTTCCTCTGTCAGGTGTCCGATGATAATTTAAAAAAAAGAAGAAGAAGAAAGAAAGTGGGCAGAGGCTTGATGGAAGACACCTCTGCCACAAAGGATAATTTCCAAAGAGAGTCCAGAACCCTTCCGGGGGACTGGTGAAAAGTGTTAAATCTCCAGTGTCACCACAACATGGCAAATATTCCAAAACCTTCTATTTGGAAACGTCCTCTAAACTAGGGGGCGAAAGTCTTTGCTTCCTGCCCATCAGACAGACCAAAGTCCTCCACTGTAGTGTCGTAACGTCTTGTTGTTTTCCCTCCCTTTTTCCCCACTCCCTGAGGACCTAAAATTGCCCCATGTGACCATCTATTTACCATTTGAACAGAGCCCTGACACGCAGAGCACTGGAGCTCCTCCCTCCACTCCAGCCGTCTTCTCTCTATCTCTCACACCTTTGGAATGCCAAAAACTACAGAAGCTGACTCCACTGCGTCTGTGCAAGAGCCAAACAAGTCAACAGTTCATAGAAGGGTGACAGAAATCCCCCTGAGAGAGAAAAATACAAGTGGAAACGTTGCTTCTCCAATCCAGATGCTTTGCTTTTTACGTGTTCCCTCTACCTTCGGACTGACAAGTTTCTTCTTGGCTTCTCTCCTGTTGAAAAAGAAAAAAGAAAAAATGGGTGTTAACTTTTCCAGTGCATTCTGGGTAATAGTGAAGTGCTACTGTTCACCGTAGAGAGACTTTCTCATGCCCATGCACAACTATAGCCTTAAAGGAAACACCTTGAGAGGAACAAGAACTTTTCTTTGCATTAATAGCACCGGTGTAGATTACAATGGACAAGCCACGAGGGAAAATTAGCTTGAGGAACAATGGAGAACCGTAAACATGAAGTATTTTTACTTTGTGAGACTCATCTCTGGAGTGGCACTTTTTCCTGCAGCTTGTGTATTTTGTCGTGCTGGTGCCTGCCGGACACAGTGTTATTTAGAGCAACGTGGGCATTAAAAAGTGATCATGATTTACAATAACAAAGCTTGTACTTTCCACTCCGGAAAAAAACCCTCATTTGGCTTCTTTGTTGTTATTTTTTGTAATGTGTTCTACAAAAATGTCCAATAAAAGAGAATAGGGTTTTTGTTGTTGTTCAAAACGGTGTTTAGTTGCCACATGTGCTTTATTTCTTTGGCGTTCATTTTAATCTTTTGATTACTTGAACTCCTTGGAAGATTAACTTAATACCGTTTATCACACACTGCAAAAAAAATCTAAGTCTAACCAAGTGTTTTTTGTCAAGTTTCTATTGAAAATATCTTAGAAAACTTGAAATACAACAAAACAACCTTATAAGCACCTTTTTTGCAAGAAACAGGCAATTGTTTTAAGTCAATTTCTTTATATTGATGCAAAAGTGCTAGTTCTATTGGCAAATATTTTCACTTATAACAAGACATTTTTCCCACAAAATAAGTCAAATAATCTGCCAGTGGGTGTAGTACTTTTTTTTAATCAATATTAATAAATTATTTACTATATTATTTACAAGTTTCTATGTCTGAAAAGTTATTTGTAAGTTAGAAAGCTTGAAATAAGACAACACTAAGACATTTCCACTAGAAACTTGACAAAAATACTTGGTAAGACGTTGTTTTATTTTTATTTTTTTTTGGAGTGTATGCTTGCATTAGTTTACATAATGAATTGGACATTCTTTCCATTGCAACAGAAAACCATAATTCTGCAATGTTGCAGCAGATGTGTGTGGAGCCTGGAGGATGCACACTAAAACTGAAACTAAATTGCAAAATCTGTCTGTATTATTAAATAACATAAGCTGTATTAGCCTCAGTGTCACCTTATTCACATCATTATTTGATGCCTATAAATCAAATATTTATAACTCTTATTACCTGTAATTAATCAGTTAAATTAAGGAGAAGAAGAAGAAATAATTTGGCCAGGACAGAAATGGAAAATCTCCTTCAGCTGACAATTTTTCACTCTTATTATCATTACCCTTGACTATCCATCCATTGACTACATATGCAAGATCAATGAATGGATTTCATTTTTCTGTCTCCCCATCTTGTACCTGCCTTGCGTTTCAGTCAGGTTTTGGTTTGGATGTTTCAAACAAGGTTCCAAATTATTAGTAGTGGTTCACTTACCTTATTTAGAAAGATGCCATGCCACCATGAGCTTGTTGAAAATGTCAACATGGCCTCAGGTGGTGGAAACTAAAAGCTAGTTTGAGCTACTTCAGCGTTTCCATGCGGCGTTACTATTGGCTAAGCCTGCTGGGATAATTGTTAAGTACAAAACTCTTGAAGCTGCTGCACAACTAAGAGACCTTAGCTACCTATACAAGAATCACAACAAAGAAGCAAAGAATTGGCTAATTCATTGTAAATTCATTTATTATGCAAAATATTAGATTTATGGGATTCCATCTCAGTTTGCCTGAGTTTAATTTTATGTAATGTAGTTTACGCACCCTACAGACAAAATGTCTGTCAACTGAAAAAATGAAAACCGACTGTCTCAAATATCTGGACACAATGGAGCTTTGTAATGGTATGAGGAACTTCAACAAAAGGTTCTCATTTTCAACAGGAACTACATGGTTACAGACGACTTCATTTAGTTATTTTGCACGCAAAACATTTGTTTTGACACAAAACGTCAAAACTCCTGCAATTTTTCACTTTTCTGTAGGTTTTTACGAAAGCAGTCTCCAATGTAGCCTTTTAGTTTTTTTTATGTTTGTATATATTATAAATCTTTAAGGTCAGTCAAAGAACTGCTCAGATATCAACAGCAGAGGGAGCTGTCGATCTACAGCAGCCAAACTTGATTAAATTAAAACACCAGAAACCGCATAGATGCCAGATAAATGTCAAATTTACAGCAAAAGATGTTAAAAACCTAGAATCAAAGGGTAGAAGAATTAATGCAAATGAGCATTGCTTAAATTAGGAGGTAAGAAGTAAGAAAGTACTACACTTCCTTTTTTGCTCTTTCAAGAATACCCGTCTTCTCTCCAGGGTAGAAATGCTTTTAGCTCAAAATACAAAAATGTGTGCCGTCTAAAGATGTGTGTTTCGAAAGCAGCAGAAGTTCATATATCTTTGCTGAAAAATACCAAACATTCCTCCACCTCATTAGCGTTTTATCACTTGGCCCACGACTGAAATACCACAGCTTCTCATTCCTGGACAGAACTGCCATTTTATCCTCCTCAGGTGGCTTTAGAGTGAATCTAAGAAAAAAAACAAAAAGTAAAAAGGAGCGAGGTGGAGGTGAAATCAAATCCCTTTAGCAAACAGCAAAAAGGTCAGTGCTGACGCAGGCCGGGGAACAGGGCGCCCTCCCTCCAGACTGTATTCTTAAGTGGCTATAGATTCTATTTGTAGCATTTTACTTGTTTACAGACTCCCCCACTCCAAAACCAGGTAGCTGCGCAAACACGCTGGAGGGTTTGGACGACGTCTCGTGTCATCACTCCTGGGATAAATTTCAACTGAGTCGCTGCTGTGCCAGACCGCAAAACGCAATATCGGGAGCACCAAGACTCCTGTGCATCAGGGCATGTTTATTTCAGGGCGTTCAAGGAGATTTAAAGCATGAATCCATTAGGAAATGCATCACTTCTACAATGGCCAAACTCTCTTAAAGCTTTGCCTGCTAGAAAAACGTTACCCTGGACATCTCCAGATGCAGTCAATGGCTACTTTATCAAGTATGTCAGTTCAATTACTTCTTAAACAATCAGTTTATGACAGCAACCCAATGCATGTTGCCATTTAGACTTGATGAAGAAGACTTCCTGAAGCTCAGACTAAACACTGGGATGCGGCAGAAAGCGGATTCAAGAGACTTTCAACTTAGAACGGTTGCTGGGGTCAGATGGGAATGTATCGCAGAATTTGCTGATCTACAGAAATCCACACACAAATAACTTTCAGGTTCACAGAGCATTGCCAAACCCTCGCTTGTTTGAAGTCTTCGCTAGGGATGCACGATACTATCGGCATGGTATCACTATCGGCCGATGTTAGCTGTGAAATTTAATACCGGACATCGGTCATTCCGTCAAAATAACTAACCAATGTAAAAGCCGTCGTTTTTATATGACAAACCAGTGACAATGATGCCTGCAGCACAGCACAACTTCAAATTTGCAGTTTTGCTGCTTAGAGAGAGCAAATGTCTTGAATAAATTTGACATCAAACCTAAAGCAAATTGAAAGTGCTACATCATTTTCAGCAACTCCTTTTTATGTATATATATTTTGCTTTTGTTAGCAAAACACAAAATAGCATTATCTTTGCTAAATTGACAAAGATAATGCAGTATAGGCCTGCCACAATAATCAATAAATCAATTAAGCACATGGTAAATTAAAATAAAATCAATAATTTCCTTTGGCATGACTAATCGCTCATCTTTTTCTTTTCTTTCTTTCTACCAAAAACTGGACGATAAAAGCCTTCAGTTTGGTGCTCTGGTCTCAACTAGCCCTTTTTTCGAAGAAAAAATTTGTTTGCAAAGATGTCAAAAATTCATTTTATTTGTTTATTTTTATTATTTAAAATGTCTTCCAGTTCCAGTGTTATAATATTAATTTGCCATTACCGTTACATTAATCTAAAAATGGTCTCAAAACAACATTATCGTTTATGGCAATAACTTCTGGAACAATCTATCGTCCAGCAAAATTTGTTATATAGACCACGGATATCCCTAGTCTATGCTTCAGTTGTTTTCCCTGTATTTATTTATTTTAATTTATTACTGCCCTTTATCCCAGTTTATTCCCTCAATTAGTTCTGGTATTTGAGTTTTGGATTTATTCTTTGATTTAGTATGATCTTCACATTCTGGTTTTTCCCATCTGTTGGTTTTAGATTCCTCTTATGTGTTGGATTTATTGAGACGCCATTAGCATTTCTGTTTAGGCTTCCCTCTAGTCTAGTATTGCCTTTGGTTTGTTTCAATCAATCTGCCTTTCTCCCCCCTGTCCTCTAGCTGCTAGTCCTTGCAGCTGGGGGAAACCTGCTTTATCTACTTAAATGACATTTTATATTTAATAGGGAGAAAAATAATGATAAATGTGAAGGATGTGGAGAGAAAGAAAATGTAGAACACGTATTGATGAACTGTAAAACATATGAACCTGAAAGGGAGAAATTGAGAAAAATAGTTGGAAGGACAGGTCAAGAATGGAGTCTTAAAGGAATATTGGAAAATTAAGGAAACATAATGGATATTTACAGATTAAGGAAAGCATTATTTATTTATCTTCAGGATACAAAATTAAAAATAGAATTTGATAGATGTAAAGAAATGTTGCTACACACTCGTGTACAGTAGGTGGCGGTATGCCCCTTAAAGTTGCTTGCAATCCACCATAATAGAAAAGAAGAAGACGACGACAAAAAAGACCCGGTTGACATCAAAAATATGAAGGAGCTTTGCTCAAATAACCACTAAATACATAGAAAAGTATGCATAATACAACATGAATCCACAACATGAAGGAGCTAAGCTACAGAAGAACACACTAGTCCCACTAGTGTCAGCTAAGATAAAAGTGAGGATGCCACTCCCACAGGCCTGCTATCAAACTCGGACTATAACAGATTAAAAAAAACATTGTTTTGTCTAATAAATGTTGATTCCTGCTGCAATATTTGCACAGTAAGGTCAAATAACGTGGAAGCACGTTTTTTGACGTGCTTCCAATTCTTGCCTTGAATCAACAGTACAAGCTTGGTACTAGTGTACCGGCGTGGAGGACATCTTGTTGGGCCCCTTGGTACCAACTGAGAATTGTTTCATTCTCCGTCTAATAATGGAGTTCTGAACATTTGAACCAGCATACCTTATAGGTCCCTCTCTCCACAGGCTGCCCAGAACTCCAGTGTCTGTCAGTTTTCCTGAAACAAGTTGTTTCTCCACCTTTAGCGCAGCTGTAGCACACAGGTAATCCTCTCCTTGAACGAGAGGTGTGCACGTGACGTGATTGGCAGCCAAGCCGAGACGTTTCTCTTTGATTTGATTGGCTGTTTATGATGGGAACCGTGTATTTCTGTAAACAGCACGAGGACTACTTGAAGGAACCAAAGGAGCTTTTTTTTCTTCACTGATTATATGTAAAAATTTCTCCTGTTCGAACAGGTTGTAACAAATATGTTAACATAAAATAAAAAATTTTATAAGTTAAAAGCCTACTCATAGTAAACGGATCTCAGTTCAACACAGCACCAAATTGGGAATACAATGGAACAGGAGGGTTACCTCATTGATTTGATGATGTCATATCAATATGCACTGAAATGTTATTTTATTTTTTGCCCTCATAGATTTAACAAGTCAATGTCAGTTATTGGTCTTTTGCATAAAGACATCGAAGGCAGGGTTTTCAAATACACGCTCTAGATAACTGGAATGACCTCCTGAAATCCATTAACTTAGACTCACTACAGTCAGTTAAGTATTTTTGACAAATCCCTAAAAGGAGAAATATAACAGTCACAATTAAATAATATAGCATTTCTCATATTGACTGTGACAGGTATGTCTTGTGACTGTCTCTTTTGAGAAACATCTATTGCTATACTGCCTTTAATATCCCCCAGAAGCTCCACGTTGCGTCTTGTTAGATGGAAAACAAATCCCTGTTTCATAAAAGTGAACATGCTAAGCGTTGCATGCTGGAAGTGGGAGTTATAATTATAAGTTATATTGTTATAATTCTTAGGACGTTGAGTTGAAGCTTCCATGTAGCAATCATTTAGTGTAGTTGAATAATTTGTAAATAGCGCCAGAAAGAGTTTAGTTTTCAAACCATACTCCTGTTAACAATTGACTTTCTTTTATTGATAATTCAATCATATTTTTGGCCATGTATCATACTTTTAGCAAGCACAGTTCCCTCTCTGTCGCCATCCCTCATGGACATGTTCATTCCTGCCATATGCAGTGATTTGTCAAGTACTCACTTTTGTGATTTCTCTTTCTAAATCCCACTCTCTGCCAGTCTTTCTCACCAAGACTCACAACTAAAACTGCTCTCTTCATTAAGGTAAAAAAATAAAAATAATGTATACATTTTGTACCTAATGAAACTTTGTTTGTACTCAGTCTACCGTAACCAAGCAGTCTGAAAACTGGCCTGCAGTCTGAAAACTATTCTTGGTCTGAGTGGAAAATTTTGTTCCTTAGGTGGATCAACAGCGAAGGATCTGAGTGGAAGAAGCAAGAATATGAATCTTGTGGCGCTGTGGGAGCCAGTGACCCTCTGCCACGCTTTGCTGGCACTGAAAGTCTCCCTGTGGGTTACCAATAAAACAGGAGGAGAGGGATGCCGAGCCCATAATATCAGTTTGGGACCGGTAAGTGAGTGTCAGTGTGTTTGTTGTGTGGGCGGTAAGTGCCGATTCAGCCAGAATTAATATTTCTCAAAATACATTTAAACTGCAAAACAAGAAAAAAAAAGGGGGGGGGGGGGGGTAAAAAGCTTTGCAGTGCGATCTGAAACGGTTGAACTCAAACTGTCAGCAGTTTGAAATGAGACAAACATGGCAGGCCACTCAACAAGTAATAAACACTGTGGAGGTAGAGGAAATCTACTGGTTGGAACAAGATGCAAGAGGAGGATAGAGTTTGACAAGAACAAATTAGAAATAGAAGTGATATCTCAAATTTAATTCATGAGTAGGTTACCTGGTAAACCATCACAGCTAACCTTTGGCCAAGTCGGTAGATTACTAAGGGTCTCCCATATTTCATCTAATGTGTCAAAATCGACTCTCATGGCGTAGTTGAGTCACAAAAATTGGGCGATCTTGTTAACAGGAAGGCATCCACTTCCCCTTCTTGACACCAAACCCAGGTCACGCTGTTTGGCACAGAGGTCTGTGTGAGGTGTTCTGTGATTGGTTAGAAGTCTGCTGGGGTGTTTTATTATTTTTTATTTGACATTTTGTTGACGTTGTGTTTCAACTAGTCCTGTTTTGACAACTTTTAGGGAGCGTTTATCATCTGCAGCGAGGAATTACATTAATTTGTACGATTTTTGACAAAATACCTACGAAGATGATCAAGCGGATGGAGATTGAAACGTTGGTGCTCACGGAGGAGGTTGAGGCACTATCCTCATGACAGTTTTGTAACATGAATGTGGCGTGACCTACCCTGAAAAGCTGGAGGGGAGTCTGCGCCATGTTTGAAAAGTGTGTGTGAACACGAAAGTCTCGCAGACCACCTGACCGCTCATCGGCCATTAAGCTTCGGTTAAAGTTTAGTTTAAACCTTCAAGATTTGTTTGCAAAAATAAAACACACACAGTAAGTTTATGTTCTTATTTTCTTTATCCAATGTCTACATTTATTGTATATACTCAAAAGGTTTCAGTGGGCAGGCATTCATTGGGCAAGAGACGGACTGCCAGTCCATCACAAGGCAACACAAAACAACCAGCCATATTCACACGCACACAGGCACCTAAATGAGTTATTACTCTGTTAGATCTAGATGAGACTGAGACAGACTTTGTTTTAGCAACCTCCCAGATGGGTTTGGCATGAAACGAATAATGAAAATGTGGAACAGCGTCTCATCCTAGTAGCTAAAGTATGTCCAAAGACCCAGGAAACATTGTTACAACGCGGTTGACTTTGAAAGCGTGGTTTTATTTTTAGGACGGACGTTGCATGACAAGAAATATTGTTTAAGAACGCTCGAGCCATGTCAAACAAACAGAGAAGGAATTGACCAAAAGCCTCTAATAGAGCAAATGGAGTGACACAACGACTAACCAGGGTTGACTTTGAGAAGCTTCCAGGTCGGTTTCTTGTCATGAGAAAGTGGAGCGAAACAGTCCCCAGATATAAATACACCTCCACCATCAGAGATGTCCGTGGTGGGAAAATGAATACTGTGTTTCGCCACCAAAAACACAGCTGCTAAGTATGTTAAAATAATAACATCATCTATATCTGTGAGTGGTGGAGAGCGGAGAGGAGGTAGTCCAACCACACGCTCTCTCACACACTCACACACCATAGCCATTGTTGGCCCACGTACACGGTGTGTGTCCGCCCAAACGTTAACCGCCGGCTCAGCCGACAGTAAAGCGTGAGCGTGATTGCCCAAGACATATTTAGAAAAGGACTGCCCAGAACACATGCACAATTACGCATTAGTCCGCAGAGGTGTATGTGCACATAAACACGTGCACATCTACACATGCACGATGGTGTGCTTCAAGCCTGACCAGCTGCGCTCAAATTTAAACCATATCTCAACCCCCCTGCCACCTCTCACGCAACATAATTGCCACGTCTTTTGGACATTTCTGTGTTTCAGTGGCCAACACACACAATCAAAAAGACTTTATCGCTAAAACTGGCTACATGGGGGTATGTTGTTAGCCCTATACAAACACAAGGAAGCTGTGTTTATTCACTTTCTGTGGAAAGAACATACATTTTAGAGCTATAAGCTGTAGGCTTCGTGTAAGCAGGTTCAACATGCAAAGATTCAACGAAGGGTCCCGAAGATACACGTTGTTCCTTTTATTTAGCTTCAAATAATAGAATGTTCAAGGGATGATGATGTATAATTTCAAACTTTTGTCATATAAAGAAACTTAAAAGGGTGTCTGAGAGATTTAAGTACAGTGCAACATTTGGTTCCAGTTTCTAAGTAGATGTAAATACTGCGTTTTTACTGCTTTTTATAAAAGCTACTTTTAAGCTGTAGCAGTATTTTCTGAGTTTTTATCAAAGAAATTTATCATCAGTGTTTTTAAAGTGGGTTGAATTCAACGTGAAGGAACAAAATCACAGAAAATATTGAATTATAAACGCATTACAATGTAATGTTACCAGCGTTGCAAAAGCGTTTATTCCTCTTCAACTTTTCACATTTTGCCACATTGCAACTGTAATCTTCCATGTATTTTCTTGAGGATTTTACATCATAGACATAAGTAACTCTCAGCTGTTAAAAGGAACGATAGGTATACAGCCACATTTTTTATATGAGTGAAAATCTGAAAAGAGTGTGTAAATCAGTGGCGATTCTAGCCCTCAGCGCCCCTGAATCAGGTTGCCACCCATCCCGGAAAATATGGAGTCATCCAGTATTTGGCCATTAAATGTGTATTTGGTGGTATAAGCAGGAGGTTTTCAATGGGGTTCAGTGCAGTGGGCTTTAAATTTCTTCCAGACCTGTATGTAGTTGTTAACAGTTTTAGTTGGACAACACTATTTAATTTCGTATGTGAATGTATGTAAATAAGCAGTGACGTTTAGAAAAATGCACTAACGAATAATTTCTCTTGGGCCTCCTCCCTGCTGGGGCTAAGCACCCGTAAAGGTCAGATCCTAGAATCGCCCCTGGTGTAAATGAAGCACAAAACAGGCATCCGTACTGTCAAGGATTTGTTTTGGTCTTCCAAACGGCTGATACCTTATTTTTTAAATTTTGCTATCGATTTCTCAGTTTCTTCAGAAGATTTAGCTACTTCATCCTTGGCGAGTTCAGCATCCTTTTAAATCCCTCAGCATCCACATCATGTGTCTAACAAATTCCAAGTCAGCCTTTTCTCTTAGAGAGATTCACAAGCATTATCCTACATGTGCAGCACTGTAGCCTTATAAAAGTAACTGTAGCCCACTTAAAGGAGACTTAATATCCTTCCTCTTAAGCAAGTTAATATAATTAACAAGAGATATTACTTACATGTTCTGTGAAAAATAATTCTCAGATAAAAGAGATTTTACCTGCTCAGTTCTGCCTATTTTGAGCTCATCTCAGATTGAGCTTTTTTTTTTTAGAGCTCTGTCACTTTTATGCAAATGAGCTGTTGTTGGTCACACCCATTGCCCCCCAGCTCCATGTTTACACATTTGAAAATGGCTACAAAGAGAGGCGTACAACCGTACATCTTTGTGACTTTATAATCGGGAGGTTTTTGAAATGACTCGTTTTCCGATGAAAACAAAAAATATTAACTGAAAATGGCTGGATTTTTTTTTTTTTTTTGTGGAAAACATAAAAAAATCTGGTACTTAGAAAACAGACAGTTTGGCTTAATTGATTTACATTCACTTGACTGGTCACCCATTTGCCTGACAATGCGCCATTTTCTTTCTTTATTATAACACTGGTAGACTCTGTTGCTACTTTTCTATTCAAATTTGTTACCTTTCTGTTGAATTTGATGACCTTGAGCGTCTAAATAAGCCTCTATCTGACGAATGGAAAAGCTAATTGAAAGGTTAGTTTAATGGATCCGTTTTGATTGATGAGTTGGGCAACTGACCAGAGGGGTCCATGTTCCAGTGGCTGCCACTGCAACAGGGTCTTGTGAATTTTAGCAGGGCTGCGCTGCTCCCTCCTCCAGGAAAACCTGGCCCAGACCCAGTCAGCACATTTTATTCTAGATCTCTTCATGTGATATCCTTCACGTTCAGTGGGAGGCCACTTCCACTTCAAGCAGGCTTGTGTTACTGTTGCAACAGCTGTACTTGTCTTTCTTTTTTTAATGCAATCTCCTCACTATCATACACACGTACCCACATGGATCATTTAATAGTTTTGCAGAGTGATTTTGTTTGCTGGGGCATCGGTGTGCATGCCATCTGTCCTGTGTGGAGCGCTCCATCTGCAATAAAAGTTGATCAAAGGAAGATTTGTGAGGCAGGACCTCAACACATCTGAGCCAGAGGAAGGAGAGGAAATGCATCCTGGGACGATAAGAGAGTTTCAGCGATAAGATCCACAAAACACAAAGTTGGTCTTTGTGCATGTCGGCCACTGCCACAGCGAGGGGAGGGGATGAATGCTTTCACATCTCTTCACTCACAGGGCCGAGATCAAACGTGGCCCGCGCTACAAGCAGAGGCGATAAGAAGCGGCACAGGAAGATGAAACCTTTAGTGCAGAGTTGTGATTTTTGTCTTAATGGACCCCCTAACTGTGACAATATAAATTGTATTCACGACTTTAAATATTTTTGAAATCCGAATCCGAACAGCTTACGCGTGTTTTGATTGGTAATGTTGGGTATTTAAAAAAAAAAAACATTTTTGCACTCTGCTTCAAACACACAAAAGCAGCTAAAAGATAAGATCTCCTCCTTGGCCCTGGAGCAGCCGGCTTTCTGTACCTCTGCGGTCCCCTCAGTTCCTGGAAATGCAGAGTTCTCCACAATTTGATCTGCAACTGAGCTTAAGACTTCTGAACCTTTACTAAACGGTGGGACGGACAGATGTTGGTGTAATATGATTGCTCTAACACACATTTAAAGTTTTACATATACAAAAAAAGAAAAATAATTCATAACTGCAATAAACACTAAGAAGTGGAGTGATCTCTTCACCTTTCATTTAGGGTTAGGAGGATGTAGCCTTGCAAAAGCATTTATACTCATTCAGGTTCTTTATTTTTGATCACATTAAATGTAAAAACGAATTTGATTAAGCTTTTTTTATAGGAATTTTATTCGATTTTACGTGATATACTGAAATAAAGTAGAACACGAGAGTAAGGTGGAAGAATAAGGATATAATGAATATTTAATAAATAAAAATGCTAGAGTCCTGAGTTGTTTTGGAGTATGATTTATTGATTCTGTCAAAGTTAAATGGATCTGTCGGTCAGTATCTGAAATATGAAAAGAAGTGACACAAAGAGGTGTAAACTCTTTTAATTGTGATTCTGCCATGCAAGTTCCTGGCCAGCCAGGATTAAACAGAAGCTGAAAAAATATAGCGAAAAACATCAAATATGTTACAATTTTTATACAAAACTGACATTAGGGTAGATTTCTTGATTTATGAAAAGAAATGCATACTTTGCAAATATATATCTTTGCATGCAGGTTGTTTGACTTTCATGATTTAGTACTTTTTTTTGTACAGCCTCCAAAAATTTGAAAAAAAAAAAGTAGACAGAAATAGACAATAGCAAGCATGTTTTAAGCATTATGTACAACAACACTATGTACAAAATATACAATGTGCCTTTTAGCCCATGTTATGTTTCCGTTCATCAGTCAATTACTGTAACCTATTCAGTTATAAGTGGACAATGAATAACTGAACAGAATGAGAAATAATTAAAAGTAGAACTTCTAAAGTTAAAATTGACATGTATTTCGTTCATATATTTTCCCAGTCAGAAGTTTACATATACTCAACACTGACATGAATTTTACACTAATTTAAGGCTTCTGATGTTTTATTTGAAGCGTTTCTCCAGCAAGGCTAAAATGTAATCATACGCCCTACTTTATATTTGGATAAATATTCCTCAATACAACTTGCATAGTTTGTTTATGTTGCTCTCCTGCCATGAGCTTGGGTTTAATTTGATTCATCCAGAGTTTAAAACACCGTTATGCGTCTACATTTCGTTGGCCCTGGGGGGTAATTCATCTTCATTGTTGTAGAAGGGAAGGTACAGTATCATGCAACCACCGTGCTCAACACATGCATCTGCAACACCATCTTTGTCTCGTCTGACCATAAAAGCATCCAGCTTGTCCGTTTGGGCAGCCGATCAGTGAATTCAGGCTCAAAGGTGTCGACTTTGGAGCAAGGCTTTCTTCCTTGCTTCTGGGCCGTGTTGAAAGTAAACTTAGCTCACTGCGAGGCTGGTGTTCCAGGAGGCACTTGAGCCTTGGCGATTGGTGATTTCCGGGTTGCTACCGGAAATCTTTAAGACATTTCCTTTCGTCCAAAGGCGACACTTTGAGTCAGATGTTTGAGGCCTGGAGACACCCGAGTGTTGCGTCTGATTTAGGAAGGATTTCGGTTAGAGTTTCCTGAGTCTATGCCAGGAAACGAACCAATTTAAAACTCAACTAAAACGCTTCTAAAACAGAGGAGCGGTTGAATGTCCAGTCGGAAAACAATGCAACTTGCTAAGGATTTTTTTGTGACCAAATAATAACGAGGAATCTGTGTATAGATTAGAGGCTGAATGCATAATGTTGACCCAGTGGATTAGATTCTTGTTTGGAAGATTAACATTTCAAATAAATCTTTAACACCTCAAAGTTAATAGATAATTCATGCCAGTGGTGATCAGAAATGCATAAACTGTGTATAAGTTTCTAAAACCAGTCCTACACTAATGGAATTGTATGCGTTTCTGCACATTTTGATTATTTCAAACTTTAATTTTAGAAAGCTTGTGCAACAATGCTTCCTACTTTAATGCTAGTTGAGTCATTTTCCCCCCTTATTTAGTTGCTGCATGTAGAAAAAGACTTAAGGAGCTCTGAAATGTTCTGACTAAAAGTGATATCAGACTTTAACCTTAACGCCTAAAATTACATGCTGGAATGGTGTAGCTATCTGGTTGCGTAATAGTTATTTTTAAGTGTTAAAAAGCATGATGTCACGATGTCACGGCAGCCACAAGTGCATTGTGGGCACACGTGCATTCTGTGGCTAACTCTGAAGGTTCAGGCCAGAAGACTTTGAAAAACTGTAATTCTATAAAATCCTTCGCCACAGGCTGACTGGAAAGCAGTTCACCGATGACCTAAGAAACAAGCGAATCCTTGAGGAAAAACACACGTAGAACTTCAAGTGTTTGAGTGAGACAAGTTGAGTTATTTACTCCGGGGCAAAATTATCGGTTTTTAATTTCACGCTGGGTGGGCTTCTCAGATACGATCGCCGGTACTTTGTCCTTTCGGGTCTTTTTCTCAGACGACTGCAAAAACTCTGAAGGCTTTTCCTCCTGTGGGGTTCAGTAAGCTGAAAGAACACGAGTCAGAGAGTAAAAAAAGACATTCTATCATGACACATAACGTGAATGTTACGCACTTGAACAAAGTACGAATGTTGTGTTATTAATCAACGAATGCAATTGAAAACAGATACGGGAAATGTAATTGATGGCCACTCAAAAAAGATTGACAATACCGTTCTTAGGTTTCTTTGTAACGGATTTGGCAGTATGCTATTTCAGCTAAAGTTAAACTTTTTGCTCAATGTCTTAAAACTGATTGCCAATATTTTGGGAAGTTCACCAACACTATGCTGCATCCCTCGAGGATGATGTTTTCAGGCTGCCAAGCGAACCTCTTTCCAATTTCTTTGAATTTCTTGCTTCTTCCTCTCAGATTGGGCTTTCAGTCCATGTTAGTAAAAGACTTACTTCATATTTCTCACCAAAACGCATCCATCTCTGGGACTCGGTATGTTTCCTTCCTGAATGGTATTATCACTAAATATTTGCCTATTTGCACATAATTGAACAGATTAATGTAAGGTAAGGTAATTTTATTTATATAGCACTTTGAACAAGTCAGTTCAAAGTACTATATATGAATTAGAAAGAAATACGAACAAAACCAAAAGAAAGACAAAAAGGTAAAAGTATAAAACTGCATATATTGGTTCCCCATGTAAGAATAAGAATAAGTCATCCATAAGTTATAAACTTTTAAGGGTTTCTCTGGATTCTTGTTCTGGTAAAGCTAAATGTTGGTTCTCCATGTTTGATTCAATTAGTAATGTTGAAAATAAACAGTTATGTGTTTTCCTTCTATCTCTTTTAGCTAGTTGCTAAGCTAAACCTAAAGAAAATGACATGTTAGGAAATGCAAATGAGAGCTAGGGTTAGAGGAAATGACACACTAGGGAACGCCCTCTTTAGGGCGTAGCTTAGATAGAGGCTAACAAAGGAGATCACAAACTCTTCTTGGTTGCCATTTTGTCTTGCTAGCTCCCAAAAGTAGCATGTCAGAATGGACCAGCTGTATTTTGGTATTAGTAAATGGAATTCATGAATTCAACTCACTGACTCTTTTTCAACCTCATACATCAAGAGCTCAGCATGGATAATTCTCCACAGTAAGTATAAAACTAAATATTGGTTCCAGTTGTTCTGGGTTGAGTTCTAGATTTGTACAATATAAAGCTAAATGTTGGTTCTCCATGTTTAATTCATGTTCTTGGTTGTTAAGTAGATGGTACTTTGTAAGTTTGTTCTATTGATTGATTGATTTGTAAACTAACAGGAGTTTCTCCAAGTCTTGTTCCGATATTAAAACTACTAAGCTAAATGTTGATTTACAGTAATGAGTACACCACAATTTCTAAAAGTAATAAACTAAACTGTTTTCTGTTGTGGCATCACCATGCCCAAAGGTTTCACAAGGCTTGTTGAGTTCCACAATTCAGACCCTTTATGTCCTGCCTGAATTATTTTGAGTTTTTGCAGACGTCACACAAGGGAGCTTTGTGTGACACCTGTGCACACCCGTGTAGCCCACAGGTGTGCATTAGTTTAATGCAAAGTCATGTCACCAACTTCGCTTCCAGGTTGTGGCACATTAATCGTGACACATGTGAACTTCTGGCAGACAGTAGCAGAAATCGATCTCACTACTCTGACTTTTACAAAACGAGAATAATAATAATAATAATAATAATAATAATAATAGCAACAGTACCTGACGTGACCCAGCAAATGTTCAGTCTTATTTAATATCAGACGATGTGTTGAACAGGAGGAGCTGATTGTTTCCATCTTGTGTTTTACAGCTTCTATTTGGATTTTTAACATCAGAGCCAGGCTACGATTTATTTATTTTTCCTTTCAGCTCCTCCTGTCTGTTTCTACAGTGTCTGCAAGTATCTAGTTTCAACTATACAGTCGTTGGCTTCATATCCCGTTCACGTGAGTCCCTGGAGATCTGAAGATGTTCTACCTCTCTGAGTTGATCCCGTTCTGGTAACTGCCACTGTACTGCCGCCGTGTGTCCACTGGCATCACATCAAGGTAGCCGCCTGACTCACTCCGGATTACTCCTGCGTGGATGGCTGCTCTGCAGATGCTAGATTTCTTCACAACACATTATAAAGCAAATTATTAACCGTTCTGTAAAAGGTGAAAAAAAGAAAGAAAACAATAACAATGAACAGGAGTTATCGATGATGAAAACGCTTACATCGGTGTAGTACTTTGTTCCAATGACTCGAGCTCCACTATCATGCAAACAGTTCTTGGGGCAATACAACCTGGAAAAAGGTATAGTCGTAGGACATTTCCTGATGTTTTTTCAACTAACAGCAAGAAAGTAGAGTGAGTGAATTAATAATCAGATATGTAAGAAGTTGCACTTATTTTCCCATTTCTATTTGGTTTTCCTTTTCCCATTATCTAGATGGAAAAGGGGGGAACGAAAAGGACACTGATTTCTTCATAGCAAACCTCAACTTTGACAATTTGGCTGCCGCCATCATAGTTTTTCTCCGTGTGGTCCCACCTCAAAGAATGTGATGAAAGATTCAGGGTTTTTTCTCCCATGTAAAGTACTCCTGACGTCTAAGCTCAACTGCGTCTCTTTCCTGAACCGAGCTATTGCTGCCCTTAGCTCCTCATAGTTTTTCCTTCCAGCAGAAGTTACTGCTGTCCCAATGTTTTAATTGTGTGTCTTTCTAGAAGAAAAATTGTGACTCTGTCAGCTCTTTATTTTCCTTCCCAATAAAGGTTGTCGTTCACTGTTTTTGTGTCCTGATCGGTGGCTCCTCCACTCTGTCCTCACATGCTTGCTAAAGATGAGGGATTGCTGCAAGGTCAATTACTCTGTAATCCGCCACCACTAATTTTTTCTTTTTAGATATTTGGAGCCTGGATTTGACTGCATATAATGTAGTTTTTATGATTGGATTTTATTGCAATGAATTGGACTGATTTGAGTTTAAGTTCAGCTCTATGTAACTGAACCTGTTATGTCATTTAAAGTGGCTTGGGATGGCATCTATTTTTTGTAAATGGGAGCAATATAAATACATTTTATTGTAAACAAGACGTCTGCCAGTGAGAAACTGATGCATTTGACGCAACATGACTAGAAAACAACATGCAATTAATATAAAAGAGTCGTACCTGGGACAGTGTCGAACGGGTTTCTTGAAAGGACAGAAAAGTGACACTGTTGTATCGCATCTTATTGCTTTTACTGGAAAACAAAGCAGATGCTGCTAAAAATTGTTCTGCAGTATGTCCTTATGCAAATAACAGCAATAAAATAAATCATTCTCACCAGGTACTGACTCCACTTTGAAGGAATTGGCACTTCTATTTTTCCTGCAAAGATGATTAAAGGCTAGTGACCGGTGAGAAGTATGGCACTTAAACAAATACAGGATAAGAGATTTTGTAGATGTCCATATGGGCACGACGTTAAATTTCTTACCCAATGGATTGGACACCATTCTTGTATGACTTGGTGAATAGTTGCTTTCTACCCAGTCGGGTCACATCCAGCCATCCCCCGTCATTGTCAATGACCCCAGAGTGTAGCCCAGCTCCACACACACTGGATTGCTGAAAGACGAGTGAAGGACTATCTAAGTCTCTGCAAACAAGGTGTTGCAGCATACAGTAATGGTGTTGGTGGTTGTCTCTAAGTGAAAATTCAGAGATTTTGTTGGGATTCTAGTAAGAGTTAACAGCAACTGGTGACTCTTTTCTCATCTTTTGGCATAAATGTAAGCTAATTGATCCCGGAAGATAAAGTTAATAAGACCACAGTGTGCTTCTAGCAGCTTAAAGTAGAAACTCAAAAGTATTGCAGCAGTTTACATTTAGGAACCTCTCAACTCTGATATTGTTTCCCTTATGTAGTCGTTTCCAAAGAATGAAATTATAATTTACAGAGGAAATATATTCTGGAGGCGGTGTACCACCAATGTTCTTCCTGTGTGAAACATGTGCTGAAAATGCAACATATATATTTATAATTTTTTTTCTCAGAGTATCTGTTCAGCAAAAAAAAGTTAAAATAATTAAAAGACAATTCTGTACTTTTTGCCTTTAACACACTTTACTTTTATACCAGTTACTGTGAGAGAAAAAGCGCTTTCACATTCTCTTCTCAGTACATGTTTCACGCACAAAGATCACTGGTGGCAAGCTGCCTCTCACCTCCATACCCTGTGCATATAATCATCAGTAAACTGCTGTGACATAGTCCAGATTATTTCAGAACAGCAGAGGTTGGCTTTAGTGTTCGCCCCTCTCACACAACCTGCAGTGTTGGGAACCAATTAATCTGGATTTACCTTTCTAGATTTGAAGACACCAACAGAGTCATCTACTGTACGTAAAGCCAACTGGTTACAACCTTTCGACAGAACTTCATTCCAAAAGACATGAACTATCTCCGTTTAAGTGACCATTTACCATGTCGTAGTAAGAAGTCCCGACTACTTTTCCAGGCCGCTCAAAGCAACCAGGTGGGCATTCATATCTGTGGACAGAGGTCGCATGTGGGTCAACATTCCCGCAGCACTGATGTTACGCAAACATGGCAAAACGGTTCAGCTGTGCGCACTGAAACAGATATTCTTTCAGCTGATGTTTTACCTGTTACAGGTTGTTCCCTTGCACTGATCTCTCAGCTTGGTCTCACACTCAACCTGTTGGGCTTGTGAGACAGCGAAGAATCACTTTAGTTAGAGTCAAAACGCTTTAAGAAATGAATACAGATGTATCGATAAAAAAGGTTTATTGAAGAGGGACGTGCATACACATCTGCTCAGTACTGGCAACTTGGTTTCCCTCCGTGTTTTCATTAGGTGATGGGTTTGGTGTTCGGACCCTCGGTTGGGGCTCTCCGTCTCTCACTGGTTCTGGTTCAATGTAGTTGTTTTCCTCCCTTTCAGGAGCTGGATGCCGTTCAACGCCACTGTCTAGAAACAATGCGATACAGTGTTGTGCTACATCTTATTACATTTTCTTTATTCGATTAAGTTGCATTGAGCGATGGTTTTCAGAAATGAGAATAAAAAGATTAACCTGCTTAGATAAAAGTATTTCGAGGTCACAACTGCTTCAAAATTGCATTACAAGGTGAAACAACCTACTGGGTCAGAAAATGTGTTGCCCTTTGCCAGAGTTGGGTAGTAGCTAGTTACATGTATTCAATTAGATTTAAATGAATAACTAATAAAAAAGTAAATTAAAAAATTACTTTTAGGAGTATTTTTACTACACTGTACTTTTTACTTTTACTTTAGCAATGTTATTATGAAGTATCGCTACTCTTATGTGAGTAAAATTGAAAGAAACCGATTCTGAAAAACTTTCTGATGGCCTGATTTTGTCATTTTGGTGATTAAAACACCAACATTTCCACTTAACTGTATATTTTTAGTCCGTCTGATGATGTAGTTTTTAAATATTAGAGGATTGAAAATTTGATTAGTTACTCAGTACTTGAGTAGACTTTTTACCAAATACTTTTTAATCTTACTAGAGCAGCTATTTTTACATCTTGGTGAATAAAAATATGTTGAGTACAATTTTTGGGTACTCTGCCCACCTCTGCCTTTAGGTGATCGTCTGCCAGTACGAAGGTCTGCCCTACCTTTGTAGCATAAGTTGTTTCGGCAGCCACCACCATAGCTGGCTGGACAAGCAGAACAAGGCGTGCCGTATTTGTAAGGCGCATGGCCCCACCAGTTTCCCCTGAGAAAACAACATTTGAGTATTTTCTATCAAACTACGAAAACAGTCAAAACCACTTCTACTATCAATTGCACTTTGCCCACGGACTTACGGAGGGGAGTAGTTGCAGACCAGATAAACTGCTTTGGTCCAGATCATTCCCCAAACATTCATGTTGTAACACGTGTTGATGGCACAGCCAATGCGATTGCTGGTGGCCCACACCAGCTGAAAAGGAAGATGTTTAAACATTACAAGCTGCTTGAAGGTGAACTAAACATACTGACCACTTCTGTGGTGACACTTACCATTCTCATTTCACTCAATCACCCTTACGCACACTTAGAAAATCATACACCAACATGCACATTGATATAGACCACTTGGCTTTAAATGTATTTCCCAATGAGATTTCAACATGGGGTGGGTGAAGGTGGAATCAAACTCCCACCCTTCCAATTCCTAAGCTATTCATACCAAAAGGCACAGAGTCAGTCGCCTATTGTCTAATATTACTTTAATGCAGAGTAGCTGAAATGTAGCATAATATTGGATTATTGATGGAATAGATTTAAATATGTTGCTCAATTAAAGAATGATGTCTATGTCTGTCTTATGATAAGCCTTTAAACTCAATGTCTTTTAGACAAGCTTTGGTCAGTTAAGATCATCTAGTCACGTTCAATAACTTGATTAAAAAAAGATTAATAAATTCTCGTTTAGCTTCTGAGAAAAGCGACATGATGATTCCTACCTGAGTGTAGTGCGTGCAAACCGGCCCCGAACATCTGAACGGACAGTGTGGATTACACTCCTGGGAGTACGGGTAACTGTAGTACCTCACCTCATCATACCAGGCCTGTACATGGTAGGTCGGGGGTCTGTCTCTAAAGTTCAAGAATTATGCATTTTTAAACATGAAGAATGTCACAGACAAGGACTACAATATGTATAATCAAGTATTTTATCTCCATACGGTTGGTTTCTATGAGGTAGGGAAAAGAAACAGAAAACATTGCTATGAACGGACCATTTAAATACAATTCAGTGTTTATGACTTGTAAACACTGAATTGTGTGTTGTTTAGAACACACAATTCAGTTGAAACTACTGGTTCAATGTAGTTCTGGTTCAGCTACATCGAACCAGAACCAGTAAGAGACAGAGAGCCCCAGTTGATACATTCCGTTTTCCAGCAAATATTTTCGTCTGCCATATAAACCACAATAACAGTGGAATTTCTCAAGCCTGTGCTGCGATCGCAGTAGAGGACGGATCTACTTTGAAGCTTTCTACACCAATACAAAAGTATCATTCCACTTTGAGTGAAGATATCAGCTTAAGTCCTGCAACATCTGCAGGTGAAACAAACTTTCAAAAGTATTGGTTCACACACACCTGCCCCAGTGCGTTCCAAGGTTTTGGCCTATTTGTGTCAGCATGTGGCTCGGCCCGTGCTCCCATCGGCAGGCGTGCGCCCAGTACTCTGCGCTCCTCTCCAACTCGTAATCCCATAACTGGAAAACAAAAGCACAGAAGAACACACAGATCGGCGGACGACGTTCACAGAGGTGAAAAAAAAAAAAAAAAAATTTCACAAGGAAAGATAAACTCAGGTCAGCACCAGTAAGGGGCTGGGAGCATCAGCTTGTTGCTGGGAGAAAGTTTGATCTGAAATTAAAAAAAAAAAAAAAAAAGTGGTCATCCAGGGGAACCTCGAACTCCCTGCTGATTTAATTCGGCTAATTGGCCACTTACCGTACTTGTGGATTTAAGTGCTACTCATAACAACTTGTTCGAACGTTTCATCATTCTCTTCAAGGACACCGAACCACCGTAGGTTCTACCAAAACCAGCTTGGCTCTAACCGTACATACATGAGGCAGGCTGAACCCGAAGGAGGAATCCGCTCTCTACTCTCAGTTCAAAGGCCCCCCCTTCTCTTTCTTTTTTTTTTTTTTTTGCGATTTTAACACCAGGCAGTAAGAGCTAGGCCTCTCCTTGTCAACACACACGTTCACCTCCTTTCACTCAGACACGTACATGCGAGACCACCAGATCAGCTTGCAGCTGTGTGCTACTATTCGGTGTGGTTGTTTCATAGCTTGTTTCCAGTAACTGATCTTAAAAAAAAACAAGCAACACAGAAAGTCTCTGTTTTGCTACTTGATGCCATCTTGAATGTAAGAACCGAACAAAACTGAGGTGAATTCAAGCCAACATACCTGAATGGAGTTCACTCACATCTTGTTCAGAAGCAAACAGAAAGAAAAAAAAAACAGACTGTGCGTAGGGGGTTGGGCAATTTAAATGCCATGGTGAAATTAATGCACTGTTGACTCTGATGGGGAGGGCAAAGAATAGATGCAGTGTGCACTGTTGTCGGCCTGCCATTTAGCTGCATTATGCCTATCTTGTGTCAACAGTAATAGGATAATGCTTAACTGTGGACCACCATAATGTTTACCATATGTTCCGCATAAAGCTAACGCACCGGTGCCAAGGTTTATGAAGGGAAACCTGATACCTTTTACCCCTTTTATTCTGGTACAAAAAGATACCTAAGAAATAAAGTTAAAGGTTAAAATGATACTGAAACAAAATATGCATGATGTATTCATTTGTTCCTCCTAATTTTGAAGATATTGTTGTACTTTTTCTATTACAATTAATGACTTTGACACTTTGGGTTATCTGCTACATAGACGATGATCACAAGTCGAATTTTAATCTAGCCCTTGTGTTATTAAGGTTTGGTGAGGGTTTTTAAGTCACCAATCTTTTCTAATAAACCTCTGAGGAAGTACTAGAATACCTAGATTTGTACTGGAGAATATACTAATGCTGCGTCTATCCGTTGCCTCATCAACTGTCTCATCCACCATTGCATTGTCTTCCTCTGCTATGTCCATGACAAAGCAAAGTTGCCAGGTATGGAGTTGCCTGTCAGCTCCCATGTCCAACATCCTCATTCTTATCTGTCTATCTTTTCTCAGAACATGTCAAAACCATCTCAGCCTCCCCTCTCTGTTCCTCTGGTCTCGTCCATGCTGGTCGCGCCCAATGAAAATTTCTGCATCTTCTACTCCGTCACTCCTGTCTTCTGGCGGTGCCACTGCTGGTTATGCCACGCCGTTCAAAATTACGACCCCGAAGGAATCTCTCCAAAGTTACCTTAGTTTGATCAGGGATCATAACTGATCACATATGAAGCCTAGGCACAAATTCAAACTGGAAGAGTCTTTCTAGCCCTACCTGCATTATCCAACCGGTGCATCCCGCTCATCACCGTCGACCAATCAATGCTGGTCCAAGACACGTCACGTCCAATCACCGTCCAAGTCCCAGCTGATAAGGACCTCCATCCATGGCGTCTTCCGCTTTCCAGCAGAGCTCAACCCACCTCCGCCCCTTTACCTCCACTCGCCTGGCCCTTCGGCCGCCTTCTTCACCAACCTCCACCTCCACCAGTGCCGGGTCCCAGGGAATGACGTTCCTATCAGCATCTGGAATGCTTAACCGAGCCTATCGCCAATCGATGTCCTCAGCCGGGGCCCGAGCGCCAAAGATTTAATTCATGCATGTTAATAAACTTTTCTAATCGTGTTCCTTTCTCTGTCTGAGTCTCTCCAGATTGAATTTGGGGGCAATCAGTAATTCCTGACTGCCCCTAAAATGTGAAAGAAAATCAAAAATAGAATTGACTACATGCAATTAAATTAAATTATATATGAGGTTTTAGCATTGCGTACTTATCTAGGTACATAAAAATGGACCAACCACCAAGTGAAGAAAACTGGTAGAAAACGGTGCATTTACCTTTACGAAATGGAGGTAAGTGGAAACAATATGACATAGCATATAATGTACTTATTTCACTTTATTGCATATTTATCTTTCATTTTATGTTTCTAGAGGACATAATGTCATCAGAAAATACAACACAGTTTTATCACCACATAAACCTGCCAGAGCTACATACTGTATGTCTTAGAGTTTATTTGTACTTATACTCAGAAGAACTCACTCTAAAGTAAAGCTATTTACAGCTTGTGAACTCAATTGGTTGCACTGAATTTCATTCATTCATTCATTCATTCATTCATTCATTCAATCATGCCAAAGTAAATCATGTTCTTTCTACTGTACTGTTTTGCATTGGTCTCTCTTTCACATAAAGGATATGATACTGTAGCATAGCTGGTACAGTACGCTCTTTTTTTTTTTTTTTTTACACTTAAACAGTGGCAGAGATTGTTTCTTTTAACTCTGCTGGCAGATTCACAGCTCAATGAACCTCGTTCATTTGAAGAACTGGAAACCCCAAATCTGCCCTCACTCCCTAGTTATTAATCACCGCTACTTACAAAAAATAAAATAAAAAAAATAAAATTAAGCCTTAACCCTCTATGGCATGGCGTTGCCCTCAGGCAACAAACCACATAGCTGTACCTCACATTGCTCCTTTATTTTATTTTTTGGGGGGCATGATTTTTGACATATTTTTGTCCAAAAAATAGTTCTTTTATGAATATAGTTTTTGTTTGATTTGTATTTCATTTCTCATAATCAGTGTAGACAATCTTGGTGTTCTAGACCAATGTTACCCTGAGGCAACAAACCCAAATCTGGTTCCAGGAGGTGTCAGAGTCCGATTTTATGATTGACATGTAATTAGGGACCACCAAGCTCCCAAAGAATGCAGGAAAATATTTCTTCCCCACAAAAATAAAAAGTCATGCCATAGAGGGTTAACCGCACCAACTTTACTGCAGAAAATCAAGAAAATCAAGATCGCTGACATCACAGTGTGTTCTTCATGTCTGTCTTATTCTTCCAACTCAATTATCCAGCTTAGGAGAAAATCGACTCCACAAATCCTCCTTGTGAGAGGTTAGCAGAAAATGACCGGTTTGTTTTCGCTTTCCAAGGAACAGAACTTTTCAAAATACAGACACGCCTCCAACTACAAATGTCACTGTAAAAATTAGAAGGAGGACAAGAATACAATCTATATCAGAGGTCTCAAACTCCAGTCCTCAAGGGCCGGTGTCCTGCAATTTTTAGATGTGCCACAGGTACAAAACACTGGAATGAAATGGCTTAATTACCTCCTCCTTGTGTAGATCAGTTCTCCCAGCCTTGCTAATGACCTAATTATTCTATTCAGGTGTGGTGCAGCAGAGGCACATCTAAAAGTTGCAGGACTGTGGCCCTCGAGGACTGGAGTTTGAGACCCCTGATCTAGATGAATATAATAAATCATGCTTTGCTTAAATATTTCTCTATCTAGTTAGTTTTTCCTCAAGGTAGTATCTTAAAATGATGCGATGATGGACATTTCTGATAGTTTTTTAATTATCAAGAGAGTCTGCTGAGGGAGAACTGGCATGATTCAGCTCAATAAAACAACTTTCCGGGCATCTTTTTGCGTGCGAGTTGAGATGAGGCGCTTCAGAAACCCGTATTCTTTTGGCTCTACTCTGGCCCCACGCCAGTGAGGTCTACCTCGTTTGAAACAAGTTCCCCAATGTTGCGTCCAAAATTAGAGGCATTAGGGGGCGGGAGATCAGAGAAAGCAAGCTCAGAAATAGGTGTAGACATTATTTGAGTGAACTGGGATGGATAGGGAGAGATGTGGCCCAAGGTTAGAGAGAAAGCGAGAAACGGCGAAGAAATGCGTGCAGAATAGCCAGTGAGTGAGGCAGAAGATTGAGCAAGTAAAGCATTAAAAAAAAAAAAGTCAACATGGAGAGAAATGGAATGATGGAGTGAGGGTAGGCAGGGCAGGAAGCGGAGGCCGATGGGCAGGGTGGTTGAGGTGGAGGACAGGACAACACTGCGGGGGTGAAAGCTGGACCTGGGCCAGGGTCAGTGAGGGCGTCCAAGAAGGAGGCATGACTTAGAAGCAAGCCAGACAGTAGCTCAGACTTGCAGAGCTCAGTTTCATTATGCCCTGCTCTGCACAGTCAGGAAACTACTTTGTTCTTGGGGAGCTTTCTCACTGAAACCCGACTTGGGCTTCCGTACATAGATACGTTTCAACCAATTGGCATACGCTAAATTAGACTGTCTTACATTACATGTAAGATCAGATTGTATTCGACTGTATTTGCATGAATTGTCTTTAGAGCAGTGGTGTAGTAGGTACTGTTGCCTCGCAGCAAGAAGATCCTTGGTTCAAATCAGTTTAAATTGGTTCCAGTGCATATGCGGGTTCTCTCAGGGTACTCCGGCTTCCTGCCACAGTCCTAAACCATGACTGTAAAAGTAATTGGTCTCTGTAAATTGTGTGGGTAAAGTGTCTTGGGATTACCTGCATTGTGAATTGTTGCTATTTATATATATACACGTAGATTTAAACAAACTAATTCAATTTAGTATGCAGTCAATTGATTTTAAGTGCCTCATATTTGGTAAAAAACAAACAAAAATTTGTTGATTCAAATGCTCATACCATAACATATATGAATGTATATTGGATATTAAATACACATATTTTTTTTATATGAATATCTCCATCAGTGGAGAGTGGCAGTACTGAAGCCTCTTTGGCCCAAAACACATGAACAACATGGTGCGTGGGTATGTTATGCAATATTACACAATGTAAATAGGACTAAAGCAATGAGGTGTTTTGGTTGTGAGTTCATATTCAGAAATATCAACATGAATATCCCATGATTCCCACTAACTCTCACCACAAAATCCGATATGGGTCCCTTACAATGTACACAAAAAAAAGAGTCTTGCACATAGCATTGTACAAACATTTAGTGAACATGTTGCTTTGTTGCTTAGATGCAGATATGTAGGGATAAATGTTTCAACTTGTGTTGGTAAAGTGGTCTTGAGACCTCACCTCATTAGCATAAAAAGAAGAAGTCCTGTGATCAGTTATCAAGTATTTGTGTCAGTACGGCAAAGTAGTAAAGTATAGGTGTCAGGAATTATGATGGCACTGGAACATGGTGCTAACATTTTTAACTTCGACATTCTGTTGCATCTGTTGCAAGTTTTTAACTTTCCCTAGCCTGGCCATTGCCTTCCTGTGCCATCCCACTCTGAAAAAAAAATCTCGCTTACAGCACAGTCTGGGTTTTCTACCCTTGACTTGGATTGTCTTCAGTAGATTTTTCTTTCTTTTTTTTTTTACCGGGCCAATCAGCGAACAGTAGTATAAGTTGTGAAACGAAGACACCGATTTTCAGTTTTGCAACCGTAGTCTGCCTGTAGTTTTGGCAATGGCAGTGGAGGAAGAGAACAAAGTCATTCAGTCCATGTTGGTCACGCTTCAAAATACTGAATCAACATTAGCAGTGGCCTCGTTCAGCTCAACACTTCTCTCCTCGCAGTGGAGGACGGTTGTTTACAGCGCAGGCAATTTCCAGTAAGCCTCTTAGCGGCAAACTCGTGCAGTGCATATGTCACAGGCAATCATTAGCAATTGGGTAAAATGTTCAACGCCTCCAGAAAGTAATGGTTTCTCAATACATCTCTAGATGAAGCAATGGTGTAGGACAAGGAGCTGGATTTTACCCTAACGTGTTGATAGAATTGGAAACTAAAGGCTTCCTGAAAACACTTGGTTAAACATGCTTTGAAGAAGTTTTAAGATGTTTAATTGGCAGCACTTTGTGTCCTCAGTAGAAAAAGAAATGGTTACAGATAAGATATGAGTTTTAAACACTATAAAAATACCACTAATAACTAACGACTCTATAGCTCCTGTTAGTGCCAAACTAAAGGCTATTTCACAGTTTTGTGATGAGTCTGGGATGCATTTGATTATGTCTCACTTTCAGTGTTATTATTAGTTCTACACTGGGCAGAACTTTTTTAAAAGATAAAAAAAATATCTATGAAGCTCGGGTATCTTTAATGTGTTTTTTAGGCACTAGGAGTAGTAGAACCCGAACTGGATTTCTTGACACTGATTATAGATTCTTTAGAACACTGCAATTTGTGAAACCCTTCTTCAGCTTTACTTGTGAAGACAACAGTTTTCCATGGATTGTGCCATTCTTCCTCAACCTAACCAATTATTTTGAGTTTCAGAGACAGAATTTCCGTTCAATCCTCCACAAAGCACACAATCAACCGAGGGGTGGCAACTCAACATAACCGGAGGCGTCAACTTCCCATTGACTGAGCATGGATTAAAGCAACAGAGAACGTGTTCAGGAAGCAACTGAAAGTGAATGTCATTCTTCATTAGCTGACGCTTGTGCTCCCCAACCAAACCTTCTTCACTACCTCAGTGTTTTGGTCTTCTACTCAGGACTTATGTACCAACTCAAGCTAGTTGAAACAAATACAAATCTGCTTATAGCTGTAGCAAGGATCCTTTACAAACGGTGAATTAAAAGTCAGAAAACGCTAGTATCCAAATTGTGAATTAACAAAAAGTCATTTTTTTCCCCCAAATGGCAAGATCGTTCTTTTATGTAATTAGGTTGAGAAACATCGCAGCACAGACAGCTTGCTCTAAACCTACCATGTACTCCATGTTGGAGGCCGGAGGGTAGACCTGTCCCCGCAGCTTGTTGTGCAGGTCGAGGATCAGGTGCTTGTCTTCCTCACTGATGGCCCTCTTCCCCCTCGACCGCGCCCTCCACCACTCCCCGTCCTTGCCCTTGTACTTGTCCAGGATCGAGTCGAGCCGAGTGGAGTTTGAGAGGAACACGGCCACAGCGCTCTGGCTCAGGCAGAGCATCAGGCCCGCTGCTCTGACCCAGCAAGATAAAGGAAGAGACCTCCTCATGATGAAGGGGCGACGGACGTTTGATTTCACTGCACAACACCAGGAAGTTGGTTTTAATTTAGCTTTTCAACATTTTTTTACCAATCGGCTCGATTTCATCGATTTTCATCAGATGAAATCGAACCTTGCATTTTTCTCCACAAAGTTTTTTTTGTTTTTTCTTTTATATATAAAATTGATATCTACTCTAATGCCTGAAGCAGCTTAATAAAAACAGTGTCATCTTGGATTTACTTTCAGCCCCACTTTAATAATTCCTTAAGTAGGAGGGAGAAAACTTCAAAACAGTGAGCCTAATATACCTTCAGCGCTCTGAGTGCATCTGCAGGTCACTGCATCAGTACACACAGTAGGACCAGTGTAAACACAGCGTTCACACGACATGTTATACAGCAAAGCTTCACTGCGCATGCTTAATTAATTAAAGATTGAGTAAAATCTTACTAGTTAGCAAATACTATTATTATTATTATTATTATTATTATTATTATTACACCTACATGGAATTAGCAACCAAAGCAAAAAGCATAATCTTATACTTACAAGCAGCAAGAAGTTTTTCTTTGTCCTAAGGTTTTCTTGATTTTCTGCCAGATTCAATCTTCCAGATGCGGAACCGTGGTGAGATCAGCGCGGACTGACAGAGAGCACTTCAATCCGTCCATCAGACATGATGAGCTCGGACAGCCGGGGTCTCCTTCAAGCTCCACATCCACGCTGCAGCAGGACAGAGAGACGCTGAATGTCTGTCGGTACCTGCTGAATTCCTCAGGTCTCTCAGGACGCCGCAGGCTGAGCGGGATCGCCGGTCATTTTTGCACTTATATACAAATTTGCTCTCCTCTTAACGCGGGCGCGAGGCTGCGGCCTCGCCCCCTGACAGCGCGCGCTCTCCCTCCTTTTCGCAAATGTGCGCGCGTGCGCTCCGACAGCTCGCACAGACACAAACACGCGCGAGCACACCCACTCACACGCACACACACTGACACACACACGCACGCACACACACACACACACACACACACACACACACACGCACACACACACACGCACACACACACACACACACACACAGAGACCGATGGCGAGCAGTCTGAGAGTCACGGTTTATCTATTTAAGGAAGAACAGGTTCCCACCAGAAGTGACGTGGTGAGAGTAAGTGAATGATGCCTTTTTCATACGGCAAGCTCTGCTGGTTCAAGGCTTTTAGTTTTGACAGGTAGACAAAATCAACACTTGGGTTGGAGTAGGAAAAACAAGAGCTGTAAGAGGGTGCAAGAGGTGAAAATAACATAAAAGTTTGGCAACCTCTCATTCAAAAACAATTAGAGAGACATAGAGTGTGTGAGTGAGTTAGTCATTTAGCTAGCTAGTTATATTAGCCAATTATAGTTCATTATTTGTGCCATACACCATAAAAGTATATTCAAAGTAAATTAGACAATAGCCTATATATATATATAGTGTGTGTGTGTGTGTGTGTGTGTGTAGTGTGTGTGTGTGTGTGTGTGTGTAGTGTGTGTGTGCAATTGTGCATATATGTATCATATACTCATATAGGTGTAGACAGACAGACAGACAGACAGATAGATACTATTAGCATGTAATCAATTGCATCTTTTTTCTGGACTCTGCTGCCACCTTCTGGCTACAGAGGAACTCTTCAAAAACCACGCAGAATACATTATTTACTTTACTTGGAGCAAAAACATGTCAGGCCTTGACTTCCAGTTGAAATCATTTATCAATCATTTAGAATTTAGGTTAAAATATTGACCAGAAGTATATGCACTGTACCAGCAAATAGTGTACTTGTTAAAAAATTAAACTGTCTGTTTAACAGTAGGAACTCCAACTTAGTCATGACGAAACATGAACATACATCCAGCCTTGGTCAATGTCAAATATTAACCATCTTCTGATCCTGGGCTGCTCAGACAGACTGTCACAAGACTCAGAAGAAAGTAAAGTCGTGTAGGTTCATATTTGTCACTTGTCAAGCTTCTGACTGACCATTAAAATGACAACAGCAAACCTCAAAACGGGTCTCAAGATGACTTCTTAAGGCTTTCTGACCTAGCAGCACAATCCCGCATGCTTCCTGCTGCTTGGTTGTATTTCAGTGGACACCAGCGCCCCCACGTGGTGCTGGCTTAAGTTGCTAAACTTCAATTAGGCAACTTATGATTTGGTGCCAAGTCCGTGTTTTTTAAGGGTCTGCAGTAACAATTAAAAATTTATGTTAAAGCTCAAACTCAAAATATGTTTTTTTTTTTTTTTTAAAGAACAATGTATGATTTGCGAATCATGTATTTTATTTGTATAAACGCAACAAAAATCACATTTTGAATGTTTTATAGCACTGGGGGGTCACGTTACAATGAGACAACAGTGAACACGCACAACATAGAACTGTCAAATCCGGTCTCAGTTATTCTACAAATATCCAAAAGCACAGATTATATATGTAAAATTTCCAGGAAAAAAATGTTTTATTGTTTCTTTTCTCAAAACTTATTCAGTCCCCTATAGCTATCCTTTAACCATCCATCCCCCCCAACAATCAAACCAACGACCAGAACTTTTAAATAATAATAATAATTAATAAAATGTTGTATTTGTCTTATTTAATATGAATACAATTTTCTGGCAATACTTCTTTATAATTCGGTATGAAAATATAAACGTGGGTCCTAATGTCCGATTTGATTGCTAGATGTCAAAAGAATGTAAGAATCGCACATTCTTACGTGACGTGGGGAAAAAAATGAATAAAGTAAAGAACTGCAAAATTCATAACATGAAGAAATGTGCAACAAAACGCGGATATGCTAAATAAAACACCTTTTTTGTGTGTATATGTTTGAAGCGCAGTAAAACGGCCTGCAGAGGTGGCGGCACAGAAGAAGGAGGGTAAAAAGTGAAGGTTTGTGTCAGAAAAGTTAATCCTTAAAGCTGCCGGGAGAAAAAGGGAGGGCTGGCCGGGTGGGTGGATGGATGGATGGATGGACAAGTGTCCGCTGTCTGCTGCTTTGGCGCATATTATGCATGGTAAGCTGAAAGGCGCAACGGTATGTTGCATCGCGCAGAGACCGACGAGAGGCGACGCGCCCGCGCTGCGCAGCAGTTTCATGGAGCCATGTGAGACACATCTGCGCATCTTCGGGACTCTGTCATGGCGCACAAACTTCTGCTGCCCATCGGTGAGTTCGCTGAATGAGAACATATAACCTCTGACAGAAAAAAAAAATCAAGTGCAAACCATCTGCGAAGACTCATCAACTGCTGCTCACTTCCTGTTTCCCCCCTGCTTCTCTCGTTTCTCCTTCTTTCTCTCTCTTCTGGCTCCCCAGCGATAGCAGCGAGCCTCATTCCACCTGAGCTGTGTGGTTCAACAGCAAACACGAAAAAAGCTCAAGGTATAACTTAGTACAAGTATGCAAGTTATTACAGTTTGATGCAATACGTTTGATGCCTCATTTTGCCTCATTCAAAGAAATGATTTCTCTATTAATGCTCATGTTAGAAGCACTTCCTTGAAGAAGAATGTTTTTCTACTTTTTTTAAATTCGGATAATTCAATGAAATACCCCCAATGTAGGGCTGGTGTTGTAAGTCAGGGGGCCTAAAGGGATTTAAAAAGGTTGTGGTTTTAATCCTGTTCAGTTCAAATTGAAAAATACTTCATCCTAAAGGGAAATGAAATGTTGTCGTATCATCCAAGTATGTTGAAAGAGTCATTGTGAATTGTGATGATGTGGTGCAGGATGAATCTCCGACAGCAGTCAGTCTTGCAACGGCTCTCAAGAGCTCTCTGACCGAAGTTACGTTTTATTACCTTGTAGGAGTAATCACTTAGATGATCTTTTACATTTTTTTTTTGCCTTGAATAAGTTTAAATACCTTTAAAAAAGACCGTAGATATGTACTCTCGAGGAAATCCACGAGAATCTCACAGCACCAACTGAGATTTTAGCAATCTGTCTTTTTTGTTGTAAATTAGAATTTTTAAACAAATCAAAACTAAAATAAAAGTAAACACGACAAAAAACGACAAAACCCAATTCGATAAAAAAACAAAAACAACCTAATTCTTATTTTTTTTTGTTAGTGAAAAACAACTCAGGTGTGACCCCTGCTGGACAGTGTGGAACATGGGTGAAGGAGCCCAGTGGAGGGTGCTTCACCTCTCCAAACTACCCTGAGAAATACCCACCTGAGAGGGAATGCATCTACATCATAGAAGGTGAGACACAACGACTGTCCCATCCTGCTGCAGATCTTCCCTCCCACTCTTTAAACGGTCCCTCTGCTGCAGCCTCGCCTCGACAGTGCATCGACCTGTTCTTCGACGAGAAATACTCCATTGAGCCGTCCTGGGAGTGCCGATTTGACCACATCGAAATCCGCGACGGGCCCTTCGGGTTCTCTCCGATCATCGGCCGCTACTGCGGGCAGGAGAGTCCTGCCTATGTCCGCTCTAGCGGGCGGTACCTCTACATCAAGTTTGTAGCCGACGGCGAACTGGAGGCCATCGGGTTTTCAGCCCGCTATAACTTCACGCAAGGTGAGCAAGAGCTGGAGATGTTTTGAGGTTGCCCTCTCGCAATGTGAGCTTGTTATGTCGTAGTGTTGAGCTGTGACAAGGATCGACTAGCGTAGGTTTGGGCACAGTCACCCATTGTTAGAGTATAGTGACCTTAAAGCCCCAATATCAATCGTATTCTATTGTGTTTTGTTGCATAGACCAACTCTCGAAGCAATACACCACTGTGAAATGGGAGGAATTGATTGTGTTGTGCATTTGTATTCAGATCCCTGAGTGTTACAATGTAGAATCACTTATACTGAAAATGCTACTTTAAGTCTTGTGAGTTATGTCTGCCATATTTGCAGTAGTTCCTCTCCGGTCAGACTAGCTAGAGAGCATTAAGATCAATTTTAAAGCTTCTCAATATCCAGTTGCGAACAGGCGATTTAGGGTGTTTTCACACCTTGTAGTTCGGTAGACTCAGTTTGATTAGGCACCAAATTTGCGACATTTTACTAAATTTTCAGCTGGTGTGATTCAAGTGTCAACAAATAAACAAACAAACCAAAACCTTTGGGAAAAGCCTTTGGGTGGCGCTGCAGCAATAACTACTGGAGAAAACGACATGAAAACCTCTGAAGGTGACACAACTTAAGAAAATTTAAATATATATTACATATACATATATGTATATGGGGAGCGGCATCAGATTTAAGCGGTTGTAGAATTTCTCTTTTGTCTTTGGCAAAAGACTATGAGCCATTTTTTCTCCGCTAGCGTCAGTCAGGAGCATTTGTTTTGATTGAAATTACCCAGAATGCCTTGTGTCCACCTCCTGCTATTGCTGGGTTTCAGACACGACCCGGATGACGTACAAAATTCAGATGGAGGGCCGGAAGGGGATTTCTCCGGTTCAAAACAAAGCAAAATTGACCACAACCAGTACGCTAATGCCCTAAATAGGCTGAAACAGATGAGGCTTCTTGAAAAAAATACCCGTATATTTAGGATAGGATCCGTATTAACTCTGTAAAAAAGACTTATCTTATAACCTTGAGGATTTACCCGCATCGAGGAGATCTACATAACTAACTATCTGGAGCTGCAGACCTCATATTATACCACGAGCCAGAAGAAAGTTTTCAAAAGCCTGGAGAATACAATTATTTAGTTTCATTTTGGATCAACCATTTAAGATCAAAAGAAGCATTAAATGGCTGTCAACTTGTTTCTGCCGGGTGAGTAGTGAATTGTGTTATTTTAAGTAATTAGTCTATGATAACAATGCTATCGCTAACAACAAACTAACCCATGTTATTTCTATGAGCTTGGATCTCATGGTAAATCATTTATTTAGCTTCTGTAAACCCAAATTTATACTGGAGTTGTCGTTAATGTTGAGTCGTTGTAGGGCGTTGGATTCAGGTCCAATGTAGGTCAACCATTAGCAGCGATCTACAGAAACTATGAATATAGTTTGTGTCCAGACAGGAAGCATGTGGGGGAACAGTCACAGCTCACTGTGACTGTATGGCTGGGCAGGTTATATTTAGTTCATTTAGCATTTTTATTTATTCTTTTGGCATGAAAGTCCCACTGAATAAACATTATATTTTCTGTCCGGGACTCGGCACTGAGTTAGCTGCTAGCAACATTAGCACTCCGAGGACAACCACTCTAGAGCCTAAAAATAATATATCTTACCTTACATACGAATGCTTGTCTTTCTAAGTGACTGTCCAATAAAATATCTAAACATACAATTTATAACTCTGGCAACCCTCCTGATTTTAGCTGTAGATTTTTGATCCACTTTTCTCCTCTTTTTTTTCCAGTAAGTTTTTAAAATTTAACCCCCTTGTGACCAATTACCTTCTAAACACGAAAATCACGTTTATCTTTCTCTCTATTAGAATGGTTGGAACAGCATTTTAATGTCTAAAGTGTCTAAAGAAATAAATGGGCTGCATTTACTTCCAGGCCTCCATCTGCATTGGGTGACGTCGGTGCTACGTCATCTGAAACCCAGCAATTGGACTGGTCTCTGGTCTGCTTACATTTGCAAGTAGCATTGGAACTGCGCCAGAACTGCACCAACCCCAAACGAACCGGACTTTGTAGGCAGATGAACTGGAGTCCGATTAAAGCCTCCTTCGAATTTGTCTGCACCCATCTGCCATTTTCCCCTCCTCACCTAGATAATGCACAATTACTTCAAAAATACACACCTTTAGAACATTATTTTGACTCTTTGAAGTTATTTTAGCTGTGGAAATCGTAATCGACAAGAATATAAACGGTCCTGCCTGTAGGATGTTGTGCTCTCCGTTTTGTTGTGCAGGCACAGCAGCTGCAGCTGACAAGAGCAGGGCAGCACAGGCATACACACACACACACACACGCACACACACACACACACACACACACACACACAGAGGCTCTTGTTCTGTCCGTCTGCCACGTACACACACACACACACACACAAGTTAATGAAAGCTTGTCTTCAGGGAATGCGGCTTGTCAGCGCTGAGCCGCGGTAGCAGCTTAAGGGTGTCCGAGGCAGAGGCTTTATTAACCACAGAGTTTATGGGCCACCTACACCGACAAGGGGCAGAGATTAATCCGCATCCCTCTGTCCATCCACCAGACTTATCTTTTTTTTTAGACTGTTTTTAAGCATTAAAATGTCTCTGCTACTGTTTTTGTTCCTTCAAGGGATTACTACAGCTAGAGCCTCCCTCAGTCGGTCCTGAAGAATTTGGTTATACGTGTCATGGAGAAGAGTTGAATATATATATATTTTTAAAAGATCGCTATCATTTTGGTGACTCTTGCATATTTTGAAAATTAATAAATACATGTTAGGAATTCCCTGAGATGATTTGTTCCTTTGAGAGGACATTTTGTTTCTTTTTTTTTTGTTTTTGGGTTGTGGGGGAGAAGGAAAGACTGGTTTTTGTGCATCTACATCACATGTAATTAATTGTTCAAGTCAAAAGTTAATCTGATCCCTAATTCCGGCCATCTCATGAGGCAGGAGAAAATTTGGCCACAGGCCTGCGTGCTTCATATCAGTTTGTCAACCAAAATGAAATCAAGTGTTTAAGTTGTTTGTTCACCGGCTGAGAGTATTCTTTAAAGTATTTTTGTGAAGAGTGCAAGCAGTGTAAAATGTTTGTGAATAATGTGTCATGGTCACGATGAAGTTGTGCTGAAGATGTGGTAGGAATGTGGTCAAAGCTAAGCCCTTACAAACGATTGATAAGCGTTACCATGATATCATCACCATAGTTTTTTTTTTTGTTCTGATGTGTTTTCATGTGTCATATGAGACACTTTGAAAAAAAGGGCATCTCAATATTCTATCCCAGCTGCATTATTCTGTGTGTGTGTTTGTGTGTGTTTTAGTATTTCTCACCTTCTAAGTTCCATCTTTCCAGCTGCTACGTTGAGCAGAACCACTGCTCCTGATGGGGCCCAAAGCCCAGAGCTGATCAAACCTGAACTAGGATTTTCCACACTGAGAACAGAAGCTTTAAAAAAACTATTTAAATCAGGGAGATTTTCCCCGATATCCATGAAAAATAGTTTTATCCATCCATCCGTCAGTCAGTCAGTCAGTCAGTCAGTCAGTCAGTCAGTCAGTCAGCATTATCAGGGTTGATCACTGGCCCTCTTTCAGAATTTGTTCACTCTTTTTGCTGATCTATAGTCAGGGTTTGTGCAGGTTTTCTTTTATCATCAGTTATTAAACATCTTCTCTGCCTTTTTTACCCTCAACCCATGCCTTTGGACATATGTCGAAAAATGGTGTCTTTTTAAATATTATTTCCTATTTTTAACACTTTGCATTCTTGTGTATACTTTTTTAAAAAACATCTACTCTTACATTCTCCATCTTTATTTTTATTTTTGTAAACCTACATAAGGACGAATTCTACTAAACGTCATGCCTCTTGTTTTTATTTCAGCCTTACAGTTTTGCTCTTCTTTTTGGCATAAATCCTCTGAGGATAAATTGTTGCGTCTCACATAGATGCGCACACACGCCCACTCCCACACCCACTCACACATTCACACACATAGACTCGCAGGAATAAATGTGAATAATCTGGCCTGGCCTGGAGGAGAAAGGTTAAGAAACAGAGAGGATTAATGAGAGTCGTGGCTGTTTTAAACCTCTCAGTCCACCACGTTACCTTTATAAACTCTGGGTTTTTGGGGGGTTTTGCGTTTTAGGTGGCAAAAAAATATATAGATGTGAAAAATCATTCTCCTTTTTCTAAACAGTTCTGTTACAGCACACAGTCTCTTACATCAACATAAGAGATGTTTTTTCTTTCTTTCTTTTTTTTCTTTTCAAATAAAGTATTTCATAAGAGAAGCCACAAGTACCAGTGATTTTTATCACCAGGTTGGTAGAAACCACTGGAGCCTAATCTATCCTCGACCAAGCTGGTCTGTTGAGATTTTTTAAAGCACAGAGTGTTCAGGACACAATATGTGTTCTCTTTGTGTGATTTTCTTTTTTTTTTACAAAGAGCATCAGGGTTTGTGAGTGTTTAAATGAGGCCAGCAGAACTGTGCCGCAGCGTCAGTATTAAAGCTCCGGCCAGCTGTGTGTTTCATATGCCTTTCAATATGCCTGGAGTATTACTGTTTTTGCTTCTTTTTTTTTTTTCCTTTTTGCTTTTTAATCTTTGGTCAGTGATTTTGTTTCAATCTCAATTTACTGCTTTACACAGCGCTAAACAACAGATGATATACATTTCTTGAGTTGACTGCACAATGAAATCTGTTATTGCAGTTACAATGTACAGAGCAGCGCATAACTTGAAGAGAAATGAAATATATAGAATACAGATAGCTAGATAAACTGAACTGAATCGAAAAGGTCAAGTGACAGTTACAATTTTCTATGAATAAAAATCTGAAAAGTGCGGCCTTACCCCTGAGTGAATGTTTTGTAGAAGCAACAGCTACTATATTTTCCCTCTGCATTGTTGAACTATAAACTGATCTTTTTTCCCCCCCATTCTCGTTTTTTTTTTATTTGTTTGTTAGCTCTTTTCCACAGAGAGTCACGGTTAGCAGTATGGCTGTTGCTAAGGAAACGCGTTGTTTTACTTTTTGCAAGATAAAACTTGAAAATGACCTGCAAGTAGTTTTAAGTTTGTCAAAACTGCCTAATCTAATCTCCTGGCAGATTAGATTTCATTAAATTAAAATTAAAAATGCAAAAAATTGTCGTTTTTTTTCCTTCCACTTTTTTTGTTTGTTTGTTTTGTTTTGACTGCATGATTTTTTTTTTTTTTTTTAAATAAAATTGGAAAGATCCAACAGACGAAAAGGGCTTTAGATTATTGCCTCATTGAAAGAGAAACAGCATTTTTGTTCACTCAACTTTTTGGGGGGGTAATCAGTTGTTTTCTATTTTGTCGACCACATTTTGTTTTACCACTCTTGACTTGCGGTGAGGGGCCGAACAAAATCATGGCTCCCAGGCACCCCCACATCCCACACTATCACAGGCAGTGCATCGCTTGCATAAAAGCCAGATGTTCTCCATGCAAGAGAAATGAAAAGTAAAAAGGACAACAAGTAAATTAAACATAGATAGACATAAATAAATCCAGAAGTATCCTGTGTCTCATACAAACATTTAGAGAGATTTATAAGGCTGTAACAGCGGTTCAAGGTTTTAAAGAATATCTGGATTCTTCACGTGTATACAATTTTTTCCCCCCTCAATTATTGCTCTCAATTTCAGATCCCGAGTTTGAAGGAATTGGAGAATTGTCGGCTCTACCAGGTGAGTATTCATTTTACCATCCAGGCGAATACAAACAAAATCCAACTTTCTGACTCTGGAGTATTTTTATTACTCAGCTTCATAGGAGATAAAGATCTGGGTTGATTCGATTTTTTTGTTCTTTTGCTACTATTTGCTATTCAGCCGCTTACTTTTCAAGCGCCTTGTCAGATGAGCAGTGACATGTGGCTTTGAGGACAAACCCACCTTTTGACGTGCAGCATCATTGTCCTCTAAATTTTTACTACATAGCAAACTTTGTGTTATTTTACCATGGCATCAATCAGTTTGTATGATTTAACGGATTAGTGAGACTTGGGATGAAGTGCTCATGTTGAGAAATTTCATGCTTTTCTTTTTTTTTTTTTAGCTTGAAGAGAAAATCTGTTAGAAGCTTTCCGATTAAACTGGATTAAAACAAGATAAAGATAATCTAACATATAATGAAACTTGTTGATTTGCTTTTTGTTCGGCCATTCTTTTTTCGGATTGGAGAATTTTTCTTTGTTACATTTTTTTTTTTTTGCTTGTTTTTGTCAAGTGGGTCAACACAGTTTTGTGTAGTTTGTCCCCGTTTAAAAGCGTCAGATAAATTTGCCATTTAGTGTTTGTGCAGCTGCGGTTTTCTGCTTACCTCTTTTTTCTTTTCTTTTTTTGCAAATTTCGATCTGGTTAGGCGCAGACGATTCCACATGCACCAACATAAAAACACTACCATCTATAATAGCTCTATGTTGGTGTATGAAGACTTAAATCCCGACATACTGAGAGCTTTCAGATCAGTAAACAAAGATGTTATTACAAATTTCTTTTTTTGACATAGCTTGTGATTTTGAGCTGAGTGGTCCAGAGGGCTTCGTGGAATCCACACAGATAGCCAAAGAGGGAAAGGCACAGCTGACTGAAGCAGTGGACTGCAGGTGGTACATCAGAGCTCCACCAAGAGCAAAGGTAGGCACGCTCCAGAGTATGTTCATTCATTGTAAAAGTAATAATAGGATAGAAAAAAAAGAAGATGTTTGGTAACACTTTATTTGAAAGTGTGTGCATAAGACTGACTTAACATCAGTGGCGCAAAAAAAGGTGGCTATGCAGCGTATGCTACGCATAGGGGCGCTGCACTAGAGGGGGCGCAAAAACGATGAGGGGACATTTTTTTCTTATAGTCAGCATTTTATGTACTTAGCTGTTTGTGTATGAACTGATCAATAACAGAGGAACAGCACTGATTAGGCGCCCCCTCCCTGTGAGATGTTCGCATCAAAAATATGTAGTTGTGCCCCTGCTTAATATCTGTCGTGAACATGAAGGAGTCTTCATGAATGTTTATGACTGTTGTTGTGAAGTGTCGTTCGGTGAATAATGACACTTTTAATGCAAAGTTGACACTTTTAATGGACGTTTAATGCAAATTTTAATATAACTTTGCATTAAAAGGGTCATTATTGACCAAATAATACAACATTTTCACTTTCTATCGACTTTTAATGCAACTTTTAGTGCAACTTTGCATTAATAGTGTCGTTATTTACCGAATGACACATCATGACAACAGTTGCTTACAATCAGGAAGACTCCTTCATGTTTATGTGTGTCATGTCAGTGTTATTCACACCCCCTCAAATAAAGTGTTACCAAATGGGCGTTATTATACCATGCAATAATATATATTACAAATAAATACAAATAAGTTACAAATAAATGTACCAAGTGTCTTTTGAAACTGATTAATGATATTTGTCTTTACAAGGGCGTAAACAGGTATTCAACATTTTTACTGTGGGTGGACTGTGATGTCTGACATGCAATAATTACAGTTCAAAAGATTGTTCCATGCCACAGTCTTAGAAGTGCTCCTTTTTTTTACCTTCATCTGAATGCTGGGCCACCAAAAAATATAGTTTTTGCCTTAAAAAAATAAAACATAGGCAAAAGAATATTGGCGAATTGACAGTTATAGATATGTTGGTTTCCCATCGACCACACGTGCAATTAGGAGGCGTGCGTGTTTCCTCCCCAGTTGGATTTATATCCTCGGAGCTCAGTCTGTGTGTTGGGCTTTTGTTGTGCGTGCTTTGGAGAGTTTCAGCTTGTTGGTTTGCCTTTCGCCCAATTCCCCTCCCCGCAAGATCTACATGCGTTTTTTAGAGTACGAAATGCACAACTCAAACGAGTGCAAGCGCAACTTCGTCGCCATCTATGACGGGAGCAGCGGAGTGGAACACCTGAAGAACAAGTTTTGCTCCACGGTGGCCAACGACGTCATGCTGGTGACCTCTGTGGGCGTGGTGAGGCTCTGGGCAGATGAAGGCAGCAGGAAGAGCAGATTCAAGATCCTCTTTACCACTTTCCATGAACGTGAGTGAAAGTCAATACGTGCACGAGGGAAAAATGCATTTGCGTGTGGTACAGCTACATTTTGCGTTCAATTTGCTTCTTTGATGAATAAAAAAAATAACAGGCATGTGTTCTTTGACACGATGTGTGTTTGTTGAAGTCAATAAATTGGTCCCACTAGTCAGTATGGGGCTCATTTTGGACCACGTTCAAAAAACCAAAATCTTTTGATAACATTTTTATGGTCTTTTCTTGCTTAAGCTTGATCATGTCTCTCTTCAAGAAGACATTACGGTAGTTGATCAATGTGGGCAATATTATAGCAATTTCCTCTTATCAGTAGTTTTTGTGATCTTATGCTAGTATGATGCCAAAAGTCCGGTTCAACCAATCACAGGGACTATAAGAGGGCTTCTTTCTTGTTCACTTTTTGACAGTGCTGTACACTGCGAAACATTTGAAGGTGTCTTAACTTGAAAATAAATGTCCACCTGCTGCCTTGAGAATGCAACAGGTGGACAAGAAAACTGGTTTGGGTTTAACTCAGAAATTAAAGTTTTTTTTTAATTCATCTTGAATTGTGAGTTTTAACCATGTCGTTATTTTACTATATGCAAGAAAGAAACTGCCCTCATCTAGTTAAAGAGCAAACATTTCTGTATTATTTTCACTCACAATTTCAAGTTAAAATGACTTGATTAACTATAGAATAATTTAAATTCTTGTTTTACGTTGCATGAACAGAGTTTCTGATATCATAATGAATTTAAACATCACAATGAGTTCTGTTCAAAAATATTTACTGTGAACAGGACATTATTCCCAAGCTTTGCAAACTGACAGCTGCATGAAAATGTGCGCTCTAAGACAGATCTATGTAACGCACTTCTGTTTCACTCACGGTGCCACACAGGATACAAAAATATGTCGCTAAGCGCACTGGGAATTAGTTCCCACTCCTGTCTTTTTCTTCTTTCAGTTTCTTTTTTTAAGTGCTAACCTAAGAACCCTTGTTTATTCAACTCTTGGAGGTTTGACAAAATGAACAAAAAGTTCACACAACGTACCGCTGCAAGTTTATCTTTCGCAAACCCACACATTTAGGTTGAAAATCAAAAACTCCCAAGTATTATTTGACTTAAAGAGCAGAATATAGTAGACGCAACCAAATGTGTCTCAAATGTTTTGCAGTGCATGTGTTCATCCTTTCATAAGAACCTGCTCTAAACTCAGTAAAATAACAAATAATAAACAATCAGCTCAAAGTTCTCAAAAAAGCGAGCTTTTATATGAAGCTTTCATATGAACATGTTTGTACGCAGTGATGTTTTTTTTTTTTTTAAAGATCTGTAATGGTGAAAAATAACAGAGTGAATCCCTGAAATAGTCTACTTAAATAGTTTGCCTTAAACTTTGACCTCTGCATATCAATCGTCTTTCGTCTTAGCTCCATGTGAAGGAGACACCTTCTTCTGCCACAGCAACATGTGCATCAACCACACCCTCGTCTGCAACGGCGTGCAGAACTGTGTTTACCCCTGGGACGAGAATCGCTGCAAGGGTACGCTGATGGTTTGAACTTGCAACGTCTTTCTTTCTTTCTTTCTTTCTTTCTTTTTTTTGGTTTCCGTCTGCTGAGCCGTGGTTTTTGTCCACTTACAGAGAAGAGAAAAGCCAGTATCCTGGACACGCTGGACAACACCAACCTCACAATCATCGGAATCACGTGCGGCCTGGTCGTCATCCTGCTCATCATTTCCGTCATCATTCAAATCAAGCAACCTCGCAAGAAGTACGTCATCCGCAGGTGAGGGATGAAAACCCCGTGCGGTGCGATTTGCTACCAAGGTGTTTACCACTAATAGCTTACTGTAATGTGGAAGTTACAAGCTAATACTTGCCAGAGGTGGGTAGTAACTAGTCACATTTACTGAATTACATTTGCTGGAGTAAGTTTTTTTGGGGAAAATTGTACTTTTAGGAGTATTTTTACTGTGCTGTACTTTTTACTTTTAGTAGAATAATTTTATTATGACGTATTTCTACTCTTACTTGAGTAAAATTTCTGGATTTTCTACCCACTGAATGGAAAAACAAACATGTTTTAAACAGAAAATTCACCACAAACAAACACACACTTTTGTTCAAGTTACCTAAGGTTTTCATATTGAAAGTAGCTGATGTGGACATTTTTTGATTTGATTTATTTTGTTATATTTTGTCTCTTATATGAAATATTGTCACCTTGGACCTTAAAATACCAAAATTTCCACTTAACTTCATATTTGATCCATCTGATGATGCCATTTTTCAACAACAAAAGATTAATAATTTGATCAGTTACTCAGTACTTGAGTAGACTTTTTACCACTTGAGTAATTTCTTGCACCGTTACTTTTTACTTTTATTTGAGTAAAAATATCTCCAAGTCCTCCTACATGACTACAATGGTTGGATACTCACTTGCTATGGTGTCAAGTTTTACTTTCACTGTTCCTGTCACGTCTTTGTTTGGTTGTAAACAAGCAAACGAAACGTGTGAAGCCAGGCTCACTGCAGACACGTATGAAACTCTCAGCTCCAAACCTTCATGAAAACTTTATTTGGTGACTTGAGGACATGAATTAATCACGATTCATCAGTGTCTCAGCTTCTCTCAGGGTACTTTTTATTAACATATTTAAATGCAAGATGACATTGCTTAAATTACATCTGCGCATCTCTTGAAGCCAAGAAAAGTATTAACAGATTGACGGCGACAAAAGGAAACCGCATTTTACCACCAGGGATTTGCTCCGACTTTGATCCAACCAAGCATGATGATGAGTCATAGATGTTTTCAGATCGTATTAAACGATCTGGAAATTGAGGTGAATGGTAATACGTGTCGACAGAAACATTTTTCTGTTATAATTTTTTTCCCCAATGGAGTCAAAATTATTATTTTTTTTATTTTAGCATACAAAATGGCTGAATTACAGACTTCCAAGTCTTCCCAAACCAAGTGGAACTAAAGAATAAGGAATGAGTTCTTTTCGTTTTGATGTGGAACAAGGGTCTCTCTTCTTTTTTTTATTCAGGGAAGTGGAGGTTTTTACAAAATAAAAATCTGAATTTCAGCTCCACCATTTTTTTTAATGAACACATGTTTTGCAAATGCAACTTTGTTGTTAATATAAAGCTCACAGGCCAAAATTAGACAGGGTGTTTTAATATTGATGGACGTTTTTTAATTTATTAATTCAAACTATATTAGCTTTTTAAAATTACTTAGTTGTGGTGCAATGTTTTTAAGAACAACATGGATTCATCTTCCAGGCGTCATTTATCAAATTGTACCTACTAATCTGTAATCCGACTATCAATCTACTGTAATTTGAACAGGGGTGCTGTCTAGTGGGGAAAGGTTATGACAATTCTAAGGGCCCCTGACCGACAGGGGGCCCTCTACAATTTATTTATTTATTTTTTGTTCCTAAAAATTGAAAAAAAAAATTGGGGCCCTGTCAATTATAAAATTAATGATATTTTATTTTCGAAGATTGTTTTTAGCAGTAAAAATTAAATGTTCCCACTCCCAGACCAAAAAACACACATCCATATTTGCCCTGAACCCCCCTGGACCTGCATGAAATGGTTCGTTCCTGCTTGGAGCTCCTCACTGTGTTCAGCAGTAGACAGTGGAAAAGAAGAACGACTGTGGCTGTTTCTATGCTACTAAGAAATATTATAAAGTCAGGTTTTTAAAAAAAAAAAATAGGGAGAGAGAGAAAAAGGCAAGAGTGTCAATTTATAACCCAGTTTTTCTCCAAGAGAGGTGGGTGAGATGATCAACCATTTAGCATAGTTAGCATAGCTACTATGCTATATTACAGGAAAATAAACAATTTTCCTGTAATGATATGTTGTTTCTCCACCATTAGCACATTTAGCAGTGAGTGAATGAAGTTGATTGACAGCCCTAAGACCCTCCTCCTGGTTCTGATTGGTTGTTTTGGTCGGAATGTTGCATTACTTTAGCCAGTAACAGCAGCTCAGGGAGGAGATTGATGGTTTTCACAGATTATCTGTCTCATAACAAACTGTCACGACATGCTGGCAGCTTTAACAAATATGGAGAAAACATATTTTTTATTAAAGTTATATACTGCAGCTTGAATAAAATGCAACTACATAGCATTTTTTGAGAAGTCTGGATTGCTTCATGTATATTTTGCATCTTGCCTATGACTGTTGCTCATGGGGAGAGACGTTTCAGTAATCTAAAACTAACAGAAAAAATTTAAGCAACCTACTTGCACACTGTATGTGGACTGTTGCATGTAAAATTCATGAGCAGTAAATATTGTGCTAGTTATCAGTATTGGACCAAAGAAAGCAAGGTTTTAAAATTGTGACGCTTTTGTTGGGTCAGATAGACTCAGACAACTGTAACAGCAGCTGCGTGAGGGGGCCAATTTAATTTTTTGTCAGGGGGCCCAAGATTCCTGGCTGCGCCCCTGAATTTGAATACGTAAAGGAAACACCAGGAGCCCACTTTCTTCCTAATCCGACCCGGACTGTACCTATCCTAAACGTTTTCTTGTTATTTTCATTTTGCATCCTAAGAGATGACTTTGACCCAGCCCTGCTCCACCCTGGTTTTGACCCGCCACACTACGAGCTCTGCACCCTGCGCCGCGCCCCTTCTGGCGACCTCACCGACGCCGCCCTGGCGGACGACTTCGACAAGTTCCACAAACTCAGGCGCTCGGAGAGCAAGTGCATCCGCGACCACCACTGCGGCTCGCACCAGGGAAGCATCCACGGCAGCCGCAGCAACCTCAGCCTGAGGGACGCCACCATCGCGCCCGACGGAGGGGCCGCCGTACCCCCGATGTCGCCGAGGCTGGCGACGCAGATGTCTCCGCACCTCTCTCACCACAACACGCCGGCGTGTCGGAGGAGCATCCTGGTGATGAAACACAGCTACTCGCAGGACGGGGCGGAGGCGTACAGGGCGGAGGACGAGGAGGATGATTTGATGATGGACGTCGGCCCCACCACCAGCCAGCACCACATGCACCACCACCACATCCACCACAGCACCCCGGGGTTGGACCGTACGCTATCTAACGACTTCTAATTTATTGCAAGTTAAAAAATCGGGTCATCTGCAATTAGTTTGCGTTGAAATCGACGAGAGATGTTCGCAGGGGAAAGTAGTTTGGGACTTATTGGCCCTTTTTCTTCTCAATGGGGGCTGAAAGTCCTGGAGTTTTTAAAACTTAGTAGATTCCTTTGAGTGTGTCTTCCTAACGTCCATGTTTGACATTCAGCGAACAGAAAGAGCGTTTAAAGATAGTTTTAATATATGTTCCCTCAAGCCAAAGAATTAAGTTCGGTTTTAAATACCACGCTGCTTATGGCACAAATGACATAAAAAGGGAAGAAAGTAAACTGCAACAAAGTTGGGTCAGAAGTTCTACTGGATCCCAGTTCCCTCTTTTGTTCCTGCATTTCTGCCCTGTTTATCTAATGGATAGGTATATACTGTCCTATTTATTATTTTATGAAGAAGTAAATGAATTGACATTTTTCCACCACCAAAGCAAAAACAAATGTTTTATTGAGTGCTAGATACTGTACCATATATGTTTTCACCCAATTGTTAATGGATTTGATTAAATGTTTGTTTGTTTTTTTCCTGAAAGCTAGCATGTCATTGTTCTTTTAATTTCACACTCCTTTTAATTGTGAAAGTATGTTTTATGTCCTTGAATTTCTACCACTTAAACATTCCAACATTTTATTACAACAATAAACGTTTTTCAATGGGATTCAATGTGATGAACGGAAATTAGTGCTGAATCATGAAGTTGAAGGAAAATGATATAATTCACTTCAAATATTTAAAAAAAATATATATATATATATATGAAGACGTGTGTGTGCATTTGTAATGGAATTAATGTGATTGGAAAAGTGTGATTGTGAATAGTCGTACACTTAGATGTGAGAAAGAGAACTGGACTTTTTGTGCAAATACTTCATACATCTGAAGGACGTTTGAACTTTGAAGCATTATGTTTTTCAAGAGAAAAAGTTATTTTAAAAAGTAGTTTATGGAAGGGTCATATTGTAGTGGAATCATAAAATTAACCAACAAAAATTGATGTCAGTGGAAGAATGAAATTAAAAGGCTTAACAATTGCGAAACCTATTCCACACCAGCAGGTGGCAGTCATGTACCACTCAGCTTCCAATCAGAGCCTAAACAAATCCCCAAGAAAAAATAAACTAGATTTAATTCAGTTCTTATCGGTTGTAGAAGGACATTAAAAGTGGCCGATGGTTGATAAATATCTACTTTTGGATTTTTACGTAGTGGAATTTTTAAATATCTACTAACATTTTAGTAAAAACTTCTCTGTTTGGAGGTTAGCTAACGCTAGCTGACTTTTAGCTTGGGGGAGGTAGCATCATGTCACAACATGAACTGGTTCTGGACACTGGACAGGGCAGCGGAGCTGTCAGCGAGGGCAGACGGAGAAGAAGTCGACTCGGGCTGGTCGTCACCGGGGTTGTTGGAGGGTCGCTGGTCGCTCTTTACGCGGTGGCCGCTCCGTTTGTTGCCCCTGCCCTCAGAAGAGTCTGCCTCCCGTTTGTTCCAGCCACCACGGCTCAGGTGGAGAACGTTCTCAGGGTGCTGCGGACCAGAACGGGAACTCTGGTGGACATCGGAAGCGGAGATGGAAGGATAGTAAGTGCAGATTGGCCCTACCATCTGTCTGTATCTATCTGTCTGTCTCTATACATATATACAAAATAGGTTATTTATTTATTTACTTTTGTCTGAAACAGTCACCATGCAATTTCCCATGAATTCTCTACCAACTGGGGGAACCATTAGAAATCCATTTGGACTTGTTATAGTCAGTTTATTCTGATATTTTCTCAATTTTAAACAGTGAAAGAGATTGTCACCATTCTTTTTCAAAGTAAACATGTTAAGATCCTGAGAGTAAATTAATTGTGGGTTATATCCATATAATCTGATCATTTTTGCCTCCTGAAGCAAAAAATGAACAAATGATATTCTAAAAACTTTAACCTTAAGTTGTAAACCCACAGAAATCTATTCTAGGTTTTTTTTGATGGTGACAACGTTTTTTATTTAAATCTAACAGAAAATGGAGAAATTACAACTTTCCTGATTACATGCTGTTTAATGTGTTTATGGACTGAATTTTTTTAAATTTATTTCTCTTTGGAATTAATAAGGTAGTTTTGAATTGAATTAGATGTGTGTAATCTTAATGTATTTGAACTGCAACTGCACTACATTGAGAAAATATACAGTAATATTGGTGAATTCAGTGAGAAATACATACATGCGCTTAGTAAACAAATGAACTAAAATCTGATTTATCTGTCTCAACTGCTCATTTTTATTGATAAAAAAAACATTTTTGAATGGTGTCTGCTGTTTTTGGAATTAAAACAACTTACTTGTAATTTTCACCCGTTTACCTTCTAATACCTTTTTACCCTGCATTAGGCAACATGTGTCACCAAATATATTGCCAGCATAGCAGCCCAGAATGCTAAATAATAGCTTACTCTGATCATTTGATTTTATTTCAATATCCATTACTGTAGCACACCTAGGAAGTTTTCCTGAGTTGGAAAAACTTAACAGAAGACTTTGATCAGACAAAGTACTTTTTAATTTATCCCCTGTTTGTTGACTAAATAGCCAATTCAAGCAATTTAACTTGGTCTGGTATGTTTTTATTTTTTCGGTTAGTTAGCTGCTGTTAATTTCGTCAAGTCTGTTAAAGAATAAAATTGCAGACAGGTGGAAACCGACAGCCTACTTCATTTGTTTTCAGAATTCGAAGCCTCACCAGTAAGTTATTTAATTCATGAATAAAGTATGTCAATCTGCAGAATATGACCATCTCACATAATGAAGTCTGTCATCCTGCCAGAAAATGGTTTCTCCCCTTTTAGGAAATTAAAACAAAAAAATTGAATGGCTGTCCTTAATTATCTTCAGTATTGCTACATTCTGTCCTGCGGGAAGCCAACAGCAGCTGAAAAGTCCACTTATGTCACACAATGGCTTTATTCCATTTTCTACTATGACTTATTAAAGCAATAAAATTAGCTCACTTCTAACTTTGCTGTCTCCTCTCTCTCTTTTTTTTTGCAGGTGATAGCAGCAGCAAAGTGTGGATTTCAGGCTTCTGGTTTGGAGCTGAACCCTTGGTTGGTTTGGTATTCTCGCTACAAAGCCTGGAGAGAAGGCGTCTACCGCTCCACGTCCTTTCACATCTCGGATTTGTGGAAGGTTGGTGGCTCCTGATTAGTGGAGCGCGTACGAGTGTTCGTTTAGTGTGACAAATAAACGGTAAAACTATGTAATTCTACTCTCTAAACCCCAAATGTTTCTTTGTCCTTTTTGACAGGCTAGCTTTGCTCAGTATTCCAATGTTGTTATTTTTGGAGTTCCTCAAATGGTGAGTTTGTAACTCTGGGATAAAATCTTGCTGGGTGAAATTGCTGTACAAGTAAAATAAGATGTTGCTTGTATTTAGTATTCAAAATCCCTAATATGTTTTGTGTTGGGGTTTTTTTTTTCCCATGACTGCAGATGGATCAGCTAGAGGTCAAGCTGGCAAATGAGCTGCCAAGTTCAGCCAAGGTGGTCGCCTGCCGCTTCCCCTTTCCCACATGGGTCCCTGAAAGCACTGAGGGGGAAGGCATAGACACCGTGTGGGTGTATGACGCCAAAACATTTCGCTCAGATCTGCACAGAAAAACGGGCAAAACGTTGTTAGAACAAAAATCACATCCACATTCATGAGATGTTTCCTAAAGCTCCCTAAAGCTTATTTATTGTTTTGTTATTTGCAAAAATATACTTTAAATTAGCTGCCCACGGCATCCCTATCCAAAATTGCTCTGAAGAAAATTGGATGACATGAGTACTTTTGTATGTATTTTTGAAATGAATTATCTTGTGTTCAAAACGAGACTCTAAATCAAACATAGTGATGGTAAGTTGAGAAAGCATGGCTGTATTTCTCACAGCAACAGAGAGTGCTACTCTCATTAATGCTTGTATAATTAGTTGGTTTTGTGTGTATTTAATAAAAACAAATGCTGTAATGTAAAAAAAAAAAAAAAAAGTGTCTCGTTGCTCTTTGGTGCCATCTAGTGGTGAATAAGCCGTACTACCACGTGTTGTCGCTTTTGTGTATGTAGTGACTGCTAGCTTAATAACTATCAAGAAGCGTACGAATTATTTGTTTTAAAAACGCATGTTATTCTGGCCGTTTGAAAGTAAACACGGTGCCAAAATGTTTACTCGGAGATAGCTGACGGCTGTCTCTTTTCTACCCCACCGTCGGGCTGCATGTGTGGAGCTTAGCAGCCAGCCAAGATGGACACCGCAGAAGAAGGTAGCTAATGTTCAAACTTAAAATTATCTAATTTTGTGTTGCAACTTATCATGCCGCTCGTGTTGAAGCTACGCGCGTCGTGGCTTTTGTAGGTCTGAACCAACGACGGAGTCAAAGGAGTGCATTATGCGTCCTGTAGAGATGGACAGTGTTGAGTGAAATGCAAGAAACCGTTAGCCAATTAGTGTTAGCTCCGCAGCTAACGGGTATTAGCTTCCATCTGTAAATACAAACAGCTGTGTTGGGTTGCTGCGGTTTGGCATTTAGAGACATGATATGAAATACCGAAAGGTTCCGCTTGAACCCACTCGAATAGTTACGAAATACAAATGGACTCTTGTAATAACCCCGTGCAAAGTTTCTCTATGGTTTTTTCAAGATAACGTTGATTAAGTTGCACCGTTATCAAACGGTTACGTACAGTAAGAAACTACAGTAAGAAACTAGCCACGCATACGATTAATTAGGTAACACTGTATTGTTTCTGTACTTGTTACAGTTGAAAATGCTACATTTCCAGATTGATGCTGATTTCTAATCGGTCTACTCGGGTATTACATATATGCTACATTACATACTACATAATTATGTAATCTTTAAAAACGCCCAACTTGCTTCCCTTTTGCCTGACTTGTAATAAATTGACATTGACGCTGGTAGTCGATGGCGGATAACCACCCAGGGCATTCTAAATGCCGTCACCGGCTAATTATAGGTATTTTATTTTGGTCACTGAACTACAAAGGGTAATCCAAGAATTAATAGTTTGGCGCTGTTGCCCTGTCCTCTTCACCTGCCAATATTACAGCACATATATTTACATTTTTTAGGCTTCAAGATTTGAGTTTTCAGGTAATACAGAGTTTCTAAGCAGTCTTGGAAAAGTGTGCGAGTTGCTGATATTTTCAAGCTGTGGACAAGAAAATGTTTGATTCTCCAATGTTTTCCTTCCATTTCCCCCCCAAAGTTCAGAAGTCTAATAAATAATAGCAATGATAATAGTAACAACTTGACAGTTAAAATAACTGGTAGTAACACTATACATATGTGAAAAAAGTGGCCTACCGTGTCTTTGATTTGCAAAGTCAGTCCTGAATTTCAGACTTTTTTATGTTAGCATTTTTGTACTTTTGACTTGCTGATTGAATTCACATGGAGGAAAAGAAATTGAAATACTTTTATAGTCTCCAGACAACTCCAGTGTCAGAAAGAACTGGACCTGTGGAACGTAAACTGGCTCTAAAAATCTGAATTATTTATAGTTTTCTTCTGTGGCTGTGTTTAGTATATGTGGCTGTGGCTGGACAGTAAACTGGATTGGTCAAAACACACTAGCCACCTGTATGGGAAAGTGCAGAGCAGGTTGTACTTCCTGAGGAGACTGTGGTCCTTTAACATCTGCAGCAAACTGCTCTGGATGTTCTACCAGTCTGTGATTGCCAGTGTCCTCTTCTACACCGTGGTGTGCTGGGGAGGCAGCATATCCAAGAAGGACACGTCCAGACTGGACAAACTGACCAGGCGTGCCGGCTCTGTGGTCGGCATGAAGCTGGACTCTCTGGTGACAGTGGCAGAGGCGAGGACACTGAACAAACTGCTGGACACCATGAACGATAGCAGCCACCCTCTACACGCCGTCATCAGCAGCCAGAGGAGCCTGTTCAGTGACAGACTGCTGCTTCCCAAGTGCCGGACCAATAGATTTAAGAACTCTTTTGTCCCCCATGCCTTCAGACTGTACAATTCCTCATTGGGGGGGGGGGAGGTGACACAGGACAGAGGGTGGAAGGAGTAGTGCCCCCTTGTATTTTTCTCCATACTTATCAGGTCAAACCACATAGTGCAATACGATATCACTGGTCAATCTATTTGCCAAATTCTTAAATTTTTTTTGTGTTGTATTTATATTTATTTATATTCTTTATTCCTATTCCCTGTTTCTTGCATAATTTAAGGTTTTTCTTGCATAATTTAAGGTTTTGGTTACTCACATTTAGTGTGTACCTTAGTATTTAATTTGTAATTTTGTATTCTTTTGCATTTTTGCTTACTGTGTGTTATCTTTGTTTTTTGCCTGGGAGCTGCTGGTAACTTCAATTTCCTGAGGGAGTCTTCCCAAGGGATCAATAAAGTACAAGTCTAAGTCTGTTCAAGTAATTTATGTGTTTACTATTGAAAAAAAAAAGTTCAATAAAACCACTCAAGAATTTATTGAACTTCTGCTGATTGTAGATGATCTGTCAGAGAGAAATGCCGTGTCGAAGTAATTTTGACAAAAATATTCGAAACCTTCCTAATTTGTGTTTTATATATGCCTTTTACAGCGGACATTTGTCGAGTGTGTCGCTCGGAGGGCACCCAGGAAAAGCCTCTCTACCACCCTTGTGTTTGCACTGGCAGCATTAAGTTTATCCATCAGGAATGGTACGAGTGTGAAAACATTAATACACTCTAATGAAGGCGCATTCAGTTCTATTTTCTGTTGCTCTCGATGTCAAGCCGTTGCTTTAAATATGCATAAGTCATATTAAGCGTCAAACTCAAAGATAGAACGAATAATGCTGTTGAACTCATCCTGTTGTGTTTTGTCTTCACAGCCTACTGCAGTGGCTGAAACACAGTCGGAAAGAATACTGTGAATTATGCAAACACAGGTTTGCATTTACACCAAGTGAGTCGTTCTGTAAATAAAGGAGAAAAAAAAACACTGCCATGCAGAAGAATTCACACCCCTTCAACTTTTTCACATTTTGACAAATACAAATGTATAAATCCCTTTTTAAGTTTGCCACTCAAGTTGTTTAGATCGAGGCTATGTTTATGTGTTTGAGTGGCCCAGTCAAAGTCCAGACCTAAAGCCACATGATAAGACCTTCCCAATTCGTGTTCCTAACCTGACTGAGCTCGAGTTGTTTTGCAAATAAAATTACGATGGATACACTTGGTAAAATGTCAATGTCAAACAGATTTATTTAGCACTTTAAAAGCAGGTTTAAAACTGCACTGAAGTGCTGTACAAAAATGATCATAAAATAAGTTGATGAAAAGGAAAAAACAATAATACAAGAAAAAAATATGTGTATAATGTCAAAGTAGATTAATAATAAGTAAACAAAAAAAAAACCCCATCACAACAGAAGAGCTACAGTATCAGGCCTCAGTTAAATGTCAGAGAATAAAAATGAGTTTTAAGAAGCAATTTAAAATGATCCAGACTGTGGGCAGATTTAATCTGGAAAGGTAGAGTAGGAGCAGCAACGGAGAAGGCCTGATTTCCTTTTCTCTTAAGTGGAGTCCGAGGAATATAGCAGCTGATTATTTGATCTTAAAGTTCTGGACACAGAATGCAGTTTCATAAGATCCTGAAGATAAGGAGGGGCTAACCAATTTAAAACTTTCTAAGTTGATAAAAGAATCTTAAAATCTATTGGATATGAAACGGGCAGCCAGGCCAGTATTCGACTTGCATCCGTACTTGGAACTCAAAATGCAGCAAAAGGTGGATGGATAAAAATGCACACCGCACGTTTTAGATTTTTATTTGTTGCAACAAAAAAAACCCATTAATTCCCACTTTATTTTTATGTGCTAATTTGTACCAGTCTGTCACGGCAAAACAAAAAAAAAGAAGAAAAGTTGTGGTTGTAACATGTCCGAATGTGAAAAGGTTAATCAGCATTGGAGACATTTAAATATCTGTTATAAATATCTGTTCTTCCGTTTTATTCTCCAGTCTATTCTCCAGACATGCCGTCCCATCTACCTGTCCAAGACATCTTTGCAGGGCTGGTCACCAGTATCGGGACGGCCATCAGATACTGGTTCCACTACACTCTGGTGGCCTTTGCCTGGCTGGGTGTTGTGCCTCTCACCGCATGCAAGTCCCAAAAACAAACAAAAAGCAACTCAAAATAAACAGAAGAACTGAGAACAGGCTTTTACCGCGCTGCTTTAACTGACGGTTTGTGTCTTCCTGCCAGGTCGCATCTACAAGTGTTTGTTTACCGGCTCCGTGAGCTCGCTTCTTACCCTGCCATTAGATATGCTTTCCACGTAAGTGTCTGTCCTTGAGTTTGTCTTCCTGTTTGTGGTTTTTGCAGCTCTTCACTGGCCATCGTGTTGTTGAGCTCAAAAACCAGTGATGAAATTCATTCCTCCATTCTTTAAAGAAACTAAGACAGTTTTTGATCAGACGGTTTTAAGGCAGCGGGCAATGGTGGATCTTTCAGGAATGGTGCCCCGGGCATGTCCCTCCTTCTGCCACCCTCAACTAATTAAAACACAAGCAATTATCAGATTTTGCTTTTCTTCCAGCAGAAACCAGGTAATGTAGACTTCCAGTACTCAGCAGCAAGTAGCAGAAACTTAATATTAATTTTTCTTTATCAACAATTAATTTCCCTTCGGGATCAATAAAGTATTTCCGAATTTGAGTTTGAATTACTCCACTGCACAGACATATAATTAGCAGCAAACTTGATCAGAGTAGAGCTAACAGATATTTTATTTTCCAGTTTTTGGGCGACCCATCCCTTTCTAATGCCTCCCTGGGCATCTGCCCGTATCAAAAACTGCCACTGGCTATCAGCACTGGAAATCTTACTGAAGAAATTTTATTTATTTTTTTGTTGTTGTTGTTGTTTTTGCTATTAAGTAAGAAGTAAGAAAGAAATGTAAAAAAAAAAATTACCTGCAGAGAGCAAATGAGTGATGAAACCTGAGACTGCCTTCTATATATATTTTTTGCATGCTAAATTAAAAGCTGCTCTTCATATGATTATTATTTTTTGTTTGTCATACCAGATTCAAAAGCTGCACCGAGTAACTGTAATGGCTGACTAACTCCTGTTCAGTCTGAAAATGTGTAGAAATAGACTAAAAGTATTTCCAGTTCTGAATAAGTTTAGAAAGAAAAAAAAAAAAGGGTATGAATGGAGTGTTTTTAATACTTTTTAATTTTTTTTTCTAGGCTCAATTTTATAAATCATTTGACCAAAAGAATACATTTATAAAAAGTTATTTTTTCTTAGTTTTATTGTAAGTCTGGAATTTTAAAGTGATTATGTATAGAAACCCCTCTGCTCCGTTGTCCTAACCAACTACCAATTTTCCCTCTAATTGCTTATTTCACCAGTGTTTTCATCTTCCCACCACTTTTAGTTATTTCTCTCCCTTCGTTAGACGGATCGTGGAGCACATTTCAAATTCTTTTTTACTTTTGCAGGCAAAACCTGCTCGCCGACTGCCTCCAGGGCTGTTTCGTGGTCACCTGCACGCTGTGTGCCTTTATCAGCCTGGTGTGGCTTAGAGAGCAGATCGTCCACGGTGGAGCCCCACAGTGGCTGGAGCCGAATCAACCCCCTCTGGTTCCAAACCAGCCCAACCGTCCCGCACAAGCTAACGAGGTGAGCGCCATTCATGCTGCGGGTCGGCTACTTTTTTGATTTTCCTGCACATGGGGACTGTCATGTGGATGTGTTTAACTAATTCCCCGTTTTTCCTACGTGAAGATGCCACAATAGCAAACCCATCTGAAAAATGTGTATCATATGTTCTGAATGATAGGAAAACTGTTGGTAAAATCACCCTGCTCCCCCCAAAAAATGTGTCGTTATTGGAATTGAGGTTACATTTAAGTGCAGCTCTTCTACAACCACTCCAGGCCTCGTTGAAGCGGGTTTCGAATTGTTAAATCGAAACCCTCCACTGGGAAATCTGAAAGTGAGGCTGGCGGATGTGGAAATAGGAAGCTGAATATTTTCTGTATGCAAATACACTACAAAAAATCTAAATCCTAACACGTATTTCCCAAAACTTGAAATAAGACAAAACTGACTTACAAATAACTTTTCGGCAAGATATAGGAGCTTGTTTTAAATCAATAACTCCTTTAATATTAATGGGAAAAGTACTAGCTCTATTGGCAGGTTATTTCACATATTACATGGAAAAATGTCCTGTTATAAATAAAATAACCTGCCAATGGAACTAGCATTTTTTCATCAACATTAAGGAATTATTGACTTAAAACAAGCTCCTATTCTTGCTTAAAAGTCACTTGTAAGGTTGTTTTGCCGTATTTACAGTTTTTTAAGATATTTACTGTAGAAACTTGACAAAAAGACTTGGTAAGAGTTAGATATTTTTGCAGTGTAGGATGAATATATCTGCTGCATAGTTCCAACCACAACTCATCCGTTTATTTTATTTTTTTACCAATTCATGGTTGTGCAGAATCCGGCTGATAATGCCGCAGCAGCCGATGTCCCGGCTGCCGCAGACGAGGCAGGACGCCCCGGAGAGCACGGCCCCGACGAGCCGGACCGGGCCAATCAGCAGGAAGCCGGCGACGAAGCAGAACTGGACGACAACGATAGAGAGGACGAGGATGATGACGGGGAAGAAGATGAAGAGGAAGACGAGGAAGAGGGGAGGGAGGAGGACGCCGCTGATGCCAACAATGCAGGGCAAGGTGAGGAAAGATTCTATTTATTTTATTTTTTTGCTTGCTCCATAAAAAAACTGTTTTGTGATGCTTATGTTTCAGCGCTCAAACACATTTTTTATAATTCTTGCTCATTGGGATTTTACTGCACTTCTGTAAATGTTGGGAAAGTGATGACAAGTTGGGTGTATGGCTAATTGGGATTAGCTGAACTTAGCACATAGAAGTTCTGAGATTTACCTTTGGATAAATTTAAGTTCTCACTCAACGTGCCTAAAACAGTATACATAATATTTACAAAAAATAAAACAATTTCAGTAGGCTGTCAGTACTACTTCCTGTTTCTTTAAGTATCTTCCTTCTTTTCAAAAGATTTGAACTGGAACGCCCTGGAATGGGACCGAGCAGCAGAGGAGCTGACCTGGGAAAGGGTAGGAATCTTTATTTCCCTTTTTATTGCTGCCCTTGATTTAATTTTATTTGAAGTTCTTTTTTTTAATTGCGCAGAAATAGCCTCCATTACTAGTGGAAATGCAGAGATCAGAGATTCTGTGGCCAATTTCCGAACTCTGCTTGTTGTTTTAACTAATTTCTTTAATAATCATAATAGATTTTTTTTGTTTTCTGCTTGCTCTTGTGAATAGTCATTATTATCCGCCTTATTTGCAGAGGCGCTATAACATGATGGCTTAAAATAAGGTTTTTATCATCTTTGAAAACTAAGGCAATAATTTCAGAACTGACATCTTAAACCATCTTTAGCGTCTTAGCATTTTAGTAAAACAGCAGCCTCCATCTAGAAAAAGTAGAGTAGCAACTGTGAACTTTCCAATGTTTCTAAATCCAACAGAGGTTGAAAGGTCAAATGGATAAAACTGCTTCTTTCTGTACGGCTTGCTTTCTCTTGCTCTCTGGCAGCCGAAATGAACTGTGCTGTACGGAATGAACTTGACAGACATATTGTTTTAGTTTGGCTAAGTTTTAGTATTGTTTTCCATTTGTTTCTCAGATGCTTGGACTAGATGGTTCCCTTGTTTTCTTGGTAGGTGCATTGCTTTTCTTGCACTTCTTCTTCACACATCATTTAAAATCTTGTTGTAAATTAGATTAATATGCATCTTTAAAGGGCCCAAAAATTCTAACATGGAAGGCTTCCATGAGAACTTCAGTGCTGAATTAAGCCGTGTAAATTACATTAAATGTGAACCTTGTTGTGTGTTCGTTTCCAGGAACACGTCTTCTGGGTGGTGTCTCTCAACACACTCTTCATCTTGGTGTTTGGTGAGTTCAGTCAGTCTTTATACGGAGTCACAAGCTTTGACAAACATTTGTCTCTTTTAATGACATGAGAACCTTTCTGCATTTTCTTCCAGCTTTCTGCCCATACCACATTGGCCATTTCTCAGTTGTCGGGCTGGGCTTTGAAGACTATGTAAGTTCACCAGAATACACAATGAGGAACTTCTGCCTAGACGGGACAGTCAAAAATTATTATTTTTTTTCTATCTGCAGGTCAAAGCCTCACATTTCGACGGCCTCATCACCACAGTAGTGGGGTACATCCTCCTGGCTGCTGCTCTCGTAGTCTGCCACGTATCCTCTTCATGCTGCACTTTTTCTTTTTTTTTAGAAATGATTGTCACAAAATCTTGAAATCTTTAACATTCATCCAAAAGAATTCCAGTTTGAGTCAGTGTTCCTGTCGTACAGTGTCTTTCAAGTATTTGCATCGCTTGGATACATTTTTTCATATTACAACCACAAACTCTAGTGTGTTTTATTGGGGATTTTATTGAATTGATCAACACGCAGAAGCTTGTGCTCTGTACGCTTTTACTTGTGAAGTGCAAGTAACAGCAGGAGAGTTTTCAAACATTTTCAAATCCAGGTTTCTCTTGTCCATCTGTATAAGTCCTTAAAAGAGGCTACTGCAGGCTTTGGCTTCCCTCTTCAAGTTCCAGCGGCCCAGGCGCCTGCTGGGTGTCTGCTACATTGTTGTCAAGGTAAAGAAACACTGGAAACACTTGCTCTCCATCTCTCTCTACACACACACACCCACACACACTTACTTTCATTGCTAGCAAAGCTTTCAATCTCAAAGGCAATTTGGATAATTTTAATGATATGAAAACAAACTTTAATTGCGAGACTTTTTTTGTTTGTTTTTTTGCCCTCTCTCTCAGGTTTCCCTTCTGGTTGTCATGGAGATCGGCTTGTTCCCTCTCATTTGCGGCTGGTGGCTCGACATTTGTTCACTGGTAAAGCAAACGAGTGGAGAGAAAACATTGTTGTCGTGTTGCTTCAGTTGCATCCTGGGCAACGTGAAACATTTTGTTAAAATAACGGCGTTTAAATGTTAAGCCATTTAGCCTAAATCCTTATAGTTACTAAAAAGTAATTATTTTCATTAAAGGAAATGTTTGATGCGACGCTGAAGGACAGAGAGCAGAGTTTCGACTCCGCTCCAGGTACAACAATGTTCCTCCACTGGCTGGTCGGCATGGTGTACGTCTTTTACTTCGCTTCCTTCATCCTTCTGCTCAGAGAGGTAAACCACACCCACTCGCATGTGTGAAGAGTTGCGTTTGAGAAAGGCGTCCTCCAAGGTACATTTTTGGTTTGTGTGTGCGCAGGTTCTTCGCCCAGGTGTGCTGTGGTTCCTGCGGAACCTGAACGACCCAGACTTCAACCCAGTGCAGGAGATGATTCACCTCCCAATCTACAGGCACCTCCGGAGATTCACACTATCAGTGGTAAGTAAAAAAAAAAAAAACATGATTTGCCTTTTTTGTTTTTTTTTACTCAGTTTGATGCTTTGGCTTCAACTAGTCCTTTTTTGCCTGAAGGATGATTTTCATTTAATGAATCTTCATAATTCATTTTATTTGTTGTTTTATTTATTTTGGATATTTAAAATGTCTTCCAGTTCCAGTGTTAAATGTTCCTTAGAATATAAAGTTTATTAACCTTTTGAGAACATGCTTTTATGTTATTGTCACCATTACTTGAAAACGTTCTCCAAACAACAACATCATCGTTTATCGCAATAACAATTTATCGTCCAGCTAAATTTGCTACTGTGACTTGTCTGTTTACAACCAATCCCAAATAAAGGCCACCTGCTTGTAATTTAATGTCTGCATAAATGCTGCTGCTCTGGTTTAGACTCAAAGCTCTCCCTTGGTGGCGATCAGACCTCTCTCTCTCTCTTTGTCTCTACCTCGTGCTAACCTCGTCACGCTGCCGCCGCGGTTGTGTGTGTTTTACCAAACAGCCCACGCTTCAGACTTGAGGGTGATGGCTGAAGCGCCTTCGCCAATCAGTCTGAACAACTACTCACATTCGACTGTGTGGGCGTGTGTGTGTGTGTGTGTATGCTCCCTCCAGGTTGTGTTCGGCTCCATCGTCCTGCTGATGCTGTGGCTTCCAATCAGGATCATTAAGCTGCTCTCCCCTGCCTTCCTTCCCTACAACGTCATGCTGTACAGGTGCGGCAAATTCAAACCGAGCCTCATTTGGCGGTTCACACATAGAGAAAGTGAAAAATGACTGGTTATCAACAGTGATATTACCATTATGTAGTGAATTGGAGACTTGGTGGGTGTGTGGCTTCCACAGTGATGCGCCGGTCAGCGAGCTGTCGCTGGAGCTGCTGCTGCTTCAGGTCGTCCTGCCCGCCTTACTGGAGCAGGGTCACACCCGGCAGTGGCTCAAACGTCTCGTCCACGCCTGGACCTTCACGGCTGGATATGTGCTGTAGGTCTGACACACAAGCTAAGCTTTTATCTTTGTAGAACAAGCTATTGAGTTTAAATGAAAGTCTTAGTTAGAAAATTGCTTTCGTTTTTGTTGAAAATTGCTTTCAAGAACATACTGTATGTACTTGTTCTTCTCTTGTCCTCTTGTCATAGGATTAGATATATAAAGTAGTAAATAAGATTTATTTGTATAACCTGTCATCACTTAGGCAGCTCAGAGTGCTTTACACTATAAACACATAATCCAGTGACCAATTTTGAAACAAGCAATAAACATTGCATTTTGGCAAATTCTATCATCAGGCAAATATACATGAAATATTTCAAACCAGGTTGGGTTTTTAGCCTTGATTTAAAGGAGTTCAGTGTTTCAGCATCTTTGCAGTTCTCTGGAAGTTTGTTCCAGATTCGTGGTGCATAAAAACTGAACACTGCTTCTCCGTGTTTGGGCAATAAACATCCTGCCAACAGTGACCTTCACTCGTACCTCCTGGGGGAGCACGAAGACAACGCCAACCAACCAAACAACGCGCCTAATCGATTGAACAATAACCGCAACCCGGGGCTTGTGGAGGGACTTCACGCCGCCCACCAAGCCATCCTGCAGCGGGTCGGTCCTCTGGCGGTCCAGCCCTACCACCGACCCCCCCACTTCCTCCTCAAGGTGCCTTTTCACAGACGATTTCAACAAATCCACATCAGTTGTGTTGCTCTGATTTTTAAAATTTTTCTTTCATATGTTTTTGTTCAGATCGTTCTGCTGGTGGTCTTCATGTGCGTGACTCTTTTACTCGCGAGTCTAATCTGTCTTACACTCCCAGGTAAGCACTCACTTTAGTCCTTCACAGAATACACCAGATGACTTTGAAATGACCTAGACAAAGGATATCAGAGTACCCTTACTCCCAGTTGTTACATTTTATCTGTCTGCGTTGGACCTCCGCTCCTCTTCCTCCATCCTTCATGCTTCTTTGTTCCCCCTCTCAGTGTGCGTGGGTCGCTGGCTCATGTCTCTGTGGATGGGCAGCGCAGTGGTCCATGAGCTGTACACGACAGCCAGCGGCCTGTACGTCTGCTGGGTGTCCGTCCGCGCCGCCACCGTGCTGCTGTCCTGGATGCCGCAGGGCAGGACGGTCATCATGGTCAAAGTTCAAGAGTGGACGCTCATGGTAACGCCCCGTCTCTGCCGTGGCCGACAACAAAAACCTCCGGCGAGTGAAATTTGGATTGTTTTTGTTTGGATTGTTTTTGGTGGCCGCAGATCTTTAAGACGGTGGTGGTAGCCGTGATGTTAGCCGGGGTCATCCCTCTGCTGCTGGGCCTGCTGTTTGACCTGGTCGTCGTCGCTCCTCTCAGAGTCCCAATGGACCAGACGCCTCTCTTCTACCCTTGGCAGGTAGGAATATACAGTAAAATACACGGTGGGATCAGAGTGTGTAATCATTTTTATTGTTTTATTTCAGTTTCTTTTGCCTCATTTGGTCATTTTCACATAACTTGTCAGTTTTTGTTTAATTTTAATGCAAGATTTTTTTTTTTCTTTTTTTGGAACTGCAAAAGAGCTTAACATGAATTTCTCCTGATAGTTACTGTCTAGTATAATTTTTTCTTCTTGTTTCCTGAATGACTAGTTGTTCACTTTACCAGGTTTTAGGCTTATAAAATGTGGGTGATAAATTTGAACGTTTCTACAGCTGCTTCCTAATTGATGCCAGAAAAGAAATGGGTTGGTTTTCGACAACCTCTAGAAACAACTCTAGTTTTTACTCAAGTTAATACTGAAGCCCGTTTTTTTTGTAAGGATGACTGTAGAAAAATACAGCTTACCTTCAGAAATTAGAATATTTATCTCAGAATCCCAACAAAAAAAAAATCCTAATATCTACAACTCCATTTCTGAATGTTGTTTGAGAATGCTTCATAATCCCAGTCAGATAATCTCTCATCTGCACCAGCAGTGCTGGAAAGTAGGAATTATTAAGCGCTTAATAACTCCGTCTGGTGATATTAAAATGTTTAATTAAAAAGCGAGAAGGAACTTATCTTCAAGGATTTTTTTTGTGGAAAATATGAGCTCTACGCGTTTGACCTACTGAAGCTCAGTGACGCACTAATTCAGTGTTTTATTAGTGTCGAAGCTTTTATTGTCTTAAATTAAAAAGACCTAAAGCAAACTAATGCCACAGTTTTAAACATCTAAGCCTGCCACCAGTTTCTTTTTTTAATGGTCCGTAGAAAAATCATCATGTTTACACCGGACAACTGGAATAAAGTTGTAAAAAAAAATTTTTTTAACAATGTTTTTTTAAATTTTAAAAAGATTTAAAAATCTTTACAAACTGCAAAACCACAAAATCTTACCAAGTATTTTTGGTCTAGTTTCTGGTGTAAATATCTTAGTACACTAGAAATAAGAGACTAACTCATAGATAGCCTTTCAGCAAAACAAAGTAGTTTGTTGTAAGTCAATAATTCCTTAATATTGATGAAAAAGTACTACTTCCATTGGCAGATTATTTCACTTACAACATGGAAAAGTACCTTGTTGTAAATGAAATATTATGTCATTGGTACTAGCACTTTTTCATCAATACTAAGGAATTACTGACTTAAAACAAGTTTATATTTCTTGCTGAAAAGTTACTTGTAAGTTGGTTTTTGTCTTATTTCAATTGTATTACAAAATTTGAACTAGAAACTAGACTAAAATTACTTGTTAAGATATTGTTTTCTTGCATTGCAGTTACTTATTAGGCAGTCTAAGTGTGACTTTTTCCACGTTGGCTCAGCAGTGAGGCATGATTGCATATGTTGATGTGTTTTGGTTTCAAGTCTGTTTGGCTTCTAATCATTTGAAAACAGGTTTTCAGCATTGAATTCGTTAAAAACAAAGTAATTACAAACATTTGCGACTGTCTCAGTGTGCTAACTTGAAAGGCTTCTTGTTGTGCTGCAGGACTGGGCCCTGGGAGTCCTTCATGCAAAAATCATCGCTGCCATAACATTGATGGGCCCCCAGTGGCGACTCAAAGCGGTCATAGAGCAGGTCAGTCTCGCTTTCTGCCAATGAGGAAGGAGAAAACAGGAACAGGGATGTTTGAATACTCTGTGCAAGACGCCAAAACGTTTAAAGCCTCTTGTTTAGAGACGTGCTTTAGAACTAAGCACCCTGTGTTATCTGCATCATTAATGATTAACCTCTGATTTCATAACTGTGTGGTGATTTGACCACTGTTTAAACTGTATTTGAAACATCTGTCTCCAGGAAGTTAAGAATGACTATCGGTTAAAATATCGGCTGCCAGCCATCTTGAATTTTTAAGTTTCGGTATTTGCAGTGGAATCCTACAAAAAGATGCAAACTTTCTGGAATTTCTTTCAATTTCTTTTTATTATCCCAAATTATCCCCGCTTATTTGCCTGTAAAAAGAAAGTTTTGGAATCCCGTAAGCATTTACTCGCTCCTCCTTGCAGGTGTACGCCAACGGCATCAGAAACATCGACCTTCACTTCATCGTGCGGCGGTTGGCCGCCCCCGTCATTTGCCTCCTACTGCTGTTGCTCTGTGTTCCCTACACCATATCTAGAGGCCTCACACCGCTGCTGGGTAAGGACAGCTCTGGATGTTTATCTTTCATCTCTTACCATTTCAACAGATTTCTCTACAATAGCATTTGAGAAAATTATAAAGATGTCAGGAAGTGTTGTCGATTTACAGAAAATAAAATAAATACATATTCAGATTGCATTTTGGGAAGATTTTTGTTTTCTCAACAGCCAAATGAGAAACATAAATGACAACAGAATCCCAGCTAATAAATCCCAGTGATTGAGTTTGGCCCCTACTTTGCTTGATGCTTTATTAAGATAACTGCTCTCATCCTTTCTGCACATACTCCACTCATTTCCATTGCTCATTCTCTGCTTTTTGTTTTCCAGGAGTGCAGCCAAAGATGCAGATACTAGTGGAGAGGAAGATCTATCCGTTTCTGCTGATGGTGGTCGTACTGCTGGCCTTTCTGTCCTTTCAGATTCGCCAGTTCAAGCGACTTTACGAACACATCAAAAACGACAAGTCAGTAAAATCTAATATCAGTTTAGCTACTTTCAGCTTACAGATCCTTGCAAAAGGACACTAGGGCAGCAATTAACAGGTATTTTAGTAATCAATTATTCTGACGATTAGTCAATCGGATAAAAAAAAACTATTGACGGACTATGCAGATTTATCATTGAACCACTGTGCACAGTCCCACAGGTTGAAACTGATACCGCATGTGTTTTTACAAGGCTTTTTTTTGTTGTTGTGTGTTTTTGGGAACTGACGGTCTGACGGTACAACTTCCCTGTTCCCGTGCTGTCCTTTTTTTTTTTTTTTTTAATAAAATGTTAGAAATAGATTAAAAAATACAAATAAACAATTTATTTCTATTAAAAATCTATTCATTGCGATTAATCCGATTGATTGTTTCTGAACTTTTTCACATTTTCTCTCCATAGACTTGAGTTGTATTAGGATGTGAATAACAAATGAAAGGATTCATGGCTTTCTACTTCTACTACAATTTTCTTTTGCACAGATTTATTTCCCCGTTGCGAGATGATGTATTTTGTAAGTAACATCCTTTTGCATTTCTTATTCCTCACTTCTCCACCAGATACCTGGTAGGACAGCGACTGGTGAACTACGAGCGGAAGACGGGCCGCAGCTCCTCCAGCCCTCACACCACCTCCTCATAAGTCTGACACTGCGGCAGCTCCTCACCTCTCGTCCTCAAACACTGCATATAAAACCTCTGACTGCAGCCTCATCCCTTTCTTCTCCAGAATTCTCCCACAGTAGAGGTCGGGGAAGCAAAGCCGACAAGAAGCGAAGGCAAAAACTCTGCCTCATAAGTGTTGATGTGAGGTTGAAAGAATCGAAACAAAGTCTTTAATCTTGTTTAGCGCTCAGTTTGAGTCAAACTTTGTGGGATTACAAAATCCACTCGCTGGTCCTTCCGTTGTAGTCGCCTCCTCAGGTGTTTTTTTGGGGGGGGGGGGGATTATTTCCTGGAAGTTTGCTACGAAATTAAGGTCAGATGAGCATAGCTTTTACCTCAGATTGAGCTTCCTTTGAACATATTGTAGAATAAACGTGTGTACCGTTTTATATATATATACATATATATATATATATACACACACAGTATATATATATTTTCTTAGAGTTGTGAAGGAGATGTTTGGACTTTAGTTGGTGTACTTTGGTACTCAGAGGATCTTTAAGGTAAGGGTGGAGTTGGAAACTGATTGGTCGATAATAAGACAACCCTCAGAGAGGGGGGTACGGGGGAGTTGTAACAAAAAAATGTGAAGAACATGTTTTTATTTTTCTGATGTCACTGAGTTTTAGCGGTAGGCATCTTCATAGTTTTTTAGACATTTTAAAACTGAATCCTTTTAGATGTGGGCAAAAACAGAGGACAGAGGCTGCCTTCTGTCTTACGTCTTCTAGGCTAAGCCCAAAAACATTTGATTACCTAACAGTTTGAGACATAAAGCATCCTTTCCAGTACTCGGAAAAAAAAGTTGACCTTCTTAACACAGAATTTGCACTGAGTTCAGCTCGTCATCCAACGTTTACTCTCTGAAGAATACTTTGGAAAAGGCTAAAACTAAACCAGCCTGGAAACCCTCAAAAGACAACAGTTTAAAAAAAAAACAGTCTAAAGAAAACACTGAGGAGATTAACCAGATGTTTGTTTCAGAGGTCAAAAACAACTATGTTCCGCTCAGCTGCTGGTAGTTCTTCATTTTTACTAGACGCTTATTTGAATGTTTTGTTAGTCATTTGTTAGCTTTACTAATTTGAACAGGTGCGTAAAATCCGCATTTTATCCCAGTAAAATTGGAAACCTGTGGCCGTCATGTGACGAAAAAGAATGTGAAAAGTTCAGTAAAACTGAGCTGCTCTGCTCATCTTTCAGTAAACGGTGAATGGATCGAGAGCTGCGCAACTGAACGACGTCAAGCGTGCAAATTTCAGCTCCCAGCTTTACCGTGCAGTTCTTCGTGGATCCATAAAGTTTGTACAGTAAAGCTGGGAAGTGATCAGTGAGCTCCAGAGTTTTCTTGGACAGAAAGTTGTTAACTGCTTAGAGTTTTTTTCCCCCTGATGTTCCCTTCAGATGTGGGTCTTTGGTGGACAATTTGTAAGGTCATGCTTATGACGGGAGATCCATCTGGGAATTCCCTGGGTCAGTTCTTTGGCCTTATGTTTTTTTTTTGTTTTTTGTTTAATCCAACTGGCATAACGTAAGCTACACATGTCTTCATAACAGCAACATAGCAAGAAATCAGAGATAGCTGCTCCCCAGTGGGCGGTCTATTGGTCAGACAGGCCAAACCTCATGCAAAGGGCAGCTAAACACTTTTATATTCTTGTGTACGCGCGTGGTCATATTTCACATAAAGTGATCCACGTGCATCTGTAAACCGATGAATCAGCCACAACAACAAAACACTGTCCTGAGATAATCACTGATACCTGCATGGCAGTTTTGTGTTTTTTTTTAAGTGTATAATTTTATTAAGATTATGTGGTTTTCATTTCAAACGTGTGAATATGAAATCGAACTGGATGTCAGTCGCTGAGCTTCTCACTTGTGTGACCAAGTTCTCCGGATTTCTCTGCTATCCCCCTTTTTCTAACCGCTTCTAGAGAAAAGGTCAGACAGCTGAGATGCTTTAGAAGTGTTCAGTTGTTTTTCAAGGCTAAAGAGAAAAGAAAAAAGCCTAGCCCTTCTCTGAATTCTTACCGCTGCCGTTTGAGAAAATCCCATTTTTTGCTGTTTTCTATGATCTTAGAGAGACATTTAATTTATTTGTTTCGGATCAGTAATGGTCACGAAGAGTTAAAAGGTTTTTATTCCCCCACGTGTTTCACTGTGTCGCACTTTATGTTTCGGTTGCAATCATTTCAGTCTGTTGTGACGACACCAACATGGCTGGATTTGTGATTTTTTTTTGTTGGTTTTTTTTTGAGACGGACGCCAAGAGACGGAGGCGATGCCCCGGATTTTTACCTAAAGGACAAAATGACTTTTGCATCTGTTCCTTGTAATGAATTTTACATTTTAGCTGGTATTTACTACTATTCCGTCGAGGCAGATTGTGAATTTTACTTTCTTTCCAGTACCCCGTAGCTCTGCTGCTGTGTGGAACGCTGATATTTTAGAAAGATGCTATAAAGTGACCTTTGTAGTCCCTTTGAACTGAGCTGGACACATTGAATTTTAATGTTAAATTTCAATTTCTAGAAGCAAATAATCTCTATTTTTCTATATGTGCAAAAGAAAAAAAAGGCAGTGGCATGTACTGTAACATAAAGGTAAAAAAAAATCTTAAAGTTCAATTGATTGTTGATTCTGTGATATAAACAATAAACGGATGTTAAGAATAGATGATTTTATTTTTTCAGACAAATACCAATGTTAGCTTGACAAACTTATTTTGGAATCCCATATTAAGAAAAATTTAAACTGGCCACTAAAACGCCAAATTATATATATATTTTTAAAAAGTATTCATTTTTGGAAGTTATTAATTTGCCACAAGAAAAGATGCACTTGCTACAAAAACGCCCCCAACGTAAACATTCAAGTCATAATGGACAACCTACAAGCACCAACTGTATAATATGGTCGTGTTTAGTTTTTGAAAATAAAAGTATTGTAATGTATTGGACAGTTTTTAGGATTTTTATAGGTGACAAAATATTGAAACATACTAAATGAAACTTCTGGTGTAGCTAGCATTATATTCAAAGTTTTCTGGTTTTACATAAACGACAGGGCTTAAAGGGTCTAAATATATTGATTACCAATAGATGGTCAAGAATTAAGAAACTTGGACTTAAAACATATGTCCAACACATTTTGTAAGTCTTTAGCAAAATATACAAAGAAAAGTGGTCCAACAATGTTGCCCTGAGGGATCCCCAAAGATTTGACCTGATCCCAACAACTTAAGTAGAAATTGTTCTGTTGGAAGCCCTATTCAGAAGAAGGAATATCTAAATTGTCTACCTTGCTGCAGATGACATTTTCCCTCTTAATATTTTCGGAAACTACTCAAAAAACATTTTTAGAGTAAAGAGAAGCTTTTAACTCTGCTGCTACAGCTGTGCCACAGGGATATACGAGCATTGCGCTGCTTCCCGTCAGTTTTTCGTCATCAAATAAAACACACTGTGATTTTCCGTGTTTAATAACAGCCTGGCTCTTAACGTGCAGCCATTTCTGCTGCAGCTCCAGGAAACAACTCCAGGATGTGGAGTTATTTCTCTTGAATCCAATTACCGTGGAGCCAAAGCACAGCCTCAACAGTTAGTCCAAGCACAGATTAGGAGCATATGCAGCTAACGTCAGCGTTCCCATGCCATGCCAAACCAAATGTTTTCCCTCCCGTTCTCCGTTTTTCAGGAGCACAACGGGATCTGTGTTGTCATGACGATCAAATCTTGGAGTAAGCGTCTGTGGCTCCTTAAGGAGCTCTGGACAGATTAGTGGGGTGTCAAGAAGAGTTTCTCCTGCTCTGCTGTAAAAAACCAGGGTTAGCACATGTGATATGGATTCATTACATATTATGTGACTAGTTATACTAAACCTAAACAGCAACTTTCTATCACATCACATGTTGGGTATAAAAACAGGCTTGTATACATAAATGTTAAACTTTCCCCATGTATTATTTTTAACTCATTCATCTGACTTCCTACCCTACTTCGCACAGCCATATAGGGACCATTTCAACTCATAGACTAAGTTCCCTTTTTGCCTCATATCAAATTAAAGGGATTGTTGCACATTTTAGAGAGCGGTTTCTGTTATAAGGTTAAAACCATATCTTATCTTTGAAGGCACCAATCAGGGCTCAATAATTGGCGAGATGCAGTGGTGTGCGGAGTGCCTAGAGTCTTGAATTGTGTTATTCTACCCCTTTGTAGACCCTATAGTTGCTGTTTTTCTTGTGCATTGTGAGATAATTATGTCCTGCTCCCTCTTCCACCTGTTCATGACTGTTTTGTCACTCTTGTTCTTGCCACAACACTTGTGTTCAGTCATGCTCCATTTAGTTACTTTCTTCTGTGCTCCACTTCCCCTGTATTTCATTTAAATCATGGTTTTACCAGCTTGCTGCTTTCCCTACGGCTGCAGCCTAATGTCATCCAGTAGTCACCACCCCATTCTTTTTGGAAGCCGTTTCTTTTCCCATTCCTTGTAAGTTCCTCCTGTTATGCTGCTCAACGCTTTTCCAGTTGTTGTTGTTTTTGTTTTCTCTGTTGGGCTTTTTCTCCACTTGTTGGATTTTCATTTAAAGGTTCACCGCTTCTTCCTCCATTTTAGTCCCTCATCACAACCTGCTGTCATGCCAGGTCTGGATTTCTTTGGGACCTTTATTTGACCAGAGAGCTAAATATGCCACATGTGTCTTTCTGATACTTATCCTCTTCGTCACGAATCTCTTTCATTTACTAAGTGGCAGAGGTGAATTCGACTCAGAAGTCATTTTTTGAAAAAGGTGGCATGGCTAAAGTTTGGATTGCTCCCAGGTTTTCCACTGTAGCCTATATACCGATGAGGTCACGTGGGTTTGAAATCCAATTTAAGATGGTTGTGTTAAGTGCAGCAGGAGATAAAAGAAAGAGGGGGTTGAGTCAGCTTAGTTAAACTAATGACAATTCACTGATAGGCATATTTGTGTCAAACCAAGATGGCAAATGTAAAAAAAACAACCCATATCTTTTAACAAGAGCTCCCTTTAGGCACCGTGGGGAAAAAAAGATTTCCTCCAAAATGTCTCCGAATTCAAGAGAGGTTTTTTTCTTTTATTATTTCAACCTTGTGTTTGACTCAGTCAGTTTTAGGTCAGAGAGAGAGAGGCAGAGAGAGAGACTAAATGGATTATCAAGAAGCAGTTCAACAGAATCCCTTTCATCCCATTGCTGGCCATCAGACAGCCAAGTGCTCCCCTACAGGGAAACACGGGATTAGTTGCTCACCATCGTCGGCTTCTTCTCATTTGAGTTTTTGGAATTGCACCACAAGAATCTAGGAATTTTTCCAGTGCGAGGAGCGAAGAATGTGAAAGACGGGACTTACAGGGACACTGTCAAAAGCCACACAGAGGACAGCCGTGGCTTGTCTGTATTCTGAAACTCATGGATAATCTTCGACCTTTGAAGCTTCATTTATTTAAAAAATGTGTCACTGACAAGTCAATAGAGAAGAACGGCAAGTACAGTTTGTTGTCATTGACTCTTTTTGGCCACTAATGGACTACCCACAGTGACTGCCTCAGATCATGCATGTGATCAAATCTTTGCCAATGAGTCGCAAAGTTCTGTTGAATCCTGAGTTCACAGGAATTCTAATAAGATGTTGGAGGATTCTCGATGGAGTGCCAAGTTCCCTGTGTCTTTTTTCTCACTTCTTTTAGTTCTTTGCATGTGAGACTTTTAGAAGTCAACTTTTAGAGCGTGCTTTCACAGGATGAGAAACTACGATGCCATGGGCTGTTGGATGTAAACTCTGGGTTCTGTAAAGGCTTTTGTTGGCGCCCCACATGAATTTCAAAAGGTAAGCGGGCCTGGGGATGCTTTAAATGGTGTTAATAACAGAGGAACAAGGTAAAGATTCAAAGGTCAAAGAGAATGGATTTGCTGGAGGAGTTGCCCTTGGCAAGACTAAGAGTAAAGCCAACATCTTGGCTGGGGATGCACCCCTTATGTCCATCTGCAAGGTTGATGAAGATGGAGTTGAGTGTGCGGTATCAGAAGATGATGCTAATGAAGAGGCTGAAGTTGATTACACACGAAACTACTGGGAGGATGAGGACGATATCTATCAAGAGTTTGAGGAACTGGACTTCGACTCCCTACCGGATCGTTCGGACACCCACAGCATCACCACAGAAGACTCCTTCTATCCCCTAGACGATTCAGTTATTGCCCAAATTAACCGCTCCCTCTACCGCCTGGAAACCCCCGAACCGATCTCCTTCTTTAAGGCCTGCTGCAACAACAACCCCATCATAGTAAAGATTATGATCAGACAAGGAGTGACTGAAGAAGAGGTAAAGGAGACCGACCGGAACAGAAGAGTAGGTGTCTGGGTTCAGTACCTTTTACATTTTCTTTATTTTCTGCTAACTCCAGTCCTTAAGAGCTACTGTCCTGGACCTTTAGACCAAGCTCTGTTTCAGTATGCCTCAGTCATATCAGCATACCATCAAGGGATGCATCTCAAAGTTGTAGGACAATTAGCTTGTGAGGACTGGAGTTGGAGGCCTCCTGTGTAGACTGTGTATGTCACTTTAACCCTTTTCAGAAAGGAACCAGAATGCTCTTTTGTTCTAATAGATTTTTCACTTCTCAAGCTAAAGCTTCCTCAGATTAAACTGTTTGAGGATTTACATTATATCAGTAACCCAGACGGCCACGTACCACCCGAGTTGTTAAATAAACCAACTATAACCTTAGTGTTTCTCCTTGACCTAATTGTCTCACTTTGGGATCTTCGGGTTCACGTGGTCTAAAAAAAACATGTATTGAGCAGCATGTTGACGTCAGAGGGAAATGGAAAGACTGATAGGGTTGACTTCAGTTGAGTTTGACCTTATTGAACAAACCGTAGTAAAAGAATAAAGCAGTGATTCTTGAGAAGAGGGACAAAACATGTCCTATGGCTAAAGCACAAAATTTGAATAAAATATACACAAAATATTTTTTTTTTCAAATATCGGACTAAACTAACCTGGGCCATGTGAGCAATGTATGTTTTCCTGGTGTTTGCTGAATATTTTTTATTTTAAACATTGTAGTAGGTGGATGGTGTCTTTAAAATCCCTTGTCCTGGAGCAGAACTCAATACATTATAATAGTTTAAAACAAATAAAGGAATACTAAGATAATGTATTATGACAATTAAGTATAAGTATTTAAATAAATAATTATAAAAGTATCACTAAATTTAATTAAAAATCATTTTTATATATTTTCCAACTAAATTGAAATTTGTCCCAAGTTTTTGTCAACACCGTCAGACTAAAAAAGAATGTAAAAAAAAAAAATAAATCAGGCATTATTGGAGGGCATCAGAACTTCTGAGGACCCCATGACCTCTTCCTTTCTCTTCCTTTGCTAACAGGGCTAGGCAGCGCTGGTTAGCTTATGTTATTCTTTAGTTTCTTCTTCCGTTTTATTCCTGAGTTGCTCATCACAACCATGATGTGTCAACACCATAACTGACAATTTACAAAATTGTGATGAAATTTTGTGAACTAAATGCTTAATTTTAGTAAATTGTAAAGATTTCATGGACCTGATGAGCTACAATATGGCCTCCTTCAGAATAACGTCATATAAATTGAGGTAGTTTGTCATTTCATCAACTCCATCAAAGTTTTTAACTTTCAGTGTGACTCTTTCAGTGATGGTGTTGACAAATCTCATTTAAATGTGCAGTTAATTCATTTTAATATATTTTACATACATGGCATTACTTCACATGTATCAAGCTTTTCTTTTTACTCTAGTTCGTCACCACCTTCAGTTCTGTGTCAACTCCGTCTGATGGACTTTATGTTGTTTTTGTGTTAAATTATATTTCTTTTGTTTCTTGAGAAGCATTTGTCTGTAAAAATGAGTAAAAATATCACTAATAGGGTCATTAAAAATAATTTTATATTTATTTTTGTCGGATGGTGATGACAAAGTTCTGGGTCAGGTCCATTAAAAATTTAATTTTCAAATGTTGCAACTGGGAGCCTGCACCTTGGCATCTTTACATTTCCAAAACATTATTTGTCATATTTGAATACATAAGCTTGAGGAATAATGAAAACAATTTTTGGAAAAATTTAAACCTATTTTCTCCCACTTCTCAAGAATCACTGAAAGGTTAAAGTATATTTAGATGTTCAAAGAAGTGGATAGAAGTACAAACTTATTTTTTATACCCATCTCTCTTACATCTATAGCATCATCCAATAAATTACTACCCATATTGACTTAGTTTTAACACTTTTCTTAGTAATTTTCCGTAACTCTAAATCTATAACTAGTACAGTGCATTGATAATTGCATGCCATTATGAGCCAGCATAATTTTCTTTTCTAAATCAATATACCATAATGCGGTTATTGTTACAACCTCATTAAGTAGTAACAATAACATTGATAATAACTGTGATAGTGATGACCAGCTTCTTAAATGACGTTTTAAACTGCTGCTGAACTCATCCCACAGCTTCACCCCACATACTCGTATACACGAGCCTTTTCTTGTGGTTCTGAATTTTTAATTTTTGAATTCACGTTTTTAATTTTCAATTATAAAGCCCTTCCCTTTTCAAAAAGAGATTTTGAATGTTTCCCAGTAATAAATTAACGTTGGCTTTAAAGCAGATAGATGTTTGTTACTCCACTATGTCAGTAAATTTGAACATTTAGATTTTTTGTTTGTAAATAGTCCGTTTGTATGATCATCCATGTCTGAATGAACAACAAACTTAATCATCCTGGGAGCCTTCTCTGTCAGCTGAAAACAAGAAATTCAAGCTAGCATATATATATACATATATATCCAATGAAATGTCAGTGATTCAGATAGGAGGGTCAGATTCACATGTACAAAAAAGTCCTGTGCTGCTGTTTCAGTGGTTGAGAATGGTGGTGGTGTATCCTGGTACACTTTGAGCCCATTAGCATTGATTAAGCCTCATTTAATTGTCACCGGCTCCCTTAATACCATTGCTGACCATGTCAATCCCTTCTTGACCACAGTGTGTCCATCTACTGATGGCTACTTCCGGCAGATTGATGCACCATGAGTTTTCTGTAACCCAATCCCAAGATCGTATTTCAACAGAGCTCTTTTTGAATGTGATAGGACTTTAGATTAGTGTGATACACACGTAGCCAACCGTTATGTAGCCACTGCGTGATGCTTGATTGCGAAAATGGGCCGAAATCTCTGAAAAATCTCCCCAAGAAATTTTATGCGTATCTACGCCATGAAGAATTGAGCCAGGCGTAAAGGCAACGAGATTCCAAACAGTTCACAGTTTTCTCCGCGTTCTCTGGCTCACTCCGGAAGTTTATAGAAATGCTACACAATACTGCAAAATCTTCTCATGGCAATAATATTCGTAAATACAGTTACTGTGATTAGCTGCAACATATATTGTTTACACCGGATACAAATGACATTGCCCAAAATGCTGCAAACCACAGATTGAAGGAAGCAAAAATGAAAAAGAGAGGGGGGGAAATAAACCAGTCATATATGCTTCAGCATTTTGTGCAAACTCTCTTGTCTCTGCTTACCTTTTCCTCACACTTCAAGCATTAACCGGCTGTAGAAAATGGATGGGAGTATTATAAATTCTAAACCAGCCTCTAAAGAAGGAAACTTCATCTTTTTCAGCAGATATAGCCAAGACATAAGTGATGCAAGTTATAAGTTCAATTCACAGACCGTAAAAGTGAGGTAATGTTTTGATACGTGATGGAAGAGTAGAAAACCCCCAGTGACGGTGATGTGAGATTTAACAGAGAGCCAAACAGAAGGAGGGTGATCCACGGCAAAACTGCAGAAAGCCGGTTCTGGAGGGAGGACTTTAAGCCTTCTGGACAGATGGAGAGCGTAAACTGCTCGGTGTCAACGTAAAGAAACAGCTTGCGTCGAGGGCTCAGCTTTTAAAGAGCTCACTGAAGACACTGACCTTGGTGCCGGGTAAAAGACGCTGTATGCTGATGGACAGGGACAGAAAGACGCTTGCACTGACCGTGGGGCTGTGGGAAGATTTGGCAGACCCAGGTTTGTATCGCTTATCTAGAAGTGTTAAAATAAGTCTTTTGTGGGCTTGTTTTACTCCAGAGGTGGTCGCTGAACTCTGCCTTTTCAAGTAAAGCAGGAGACATTATCAAATACAATTTTATTTATTTATTTTCATATTGTAAATGATGGCAACTGGACGCCATCTGCTGTCTTTGTTTTATCACAGCCAGATGGACCTCCTGGGTGTCCAACATTAGTTCTTTTAAACAATGTCAGTTTTGATTAGCAGCCTCCAGCTGTTTTATTATTTATTTATTTTTATCCAAAAACCAAACTGCATGATTTATAGACCTCTGTGTTGGGGTTCTCTTTTCCAGTACAAACAGAAATAATTGATGAAAATATGTTCGTTTACACTTTTTCTGTTTTCATTACTCACAATATGAGAACGGGGTCTATTTGGAGAGCAGAACAAGGGGGGAAAAAACCAAAACACATTTCTTAACACTTTTTTTTTTACAGTATGTAAACCATTATTTGTTCATATGGTTTGCCGCCCAGGACAGTAGAACTTAACAAAGTTTGATCGCCGAACAAAAGCGATGAAAGTAGGAGAAGAAGGTATTTCTTTCACATTTTAATTATTTTATTTACATGTCCAGTCCAGTTTGGAATCAGCGCAGATCTGTGCACTGAAGTATGAATATTATAACCACTGTAACAGGAGTCTGAGTGAGGAACTCGGCCAAGGCAACTAGACAAGCACGAAACTGTGGGTAAATTTACATTAAGTCCTATTTTTTATATCAGTTGTTACATCAGCATAAAAAAAAACAATTTCTGGTATCCAACTTGGCTATTTCTCTTTTTTTTTCAAATACAGCCATAAAATGGTGTGAAGGTCAGTTAGTTTAACTCTTTTTTTTTTTTTTTTTTGCCAGCATTGGAAAATAGTTTTCATTAAAGTTAGAAAACATTACGTTTCGCCTCAACGAACCACATGAATATTTTTAAAGATCCTAATTGAAAGAAGAAAACAAGTCAGTCTCCTGCTATTCATTTTGTGCGTGTGTGTGTGTGTTACAGTCTGGCCTCATTGCTGCGTGCTACCATGGTTACGTGGACGTGGTCATGGCCCTCTCTCAGTGTCCCTACCTGGATGTGAACTGGCAGGACAACGAGGGCAACACTGCCCTTATTATTGCGGCTCAAGCAGGTAAACACAGCTTAGCCGCCCGCTGATTATCACACAGAACGTTGTTTCATTTCCGTCTAACACTGTTCTTCTGTTAGAACTGATACTTACTTTTTGTACACTTTTGGGGGAAAAAAATAAAGAAAACAGAAGGAATTGCCTATTTATGTTTGTAGTCGGTACTTAATAGGAGCTTAGATGCCATTAGTTTTACACAGAATTATTTTACCTGCGCTGTAGATTGACCAGGGTTGGATGATTGTACAACACAAAACCTAAAGGTTTGTTAAAAAAGGTTACAGTTGTGGTCAAAAGTTTACATACACTTGTAAAAAAACACATACCTGTTTGTCACAAAAAACAGTCATAAAGTTTGGTTCTTTCATAAATTTATTATGGGTCTGCTGAAAATGTCACCAAATCTGCTGGGTCAAAAATATACATACAGCAACATTAGTATTTGGTTGCATGTCCCTTGGCCATTTTCACAGCAACTAGGCGCTTTTGGTAGCCATCCACAAGCTCCTGGCAAGCTTCAGGTCGAATGTTTGACCACTCTTCTTGACAGAATTGGTGCAGTTCAGCTAAATGTGATGGTTTTCTTGCATGAACCTGTTTCTTTAGCACTGTCCACATGTTCTCAATGGGGTTTAAGTCAAGACTTTGGGAAGGTCATTCTAAAACCTTAATTCTAGCCTGGTTTAGCCATTCCTTTACCACTTTTGATGTGTGTTTTGGGTCATTGTCCTGTTGGAACACCCAACTGCGCCCAAGACCCAACCTTCGGGCTGATGGTTTTAAGTTTTCCTGCAGAATTTGGAGGTAATCCTCCTTCTTCATTATCCCATTTACTTTCTGCAAAGAACCAGTTCCACTGGCAGCAAAACAGCCCCAGAACATAATACTACCACCACCATGCTTGACAGTAGGCATGGTGTTCCTGGGATTAAAGGCCTCACCTTTTCTCCTCCTAACATATTGCTGGGTGTTGTGGCCAAACAGCTCAATTTTTGTTTCGTCTGACCACAGAACTTTCCTCCAGAAGGTTTTATCTTTGTCCATGTGATCAGCAGCAAACTTCAGCCGAGTCTTAAGGTGCCTTTTCTGTAGCAAGGGCTTCTTTCTTGCACGGCAGCCTCTCAGTCCATGGCGATGTAAAACACGCTTGACTGTGGAGACTGACACCTGTGTTCCATCAGCTTCCAAATCCTTGCAGACCTGGTTTTTGGTGATTCTTGGTTGACTCTTGACCATCCTGACCAATCTCCTCTCGGCAGCATGTGATAGCTTGCGTTTTCTTCCTGATCGTGGCAGTGACACAACTGTTCCATGCACTTTATACTTGCGAATAATTGTCTGCACAGTTGCTCTTGGGACCTGTAGCTGCTTTGAAATGGCTCCAAGTGACTTCCCTGACTTGTTCAAGTCAATAATTCGCTTTTTCAGATCCACACTGAGTTCCTTTGACTTTCCCATTGTAGTTTTTGTGGCTGAGTCTAATCACTGGGTCAAATGAGCCCTATTTAAATGGGCTCATGAGAAGTCAACAGCTGTAGTCAATCAGAATCACTCACAAGAAGTGAAGAGGCGATGACATGAAGCTAATTTGATTGACACAACTCTCTACATCACCATAATTGACAATTTATGTTGCTGTATGTATATTTTTGACCCAGCAGATTTGGTGACATTTTCAGCAGACCCATAATAAATTTATGAAAGAACCAAACTTTATGACTGTTTTTTGTGACAAACAGGTATGTGTTCCGATCACTCTATCACAGAAAAATAAGAGTTGTAGAACTTATTGGAAACTCAAAGACAGCCATGACATTATGTTTTTTACAAGTGTATGTAAACTTTTGACCACAACTGTACATAAATAGCCTGGTTCTGTACTCTATTTGTTTAAAATAGGAATATGGGTAGTTGTCCCTTGATGCTAACAATGCTAACGTGAGTTCTTTGGGTCACACACGTCTGCCATTTTGGACGACGAACTAAACACAGATGAACATCAGATGGAAGGGATGTAGCAGCTAAAGGAAACTGGTTTCACTTTGGATAAATGTCTCAGTTTTTACTGAAGTGCTATTCTGTTCTGCAATATTAAAACTTGGAACCAGGAATCCCTTCAACATTCTCACCATGTGATTTTTACAAACCGCTTGAGGCCACCAAGTATTTTTTTTATTTATTTTTGTTTTCCCTTTAAACAGATTTGTTTATTTTTTTTTGGGTGGAACAAGTTTTGAGAGGAAATATCATGGTCTTATTTTTGCATCACAAAAATCTGGAATCTCGCCAAGACTCACTTTTTACACCCACCGTGGCTGCGTCGATTAATGGTCGCCAATAAATGCATAGAAGTAGTAGTGAGACTTACAATGACACAAAAAGTGGAGAAATATTGAGCACTGATCATTTTAACCTTTATAGTATTACTGTAAAGTACAGTAAGTGTCACATCTAGGTACAGTAGCTGTTGCCAGTGTTGCTGCACTTGATATACAACACAAATTACAAGATAGCCTACGATTTAAATGGCAGTATTTCAGTATATGTGCGCATAGTAACCAGCAGTCAGTCTAAAGTGTTCAGATTATGCAATATTCAGTGTTATTATACTTGACAAAGTGGTCAATAAACACATTTTAGTGCATTTTTCAGCTTTGAAAGCCAACTTCGACCTTCTAACACAGCAGCTGCTATCCGATTTGTATTAACTTAAAAGTTATGGCAAACTGTTTAAGAATAATTTACAATAGCAGACAATGACGATGATGTGTTGTCATTAGCTGTATGCCCAGTTTAAAACCTCGTGGAAGATTATGAGGCTTATTGCCTCAAAGTGTGTTTGTCATAACAGAGGAGCATCATCTGTAATTTCACAGTGGCTCAGCCAGATGTGGCAGACACAGGGCCCCGGTCTCTTATCACCTAATGATGACAAATAGCTTTCTGGAGTCGGTGATAAATAGTCCAGGACTTGTTTTTCATTTTCTGCTTCGTTAGAAGAAGTATTGATCCCCTTTCATAAAAAAAAGAAAGGAAGAAGAAAAGAAAATACTCTCAACACTAAAGGCTCCATCATGCTGCAAGAGCAGACTGCCAAAAAAAAAGTATAGTTTCCAGATATAGCATGGGATTTCAGCTCAGGGCCATGATGAAGTTCAAGCATCATTAGTCTTCCAATCAGAATTGCCAACAAATTTGTGTGGCATGCTTCGACTTTAGCCTTGTGAACTTGACTGGTTGAAATATTGTTCGTGATAAATATCCAAGCCTGGGTTTGTTTTTGCTACCAATGAACGTTTCCCTGGGAAGTGGCAAGCTTTTCTGACGCTTGAATGACACAAATTGTATCACAATTCTATAATATCCATGCTGGTTAAAAAAAAGAAATAAAGAAAAATCAATAACAAACCGCTTTAACGATTTAGCAAATGGTCTGGTCATATACCTTTGGATTCGGTTTCCACTCTGCGTCTTCTTCACCTTGACTTTCTTCCCCAAACAATTTTACAGGAGTTCTTGAAGTCAATCCAAATTCAGCAACTCTTCTCAAAAACAGTCTAACTTCGACTCCACAGATTTTGGCAGAGACCACTTTAAAACTGATCTTTTTTTATGGGGAAGCAATTCTGTTGTTGAACTTTAAGTATGCTAAGAATTTAAGTTTTGACAAAAAAAAAAAAAAAAACTCTCTTTATCTTTAGTTTCCTAGAAGACTCACATCCTAACATATGAAAATCCTTCGATGTATTCTGCCATATTCTTGCTGTACCGTTTGGCTAGCTAGCTGTTCTCCTTAAAGGAGAATACCGGCCCCAGTCTCTGCTTGGTTTTCCTCTAGATTTTGCCTTGTGCTTCCAGAAAAGCTTGAAATCGTTCTTACACCTGACCAAATTAGATTTAAAATGATTTCTTTCAACCAATACGTTGTAGAAAACCCGTGCGGTTTCCCAGACCAGCTATGGTAACTTCTGAGGGCAGTTGGTGTCACTTGATTTTGGTTAAGGTACCAAAGTGAGTTAAGCACAAATGAAAACCACCATTTGTAGTTTTGTAAAGCTTGTATTATTTTACTCTCATTCTACAATTAGGCAATGCTTTGTGATGATTATTCCAATACCATGTTACGTGGACAGATGCTTGAGAAAACTAGCACAGCGCTTCGTAATGCACGGTGTGTTTCTTTCTCTGTGGTTCACAGGTCACGCGTTTATCTCCAACTACTTGTTGAACTACTTCCCCGGTTTGGATATCGAGAGGAGGAACTGTCACGGTTTCACAGCGTTGATGAAAGCTGCAATGCAGGGGAGGCTTGAGTGTGTCAGAGCCCTTATGCTGGCAGGCAAGTTGTGAAGTTATCGCTTCTCAATGAATCCGATTTTCATGTGGTCTGTTAGGAAACATGATCGTAGGGTCGCGTAGACTGAACGAATTTGTTTGTGTAGAGGACATGTCAATTTGTGCCTTAGTCAGACACCTGAAATCACCAAAATATGTCTCTACGTAGGAAGTGATATCCAGGCTCGGGACTATGGACGGAGAATGACCCCCAGAGAGTGGGCTCTCTTCACCGGACGATACGAGACGGCAGATTTGATGCTTCGGCTTATATCAAAGCCTTGCGCCGAGCAGTTCTGCGACTCCTTCACCCTAGAGTGGCCATTGTTAGAGGTTAATGCATCACGATTGATTTAAGTTTGAGTATCAAATGCACTGATTGGTACTTGTTCAAACATTTTTTCAAAATTAAAAACTGTTCTTTTGCAGGAACTCGTGTGGAACGCACAAAATCCACAGACATTCTGTCAGCGCTTGATGAAACTCATCTCTAGCTGCCCTTACAGGTTCCACTTCAACAACAAAGTAAACCCTGTGAACGATGGTGTCCTTGAACACATGGTGAGGATAACCACAGGCATCTCCAGCCCCTTCATGGCCACGGCGTGCCACACCGTCTGCCCGGGCAGCCCGCCGTGTGTCGGAAAGCGCCGGCACGCCGTGCAGGAGATCCTGAGGCGGCAACGGGTGGCGGAACTCAAACGCCTGGGTCCCGACAGGTTGAACAACTACAAGAGGCTTTTCCAGAACTCAAGGGTCCTCCTCATCCCCAAAGTGAGGGACCGACGGGCGAGCCTGCAGCCCCAGCTGCTCAGCGACGTGGCGGCAGCGTCCACGGTGGCCATCAGACGAGCCAGCCTCCTGCCGCTCAACATGCTGAGGAGAAGCAGCGTGCGGCCAGGCATCGTGGTGCCAAAGGTCACCCTCTGCAAAGCCCCGCCTCCGAGCTTCGTACCGGAAACGTCCAGCAGGAATGGCAACGACAACCAGCTCCAGATCCCAAAATGGGATTACAAGATGAAGAAAATAGAGAGGAGGCAGGAAGAGGAGAGGCGACGAATGCTATCTGCGCTAAGAAGGAGGTGAAGGATCGAAGGAGGACATGAAAAGTGTCTTGTGGCAAAGCGGGCACCAAGCACAGCGTCCCAGCCTTAGCAAATCTGAACCTTTAATGTGAATTTAACTGCAAGTGTTGTTTCTGCTTGTTCAGATCACTGATGCTGCTTTGCCTTGTTTCTACTTGAATTTGCACACTTCCCTTGAGAGGTGTAATTTGTAATGGGAATGGGCAGATGAGGGAGCAGAAGAAAAAAAAAATAAACATGTGACTTAGGAGAATCAGGTATTTTTGGAGAGATCAGACAACTTATTTCACCACATTCGCGACAACTTTCTTTTTGTTATTTCGCTACATCGTGTCATGCTTACGTGGAAAGACTCCAGTGGCAAACAACAGCAAAATGACAAGTGCTAACAAAAAACTCATTTGGTAGAGTCAGTTTTCACTTAGATTTGGAGACAAAAGCCCAGAGGAATAGGCTCACAAGTAAGAAGTAATCTTACAACCGGCCAGATAGATAAAAGATAGTGAGAATTTTGAACACAACCTAATGAAATAAAAGAAGTTGAGACTATGGAGCGTACAGCAGGACGACAAAACAAGGCAAAAGATCCTTCTTCACTGCTGCAGAGTATGTTTAAGGACGAGGAGCAGCTAAGCAGCGTTTCAGAGTCGAGTTGAAGAGCTAGCTCACAGCGGCTTTGTTGGGGCTTTGTGAAGAAGCTGAAAGGCAGAGCCAAAAATAAACAGCTTAGTTCTTCACTCTGACATGCTGACTTTTAAAGGTATCGCGGTACAGTTTCCTGTCTGCAGGCTGCCGGCTCGGTGACTTGTGCCATATTAAAGCTATCATTAGCCGTTTTTGCTTCAAAAGAGCTAAACTGGGCGAAATGAAGCAAAAATAGAGGTGCAGTGAAAAATGAGTGCAGCCTAATAACAAAACATTGTAGTTCCAGGATTGTATGTTTTAGGGTCACCACTTTAAATACGGAGAAATTATTTATTTATTTTTTCTGCTTTTTTAAAATTTTAATGATAGTATCTAAGCTAACGTTGCAGTTTAAACTAGACATGCTATTCCAGCTAGCTAGCAATAGCAGTAAAGCTCAGCAGTTCACTTCTGTCCATTTGTTTCTGTTTTGTTACAAAGTACAGCAAAGACCAAAACGCCTTTAGCTTTCAAATGCTGGGGCTAAAAACAATTACATTAATCAGTGAAAAAGTAGCTATGGTTTAAAAAAAAGAAGTTTTTTTTTCTTTTTCTAGAAGTGCCCATTTAATTTGACAGTTATTTTTTAATAATGAAAATATAATGCTCTTTTAACATAAACAACACCGAGCTAAAAAAAAGACAGCATACAAATCTACCTGCACAGTATATAGTGTATACCTGTGTAATATACTAAACTAACACTAGACTGAGTGTTTCTTCTATGTTAAATCTCTTTGGGTTTTGCTATTGAATTTCTATTTTCAGGTTTCAAAATGCTGGAGTGCATCAGGGGGTTTCTAAGTCATATTAATAAGTTGTGGAAAATAATGCTACAAATCATTAACAGTTCTACAAAATTTCTTAGAAATGCCCGTATACTGAAACAGTTTTTCAGTTACTTATTTTATACACTACACGTTACCATTTGTTAAGCTAAGTTTTGTTCATAAAGAAGACAGTTAGCATCCAAGTTAGCGATGCAGTTAATGTCAGTTTGGCCAAACAATTATGCTAAATATGTGGCCTCATTACTAAAAACCGATGCTGTTTTTGTCTTGGAAATCAGAGCTCAAACTTGGGAATAATATTACACGTTGATGGTAGCATTTTTCCCAAATGCTGTCAAACATTTGGAAAACAAAGAGTTAGCTTCCAAATTAATGCAGCTTTTCTTTAAATAATGCTAAAAAAAAAATCCTGACTACATCTAATGTTGAAGCTTGAGTCCTTCATTCAAATTGTTTTTCCTTTTTTTACAAGACATTGCAAGGCTCTAATACCTACGTTAGATCTTTATATTGAAAGGTACAAATAAAAAAAGCACATTTTCAATTATAAAAAAATACAATTATATATTTCGCATATGTTGTATTAAACATATGAAAAGAAAACTTGATGGCACTGAATGTAAACAAAACAAGAATAGCGCGAGACCTACTTCACATGCCAAAATCAATTAATAACTTTCACTTATGTCACAGTCCCTTGCCTTATGATATACTTATTATCCTAGTTGTTGCATTTTTCTACCTTTTGAGTGTGTCTCTGAATATAAAATTCCTTCAGAATATCAACAAAGCATATATGAATTTTTGGACTAATAATAAAAACCAGTGAAAGTGGATGACATGCGCACCTTTTTTGTGTTTCTAAGACAACAATTACGTTTTTTTCCATTAAGTTTTAGCAATTAGCTGGTTTGTTTCTCATGACACAAGATATTTTAATATTAATGCACCATTCTAAAAAATTTGCTGTCATATTGACAGTTTTCCACTTTAAAAATGTTTTTTTTATGGTTATAGTGAAAGTTGACACTGCAAACTGTGGCAGGCTGCTGCAACGTTTAATGACCAAATCAAATATCCTTTTCTTTATGTATCAAACTAAAAATCTGCAGGAGTTTTAAGATCAATATTGTGTTAGAGGTTCAGTCCTCCCAACTAGCCAGCTATGTTTGCATATACCTTGGGCAAAGCAGCAGACATAACACACAGTAAGGACCTGCCTATAGATACAATTAAGGTCTTTGTTGTTTTTGATGATAAACTTTTGATTTCTCTTCTTTAAACAATTATTTTTAGCACAAAAGCCATGAAAAAGAGGAGTCAAGAGTCCAATCTAAAGTACACGAAAGGCCAGTGTGTTTAAAACGTCTCAGATTTAGTCTGCATTGATAGAAAGTGGTTTTTAACTTCGACTAGAAAGAAATGAAATGTGAAAACCTCTTGAGAAGCTGGTGATCGTGCGTGCTTCAAATAAAGCACCAGCGATGGCGTAACAGACTGGTTCTGCAGTGCCATCTGGAAGAGTCAAGCAGAATGGACCTGCGAGACTAAAATGGCTGCCATCCTGACCTGTAGTGCAGTTTCCCTCACGGCCACCAGAGAGCAGTCATGACCCTTTACAGGTCAGCAGTCTGGTTGCCTGCAGGACTGAGATAAGCTATCCACAAACGCCATAATTAGAAATGAACTCATTTCAACTCAAATGACAAACATCTTTTATTATTTTTCATCTGCTGGCGATTAGTTTCTTGCATGTTGGACGCTTCAGGTCAGGAGTGGTGTTTAATGAAACCAACTTAAAGGCTCAAAGTTGATTTAAAAAAAAAAAAATTAAAAATATTAGTATCTGTACAACCAAAACAAAAAGTTCAAAGATGGTCGGAGAATCCTGTTCGACAACAAAGCTAAGAAAATTCTCTTTTATGCGTTTGGATGATCATTTCACGCACACGTTATGTGATAGCAGATTGTAAAAGGTCCACGTACAGCAGCCATGGGATTGGCTGATTGGATTATTGCAAGAGAAAGTAGTCGAACAATTAAGTTAAAGCAATGGCGCTTTTTTTCTTCTTAAAAGGAATTGTCAGCGCGCCAGCGTACAGCGCACACTGGTTTCAAAAGTCCATATCTTGTTTTTGACCCATTTACCGGAACTGTCACCACGGCCAGAGGGAAACACGAGCCAGACTGTGCCTGAGTGAAGGCGATCGATACGAGCCAGGAGGTGTTTCTGACTGCTGCCAATCAGCGTCACATCTGCAGTTATCAGCCTCACCGGCAGGGAGGACGTCTGGCTCAATTCTCAAACATGATTTTAAAACAACAAAGAAGCAATTTTGCTGCAGAAAAAAAAACAACTCGAACAATCAGAGGTTCTTCAGTGGTCCATTTATATATTTTTTGGAGCAGTTGCAATCTGTTTGAGGCAATAGAAAGATTCACAATTGTCTTTTTAAAACACATTTGGTCTAGCAACAAAAAAAAGAAAATAAAAAAAGGTCACTGACATTGCATCTCCGTTATAAGTCAGGTTTTCTGCCTAAGGATCACAAAAGACATACATAACGTCAGTTTCCAGATGCTCACTAACAAATACGGCACATCTGTTGATCATCCAGTGTGTGTGTGTGTGTGTGTGTGTGTAGGGGGCGGGAACAGCTTCGTTCTGTGTGGCGTTTCAAGCATTGGAAGATGACCTCTAGGACTAATAAAAGAGCAGTGGGTAGGGCGGGGCCAGGGTCTGCCGGTCAGCTGATTCAACGCAGCCTTTTGTCACTTGATGACAAAAAAAATATACTCATGCATTCATGGGATGCAAGTTTTTCACTTTGACATGAGGAGGTCAGCTTATAAAAAGTGCATTGTTAGAGTACTCACATACTTTGACTGTTTTTTTTTTCTTTTGCAAAATGTTTTATATAACTACAAGCCCCAGTGTGATTTATCAGGATTCATAGTTTGTTGCTAAAGCGGAAGAAAATTTTTCAGCCCACTTTGCTTTGATTAACCCTAAATCAAATCCTGCTCTGGTCAGAGAAATTGAAGCAGTACTGAATGTTTTGGTAAATAAGTGAAGAAAAAAAACTCACTGTGTGAAACACGGTGGTGACACGTCATGCCTTCACCTTCCAGCAACGCAACAATCCTTCGAATACAACTCGCTTCAGTTCAACCCAGCTTTTTTTTTTCTTTTTAATAACAAAGGGAAACCATGAATGGTTTCACATTTTCATGTATTAACATGGCCCAGTCAAAGTCCAGACAGAAAACCAATCAAGTATATGTGGCAAAACCTGAAAATTGCTGGTCACAGTTGATTTCCATCTGTGACCTTTGTTAAGTGTAGATCAGGGGTCTCAAACTCCAGTCCTCGGGGGCTGCAGTCCTGCAGTTTTTAGATGTGCCACAGGTACAAAGCACTGGAGTGAAATGGCTTAATGACCTCCTCCTTGTGTAGATCAGTTTTCCAGAGCCTTAATGACCTAATTATTCTGTTCAGGTGTGGTGCAGCAGAGGCACATCTAAAAGTTGCAGGACTGTGGCCCTCGAGGACTGGAGTTTGAGACCCCAAGTGTAGATGCTGTGGGGTTTTATGGCGTTGTCAGACCAGCTCTTTTGCAAATAATGAGCAAAACTTCCAGTGTCTAAATGGCAAAATCTGGCACTGACGGCTTTCCTACAAAGTGCAGTGCAAAAGAATCAAAATCTTACCAAGTACTTTTTGTCAAGTTGCTAGTGCGATAGCCTAGAAAACTTGACATATGGCAAAGCAACTTTACAAATAACTTCTTAGCAAGAAATAGAAGCTTGTTTTAAGTCAATAATTGCTCAATATTGATGAAAACGTGCTAGCTCCACTGGTAGATTTTTTCACTTACAAGACATTTTCCCCATGTAATAAGTAAAATAATCTGCCAGAGGAACTAGTACTTAAAAAAAAAAACATATTAAGGAATTATTGACTTAAAACAAGCTTCTGTCTTGCTGAAAAGTTATTGTAATGTTTTTTTGTTGTTTTTTTTTGCCATTTGCAACTTTTCCAAGATATTTCCACCAGAAACTAGGGGAAAAAACACTTGGTAAAATTTTGTTGTTTTTATTTTGCAGTGTGTTGACTGCAGGGGGCTAAATGCAAATGTCTGCCACACTTTCCAGATTTTATTTTAGTAAAAAACAAAATAAAAAACAAGATGGATTTCTTTCCTTCTCACTCACAACCCATCTATCCAGTGGAATCCAATTCAAGTCCATTGGAGTTTGTGTTGCGCGGCACAACCAGTATTAAAGAAAAGTCCAACAGTGTGAATACTCTAGCAAGGCCGTGTAGATACCCAGAGTAATCCGGAGATGGTTTGTGCACTGTTAAAACACCGACACGTTGGTAATACTCAACAAATGTAGCACCTTGTTGGCTTGAATCAGCGACAACGTAGATCCCTGGCGCCTGGGCTGCTCTCCTCCACATAGCAACAACGTTACTACACAAAGCTGACAATTTAGTGTGTTGACAAGAAAAGAAGATGTGAACAAAATGCCTACATGTAGCTGTTGTTTTTTTTGTTTGTTTGTTTTAACAAGTCTTTTCCCGTTACTGTTGCTGCTATACGTGACATCCACATCTGCACATAAAAAGTATATATTTGCATTTATATAATATATATCCGTACTCTATTAACAGATTTGTCTACCATGAAATTAGAACTGCCACCCATCTCTCAGAAAAGTTTTTTTTTCCTTTGTTTTGTACTTCAAACATTGACTATTTTACAACACAGAAATCAACTAATTTTGTACAACATCGGAGCGAGTGAAGCTCTGCCGGGGCCCCACTGTCCCTCAGTGGGGTTTTACTTTTTTTTTTTAACTTTATTTTGTGTGTGTGTGTGTGTGGGTTTTTTCTTCTTGTTGGTGCAAGTTAGACAATTTTAATTTCAGTATAACACAGTTTAAAAAAAACATAAAAACAAAGCATGTACAAACTAGCATAGTCTGAACCGAGAGGCTGTTCAGCTGAACTTGGACCCTTTGACGCACTCCGTTAAGCCGAGGGGACGTTATCACGCTTGTTTGGCACGGTTATATACAACAACGGGTGACGAGTCGTTCTGAGGAAGGCTCTTCCCCTAAACGACACAGAGCGGGGATTTGCGACGTCGAAGCGCAAAAGCTAGCCTAGAAAAGCGAAAGCGAGCAGAGAAGGAATGGCGTGTCAGTCTCTCTCTCTCTCTCCGGCTATTCCTGGCAGCGGTACCGTCTGCTAACAGCAGGGCAGTGAAAGGAGCACCGTGACCCAGCAGTTCATCTCCAGTGTTTCACATTAGCGACAAACAGACGACTGTGGTGTGAGATTTGAAGCGCGGCTATTCCGTGTGATGCCAGGTTATCAGGTGAGGCTGACCCAGTGGCAAAAAAAATAAAATAAAACAAAACAACAACAAACTAAAAAGGCCAGAAAAGAACATGAGAAATAGTGCAATGTACAGTACACAATGCATCTGCGTCAACGTACAGTGGGACATCAAATACTATACACGGAAATTTAAAAAAGTAGAAAGAAACGGACAAAAAAACCAAAACCATCAAAACGTTTCCCGTTCGTCAGCCCAGAGAAGGAGACACCTCGCTGAAGCCCAAACTAAAAGTACGAGTGACGTACTAAACGTCTGACAGCTCTGCCTCTTGTGCTTCACGTTACTACAAGCCGTGTTGCTATAGCACATATTTACAGACGACCACTTTCACCGTGTCCCTCTTTCGCCGCCGTCCTTCCGATCCCCAAAGCGATCGCCGACCCACACCTTCCTCCCTGTCTCTTCTCCCTCCCTGTACCCCGTACATTCAGACTCTCTCCTCATGTCTGTCTCGTCCCTCAGGGGTGCGACGTCTTCCTGCCGAGCTGAGCACTCTTTGAAAACACTTGTTGATCAGAAACGCAACACATGAACAAAATGTGTCCGATTGGTTGGTGTGCATGCACATGCGTGGCAGCTCTTCTTCCCGTCGGCCCCCTCTCGTGCCGTCCTCAGACGTCTCTGAAAGGAGTGTGCTGTCCCAATGTCTCCGTTCTACTACTCCGTCCTCCTCTTCCTCCTCCTTTGTCTTGCTATCTATAATGCTACTCAGAAACTACAGGGGAGAGGGAGAGGAGGGAGGCAAAATGTCCTCTCAGCTCGAACTCCAAACTTGAACCGTCCCTCCTTCTCCCCGTCATTCGTCTTGTCCTCCTCCGTTCCTCGTGTCTCTTCAGACCCAAGAGTCCGGTGAGGCTGGGTAGTGGCTGGTCTCATAGTTGAGCTCGCTGTAGGGTCTGGAGGCCGAGTAGAAGTCTACATAGTTGCCAGTGGACTTTAGTCCCTGTAGGTGCATGTTGAGGTCGCCCTGGGGGGGACGGCCTCCCGGGTGGACCTGGCTGTCGTAGAAGGCCTGGTCCTCGTAGTTGCTGCTGTCCGGTGGCGGGGGGTTCTGGAAAGGAGGATAGGGCTCTGATGGTAAGCCTTGGGAAGAGACCTGGAAAGAAACCAAAGGTCAGTCATGAGAGGAAGCAGTTTGTCCTGCAAACAGAGGTTCCTGTTGCTCTCTTCTTGGCACTCTTCTGTACAGGAAAAGATTGTGGCGCACACAACCGTTGATGATGCCTTCCCAAAACATGATCCAACCTGATGGAGGTTCTCTTTACCTGTTAGCTTAAGCAGACTCTAGTAATTATTTCTCTTCCAGTTGGCTATCAGAGGAAAGAGGGTGAATCTAAATGGACTGAAGTTTTTCAGGTTTGCATTTGATTAAAACCTTAAAACCACACATCGTTGTGCTTCTGTTTCACTGTTATGCGTTACTTTTTGTTGAGCTATTACATAAAACTCCAGTCAATACATCAAATCTTTAAGATGTTGCAGGGTGACAAAAGTTTGACAGGCACTGATACTCTTGCACACTTTGTGGCTTTGATCCAGATTTCCTCAAGCAAACTGCTAACATAAAAAATGAAAAAAGACTTTTGTCCCCCCCCCCCAGCTTTTACAATCTCCTAATGACACAACTTTTCTTTAATTTTTTTTACTACTAACAAACAAATTAAACAAACTCAATGAGAAGCAATTAAAAAGAAACTGCTGCAAACTGCAGTCCTATAAAGAATAACGGTAATAAGTAATGTTGCCTCTTTATAGTGCAGGCCTGATAAAGTAAGAGAAAGAATTAGAAACTCTTGAGGACTGCAGTATGCAACCTTGGCTTGAAGACGTCTGTTTATGCACTGGCTTGTTAATGTTCTGGCACATAACTTTGACCAACCTAAGCTGATAAGCAAGATAAAGTTAACACTGCATCACCATCACCACGCTTCATGGTTAAATAAATTATTACATCCCAACAGTTTGGTTTTTCATGAGAGGAAGCGCTCTGCTTACAATCCTTCTAAACGAATCGTACCTAATTTTTGTATTCCGCTGTCGAATTGACGAGAGCTTCCGAAACAAAAAGACTCGTCTTACCTGGTTATACTTCAGATCATCAGTAGGGGACACATAGGCTCCTCTGTGCAGGGTTGAAGATCCACCTGTGATCTGACCTGGAGGCACAAGGGGGAGATGTTTGAGCGACAATGGCACAAAACAAGTAAGAAATTTTGAGTTTAATGTTCTTATACAAGCGCCTTGTGTGAAAAGCATGTCTTTGGTTCTGTTGTCACTCTGGACTTAATGGAGAACCCTCCATGCCGTCTCCCATTCACCCATCTGGGGATGGAAGAACAGGGTTCCTGCTGGTTTCACCAACTCAAATTTAAGATGTTAAGATCATTACGAATGGAATTTACGACCCATATCTCCACAGCAACGTCACACTTCATCCAGCCAACTAGAGATAAACTGGAACTTAGCAAGTTAGCTAGCTACTGCATCTAGCTAGCAAGGCTGGTAGCCTCACCCGTCCAGAGTCGCATTTAATGTAGATGTCCACATTTTGACTGACAGAATAGTTTTGTAGAGGGGAAAAAAACGATAAATAGTCCTGTCAAAACAAAACTTAAGACTTGTAATTAATGTATTTCAGGCCAACTTACTTTAAAAAAAAAAAAGAATTTAAGACATTGTATAGCCTTGACTTTACATACTTGAATTTAAGGCTTTTTAAGGATGCGTGGCCACCCTGTAGAAAGACTTTGAAATGCCAGATGTGTGTTTTAGAACGGGCTGTACACACAGGTTCCACCTGTTTGTCGTCTCCTCACAGGGGATTTTCCTGCGCGAATCCTTAGAGACTTTGTTCCCTCGATAAACACCAGGAAACGTAGCTCGGCTCGACTCAACTAACCCAAGCCACCGTTAAGGGCCACGAGTCGAGGCTCCTTCAACAGAGAGCTGAAGCGCTGAGGCTGTTACACTGTCTGCTTGCTGTGGGCCTGTAATCCTGAGTGTGTGTGTGAGAGAAAAACTCCCCGGTTTACTCAGATGGGAGAAATCCTTTGTGATGCCTGCAGTGAAAGTCGACATGAACGGGTGTCCAGAGAGTGAACTCGAGGTCCTTTTCTCTTCGTCACCATTTTCTTCAGGAAAGGTCTCATGATCATGGATAACAGAACTTAATCAGTTCAATAATAATATTGCAGAATCAATCAATCAGCAGAAGCTGAAGAAGTTTTTATGTTTGTTCATAATTTGGTTTGTGTATATCTTACCAATGTTTGATTGTGCATTGCTGATCAATTATGCTTGTAGTTTAAAGTCATTTGCTATTAAACTTTAGATGTTCTAATCTATGGTTGAAAAAAATCAAAACATTGAGGAACATAAAGAAAACATCCAGGTGTTTTTTAAACGTGCGGCAAGAATTAGGCCAGTCATAATAAACAATAGCTCAATTATTTGCATGATGAACTAAAACAAGCTCAATCATTTCCATTTCCATTTGATTGAATTTCGTTTTTCTCTCCTGATGACAAAAGTCTTCAGTCTGTTGCTTTGGTCTCACCCAGCCCTTTGCTTGGAGGACAAGTTTGTTTACAGACTTCATAATTTGTTTTACTTGTTGTTTCTGGTTTTATTTTTAAACTATTTTGGTTATTGAAAATGTCTTCCAGTTTTAGTGTCAAGTGTTCATCAGAATTTAAAGTTTACCGATCTTTGAAAATGCGTTCTTGGATTATTACGGCGTTACCATGACATTACTTGAAAATGGTCACAAAACAACAATATTATCGTTTATTTCGATAATTTCTGGGACAATTTATCGTCCAGCCAGATTTGTTGCCGTGACAGGCCTAGCAAGACTCATTCAGGTAACGAATGGAAGAGAGACTGACAAATAGATGGATGGACGTATATGACTGATAAATTACACAATATTATCATGTTACTCTCTCAGAAATAAGATAAGTTTCAGTTTGGAGTCCAAATGGTTTTATTGTGTAGATGTAAAGTAAAGATGTCTTTGCAGAAAGCTTAGCTTAGCTCGCCCTCCTTTGCCTGGAGCTTCAGTCAGAGCACAGATGTATAGTCAGAGCTGATTCTCCAACCTGCTGGTTTCAAAACCAGTCACCCAGAAAATGCTCAAGCTTTGCTGCACACAGGCAAACCGACAGACACATGTAGGCCGACTTTCTTCCTAAAGCCTTTAACCCCACGGGGGAAACGGTGACAGATATACAAGATGGGATCCCTACCCGTCATGGCGTCCTTCCGGGACGTGTGCTCGCCCTTGTTGCCATGGAAACTGGCATTGCCGGTAGACTCGTAGTCTTCCTTCCTCTCCTTCAATGCCATCATCTCTCTGGGGGACGCGGGAGCACTCACTACGCACAAAAAAAACCAAACAAAAGAATCAACACATGTGCACACAGAATATATTTACTCTTTTATTTCAATATACATCAGGAGGTGAGAACAAAGGAAGCAACAAGCATGGATGAAACATTCTGGAGACCTCTCACGACTCGCACTTCTTCCTTTCTTTGTAAGCTTGGCCACTTGGATTTACTTGGTTTTAATCTAAGCTAACAAACGGAGATCTGACCAACGCAGGCGGATTTGTCGGCACCCCCCGGTAAATCCGGGCGAATATCCATGAAGTAAAGTGTTTCATAAAGCCAGCAAGTTCTCATATTCATAAGTAAAGAAAATTCCCAACCGTTCATTTGAGTACGTATGTTCATCTTCTGATCGAAAAGATCACAAGATGCAAAATTATTGATCCTCTCTTAACGATTCCTGTAGCAAAATATGTTTCGAGTCATACATTACTTTGTTGAATCAAATGAATATACAGATGTAGACAAAGATGTGTTAAACGCCTTTAAAAGATTCTGATTTCATGGCAAAAAGCATCATCCGACAATGAAAGTTTTTGAAAAAATACAAACTTTAACTTAAGTACATTTGAGTTCATTGAGCACAACTTATCCAGGGTGAGAAAAATCTCATGTTATTGGATAAAACGTTTCCCACAAAGTAACTACAGTTACTGGTCATACAATCTGAGCAGATCATCCAGAGTTGTACATTTTCTTCTTTTTCGTTCACCAAATACTCTATAAAATTTGGATTTAAGACGGTCATGGATTTTGTGTCCGCTGAACCATTTCAATCTGGAATTAACCATTCCGTTTTGTTTCTCTGTCTATACTGAAACACCCAAGAGGGTTTCCAAGTTCCTTTGGAAGAGAAACAGACCCACAGCATCACAGACCTAACTTCTCAATAATTCCCTAATATGAATGAAAAGAGGGCGTTTTTTTTTTCTTCCCTCCCCACTTATAACAACACGTTCCCATGTATTAAGTGAAATAATTTGCCAGTGGAACTCGTACTTTTTCATTAATACCAAGGAATTATTGACTTAAAACAAGCTCCTGTATCTTGCTGAAAAGTTATTTGTAAGTTTGTCTTATTTCAAGTTTTATAAAATATTTCCACTAGAAATTAGACAAAAAAAATTGTTTTTTTTTTGCACGGACAGAAGTTAATTACAAATATAAATGAAAAGTTGAATTAAACATTGGACTTCTTTTCAGTGTGACATTATGTTGATGTAATAAAAGATGATTTTTCCTCCCTCCTCTAAATCTTTACCTGGGGTGCAAACGCAACACATTCCTCGTAGCCTGTATGTCAGTTTGTTGTCACTAATATAACCCCTATTTTTTGGATCCCAGCTTTGTAAACACCGAGTCATCTCTTCCATCTTTTTCAAACTTTATCGTTCCACTGTATGGCGAGGACACACAGAAAAACATCCATCGGTTCAGAGCCGATGGATGGTGATGAACACATGGTTTGGTCTAATGTACGCTCCGCTGTCAGCAGCTTTGCACATAAAAGCAGCTTCACTTTATGCCACTTTATGTCTTCAGCATGCATTAATGCGGTTAACATTGATCCATATGCTCAGATGCAGTTCGACTGTCAGTCTCTGTCAGTTGGAGCGCTCTCTCTTTCCTAAAGCTGCCGACACACAAAGACACTCGTAGCTTTCTGTGAGCTTGGAGGACCATCTGCAGGAAGCTTGTAAACTGAGACAAAAAAAATAAAAACTCAAATTAGCTTCCAGATCACAAAGTCTCACTCATTGTGTCACTTTATTGCTCGACAGGATCAGATTAATGCACAGTGTTTCTAAATACAGATCGACTGACACCTGAAAAGATGACTTAAAAATAGTCGATTTTAGCAGCAGCTCCGCTTTACTCTACAGGTGATCGATTTCACCTTTTCACGCGTGTGTGACGTCAGCGACGGTACACCCGGTGCCTTCATACAACTCGATCGTTTTGTGGCATCCCAACCACAAACCTCGTCTCTTGTTATTGGGATTTTACAACAGACTGCAAAAGGCTGCATCATCGTGAAGCGCGGATATTATTTGCACAGAAAAACCTGGAAAGTGTGATGTGGATTTGAACTCCGCCTCAGTTTTTCCTTCCCATCAGGAGAGAATCAACTTGAATTTATTTTCAGATCAAAACAAAAGTACGTTTAAAGTTGGATTTCCTTGATGACAGGAATATCTTAGCAGCGGGAAATCATTCATCCTACGTACGCAGCGACATGCCATTTCTCATCTCTACATGGTTTCCTTTTCTCTCTACATGTCAAAATGTGATTGTTGACGTCTTTGATTTTCACTTTCATAACTAAAAACGTTATTTTGACGACTGGTTTGTTCCATGTGTGGTTTTAATTCTTCCAACATCGTGCACATCTGGTGAAACAACAGAAAAGGTATTTGAAAACAACCGACTGTTTTACCTGTCACTTTAAATTTAGGTCAGTGCTTGAGATTAAAGTAGAATTTAATCCTTCATTTTTCAAAGGAAATATTTCTCCATGACATATGCATCCATGAAAATTCTACAATATTTATATATTATTGCTGTAGCAGTGTAGTAATTGTTGCTTTCTGGCTTTAAATAATCCCCACAATTCCTCTAAGTGTTTGTTTCATCTTGGCAGAAAAGCGTGGTTAGAAGTTAAAATCCAAAATCATACATGGCTTATAAAAAGTTCAAGGAAAAACACAAAAATACAACACAGAGAAATCTGCTGTTGGGAAGTAAGTCTAAAGTTATGTGGAAAGAGGTGCGCTGCTCAGACGAGTCCAAGACTGAAATTTTTTCCGTACGTGTGAAAAGCTACAGCTTATGGTGGAAGACTGACCCTGAACACACCATCTCCCATGGTAAGATATAGTAATGGCAGCATCATGCTGTGGAGATGTCTTTCTACAGCAGGGGAATCTGGAGGAAACGTGCAGAACTGTGAAAGTATTTCAAATTTAACAGCAAGAAAAAGCGATTCAACAAAGTATTGACTCAGAGAGGCTTATTAGAGGATATAAAAAAAACTTTGGTATCACTTCAGAAATGTTTATGACTGTTGTCATGAATTGTTATTTGGTAAATAATAACATTTTTAATGCAAAGTTGCATTAAACGTTGCATAGAAAGTGTCAAAATTGTGTCATTTTGTAAATAATGACACTTTTAACACTTAATGTCCCAAGTTTAAAATGTCCGCCTGGATATTTTTGCTCATTTCAATGTTACGTAGTTCTTTAAATGTCCTGTGAGTAAATATATTTGCCCATTTATCCACATCGACTGGAACTTTCAATATCTAGCAAGTTATTTTCGCAATTTACCGTCTATTAAGAGAGGCGCTCAGATTAATTTCACTCCCTGCTACAGCGGGGGTGAAATTACCGTAATAACCCGATATTGGCTGGAAAGCTCAACGTCTCCCCTTTCAGAAACCGTTGGAATTTTTCACATAGCGCAAAGTGTGGCGGAGTTACAGCACAGGATTAGTTAGAGCGCCAGAGCTCCATTTAGGACTTACAGGGTTAAAGCAAAGTTGGATTAAAACCTGCATTAAAAGTATCATTATTTACCCAATTACTCTTGGCGACAGCAGTCGAAAACCTTCATGAAGACTCCTCCACGTTTATGACAGTTGTCAGTCTTATGCCCACCCCTTCAAATAAAGCGTTACCAGAACTTTGTAGGTTTTAATCTCGTACAAAATCAAACACAACAACAAAAATAAAACAACCTTCACATATTTTTCCTTTCAAATCCAATAAAATGATTCGAAATTTGTGGCTGTAGCAAAACAAAATGTTAAAACTCAGGGGTACGGATTGTGTCTGCAAGCATCGTTTCCAGGCAAATTTAGCACACAGAAACACTTTAAACTTGAAGTTTGTCTCTTTGGTTTCACAGCCTGAGAGCAGTCTGAAAAGATCAGAGATGATGAACATTGTCAGGAGCTGTCACCGTCACCACCATCATCATCCTCAGCCCAAGTTCTGCGAGACTTCGGTGGCTCGTGTTATCCAAACCCTTCCGCTGACAACGCGGAGGACGGGGAGCGTTCTTAATGGACACGAAGCGCGGATTTTACTCGACAGCGCCGTGCTGTGAAGACTCGGGCTGTGATGGAGCGGCGCTCCTCTGACCGGCGGGAAGAAGGATGAGGGGCTTCAAGAGGAGAGGACGCAAAAGAAAGGGAGGCGTGGAGACACCCACCTGACCGGTTGTTCGGGGAAGTCCGCACCGGAGAGATGGACGGCGTGCGAGAGGAGGAATACGGCCGCTGTCTGTCCCGCTCTATCGTGGAGGAGGAGCCCACGAAATGGTACTGCGAATAGCCGTCCTGAAAAGAAAAGAAAAGAAAAGACGGGACGGGAAGGCGGTTTGCAGTTTTATTTTCAGTGTTTCAGTCTGTCGGTATTCACCACAAACAATCAAAACAAAACACCAAAACAACTTCCAGAGACAAAATGGCCGCACCTTCTTGTAAAGACTCCGGAGGTCTCTGTACTGCCACATGCTGTTGAGGACTTGCGATGCCGCTTTCACCACTTTGGGACTATGTCTGGGAATTCAGCAGAGAGCAAAAAGACACAGCGTAAAGCTCAACTGTGTTTTTGTTATGGATGGAAAAGATTCAGAAATATCAGCCAAACAAACAAACAAACAAAAAGCCTTAGCACCTTCAAAACAAAGACGTGCTTTCCGTCTCTGTTGTGGCCTCAAACTGAACCGACGCGCTGACAGCGTGACAGCTGGTTGTGATTGATTAATTGGCCAACATTTCAATCTGCTTTTCTTCTAGGTTTTCACTCAGCTGACTAATGGCTCGGAGTTTAATTGGCTCGTGTGGCCTTATCGAAATTAGACTTCATTTCTCTGAGACATTTCGGTCGGCGTTATTATTTTGGGTTTACGTGAGGGCAAACCATTTATCAGAGAGAGAGAAAAAACAAACAAACAAACAAACAAACACATGAAACCCGGTAGAAATCACCTTTATGTTCCAAGAGTATCTCTAAAGCATTGTTTTTAGTTATAAAACAAAGTATAGTGTTTATAGAAATGAACTAAAGTTGGTGTTTTAGAGTTTGACATTATTTTACTTGTCCTTATGGTTAAAATGATAATTGTTCTAGGCATCACTGAACATATTTTTCCTCTACAGTGCCTTGGAACAGCAGTTTTCCACATTTTGTCATGTTCTAAGCACAATCATAAATGTATCTTATTTAGAAAGCAGTAAGAAGACCCTTTACCACGTAGATGACAAAGCAAGCATATGGAAATTGGTTTGCTCACAGAACAACAACAACAAAATAATTAGAACCTTTTGGCCAACATGCAAAGTGTTACGTGAGGTGAAACACGATGGTGGCAGCATCAGGCTGTGGGAAACAGGAAAACTGGTCACAGTAAACGTTTTAGACCAAAACACATGGATGCATGTCAGTGTGATGACAAACCGCAATGTGAACATCTTGAACAGGTGTGAATACTTTTGCGAGGCACAGTTAGCATTCTGTTTGGCCTTACAGATTCTTAGTTTCTCCTGGATAAGTTTATAAAAAATAACCTTTGTGAAATTAAGGGAATTTAGGGCAATTAAGCTACTTTCTAATCCTCAAAGTTCAAATCATTTTAATGATAACTATTGTCCCGTTGTTAATTTAATCAATTTCAATCAATCAATCAAATGTTATTTGTATAGCACATTTCAGCAGCAAGGCATTTCAAAGTGCTTTACATCATTACAAACACAGAAACACAAAGCAACATAGAATCAATAATCAAAACAAAGCATTAAGTCAAGTTCCATCAATAAATTTGTAATTGATTACATTTCAAATACAATCCTAAACAGGTGGGTTTTTAGTTGAGATTTAAAAGAAATCAGTGTTTCAGCTGTTTTACAATTTTCTGGAAGTTTGTTCCAAATTAGTGGTGCATAGATGCTGAAAGCTGCTTCTCCTCGTTTGGTTCTGGTTCTGGGGATGCAGAGCAGAACCAGAACCGGAAGACCTGAGAGGTTCTGGAGGGTTGATACAATAAAAGCAGATCTTTAATGTATTGTGGTGCTAAGCCGTTCAGTGATTTATAAACTAACAACAGTATTTTAAAGTCTATTCTTTGAGCTACAGGGAGCCAGTGGAGGGACTTTAAAACTGGTGTTATGTGCTCCATCTTCCTGGTTTTAGTGAGAACCCGAGCAGCAGCATTCTGGATCAGCTGCAGCTGTTTGATTGATTTGTTGGACAGACCTGTGAAGACGCTGTTGCAATAATCAATACGACTGAAGATGAATGCATGGATGAGTTTCTCTAGATCTTGCTGAGACATTAGTCCTTTAATCCTGGAAATGTTCTTCAGGTGATAGAAGGCCGACTTTGTAACTGTCTTTATGTGGCTCTGGAGGTTCAGGTCAGAGTCCATCACTACTCCCAGGTTTCGGGCCTGATCGCTGGTTTTCAGTTGTAATAACTGAAGCTGTGCATTGACTCTAGATCTATAACTCTAGATCTATAACTCTAGATCGTTCCTCTTTAGGTCCAAAAATAATAACTTCAGTTTTGTTTCTGTTCAGCTGGAGAAAGTTTTGGCACATCCACACATTAATCTGTTCTAAGCATCTGTTCAGTGATTGGATGGGGTCAAAGGTCACCTGGTGACATCGTAATGTAGAGCTGTGTGTCATCTGCATAGTTATGGTAGCTAATATTATTTCCTGTTATAACCTGAGCTAGTGGAAGCATATCAATGTTGAATAAAAGGGGTCCTAGGATTGAACCTTGGGGTACCCCACATGTGACCTTTGACCTCTTTGATGAAAAGTTTTCAATTGAAACAAAGAAGTCCCTGTTCTTTATGTAGGATTCAAACCAGTTAAGCACTGGACTGGAGAGTCCGACCCAACTCTCCAGTCGATTCAGTAATATGTCATGGTCAACACTGAGGTCCAACAGAACCAGCACTGTGGTTCTGCCACAGTCCGTATTTATAAGGATGTCATTGAACACTTTTACGAGGGCGGTCTCTGTGCTGTGGTAACCATGGAAACCAGACTGGAAGGAGTTAAAGAGGTTGGTTATAGTTAGGAAGCTAGTTAATTGTTTACACACAGCTTTTTCAATAACTTTGCTGATGAATGGGAGGTCAGAGGTCAGTCTGTAATTCTGCATTAGTGATTTGTCCAGATTGTTCTTTTTTATAAGTGGTTTGATTACTGCTGTTTTCAGAGCCTGGGGGAAAAAGCCTGACGAGAGCGATGAGTTACTATTTGGATCAGATCAGCAGCAATAACAGGCAGAACTTTCTTAAAGAAATGTATGGGTAAAACATCCAGACAGCAGGAACTGGAGCTTATTGACTTATAATTTCCTGTAGGGTTTTATAATTAAGTAGTTGGAATTGGGTCATTTTTCCTGTATTTGCATTGCACAGCATTGGTACTGACTTTATAGTGGATGTACAGATTAATCCTCTGATTTTTTTAATTTTCTCTGAAAAGAAGCTGGAAAACTGGTTGCAGGCGGCAATACATTGGAATTCAGGCGGTAACGTCACAGGAGGGTTTGTGATTCTGTCAACTGTTGCAAATAAAGCTCGAGCATTGTTAATGTTTTTGTTTATGACATCTGCAAAGAAAGCCTCTCTTGCATGTTTTAGTGTTAAATGATAGTTACGTAGACTTTCTTTATAGATGTCACAATGAACGTGGAGTTGAGTTTTACGCCATTTTCGTTCTACCCTACGGCAGAGTTGTCTTGCAGATCTAACTGTTTGTGCATTCCTCCATGGAGATTTCTTTTTACCAGACACAACCTTCATTTTAATTGGGGCAATGGAATCAATAATATCTGAGACTTTAGACTGAAAATCATTTACCAACTTATCTACATCATTACAGCTTAAGGGTGAGGAAGAAGAGTAGATTTGATTAAAAGTTTCTGCTGTGTTTTCAGTGAGAGAACGTTTTGTGATGGTTGCTGTTTGTCCAAGTGGGTTAAAAGATAAAGAACTTTCAAAGATAACAGCGAAGTGATCCGACAATGCGACATCAGTTACAGAGACACTGGAAATATTCACACCCTTACTGATAACCAGGTCCAGTGTGTGTCCTTGAGTGTGTGTTGCTTGTTTGACATGTTGTGTTAGACCAAAAGTCTCTAAAATATTAGTGAGCTTTTTTGCCCCTCTGTCTTGGGGGTTGTCAACATGAATGTTGAAATCAGCAACAATTATTAAACAATCATAATCAATACATATAATAGATAGAAGTTCATTCAAGTCAGTAAAGAAATTTTCCACAAAAGTTGGAGTTTTGTATAGAGTTACTGTCAAAGTTTGTTTGTGGCCTTTAACCTCAATTCCAAGATACTCAGAAGAGGTGAAGTGACCCAAAGAGATTTTAATTTATGGTATTCTTAAATATTGAAGCCATGCCTCCTCCTTTTTTGTGTTTTCTATTCTCACTGAAGAAATTGTAGTTAGGAGGTGCAGAATCAATTAGTACGATCGGTTCATTATTATCATTCAACCATGTTTCTGTCAGAAACATAACATCGATATTATGCTCAGTGATGAAATCATTAATTAATAGAGCTTTAGCACAGAGAGATCTGGTATTTAAAAGAGCTAGTTTAAGTGACTTGGAGGCCAAAAGTTCTTCAGTCTGGGGTTCCTTTAGGCAGGGGAACAGTCTGATGTTTGAATTAAACCACCTGTATTTTATGTTTCTGTTTCTTGTAAATTTTCTTGTAGTGATCCGGACAGGTAATGTCCTGTTTTGCTGTGCCGGGGGGCCAGACACATTCTGGAGGAAGAAGGGTGTAAAGATAAAGTCTGGACCCCGGCCTCAGACCTCAGAAACACAGAGTGGTGGATCCTCTGGGAAGTTAGAGTCAGGTGGCTTAAATGAAGTGAGGTCTGCTACTTGAGCGCTAAGGAGAGATGTGCCAACCTGCTGATTCATTACACCTGTAAACTTAAGAAACTCCGGTCCAGAAGACATTTCTTCATGTGTATCTTGTGAATCCTGTGACTAAGTGGGTGAGCAGAGAGGGGCGGGGGGAAGGAAAAAGGGAACCAGTCTCTCAGTCTTCAGTCGATGTATCAGCTTGTTTTGAAACTGTTTGTTCCTGATAAGCCGACGGTTCCTTCCTAGTCAGAAATCCTTGAGCCTGTTCTACTGAAGCGATGATCACGTTGCTGTCCTTGTTGATAAAATGAAAAAGATTTGCAGTGAGTAGCTTTGTCCCACGTTTATTAAGATTGCGCTATTTCCTATATAATCCGCAGCCTCCCGTTTTTATTTTCTTTTTAAATCTGCGATATATTTTCACCTTTAGGAAGGATTTTCACTCTCAGCATGTATTTGAACTTCTCTCTTTTATTTACTTCAGCGCAGCTCACAGTTTTTAACAAATTGTGTAGCTTTCGGTGTATTTCTAAATCTGCTCCTTAGTCGCATCTTTTCGGGCCTGCTACTGCCTCTAGTGGCGAGGGGGTGGCAACACATCTAATCTAATTACGTTACCAAATCCTCCTTCATCGGGGCATGCGGTGGAGCCCAGGTGTGAAATAATTAGAAATAAATGCTGTAGATGTATAACATTGTGTGCAAGGAATCCATATGGAGGCCAACTTTTAATATTATTGAAATAAATTAGCTTTTTGATTTACTCATTCGAGATGTGGACATTTACAGTTATTTAAATCAAGTTCTGAATAACTTTTTTTTTATATAGAACAAATCTGAATGTGTTTTATTTTGCCGGTAATTATGATGTCCTTCTGGTTTGATGCACCAGTTAGTACTGCACTTTGCTTTTACTTTTTATGTGTATTATGTCTGTTACAAGTAACTTTTACACACAACAGAGGAGATTGTTTTAAGTTAATAATTCCTTAGCATTGATTTTAAATAAGTATTAGTTCAACTGGCAGATTATTTCACTTATGGGGAAAATATCTTGTTAAAAGTTTGATCCGTCAGAGGAACTAGTACTTTTTAAAAATTAATATTAAGGAATTATTTACTTTGAAAAGTAAATAATTTTTAAATTAAAAATGTAAAAATAAATTTAAATTCATTTTTAAATGAAAATGTCTTACTAACTTGTAGTTAGTAAGACAAAACTAACTGCATGAAGTTAGTTTTGTCTTACTTCATGTACTAAAAAACTAGACCAAAACTACTTGGTCATAGTTTGTGTTTTCGCAGTGCATTTATTACATGTTAACAGATCAAGAAAAGAAAAAAAAAAAGCAATTGGCTGAGTTTTATTTTGGAATATATGATTGCCACACTTTTCAAACAATTATAATGAAAAACTGTTCAAAAAATTCTTTCTGCTTAAACTTTGCAATTATGTTAATTAAAATTCAAACAAAATACGCTGAAGGTTGTGTTTATAAGGCAACAAAAAGTAAAAAAAAAAAAACATTTAAAATCAATGTAAAAGCTGTGGCGTCTCTCAGCTGCTCCTCTGTGAGGGGCAGCCAGTAAATGCAGGGAACAGTTTTAGTGTTGCCAAACAAATCGTCCAGCAGCCTTGCAGAAGAATCCTCGGCTATTTTGAGAGGAAAAACAAAACAAAGCAGAAAAAAAAGACAGAAGTTCAACAAGAATTTATCATCAATCACACCGTATCCAGGTAAAAGGATCTAACATGAGCCGTGGTTCTGACCACCTGTGCTGCCTCGTCGTTTCCTACCGCAGCAGGGATAAATAGCTCAGTCGGTGTAAGATGTTTACAGACCGAAAACTATAGCAGGCTGTGTTAATGTTAAATATGATCATTTCTGATCACTCATTTCTTTATGTGACGAGACTGAAGTGGAAGCTTAGAAGTTGTGCTTAGCATAGCATCGGAACAATTTACACGACAAAAACACAAAAATATCACTTCATCAGAATATCCTACCCGTTTAAAATGAAAAGCTATCGCAGATGTTTGCACTAATCCTTTTATGAGAATTAAATATTCAAGAAAGAATTTGATGTAAATTATACATTTTGTGATTCATATCCTTAAACTGCTGTCCACTTGTTTTGGCGCTGTAACTTTGTTGATGCTTTTTGGCAGAATCTGTGTGACTTTATCCACAACAACATAGAAGCACAATTTATTCTGTTATGGGAAGATTTCTTACTTGGCCTCACTAAAATCATGCTTAACAATTCTGAGTTTCTCATAAATCCTTTATTGCCACTAGCTAAATATCATATTCATTGTTCCAGGTAGAGAAAGCCATGCCTTGCTGCATTTTACAATGAAGTTAAGTTTTATATCCTGACTATGAAAGACTCTGACAAAAAATAGCCACTAAAACAATTTAAATCTGTACTGCTTTGAGTTGGGAACCGAAGCCCCTTAGCTTTTTCTTGAATATGTTTATCTGTATTTGTTTTTCTTGAGGCATAACAAATGTTTCACTCTGTCGTTATACAGTGTATCTGAGAATAAAGTTAAAAAAAAACATCCCCCCTCCCCCCCTCTCCCCCCGCCCACGCAACAGACTTCTTGTGGCTTTGATGTGAAGCAGTGATGTCACTCATCCTGTCTGTGACATCACTGGTCACTGTCTCTGTATTCCCAGATTCCACAGAAAAATTCATTTGCGGTTTTAGGTTCGACACGAAGAGACAAGTATCATGGCAGAGAAGGATTTTTTTTCGGCAGAAATAAAAACTACTTCACTGGGAGGAAACGTTTTCCTGGTGGAAAGAACAAACAATTTTGAGAGGAGATGCATGAAATACGAGCGCGAAAACAAGGAGCTCAAAGAAATGGTGGCAATGTTGAGTAAAAAAATCGGGTGTCTCCATCGTAGCCAGAGCAAGAGCGACGTTAGAAATTGTCAAAGAGTGAACGAGATGCTACGAAGTCGCAATGAACATTATGAGCAAAAAATCAGAGGACTCGATTTAGATTTGGACGAAGCCAGGAAAACGACACAGCGATTACAATCTGACTACGACTCCATGGCGAGAATCAATGTGCTCCAGGAATGGACAAACAGAACTATTAAAGAAAACGCACGGGATTCTCTGAGGAAGATGACAGAAAAGATTGAAAGGCTGGAAAGGGAAAATGATCAACTTAACAAAGAGATTATTGTGTTGAAAATGAAGCTGGACAGAGCTAAAGCAAAAAAATCAGAGGATGAGATCTTGGTGCTGGAAGAAACGCCAAAGAGAACAATATTTCAGAGAATCGGGCACACTTTTCTGGACATGTACGAGTCGGGAACGGTAGGGAACTGGTTGTCATCATGGTTCTTTTAATTTCTAAAGTCTTCTGTGTCCGTTCCAGGAGCACATTGGTTCTCACCATGGCCTGATTCTACCCCGGAAAAGTGTAGAGTGCCTTCTCCGGGGTCGGGGGGGGGGGTGTGTCCTGCCCCAAGAGGAGGAGTTCAAGTATCTCGGGATCTTGTTCACGAATGGGGGAAGAAGCGAGCGGGAGATCGACAGGCGGATTGGCGCAGCGTCTGCCGTTAAGCGGGTGCTGTACCAGTCCGTCGTGGTGAAGAGAGAGCTGAGCCAAAAAGCGAAGCTCTCGATTTACCGGTTGATCTACGTTCCCACCCTCATCTATGGTCATGAGCTTTGGGTCATGACCGAAAGAACGAGATCGTGGATACAAGCGGCCGAAATGGGTTTTCTCCGTAGGGTGGCTGGGCTCTCCCTTAGAGATAGGGTGAGAAGCTCAGTCATCCGGGAGGGACTCAGAGTAGAGCCGCTGCTGCTTCACGTCGAGAGGAGCCAGTTGAAGGGCATCTGGTCAGGATGCCTCCTGGACGCCTCCCTGGTGAGGTGTTCATGTCCCACCCGGAGGAGACCCCGGGGAAGACCCAGGACACGCTGGAGGGACTATGTCTATATGAGGGGCTATAAACAATGACTATGGCCTGGGAACGCCTCGGGATTCCCCCGAAGGAGCTGGAACAAGTGGCTGGGGAGAGGGAAGTCTGGGCCTCCCTTCTGAAGCTGCTACCCCCGCGACCCGATCCCGGATAAGCAGAAGAAGATGGATGGATGGATTTGCAGTGAGTAGCTTTGTCCCATGTTTATTAAGATTGCGTTCGCCTCTTCCAAAAAAGGTGAAAGCGCTGCCAATAGATCTAGAGGTTATTGATGAAGGTCACTGAGCTGGCAGAGCAGGTTTTAATCAGCCATTTGTTTATCATGCCCAGCCTGGAGTGTTTTTTGTCTGATGGAATTGGACCACTGAGAAATAACTTCATTTTTAACTTTCCCATAGTGTTCAGAAGAATATTAAAGTCCTTTTTCAGAAGTTTCTGCTTTACCAGATCGTTGGCTCCAACATGCACAACTAAAGTAACATAAATATTTGGCCGATCAGCGGTTAGAGAGAGAACTTTACGAGTTAAATCAGATACAGTGTCACCAGGAGAAGAAATCACTCTCATTTTCTTGTGATTGCAAACGTGACTGATTCCATTTACTGCCTCATCTCCAACAATAAGCACTTTTGGGATACCTTTTGTTTAGCTGGTGGTTTACCTGCTTTGTCCTTTGGGGTTTGGGGGGTGGATGTGTTGGTCTTGCCTCATTGTTGATGTTTGAAGACAAGGTTTCACTCAGAGGCTCAGGCTGGAGTGCAGAAAATCTGTTTTTCAGTGGGATTCCCATGGAGTCAGAATGTCTTGAGGCCTGGGCTGGTCGCTCTGTCCTTGGGAGCGGGGTCGGTAGAACCGTTTTGGTTGCAGCTGCTTGTTTGTTTTCTTTTGGTTTAGCAGGTGTTGAGGTTGAAGGTGGGTTTCGGCTCAGAGCCGGCCACGCTGATTCGTCCAGGTGAGGGATTTCTCCCTGTTAGTTGTCTCCACGGATCTGCAGTGTGAGACTTTTGCTTAGGCTTGGCACCCAGAGCGTTCCAGGGTGAGCTGCTTGATACGAGGCGTACGGCCTCTCCGTTGATTTGAGGAGTTGTCTGATTTCCACAGGTAGCGTTGATCTCAAAGTTCACCTCCAGCAGTTTGATTTTCATTTCTATAGACTGAAGTCGTTGTATAATACTGCTAATGTCCCTTGGGGTTAGCTGGAGGCATTTTGCCCTGGTTCAACTTGGAGATGAAGAAAAGTAAGGTAAAAAAATAAAAGTAAATGTAAGAAAATCCCCCAGTCCTTAGGTTTGAAGTAATCCAGTTATCATGTCGATAATGTAAATATAACTATAAAAACTGTCACTTTAAAAAGTAACTCACAGGCAAAGTTATCAGTAAAGACAGGAGATAGCAGGACAAGCTGTTCCTCCTTCAGCTGCCACACCGTAAAGCAATTTGACCATAAATAACGTTGATTTATCAGACTGTGAGGAAAAAAAAAACCTCTCCAAAAATCACAATCTTAGATGCCTTGTGTTCTCAACTGTCCTAGATAGTGGATTTTTTTTTTTTTTAAGCACGGTGCCAACATGCCTTTTTAAAAAACGGTTTTATTCTCTTTAAATCCACGTCAGACTTCGCTTCGTTATGAAACCCCTAATCCCGCTTCGTTCACCCGCCGCCGCCTTCCCGTTCAGCTTACTTGTCTCCCTTGGTGCGCGCGATGCCGATGAGCTTCTCGATTCCGCCGGCGTCCCTCAGCGCTTTGGTGTTCTCCATGTTCTTGGTGATGACCTCGTGCAGCGCGCAGCAGATTGCGGTGATGGTGTCGTCCGACATGGTCTTCCCCCCCAGGATGCTGCTGTTGATGCTGCCTCCTCCTCCGCCGCCGCTAGTGTTGTTGTTGTTGCTGCCTCCGGGTAAGCGATGCACCAAATCCCTCATGGCGTATTTGCCTGGTCAAAGGTGACGGACAGAATGGGGGGGGAAAGAAAAGAAAGAAAAAAAAGGTTTAGCGGGAGGCTGCAGATGAGCTTTTAGAGGCTGAAAGGAATGAGAAACAAGACATGAAATAAAAATACTGTAATTCGTGAGAGTATCTTCAGGCAGAGCTGCAGGAAACCTCTTTTTAAAGTAACTTTTTTCCCCCCCTCAAAACTCTCTATGGAAGTGTTCTATCTAAAGGTTGTACAAGTTTGAAGTGGAGCTTTGAGGTTCGATTAAAATCAACACCACCCGAGGCCGTGGGCCCTCGAAAAGCTTAGAATTTTTCTGGAAAACCCCTTTGCTTCACTTTTTTTTAAAAACTGAAAAAACATTAAAAATAAATAAGAAGTAAACTTGTAGGAGGTTAGGTCTGCTGTACCAATATGATAACATTTATGATCATACGTTGTTATGTATGTCTTAATTATTATTGAGATGTTGAAAATTAAGAATTCACATCATAAAGTAAAAAAAAAAAAAAATCTATAATCAACATAGAATGTTCCGGCAGGAGATTAATTATTTTATTGTGCTTTTCTATGAAGGTAGAGATGATTAGACACAGTTGAGATCCATAAAGAGAAAACAAACATGCATTTAAGTACCAATACGAAGCTGGCAAACAGTTCAAACATTAGAGTCATTAGTGGCTAATAGTTTGTTTGTTGCCATGTCTTCGCAGTGCTCATCAATCGTTTGGATTCACTCTGTCAGTGCTTATCGTTTCTGTACTGGCTGCCTAAATTGCTGCTGGATAAATTATTTAGAAGTTATAGACACTTCAGCCACCTGGACAAGAAGCCATTGTAAGCTAGCTCTGTCCACATGAAGAGGCAACACAAGAACGTCTTCCTTTTGTACTTCAAAATAAATGCAAGGTGTTGAGCTTAAATCAGTCGCCTTCACACGAGGGGATATTATCCCTTTAGACTTCCCTTTGTGTTTTGTGGTACTGTATTTCTTTGTAATTGATTACGTTTCAAATACAATCTTAAACAGGTGGGTTTTTAGTTGAGTTTGCATCCATAAAAGGTTTACCTGTTACACTCCTACTGTGTTATGTGGAGCAAAATACCTGTTGCTATTTTTATTCCCACTCACGCTCACAATCACACAGTTTACAACGATGTAGACAGCATTTTAATGGGCTTCTGGCACGAGGTTCCGTACATCTCTTTCATGGAATTTCGCTCTGGGACTCCGCCGTCCCTCATGGATTTCTGTGCAATTCTATGGTACCTGTTAGTGTCTAGAATTTACAGGGATTTTACACCTCTTTCACAGAATGAGGTGTACGGTCAAAGAAAGACTAGAAAAGAGTATTTTAAAAACTTAATCCCAAGAAAAACAAATATCCACTCTGAGTTTATACTTGCTAGTCACATTCCCTGACACAGACGGACTACGTTTCCCATGACACCTATGTGATTCTGTCAGGGCATCATGTTCTCTCCGCCCCGTGGCTCTCGTCCTGAATGGGTCACCCTCGCCCTGCACTGGTCCCATCACGGCTTCCTGACGGCACACTACTAGACTGCGTGTGACTTCCTGTCGTAAAACTTCCTGTCCGTCTCCACTTTCGTCGCCGTGCGCACCCCAAACAGCGAAGCCCTTCGTCACGTTTTGTATTGCCGGAGTAATAAAACAACAGTTGGCTCACAAGCAGAGCCGCCAGTGCTGACAGTATTGATATTTGCAGCGGAGAGCGCCGCGAACCTGACCACACAATATGCTGTGCAGCTCAAGCAATTTGGTTGTGTTCCAACCAAGGGGAGGACAGTATGTTCTCTGAAAACACGGCCGCACGCACCGGGGTCAGCACAAAGGAAAATCTGACATCGCGGCCTACATCCGCCGAGGACGCGGATGGCCGCATTCACCGACCGAGACGTCACACGGTTTAGCTCAAAGCCAAAAGCATCGAACAGAGCAAATAGAAAGAGGCATGTGGCTGTTGCCATGGGGACCAACAGAAAAGCGGAGTTTATTAAAGACATCAGTCAGTCTCTAGCAAGCAAGAAAGAAAAAAAAAATCTAGCATCAGGTGTTCGGCTGTGCTGTGCGTTGTACAGAAAGGAGCGATCTGCAAACAGAGATTAATATTCCAACATGCTTTTCAAATTCTTTGTTTTCGTTTTGCAAATTGATTTTAAATTCAAACAGTAATCCTTTCCATGAGTTATATGTGCAAACAGATCTGCTAAGATACCCCTGCAGCGCAAATTCCCTTTGCCGCAATCTGTTTGAATTATGGCAAAATTAGGCTCCGTTTGTAGCAATAGAATGACAGCTGATGTTTGTGATTTGCTTTTGAAGTAAATGAAAGCGGCTCAAATAGACCTACACTCAGAAAGATCAAACAAAAAGTCATATTTTAGACTAAATTATATTTCAACAACAATGTCCTTTTCTTTGGCACATGTATATATAAATGTTTATATTCCAGGAGTGCATTCATCCTTTCACCTCATGATGCAATATGCAACAGCAGATCAGATTAATAGAAAATGAGACAAAAAGAGATTATAGTAATATTCTGGAGTTTTTTTGTCACAATTTTTTTATAGAGATATTACCGCCATAGGCTATAATAACTGGCTAAACTTCCTTCACCAGAAAAGATTCCCAGTCTGACACCAGCTGTGTGTCACGTCTTAAGACATTCTTTTCTTCAGATTCTTGACACACGGTTGACCCCTGGTATTTGGGGATCATAGTTAGCTTTAAAATCTGCAAATACTTGAGGCCTCCTCTGAAAAATGCTTCCAACTACCTATTTTAATTTCCCATCAAATATACCTCAATATGCATTGACATGCACAGTGGAAACCGTCTTCGAATAGCGTAAATGCTAATATCTGCAGCCAATCAACACCAAAGAAAATAAATGGCATTCCTGGAGTGGCTGCTGTGCAGAGGCCAGACAATAGCATGTAGGTAGCTATTTGAGCTCCCTAGGCCGTGTTTTCTTTCAAATATTTTCAACATGCCTATTCTATTCTACAGAAAAGAATAGGCATGTTGTCCATGAGTCATTTCTGCATCCCAGAAAAAAAAAAAAAAATCCACGAATGGGTGAATCTGCAAACCTTGAACCGCAAATGAAAGGAGGTCCGCCGTACACCTTTAGCTCGGCCAAGCCCCCTACATCTGCTGTGCTCAGCCGGCTTACCGATAAGCTCCTTGTTCCGAATGTCCAGAGCCATGTTCCTCAAGGCCGTAGCCACGGCGCAGACCACCCGGTCGTTGTCTATCCTCAGTAACTCCACCAGGATGGGCAGGCCCTTCTCCTTGCGCACTGCGGCTCGGATGTAGACGGACCACTGGACAATCGGGACGAGGAAAAGACGTGGACAGAGACAGAACCACACATTTGCAACACTTTCAGTTGTTATAGAACAAGTGTTAGCCACTCAGACCATTGTTGGCATTTACAGGTAACCCCTGTGAAATGCTTACAATTAACAAAAGAATATCGCATTATCATCACTCCGCCCCCCCCCCCCCCGTTAGCTTTGATGAAAACCGTCGAGGTTTCTTTCATTTGAAAACGACTTGGACTTTTCCCTCTCTACTAGAACTGCGATCTCCTCTCCTCTCGCAGATGCTGCTCGGTTACGACAATGACAGCTCTCACCTTCCAGCTGCCGGCGGCCAGGTTCTGCAGAGCCCCGGCTGCTCCCTCCAGCGTGTCCGGGTTGGAGCACTCAGACAGCAGCGTGAGGTAGGGCTTGACGATGGTGGGGTGCCACAACATCTGGATGCCTTTCGGAGGCTCAGCCAAGTCCGGGAAGGGTCCGACGCCGTCCCACTGCGGAACGACAAGGCAACGGCTCAGAACGGAGGAGCAGTCGCGAGGGGCCCGGCAGCACTCCCCGCGGGCAAAAGCAGCAAACGAGAAGGAGAGGATTCCTTGTTTCACAAAGCGAAGCTCATCTGCTGCTTGAATTGGATATACTCTCGAGCGCTGATGAAGCGCCCATGACGCACCTCAGAAAATGTTGGCGAGAGGCTAGACAAACATGGATTTCCCGAAACTGTGCGCACACTAAACCGAGTAATGATAAGTGCATAAGAAGCCGTAAGCTGCCGTGTTTTTAATGAGGGACTGATAAAGCTGTTGCATCTGTCTGGCTGCAAGTCGCACGGTTCTCCATTGTGCGGTGTGAGGGAGAAACGTTTAAAATACAAAAAATATGAATCTGAAAAGTGTGGCATGGATTTCTATCCAGTCACCCTGAATCAATAAATATAAACTCTACTTTAGATGCAACAAAAGCTGATGTCAATTGTGGTGCATCTCTCTGCACACCTAAGCATTTTTTTTTTCTACAAAAGAAAACAATTGGATAGTTAGTGTCCATATTATTGTCACAGACACTCTAGTGGATTTATATATGAACTTTGACTGGGCCATTCTAACAATTTTTTTAATCTTTTTTTTTTTTTATCTGAAGTGTGTTTAGGGAAACGTCCAACCTGGTCTCAAATCCTCGGCAACCTCGAAAAAGTTTTCTTACGTAGTTGATTAGTGAGTCAAACTTTATTAATGTGGAACCTGGCAAGATGAAAATAAACAAATTCACAAAACAAATTCAAGCACAAATTCAAGCACAATAGTTTCACAGATCAATTCACTTTAAATTTACATTCTAACGAACATTTAACGAACCGGAGCAAAATGACCAAGACGACGGAAACAACAAATCAAATGAATTACGAAAAGTCTGCAAACAAAATTGTCGTCCAATTTTGCACCAAAGCACCAGACTGAATACTTTTGTCATCCAGCTTTTGGTGGAAAAAGAGAGAGAAAACAGAAAAATGATCAATTATGCCAATGGAAATAATTGAGCTTGTTTTAATTTCTCACACAATTAATTGATTTACGGGTTAATGCGATGGACCAAGTAGTTATTGTTAAAACTAGACAAAACTCAGATTTTTCTCCCATTTTACTAGTACGTACTCATTTGTGCTGGTTTCGCACTAATCTGGAAACAACACTGATGATGTCACTGCACTATCAGGCTCAAATGATCTTGCAGATTTTATCTTGCATTAATTTTCTGCAGATTTAACTTAAGTTATTGTTTAAGTTTTTCTTGTCACCCTCCAGTGAATGTGCAGACGTCTCTGTCTCTCTGATGCAACACGATATCAGCTCATCTTATTTTCATGTGACTAACGTGCGATAGCTTCCTTCGCTGCATCTGTAACCCCGCCAAGCGCTGCTGTCCATCTTTAGCTGCTCCTCGCGCCTTTAATCTGATTTCGCCGCTACACCCTCTTTATCGTCTCCTGTCTCCTCCTCCACTTCCACTTCCTTTCCCTTCCTCTCCTCTAATTGCCCCGTTGGAGTTTTGTCCTCTTCGGCACACACACACTCCCTAATCGCTGCTTCATGGTAATCGCCCGCAGCTGCACTAGAGTGGCGACGGCGCACAGACAGAAGGGAGAGAGAGCGACGGACTTTTTGGGGTTTTTTTATTGAAGAGGTTATGATCTGTTCCTACTCCAATATGATCGTTAGGACCCGTCGTCCTCCCCACAAGCAGAAAAAAGACGTTTGCATGGAGAAAATCCGGCAAACAGAAGGTAATAAAACCCGAGTCCCAAAACCGACTTCATAAATCTCAGCCAGATTCAGAAATGATTGGCAGAGGTGAGAAAAGAAAAAAAAAAAAGTCATGCAGGGAGGATGAGCAATTCACACACCGGAAACGGTGTGTTTTCAGTTCCCACAGCCACACTGGAAGTGGTTTAAAAAAAACAAACCCCAAAACGTTCTCCACTCAATCAGAATGATACTGATTGCTCATTTGCATGACAAGAGGGCGGAGCTCGTCGGTCTCTTGCTTCTGCCCCTCAGCTGCGTGGAGGATTAACACTCGAGGAATCCAGAGAGAGAAAGGCAGAATCAGCCTCACAGAAATCAGAGCGCAGGCACCGAGCAGACTAAACCGAAACACTTAGACGATGCAGAGCCTCGAAAAAGTAAGCATGGTCTTTATAAGAACAACAACAACAACAACAACAAAAAAAGGTCCACACTCACGTCATGCCGTGTGGACGCAACTTGCCGTTTCGTGAAACGGACCAAAACAGGTGTAGTGTGTGACTGTGAAGCGGAAAGGAAGCGAGGCATGGCTCTCAAACGTTCACACATTCACTTTTTAAATAAGATCCACGAAAACCAGTTGTTTTCAGATTCAAATTCAAAATACTTTATTGATCCCAAAGGGGGAATTAAATGCTTTTGTAAATCAAAGCCTCCAGAGAGTTATTGTGGACAGTAATACCAGTTAGCAGGAAAGATCTATTCTAGATCCTTAGCTCTACAATAACCAGAACCTGTTTATCCAATTTGATGTTGGTCTATTGTACAAAATTTGGATGAAACATGTGGCTGTACGGTGAGAAAAATCTGGAAACAAAATTCAGCAGGAGTGAATATTTTTTTTAAAGGCGCTCTACATTTATTACATCCTGATTGTGTTGTGGAATAACAATATAATTATACTGCAACATGTCATAGCTCTGGCCCAAAATAATGCAGAATGTACTAAATGAGTCAGATGTAAGCGGTGAAAAGAATAGAGGCTCAAACAACATAATTTCAAAATAACAGAATTAAGTAAAAATCTATTTATGATACCAAAACCAAACAAAAAAAAAGAATCCCTGATGAACTAAACAAATACTGCTGAGACATCACAGAAGAACTCTGGGATATACTGAGATATTTAGAGAGGAAAATAATAATATATTTTTAAAAAAAGCTGTGATGAGTCCCAGTTTGCAACAAGCATCATCATAAAAACTTGATGGGCTTCAAGAGCAAAAAGAACATTTAATGTGTCGTTAAAAAGTTTGAGTTGCAGTTAAAATTCAATGATGTGTGATGTTAATGGGGAACAGAAGAGGAAGCGAGGCGGATAACGGCGCTGTGGCGAGGCCGGAGATGGTGAGATTTGTCAGAAACGAGCCCAGAAGGCACCGCAGCGATCAGAGGACAATAAAAGAGTTTCCCAAAATGGAAAATGTGTGTTAGTTTCTGTGGGTTTTTTTAAAATCATTTTTTAAACATGTACACTCATCAATAAATTCAGCTGTCGGGGGGCCGTGCTGATGAATATTTAAAGCAAAGCGTTGCTGCAGTCCGTATCTTTCTCCAGACAGTTGTTGTCTTTCTGTAAGCAGCTCCAAGATGGCTTCATTTTTTAAATAGACTATTAAAATTGAATAGTTGAAATTCCAGCTACACATTTTTATCATTCTTACCCTTGGTTTTGCAAAAAAATAGTAAACAAAAAAACCCCCAACTTAAATATGTCTAGAGGAACTCGGAGGACGGTCACGAATAAATAAAAACGTGAGCGCAGCAGCCTCCGCGCCGAGAACGAAAGCCGCTTCTAACGCGCATCCTGCGTATCTCCTCACCTGGTCGTGGCCCTTCTTTTTCTTCTTCTTCTTCCCCCAGCACCCAGAACTCTCCGCGTCTTTGCCACCGGTGTCGCACAACAGGCCGTCCAGCTCCTCGGAGCCGCCCTGCTGACTGTGCGACGTCTCCGCAGCCAGACGGTAGGACAGGTTCCTCAGGATGCACACGCAGTTCTCCACGGTCTGGAGGAGGAAAGGTTGGACGGGAGGGGAAAGTGAGGAGGAGACGGAGATGAAGGAGGCGCGGGAAAACACGGTGAGACACGCCGCAGAGATCACACACACACACACACTAAACCTATTGTTGAGAGTGGCAGAGCAGTCAACAGTCACAGACTTTGATCTTTTGGAGGATTTAAAAAGAAAATAAAAATCATCCAGAGAAGAGGTGACTCAGGGAACACACAGGGAGGCATCGAGTAACCAACGATGTTTCTGTGTCAGAGTTTGGGCTGAGTAATGTAACATAACAGAAAGCAGTTTAAATCTAAGCAAAGACTTCTCATGTCTAATGTGTTTTATAATGTGCATATTTAATTAATTAGTTATTAAATATTTTCTCACTCTAGATTTGACAAATATCTGGGGGGAGGGAAAAAAAAGTATTATGCAGCGGTTCAAAAACAGCTCTTTTGTGGCGATGGTGTGCAAGAACGGTGATGGAAAACACGACAAACCCACCAGAGCCAGGAGGAGGGTCTTGATGCCGTCAGTCATCCTCACGTACGCGCTGCTCACACTCTCCCCCTTGCTTTCTGCTATGCTAATGCTAGTTACCCCACAATGGGCGACGGCTGGACAAAGAGTTTTTCTGTAACAAGAAGTTGTTTTGTCGCCATTTGCACAACTGCAGCGCACACACGAGAATGATCGACAGCATGAAGACCCTCCCCCTGGCTCTGATTGGCTGTTTCTGATCGAGCACATGGCTGTAAGGACCACAGGAAGACGAAAGAGGAGTTAGATTTTTTTTTTTTTTTACTGTAATAATATCGTGAAAGTTTTAAGAAATCTATAAATAAAAAATATATTTATTTCTCAAGTCCTGCATAGAAAAACAACCACAGCCTGATGCTGCTATGTTACTCTGTCGAGACACTGCTAATTTCCTACTTTTCACTTTTTATCTCATCTGACTATGGCATGCATTTATATTTGGTTTTTTTTCTTCTTTCCTTTAAGCTATTTGTCATTCAAATGCCAGTTTTAAACAGCGACACGTCACACAAGCACACGGTATTCTACTCACGCAGGTATGAACCAGATTATTAATAGTATGCGGAGTGTGTGTGTGTGTGTGTGCCCTGCCGTGTGTCTCTGCATCACCTTGCTGTCTATCTCGCTGCTCCCCAGAGCGGTCTGGATGACGTAAAGCAGGGCATCTGTGAGGCCTTCGCACTCCCTCATCCTCCTCCGCGCTTCCTCCCCGGCAGAACTCACGTTCCTGTTTCACACAGAGACACAGACGGACACAAGTTCACGGTCTGCCGCTGTCGACAATGCACAGAAAAGAAGGGAAAGCTCTTCAGGTTGAAAATGTTTGTTTTCACATATTTTGCATCAGGTGATGTTGACTCTTTGCAGCTACGTCACTCGAGACGCCACTTTGTACGTCAGCGGTGAGACGAGAATAATGAGCAGGGCGACTGGAACTGTTTTTCCCCAAGTTGTTTTATCCAGTTTAGCAGTGGCTTCTGCTTGTTCGAGTCGAGCTCATTTGTCTGTGAACGTAACACACACCTGGTTGGGGTCAGAGAGGGCCAGAGTAGTACCCACAAATTGGACTCAAGTAAGAGTAGAGCTACTTAAGCAAATTTTTACTCAAGTAAAAGAAAAAAAATTGCCATCCAGAAATGACTTGAGAAAAAAAGGTGTCTGTTAAAAAGACTCAAGTACAGAGTAGCTAATCAAATTATCAATCATTTAATGTTTAAAAATTACATAATCAGATGGACAAAAATATAAATTTAATTGGTAATTTTGCATTTTAAGGCCCAACATGACAACAGTTCATATAAGTACAGTATTTTCTGGACTATAAAGCGCACTATACTATAAGCCGCACTTACAATAAAAAAAAACAAACAAAAAAAACAACTAAAAACTGGAAACGTACATATATAAGGCGCTGGTATCTCCGCCGCTCTCGGTTTACCATAAGGACCCAGCAGAGGGTAGGAGAGGGCTGCGTTTTAATAAATCTGCTGGATTTATTAAGGACGCAGCTCCGTCTACAAAGCCGAACCACGGTTTCGTTCACGCCGAGCGGCTCTATTTCCCTCCTGTACTGCCAGATCGATACTCCTCAACTTAAAAGCTGCATCATATGAGTTTGAAAACATTTCTCCGTCGTGCCTGCTGCTAGCATGGGCTTGTTGTGAATGAAAATTAGCACGTTCTTCTTTTTTTATACACCTCCAGGGGGTCTTTTGTGGGCTCTAGTGTCCCTTATATGACAGTAGGCTGACAGGAAACGGGGATGCAGAGGGGGGAAGACATGCGGCAAACATCGCAGGTCCGGGAGTCCAACCCACGACAGCCGATCGCGCTATCCCCTACACCACCACGGCACGCCCAGCATGTTCTTCTTTGATTTCCAATTTTGACTTCCAATGATTCACTTCCTGCTAAAGAGCCCCCTGGTGGTTGAAGAAAAATCCACAGAAAAGCCGCACCGGGCTACAAGCCGCCTGGTTCAAAACGACGGGAAAAAGTAGCGGCTTATCGTCCGAAAAATACGGTGACTGAAAATAACAAAATCAGACCAAATAAAATGTTTCCAAATCAGTTTCTTTCAATAAAAAGCTTATGAAACTTTAACAAAAACTGCAGGTGTTAAATTTTACTCAAGTAAGAGAAGTGATACTTCAAAGTAAAGTGACTCAAGTAAAAGTAAAAAGTACAGAGCAGTAAAGATTATTCCTAAAAATACTTTTTTGGGAATTTTTTTTAAATATTATATAATATTTATATTTTAAATATTCCTAAAAGTACTTTCCCCCCCAAAAAAGTTACTCAAGTAAATATAATTGATTAAATGTAACTACAGTTACTTTCCAACTTTAGTTGGGGCTCATAGACGATGTTGTTTACTAAAGTTTGAGCTAGCTTAGCAACCAACCAAAGTTATCGGTCAACTTCCTACATAACTGGCTACAAAAAAAGAAAGTCAAATTGATGTAAAATAATTGTCAAACATGTATGGTGACCACAACAAAACCATCAGGCTTCCTACACACTGAATCAGATTTCGAAGAGGAAGGAAAGGAGGAGGGAAGCTTGATGTCAATTCTTGAATAATCCAATGAGAGAAACTTTTAAGCAAGTCTATGGCAAACATTTGGTCTGTAGTTATTCAACTTTTTAAGAAACAGAAGACAGGAAGAATGAAAGTGATCCTGCTTTATTTCCTCATTCCCTCTCCAGTGGAGAGTCTTCCTCTCTTTACCCAAATCTAACAGCATCAGAAAAGTTGGGACTCACCTGCTGATCCAAAACCAGTGGACATCTGTACGCAGATGCCGTTTGCACATGACAGATTCATGAGAAGTCTGACTGCGTTAGTGGAAAACCAAGTGGGAAATGTGAAGGTGTTGTAGCGTTCTGTTTAAGTGAGGTAGCTGCTTTTGATTCTGACAATCTCAGTTTATTTTCTACAGTCAAATAACTGCCTAAAAAAAAAAGACATTGAGGTTGTTGACAAACTGTACTCCTCTGAGGCTGCATCGCCCCCCGGCTGTTATTTGCTTCGAGTCGTGATGCAAGTTCACCAGAACACACACACACACACACACACACACACGCACACACACACACACACACACACGCACACACACACACACACACGCACACCTACATGTACACACACACACACAGCAGGACACTGTCAGAGAGCTGCATAACCTGTTCAGTGAACAACATGACAAAATCAGAATAAACAGCCACCTGAAACATCCAAATTGTAACAAACAAGATCCACTTTCAACTGGCTTTAAGCATATGATTTCTCCAATATTATATTTGGTCTCCTGTCTATTTATAGGCTGAAATTAATTACCCTCAGTTGGTTAGAGGTAATGAATTCCAGTGAAGTGATTCCTTTGCAATGCAGCCGAGCTGCAAAGATTATCTCTCATTATTTGATCTTTAAGCGTAGAGGATCAAAATAACAAGGCAGATAAGAAATTACACCCAACAGATAACGCTGTGGCTAAAAGTGAGCTTCTTTTCACTCAAATGAAAATGTGATTTAACTCCCAACGTACTGCTGCCACAAAAAAAAAAAAAATCTCTCTATCCATTTTGAATAACTGTGCAAAGTAGAGATCTAACATGGTGGGATTTTCTTAAAATGAGGGTTTACAGTAGGAAATGCTGCATTTTCCTTGCAGTGAACGGCTGTACACGATCAGAAGGAAACCTGGTACCGTTTCATTTCAGGGGGTCTTTCCTGGACGTTTGTCTGCAATCTTACTCTGTGAAACACAAATCCCCCACAGGCAGTAGTCTGCGAAGAACCTTGCTGCCATGCTGTGGTCTCAGTGTTGACTAGACTAGAGCAGGTGCTGATTCAGAGCTGGGATGGTTAGGTCTGGTTACGGAAGATTTCTCTGTAAGAGATAACAGGAAAAGACCTCCAGGGTTTTTCTTTTTTTTTTTCTGGGCCGTCCATGTTAGTTTACCTAAGGGCTGGAAAATGACGTGCAAACTGTTGCAGTGGAAATAATAAAGACAGCAATTTGTTGCATTTTTAGTAACAGAGAGCCCTTTAATCTGCCTAAGCAGCGAGTTAAAAAGACCTGATGATTCCTAACGGAATGAAAGCCTCCAAAAGCTCAAAGTAAATGGGTTAATATGCTCCTTATTAGCCGCCGTGGCGTTTGCGTCGCATCTGCCCCGTTCTCCGCGCAGAACTCCAGATCTTCTTGTTAGCTGACACAACAGGAGCGAGGCAGTGAGAAACGACAGAGTAGAAACGGCGACGGAGAGGGAACGGCAGAAGGGAAAACGGATAAAAGAGGGCATAATACGATGGAGAAGGAAGTATCGGGATAATGTGACGAGAGAGAGAGAGACCAAAGAGGGGGTACACAGAGAGGGAGAGGGGAAAATGAGAAATTGCGGATGATAATAGAAGATGGAACGAGCGAGGAAAAAGAGAGAGCAGGTGGCCGGCGATAGACCAAACCCGCCATGAAATATTCAATCTTTAATCAGACTCCCAGCATTCCCTAACGAGGCGTGAGAAGGATGAATTAGGCCTTCGAGTTTGGGGAGCCGAGCGGCTCAAAGTTATCTCGCACCGACACGCTCGCCAACAGACTCAATATCACACACGCACCACTGTACCAGATGTGTCCTTTTATTTCCCCCACAAGTGTACAGTGACGAGATTAATAACCCGCACGTGGTTGGACGGAGAGACAAACAGAAAACACACACACACACACGCAGTTAGTGTCCTGCTGTGTGTGTGTGCTTGTGTGTGGAGAATGAGACGGAGTCGTGCTCAAGCCACTATTTTCACCCAAATTCTGCCCCGTTTGTATCCGGAAATATGCAGAAAAACTCTTGTTCAGGGTTCCTGCACATTTTTTTTCATATTTTTCAGACTAAACATGAAAGAAATTCTTTTCAACAGGAAGTAATGGGGCATATCTTTTTTTCTTCTTTTTTTTAACAGGTGGTCAGGCTTTAAATGTAAAACCTGCACAAAACCACAGACAAGAATGAAGGATAAAGAAAAAAGATGGATAAAAAACAGTATGAGACCTGAATGGAGGGACGGATGGAAGAATGGTTGGATTTAAAAGTGCATTTTCTTTTAACAAAATATTGTTTTGTGACGATGTCTCACCAGAAAACCTGTTGGAAGATAGAGGCAGCAGTTAGCTAATCTACAAAGGTGTGGCAGCGTGGAGTTTCGTATTTTAGATGAACAAAGATAAATGAAGACATTTTAAAGAGCTAAATGGATGCTTCCCCATTTAAATATGGGCTGTCACACTTAAAGTGGTTGCAGAACTTGTTGTTGTTGTTCATAGCACACTGCAAATCTTTCTAAAAAGGACAGAAGGTTATATATGTGACGTTATATATTTTAAAAGTGGAGATACTCTCAACCTAACAATACTCAACAATACTAAAACATTCGTATTGTTGTTTCTAAATGAATATGAACGTGTTTTCTTTGCATTATTTGAGGTCTGAAAGCGCTGCATCTTTTTTCGTTTTTTGACCATTTCTCATTTTCTGCAAATAAATACTAAATTTGTGCTTGGAATTTCAGAGACATGTTGTCAGGAGTTCATGGAATGAAAGAACAATGTTCATTTCACTCAAACATAGAGCTATAAAAAGTAAAATCAGAGTGAGATCATCTTAAATGGTCTCTTTAATTTTTTCTAGAGCTGCATAATCAGTTCAGTTTGCATATTTAGTTAGAGAAAAAGCAGTGGGTGGCAGAGTACATAAAAATTGTGCTTGAGTAAAAGTTGTGGTATTTTGACATATTTTTAGTCAAGTAAAATGAAAAAAAGTATTTGGTAAAATGTTTATTCAGGTACTGAGAAACTGATAAAACAAACCATTTGATTTGACATTTTAAAATAATATCAGACGTACAAAATTCTAAATTTATGTGCAAATTCTAGTAATCCAAACAACACGCAAACATTTTTTACATGAATTCAACACACTAACTTATTTATTCCAACTTAAAACTGAACATTAAAACAAGACGACTCACTTTGATGTAAAGCTGCAGGTTTCCGTCTGTGTCTGCTGCATTTTTGGTTAAAACATGTTTGCTTTTCATTCGCTTAAGTTACTCAGCATATCCAGACATTTCACTCAAGTAAGAGTAGCGATGCTTCACAGTGGTATTACTCAAGTAAAAGTAAGAAGCAAGGTGCATAGACATAACTCCTAAAATCATTTTCTGCTCAAGTAAATGTTCCTGAGTGGATGTAACTATTTGCTGCCCACCTCACGTTTTCCAAACTGCACTGAACAACCAACGAGAAACCGAGCAGCTACACTGGTGAGTCATCAGAAATGAAGCAAAGTCTTTCAGTTTTCTGAGTGTTGACTGGTAAAAAAAAACAAAAAAAACAAAATAAATAACACTGAATGTTTTCTAAAAATATATGACTGTGTTAGTCTGACGGACCCTTTTCTGTTTGGGTGCTTAATAAGAGAGAGAGAGAAAAAGAAGAAGAAGAAGTGTACAACAGAACAAGCTCTGCAAAGTGTCAACTAGAAATCTGAGGTACAAGACAGAGACAAAAAAATAAAGAAAACTAAGAACTGACCGGAGGCAGCCTGTGGCGTTGCGGAGGACCTGGGAGGAGTGCAGGTGAAGCTTGCGGTCCTCCTGGGTGTGGGGGGACGTGTCCCAGCCCGAGTGCGGGATGATCACGGCGTTGGTCAGCACGGCCAGGGCGTCCTGGATGATGGGCATCTTCAGGGCGTCGCATGACGACAGGTTCCACAGAACGCCTGCGGACCAACCAGAGCAGAGATGGAGGAGAACGGAAAACATGCAGAAAGTCGACCGCACACCTGGAACCTTTGAAAGACCTTAGTGTGGACTTTGACCTCATGTTCATGTCTACTACCGGTTTAGTACAGGGATCAATATCAGAGCCATATTGGCGTTATAAAATTTCCAATACAACAAACATTTAACACTTATAATCGCAGATTATGATGACGGCTCAAATCAGGTGAAAATCAATTTCCCAGTTGGAAACTTTTAATCAGGGGTTGAGCACACAAACGTCTAGAAATATGGCCCATTAATAATCAGAATGATGTGAATACAGACTGCATTATCTTCGTCAGTTTAGCCTGCTACCAAATGCAAATGCTAAAAAGGTAAGAAAGAGGTTGAAAATGTAACACTTTTAACTTGCATTATGTGTAACGCCAAATTTATTCATGACATTTGCTCTCTAAGACAATGACGACACTCAAACATTGTGCTGTTCTGCAGGCATCATTGTCTCATAAAAACAACAGCTTTTATATCCATGAGTTATTTTGACGTCCGATATTACATTTTACTGCTAATATTGGCCGATACCGATACCGTGCTGATAATACTGTGCACCCTTAGTTAAAATATTGCCCAAGTCTGCTGCTCTGCATCTTTTTGAATGTCAACACATTAAAATATACTTTAACAATATCAGAATGTGACACCCAAATGCAATTCTGAACACCATTTCTTTAAACGACACAGAGAGTGTGTGTTTGTTTGAAAGAGAAAGTGAAGACAGTAAATCCACTGAACGAAGAGCCGCTGCAGCTCTCCCCATCCCTCCTCTTCATTCTCTCCTGAATTCACCATGTAGCAACCAACCAACCAAGAAAGTGGAGTTTTTCTCCTGCCTACCAATTACCAATTACCCTTACCGCCGGCCGCCACAAACTACAAAACACTTTTGACCAGAACGGACAAAAAGGCCTCCTTTCTCTGGAGAACACCTCTCTTGTTGTTTGGAATAAGTATGCTGAACGTTTTAGAAAATAAACAAGGGGGGAAACAATGAGGGAAAGAGAGAAATCACCGTATTTTACCATTCATCACTCTGACTTCCTGAGTGTCATAAATGCGTACACAAACGACGAGAACGTTGATGCAGCACTTCGTCGCTCTCGTTGACCTTTATCTTACAATCTTTGTATTGGTGTAATTATATGCTTTTCCTTTGAGTGTCAGCCCGTAGTCATATCTGCACATTATTGACCCTGTTCCTTAATGACAGTAATTACAGCCATGGTGGCGATGCATCCTTTCTGTCTGTGAGCGTTTAACGCGTCTGGAGCCAGGCGTCCTGCTCTCCAGGCGTCCTGCTCTCCAGGCGTCCTGCTCTCCAGGCGTCCTGCTCTCCAGGCCTCTGTTCACCCTCGGTTCAACAGTGCCTGCGCAATTACTGCTCTTCTTATCTGTAAATAGGATTTTTTGTTTTTTTACTTGTGTGTTCATTTTTTTTTTTTTTGAGTGTTTTTTTTTTTTTGACAAGCCCCTTGACAAATCAAAGCTGACCCCATCAGCACTTTGGACTCTTTTTTTTTTTTTTTTTTTTTGTAAGGCGGACGGCTTCTGTTTGGGGGTCAAACACATTTGCAAAATTACTTTTGGCTTCGTCATTTAGAGAGTTTAGCTTCTCGTGGCGATCGGGACAAAACGGGTGTGCTGCTTGTGCCGCTAAATTTTGCAATCTAATTTTACTTTTCTTAAGATATTCATTAGCTAGATACTTTTTAAAAAAAAAAATCATGTAACCATAAAATAAATATCTGAACTTGAAGTAGGAAAGATTTTTCTGAGGGAATCGTCATTCTTGGCTGCACAGAAATTCAGGTGAAGGTCTTTGCTTGAGTGGTTGGGTTAAACATATACAGTAGCTTTACATTGATTAAAAACATTCAAAATGTCAAACTTTGGTAGACTGCTTTTCTTTTGGTGTAGGAAATGTATACGTGTGTGTGTGTAATGCAAAAAAGGTGGCACACACTCACACTCCCTTATTAAATGCTGCTATTGTCCTTTCCTATCCAGGTGGTTTTTATTCACTAAATGTTTCTTTGAACTTTAATGATGAAACAGAAATCAGATTCCTTGTTTGTACCCACAAACGTGGCGAATAACGTTGATTCTGAAATATGTATTACATGCAGGACAGCACCAGATATGTCGGTGTTTTTCCTCAGAAACAGATGTTCTGGCAATTGAACATAGAGGGCTTTACATATTTTGTTTCCTCCCAACTTTCTCCCCTTCAGTTACTGCTCTGTTGTCGGTTTTGGTCTGTTAATTGCACATACCACTCAGTATGTGCAATTATCAGAAAAAACTGCATGTGCCAAGCATTTTTCTGTAGCATCTATATGCGAAATGTGCAGATTGGAGATTTTTCTGCTATCTTGATGAAAAAATGAGATCGGATGCTGTTCATAATTATGCTGAACATGTTTTTACTGTTCAAAGTGTTTTGCGCGATGTAGTTTAAAGAAAAGTTTCTACAGAAACGCTGTATTATAGTGTCTGACAGAGTTTTATTCCAACAAAACCCTCAGTCACGTGATTGCACGTCTGTTTTGACGACTGGCGGGTCAGCGAGATGATCTCACCATTTTGTTCTCTGAAGTTTGAGTTTATAACTTTTAAAACCTTTCCACCAGAGACATCACCTTCTCCGCAGAGTCTTGCGTCTATTTTCCGGTGTCTGTGAGAGTACGTTTAAAGAGCGGAACGAAAAACAAAACGAACAAAAAAAAAAAAAACATCTAATGAGAAAGAAAAATAATAAAATCACGGCACTTCCACAGCCGTGTTTTACCAGAGCCCCGCTTTAGTAGGTAATAACTACGTTTCGTGTAATTAGAAATGCAATGCATGATGTCATAGCTGCAGCTGCGGAGGCAGAGATTCTTGACTATCTGGAGAAAATTCAGCTGTTTGCCAGCGTCGCCACTCGCTGTGCAGAGAATGACATCATCTCCCCGAGGTGAGAGGCAACGGGATTTTAGATTTGATCAGAAACGTACACACTCACAAACCCACGCCCACACACACACACAGACACACAGAAAGAGAGAGAGAGAGCAATGAGTGTCCGACAGATGAAGGAGGTTAATTGCCACAGCCTTACATCATGAGTGGCAACAGGAGGCAGCGGCCGCGCCGCTATCGTGAGGGAGGGGAAATGAATACGTCGGCTATCGCTCTTTGTCTCCGGAGCCATTTCCCATTTGATTTGCAGTTTGCTTGGATTCGTCGTCCTGTCACGGTTCTCTGTTTAGGCCATCGCAGCGTTGTGCGTCTTTGGTTCTCCCAGACTATTCCATATTTCATCTGTTATTGTTCCGACTGAAATTGTCAAGCGTTTTTAGGTGCTTGATGTGAGGCTACAGTTTTTGTCATAGTGAAAATTATAGCTTATTTTACAGAATCTAATTAACGTCTCTCTGGTTACTTTAAGGTAGAGAAACATAAAAAAAAAAAAGGATCTTTGGTGGCTCAGCAGCAGCGTTTTGTGAACCCTTTAGCAAGGCACTGTATGTACAGTTTAGCTTTTTATGCTAGTGACATGTTGCATCTTTAAGCGGCCCCAGGATGAGGCTTTGACCTTCAGAATGACAGCTGGTCTTCGTGACGAATGAGAAAGTTTCATCTTTTAATCCATGATTCCAGGTCCAAACAAAGCCTTTATATATCTACGTTTCTATTGACTATCCAACTCGTTTTACTCAGTTTATCCAAGTTTTTTTTTTTTTTTCACTCGGGTACTGCCAACAATGTCAGGTCCAGGCCACCGCTGCTCTTTCAGCTACGGGTCAGCCAATCAGAAGACCGCTCAGGCGTGAGATGCGCTCTCACAGCTGGAAAGGCTCCAGAGCGGTGATGGCGCATCATAAACGGTGTGAGAGGCCATTTTCCTCCGGTATCAGCAAATCACTGTTCGGGAAAAAGAAATTTTAAAAAATCCCACAATGGAAGTGGAGAAGGGAAGAGATGTAAATCAGCTGACGAGTTCCAAAAAAAAGTTTAAAAATAAAAATTGATGATGAGTTCCTAATCTAATAACCAGCAGAACCACGACGTTTCAAAGGAATTGGGAGTCAGGGAAGAACAGGCCACTCTGGCGGACGCCTTATGTTGCGACAAGTCCTAGAGTTTAAACCGGTTCCTGCTTTCCGCTGTACGCGAGCCTCAACCAGAGAGCCGGTGAAGTAATCGATGGGTCTCCTTTGTATGCAAGGCAGGTTTCAGGAAACTCTCTGCCATGATGTGGACAGCAGGCCCGGTGTTAACCCAACAGGAGGCAATTATCCTGTCCACAAATTTAGCCTCCAAAACAGAAACAACTTCCGCTGGACTAAGCACAACTATGGACATCCGTCTAGTTTTAGTTTGTATAGAAAAATTATTACCATCATTCCCAACATGCTAGGTTTGGGTCTCTATAGAGTCTGAGATGTGACTGTTATGGCTTTTACAATTTGTCTCAGAACTTGCGCTTTTCCACATGTTGGACACAAACGTTTCCACACACATCTCCAGAAACTTCAAACGGCCAAAACCAGACATTGACAAATGGCCACTTATAACAAAAACGATTATTTTCTCATATATTTGGTCTTAAAAAGAAATCTTAATGGATATATTAGCATTTCAAAGCTTAACAAAAAACAGAAACTGGCCACATAATACTGGTAGGTGCTCCTCATACAGAGAAGAGTTCAGCTGAAAAGTTTAGACACTTTTTTTTTGTTATTGCTGGAACTAATATATAAATTGTACGAAAGCGTATAAGCTTAGAAAGAAATGTAGCAGTAGCTTGGGAAAAACTTGAGAACATCCTCGTAATAACGAGATGCAAAACTCATTAGAACTGGAAAACTTGCTCGTTTTATTGAGGTTAAAGAAACTTGTTATAACGAGATGCACAGCTCATTAGAACCAAACGATCTTCTCTTTTAAATAAGAAAGGCGGTAAACAGCAACAAGTTGGGATTTTTAGATGTTGTCTAGCGGAAGCAGGGAAAGGAGAGTCATATCAAGTCCCTTCACCTCTTCCTAACATCTTGTAATCTGTCAGAGGAGCATATTTTACATCTCATTTAAACAAAACAATCTCGTTCTAATGAGAAACTCTCGCTTGATCTTGTTGTAACGAGAACGTTTTCTCATTTCAACGAGAAACTTTCTTGTTATAACCACATATAAAAATGATCTCATAACAAGAAGCTTTCTGTTTTAATGATTCTTGCTATAGCATCCTGCTACAACGTGAACGTTTTCGCGTTCCAGCGAGAAACTTTCTCTCTAGGAAGAAATGCTGCCCCTGAATCTGTTCCCAAACTCTGGCGGTTCAACGCTTCCGTAAAATTGCAAGTTTATATTTTCCTCTTCATATGTGTGCAGCTGTTGCACTTTGTAAGGTAAGAGATGAAGGTCAAAGATCTTGTCCTTGTCTGTTTTTGTATTCCACACATGTCGACTGCGGATCGCAATTATTCTGTGCAAAATGTTAAACCTGGACTTAACAAACAGAGAGGATTCTTCTGAGCCTAAAGAACGCGTCCAAGAGGCGGTACACTTCAAGTTTAAACATCCACATTGAATATGTATGTAATATTTACTCTGCACAATGAAAAATCTGATTTGTTATTCCACCCACATGATTTCTTTTTAGAGGAAACCGTAACTACACTGAAGCAAAAGGAGAGTAACTGAACAGCAGAGACTGTTTGTCACACATGACTGTGTGATTACGAGTAGGTCAGTGGGTGTGTGTGTGTGTGTGTGTGTGTGGCCAACGAGGCAGGTACCTGGACTTCCTGCTGTGATTCTGATTCAAAATGCTCACCAGACAAAGAGAAGCAAGCAGACAAGGCTGATGATACCGAGGAATGGCAAAAGGCAAAAAAGGAGAGAAAAGGACAATGGAGACGGGCAGGAAAAAAAAATTCCCCCAAAAAGACAGACCAGTTTAAAAAAAGAAATCCAACTGGAGCGAAAGAGAGGAGGAAAAGAGGAGAGACTTCCTGTGGGTCATTGAAGGAGAGAGAACAGAGCGCTCTGCGTGCGTCCGGTCGGTCATTGAGCTGATTTGTGACAGAGGGGATTTCTGTGCTCCACGCCACGAATTGCAGCTCTAATTTATATGGTAATCTTCTTTGACACTCTCGCTGCATACAAAACTCTTTTTATTCCTTTTTTTTTTTTTTGGAAAGACCGACACCTCTCCGAGGCTCACAAACACACAAGACGATGTACGGAAACGTAACACGTCGCTCACGCTCTGTGCGGAGAGGGACAGGAGACGACGCCTCTCAATGTCCCGTTAGCGCCGGTCGGCTCAACCGACGCTTCACGCGTTTGTCCCCCGGCCAGAATCCCACGTCGACCTGCGGCGCGAAGTGAGCGACTCGAAGGACGGCTGCAGTCGCTTTTGTTTCAGGAGGGTTTGCAAGGACACTCGAGTCAAAGATGGAAAATGTCGTTGAGTTAAAATAAATAAACGCCTACTGGAAGCTTTAGATACAGCATTTAAAAATAGTTCTGCTTTCATTTTATACAGAAATGACTAAGTTGAGCTAAAAAAAAAACAAAACAATATTTGCTAGAACTTTGTATTGGGTCTCTGACTTATGGAGAGTATTTGCAAAGATAGAGGAAATCTGATGACTTTCCTTTCAGCAGCATACGAAAAACATCTTAAAATAAACTACTTATAAAAACCATTATTGAGTCTCTACATTTTACAAAGCAAAGAGCATTTTCTCTAGTTTTGTTCCTTAATATTTTTGTATTTTTAAGCCTTGAAGATTCCAACCTTTTACCGCAGGACGCCCATAAAGTTAAAACGTTCATCAAGATTTTATGTGACAAACCAAACACCAAGGATTGTCTCAGTGTGATGTGGTAACAGGAATCTGACAGGTGTGGCATCTCCTAAAGGGCAAAAGGGGATCTGGAGCTGGTTTGAGTAGATAGGATGGGTTCCAAATAAAAGAACCAGGGGCGACCAAAGACATGAGACCTGGGTGGAGGTTCATTCTTCAGTGGAATGGCTTAGACCAAAACATATCCCTGTGATAAAGCGGCCTAGTCAAAACCCAGACCTGAGACCAGTTGAGAATATGTGACAGGATTTGGTATTTATACATCCTCTCCACCCGGTCTGACTGTGCTTTAGCTATTTTTCCAGACAAAAATGGTTGTTTCTAAAGCAGTGTGAGCTGCATATTAAAAGCTGTCCTCATTTTGACACACCCAACAATAGCAATTATTAGCTGGGGTGTCGGAGGTGAAATCTGTATCCCAACTGCCAGTCGCTCTCAGCGGCGCGGGCTACACGTCAGATTTCATACGTCTGAGACCTCAGCAAGATGTTTTCATAAAATGTGGGTGCCACAAAGAGAAATCAATAATTTCCTCATTTAGTCCCTGGATTGGAATCACCCACCCTCCAAAACCACACACACACCACACACACCTCCTCCTCATCCTCCTCTGGGGATTTCCTGTGAAGATCAGCTTTAAGAATTGAGTCATATTCCTCTTTTAGAGCTGTCATTTCTGACTCTAAGAGAAAAAAAATCTATATATATGTATAAAATCTAAATGTAGCAACGTGACGGAAACATTAGCAAAGCACTGATTGATGACTCTGTGTTTACATCCCACACTCAGCTGAAATTAATGAGCCATAAATCCATATTTCATAACTTGTTTGTGTGCAGTGGCAGTTCTGGAAGCCACAGTAGTGACTGTAGCCTCACGTTTCCTCACAATCTCTTTGTGTGAGGGGGTGCGTGCGTGTGTGTGTGTGTGCATGTGTGTGGGCGGATATTTTTGAGCTTCTTTCAGAGTGCAGCAAGGTGTACCTCGAGTAAATTAAATGTTTGCAAGTAGCATGTGAAGGATCATTTCCAGTTCAAACGCAACCAAAAACCCCATTAGGAGGAGGCTCAAGCGCACTTCTGCTACTGAGATCCAAGTCCAAGTAAAAAGAGCAGCTTTTTGTCCCAGTTCACAGTAAAATGCTGAAACGACAGGTGTGTAGTACCTGTGAGCAGCTCCCTGATCTCCAGGTCGGTGGTCTTCCTCAGCAGTCGGACCAGAGCGGGTATCCCTCCGCAGTTCTTCAAGGCGATCTTGTTGTCGTCGTTGGCTTTGCCGTACACCAGGTTCCTCAGGGCTCCGCAGGCGCTGCGGTGAACATCTGTCAACCGGTGATCCAACAGGTCCACCAGCAGCTGGATGCCGCCCTGTCGGCGAATCTGCACACAAAGGAAAGAGTAAAGAGCTGCACACGTTGGAGCTTGTACAAAAAAAAAACGCGTTTCAGAATGTTTTCTCCATCAAAACTGGAAAATAATATACCAGTAACGGGCTGTATCGATACACTAATCTCACGGCACAATACGATACGCAATATTCTGTTCACGTACAATATACTGTATATCACAATATTCAGCAAATGATACGAGTTGATACATTTTGAAGATTTTCTGAAAGATTTCGGAGGGACAGAGTGATTTTGTGACCGTTTTATAGACTTGGATTATTATAACTGATGGTGCAATACTGGTGTAATAAATGTTTTTGTTATACATTTGTTATGCATTTGCTTTGTTTAAATGTTAATTGTGTGGCTTTGTGTATTTGGCTATGCAGAAAACTGACCTTCTTTCTCTTATTCACTTATATTAGATAATGTAATTGATCTATTTCACCTCATTAATTAATTAATTGTAACTGGTTGTTTCATTACATGCCATTTTTAATGTACGTGTGCATCTGGGCAAAACATCTCACGTGTGACAGCTGTCATTTCACTCGTGAATTTGACATAAAACTCAAAGTAGGATTTAATGTATCGATACTCGGAGATAAAAAATCAATACTTTATGAGAAAAAATATCGATAAATATGGTAGAATCAATACAATTACACGGCCCTACTTACAAATGCCTCAAATTTTAAGGCCCCTTCTACATCAGCTGTGTTTGCATGTGTGTGTGTGTTTGTGTGTGTGTGTGTGCAGCCCACACCACTTTTCTTCATCTAGACAATAAAAATGCTGGGCAAACTGGCTGTTCTCCATGAACAGTCATTTTTAGCTCTTAACAAAAAAAGAGGAGCTGTGCAGGGTTGACACTTGTTCCAAATAAAAGGTAAAAACTGAGAGGTCTTAGATTGTAACTCATATACTGAACTTACATTGTTCAAACATTAATTCAACTATCATCCAAGTGAAGTATGTGTGAGTTTTATCACACAAAAATGGCAACACAACCCTATTTCAAACCAAAACTACCACCTGCAGCTTCATGCGATCCGATACTGGTAATCGACTCAAAGTTTGATTTCTCCTACAGGATTCTGACTTGTAGAGAGGTTACACTTTTCTCGCACTACAACAACATCATGAGTAACTTTTTGCCACTATGTGTGAAATCATGGCCTGAAAATCAGATGTCTCTGTGGAACGGTGGGCTCAAAGGACAACGCTGCTCTTTATGGCTGACAGCTGACGGGCATTTCGATCCTCTGTGATCATTTTGATGTGAACCAAAAGTGAAAAGCAGCACATACGACGTGTCAACAGCGCGAGGAGAATCTGTTCTCCAGCGGCTATACGTGTCAGATTCAGTGGTGCCTCAGAACTATAAATTCTGTGTGGTAAACACGCAAGTAAAGTAAATTATGTAACAGACACATTAATGTACCACAGCTAATGATTTTGGCTCGTAGGTTGGAGATCTAAAGAGAGATTTTATTTTTTTTACATATACCTATTCAATGCAGCTGGAAGGTAAAAATCCATCTCAAGATTTGCAGCCTTTAAAAGCTACTCTTCCAGAATCGACTTCCACTCATGATTCCACCACTTTCACTGTGACAGCTGAAGAAAATCACATTGACAACGTGGACCGGCAAACACCATGTTTCAAGAAAGTGGTGGTACGTTCACAATCTGTCTGTTTAAGAAAATGTGTACATTTTCTAGGGGTTCCTCCTAAACAACAACTTAAGAAGGAATGTCATTTTCTGATGGTTTCCTGCTAGCTAGCTAGCTTGCTACATAACTCTGTTTTTAAAGAGCTAGCTAGCTACACATCTAGGTTTCAGGCAAAACCTAGCTAGCTATGTAGCTAGCTAGTTCTAGCTTCACAGCTAGAGAATAGTTAGCTAGTTATTGTTTTTGCTGTTGTTGTCCAATAGAGAGCTCTGGCATTGTTTTGATCTGATCCGCCTTAACATACGTATTGCTCTGTGAGTTGACAAGGCAAATTTGGGTCCTGGTCCATCTTTTTTTATTAATAATTGAAATTGTTGTAGCACAGTTATTGCTCTGAGTGTGGATATGGGTGCCGATTGCCACATAATTTGTAGCCATTTCTTGGTTTGGTTGAGGAATTGAAAAACGCTCTACTATAAATCAATTCAAGACACTTAAGACAAAAACACATATCGCTAATGAAAATAGCATGTTCTCTTGTCCTTTCCATTTTGAAGAGTGGCTAAGCTACCTCTAGGCCACTTCTTATTGTAATCAACTTAATGAAAAAGTAAAGTATGTGCTTAAAAAACAGAAAATAAAAGAAAACATTTTGTTGTATTAAATACATCTACAGAAATCAAAAGGATTTGGGTTTTTCTATGTGATGCATCTGAAAAAGATGCATTGAAAAAATCCATCTTTTTCAATAAAAGTTGCATTTATTTTAATGCGTTTCATAAATTTTAAGTGGGAATATGAATAAGTCTGGAGAATACGGCTGCTTTCTACTTTAGCTGAACTGGACAGGAAAAAACACAACGCAGTAATGAAGACAAATAGGTGCAAAAAGGTAAGCGCTTCAAGGCAGATCACATTTATTCACTTGATGGGACTATGAAATATAGTTTTGATCCTCAGAAATTCAGATGCATTACACAAATGACAGACAGCTCCAGCTGTATTACTTGCTGGGAGACTGATCAGGCAGAAGGTCACACATATCCCTCGGTGTAGTTTCACCAATGAGGTGAAGGGCGAAACAATGTTTGGCCTACAGAGTTCAGTTCCTCCACACTTCATCAGTCTACTCGCTTTGTTTCACCTCGCACTCTGCGTTCGGTTGCCGGTGCCTGAATGCTGTTTGGAGAACTCGGTTCGGACTCATTTCCGTCGCCTCTGTAAGCGTCAATAAAGTGGAACTGAAATTCACAGGGTTGACACAGAGGAGACACACGGATCAGCGTTCTGCCGGACACAGAGAGACGAAGGATGGAGACGGAGCAGGAACCAGACGGCAGTCTGAGCCAGGCTCGGTGTTTGAGCCGGGGAGTTATGGTCTAATGCAGAGCGAAGCAGCAAGCCATACAGAGACACACGAGCCAAATGGAGCGCCCATCCAACGGAGACTAATCGCCTCGCCTTCAGGCAATGCACTAAATAACAATTTTATGCATTTGCACGTCTCGGTGTTACAGATAACGGCAGGATAACAATAAAGTAAATTGGCAGTCGTCAGATTTACAACCTGTCGTTATAGCGTCTGGGCACTGTGTTATGAAGTTGTGTTGTCACACAGGAATAATTTATATTTAAGCAGTGTGATAAATATAACAGTGGCCAGGATATTAGCACTCTCAGCTTGATAAGACAATACAATTAGTAAACTTTGTCTATGGCTAACTTTTTCAACTTTTCTCATGTCTTGAGATTTGCATATTTTTTTTTGGATGGATCAACATAAAGTACTATACATTTGTGAAGAGGAATGAAAATACTACGTGGTTTTTAAATCTTTTTTTTTTTACAAATGAAAATCTGAAAAGTTGGGGTGAATTTGTATTTGTTCAGGTCGTGATTTACCGCCTTTTCCTGTAGTTATAGCTACGACTTTGTAATCCCCCCCTTTGAGATAAAATGATTTTTGAAATGAACATGCAGAGACAGATCTTTCCACATTCTCATTTGCAAAACAGCTCAAACTCAGACACATTGCACGGAGAAAGTCTGTGAGCAACGCTTCGCCACAGACTCTGTCAGTACCGGACTTTGACGGGGCCGTGCGCACAAACGTTTTTCACACCATCTAACCGGTTTTCCTCCCGGGTGGTCCTGGATTTTGCTCCATCCGTCTTCCCTTCAACTCTGACCAGCTTCCATGACCCTGGTGCAGAAAATCGTCCTAAATATGTGATTAATGTAGGTTAGAAAGTTCAGGTTTGGCCTCCAAGCTGATAGAAACCACATCGACATATTTGGGAGTGTGACCAACTATTTGTCAGGATAAATACGAACAAGATGAGTTTCCACGGCTCAGGATTTTAAGACTTTCAGCTACATATTATTCTTCACATATTTAGATTAAAAGTTATTTTTTATTCAACCAAACAGTGTAATTCTGGAAATGACACAGCTGTTTTCCAGAAGATAATAAAACAAAAATAGCTGATAACCTCTGTCGATTTTAATACACATTTGAACAAAAACGGACAAATCAAATGTCTTTATCTAGATTGACTATGGTATCAAATTATTTTTTTCTAAACTTGGTAATCACTCAAACGACTTTATTGGCTAGGTTTTTATTTATTTATTTAAATTTTTTAGCAATGAGACTTTAAGGTCGGAAGACCTCCGTGCCATCACCCTAATCTTCAGCTCAGAATGTAGTTTCGGACTTCGCCTGGCAATTGAGTTTGACGGCCTTGGTTTAGGAGTCCATAGGATTAATCTTTATGCTAATTAAATGACTTGGTGGCACTGAACTTTATTAAGCGGTATCATAAAAAAAAAGAAAGATCCAGAGGACCTAGTCTTATTCTGTTTAGCAACCCAGAACAGGAAGATTTAGTTTATATACTTCACTCAAGCCAGAGCAGGAATAAGAACAAACTTAGAATCCAGACAAACTCCCACTAGTTTATAAATTCTTATTCTTATTAAACATGGGGAACAATACGTAGTTCTATACCTTTGTCTTTTTATGCTTTCATTTTTCTCTTGTTTTGTTTGCATGTCCTCTAATTCATTGTGAAGCACTTTGTACTGCCTTGTTGCTGAAAATGTGCTACATAAATAAAATTACCTTCCTTTAAATGGAATCTGAAAACAATGGCACACATAAAGTTAAACTGAATTTTCAAGCAATTGAAGACCATGTAATTTTACTTCCCCTTAACGATAACTCACTAAAACAAAATTTGTTATAACACAAAAACTGACATTTGTGAGACAGTGCAGCCAAATGTGCAACAGGTAAGCCTATGGGGTATCATTACTATATGTGGTTTTTTAAATTGGGATATTTTAGCATTTACAGTACAGACCAAAAGTTTGGACACACCTTCTAATTAAAATGGGTTTTCTTTATTTTCATGACTATTTATAAGGCAAGAAATCCCACTTATTAACCTGACAGGGCAGGTTGACCTATGAAGTGAAAACCATTTCAGGTGACGACCTCTTGAAGCTCATCAAGAAAATGCAGAGTGTGTGCAAAGCAGTAATCACAGCAAAAGGTTGCTACTTTGAAGAAACTAGAATATAAGGGCTATTTTCAGTTGTTTTACACTTTTTTGTTTAGTGCATATTTCCACATGTGTTATTCATAGTTTTGATGCCTTCAGTGTGAATCTACAATGTCAATAGTCATGAAAATAAAGGAAACTCATTGAATTAAAAGGTGTGTCCAAACTTTTGGTCTGTACTGTATGTCAAGAACCTACACAAATATATCTGAGGCCGCTCGGTTCTGGTTACTTGTTGACAACTGACTTATTGATTCCTGTTTATTTTGATTACATTTAATCAGTGAAACCATTTTAAAGCAACCATTGCGTTGCATTGTCAGGCAACACGATTCTCCAAACAGAAACATATGCATATAAAGTGTCCCCCCCCCCCCGATGTGTGTTTTCTCTATGCTTTTGTTTTGACACTAACAGAAGGTACAGACTGAGGAATAATGAAAGCGCAGCATATTTTTATTTGATTTATTTTTTTCCCTCCCCGCAGGCTCCGGATCATTATCCATCTTCCCATTTCGGCTCTGCCACGAACGCAAACAGCTGTGCTGCAGAAGTCCACATGCTTCCACGGAGCGGAGGCAGATCCACGACTGACGCAGAGAAAAACGGGTTTTCAAAGAGACGCCCGAGTTCAGGCAAAAAAAAAGACTTCGGCAATGTTATTGGAAAATTTGATGAAGGTAAGGTAAAAGGTAATTTCATTTATATAGCACATTTTCAGCAACAAGGCAATACATAGTGCTTTACAAGAATGAAAAGGAAATTACAAAATAACAAACCAAAGGAAAGAGCAAAAGAAGAAAAAACTAATAATGTTGATCCAAAGTAAATAAACTAGATACTCATATTCAGGGTTGGTAGATAAGTAAGTATCCTCTGGTCTAATTCCTTTTCTGGGTTGGAAGAATAGGAGTCTAAAGCGTAATCTTGCTAAGGTAGTTTTTCTGGATTCTAGGTTTGTTCTAATCCCTGTTCTGGGTTGCTAAATAAGTGTAAGTACGTAAGTATCCTCTGGACTTTCTAAGTGTGCTGTTAATTTGTAAAAGTGAATTGACATTTTGCCCCAAAAGAAGTAAGGATGTGGTGAAGATTTGTGGTGATTCAAAGGTGAAGTGAGTGAAACCAAACAAAGTTTTCTCCTGTGGTGGCGCTGATGAATCGTGTTATTAGAATCACTGGAAGTGAGATTCACACATATGTACACAGTAACGCATGTTCTTATTGCATTTTGAGGTTGGATTCTGACTGTGTATACTTATTTTGGGAAAATTGTGGATTTCAATTGGAGTTAAACATTATTTGACACAATCTAGCGTAAATAATAACGGGAGTTGCCAGTTGGTACATGACATTAGGCCTTAATGAGGTTTAACGCATTTCCACAACAAAAACAACAACAATCTAAATCCCCAGCAGATTTGCACTCGAAGTTATATTTGAATTTTACCAACACGTTTCTTCTCGATGGAAGTAATATGAACACTTTGGAGAAGTTAGACTTGAGTCTGAAATACAGATGCGTGGACTTCATGTACAAATAAAAGTGAGATCACACATGATTTTCAGTTAAATAAAAAAAAAAAGACAAGAGAGATCAGGCAAATGCAAACATTAAAAGTAAAAAAAGAAAAGAAAGAACATTTTTTTTTGTTTTTTTTTAAGTGCCTTGCCATTGTATTATAGAACAGTATGGGATTGCTTACAGCGTAGCTAAAAGTTTTTAAAACAACTAAATTTTTGAATTAAGGCCAAAAGGGAAATACAAGTATCTAATTCAGCTTCTCTATATTTGTACATCCTGAGTGCCGCATCAGTCACAAACCTCTCTGCATGTCACTTTACTGTTACTACTACTACTACCAATAATAATAACAATTTACATATTTTACAAAACAATTGGCATGTTGAAAATTATTTATACCCTTTTCTTCCTTTACCTCCTATTAAATGAGCCAATGAAATGCTCATAGTTGCTGAAAAGCTTTTTTTCGAATATTTTCACTGGCTTTATAAAAAAAAAAAAAAAGTGTCACACTAAATCAGACATTTTGTCGTAAGCTCAAATGTTTTGTTTATGTTGGAAGGTCTCCTTGACACCACCCTAATCTTTAGGTATCTCCAGAAGTACTGCATCAGGTTCAGATCAGAACTCAGGCTGCGTCGCTCTAGACCACAGGTGTCAAACTCCAGTCCTCAAGGGCCGCTGTCCTGCAGTTTTTAGATGTGCCACAGGTACAAAACACTGGAATGAAATGGCGAAATTACCTCCTCCTTGTGTACATAAGTCCTCCAGAGCCTTAATGACCTAATTATTCTATTCAGGTGTGGTGCAGCAGAGGCACATCTAAAAGTTGCGGTACAGCGGCCCTCAAGGACTGGAGATTGATACCTCTGCTCTAGACTGTTACTATTACTTTAAAGCTGGGTAGATTACAACATCTAAATCTACCATACTATGAATAATTAGAATTTCAGTAACTTATTTCCCAATGAACTCCCAAACTCCCTGTTAGGTTCAAAAAACCTAGAACCGTCTTTTAGGTTATTTGGTCATAACCTAGAAGACGCTAAAGGTACGGTAGCTCAAAAATATCTCCTCCTAGGACAGAGTGTTCCTGAGCTGTTCCCCCTTTCAGAGTTCAGTACCTCAGATTTGATCTTGTTGTCCCCAAAGCAGAGGTGCTGGAGGTAGGCTGCAGCGTTGGACTGGACCGACGGGAACTGATGCTGCAACATCTGGATCACCTCCGGCAGCTCTGGATCCCTCCAGCCAAACTCCCTGCAGACACACACACACACACACACACACACACACACAACACAAATGTTACATGTTACCGAGCAGTTTGCTTTTGTACCGCGATCCTATTAAAACACGCATGAGAAAACGGGGATTAACGGAAAAAGTGGGCCACAAACGCAGGCTGAAGATGAACCGAAAACAAGGAGGAGAAGAAAATACAAGATGTGTTTAAACAACACTTCAAACTGGCAATGTGCCAACAACTTGAGAAGATGTGTTTCGTTTTATTTAACCCTCACCACACAACAGCTGCCATGTGAAGCAGCATTTATAACTTTGTCATGATGTTCAGGAAACCTAAACTTTTTCTACGATATCTATACACACCCTTGGACTCCAGCGGCAGCGAACGCATGGCAACATTTCAGGAAGGTATAAATAAAATTACATAGTTTTTCACTGGGTATGTGCATAATTAAGCCCTATTTTGAATATGCTTTCCATTAACACACCGCTAAAACATAAAAAAAATAGGAACAAACAGTTAAAAATACCAAGTTTGTGTAAATGTGGGATTGTGGAAGAGCAAATGATGTCAAACACTTCAGAAATGGGATGAATGAACATGTAGTGAGATTTTGTGGTACATACAGTATATATATATATATATATATATATATATATATATATATACATGTATATATATATATATACATCTGTCGTAAGCTATATATAGCTTATAGCTATATATATATATATATATATATATATATATATAATTTAATTGAAGTAAAATTAATCTCTCAAATCCCTGTCTGGTTTCTGAATGTGTTTGATATCGATCGGTGAATTTGAGCTCTTATTGAGAACTCTTCCTTTGAAAATGACTATTTTGAAGTAAACAAGAAATTAATTCCTCAGTTTCTCTGCCGTGTTGACAAAGTCCTCAGATTCAGACTCATCTCCAGCTATGCTAGACTGTGGTCAAATATAACTAAAATATCCACCATTTTAAAATAATTTCTGCACAGAATTGTCTGCATTTGGTAAAAAAAAAAAGAAGAAACTTTGACACAATGGCAGAATACTGTGACTCTTAGCCAGAGGCGGTGATGAAGGAACAACCTTCTAGAGCAGGGGTGGGCAACTCCAGGCCTCGAGGGCCGGTCTCCTGCAACTTTTAGATGCATCTCTACTTCAACACACCTGAGTCAAATAATGAGGTCATTAGCAGGACTCTGGAGAACTTGACTGCACTTAGGAGGTGATTCAGCTGTTGGATTCAAGTGTGTTGGACCAGGGAGACATCTAAGAGTTGCAGGACACCGGCCCTCGAGGACCAGGATTGCCCACCCCTGTTCTAGAGGCACTAAGATATAGGGAATTTAAAATGATTTTTTTAAGATGAGGTATTTCTGGTTCAAAATATAAAAACAATAGGACTGATGAAACCTGTATGTGTTTCATCAGTCCTAAGTTTCTGAGTCACTACTGACAGTGACTCAGAAACTTATATTTTCAGTTGAAGGAAACATAAACAGGAAACTTTGTTTTTTGGCATTAGGATCAAAACAAAATTAGACAAGCATAAATAGCAAATACTCAAACCTGTAACGGATTATTTTGCCATGATTACCTAACTTTAAAGTGCTGTTTTGTTTGATTTACAAGAACAACAAACTGGGATGATACAGCTTACCTAAAAATTTAACAAAATCTTTGTTTCAGTTTTTTCTAATGAACTAGAGATCTCGTGCCGTCTTGTTTTGTTAGTGGAAAGGAACAAAACTTTCAAAGATGACTCACTCAAATGTGAGTAGTTCTTGACTTTTCTTTGCGTGTACAAACTTGAACTGATTTGGTGGCTTTGACACACAATATACTCCCCCTTCATACCCTACAGTTATTCTCCACCTGTCTGCAAATCATTTTGTACCCAAGATAAATATTTAAAAGAAAAAAAGCCATGTAACAATGGAGGAACAAAGTCTTAAAAAGGCTAAAATCTTATGAATAACTTAATGTCTAATTTCTTTTTAAAATTTTATATTTATTCTGGTTTGCATCCGTGTTTGGACCAGCGGATATGTTGTGAAATATGACTAATGACGAGTATAACTAAGCAAATTTCTGCTAGTAGATATGATTTATTGAATAAGAATGTAACCACATTTAGATACAGAACAGATAATACGTGATTAGTTCATCATTGGTTACCAAAGCAGGTGCAAAACGTACCTTTAATATCCTGCTATAGACGGCACCAAGTTGAGCACAAACCAACCAAGACTACTAAGATATGAGGATTTTAAGAAGGGCCAAATTCCTAGCCAGCTCCGAAGCAGTCAGTAATTACAATTGTTTTGCAGAAGAGAAGAAAGATTAGAGCTTTAGCCAATGTGGGGTCTTCCTCCTGCTGTGGTGTTTGGCTGCGGCTTCAAAATGCCCCAGCTGCTCCGGTTTTAGCACCTTAGCAGGGGTCTACAGTGACGCACCCTCGGGGTTGTTCTTCTGGCATTAAGACACGCCACCATTAAGACGCCAACGTTATGTCTCACCATACGCATGTGTGAGCTTTTGTGTATGAAGGTGGAGGGGGGGTGGAAGAAGAAATATGGACTGATGTGAAAAAGAAGCAAACGGAGAGAAAGAGGTCTGGGTGGGAGACGAAAGTTCATCAATAAAGATCATCTGTGGGACCGACCGAGCCTACTACTGGATCGGTGAAAAGTTTCATTCCCAAACTCGGTTCCCCCGACTCCTGATGCTACCCGGGTGCTAATTCAGCAGCACAATTGTTTTACTACGCTCTGCTACGTTTAAGCATTCTCCGCATGCGTCGTCTCCGTTCCACCTGAGCTTCCTCCCACTTTGATTTAAATCTCTCTGACAGTGCAGGAGAAGTTTGGGCTCGGCACAGATTCTCCATTTGCTCGGTTCTCGTGTGGAACTCGTTTCTCTTTGATGTCTCTTATTCTGGATGCAAAAAACAGCCTAACATCCCCATGGAGATGATTTCTGTTGGGTCTAATCTAAAATAAACACACGGACACGCACGCACCCACACACACAAACACACACCCACACGCATTCACGCAGTGCCGTAGGTCAGCGTGCCGCTTTGAAAAGTATTAGCCATCACACACACACACACACACACACAGTTTTGCGTCCTACTATAGGAGCCAACAAACACTCATTGGCTTTGCACACACAGTCAGCCATCAAAGGGTGAACAAAGGAGTCAGGATTAGAAAGCTTTTGTCTCTAAGTTTTATAATGGCTGATGTTATAAACCCAGTGCTTGGGAAAAAAACGGAATAGAATGATTTCAAAGCCTATCTCCTCCTTTCTCTCTCTCTTTTTTATAACAATTCTCTATTTTTGAAAATCTCTTGTCTCAACGCCTTCCATTCATCACCGGCTCGCCTCGAGGCACTTTCCCACATCAACATCCGCAACCATTTACTGCTCTGCGCAGGCACAGAAGCATGTGGCCCAATGGGACGTTATTAAAGATGACATACCCTCGTGTAGGTCATCTCTCGGGTTAACAAGCTGATAAGACATCTGATGCTACGCCCGAGCGAGCTAATACGAGTTTATCTACGTGTTTACGTCTATTTTTTGCCATGTACTAACAAGAAAGCTGAAAACCAGCCACAAACCGGGGCGTCTGTAGCACACATTACTCGTGACGGCTTGTTTTTAGATGAAGCTAGCCCAGGCGGCTAATTAGCTGTTAGAACATGACTATGTACTGTTAAAACATTAAATCAGAATGATCATTTTTCCTGTTTTTCCTCTATGAGCTGAATTATGATGAAATTGATTTTCATTTTTATTTTTTTTTAGCTTTCTTCAAATGTTCAAATATTTTCCAAACGGATGATGATGTCGTGGCTTAGCAAGCTTTTAATTGAGGGTGTTTTTTATAGCTTCCTTGTGTGACATCAGGGTGATAACTCAATCAGCAAAAATATCAGGAAGAAAGTTGCTGAACTCCACAAATCTAGTTAACCTCCGGGTCCAATTTCCAGATGTTTCCGATCCAGTAACTTTTCAAGTCTAGTGTGTTAATCTGTTGCACGTAAAACCATGCAAGCCTTTTGTTTTGTTGACTTTGGATGGGAGTTGCTATAGGTCAGGGGTCTCAAACTCCAGTCCTCGAGGGCCGCAGTCCTGCAACTTTTAGATGTGCCTCTGCTGAACCACACCTGAATAGAATAATTAGGTCATTAGCAAGAGTGGGAGAACTGATCTACACAAGGAGGAGGTAATTAAGCCATTTCATTCCAGTGTTTTGTACCTGTGGCACATCTAAAACCTGTAGGACAGTGGCCCTCGAGGACTGGAGTTTGAGACCCCTGCTATAGGTAGACACAAAATCCCAAAATGACTTGAATCTGTATATGGGAACACAAAATCTTTACCAGCATAAGCAGAAACTAAAGGCATTTTCCATCCAGTAGCATTTCGATGAATACTGGTTAGTGATCTGCCCAAACAAATTCATTGGTTAAAATAGATTTTGTGCATCATCCTCAATAAGTTATTTTCTTCGGATTCAAATGAGCAACTAGTTTACGACTGGACAGACACAACACTGCAAAAACACAAACTCTTACCAAGTAATTTTGGTCTAGTTTTTAGTGCAAATGTAATAGTACAGTTGAAATGAGACAAAACTAACTGAAAAGTAACTTTTTTAGCTAGATATAGGAACTTGATTTAATATTGATGAAAAAGTACTAGTTCCACTGGCAGATTATTTTACTTATAACAAGACATTTTCCCCGTGTTATAAGTTTAGTCTGTCTTATTTCAAGTGTGATAAGATATTTGCACTAAAAACTGGACCAACGTTTTCAAGTTTCGGCAGCAAAGAACAAGTACATTTCACAAATTTTGTATTACTTCAGAAAATATTTGTATTACTTCAGAAAGTGAAACTCAGTCTATAAAGACATTAAAGTAAGTAAAATGTTTCAAACCTCTTGATGCACTACCTCCAGCCTCAGTCCTGTGAAGCTCTCCCCGATCCCCCTTTGAGTGGATTGACAATCCTCTCAATCATCTCTGTGTCTGATGCACCTTTTTCCTTCCACTGAACTTCCCACAAATACACAACTCTGTACAAGCAGCTTTTTAAGCAATGCCCTCACTCATCTTACAGCCACTGAAATGGCTGTCCTCTGGTCGTCTGTCCAGTCAGCAGTCCTCCCTGTGCAGCCTTCTGACCCAGACCGAGACACTTTAGAGGGTCAGGAAACCTTTTCATGGGTTTTGAGTTAATTCGCTGATTAGGGTGTGACACCATGTGATCCCAATATGTCACTTTTTCAACAACATTCACTGGATTCTTGGTTTTGCGCACACACAGATGGATCAGAGACATAAGCAGAGGTTTGAGGGTTGACTTAAAGTCCACATTGCTTAGCCGAATCTTTCATTTGATTGTTGAGTCATGCAGAAAACGTGTAAGTTATGGATCAGATCATCTGAAACTTTTTTTTTTTGGATCTATTGCTGTTGCTGGTTTTCCTTCCATGCCTCCTATACGCTTCTACATGTTACCCTCAAATGATCACGACAGCATTGACATGTCCGGTGGACATGAAGGTGGATGTGCAGAAGATTGAAGCTTTACTTTACTGTAAAGCAAATTTACAGTGACAGACAGTCCAATTATAACAACAACAACAAAAAAAAAGACAGCTGAAGACAAATTACTTGTCAAGGCTGTTGGCAGGACAGAAAATGGGTCTGTTCTGGAACAGCAGGCTTTAAATGGGGTGTTTGTAACCTTTGGGCCCCTGCCTAGGGCCCCTTAATGCACCTAAGTAACTGGTAAGCAGTGGTGATGAGCTACAATGTTTGATTAAGAATCCTTAAATTTCCATTTCAACTTTGTTCATATGGCACGTTCAGCAATTCAATGTTCTTTACAAAAAAAATTCTAATATAATACAATAAATAAACAACAAAAAAAGATTACATTGCAGATAAAGAGAAGTTATGAAAAGTTGCAGTCCAGACTGAAACTAATGATGTTCCAATTATTGGTAATCAAAGGCAAATCAGACCAAATGTGGTTTTCGTCTTGATTTAAAGGAGCTCAATGTTTCTGCATTTTTGCACTTTTCTGGACGTTTGTTCCATATTAGAGCGGATTAGATACATCTGAACAGTGGCACAAATAATTTTTTAGGTGTTTAAAGGCAAATACATATTCTGTAGGCATTATTTTACTTGAGGTGACAACAACAACAAAAAAGTTGTGTCAAATCAGGACATTGTCTTCTACGCACTCAAGTGTAGAACTCTTATAAAGTTCACTTAGGGCCCTCCTACTGACACATTTATATGTAATAGTTGTCAGAAACTACACAATGAAAAAGGTTTTGTACAGACTATGCATCAAGAGCAAGAGTTCCCTCACCATGGCTGAATGTCATAGTTCAGCCACAGTTAGAAAATGTCATTCCTGGGTAAAAACCACTGCTGATCCAAAACGCCACAACTGCACATTAATCATTTACCAAAAGAAAGCGGACTGACAATGACAAAAAAGGCAAAGCTTCCAGGAATTATTTGAGCCTACAAACCTCTGGTTATACTTTGTAGTTCGTGGCCGACCCAGTGATACGCGTGTCTTACAGTTTTAAAAGAGTCTCAAAGCCTCATGCTTTCCTCGCCGTGCTTCAGGGTTAATTTGAGATGTTTGCACCCAAATTTCCTGACTCTCCGTTGTGGCTGAGGGTCTCCACTTATAGAGAATTGACTTTTCATTTGAAAAATTCTGATCCCTAATCAGACTAAAATAACCCAAAGTGATAACCACATGTACTTACGAGTGACTATGAGTAATAAATAGAACATTATTTTCAACCATTGCTTGCTAAAGTAGAGTATGAAATATCCCACTGTAGACAGCACCTATTTTCACCTGGAAGGAAATACTGCAGAGCTGCTTGTTTTATGGGTGTGATCACACGTGCCAATAACCATTTAAGAAATTGCATTCAGTTAGCTGCAACTGGCTTTTACTTTCACCATTAAGTCCATAGGGAGCAGCAAGGGTGCTTTGTCTTGTTTTAACACTTTTCTGAGTTCAATAAATTGTGTAACAGCAAATGAGTGTAAAGGGCTAAAATCAAAGTTTACTAATTCTACAGTCACACTATTAGCGCTGCAACGCTAATAGTTAGAAAAGTGTTACCTGATCTGATGTTTATATCACTACTGTTGTTTAGATGTAAAGTCTATTTAAGGACAAGTTCAGTGTTTCACCAACGATTGCTCTTTGGTAAAGATGAAAATAATAATAAAAATCAAAGTCAGGAGCTGAAATTGGAACTAGCCAGTCAAATGAGCACAGCCAACACAAGTCACCTGAACAGACGATGAAGACACAATGAGTGACGAAACCAACCAGTAGATAAATGGATGGCATGATGAACGGGTAGGCGAGAAGCCAAAGGAGAGAATAAGGATTGCTGAGTCGCCCAAAACAAAACAAAACAAACAAAAAAACAAACTAAAACATAGGTGCGCAAACTGACAGCTACTGACAGTCTGCACAGCTGTCAGTAGGCTGCGCAAACTGACAGCGCAGCCTTTTTACTTGAGTTTTTTTTAAACCTAATTTCAAATCCAGTTAATTCTGACATAATGAGCGATCCCAGTTCAATGAGCCACTAAATGGGTGACAGTAACAAATGTGAAATGTTGCCATGCTACCGTTAACATTTGCATCAGATATTAGTGCCATGTAGAGATGATGGAGAGATTCGGTGGATGAGACAAAAGGTCAGATAGACAAAAATGTACATTACGTAAGAATAAATAGTTGGATTACTTTGTCATTCTTTGCTCGGCTTGATTTTGATTCCACACAAGGAATTCGGGGTCGTACCTATCGAGGGGGGACAGGCAGAGAGAAACAAGAGAGTTGTAGACGTTCGGTGTCTTGCAAGAAGATGTTCATGTAATTGTCAAAAAAAATGATGATGATTAGTAAATAGATACCAAGACGCAATCGCAAGACTCATCTTTCTCTCTCAACATTTAGTTATCAGGCAATGGGTGGAGGAGGTCCGGGTGGAGGGCATGCATGCTGGGTGAGTGGAGGGAAGATGGTGAGCATGACAGGTAAAGAGAGGGTCGGTGTTGGAGATAAAAAATAGCTTGTTTTCATTTTTCCTATACCTATAGGGTTAACTTCTGTAGAGATGTATGTCTACTTGAGGTTTTATTAATTTTATTATCACTTAGAGTATAATTAAGAACTTCCTTTTAAGAACTGTTGGATGGCTACTTCAGCAATGTCCTTATCATAGGCATGTTTACGTCCAATAAAGTAATTCTCTTGAGTGTTTGAGGGTAAGGTTTTACGAGAATGTATTTTCCTGGCCCAAACGTTGAGAGATCACGAGTGGTAACGATGTAAGCACTAAAGACCTAAGCTGACATCTTGGTTAGGCTTGCAAACCTGATATTTCTGATTATTCCATACTCTTCTTTTTGTCAGTAAATCCCACAAAAAAAGGGAAATGATAATGTCTCCAAATGATAAGCAAAAGCTCCAGCTGCTGTTTTCTAGACGGTTGAATGACTCAATGTGGGAAAATTTGAGGATTTAGATGAGAGTTTAACGTGGCAGTTTAAGTTTTATGAAATCTTAGATCTTATGAAGTCTTGGGCTCTTGTGATCGATAGTATGTCATTACATAAAATGACACTGTTTGTAACTGGGTTTAAATATGAATCTGAATTTGAAAAAGTAGGAATATTCTGTTTAAGAATATTTTAATCCCAATTTGCTAGATCAACACAAGAAACTCTACAGTTCACCTAAACACACATTGCCCTACAATTCATTTAAGGTTGTATCTGATTCGACACAACGAAGCTGCAGTCTTACAAAAACCCAAGGGTTACAGACAATATTTTCACACAGAGCAGTTTACTGTAGCGCTAGGTGACGTTAGCGTACGCCCTCTGTTTCGATATGACTCTTCTGTTAATTTGGTTTTGCAACAAAGTTCAACGTAGTTGGACAAAACTTACAGATCACAAAAATCACAAAATTCAATTTCTAATGTCTCAGTCGCTTTCTGTGCACAGTGAAAAGAGTCGTCACGGCGTAATGAGGCTGCAGCAGCCAATACAAGCTCTGTTATACTATGAACTTCTTTGTTAAGGAACCCAAGATTAGCAACAAAACATACCCATTAGGGAAACACAACTGTACGCATGTATGCTGCATTTTTAAAAAAACACTATTACTATATCACAAAAAGTTAAAGCAACAGAGACTAGGAGTTGGGTCTAGTCATATAGCGAATAAAGGCCCAAAACCCAGGATCGGATCTAGATATCTTGCATTGAAATCACAAGAATCTGGCAAAATTTTGAATAAACTATATATATAGGCAAGAACTGCACCCATTTATTTAAAAAATTCTAACCCTAACCCATTTATTTTCAGGAGTTGCCTTGAAAGCGCATTTTGTTGTGCGCTGGTGCTACATAGACGGGCTAAGCTGAACTGAATTAAAATGAAGTAATGTGAAGTAATGGGATTTGTTAACAGAGAGACACAGATGTATTATTGATCAAGTTAACGTTACCACAGATCACTTGTTTATTTTATGCTTTCAGCATCTATGCACCACAAATTTGGAACAAACTTCCAGAAAACTGTAAAACAGCTGAAACACTGACTTCCTTTAAATGTAGACTAAAAACCCACCTGTCTAGAATTGTATTTGAAACGTAATCAATTATAAATGTATTGATGGAACTTTACTTAATGTCGTGTTTTGATTATTGATTCTATGTTGCATTGTGTTTCTGTGTTTGTAATGATGTAAAGCACTTTGAAATGCCTTGCTGCTGAAATGTGCTATACAAATAAAATTTGATTGATTGATTGATTGATTGATTGATTATGAGTGTAGTCTTGGGGGCGGGGGGAGGAGCCTCACGTTAATGGAGGAGCTAGGCATGGTTAGCGCTGATCCTGAGCGTGCATGTCGTGCACATTAAGCAAAAATGCTATGGGTTGGCAAGTCTGCTTATTCAATGAAGCAGGGCAGATGTGTTGAGGGCACAAAACAATGATGCCGGAGCAAAAGAGTGAGCAAACAGACACGGCGGGTGCAATGTGCACAGAGAAATAACCACTTGGACGATGGGTGAAGAAAAGAGCAATGAAAACTGCAGGAACAGTTTTGAGAAGTAAAAGTACACATAATTTATTTTTTTAACTGTTTCTAGAACAGCATGACACTCTGATGGCGCAAATCGTGAGCTGAAATGCCAAAGTGAGAGACTTGAGCTCGATTCAGACTGTTTCTATTGTTTACATCAGCTAGTAAAGAGAAGGAAAAAAAAAATCTAAGACATATTCAGATTCTAGTTTTAGTGCCTGAGTAGTGCTAAAGAGGGAATAAACAGCCTTTAAAACAGCTATTAAGCTTTCTGTCTTTTATGCGCATCTCTCTTGCTGGTCCTTTTCTTTATTTTTATTTTTTTATCTCAGCACGCCTCCACTGCGCCCTCACGCAGAGCTCTGCTTCTCTAGAAGCAAATTTCCTGCAGGTTTTTCCACCTCAAGCGTTTCTCCTGGACGCACCGAATGTAGCCGATCGATGCCGACAGAGAGGAATGTCACACCTGACTGTGATGGTGAGGTTTAAAACCGGCTCTAGAGGTGCTGCGCAGGCATTCAAACAGCTGAGTGAGCGAGCTTTAACACCGGTCAAACCGGAGGGGACGGTGAAAGATGTGGCATGACGTGCGCCTCATACTAAAGCCCAGATTCAGCCAACCTTTTGTCTACAAAAAAACCGTCAAACCCCGACAGTCAATTGTCTGCTGCCGCAGACTTTTGTAGCAGCACTTGTCTTTGGCACCCATTTGTTGTTCACTTCTAGATGCTGTCGGTATCAATATTTCTCCTCAATGCTCGAAACAAAAACAAAAACAAACAAAAAAAATTCTTTGGTGAATCTGGCCCTCAGTGAGTTTTGTGAAAGTGGAAAGGAAGCAGAGCAAAGGGCTTCATCAACAAGTCAGAGCATTAATGTCTTTTTTTCTTTTTTCCTCACCTTGGGTCCTTTTGGATGCTGTCCACCGATGGAGACCTGCCCAGAGCAGGTTCAGGGGGAAGGGCCGGGCCCGACTTGCTGTAAGGGGACTCGGTGGAGGGACAGAACTGCAGAGTGCGGTACGGATTGGCGTAGTCGGCCGCCCCGCCTCCCGTGGCGAAGCTGGCTCTCTGGAAGGTGCCGGCGGCGCTCTGGCTTCCCGTTCGCTGCAAGGGGATTGGGTCAACACCGGGGGAGGATGGGGCTAGAGTGGGAAGAGGAGCGTAAGGATGAAACAGATAGTTGAGGACCTCTTGGTACAGCTGGTTCACCACTGGGGGGTTGAAGGTAGGCGGGGAGGGGGTTTCAGTCAGCAGGGAAAGGGGGAAGGAGAAGCAAAGCACAGGCAAACACGAGCCCCCCCGCCAAACCCCAGGATCCACGCACGGGAAGCAGGAGCAGTAGAAAGCAACGACACCGGAGGGAAAAGTAAAACAAAAGCACACGTCATGAGACAAATACAGACAACTTCAGCTGGACAAGTGGGACATCAAATGACAGTATTTATTTGAAAAGTGTACGCCTTGTTAGTGTAGAGACAAGCATAAAAACGTGAAAAACGTGACAATTACAGTGGATTTTTCTTCTACGTCGGACACACTGTATTAGCTTATGGTTGTATGAATGTGGAGAAGTTAAAGGAGTATGAATATATTCTCAAACCGATTCCCGTCTCTTAGTGGACTTTTGAACTGTTCTTTTTTGCAAACTACCACTTAAAATTTCCAGACTTTATACAAGTAATTAACAAAATACGACATTAACATCATTTATACGTCACATTGATATATACATAAAACTAGTTTCTTATTTTCCCATAAACTTTCACTGAAGTTGTATACTTTTCTTAATTTCTACTGTGTTGCTAGGCTAACGCTAGCTGGATCACACAAACCAAATGTGCTTCCATTCTCCCTAACAATCAATAACATTTATATGAGTTTTGGGAAATACATCGAGGACCCTCCTGTGAAATTTAGCATTCAGATTCTCACAAAGCTTCTGACATGTCAGGATGCTATTTGTTTTCTTTTGTTAGGGTTCAATTCTGCTGAATGCACTCAGTTTACCATGGGAAGCAAGCCTTTATAAATTCCTGTTCCCTGGCTAATCTCACTTTATTGCAAAGATGTGGGACTGATGATGGAAAAAAAGGTCTTTTTCAAACTGTAGCTCAGACAAAAACGGATCGTAAAACAGTCCAGGACGGACCTGGGTAATGTAATCGACGCTTTGGGCATCTCTGTGGGAGTCAAGTTGGGTCATCTTTCGTATACGTGGACAGACAACTACAGGACCCCCTGCAGAGCCTGATGGTGTGCGACCTGCTCGTTTCCAACTCCTTTATAACCCGAACCACCTCATCGATCTGAATATAAGTGCGGAATCGGAGATCACCTTTTTGTTATTTCAAAACTCCTTGGTTTCCTACTTAATTCTCCTGGTGCTATCAGCATCAAAATCCTTTAAGTCCATATTAGTGCATCGGTTGAATATGCTGACTCTATATGATGGAAATTGGGTTCTGAATGAACTGGAGCGTGCTCATTTTATTCTCTTCCTGCGCGGTATTTCCACTGGCTGTGACGTTCACCCAACCAGGCGACCAGGATCCATGGCGCCGCTCCAACAACGTTTCAGCGCACGGTTGATTTATGTTGATTGCGAGGCGCCCAAGCTAACGCCCAAGGGATTAATTGAGATTAATTTTCATCTTTGAGACTAATCAGTTAACAGACTGTGACTGGAAGACAAATTGCCACCGAGACCCCGATTGGATTTGCCTACCTGGTCTGGTTAAAAGCACTTCCGTCATCAGATAGAAAGGAGAGGATCTCCTATGTATATTAACCCAGGCTGGAACATAACATCATTAAACTGCTGCTTGACGGGAATCAAGCTGTGCCTGTTTCTGCTCTTTTCATGCTGTGTTTGTTTGATCCGGCGCCTTATTCAAGGTATCGTGTGGCGGCGTCTTTTACGGGCTGATTTCAGAATGTAATTGGTTCAGTGGATAGGAACACTCCGCAGGTGTTTAGCGCTCCTTCCTGTTGTCTTCCTGGCCTTATTACCATGCAAGTTCGACAGCAAACTCCTTGGATTTTGCTTCATGCGCCCTTTTTATTTTACCTAAGGGAGCTTTTCTGAATATTCTGTAAAGTTGCAACTAATGACTGGTAAGTTATTGACAAAACGGGGCTGGATGTATGTCATTTAGGATGGGAGCCGGTTCAGATCTGTTTAATTTAGGTCTCTCAATAAACCCCAACAGTAATCTCTGCTTAATGTTGCCTTTAAAAACACCTCAGCTTTTCTTTTATATTGAAAATAAATTGGAGTTTAGTTAAATAATCTACAAGTCAAATACCATTTTCACTTGAATCTATGGAACAACTTACAAGCCAAGAAAATGAAGGTGTAATTTTCATTACAGTTAATAATTTTAATGCACTACTTTCTGTTTGTTTGTCATATAAAATTCTCATAAAATTAATTCAAATATGTGACTGGAAAGTGACTACATGTGAAAACACATAACGGGTCTTTGCAAGGAGGCGTAGTGGTGTTTCTAACCATTTGGCAAATCTGCAAATATTCAACAGAACTTTTTTTTTTTTATTTGTTTATCCTGACAATTTACCTCCGTTCATGTTAGCTTTTGAAGAAAGGAGGCCAGAAAAAACACAGTAAAGGAAGGGACAGGGGGCATTTTGATAGAAAGCCATTTATTTAACACATCTAAGTCTCATATGTTTGTCTAAATCGGTAATCTAGTCTCTGAAATATGAATCAATATGAAAATCAATAAGCAATTTCCCAGCCAAAACGTCCTCCTCTTTGACCATCTCACCTGTAAAATTATAATGAAAATTACTTTAACCTTTTTAAGACAGGAAGCTTATGTAAATTATTGTTTTCCGCAAGGAAACAATCACAAAAAAAATCCTTAACTGTTCAAATAAAACGAACTTTTTTTGTGAAGGATATGAAATGGACTTTAAATGACTTTTGCCATTTCCCAAACCAGATTTAATGATAGCCTAGCCAAGCATGGTTTAATGTTTTACATACGTCTGAGTGCCACATAGTGGTGACATAAGTTGAATTATTCAAAGAAATCGGTTGCTCTCTCCTGGCACTGATCGGCATGCTGTGGATGAATTTTCACTGGTGCAGACAGAGTGCCTGCATAGCAAATAAAGAGCACCGTATAGATACAATTGTGAAGCACATGTGTAAAGTGCAATATTGTTTAATAGTGACTGAGTTGCATTGCGTATGCCACAGAGCTTTTGACCAAAAATAAATAAAAGACGGCAGGCCAACTTTTGGGGAAACATTATTTATGCTACGATATCAAGTGCACAAGATTGGAATTGACTTTACCTCCATAGTGGGTAGTAACTAGTTAGATTTATTCACTCACATTTTCTTGAGTAACTTTTTTTTTTTAAAAAACATTCCTTCTAGGAGTATTTTCACTACGCTGTACTTTTTACTTTTACTTGAGTAAGTTTATAATAAAGTATTGCTAGTAGTAAGATTTCTGGATTCTCTACCCACTGAATGGAAAAACAAACATGCTTTGACCAAAAATTCAACAGACACACATGCCTGCAGGTTTTGTTAAAGTTTCATAACTTTTATATTGAATAAATTGATTTGGAAATATTATTTTGTCTGATTTTGTTATTTTTTGTTACCTATATAAACTATTGCCATTTTAAATTTCCACTTAACTTTATAGTTTTGGTCCGTCTAATGATGTAACTTTTAAATATCAAATGGTCGATAATTTGATTAGTTATTCTTTTTACTCTTACTTGAGTAATTTCTTGGATGGCTACTTTCTACTTCTTCTTGAGCAAAAATTTGTTGAACTAGTGCTACTCTTACTTGAGTACAACATTTTTGGGCACTCTGTTTATTTCTCACTGCAGCCGATCAAAACACCAGCGCCATTTTTACACTCTGAATTTTGCTTCTGGATAGTTGCAAAACAGTTCTAATGCCGTCCCTGTGTATCGTTTCAGTGCAGCTCTGTTTCACCTCTGGCTCTGTCTCCTGTTCGATGTGTTGACTCTCTGCTTAGCCTTCATCTGTCAAACCTCCTGTCTGCACCCCCCTCTCCTTTCTTGTGGGATTTTGCTTAATAGACCTCAGTACTTGTAGACATCCCCCTGTATGCCCTAAACACACAACCTCTGTCAATATATGTCCGCTCACCTTGTCCTCTAAGGTTGGGCTTGGTGTAGACTCTGTCCTCGTAGATGGGATCAATGTGGTGCTCGGGGGACTGAAGGGGCCGCAGTTCGGAGCCCAGGTGACTGTGCTGGCTGCTGTACGAACCCCTGGAGCCTGGAGGACACGACATGATTGACTTTAGACAAACACGTCTCTGCTGTGTGAAAATATTGTTGATGATTGTCACCAAATAGCTTTGTGTTAAAAGCCTTGTTAGACATGCCGACGAAGAAGATGGATGATGTAAAAGAATCTTTGTTTGATTTCATATTTTTTTGACAATCTTTGTGAAGATGTGTAAAAAAAAAAATTCAAAATAAATGTGTCTTTATTTAAACTTGCAAAGTCACACTAGAAATTATGGAAAAATCCAGACTTTAATTAAGATACATTTATTCAGAGTGGACAAAAATCCATTTTCCATTTTAGAAAATAACCTTTTCAACCAAAGCCTTGTTGATAATCCCAAAGAACCCTTTTAAAATAAATATAGGTAATTTTAAAAAAAAATGCCAGTATTTATTTTATACACTTTTATTCATACTTTTTAATTGATTAGTCTCTAGGATGTTCTAGAACCCATCACTCTCAGTTACCTTGGGGTTTCATTGTCATGACTTATTTGGCTGCAATTTCAGCCCTGGCCACTAGGGAGAACCTGTGAGAACCTGTATGTATCCTCCCTTCCTCCACAATGAGCAGAGTAAAAAAAATAATATCCAAAGCTCACTCTTTTGAGAGCCACAGCAACAAGAAACATCTTGACATCACCATGTCGCCATAACAACCATTAGTTGTTGGGAGTGGTGTCAAAAAAAACAAAAAAACTATTTTCCGCTTTATCGTCTGAGACGTGAATTTGTGGTGTTTGCTGAACTTATCTGAGCTTTGGCAGAAAACCTCCCAGTTGGGTTTGATGTTAAATTTTTCAGCCGAGTGGAGGATCTGTGATGCTGCAATCTGCCGGTTTCTTTTATAAAACGCCTTGCAACCTTGTTAGAGTGCGTAGCGCTATAACACGTTTACGCTGAAAATGTGGTGACCTCTACCACAAAATCTATGAATTGTGTAATTACGGAGCTTTTTAGGAACGCAACGACGCAAAGAAATAAGAGGAAGTCAACACAGACAGGGTACTCCAGACACAAACTCAAACTTCTTCCATGGTCATCTGAGTTTCCAGACCGAAATCTGGCAAAAATAACAAAAAGCTGGGGTAAGCTGAAGAGAAGAAATTATAAGCAATGATCCAGGATGATCTAGAGAGATTGTGAGAAGAAGAATGGCCAAACATGTCTCCATCTGCTCCAACATTGGGAAACGTCAAAGAGTGCGACTGAATGTACTAGTAGCCATGCTTTAAACAAGCGGGATTTTTATCACTGTTAGGTTGTGGTACTGCAAAAAAAAAATAAAAAATTATTTTAAGGATTTTTACACATCGTTGCCAGAGGTGAGACTGCTACGGTACGGATTTTGAAAAGCTGACAAAGATGAAACCCTGAAATGGTTTTTGGAAAAAAAAAAAAAACATACAACACAATTATCTGCAGTATAGGCAACATATCTCATCCACCTCTTTTTTTAAAAAAATATCTAATGGACTCTGAATAAAACATGAAGCCGGTTATGTCAGACATTAGGTGGCATGTGTTTTCTGTCATAACTTTGTCCCCAAGCTGCTGAACATTAATCACACATGAACGGATATCGGGCTCATGTCACATTAACTAGCATCCACAAAAATTAAAGAAAGCCCTTAAGAGAACCCACGAATCTGACGAGATCGTTGATGAAAAGGAATCGCAACGAAACAGAAACGGAGTTTACAGCAGACGAGGAACACGGAAGCCACAAAAACAAACAAAACAAACAAAAAAAAACAACTAATGAAACAACGAGCTGCGAACGTTTCACGGGACGTGACAAACACGCACGTTCGAAAAGTAGTAATGAAATTGCCTTGACCTCGACCTGCCAGGCTCCCAGGCCTTTGCAGGGTTGCGTTGGCATAAAGCTCGTGGGAGATCTTGTAGCTGTCCGCTCCGATGTGATGCAGCATGCGCTTGGTGGGCGACAGGGTGGCGTAGCTTCCCACGGCCGAGCTGAGCTGGTGGATGGGCAATGAGGTGTGGTTCCCACCGGGGGAGGTGGCCATGGGGAGCGGGGAGGAGGAACCGGCCGCCATATTGATGGGCGATGAAGTGCTGCAGGGAAGGGAGGAGCAGGTGTTTTATCGCTTTTGTGTTTCGGCATTTCATAACAGCAGGTCTGAACAAAAACATTCCGTCTAGTGACGGTCTCCTTCGTGGAGTTCTTCTTCCTCATCGTTTACTCAAAAAGATGGCATTCAGTAGAGATGGAGCCTGGGGAAATGTGTTTACATTGGACCAAAATCGGATAATTTTCAGCTAAATTGGCCAGGCATAGACAGAAGATTTTTAAAATCAGAGGACACACCAAACTAACCGCGAGCAGGTTGAGTTAGCAACACACTTCATTGTGGAAGCAGTTGCTAAAGGAAGCTAAGGGAAGAAGTTAGGTATTGTACCTACCTTAGCTATCTTCAGTTTCATTGAGATGTTTTATGTGTAGAGGAAGCACAAAGATGTAATTCTATCAAAATTTCTGAAAACAGGAGTGTTCAAGGTGCGGTCCAGGAGCCATTTGGGCCCCTAGACTGATTTTGTGCGTCCCCCAATTGTAGTTCAAATATGATACAAATTTGGCCCGTCGATGCAGATGGAGACTTTTAATTTGTAATCAGGGTAAAAATGGTCACAAACATAATTTTCTTGTAGAGGAAAAAGTAAAGTACAACACTAAGTATTAGTCTCTTTATAACCAAGTTTTAATAAAAGGTAAAACCAGGTTTATCCAGAAACCTTTAGTGAGATGCCAACTCTGCTGCACCCAAATCAGCTTTTATTCTTCATTAAATGTCGCTAATTATAGCAAAAATTTTGAAAGAAAGTGACCCAGGTCCTGTTCTTATTACTGAAAATAAATGTATTCAAATGAGCCCAAAAGAAACTCAAAACCTGATGCCTTCATTTCATTTCAATACAGCAAAAATGCTAAATCTGCTGAAGCATATTAGGGCCATTTCAGGAAAAACAAATTTCTGCCTAAAAAAACTCACTTTTTTTTTTTTTTAGTAATCTCATGAATGTTCTAGAAAAAAAATCAAATTTTTAGATTCACATCTGAAATTTTCTACAAAACACTTGGAGGTTTCTATATTTCAAAAGTCGAAAATTTTCTTTAAAAATTCCAGGTTTTCTAGAAAACGCATGAGATTAATCACAACATTTCTGAGTTTTTAGCAAATATTTACTCCTTTTTTTCTATCTACAAACACCCAAATGCACCGTCATAAAAATCCCTTTCAAGTTTTGGATGTACGATAAATATATTCCTTGATTTTACGTTGTTGTTTTGGCCCGCCACTACTTTTTAGTCTGTAACTTTTGGCTACGTGGCAAAAAGTTTGGACCCCCCTGGTCTAAAAAATACATTTTCGTTTTGTACTTGTACTGATAGATCAGAATCAGATAATGTAGGCATTGGCAGGTCAAACCTTCACATTGAAGACCAGAATGTAGTCATAAGATCCTAATTGTTTAACTGGAGTCTATTTTTAGCAATCTAGTAAAACCCATGTATTGGATCTTGAATAAGAAATTAAAATTATTACATTTTGACTGTATTGAAAATATTTGACTGGATGCAATTTGCAAGAGAAGGAGGTTTTTGCACAGACCATTTTTGGTTTGTACAGAAGGACTTTTTTATTTTATATTGTATATTTCACATGTGAATAAAAACAGTTAATTATTTTAACCGTTTAAATTATTTTAAAATGTCAATATTTCCAGGGCCTCTACAGGCTGGTGATGATGACTGAAAGAGGCAATGTGCACCTTTAATGGTTCTGTATGATAGAAGAACCCGGAAATTAACATTTTAATCCGCCACACTGTGAAATTACAGTTTTGAAGTGTATTTTAAACTCCTTCACATTGGTCCGGCTGACGGCTCTCTTGTTTGGGCCGCGTTTCCACACAATTAGCTTTGCGCAACAGCTTCTTAGAATGTGGAAACCTGTTATTTAACAGCAAACTCATTTGCATAGTCGGTGGTGGAAGATTTTAGTGTTGGAAAAGCAAATCACAAGACATAATCAAAGCGGCATACTGATAAAGCTGTCTGTGTGTCATTTTCTGTCAGTTTTATTTCCTCAACAAAATTAAGCTACAGAATAAGACATGGGCCGCTTGCTGCTATCAAGGTACACTGTAAAAAAAACAAAAACAAAACAGTAAAATACGTATTTATACTGTAAAATTCTGGCAACCACAGCTGTCGGTACTTTACTGTAAAAGTAGAGACATTTTTTTTACAGTGTAAACCAAATTTAAGATGTTATCGTTCTAAAACTACTGGAAAACGTTGGTAGCCAAAGAAAAATCCCTCGACGACAACAGGGAAAGCCGCGCAAATGAAGTAGTTCTAATGAATTTCAACCGACCTGTAGGATTTTGCAAGTCGGCTCGGCGACTGTTTGGGTGAAGACACTCTCTGCAGCGTGGCGTAGCTGGGCATGTCGGCGGAGGCTGAGCCCAGGCGCTGCAGCTTGGTGGGGGATCCCACCGCCTGCAGAGGGGAGCTGACACGCTGCAGTCCAGGAAAAGAAAAATTAAATAAAATCATTTGGACATCATTAAGAGGGAACGCCAGTCAACTTCAAAAAGTTTCCCGGGTCTTCCATTTTCGATTTTTTTTTTTTTTCAATCCGTGAACATAAATAAACAAACGAAAAGCTCGAGACGAACTCTCTAACGAGCATGAAGAGCTGAACGGTTGGAAGGGTTTGACATTTACAAAAAGCAACCGTGAGCAAAACCAGGTTGACTCGTCATTTTTATTTAGCAACAATTTTTGCTAAATAAATGGAATGATGAATCCTCCAGTTGAATTGTAGAAAAAAAAAATAAAAAACACATAGCGCCAGACCGAGCGCTGATCGTTCATTAGCTACACAGGATTAGTTCTTTGGACACAATTAAAATGACAATATGTGAGCAAACCAATCTATTTCAGTTCAAACGCACAGGAAACTTGACTATTTTCATGCAAAAACAGGATCAGAAAACTAGTTTTTTTTTTGCAAATCTTCAGCCACAAAGTTTCTATATTATGTGCAATCTGGCAGACTTGACTCAACTACAGCGAATCAAAATACTTCCATTTTACACAATCATAACAACAAAGTGACGTTTTTTTTGTCTGAACTTTCAAAATGAGATCAGATAATATTGGTAAATAATGACACTAAGATGTATCCTGTTGCTTTTGTTACATTACAGCCTAAAAGGCCTACAAAATGCAAAATTAAAATGCTAAAAAAAACATTGCTTATGAGGCTTAGTAATTGCACCATAAAACCATCTATTGTTCCATCTATTGTCACTCTGTACAACTAATTATAAAAAGTTTAATTTTACATATCAGGATTTGGTGAGGAAAGACATTTGGGCTCAATCTCTATTTCCTTACTGTGTTTAATGTTAATACATTTTACATAAAGCAGAGTTATGTTATGAATAATAGCACGAGCCTGGACCGTCTAACAGAATCCATTCCAATCCATCCGTAAAAAAACTGAAGTGAAACTGAAAACCGCTCCAAGAACCAGAAAATCACTAATAAAATTAAGCTTCAGGTTGTAATGGAGGAAAAAAAAAAAACATGGTATATGAATTCTTTTTGCAGTGCTCTGTAATTAAAAACTGTTTGCTAAAAATGAGCAAAGTCAGCAGCATAATGCCAAAAAATAAAATATGAAATTCAGCTTTGACTTGATAGTTCTGCCCCATTTATTTCCATGTTGGATTTGTTCTCTCAGTTGCAAATATATAGACGTTCATTGAACTGCAATCGCTGCAAAAAAAAATCAACAACAACAAAAAGGCAGCTGCAGAGTTTCCAGAACCTCGTTTCAACCGCATGGGACAATTATTCGATGGTCCTTCAATACACAACGTAACCGTCACTGAGTACCTGAGCAGGCAAAGTGGCACAGGAGTAATACATGGACGGTCCGGCAGGTGCGGGTCCTCCGTCGGTGGACATGTGTAAGGCGCTGCCGAGGACCTGCTGGGCAAACGGGTCTCTCTGGGACTGAGAGGGCAAGTCCGTGGCCACCAACTGGGCGGCTGCACGGCTGCATGTCACCTGGACAGGTGGGAGGGGGGGGAGAGGAAAACCCAGGTTCAGCGAGAGCGTCAGCGGTGGGTCGGGAGGAGAGAAGAAGAGACATTCACCTGGTTGTAGCTGTGAACCGCGCCTCCGACCTGCCCGCCGCGCGCCGCCACCGTTTCCCCGAGCGTCAGCCCTTGGTTGCTATGGTAACCGGCAGCTGCATAGGCATCCTGGCTGTTGAGCTGCAAAGCGCTTTGAGAGAGCAGTCCTTGTCCTGTTAGGAAATTGAAAGAGAGGGCTTAAAATAGCCGAAAGCGGAAGCATGGCGTCACCTAGAAAGTGGGGGGAAAAGAAGAACTACATTATTTCTTTAATAATCAACCCTCTGTAATGTTGTGCTTCTTTGAGTGTGTGGTCGCTAGTAGAAACCTGATACAAACATGTTAAATCTTGAGATATTTTGCAAAAAAAAAAAAAAAAAAAAAGTCAAGTGCTCGTTCTGTCAGGAAGACAGAAAACCTCCTGACCTCTCTCCTCAGATGGAGAGGTCAGGATCGGACAATAACGAAACCACGACCGACCCGCCCCGACATCTGAGCCGCCAAGAAAAGGAGCATGAGAAGCACTTTAGCGAGGAATGACACCAGGTCACGTCACCGACTGGAGCAAGCTTCTGTCGAAAAGCCACCTCAAACCTCCGTCTCACTTCTGTCAAATCGTTTTTATGTAACTATTTTCAGATTCTCCTCTCTCTCTCTCTCTCTCTCTGGCAGCAGTCGATCTTTTCTGGAAAGACTTATTCTCTCTGCGGCCTTGAAGGCATTTTGCAACCTAGTTTACATCCCACGTGTTACACAACGTACTACTTTATTATTATTATGTTTTGCATGGGTTTGAAAAAGCGGCAGGTTTGTAACGAGCCTTGAAGTTAAACGATGAGAGAAGGACAGAGAGTGCTGGCTGACAGCTGAGGTGCGATTAGCTAAAGTTCCACGTTTTCTAGTTTTAAGAGACACATTTGCCTTTTCTTTACTTCTCTGGCTTCTTCTTAGTGTTTTCCTCTCCTGCTCTGCGACCCTTGAACCTCTCCGTTCCTGCTCTCTCTTGTACCTTAGCTTTTGTTTTGCACACTGCGATGCAAAAGTGTTTGGAAAAGGGACAACTTCACAATGTAGGAGTTGAATATTCTCCCCAAACATCTTCTGATTTTTTTGTGCTTTTTGTTCTTTCTCAAGAATCAGTTCTGCTTGTTTGCACTACTGTAGCATTTTTAAATGGTGAGATTGTGCTGACCAAGACTAATTGCCTTACACTGAAGGAGTCTGATGAGTGACTTTTTGGGGAAGGTAAAGCAATTAACCTAAAGCTTTCCGGGACAAACGCAGCGCAGCGCCCCATCACGGCTACAGCGACGTGCAAATTTAAATCATCTGCAAACAGCGCCGACATTTGTGGGAGCTCAAAACTAGACAGTAACTAGACTAGTAACCCTGATGTTGTAAAAAGGCAGTCGAGGGAATCAGTCTACATCCATAATATTTATTGATGATTAATTTCCTTTATACTTTTTTGTTTACATCATAACCGTCAGCACCAGCATGTACGTCGTCAGATGAGCGTTTTGTAAGAAAACATGTAGAAGAAGCGCAGCAGCACGCAGCCTGAGCATGACAGCACCAAAACGAAGCTTCGCTGCTAATTTTAGGTACCGCTTCGTCTGAATTTCAGAAGCTCTTGAAGTGTCACGCGTTGTATCGCTTCTTTTTCTTTTTTGGGGGGGGGCGAACGTGCCAACAAAGCCTGACACAAAGAACATGCAGATGTGAGCGCGCGCACCGAGAAAACCACATCAACAAAGCGCACTCTCAAGCTGCGCCGGAGCTGCAAAGTTGGAATGTGCCCTGATGGTCCCATTAAGTGTAAAGCTGAAAGTTAAATTAATCTTTTTGAGGAGAACCGGAGACTGGGAGCCTTATGAAAACATGCCAAAAAAAAAAAAAAGAATGCTCAGACGTTAAAATACTCTGTAATTTTTGATAAATCCCAACATTAATCCACTTTTGCTGATCAAAGCACTAATCTGCCCTATAAACAGCCATAATTACAGATGTAAAACTCATTTCTTTTTCTTTTTTTTTGATGAATCTTAGCAAAAATGTTGGCTAAGCATGGGTGTCCCCAGTGACTGCATTAATGCACGCAGTGAGCAGCAGTGCATGTGCAGTACGGTTCGGTCCTGGTGCTGCTTTTTGGAAAACGGCCCACATCACTGCAACACAGACTTCCTGCGTCCATCGTAAAATCTAGAGCATTTTTCACTTGGAGGACTTTTTGAGCTGTCCTGTTTGACAGACGTCCAAAGAAAATGGAAAAAATAAATAAATAAATAGGTATGCAGGATATTATTGGTATTATTGGCATAGTATCGGCCGATACACTTGTTGCTTGTGAACAGGTTGAGTTTAGTTTCGTGACGATTTACAAATTTGCAAGTTTCAGTGTTGTCATTGTCTTAGAGAGAACAAACGTCATGAATAAATTTGACGTTGAACATAATGAAAGCTGAAAGTGTTGCATCATTTTCAGCCTCCTTTTCAGCATTTGCATTTGGCAGCAGGTTAAATTGACAAAGATAATGTGTTTTATTTCCACAGTAGAGAAAGCCATATAGGTTGAGAAAGTAGGTATAGGAAAAAATATCAGTATTGGTATCGTCAATCTGCCAAATGAGTTTTAGTGTATCGGCATATCGGATTTTGAAAAAAAAAAATCCGATATTGTGCATTCCTAAGAAAATAAATCAAACCCTGAAAAGCACATGAAGACACAAAGAGTCTTTGCATGTTTGCGATGATAAAAGAAGAGAGGGATCCGAGCGCGGCGGTCAGCATCCGCTGCATGGGACAGATTAAGTCAACGGCCAGGGGCAAAAAGGAGTCTCTGTAGATAAAGAAGGCTGGGAAATAAAGCTTGGTCGCAGTGGGAAAAATAGAAGAATGAAAACATTTAGAAGGAAGCGAGTAACAGAGCAGACAGTGATGGCGCACTATTTAAAACGTGATATTGACCTCGGGGTCCAGGTAGCTCCAATTTACTCGGTCAAGAGCGACGCGTCCCGTCAAGGCCGCACGCGCATAAAAACGACAGAAAGTTGAGCGTGCAGAAATCACACGGCCGACGGAGAACTTTGCACTCGAGGCTTTGTGTTTACATGGATTCACGTTCACGCGTGTTTGCACACAAGCCCAAAGCCGGCGGTTATTTTCCCAGAGTTTTTTTCTTCTGTTTATTTGTCACTTAAGGTGCGCTCTGTATGGCTCGGGGAGCCTTTTGGGAATAAAAAAAAAAGAAAAAAGAAGAAGAACGAAAGCCTCGTAAATGCATTATCAGTCAGACGGCAAACACAGAAGGCTTCACTGAATCCATTTGAGAAACTCCCGTGCACCGCTGAAGCCAAATGCCCTCCATCTTCACGTCTTAGCAGTTTTATTTATTTATTTATTGTTTTTGCCATTCATCCACAGGTTATATTAGAATTAAGTGAGTACACGCTCACAGATGGCTCATGCCTTGTGATCTCACGCATTAGCACATCTGCGTACACCTGAAGCATGTAATCGTGTTAGATATTCTGACCCGGATAGACCCGCTCGTTTTCTTCTATTTCTCTCTCTCTCTCTCACACACACACACACACACACACACACACACACACACACACACACACACACACACACACACACACACACACACACACACACACACACACACACACACACACACAAAAAGGCAGAGTGGTTTTCTTCGTGACCGGAGTCGTCAATCGACGCATTTTAATATTTCATCCGTTTTCTATTTCAGAGAGATATTCTAGATGGCCGTCTGTGGATGTGCTGAGTCGGGAATGCAAGCATAAAAAAAAAAAAAACAAAGGAAAAAAAAAGTGGATCCCAAAAGGGTGAATGCAGAGGAGACACGCAGATTATCATGCACACTGGCTAACAGCAGCGGCGTGAAGGCTGAAGACGCTCTCTGTAGTCTGCTGCTGTGCGCCACTGATCTGCTCCGCAGCGTGAGACAGAGCAGACTCTCTGCTTGCTCCCCTCTCCTGTGTGCAGAGTTCAGTAGTAACTAGCTACATTTACGGGATTACATTTACTTGAGTAACTTTTTTGACAAAAAAAAAAAAAAGAAGTACTTTTTACTATGCTGTGCTTTTTACTTTTACTTGAGTAATTTTATTGTGAAGTATCGCTACTCTTACTTGAGTAAAATTTCTGGGTCTTCTGCCCTCTGTGAGTAACTTCACTGAAAGAACAAACACGTTTTCGCCAAAACATTCACCCGGCGCAGTTTTCGTTGGAAGTTTTATATTGGAAGAAATTTTCATTTGCCTGATTTTTGTGTTTGTTTTTTTGTTACTTATATGGATTTGTGTCATTTTCATCCTTGAAATATCAAAATATCCAATTAACTTTATATGTTGGTCCATCTAATGATCCAAACTCTAAACATTAAGAGATTGATCATTTGATCAGTTACTTTGTGCTTGACTTTTTTTTTTTTTAACCAAATACTGCTTTAGTACTTTAATACTGCTAATTCCTTGGATGAGTACTTTTTACTTTTACGTGAGTAAAAATATGTTGAAATCAGTGGCTGTTCCAGACATGAGCGACTTGGGCAGCTTCTTGTGCAACTACCACTCTACTGGCGGCAGTTTATACGTTTATGCTTTATATAAGAATGAGAAAGGTTGTATTTTATGCTATTTTATGTTGCAATGGATGCAAACTGATTTAATGCATCGTTTTAGATTCTAGAGAAACTTATATTAAAATGGGCTAAATTTTGGTAACTTCTCCGATTATTTTAAACCATCGGTTGGTAAGAACCGCTGTTCTCTGATGAAATCCAGGAGAGAAAAAAGAGGAAGATGCTATTTAGAATAAAGTTACTTTCTACAGATATACAACTCTTTAGAAATAAAACTTTTATCAACTAGCATTTTAAGTTCAACTTGAATACATTGCTTTACAACCAGTTTCCAGCTGGAATGTAAGTACTTGACTTTGTGTACGTCTGTATGAGTGGACTGATTTGTCTCTATATTTCTGTATCTCTACTGGATTTGTTTTCCTTACCAAATAGCCTAGGGTGATATTTGACTATATATAAAAACAGTTAATTAAAAAAACAAAACCGAACTGAATATGTCAGCTGTTTATGCCGCTACCTTTGAACATGGACTGGGACTTCAGAAGAGCACAACAAAGTTCAGTTTCATGTTTTTGAGCTATCCAGCTTCCAACTTTTGTCTTTTACGGACATTTGATTTGTTTAAGGAAAGAAACTACATTTTCTAGTCTATACTGGCAGCCAGTAGAGCTGACTGCACATATTGTAAAAAAAACTGAAATCACTTTGTACTTGTTTAAAAACGATAGTCACTTCTCGTTTGATGAATAATATTAACTCGTCGTAGCGACGCACCACCAGCTAAAATTGGTTTTAAAACAAAAAAAAAAAAAACAGCTACCAGAAATCGGTCCCAGAACTCTGACCAGGCTGAAGTGAGCAGATGTAAAATAAAACATTCCTGTTCGGTACCATGTAAACAAAACGTAGAGATTAGCGTTTAATCGTGAGCCTCGGTTGGCGCAGCTTGTTTGCTGTTTAGGGAAAATCAGCACTTTAAAAACCTTAAAACCTGCACCTCATTTCAGAGACGACTCTTATGACTTTGACAAACTGCTCAGGCATATTTGCATCGTTGGTACAAATAAAGCAAATAAGCAACATTTTAGCTCGGCTTTGCCTTTTCTTTTTTCCCTCCATTCACCATCTTTCTGTCCGTTTACGTCCGGTCTGTACCTTCACTCTCCTTCATCCGTCTACTTCTGGGATAAATCAGGTGGTGAGTTACATAACTGTTATGTGAACATTATAAATATCAAGCAGATTTTCTGGAACCAGTATTTGGTGCATGGTGATGTACGTATCTAATGGCAACCACTGCAGGACTCTACACCTGTCTGTGGTGCCTTCAGTGCAGAAGTATGCATTTCCCACTGTTAGTGTGCACACACACACACACACACACGTCTTTTTTTTCCCCCAGAGCTTTTGCAGAGTACAGTAGCCACATATTTGTGTGTTTGCCTCTCCTCTCTGCTCTGCAAACAGCAGGCCAGCTGACATCTCAGCGAGGATGGATTAGCATATCCAGCTACTGGCACAGCGCTGCGTGTCTTCTGACAGCTACCTCACCCCCACAAGGGTCGAGTGTAGCGAAGACACGGGTATCATCTCCAGGACCGAGCGCACGGAGATCACAGCGGGAAGGCGCAGGGAGCGGTTCGGGATCTCAGTGAGCGCGTCTGTTTTCATGACATCGCTGCGCGGCGGATTTAAAACGACCCGTGTTTTTATGCCGCCCCCCGTGAGCCTACCGGCAACTTCTAACGCGGCTTTGCTCAGCTGCAGTTTATCAAGCCACCATAGTGCAGGAATGTGTGTGAAAATTGCAAAAGAGAATGGATGCTGAAATGTTTTATATACAGTATATACTGTATAGTCTCTCTGGCTAAAAAAGACAGATGACCTTTTCCTGTTTTCAAGGTGTAAGGATTGCCAAAGTTATTTCTATTAGCTCAATGTGAGAATTAGTGGTGCACCGATTGCAGTTTTCTGGCTGATCGTCGATGACTGAGATTTAAAAAGCCTGACTCGTCAATTTCGATTTTGGCCAATATCAATTTTTTGTCCAAAATGTCGCTAAATGTAGGAAGAAAGTCACTGAGTTGGTACGTGATCTGGTGGGCCGGCCTGTCAGTCAAACCTTTCACACAGGAGAGCAGAAGAGGACGGTGGTAAATTTTCAGACCTTTGCTGAGGTAGATCAGATCGTCTTCACATGTAAATATCGGCCAACCAAAACTAAGGAAATCGGCGCAAATAAATGGGCTGGTAGATAAATTGGTGCACTTTCTTTTTCCCATAAGCATTATTACTTTCTACAGTTTAATATTTTTTTACACTTCTCATTAATCCTTGACATTATTACATGAAAGCTGAATAAACTTTCCCTGATTTAGGTCTGTTTGGATAAGCCAAAAGGCTTCCTATTTGCTAAATGCAAAAATACAATTTTGCTTTTCCTTTTTCAAATTCAAAAGCTTATTTACAGTTTCTTAGTATTTGGTATAATTGCAATAAAAATGGTCTGACTTGGGTCAAATGTTCCTGGTGTACTGCTACAGATTTGTGACGATGGCTTCCTACAAACAGAACTTGTGTGTCATGCCGCCATGCTCACACATCTTTTTGGGTTCTGCCCACAAACTCTCTCTAGGATTGAGTTCAGGGTTCACTCAAAGACACTGATATTGTTGACACTTTTTATAATTTGGTGTCCATTTGTGTAAATTCATGTGTTTCTTCAATATTTAAAAAAAAAAAAAATCCCCAATGACACTACCTATGACGCCCCCGCCACAATCTCCACACTTAAAAATCTTACCAAGTATTTTTGATCATTTCAAGTGCAAATATGTAGAAATAAGACAAAGCTAACTTATAAGCAACTTTTCAGCAAGATGTAAAAGTTTGTTTTAAGTCAATTTCTTAATTTTGTTCCACTGGCAGATAATTTCACTTACAACATGGGAACAATGTCTGCCAGTTTCACTGCTAGCGGAACTAGAACCTTTTTCATCAATATTAAGGAATTATTACCTTAAAACAAGCGCTTCTGTCTTACTTAAAAGTTACCTAGGAGTTAATTTGGCCTTATTTCAAGTGTATTAATGTATTTGCACTATAAATTAGACCAGAAGTACTTAGAAAGATTTTGTTTTTGCAGTGCAAACCATTTATCTTACTGTCTCCTGTAGAAGCGTCCTGCGAGTCCAAGATGCCGGACTCCTGAAGCGACCTGATGCACGAGTCTACGAGCTCCAGGCCAGTCGTCAGTTCCTCCTCTATGTCCTTCTGTCCATCTACATGTGCATAAAACAGTGAAAAGGCAATAAGTGATCTGTCTTCATCTATGTCAAGATTTCTAAAGGTGATTACAGAAGCACTCCTGGATTTAACCTGAGCGTACTTGGCATATTTTTCACCTAGTGTGAGTTCTAAATCCATGAAATCCCAGGTTATGTTCCAAAAAAAGATCTTAAGGTTTTAATAACAACTAGATGTTAATTTAGTAACCGTGGGTGTGACAATAAATAACCGACTAATAATTTCAGACTAAAAAATAAAAAAACATCAGACACATTTGGATGAGAACACAGAAAAGTCACATTAATGTTAAAAACTTGTCCAAAATAGTGTAATAATACAGCAGCCTCAATGAACTTTTCAAATTTACAACCAGGCAACATGTTGAAGACTTCATTTGTTTTTCTTTTTTTGGTTCCATTGCAAACAAGGCTTCTATAAAGTAAAATATACTGTATATATATATATATATATATATATATATATATATATATGTATATATATATATATATATATATATATATATATATATATATATATATTTAAAAACAGGTATAGGGCATATTTTTGAGAATGCATTCAGACAAGTGTTACTTTTTAAATAGCTTTTCAAAAAATGTTCAATTCAAAATATCTTAGACTTTCTTCTCAAGCAGAATTGAGGCGGTGCAATTGATTATTTTTGCTTTGTTAAAAACACCTGACATAAATGTGGTTTGGAAAAAAAACCCTTACTAAAAATAGCAAAGTCAAAGTGATTGGTTGTCATTGCAAATTCTTGATGATCATTCAAGGTTGACACAACCAGCTAAGGGTAATTACTTTTTCCCATAACTGTTATTGTCTTTTTCCTCAATAAATGTAATCACCATTTGACTACGTTTGTAATTTCTAAGGTTATCTTTGTCTGACGTTAAAATGTCGTTTGATCATATACGTGGAAGTTTGACAAAAGAGCAAAAACTGAAGAAATCTGTAAAGAATTTTCCTTAACACTGCCATCATAAACCCAGTAGGTCAAGGGTAAAAAGCTGATCATTTAGCAACAAATCTTACGGGACTGAGGTCCGCGTTGTACTGAGATACGAGCCGTTTGTCTGTCAGACAGCGGCTGATGGCACGGCCAGTGTTTTCCAGTTAGAGACGGCTGTCAAGGAAGATAAAAGCTTACAAATGAGTCTTAGCGGCAACATTAATCTCCTACAGAGATGGAAGGAGAACGTTAATAGTAGCGGCCTTAGTGGGAGGATTTAGGAGGCCTATTTTATTAACTTCAAGTGATGCCTTTGCAGGCCGAAGCCTCTGCCTCTATAGGCAAAAAAAAAAACACTTTCAGGACTGACTGCGATGTTTCATTGAATTGAAGCAAGGCTGATTTATTTGTGAGCAACGTGCTTTAAAGGGAGAGAAAAAAAATGGAGCACAGACACAGAGAAAGTTACACTAAAAACAAAGCAGTCATATATTGTAGTAAAATTTAAGCTGTACAGAAAGAGAAATTAAAAATCTAATTGGAAACAAAAAAATAGCCAAGATAAGATACAGTGAGATAGAAGATACGATACCATACATACCATACGACAGTGGAATCATTTTTTACCTTTATGCTACAGCTGCCGTAAATAGTCATGTTTTTAGCTGTCATTTGAAATTTCTGCATATTTCAGTGTTTGGCTTCCAGAATGCATTTTAAACCACAACCATTTAGTTCCTTATAGATAAAAATAACACAATATTAAAATATAAGGGGGGGAAAAAAAAGAGACCTTGAGGAACTCCTCGGGCTTTTTTATTATAACAAAGATAATATTTGCACAACTAAAAGCATAAAAAGCAGCAGCAGGTTGTGGACTTTAGCTTTATTAAGCTTAAGTGTAGAGATGATCAGAAATGTCATAACGACCTTATCCAAACAAATGTTATATATGCATTTTTTTTTAAACTTTTCAATGAGTTGTGAGCGATGACACGATTGTGGGTCTGATTGGAGTGCAGATGGGTTTATTGTGGAACAAACCGAGTCCGTCTCTGGCTGAGTGGTCAAGCTAGAGAACAGCAGGCCGGACAGTGAAAGCCTTCACCACAAAACCTCTGGGATCGTTGTGTTAGCCACCTCTTTGTTGGCAGAGGTCACCCAGTGCGCACTCAACTAATCAATCTGCTCTCCACATCCTATAGATCTGAGCAAGGCTGACAAAGAGGCAGGAAGACTGACCCAAGTGTCAAGCATGTTTCTTTTTTTTTCTTTTCCAACTAAAACACTGTCAGAAAAGTGGCCAAGCTCGGTGAGGTGTTTTCATTTGACTTTTAAATAATCTGGAGGCCCATTGATTCTGTCTGCCACTTGTGTGACGCACGCCCCATGCGAATAAGGGCCGGGGACTATTTGCTGAGTTTTACTTGGCTTTTACAAGAGGTGAAATGCAGGAAGAAACGTATGATTCGAAAACATATATTGCAACATTTTAGATTACCTTGGTGGTTCCAGCGAAACTTCTCATCTGCTGAGCTGCAAGACACAAACAATAAAAACAAAACCGGGTTAGAAATGTGCTCTACTTTAATTGCTATTGCACTGGATGTCAGTGTGATATCTGTACTGAAATGCTGCAGTATTTAGCTCAGGTATGTATGTTGGGTGCTGGAGTCTGGTCTTGTGGGGAGCTTTCTTTTGTTTTTTTCCACCAGGAGGAGCCATGAGGTTGCGGTCTGTTGGAGGGTGGTTCCCGCACACCTGTGCATAATCGGCATCATCACCGCCAGCATAAGAGGTGCCGGCGGCCGGTTCTCCAACGCTTGAGTGTTGACCTCTAACGGTACTCTGAGCCCCCTGAGCGTAGTCCTCTGTGTTTTCATCCTTGCTCCCAGCAACCTGAATCTATCTTTATATTTCTGCTTGCAGGAATGCCTCTCGTGGTGCCGGGGAGAAGTACCCCTTGTGAAACCCGCGTTCAAAACCGAGACCCAAGAACCTCCGCTGAAGAAACTCCGGGCATGCAATCTAAACTGGCCGAGACCTGCTCCTCACCCTACAGACAGTCTGACTACCTGCCCGCCCTCCAACGACTCTCCCATCTGCGACCTCAGAGAATCCTCCAGCAATTGGACCCCGGATTGGACTCCTCCTCCTCCCGTCAGCTTTCCAGGCTCCAGTACCCCAACCTCAGTTTCCCCCCAGCGGACGAACCTCACCTCACCCAGAAAGCTCGTTCCTGAACTAGTTTTTTTCAGTTCAACAACGGGGCGATTCTTATCCCGTGGCCCCAAGACATATCACATACCACACCAAATATTTATGTTTGAAAAAATAAATTTTATTTATCTGAGTTATTTTCCATCTCCTATTTGTGTCTCTCCATGTGGGTCAAGCGTGAAGCTTCAAACATGACAATGTAGCCTTTTTAAATTGACTATTTTCATCCAAATCTAATAGAACTACACTGAAATTTACTAGGAATAACATTACGTTGCCAGAGTAAAGTAAATATTAAACCTTCTAAATTGACATTTTTTAAAGTCATCTGAAGTGTGTTGCCAATTGGGAATAGCATTTAATAACATGGGTGCACTTATTAAAACAATAAAGAGACTGATTAAAATTCTTTTTTTTTCTTTCTTATTGAAGCACGTTTGTCTAAGAACAGTTTTGTCTTAGAAAAGGTTTCAGAGGAGTGAGAACAAAAACAGACAAAAAAAAGGTAACGGTAGTGGAAAAATATCAGTAGAGGAAACTATAAATACGAGATATGAAGAAATGTAAACATAAAAGTGCAGCATTCATATCCAACATTAAACACACAGCTCATAACTCTGTTGATGAATTCTTTCGGTGTCGATAACTACACGCCGTCCTGACAAAGTAAACAGTTTAAAGTTGCCTTGAACCGTGTTCAATTTAAAACTTTGCCGAAATATGGAAGATATCCAATTTAAAGGTTTTTCTGGCACCAGTGGCCTTTATTTACAGCATATCTGACAGAAAATAATCAGCAAAAGAGGGGAAGACATACTAGAGTCTTTATTAGGACTCATAACCTCCTTAAACGGGCGTAACCATCTCTACACCATGCAACGCACCAAGCTTAGCTTCCCAATTTTTGCTCCGCAAAAGTTAGCTGCTTGCCAGAATCATCAAATTTTAGCTTTATTGATGAAACCTCAAATGTTTGCCAATGAGGGTGGTATCAGATCTACAACAACAATCTTCAGTGTCATCAGTGTGGAAGTTGTAACTGAGTCAAGACTCAAAAAAAAAGAAGCTATTTTCAGTATTGGTGACATTTTAAAAAGTAATTTAAAAGGAAACTGTCCTGTCCACAATAATTTCATGTGTCACTGCCACAAGTCAGACCATACCTCCTGACAAGTGCAGGTTTTTTAGCATCAAGCTTCTATTGGTGAAAACACATAAAAAAGGCGCCTCTTTAGGACTAGAGCTGGTTTAATGATGAAGGGCTGTAGAGTCTCATCAAACTGAGAACTGAGAAAATTTTTCTGAGACAAAACGTTTTACGCTGGGACTGGTCAAGTAAGTTAATGCGCGGATTCTTGGACAATAAGGGGATGGTTGGCACGTGGAAAGTATGAGTGTGAAAAAAAAGCTCTGTTGGGTCTATGTGATGGGGAATGCCAGATGTGGTAGTCAATATGTGTTGGTCAGAACCCTTTAAGAGGGGCCGTGTCTTCAGATGGGAAAGAAATTTTCAATAATTGAGCAAAGATTTCCTCATGATTTTGACAAATACGCCAGAAAGACTTTTGGAAAATTGTGGTAAAATTGAAATTCTATTTACATTTCTTTTAGCTACCTCTAATCCATTCCCCCTAAATCTTTCCCTGGGACAAGGGTTTAACAACACCTTCGCAAGCAACAAATTTCACAACTGCAACGTCGGCAGTCGTGTTGTCTCTCGTCCGTTCTGCTGCCCGACCGAAAACGAAAGACCTAAAATGACAAACTCCATCGACTAGCCATAAACAGAGACCAGAAGCCGTTAAATCACCCCACTGATTGCCTCCGCTGCGTATGCGTGTATGCAGAGTGTGACGGACTGCGGCGAGTAGCAGAGCAGCACGTGTTAATGGAGCCCTCAGCCAGCATGGCGGCCCCTCATTCATCAGGCATTGTTATAACCAGAGACGCGCCCTGACATGTGTACAAACACAAGCTGTGAGGCGGACGCACGGCGCGTTACAGAAACGGCCAAATCCTAACGTCTTTTAAAACGGGAGCGTGTTTACGGCAGACAAACAGAGCCGGCTGGAAGTAGGATTATTATCGCCAGTCTGCTTTCTGTGAGGTAGCTACGCTAACTCTGCGAGAGGCCGTTTTCTCAGCGAAGGACAGGCCGTCCCGTCTGTCTGCTGGTGTCAAAACGTTGCCTCGGTGGTGGCGAGCGCCTGTTATTTCCCAGCAGCCGGTGGGAGACCGAGCTACGACCGAATGCAACATGAGCGCTCGCGCAGACACCTCGCTGCAAACTGTGAGGAAGGAGGCCAAATGTTGTTAACATCAAGTAGTTGCATGTAGCGAGTTGGCTGAAGGTGGGGAACAAAAACAGTCCAGTGAAAAAAGGAGAAATAGGAGGTATCTGTTCACACACAGAGGGAAAGATAAACGGCTTAAGGGGAGGGGAGAGAACAGGAGGGGGAAATCTAAAAAGGCTTTTTTTGGAAAAGGGAGACATGAAAAACACACAATACATCACATTAGTTACAGGTGGTTTCAATCTGGAGTAAAAGTTTAATTTCCAGGTAAAAAACACAGTTTCCTTCTATTTATTATTTGGTCCGACCAACTCAGCTTCTGCATTTTCAGTGCAGTTCCACAAGCTTCAGTGTCCTCTATAGGGACCTCATGTACAACAGCACAAAAAAGTCCATAATTGCGAAGTGCAATAAAAAAGAATGCATAGATATTACAATTTTTAATAAATGAGAATCTAAAAGAGTCTGTCCTACTTCGGTATGTAGCTCCAAAGGCAACAATTTGTCAAAGAACCTCTTGCTGCACATACATCGTCTCTTCTGGCTTTGCAACATGAAGAGGCTAAGATTTTTGCTCTTTTTGTTTTTTGAAAAGCGCAGATCAGGTTGAGTCAGATCGGATGGAGAGCGTATGTAAAAATCAGGACTCAAAACTGACCCCAAATTCTGTCAGCAATGTTTTGGGTTTTTTTTATTGCCACACTTTCATAAAGACCAGATTGATGATTAATTACATTAATTAATGTAAATTAATTAAATGTAACTAAATGTAATTAATGCGCTAAATCACATTTACCGCATTAATCATGTGCTAAATTTAATCATTTAGCGCATGATTACAATGAGGTAAAGGTGATCATCTGCATTTTATTTAGGGGTATCAGAGTGGATCTTAACACAAATGCATAAAATACTTTTCAAATTTCCTTATATAGAAACATTTTTGAAAACCATGTTAGTATGGTTCCCTTACACAATGCAGTTATTAATTACTTATGTGGAAAAGCTCAAGAGATGTAAACACTTTTGTGCGGCACACGTGGACGGATCGATCCAGGATATCGATAATATCGATACCGAGTCAATATCAGTATCGGATCTATAAAAGCCTGGTAAAATCTAAACTTTAGTTTCAGATTCCTTTGTGAAATTTTTAAATGACACTTTTCTTTTTAATGCAAAGTTGACACTTTTAATTGACTTTTTAATGCAGATTTTTATAGAACTTTGTATTAAAACTGTAATTATTGACCTAATAATGTAAAGTTGACACTTTTAATGGACTTTTAATGCAACTTTTAATGCAACTTTGCGTTAAAAGTGTCATCATTTACCGAATGACACTTCATGACAACAGTTGTAAACATTCATAAAGACTCCTTCACGTTCATGACAGGTGTTAAATCATTGTTAAGTGTAATGTCAGTCTTATGCACATCCCTTCAAATTTTTGGCATTGCGGTTTCTCCACACTGCCTCGGAGAAGATTTTGCTTCAATTTGCTCCCAAACTACTTTATTTAGAAAACATTTACACAAATCCTATTAATATGTGAATAAAGTATTTTGCAGAAACCTGTACCTTTAGGTTTGAGCAAAATAATTCAAAGGAAAAACACAAACACACTTAAAAGTCAAACATTTTATATCTCAAACTTAAATACAAAGTATTGAATTCATACCAGAGTATGCAGTAACACACCTCTTTATTGCATGGTGTCACAACACAGACCCAGATCTGAGTAAATAGGTCACCGAGAAGCTTCAGGTCTTGGAATTAAAATTCTGCTCTGTGAGTTCAAACAGAGGGAACATGTGGGACATCCCACTGAGGGAGATGGGGAAACCTCTACACCCTTTGGAAATCATCCAGCAAGTCAACCTGCCTCACCACACACCAGCTCGACCCTGTAGAAACATCAAAGTCTCGCCCCACTGTAAACCCAATCAGTCCTCACCAGACTGAAACGACTCACTGGCCTATTGACCCCAGACACAGAGTCAGTTTTCTTTTTCGTTTTTTTTCTCTCTCTCTCTCCTCCCAACACCTGCGAATCTGTTTGAAGCATCAATAGAGCCTGACAGAGTCATTAGCGGAACAACAGAGGACTAATTGACAACGCGATCAGTTCCCGTGCCGCAGGTCACTCCACGCCACAGCACCTCATCACTGCTAAAGATGTAGTGCAGCTTTTGGGGGCAGAGTGTGTGAGTGCGCCTCTGTTTGCGTGTGAAAGGAGAGGGAGGAGTGGAGGAAGGCACATGCAGAAAGAAAACAGAAAAGACGAGAATGACATGAATTTGTTGTGACCCTTACTGAAAACACTGACATATTGCGTAACAAACGGCGCCATAATCTGAAGCGGGGAAAAAAAAAGAAGGGACAGCATGCTATTAAACTGCTTGGCAACAATACTGGATTATCCTCAAAATGCCTCCAGCTGTTTTTTTCTTCTTTTTTTCCCCCCCAGAGCTGAAGCGACTGACCTTGTTAAAATGGGATGATAACATTGGACAAACCTTCCCTCGAGTGTGAAAGTCATACTAAGAGAAGCTCTGTCCTCATTTCCTAAGAACTGATAAGTAAATTAGGATGAGGTAATTAACTGTTCCTGTCTGTCACTATTCAAAGCCACAGTGCTCTGGCAAGATATTTGGAGAGGACAAGCAGTTTGTTGCATGTGCTTCAACGGAATCAGGAAAACAAAATGAAAGCTTTGATTTAAATTTGTTGAACTGCAGTAAGAAGCTCCAGGGTTCAAATTTGAGTGTTGCCCTGTGATGATGAACAGGCGAACTGTCCAGGGTTTCAACTGCCTCCTCTCAGATGACCACTGGAGGAACACGTCTTATGGAACCACATAGAGCTTCTCATCCCTGGGTCATGCAGCAAGGTTTTAAAACTGCAGACTTGCAAATCCAGCACTGTTGCCTTGCAGCAAGAAGGTCCTGGGTTCGATTCCCGGCCCGGGGTCTTTCTGCATGGAGTTTGCATGTTCTCCCTGTGCATGTGTGGGTTCTCTCCGGGTACTCCGGCTTCTTCCCATAGTCCAAAAACATGACTGTCAGTTTAATTGGTCTCTCTAAATTCTCTCTAGGTGTGAGTGTGCATGGTTGTTTGTCCTGTCTGTCTCTTTGTTGCCCTGCGACAGACTGGCGACCTGTCCAGGGTGACCCCGCCTCTCACCAGGTACGTTAGCTGGAGATAGACACCAGCACCTCCTGACTCCACTAGGGAAAAGGGTGTTAGAAAAAGGATGGATGGATGGATCTTAAGAGCCATCCTGACAATCTGGATGTTTTTAAGATTGTCAGAAGGAGAAAAATTGGCATAAAAATCTTTCAGTGTGAACTAGCCTTTAGGAATGTGGTAGAACGGGAGATTCCAATCATTGTCAGGCTGACAAAACTAAAGGAGCCACATGAGGCCATCATGTGAACACGCACTAAAATCAAACTCCCTGTTTATTATGTATGAACCTAAATCAGTGGTTTGTGAATCTAACATATAAATGTGACAAAATTAGGGAAAAAAAATTATCCTGCGATTACTTTTACAAATGCCTTTCATAAGCAAGAAAAGCAAGTGTCTATATTTGTGGATTCCAATTTTGGCCAGAATCAAAGTTTAACCCAAACGGTTGCAGCTCACAAAATTTGGAAAGCGCATAAAAGCCCCACCTAAATGCCACCTTTCTACAAAATGGCTCCACTAGACTGCGCCGCCTCTGGAGAAAGAGGACGCGTTGACGTCAAGAAGGAAATGAGACTCCAATCAAGCATACGAGTAAGGTAAAAAAAAAAGAGTCTCCATTACTGCCCCGGTGCACAGTTACCATCCCCAGTTAAAAGCCCCGCTTGATATTTTCAGTAGGATAATTGAACGCGTGAAAGAGCCATTCCAAATAATGATAAACTCCCAGTTGTACACTCTGACCTCATATTTTCAGCTCCACGAAAAAGGACACATTTTGATAAAAAAAAATTTGTGCCATTCTTATTCCATAGGTAACATTACAAATTGAACCACTGCACTCCGGCCTGCTCCACTGAAGGGCGACAAAAACAGGAGAGCGGTCAGAGAACGAGAGGCGCGAGACGGAGGGGAGAAATATGATACAGACACAAACAGAACAAAAGAGGCACATAAAGGTAGAGAATGATAGGAGGGAGGGAGGGATGAGGGTAATATGATATAATAGAAAAAGAAGTAAACACTGCAGAGAGGCTGAATATGATGGCCAGAGAGAACAAAAGAGACGAGAGCTCTGCTGAAGAGGGGCTTAAAAGAGCGAATGCCAGAGATAGCGATGAAAACCCTGTCATTTTATCCACCCAATAAACACATCCCCAGGCCCCGTCCGTATAATCCATCTTTTTCAATGCCTTCCATATTATCTGTTATCTGCGCTGACCACGAGGGCCGACCCTCTTGTAGAAAGAGGGCGAGAGATAACGGAGCCACCCTGAAAAGGGAAAGCGAGGCCGGTTCTGGCCGTGGGGAGGCATCCAACGGTGGCTCAGGTTGAGTCAACAGATTCATAAGCTAAAGAACGGTCTGCTTTAATTTAATAGGGGTCGTCTTGCAGAGGCTGCGTCGAAATAACGTGCAAACGCTCAGAGAAACTGAGAAACTTCTACTGCGGACTAAAATTGTAAATCATTTTTGCGTGATGTTAATTTGGCACAAATCGCCGGCTGTCAGTAGCAATATTTGTACTTGGCTCTGTCTCTCGCCTCTTTGATTCACGCCGTCACGGCTACTGATGCTGCACTTTTAAAGCATCTTCGAAGGATGCAAATAAGTCTGAATTAACATGAAAGGAAAAAAAAAGAAAAAGTGTCGATGTTAATAGACGAAAAGCTCAAAGCTAGTCCTTTTCTTTTTACATCCCAAAAACCTCATCAACATTCATTTTTCTGACTTCCTTTGGCCATCAATTACCCCGGCTTTATACATAATGATGGATATTGGCAGCGATGTCTGCTTCTGCTGCCAGAAAACACAGTTATGCTAACATTGAAAATGAGGTCGGTTGTCAGGCTGCGGTAGGGAAGTCTCGCTTCACATTGACACGGGCCAAGGAGGGAGGAATCAACGGACCGAAGATAGGATAATCGGTACGAAAACGGTCCGATGTGAGTTTTTTTTTTTTTTAAGAACAACAAAGTCTGGTCTGGCTACAGCAGAAGCAGATTAGCACAATGGAGTCGGGATAATAATGTTATAAAGGCAATGAAAGCCTGAACTGGCTCAGCACCTCTCCTTAATACAATCAACAGCTGAGAGCCCGTGTATACGTCTCCTTCTCCGGACTTTACCAGAACCTCTCTGCCTTTACGAATCAGCCACATGTTGTTTTCCCAACAAGCGCCGAACCCAGCTTGACAGTGAGATATTTAACAGCTAATAAGTCACTCAAGCAACCTGTAAATGTCTGCTGTCAACTCTAATTTCACCTGTGGGGGATTGATAAAGTTATAGCATATCATATCTTAGCTTAAAGATGTTTTGCTCAAAGCCCCCGTTTTGCTATTGGCTTAAAAGTTTATATAAGCTGCAGCAGCTAAAGTGTGGATTCCAAACTGCAATTTAGCTGTTGTTTGCAAAAAAAAAAAGTTTGTGTCATAGATCACTTTTTAATACCAGCTGACATTTTTGAAGCATGTAGGACAATTTACTGGTGTTGCTCAGATTAGTATCTATTTGAGGGTATTGTGGTAACATTTGCATATTTTACAGTGTACCGGTACTTTAAACATTATCTTGGTGTAACACCCCGAGATCATCACTGGTCCCCTTTTAGCCCTCTTTAAAAACTTCCTAGATAAAGCCCTGTTCAATTGTCTTAAGGAGGCATTTAATATAAATATTAATATTCAAGCTACCTTTAAATATTTTGAATATGAAATTAAACGTCACTCAAAGGTGAAACGCAGCGGATCTGACGTACCATAATAAATGTCGTTATTAATTTAAACTCAGAAGAGTCTCTGTTTCGTTCTAATTTTTCTCATTTTTGCTCTGTTTTTTCTGCGTTTAAAAAATTATTATTTTTTTTTAAATCACTCCATATCTCAAATCCATGAACCTGACACTGCTGTCACCGTGATGCACACAGAATTGATTATATCCATGTGATCAGAACCGGGTTACGTTTTCCTTTCAGCAGTACCAGAACATGCTGCGCAAACTCTGACTGGATGTAGGGAAAAACAACGACGTCAGTTTTCTGCTCCTTGTTACATTAACTATCCACCAAAAGCGTGCAACTGATCGCTAACAGCCCACTGACCTTAGGCAGGAGTTTGTCCTGTCTGAAATATTTACTGTCCGAAGAACTTTCAAATAAGGTTGGCAACTGTTTGGAGATGGATCTTGTAGCCTTTCACTGACACATACAGTACAGACCAAAAGTTTGGACACACCTTTTAATTCAATGAGTTTCCTTTATTTTCATGACTATTGACATTGTAGATTCACACTGAAGGCATCAAAACTATGAATAACACATGTGGAAATATGCACTAAACAAAAAAGTGTAAAACAACTGAAAATAGCCCTTATATTCTAGTTTCTTCAAAGTAGCAACCTTTTGCTGTGATTACTGCTTTGCACACACTCTGCATTTTCTTGATGAGCTTCAAGAGGTCGTCACCTGAAATGGTTTTCACTTCATAGGTCAACCTGCCCTGTCAGGTTAATAAGTGGGATTTCTTGCCTTATAAATAGTCATGAAAATAAAGAAAACCCATTGAATTAGAAAGGTGTGTCCAAACTTTTGGTCTGTACTATATATCTAAATTCATATTTAGGACCTTCTTATACTTAGCTTGTTCATTGCGTTCTAATGCAATTCCTCTGAATTCTCATCTCCCTTCAGTTCTCCATCTGGGCTTTCTCTCATGTAGATGGATTCCTCTGGTGGAATTTCAAACAGTTCTGTTCACAACTTCCAACAAGAGAAGAAGTTGTGAAGGATGATGTAGATTTACGATTACGAAGCGTAGTCCGCCTGCAGTTTCGGCAAAGTGAATGAAGCCGTTCTGTCCGGATTGGCCACACTTCCAATTATTGAATTATCGTTAACATCCACTTTGACCCTTTGACTGAATGTCTTGCAGATTGTTTTTTTCCTTGTATGTTTTCTTTCTGAAGCATGTTTGTTAACCTTATTTGTAACTGCTCCGGTTAATTCATCTAGGCTAACTCACTCATTCGTAATGTCGATTAAAGAGTGATTTTGGAGCTAACGATTTCGCTAACAATTTCTCAGGAACAGAAATGGCTGGTGAAAAGTTTGAAGGCAACTTTGAGACTAATTAGGATTAAACACTATAACGTAAGCATTAGTGGCGACCTTAGGGTTGCTAACAAATCTGTCCAAAAGCATGCAGCTGCATATCAGACAATTATATTTAATCAAATCACTTTTCAGTCGGCGTAAGATGTTAATAAGTTGTGAGGATACCAATAACTGTGGGGAAATCATTTATCTCTACTGTAACATATCCTGGCGGGAATTACATTATTATAATGCTGCTCAGCTTTATTCAAACGTAGTCACCTTCATCGTGTGTCCCAGCATTATTTACCTCCAAATGACCAAACCTGACGCTACCCATTATTCAGCAGGCGGCATTTCTGCTGGTACATTTCCATGGTGCAGGCTATTATGCGATATTACATTTACAAAAACAGAGATAAGCCAACGCCGCTCATAAGAAAGCTGAATATGACTGCCGAGTATCTGATAACAGCCTGCATTCTGCTACATTAAAATCCTCCACGGTGTATTTGTGTTGCTAAGGTAATAGCTGCAGCTTCTTGTTGTTGTTGCAAGCCAGCGGGTGAAGCCTGAACAGGATATGATCCCAAATGTGTGACCTTTAGAGAAGAAGAAGCTGGTGTGAGACCCACTCTGTGCAGGTCTTACACACTTTGGACTTACAAGGCCAGTTTGCTGCAGCAAGCAGTGTGTAAATGTCACAACTTTTTTTTTTTTTGGTCCTTTTTATCCCCAGCAATGAAATTGACAGTGTGTCTCCCATAAACCCTGGGAAAACTGCCCCATTACACAACACTAAGGAGCAAGCGTGACAAACCGGAGTCACTTCAGAGACCGATTCCCCCTCCAAGCAGCACTACCAGCTTTCTACACTTTACTAAACTCCTTTGCTCTTGCTATCCAACAGAGGACCAGCTACTCTTTAATCGCAAACACATTCCAGTTTAGAAGCCATCTTTGTTTTTTTAAACAATGCGGGGTGAGACGTTTGGGGATTTCAAGAGACAACTTAATGCAGATGTTTTTATTTAGCTTCTTTTAATCTTACACTCCTTCAGATGCAGTAAACTTACAATATTACTGCACCCGTCTACACTGTTTTAATTTACATGCAATGCAAACTGATACAGGTAACATAGCCTGGTGCTAATCAGGGGCTCACTCTGAATTCAATAGGGAATCTGTTCAATAACATCACAAGGTGTCACGATTGAAAGCAACTAAAATGGGGCCGCAATCTTCTAACTCAGTGAAGTAGTGAAGTGTAGTGTAGTGAAGACAAAAAGACGCCTTGTATAAGAAAAAAACTCCATTTCACCTTATTGTAGCAAAAAAACCCCAAAACAAATGAAAAATGAAGGGTAAGTTTCTGATCAGTTACTTACTTTCTACTTCAATTTGCTCTAGCAGAGTTTTTCTAGACTGTATGGATTAAAGTTTTGAACCATGACCAGAGCCTTCCTAAATAGAGTTTAAATGTTCATCTTGTACATGCATTGGTACTCTGGGGTCCTCTTGTAATCCTAAAAAAAGAAGTTTTCTCCAAATTGTGTCTCTTTTTTTCTGTTCGATGGACTCAGAGCCAGTCTGGTGTGCAGCTGGAGGTCAGACAATAGACGCCTGGGTGGCTCCGCCGATCTGATAGTATAATCGGCAAAATAACAACTGAATCAAACAGCTTCAGAAACGGAAAGACCGACGTTTTTTCTCCTGTGCATGCTTCATTTTCCCAGAGAAAGATGAAGTTACTCAAACATTGTGCATTCTATAATAAAATCCAGCATGGGGAGGATTAGACATTTTCCTGATGGCTGTAAGTTAATAAACTCAGACACTAGATTGTGTCTGAGCTGCGGGAATTTGAGAAACTTAACTTTTTTTTTTTTTTTTTAGAAAAGTAAACTCTGTGAATAAGTGCATAGGATTAACTACAGGTTTATTATTAGCTGGGGAAAGAAAAAGAAATAATAAGAAGATGGAGACATTTCTTGAACAAAATCCAGCTCCAATCTCAGCCAATTATTTTGGACTCACTTCAGTTTGATTCAGTTCTAGATTGTGGCCAGTAGCGTCCAGTAATAAAAGCAGAACTTAAGAATTGCCCGTCTGTTTTGCAATAAGTGCTTCTTCAATTGTCATTAAACTTCTAACACTCCGAGCCCAAATCGTCTTTTTAACTTCTACTTAAGAGATAAGTTTGGAACGACATTTTTCAACAATGTCAGGAACGCTTTACGTCAGTCTTTTGACATAGTTTTATAGAAACGTCAACTGCTGCCACGTTAAGGTTCAGCTGCGTCGCTAGAAAAGTAGAGAGCGACGACTTGTTGAGGTTGAACGTCGTCACAGAGGTCATTCTCAGGTTGCTCGGCGTCGCATGGAAGAGAGAACGTTGCAAATAAAGACAGACTCATCCTGCAGAGGGAGATATAAGCTGAGTTTATCTCCACCGATGAAATTCCCGTTGCCGAAAGAGGCGACCAAAGCAGGGCATCGGGCATTCAGCGGGGACGGCCGGCGCGGTCCAGACTGCCTATTGTGGACCTCTAATTACCTCCTGAGCAGAAAGATGGCCGATCCCAGTGCGGCGCTGTAGCCACGCGCTTTATCTTAGCCACTCAGATTAATTCAACCTAATTACGCTTTATGCGGGAACAATGGCTAAACGTTGTCGCTTTGTACAGGTGCTATCTAACTCGGCCGCATCTCATATCTCAAGAGAGGGCAGAAATGAACAGGTCGAAAATGTCAAAAGCCTCCAGAGACGGCTGAGCAGAATGAGTCAGAGTAGCCGGGCGGTGCGTAATGCATAGCAGAATGACATAATCGGACAGGATGAAATTGTTCAACTCAAGGTGGGCTGGAGTATGACCTTCTAGTGTGGCCTTGAGTTATGCACTGGATTTAAGAGCTAAAGACGAACTGAGACTGGAATTAAAGCCAAGGGTTCCTGCTTATGGCTTCTGATTTATAATAACAGCCTCTGAACTTAAGGAAAGAAGCAAAATCTAAAAAGAAAACCTAACCTCTAATTTTGCTGCCTCGTTTCAGGACTGGAAAATAATCCAGCAACAAGTAAGTTTCATCACTGGTGCCACAAATAACAAGATTTCCTAGAACTTCCTTTAAAATAAGTAAAATATTGCCCATATTTACAGTCGCATAAATAGCTATGAAATTTAAAATTTGTGTAAATGTGACCATCAAGATGAGAATGTTAGAAAGCACCAGGAAAAAAAATCTTTAAAGTTGTACCTTTTCTTTTAAAAATGCAAATAAAGACATGGATTGTGCTGCACCCATGCAAATCAAGCAGTTTGTCCTTGACAAATTACAAGCTCCTGATTATTAGGAGGCTACTTGTTTGCAACTTTGTGCCAATTTGCACTAATCATGACAGAATGCTTTGATCACACTTCTATTAAAATTAGGTGGCTGCACTTGTAACATGGATCAGCAGAGTTCCAGGATGAACCGAACACACAACCCTAAAAGTACTGTAGAGGGAAGAGATGCACGTCAAAGGGTGACAAAACTCTAGGTCAGGGGCGTCAAACTCCAGTCCTCAAGGGCCGGTGACCTGCAACTTTTAGATGTGCCTCCGCTGCGCCACACCTGAATAGAATAATTAGGTCATTAAGGCTCTGGAGAACTGATCTACACAAGGAGGAGGTAATTAAGCCATTTCATTCCAGTGTTTTGTACCTGTGGCACATCTAACAACTGCAGGAAAGCGAACCCTGAGGACTGGAATTTGACACCTGTGCTCTAGGTGAACTACATAATCAGCTGGTGAATTGGATTGTTTGTATGTTCTGAAATCCAAGAAGACCTGTAGGACTGACTGGCTTTTACACGCTACAACAGGCGTTAACATTAGCCGCCTAGTGTGTGATAGCGAAGCAGCCACGGATCGACACTTCACTGCATTATTAGTGAAGTTCAATGAGAGTAGTACATTTAAACATAGCTAAATTTTCTCCTCCCATTTCTGTCTGTCGTGGAACTTGATGAATTTGAGGCGAGGGCCTGCACTGGCAGAGCTAAGTGCTAGCATGAGATACTAAAGATAGTTTTAGCTGTCGATATTACTTTCTTTTGGGGTTTGCTTAAAACGGTAGAAACCTGTTTTACGAGTGTCATTTCTCATTGCCCCCTGCTTCAAATATATCAAGGTTGGAAGAAAATGTAACAACTATAACTTCAGGTAACCCCTTAGCTGTTATAATGACTCCGGTTTCCACGTGGAGCCATTGATTTACATTTAAGTGTTTTGGGGAGTCACAGGTTAAGGGTTAAAATCTATCTCCAGATAGAAACTTGAAAAAAAATCCACATAATTCAGGTGAGTGCCAATCTAATTCTTGAGTGGTACTGTTATTATTGTTTTGTTACATATTTTTGCAAGAATTCAGTTTTACTGTTCCCCCCAAATGCTGAAATTTGCTTATTTCCCCAATGGGTCTCCTACATACAACCATTTTGCTTCCTGGTTCAGTGAAGTCATTCCTGTTCATTCGAGTCTGTACACTGCAAAAACACGAAATCCTTCCAAGTAATTTTGATCTAATAGTGCAAATGTTTTAGTCCATTTGAAATAAGACAAAACTAACTTACAGGTAACTTTTCAGCAAGATATTAGGAGATTGCTTTAAGTCAGTAATTCCTTAATATTGATTAAAAAGTACTTGTTCTATTGGCAGATTATTTCATTTATAGTATGGGAAAAATGTCTTGTTATAAGTGAAATAATCTGACAATTGAACCAGTACTTTGTCATCAATATTAAGGAATTACTGACTTAAAACAACCTCTTATATCTTGCTGAAAATGTAGGATTTTGTTTCATTTCAAACGTACTAAAATATTTCGCACTATAAACTAAACCAAAAATTCTCGGTGAGATTTTGTGTTTTCGCAGAAGCATTTCTACCGAGACACAGGAGAAGCGGGAAAGAAACAGATTACCCCCCCCCATTTAGGCGCAAGGTAATAAAATAATGCTGCATTCCAGCACTGCAGCGGCAGATTAGGACAGAGGCAGGACAGTGAAGGTGACGGGAGATATCCATCTCGCCTGCTTCTGATGCGCAGCCACTGAGGTGAGGAGGAGGAGGAGTGGAGCTTCATTTCTCCCTCCGCCACCCCCCCCACACACACACACCCGGGGAGGAGGGAGAGAAACACGAGACCCTTTGAAGCAAGTGATTAAAGCGCAGCAGGATGAGGCGCAGCTCGCCATTTCTGCTAGGCCGTCCACATGCCCCAAACAAATGGCTGGGGGGAGAAAAGGAGGAGGAGGTAGAGAGAGAGAGAAGCAGAAGTCTCCCACGAACCACTAAATTGGTCAAACTGACTACCTAGTCTGCCAGCGTGGACGGCAGCCATTTTGACTTGGGGCCAGCAGTTAAATGAGGGGCGAGGAGAGAGTCATGTTGGTTCTCAGTGTGAGATCAACCAGTATTTCCAGAACCCCTCAGTGATCCACCCAGAAATTATGGTGCAAGGATTTCTGCATGCAATCGAGTTCAAGCAAAACTCACTGTGAGGAAAGTAGTTTCCAAAAATACAAACACATAAAAATATTAAATTACTAATCAAATAAATAATGATTGAACTGGACGTAAAATATAGTACATAAGATTTTTTAATATAGACCAACATAAAGTAGTGCCTGATTGAGAGGAGGAGATAAAATGACAAATTGTTTGTTTGTGCACAGAAAAAAATGGAAAGCATAGTGTGTGTTTTTCTTTAGCACACTGCACCCCTAAAATATGTCAAGTGTTTCAGCAGCACAGTGATGCATTAAAATGGTTCAGATCAAACCGTTTCCATGTGTCAGAACGGCCTAGTCAAAGTGAAAACGTAAGTCCAAGTGAGAAATGATGACAAAGCTTTAAAAAAGAAATAATGTTCCGAGCCACTTCATCCAGTATGAGAAGAAAAATGAACACTATTTTTCAGTGTGTAGATGTGCAAAGTTTGTAGAGACACACAACAAAACACTTGCAGCTGAAACTGCAACAAAAAAGAGCCAAAAAGGTCGTAACGCAATGAATGAATGTAAATGCCACTTTTTAAGATATCTACTATAAAAAAACAAGTATCTTTTTCCTTTTACCTCAAAGTTACGTGCAACTTTCTGCTGGCGCATCTCATAAAATCCCAGTAAAACAGATAGAAAGTGATGGCTGCAAAACTCACAAAATGTGAAAAAGACACTGGATGTTTCAGTGAAGAAATTATCATTGAGGTTTGGCTGGAAAACAGCTGTGTCACATTGGTAAGAGAACAACTGAAAAAAATCTACCAGAAGAAATTACACATTTCTAGACCAACTATCAAGTCTTTTTTTTTTTTTTACCCTTCTGGGATGTGAACGAGATCTTCCAGTTATCTGTGTTCGAAATACAGAGCCTGACTTAAGCTATAAATAAGTACAACTGTCAATAGACAAAAAAAAAATCCCCCCTTTGGGACAGCTGTTCAGAAGCCACTTATTAAAGAGACAGCAGAGCCTTTTCTCTCTGCACAAACTGAAGATTTGTCTTATAATGGGATGAGCGTGTCAGCTTTGTTCACAGAACGCATTCTGACATGCTCTCATCTGCTGCTGTTCCAAAACAAAAGAGAAGAAGAACGCCATGAGTGACGACGATGCTACGGCGGTGAAGAACCTCCTCTTCCAGAGAATCTATCATAACTCATCGCTCCATTGGAAAAGCAAGGTCTGATCTTTCTTTTTTTTTTTTTTTCTTGTAGCAGGACTTCTGATTTATGAGTCTTATACAAATAAAATACACTGAACACTGAAAAGGTTTTACATGTCATGTTGTGAACTTGTGGATTCAGAGACAGTTTTTGCTGTGCTGAACTGTTCCGTGCCATTTTCCACTGTGGCACAATGTAAAATGGCTAAATCACAATCACCATGGACACCTTGGATGCTTTTTTCCCCCTTTTTTTGGAAAGGTAATATGTTTCTTATATTGTGTCACACATTCACCTTTTTACATATCAGTAATGTTTTTGGGTAATTGGACAGATGCTAATAGCTCTAAATGCTCATTGTTGGTCACTGGTGTGATGAAGCGATGTTTTTCTGATGAAGCAGGTCCAACCTGGACAAACGTTTGGATGGAATTATATCTCAAATTGTTACCGATTCCCTTGTTTCCAATAAAAAGTAGAGGGAAATAAAATGTGTTTTTGCCCGTTTCAAAATATGCTGTTTGACGCAAACTAATTTATTATTATTTATTATGTTCTGGTCACTTTCTAATGATGAGTAGTCATGAAGTAGTTTAGTTCTTGTGTATTTATCACACACACACACACACACACAAATCAAACGTTTCTCATGTCAATTTTAGAGTTGTACTAGATTCTTTCTTTTTGGCCATTTCTTAATCAGATGAATGGATAACCAATGGGAAAACATAATAAATTATTAGGAATATTCCTTCCTCATTTTGCCTTTTTCTATATTTTTCCAAACACGCAAAACAATAAAATCAAATCTCATACTTTTCCACACATCATACACAGTATCTTCTCGATTCCTTGCAAATCATATTTTCCAGGCTTGCGTATTTTTTTAATAAACTATTTGGAAAGTTTTTATCATACAGCGCTCTGGGTATAAATATATATTTTTAAAAATCTGATCCCATTCCAGTAATTAAATGTTTGGCTTTTCCATCTGCTGCCTGTTTCTGTTGCAGCTTGTTTATGTTTGGGTCTTATCCAGACTATTTCTCTGTGTTTCCACACTTTCTCGTCAGACGGACAAGCTGAAGCTCTGATCGTCTTCTCTCTGGCTGGATAGATGTCAGATGAATTTTGCTGGCCTCGGACGCGGCTTTCACGCTCCGTCTCTGAGTGAGTGTAGTTTCCGGCAAAGCAACTTTGTTAAAATGGTAAAACTGCCAGCGCCAAAGGTAGCACAGATTGGACTGAAAGGTAGTGGGGCTGTAAATGCCACAGAAAATGTTTTTCGCAAGTTCTGATAAGTCTAACGGAAAACATCGAAAAGCTGTAAAAACACTACTTGCTTAAATTATTCCAGAAAAGCTGGAAACAGGCAACAAAAAGAGAATTTCCAAATGTTGGCATTGAAAAGAAAAATCAGTGAATAAGGTAAAAGAAAACACACTCTTAATATAAACGAATAAATACATAATGCATATTCCAAACAAACAAACCTAAATCTTGTATTTAAGCTGGCGTGTTGCAGACGAGGCTTCTTTCAAGTCACCGTAAATACATAACTACGTTTGGCAGAATTTATGTGCATTTATGATGAAGATTGCACTAAATGCACTAAATGCAATCTTCTTTGGTGGGGGTGTTCATGTGTGTGTAGAGACTAAGAAGGGTTCTTTTTTTTTTTTTAGAGCTTAGCTGTGCCAGTCCTGTCTCTGTTCTGCTGACAGATCAATAATACAGTCACAACTGACTGTGAACACCGGGAGCCGGTTAGCACAAGAAACACGCACGCACACGCCGTCGTGTTTTCATGACTTGTGGGGACTTCACATTGACTTCCATTAATTTCTACAGCCTAACCCTTACCATAATCCTAACCCTACAGCTAACCATCACATACCTAACCACTAACCCAAAAACAACAATTCCCCTCATGGGGACCAAGAAAATGTCCCCACAAGGAGCAATGGTCCCCATAACCCCACATTGTGGACAGAAATAGGTTCCCATAAAGATATAAAAACCTGGTACACACACACGCAGCCGAGTGTGTCAGATGGGGTTTGTCTGTGACTGTGGAGGATATTAGTCTTATTAAGAGCGTCTGGGCTCCAAGTGACTCGTGCTAAATTAGCGCATGTTTGTGAGTGTTAGCAAAGCAGCAGGTTAAGGGGGGCTTATAACAGGAGACTGGACCCCCACCGACACCCCCAGCTTGTCTCGTTTCCCCCTTTCAATCTTTTTCTCTGCTCTCATCCTGACTTCCCCGTTGTCTTCCTTCTTTTTTTGCATCAGCGAGCATCTCAAATGTGAAAGTCTTCCTCTTGTTATTTTTCACAGAAACAACAGACGTTTTAGTTTCACGGATACAAAAGCAAAAGTTTTACCTCGTCATGTTTTACGCGATAAAAAGCACCGAGTTGTATGACGTGTGTCAAACGAGATGGCCTGTAGGATCAATTGCCCCTCAAGAGGCGACATTTTGTCTGTTTTATTCCTTCCTTTGGTAATTAGGGCTGGATGATGTGGCTTAAAAATGTTAGGTTGTTTAAGCCTTAAATGATTTCTGATTTTTTTTTTCTTTTTTTTAAAGAAATAGAAATGGTAGAATGTCAACCATTTCTTCTGAAAGTTGACATGAATTCAAGGTCAAAATAAATAGAAGCCGTAAAATAAAGATGGCAGTTAACATCACTCACATTTCCTATCAGATTCAAGTCAAGACTCTGGCTGGGCTGCTGCGAAATATTAATATTGCTCCCAGTCAAAAAAAAAAAAACATGCTGATAAGATTGAAATATGACTTTAACCCTAAATCTGGTATGACTCATTTTGGAATAATGACTCATTTTGGGCTTAACCAATTTGAAAGCGTGAAATTTAAAGTGAAATTTCCTTTGAGTCATGTTTGATAAATGCAGTATTTTTAATAACTGCTGAAGGTGACATAGTAACTTGATTGTACTATAAAGTGCCACTGTATGCCTGGAAAATACACAACGTTTCTTCTTTAATAGATTTTTAGACAAAAATATTAAAATGTACAAAAACAGGTAAGGAGTTAGATGTTAGTCACAATTATCCACTACCAGATGAAGCAAGAAGAGGAACGTTTCCTAAAGATTATTAAGATTTTAACTCTTCCACGTCCCCATTTGTAATTTTTTAAACGTTTATGTCAATATTGGTGATTAGTTTGGGAACTAAATGGCACAATTTAACACACGAGAGTCGAACCTTGAGGTCCTATTAGAGCCGTTTTCTGACACAAGCAAGTCCTGGAGCGCTTAGCAAAGCTGCAGAGAGATTCACAGATCTGTGAGTCGGAGCTGGCAGCCGACGGGCCTGACAGCTTCTGGGTAATAGGCCCTCGCTGGGGCGGCTAGACGGGTCACATTTTACCGCCAGACGACTCATGGTGGGACTCGCCGGGCGCTGTGCTCGTGGCCAGTTCCTACACTCGCACACTTTCCACCCAGCCAGCAGCCAGACAGGCAAGCACAACCGCGTGAATCCGATTAGCAGACAAACGGTTCAAATGGCGACGATGAGGCGTCGCAATACTCGCTGAGCTAGAGCCAAGCCACCAATCTGAATGTTATTTATTTAAAACAAAACAAAAAATAATTAAGCAAAAGATTTTTTTTTTTAATGTGTTTCAATTGCAGTTATGTATTTTGCTGGACTTTTATTAAATGTTGGACCGAATTTCAGGAAGTGTTTGTTTTTATTTCCTCCTACTTTTACAGAAGTAGGTAAATAAAGGTTTTAGCTTCAAAGCTAAAGCTAAAAACATGACTGTGGAAGAAATCCAGGAGGACTGCGTGTGGTTTGAAAAGACTTCAACGGAAAATAACGTGAAACATGCCAGTTGTCAGAACCAAGCAATAAAACATAGCAAAACTGGCTGGATGTTGACAGCAGGGCCAGTCATGTAATGTGAAAGTCTGTCCCAGTCACTGACTGACTGACTGACACTGTGGCATCAAAAGTGATGCTTGGGTCATTGAATGAATCTGTGTGAAGGCTGCGGCTTATTCCAACAGATCGTTTTTACAGTGAAAACTTCTCCCATTTTGTCAAACAACAACCACAAACTTTGGTGTGGAGTTTCATATGTTAGACCGGCAGAAAGTGGTGAAAGAAATTAAGGAAAAAATGTTAAAAAAAAATTTAAAAATGTATGCAATTGACTGCCTTCAGAGGTCAGCTCATTGGTGAAAGGTGAAAACTTCAGCTGTTTTGTGAAGACTTCAGAGGTTTTATAGAGAACACCAGAGTCAAACTGCAGCATTAAGACCGACAAACGCAGCAGACGGTTCTGCAGAAGTTTTAAAGCAGAGGTCGATTATATAACCACATTCCAAACTTTGAACGTCTAACAGAGCAATGTTCAATTCATCAGCTGAAAGTTTTAAGAGCATAGGAACCACTGCAAACCTCCCAAGACTTGGTAATTCATCCATGCTGAAAAGGCTAGATAGGGTTAGCATCATTCATAGAAGCAGCCATTTTAGCAGAGATGCATCTGAAAGACCTGAATACAGGATAACCATCAGCTGAGGACTTCACAAATCTGGTCTTTATGGAAGAGTTATAAGAGAATATTAGATATCGGAGAGAGAAATGTAAAAGAAATTCCCCAGGTAAACGAGAGCAGACGAAGCGAGTCTATTCAGAAAGAAATCACTGAAGAAATATTTAAATAAAAAGCAAAGGCAACACTGATCGCATGGAAGCAGCTCATCCTCCGTCATTTTCGTTACATTTTTTTTTTTTATCACGGAAAATAGCCGAAGCGCTTGGAAATGCCACACGGGCTATTGTATTTTCTCATAGCGTTGGTCATATCATATTTACAGTGCCTCGGTCCGCGCACTTGTGCTTTGTCTGCGTTTGGAAACAGGAGCTGTCGCTCCATCGACGGAAAAAAAAAAGGCAATAAGAGTGACAAATTTATCAAACAAACACCAACGCGCCTCGCTAGCCAGAGGAGTTCCACAAACGCTGATATCATTACAGATTAACTGGATTTAGACGGCATCGACTCTCCGGTTCACCGTGTAGCGCAGCGCTTAATTAGTTTTGGGGGAAAGAGAGTGGATTCATTTGGTCATGTTTGGCAATTTAGAGACTGAGATGTTGAGAGGATGAGCTTTTGAGTGAAAATGATACGATCTCATTTGTACTAGATGTAAAGATGGACGCAACCTGACAAAAAAACCCACAAAAAGATCAGGGCCTTTCAGGGGGAACAGACCCAAAAATATGGTGATGATTCACACAAAACAAACAAAAAGAAAACTAAAAATCTGTAAAGTGTGGCACCTGTTTGAGTTTAGTCTGCTTGAGTCAATATTTTGTAAATATTGTCAGCAAGATTTGCAGTGTTTGCCTAATATTCTGTAGCTCTGCACTTGGACTGAGCCATTCAATCCCACTGTCTGGACCAGAGGTCTGCAACCTTTACAACCTGAAGAGCCAATTTGATGAAAAGACATCCGAATAAGCCAAATGTCACCTGAATTTTGGAAGACAGACAACATCCCACATTCTTAAAAGGTGGGGTTATTTAGACCCCACACGATTTTTACTCTATTGTGCGCAGTCTGACCCCAAGTGCGCTTTTAGGAGTTTTTCTTAAAGTGTGTGTCGTTTTGGGAATTGACGGTCCAGCAACCCCTCTGCTTCTCTGCTGTCAGACTGTGACATTTGCCACAGAAGCGTTAAAGAACCAGTGTTTTATTCCTATTTGGATCATTTAAAATACAGATGACTATAAAAGAAGATGGATTTCTTTTGATAAACCACATAAATTCCAGCCCGATGGCAAAGAAAACAGATCTAAAAGCGTGGTAGGTCATTCACTGTGAAAATTCATTGCAAATGTTGCAGGAAAAAAAAAAAAAAAAGGTTAAAAACTTGTTATTATCGCTGTATTTAAAAACATAAACTGGTTCCTTCTAATTTTTAAGTTTTTAAGAGACATAGGGGAAGGTCTATAGCGCCTCTTTCGGCTCTGGAGCCACAGGTTGAAGACCCCTGGTCTATGGGACAATTTCTGAACGAAGGTCCTAGCCCCATTTTAAATTCTTCAAGTGCTTCTAATAGATTTTCTTTCAAGACTGCTCTGCATCTCTTTAGCGCCATCCAACCTCCCATCAACTATTTTCAGTTTCCCTTTCACTTTAAGAAGTCTCCCCCCCACAACATGATGCTGCTACCACTATTTTCATGTTATGTGCAGCCTTAGCTTTCCACAACATATCCATATCGGTTCACATGGCACGTGAACCAGAAAGTTGAGTTTTGGTCTCACCTAACCGCTAAGCGTGCCGCCTACATGGTGGGCTGCTAACAACAGACTTTTTATGCCTTCTCTGTTGATTTGTGGTTAAAATCCAAAAGAAGTATGGGGAATTTTGTGGTAAAAATGTGAAAAAAATCAAAAGGTGTGACTTAAGTTTGTGAGCTGCTGTTGTTCAATTCATTCATTCTACAAAAGAGAAAGAAACAAAGACGCAGGACGGTCTGCCGCTCACTAAACAATACCCCGTTTCTAATCGAGTTAGCAAGACAGAAGCTTTAACTCCATCTGGGCGATGTAGAAGAAGAAAAAAATGTTTCTTTCTGGACTCTCTCTCTCATCCCGTGTTGCTGCTGTTTTAAATTAAAGCTCTGAATGCATCCCCTGTCAAAACACCGACGAGCTAAATACACGCAGCGGCTAATTAGATTGCTGAATGAGTCGGATTTTAGACCATCTTTCTGCTCTTTGTTGGTTCGCTAAACATGGAAATTACAATTCCTATAGAAGCGGCCGCGTAATTAGCTGGAGACGGACAGGATCCCCGCTCACTTAGCAGAATGAAAGAAGACAAAAGATGATGGGGCTGCGCGCATCTATTTGTGAGTCGGAGTGCGGTGGTAGGGGTTAGACGGGAACGGAGACCGGGCGCTGTAATCACTTCACACTGTCCTGAGTGGCAGGCTAAGTGTGTTAGCACCAGCGTGATGATGCAGTCTGGGTTCGGCTCAGAGGAACGATAAGGGTCCAGAATCATTCAGCAGCGAAAATGTTTGACAGCCTCTTGTTCCTACTGCACAATTTTATCCGCCTAATCACAAGGAAGGAGGCTCTAAGCAAAAAGAAAAAAAACCTAAAAAACACAACAAAATTGCCAATTATGACAGCTGCATAGCATTTTTCGTTGTTTTTTTTTTTTTACAGCTTTTTTGTTTTTCTCATGCCCAATTTCTGTATTTAATGGTTGATAAAACACCACAGAAAAAAGGAGCTTTGCTGTCTTAAAAGTTTGTTTTTTTTTCTCAAATGTTTGAGTCCTTTTAAACTACCGCTGATCAAATCAACAATTAAGAGACTTGACAGGATTTTTTTAAAAGTTCATTCAGCCTGGATTTCATACAATTAAGAACACAAGTTATAATCTTGTACTTTAATGTAAGACATATCCGTCATGGACAGATTTTAAAGTGACAAAATTACATCCGCTTCTGCATTTTCTCTGCATACTGACTATTGCATAATTTAACTCCCTAAATATGAAGTCTGGCAGTGAGGTTGTGGCTGGAAACAGCTGGTTTTTCTAAACGAACGGCCAGTTGTTCTCTCTCATTTTCAGCTTTCCATTGACGTCCAGAATATTTCATTTATCTGACAACAACAGGAAAGGCCTTAGAGATGATAAGAGCACATTGTGTTAGCGTGAGGTCAGCTAAGGTAAACACAATGTAATGATTAAAGTGATTTGTTTTGCAAAGACTTTTTCCTGCATAAAACGCATCAAATTAAATAATAATTTTTAAAAAAGCCTTAGAAATCTGTCTCAAGATATTTTTTCAAAGACAAATAAGCCGGTGCGTTGGCTGAGTAGTACAAATATTAACGATAGCACATTTAGGAATCTTCTCAATTTAACCAAATATCCCATATAAAAATATCCTACAGAAATACTTAATTTTTTAATTTTTTTTACCAAGGAATTGAGGGGGAAAAAAAGATGAACTGGTGATTTTTTAAAAACTGAAATAATTTTCCCTCTGAAGCTTTTCACTCAAGCTTGTAAAATGGAAAACATGAGCGGTTCGTAAGTTCATTTTGTGAAGAGAACAGGAACGGCAAAGAGAATAGCAAAAATAAAAACACGTGAACACATAAAACATAAAACAGGTGAACCAAATGCTGCAGCGTCACAAACACGCAGTTAAGTAAGCGCGTGCGAACGCAAGGGAACAAACAGGATGTGACACGCCGCCGGCTGACTTCAAAAGCAAAAAAAAACAAAAACTGTTTTTTGAAATGTTAATTCCCAGCGCACAAATCGGGATGCGCAGATCCGACGTGACCGAAAAAGCCAGTCACCTGCAAGAGCACAGACGACACACACACACACACACACACACACACATGTAAACACACAGTAGAGGACGCGGCAGGTGTCAGAACAGCGGCACAACACACACCTGATGCTAGTCATGCTTCCAGTCTCAGAGCCGAGCTTGCATCTCTCCAGCTGACTGGCAACAATCTGTCGTTCGGCCTCCAGCTCCCTGGTCAGACGTTCAAACTGCAGCTCCTGGAGACACAGAGAGAGAAAAATGTGTCAAAAACAGTCTCTATGTTTATTTACCGTCACATTTACAGCCATCCCGGAACTCGTCGGTTCGAACTCGCCGTCTGCGGCACATTTTTAATTGTCACGAAAGTGAGTTTGTGACGGGAAGACGGGCCAAGACTTCGTCGTGTCCGCCGGTACGCCACTGCCAAACGTCAAGAGATGCACAAAAAAAAAACGAAAGCTGGGACAAAAGGAGAAGAAGAAGGTGGGCTTCAGGAGGGAAAATGTGTGACTTTAAGTGACAGATTCAGGTGGAAAACATAAAGAAAAACGAAATCGATACAGTTAGACTGTATGGATTCTTGCTTGGTACTGTGGGCTGCATGTTACTGCAGTAATTGAGAAGGCTGTCGGTCCTTTCTTCACGTGTAATGACTTGATCAGTGGGTGCAGAGCAGCAAACAGTGGAGTGTATGTAAAGCTGATGTGATCTGAATAAAGAGGATCATTTTATATCTGAGAAATGAAACAAAAAAATGGAATTGGACAGGAATTTGATTCAATTCGAAGAATGTTTGTTTTTATGTCGCACCAAAATCGAGGAGAACATTGGCACACGATTCCTAAAACTTCTAAACTAAGGCTGTGTTTACATGACTATGATCCAAGGAAAATGTATTCCCCAAATTCTGTCGCTTTCGGTGTACTTCTGAATCTGCTCCTTAGTCGCATCTTTTCGGGCCTGCTACTGCCTCTAGTGGCGTGGGGGTGGTGACACAACTAATATAATTACATTACTAAATCAGAATACCACAACGTCTTTATTATTGATTATTTATTATTAACTCTGGCATTACTGGAACCGTAATGGACCCGTTCTCTCTCAAACTGTGCCGTTGTCAGAGAAAACATTCGCTATTTTTGCGTAAACGTACGGTAGAAGAAACACAACGAAACTTTTCCAGAAAAGTGACCAGGAGTGGAGAGCGTAACCAAATCCACAAATCTGGACTGTACCAGAAAGTAGCAAGAAAAAAATAAAATCCATAAAGAAAAAAAGAAGTGGTCTAGTAGTCAAAGTGCAGAACTAAATCCAAATCTGAATATGTGGAAAGCCCTCAGCACTGCTGCGAAAATAAATAAATAAATAAATAAATAAATAATTAAATAAATAATAATAATTATATATACAGTATATACCAACATTAGGACATGCTAAATCTAAGTTAAATTTAGAAGGTAAACATAAAAACATAGCCAAATTGTTCCTCCAAAATTGGGTTGCTTTTACATGAACCCCAGCTTCGCCCCTCCTTCCCCACTTAATTAAAAGTGTGACAAATAACCACTAATTACCTGATGCACACAAACAAACCGGCATCCAATTAGGGTGTTTGCGCCTGCGGCTGCAAGGTCCTTATCGCTGATTACACGTAACTGATTTGATCTATTTGGGCCAAATATCTAAATAAATAAAGGCTGGGAAAAAAAAAGGCAAACAGCAGCAACATCAAATAGTCTTGGGGATGTTTTAAATTGAGCAGAAAATAAGCAGAGTGTTTTTTTGTTTTTTTTTGCTTGTTTTTTTCCGTTCCGGCCTACTGCTGCTTTCTGGTGAATGGTTTGAGTTTGTGTTGTTTTTTTGTTTTTTTTCCGGGGCAATTTTTCTGGTTGGTTTACCAAACAAATGTAATGTAATCACTGAAAGAAGACAGCGACGCGTCGTCGTGGGAACAGGTGTGCTCAGCTGCTGGGAAAACAACATAATTGAAAGAGATCAAACTACAAACTCCGAATTATCTGGTGAAAAGTCAAAAAGCGAGTAAGAAAACACCAGCAGCAAACTTTCTTTTTTTGGAGACCTTTGCCCTGCAATCTCATCCCTTGTTAAAACTGAACTTTGCCACATGCAAAAAAAGAGAAAAAAGTAGAAAATCAACCTGCAATTAAAAAAAAAGAAAAAAAAATGAAGCCCAGATGGGGTTTTTCATGTTTGGTATGAGGCTGACCTAATCTGCCAAAGTAAACAGTCCAAAAATGTAAGACCAGGAAGGGGGGGATGTGTTTATGTGCTCAAATATGAAGGGAATGAAAATGATAACCAAGGGTAAACATCCAAAAGAGCTGATGATTTCTGTGTGATATGTCATTCTGGAAAGATACATGCAATTGCAAATGCTTTAAAACTTTTCCGCATTATTTGGCGTTACAAACTTGAATGAGTTTCATTTGGACTTCATTTGACGTTGGACACAGAGTGGTACGTGATTGTGAAGTGGAAGGAAAAAAAAAGAAATTACATCTTATAAAGAATTTTCTAACATAAATCTGAAAGGTTCTCATTAACTCAAGTGGGAGAGTGTTTTTGAAAGGACAGAGAAAGGAGTAGAAAGTAAAACGCGATCGCAGAGAAAAGAAAAAGTCTTCAGACGTCCTATTGGGAAACAAAGCAGATGTGTCAGATAAGACCAAAATGCCAAGCTTTCAAAATATGCTAAGCTAAGCTAACACCCAGAGCCTCCCGAAAACAGCGTCACGCGTTGAAACGTGGAGGAAGCGGCGCGGTGGAGCAGAGGAGACGGGAAAATGGACGGAACGAAACAAAGAAAACTTTGCAAAGAAACGTCAACCTCCGCAGGAGCAAAGCTAAACGAGACACACTTTTCAGTTTTTTTGTAGCACTCGATCAAATAAAAGAAACCAGTAGCAAAAAAGTAATATGAACAAAGACGCTCAGACTTGGTTAGAAAAGACTTGAATTGACCTCAACTCAAGATATAAAGGACATTAGCTCTCAATGCCTTACTAGTCTAATGTTTCTGCTTGCTACTGCTAATGGACTGCACGGTAAAAACTCTGAATCTTACCAAAAAATTGTTTTCTAGTTTTTGGCGCAAACTACTTACTTACAAGTATATTTTCTGCCAGCTGTATGGGCTTTTTTTAAAAATCAATCATTCTTGAATATTGACTAAGTTAATTCCATCTATAGATTTCTTTTTTCACTTTTAACATCTGTTTTTTGTTTTTGTTTTTTTTTTTTTACTTGTTTTGAGGAGGCCATGTTTTTCGCTGTGAAGCCTAAACCTGAATGACGCTTCGGGCAAACTTCAACGATCCCTTCTGTAACCAGGTGAAAAATGGGTACATGTCAAATGTATTTTGTAAACCATGGCTTGCTTTTATTTCACCGACTGGTTGTAATTCTTGCTTTTGTCAGCGTGTGGTGCTGTTGTTACAAAACGGTCTAAAATTACAGGAAGTAGAAAAAAAATCCTCGTTTATGTAGCGTGGCACTCCAACTGGTAAAACGGAAGAGAAGGACATTTTTCTTGAACCGAGACTTGTTGGAGAAGACGACTCTATGGCCACATGAGCGAAGAATAAAGGTGTTCAAGGTGCCACTGCTGTTTGTTATATTTCAGGTTATATGCGAAGTTGCGTTGCTCCTCTGTTGAGTGCTAACAGTGTTGTTAGCCCGCCATTTCACTGAAGCTAAGGCTTTCTACTGATAAAATACGGATCATTCATTTCTTCATATATTGAACCTCATTCTTTTCATTTTTTGCAACTCGGAGGAAAAAAGTGTTGTTGGTCTTTTTTAACTAAAGAACCCCTTTAAATTGAAGCTCCGTGTGTTTAAATCAATAATTCTTGAATATTGACTAAAAGTAAATAATTCCATCGGTAGATTTCTTTTTTTCCACTTTTAAGACGAAGGAACACATCTGGTTTTATATATATTTTTTTTAACTTGTTTGGAGGAGGCCATGTTTTTCGCTGTGAAGCCCAAACCTGCTTCGGGCAAACTTCAGGGTTCCCTTCTTTTACAAAACCATTTTATTCTAAAAGACTCGTTCGCGTCGCACCTTCACGAGTCAATTTGCGAGTTCCACGGTGATTACGCAGCGTATTCCCCTCGTTTACGTGCAGACGTGCCAGCAGGCACAACTCTCACATAGAATTTGATACATAAATGCACCAGCGTGGCCTCTGAAGTGCAGATAAAATGACACGACCGCCGCTTTGTCAGGTGGTGAGTATTCAAGCTCTCTTGAAAGGGGGGGACGAATTGCAACAGATACAAAGAAAAGACAAAAAGAAAAAAGCTGCCAATCGATAAACTGCGAGGAACCAGCAGGACGGAGGACGCGAGCCGTGTTCGTGCAAAAAGACGTTTTATTTTCATCGAAACATGTTGCTGGCGTCGTACGTCCAAACTTGTGTTTGTTGCAACCGAAAAGCCTCCGAGAGCCACACAGTTGCGTGTCGACATCACCAAAGATCCTCGCAATCCTCTGCCAGAATAAAAGCCAGTCCTGGTAGCAGAGGTACTCTCATTTGCATCTTAAACACCACAGCATGAAAGGGGGGAAAAAAAGAAAACAAGCACAGCGCGCTTTCCCCCCTGCGAGATCTGACTTTGTACGCTTCCAAATCAATCTAAACTCCCTAATCGACTGATGTTAAGCCCAAGAAGAAAAACGAAGTCTACTTCCAGTGCAACATCTAAATAAAGTTTTTTTCCCCCTCTTTATCTTGTTTTTTTGTGTTAAATCAGCTTATTTTGCTGAGAGCAAATACTGACACCAACTCAAACACAATCCTTAAAAAAAAAAAAAAAAAGCCACAATGCAGTGGATCGCTCCCTCTTTTTTTTCCCCCCTCTATGCCTCTCTGATCTCTGCTTCATAGCTGACGGCCAGACACCTGTTACTGCTGGAGAAGAAGCCAGGACCTCATATGCAATCTCTTGCTTTTCCAAAATTAAAGCAAAACAAAAAAAACCAGCAAAAAGTCAAACACAGAGCAAAACCTACAGAGCGGATCAATTCAAGCTGCAAGAACACGTAGCCTACCTTCACATGGACCATAATGCAAAAACAGGCAGAAATTCACAAAGGATCCTGCTGCTGCTTCTCTGAGCTCCCATCTGTTCGGCGCTTTTTCCCTCCGCTCCAAACCCTCATCTATCCCGCGTCGGGATGCAGCGAGCGACAGAGGCGGAAAGAAAGAGACTGAGAGACCACAAGTGTCACTTGAGCCGACTGCAGCTCGGCCCCCTCGCCCCCTCTTCGGCCCCCCACCTCCCAGTCTCTGTGTTTCTTTCTCTCTCCTTGCTCAGGGGCCATGAAGCACACAGACACACACACACATGCATACAAAAAAAAAAAAGAAGACGAAGACAAAAAAAAAAGTGCACATACACACCTACTGTTCAGTCAGCCACAAAGATCCCCATGGCAACGCAGCATTTAGAAGCCCCGTGGCATTATTTATGCAACGTTGCATCACAAAAGGCCCTCCCACCGGCTGGTCCCTGCCAAAAAAAAAGAGCCCGCCGCTCCACAATCACTCCCTGCCTCTCACACTAGCTCCTTCTCCCCTCTTTTCCTCTCTAACCAGACCATCTGCACACACACACCACCAACCACCCTTCTTCCTTCCTCCACCTTCTCTGCATCCAACATCACTGGAAAACAAGGAGAGATTTTTTATTTTTTTGAGGAGAGGAGGGGGCAACCAAGAGGGGCTGAATATGCATGGGAGGCCCACACTCAGACTCATGCCGACACAGAAACATGCTGACACACACACACACACACACACACACACACACACACACACACACGCGCGCGCGCGCACGCCGGCGTAATACTCAAAACGCTCACGCATTTGCACTGCGTTCTGCCTGAGTGAAATTCTACGAGTGGAGAGGGGATGTGGGGCAGAAAAATACAAGAAATAATACAGAAATATATCGCAGATTTGCTGCAGGAAGTTACGAGAAAAAGTTACATGTGCAAACAGAGATACATTTCAGACGGTACGTTGAAAGATAACGCTCGGGTACAGAAAACAGCCGTTCTTTCACAGCGCATTGTGAGAAGACGGAGCAACTGACAGAACTGTCAGCAACGCTGGGGATCTTCAGAAAGTCAACACCAAACTGCTGTGCAACGGTGCGCTTAAATAACATTAGCATATGCTGGACCTCTGGAGCGCAATATTTATGTGCACTTCCCCAGGTTCAAATCGGAAGAGTTTCCGGATGCTTTGCAGGTCGTTTGTTTAAATATGAATACAAACAATGGCTGGACGCAGAATTGTTCTACATGTTTCTATAAGAAGGTTGTGAAATTTGTAGAAATAAACTGTTTATTTCCATCGCTAACCCTTGTGATCTCATTAGACCAAAGGCATACCTATTAATGTACAATTTGTGAGCATTTATTTGTGGATAAAATACACATAATGATTGGCTTAACTCTGAATTCTGACTTTTAAGGCAAAAAAGGGCAACATTATTCTGGAATGAAATTATATTGTATCCTATATATATATATATATAGTTTCACTGTTTTTCAGCTCAGCAGAAACAACAAACTGTTTGGTGATTAAAGCCATAACAATAATGGTTGGCCAGCCTAGTTGTGCTAAAACGCAAAACTTTCCAATTTAAAAAAAAAAACTGGGCGGTCCAAGTGGTCAATAATGCAACACAAAAATTCAGAAGTATGGGCCAAATTTGGTTTAAATATGGCTTGGTTTAAGAAAAAGGTTGCGAGAGTTGCATGACTTAACAGTTTATGCCTGTCGTATAATCTCTGTTTTCACAACATGAAGAGAAAACCGTGCGTTGCTGACAGAATTTGCACCGGAGCAGATCAAAAATCCCACTGGTTTTGTGAAACCCTCCCAACTAGAACAAACTCAACTCAAAATTCGGACGTCAGACGGACAGGTCACTGCAGCTTGATGGCTGACGGCTACTTGCTAACGGCAAAAATACTCCTCGGGTTTCTTTGGTCCAAGCAGTTAAATGTCAGTGTTTAATCAAACCAACGGTTCCTGTGAAGCAGGTCACGAGTTCTTCCTGAGGAGCCGAGCTTTCAGATCCACAACTGCTGGTTTAGCACTCTGTTGTTCAGGATTATAGGCTAGAGTGACTAGACTCGAGTTATTCCTTATTAAAAGGCACATGACTTCTGGCAGCGAGTTTGCTATAAAGGAGCTGAAAGAGTGAGAATGTTTTAATGAAAGTAGCATAATCTGATGAGAGAAAGAATGAACATGCGAAAGTTTTACATGTGTACGGCAAGCAGCTATGTAGAAAAACACAGCAAAAATAATCAGTGTATTTGTAGGGAGCAGAATATCTAGAATATCAGACCATTTGCTACTTAACTATACTAAAAAACACAAACCTGAAGCTCCTATGTTTCCATTAAGAAAACACAGCATTTTCAGGGAAACTTTTCTCCTTTTTTTTCCATGTCAGAGACACTTGGCCTGAATCCAGAGAAACATATTCATAGAGATTAGAAAATCTTTCTGCACTGGTCGACATTAAACCAAGCTACACTGTCAAAGAGAGCTGGAATCTCTTTGAAGAACTTAGGATTCAAGTGAAGATAAAAAATAAAAAAACAAAAACCTAATGCCACTAATGTGATATTTCAGTGGGAAAGTCCAAAGAACTATGGACCAAGACACAAAACGAAACACGGACCAACACAACCACCTTTAGCTCATGCCTGAATCTTAGCATATTGAACGTTCAGACGTAGTAAGAAAATCTGAATTTGATCCATTATTATTGTTTTTTAATAACACTTTTAAAGGCAACTGAGACAGCTTTACACCTGTTTAAAATGTACTGCACAAAAGCATTAGTGCAACAGAAAAAAAAAATACACTCAAATTTTCTTACTTTTTGAGTAAACTTTATTAAAATGTGCCTACAAACACACAAGCAGTAATGACAGTTCACAGGCAACAAAACGAGTAAACAAGAGTTCAAAGTCGGTGAGGTAAACGACACACACCGCAGAAGATAAGCAGTGCAATAAAGAAAGGAATTTATTTTAAAGAAAGTCATGGCAAAAAAATATGATGTGCTTCAACGGGCAGGAGGCGGGAAACACCCTGGATCGGGTCAATCACAGGGCAACGCAGAGGACAAACAGGACAAACGACTAAGTACTCACACATCATATATCAACCTAAGCAAAGAGACCAGTCGTGTTCTTCGACAGTGGGAGAAGTGGGAGTACCCAGAGATCCCCAGAGAATATGAAAACTCCACGGAGAAAGACTAATAAAAATAATAGCCAATATGACATTTAAATCAGAAGTACATGGAAAGCTTAGCAAACTTATCGCTGCCTCTACAAGTTTTAGGAAGTCACAAAACGAGCGATCAAATTTTCTGCCTCTGCCATTGATATTTGTGTTTCCAGCATACTAAAAAAAGTGCTTTGTTGGTAAAATTAGTTTTTGGTCAACGGATGAAAGGGAACGTGCAGATTTATCATAAAAACCAGCATAAACGTCCATTTTCCTACCCAGATACATCCTGGCTCGAAATCAGACGCCATGGTGTCCCGGCGGGTCCGAACTGATGAAGCCAATTTCACTCCTTTTCTTTTCCTTTAGCTCACTGGTTTAATCTCTAGTTCTCCCTGTGACAATAAAACCACCCACCTGGTGCACTGGTGTGCACCCGGCACATGCAAAACTCAACTTGGCGGTCATTTCTTTATTCAAATTTGACTCGGCTCAGTTTACATAGCTTGTGATCTGCATCTGAATGACTTTCTGAACAGCGCTGCTGCTGCTGCTGCATAATGGATTCGGCAGAACTGTGATTGAGTACGGCGACTGCAGTCGGTCCAGGAGAGCGAACGGCAGGAATGAGTGTCCAGGTGGGCAGACCAACGATGAGTAGATTTATTTCCTCTGTCTGCAGAATGTGGATAATAACTAAAAATTTGACATTTTCTTACAATGAATGCAAGGTGTGTAAATCTAGTCCTTCCCAAATCCACCTCGCTTTGCAAAGTTATTATTATACCATATAATCATTTTATTATATGGTATAGTTTTAGGGACCACAAGCTTATTTTTTTTTTCGGTACAACACAATGTATCACATTAGAAAAAATGATAACTGCTTTTCAAAAATGTTTATTTTTCAAATAAAAATCTTAAAAGCGAACATTTGTATTCAGCCCACTTTATTGTTACACCCCCTAAAATAATTACTTGCAAAGAACTGTAATGTTAGAATCCACATTTTTCTTTTCTTTTATTTCGTCTCTGTAGTTTAATTTACAGCCATTAAATGTGTCACAACTAAATCTCCCAACTGCTGACATGCGCTCTACTCAGTTTTCTGTACAAATCACTTTTTTCTTTTTTTTTTACTACAAATGAATTCCTTGAAAACTAAATAATGAATTTTTACAACAATCAGGTTTCTAGACGTACTTTAGCCATCAGTTACAATAACGGAGCAAAACCAAGTGGTTTCCTAAAGCGATTGGCATCTAAATATTCTGTTGTTAGATAAAAACCTGGAAAATTACTAACCGTTTAGCTTCATTCCCAGATTGGCTAAAAAAAAAACACAAATAAAAAAATAAATCGGTGACATCCAGAGTTTCTCTGGCCATTAGAAGGAAAGGACAGGAATTAACCTTGGCTCAACGAGAATCTGCTTTAATAAAGTCCTTGTCCACAAATTGCATTACTAAAGATTGTTTCCACCACCAACTCCTACTGGAGACTGATGGAGGAAAGACAGACAGCCATGCTGCCCGCCCTCACCACAAACATCATTATGGACATTACTGAGGAGAAACAAACAATTCTGGGACAGTGGCTCGGACTGTGTACGTGTCCTGTAGCTAAAGCCGTCTCCCTCGTCTCCCCAACGCAAAGTGGTCTAATTGGGCCCCGTGGTGTTCGTATGGCATTTAGAGCCTTCAGATCGGTGGTCCTGTTTTCAAGGGAAAATGTCACAGTGGCTGTACAAGCTAAGACCGCTGCAGCCTGGAAAATTATTAGATACAGTGAGTCCATTTGGTAACAATGCTCTCCCCAAGGCAGAGAGAAAAGAAAAGCAAGTTTGAGGAGGTGAGGACAACAAAACAGAAAAGATGGAAACAAGACACTTCATTTATTGAGTTTGTTGCTTTAGCTGCTCTGGAAAAGACTACAATTTATTTCATCTTGATCAAGTAAATTTGTCCAGAAGGACTTTCAGTTTGTCAGTCTATTAATGTGCTTGCCTTCAATGCTGTACTTCAAGTATAAAGAAGCAAGTTTGACTCAAAGCAGCTAAGACCTGGGGGTGAGGGGGGTTACGCATCCTCCTATAAAAACCTGAAAGATTTGTTACTTTTCAACTTGGTGTCAACTCTGAGCTAATTGCTTGTTTAAGTGGCACTGGTTTTCAGGTGAAGGCATTTCTGGACCTGGCTTGCACCAGGTTGCTTGAGGCACTTTGTGAGAAGTGAATTTGGGATAATTGTGTCGCTTTCAACTCCATGCGGTCCTTCAATACCAAAGAAAAAACAGTGTTTGCATTCTTGGCAGAGGACCGAACTTGGACTAAGCGAAAGGTGGACTCGGCCCCTCGTCATTGGTCCTGTTTTTAGTGCTTACTGAAGTCATAGAGAGAAGGGCACCTATACAAGCCATGAACTTCTCCATGCACTGGAGTGGTTAGCAGCAGAGTTTCAATCAGTCAAGAGCAGTTTGGAGCCATGGTTCACCAGAAAACCGCTGGTGAACAAGTCACCAGTCACCTGACCTGCAGGTTTCAGTTTCTTCCTCAAGTCTAGGAGATCTTTGAACTTAATGTCTTGGTGATGAGTGATGGTAGACTAGGAGGGAGGAACAAATGGATTATTACCTTGCCTTTCAGGAGCTTTTGTCGAAGCAGAGCTCCTTAAAGAGCAGCTAAACTGAAGCCACAATCAACCAGATGTTGACATTTAGCTGAGCCACAGTTTACTTATTGCCTCAATAACTAAACATTCTCTTAATTTAGTTAACTTAATCGTGATTTAATTGTATCGCTGAGACGCATTTAACCCTTATTTTCAATGTTTAATCTTATCTCAGTTCTCCTCAAATCCACTAAACGGGTCATTGCTGCCACTAACTGAACTTATCTGTTTACCGCCGTTTCCCTCCTAGATGGAGCCACGAAAAGAGCTACTGCTAGCACGACCTCTGGGTTTTTTACTGACTAATTTAATTCCAGAAAAACAACAGGCTTCTTTGCCTGTTGTCTTTAGCACGCAATGACATAATCAGCATCCACAGATAGACTTATGCTCCCGAAACTTCAAGCTTGGTTTCTCGTCTTTCGGACGTGTTAGCCATCTGCTCTGTCCTCTACAGAACACGGCCCACCACAAGAAAATAAGACACACTCACACACTCTGTCAAAGCTCAGTCGCCCAACTATTCCTTTACGCTGCCAAACGACGCATCAACAGGGAGAATAAATTGCCAAATGAAGAAGCCCCTTCACCCGCCATATTTCACTGCTCTCTCTCCAAGCGCTGCTGTCAGCTTTAAGCTAACGATAACTCACATGAACTCTTAGCCAGATGGATAAGACACCAGCACACAAACATTCTTTGCTTGAGGTAAGTGAGATTGCACCTTCGCTTGGCATTCACTTCCCTGGTCACTGTCTAATGTTTTAATGCTCTCTGCTCCTATGTACACTGTCACACTGCCAGCAGTTTTTAAATGAGTCTAATGTGTGTGTTTGGCTGATAGTTGTGATGCAGTTCAGCATTTGTTCGGCCAGATGTTTGGTCAGATATATTTATTAAAAACGGCGTCTCCTGTTGTGCTACGTGGAAAGAAAACTGCAACGTGCGTCGCTTTTGTCCTGCTGTTAGGAAAAGGGTCGAGTTTGACACGTTGTTCACAGCTGCATTGAAGAATAGAGGAGATGACACAACATTTTTACATCACTTTATATATCTGGTATCACTTTAAATTCAAAACTACAACAAAATATTAATTTTAACCCATATGGCACAGCCCTACTTTAACTTAACAAGCAACTGCCATTAATTGCCATCAGTAACTGGACAAGATCGTTTCTGCCCCACTGACCTGTGACGACTTGCTTTAATCCAGTCATGTTGGAGGGTTTTTACAGCGTGAACCAGTGAGTGAACCTTTGGCTTTGACTAGGCCATTCTGAAACCGTTAGTTTGTTCTCTTTTAGCCATTTAAAGGTGGATTTGTCATAAAGCTTTAAAGCTTTCATATAACTCAAGTGCTCTTAAGCTGAAGGTCACAAAAAAATGGAGCGGCATTTACCTTCGAGACTTTCTTGTAAACAGTCAAATTTACAAGAAATTTTACTGTTCTATTCAAGATTCTATTCAGCATCTGAATAGAACCTTCAGATGCTAAAGATTCTATTAAAGTGAATTATCAAATCTAAATATCTGGCAGTAATTAGGCCCAGCAGGTCATGAAGTTGGATTCAGCTTAAAAATTTGATAAATTACTATTAATTCATGATTTAACAAGGGAATTAATTACTTTTTATTTTAAACAAATGAGACGGGGATTGTTTGAACAGTATTTTTCCCCTTAATACAAATGTTTACACATTTATAAATGTGTTTGACAATCAGAAACATTTAACGGAATACAACTACTTTTAACATAGTGCGTGAAAAGCAGACAAGTAACGTTACATCAGAAAAACTGAAATTAAAACTGGGCTGTCACAGCGAAGAGCAGACATACAGGAGAAGGAGCAGTTCGTCTATTTGTCTGATGTCCTGGTGTCCTTTGTCTGATTGGAAACGGCACACAATGTGAGACTTTTACAAATGCCGACACCTTGTAATAAATAAAAAACCGGGGATGGAAAGAACAATTCTTCCCCAAATCCTTCCTCTCCTCCGTCTTTCTTTATATATTTTTTTTTCTGCGTGGCCCCCAGTGTTCGATGTAAAATGAAACAAACATTTGAATCACTCTCAGAAAACTTTTTTATGAATATCTAACTTTGAAGAGAACTATATTTGGTATGTTAATGAGAAAGGCGAAGATGCTAAACAAATCTTAATTAGCTCCCAATAAACAAATGAGTAGCGCAGCAGCGAGTGGGAGAAAAATACCATTTGGGAAGGCAGGGACGCCGAGCAAAAACTGAAATAAAGAGCCTAATGAATAGTCATGAGTCTTTATATGTGGCAAAAGTATACCCATCCAATATAGTTTGTGATAAAGACAAATTACAAATGGGTTTGGAGTTAAAGTTTGCACACAAAAAAAAGTACAAGTTCATAATCATGAATTTAATTTCTGGATATGTGAGATTTTTTATTTGCAATCTGTGCCTCACCTTTGTAGGTGCTTGTAAAAACACAGGTCACGTTGGCAGCAAGCAGGAGACGAAGGTTAAAGCTGTAATTTAGTTTGTTTTCCTGGATAAACTGAACATGTACATGTTTTCTCAAACAGGATGAAAACTGGCTTTTAGTACATTGTTGCTGGGTAAATTTTATATTTTCTTTTTGTCTCTACATGATGACATATGTTTCAATAGAGAGGTTTTTAATCAAGACATTTTTAAAATATATATCTTTTATTTTTTTAGAGCCAATTTTATTTATTTTAGTTAGTTTTTAATGCTGTGCAGTTGGTAATAACTGCACAGAAAACTTTTTTATGATAATAAATACCAAAAAGCGGTGAAAATGTTCCCTTTATGTGGTTTTGACAAACAGAATGTCACAATCCCATCACCTTTTTACTTTATTTTTATCTGACTTTCTGTGCTCTTGTATTTTGAGCAAATTATTTTGTTTTTTATGTTTATCTCTTTATTTTTATGTATTCTTTTGATCAGTCTGCTTCTATGAGTTACTCGCCTGATTTCCTGCTTTGTTTTCATATCTCTGTCTCATAGATCGACTTCCCTCAGTTTCTTTATCCCATTTTGGTACCAAGTTCTGCCCTGAATTTAGTTTTTAGGTTATTCTTTGATTAATTCTCAGATGTGATTAATGCACTTTGTATCGCCTTGTTGCTGAAAATGTGCTATATAAATAACATTACCTTTACCTTAGTGTAAGTATCTCAGAGTTTGAAATATGATCCAGTGCTGTCCAGTCTCGTTGTGAAGTAGCCCGTTAGCTTAGCGCAGAAAGGACGATCTAAATCAGATACCAACTTTTCCGGTGTTAGCTACCATTCTCACAGTGCCTATAAATAGTTTATATCATGTCTTTGACTCACTTTCAAGTATCCAAAATGCTGTCATACAAAAATACTTAAATGCAGGAGAGGCCAGCAGGTGTTGTCAGCTAGCATGACAAGTCCTTTTTAGTCGAATCTGTCAGCGCTAAAGGCAAACCTTTCACCTTTTTTCTTTAAATAAGCTCAGTTTAATTGAGTGACTGCCAAAGTGAAATCTACTTTGTAGTAACTCTAGTTTCCTACACTACTTCTCCTTTATGTGATTCCATAACAATGCTCTGCTTTTTGTTGCTAATTTAGTTAGCATGGGGCACATTTCTCACTAAGCTAGCCAACTAACGGTTTGAGGACGGCAGCCGTTACTCCACAGACCCGAAAGGGAAAAGAAAATTTTTTGCATTGATTTTAAAATAACATGCTACAAAAGCATAACGTGACTAAATGTAAACATTTGTTAGATATCTAAAGCACTGAGAAACTTTGCCTACATCTTGTTAAACTTGGTATGAAATGCATTATATCCCTTGTGGGCATCAGACTTGAGATTTCTGACTTGTCAGCTCCTCTCCACTAGATTAAACAGTTACATCTACCTTGCACCAAACTATTGTTTACCAGCAACATGTGCTAAAACACCCAGCTATTGACCTCCTTAGTCTAAAGTTGTCCCACCCGTCCACTTCCTAATCTGAAAATGACATCGGTTTCCCAGCTGTTTTTACCAATTATAGAAGAACTTACTGTGGGTGGTTTGCGACGTAATTCTGCTCTGGCTGCATTACATGATATCAGTGTGACACAGCTATTATCAATACTTTGTAGTACAAGGACTACAAAGTGCAATGTATTTTTTTTCTTTCTGATGAAACAGCCCAGAGTATGCCAGCCCTAAGGCAGCACACTAACCTACCCTTTCTGCGCCGAGCTCCAATTGATTCCTGCGTTGTGTGGATATATTCATCTTAATTTTTTTAACAACAACAAAAAAAAGTAATAAAATACACTCAAAGGCTGACCCTGGCCTGAGGGCTCCCATTGTTTTGTGCTACATCTACGAGACACCGGCGCTGCCGAAGGGAGAAGAGTGGAAGCAAATACACACAAAAATCCTTTTCAGGAGAACAAGAGCACTTCAGTAAAATTTGGTAACCAAGAGATCCTGAAGTATTTCGAATAACGTAAAAGAAAGAGATCTATAAAGACTCACAAAAGTGTTTTTTTTTCCTATTTCTCCAAATAGATTTTGTCTGTGGATTTCTTCTACAAACAAAGCAGAGATTGCTAACAGTGATGCCCTTTATGCTCACCTGATTGTATATGGACAGTACTTGATGAAAGCGTTCACACACCCTGAACTGCTTTTACATTTTATCGCTTCAAAACCAGAGACTCCGATGTATTTTATCGGCTTTTTACGGCAACAAAATATCAGTTTTATTGACACAAAATGCCAATAAAACTGATATTTTATGTCATTTTTAGTGGTTCACAGATATAGAGTGCGAGGAAACTTATACATTAGTAGGGTGGGGAAAAAATATAAAGTTTGATTGCTTTGATCAATATTGAAATCCCAATCATTTTGAATAATAACTCCTGTAGTTAGTTTACAGAAACAGTAAAATCCTTTCAACATAAAACTGAAATGTCATTCAATTGTAGGATATTAACAATAAATACAACAAGCAATCTTTATAATCTTTAAAATAAATTCAATTTGAGAGAAATTATAAAATATGTAAAAATATCAGGAAGCCAGATGAATTACAGAGCATGCAACACCATACCTTTTAAAATAAAACATGAATAGAAAATATATCTATTTTTTTATAATTTAAGTTAAACATTTAAAAAGTGCTGAATGTTTTATTAAATATTATGTATACCTTATGTCAACAAAACAAATTAGCTAAAATTTCCGCTGGGCGACTCCGTGATCCAACACATGCTTTTAGATATTGGCAAAAATTTATTCCATAAAATTCAGTCGCTAGTTTGTTCATAGATAAATTAGCGACACGCTTGAGCTCAGCCTTCAACAGGAGGGAGGGCACACACCCATCAGTAGACACTACAAAATAAGAGTCTGCTTTGCAAAGGAGAAATCCAGAAAATTGCTTTAAAAAAGTCATTTGTTTTTCACAATGGCACTCTTTAAAATTGTTTAGGTCATTTACATAAAATACATATAAGACCATACAGTTAATTTGGTCTTATATGTGAATGATTATACGAGAGTCATTTCTTTTATTCTCTCAAATAAAAGAAATTAAACGCATAGTCAGAATCTGCTAAGCAGATGTCATCTTCTTGGTAAATAATCCTGGCCTGCTGATTGGATAAAGCCGTTTTGCATGCTATAATATTCACATTTCTACAAGGTCAAATCCCACCAAGCTATGAGGCAAAAGTAGCAATTCGGCGGCCGGTCGCATTTTCCCCGGTGTCTGTCGCTTAGTGGGTCAGAGAATGAGTCTGATTTGTCAAATGGAAGAAAGCTCGCTCAGACTCCACACTGAGCCCGCTCCGCTATCAGACTCAGTGACAGCGGAGATGATGAACGACGAGAAGACAAAAGCTGACAGATGTGATGAAGACAATGTTGAATGGCTAATCAATCTCATGTGGGCAGGAGGAAACGGAGAGAAGAAATAAAAAACAAAAGAAGAAGAGAGCAGCAGGGATCTCCTAGTGTGAGTCAGCACAGGAACGAGAGGCTGATTGGCAACATTTGGAGGCATGTGTGTGTCTGCAGACCACATATCTGTGTCTCCGATTGTAATTTAGGCTTTTCTTTTCTCGTGATTTTGGGTTCTTATTGTCTTTGTGAGCCAAAATGAATGGTGTACGTTATTTTATGCCTGTTTTCTTTAGTGGACTGATAAAAAAAATAAATACCTCACCCCAAAAACAAACACTGGCATCAACTCAAAATGAAGAAACAATCATTTAAAGCAGTGACAACGATGTAATCACAGCGGACTCTCCTTTTATTCACACGTTCCGATCAGAAAGCCGTTATCGTGCCCTAGATCATCCGAGAGAGAGTCTGCGTGTCTACATGACCTGCTTGGGTGTGTGTGTGTGTGTGTGTGTGTGTGCTTATATGTTTAAATCTACATGACCTACTTAGGCTGGAAACGGACCTCAAGAGCAATGTACTAACCACACGTCGATACATGAGGAATCCATTACATTTGCTCCTCTTCAGACTATCACTTGCTATCTTTATCTTCTGGATATCCTCTCGGTCCAGCTCTGGTGTCATTAGGAAGGAAGACTGCGCTCGTATAGAAAGCCCGGAGCCATGTTGTTTGTCACTATTAAAACCTGGCACTTGCATTACCACGACTGCAACCTGACGGCCTTCTCTATAGCCGGTGATTCAGATGGATGGTGTTAAAAGAAGCCTTTGGACCACAGGCTAAATAAAGGCTGCCACACTGCAAAAACACAAAGTATTACCAAGTGATGTTGGTCTAGTTTCTAGTACAAATGTCTTAGTAAATTTGAAATAAGACAAAGTTAATTTACCATAACTCATCAGCGACATATTGGAGCTTGTTTTAAGTCAATAATTCCTTAATTTTCATGAATAAGTATTAGTTCAACTGGCACCTATAGCATGGGAAAAAAATGATCGCTGGAAGTGAAATTATCTGCCGATGGAACTACTACTTTTTAATCAATGTTAAGGAATTATTGACAAAATGACCTCTTATATCTTGCTGTAAAGTTACCTTTGAGTTGGTTTTGTCTTATTTCAACTTTACTAAGATATTTGGACTAGAAATTAGACCAGAAATGAAGATTTTGTGTTTTTACAGTGCAAAGTCTGACTAAAAATATCTTCATTCTCTCGTTATGCTTGCAGTGCCTATGAAAAATATTCCCAACCCTCGAACTTTATCACTTCGCAATATTTGGTCCTAATAATTTCATGCGTTCGACCAACACAAAGCTGTGCGCAGCCGTAAAAATGCAAGTGGTTTACGGCATGCTTCACAAAGCACAAATATCCAAAAGGTTATTCAAGTCTTTTTTTAATTATTATTTTTGCATTTTTTTAAACTTTATAGTTGGTGTTCAGGTATTGATCGTCCAATCTTTCAATAACACATAACTATCAAGTGATATTTTCAAATCTCCTGTCAATTTTAAACATTTTTCTACTCAAAAACACGACGGGCCACTGGATGAATAACTGCCCTGGTTTTCTTGGCGGAAACCTTGGTAACATCATCCGAAACACATCAAAGTTTGTGGTAGCAGCATGACAAAATGTCCAAGAGCTATGAACACTCCTGCAAAACACACTGTGCATGTTGTGTGTTTTTTAAAAAAAAATAAAAAATCCAGACTTGTGATTTTACGACCCAACATTGGCTGCGACGTGAGGACAATTCAGCCAATCGGGTCCAGCAGTCGCTTCCAAAACGTCCGCAGCAAATGTTGCATCTAAGCACATAATGGGATCTCACACCAACATCACTCCTAATCTGTTTTGATGTTACTGTATGCTGATTAGTGTTCATCCCACCGCAGAGTAAGCTGCTTTTTAAAGTAGTTTAAAATGCGGCAGTGTTGTAGCTCCTGAGGGCGACAATGTTGGCCCATCTGTCCCAACATTTTAGTCCAGATTAAAAATAAATAAATAAAAAATACGCAGACAAACTGCTGAATGGATTAAGATGAACTTTGGTACCCAAATCCCGCGTGAGTGTTCGAAGCGTAACGATTCGCCGCTAATATTTACGTCGGATTTGGACATGTCAAAATTCCCCGTCTGTCCCAACACTTTTCAATTTGTGCTTCAGCAAAAATATCTCCGTCCCGCTCAGGACATGCGCCGCGGGACGCCAACACATGTCACTTAATCACCTGCGAGAGAAATGAGACGTAATGAGGGTATGTCATGAAGACGTAATTAAACAGCAACAACAAAAAATCGCAGCGGTGTCACATTTGGGGTCTGGCTTACAATACCGGCTTACCGCCAGAGATGCTGAAAAAAAGCAATTGGGATGCGGTGATCAGGATTTTACTGGCTAGTACCTATTATAGTTTAATTCGTAGGTATGCTGTGGAAAATGTTAGTGATTTTATATATTTCTCAGGATTACGACTAATGAAATCTAACAGAAAATTAAGGAATGATAAGATTGTTCAAATGTATGCATGAAATATAGCCCCAATCACAGATAAAAATATCACAAAGTGTTTTGCAGCACTAGAATAAAATGCATTATGAATTGTTAATAATAAAAAAAACCCAGATATTCAAAAATAAAAACATAAAAATCACTGAAAGAATACACTTTGATCTAGTTTCTAGTACATCTACCTTTTACTTGAAATAAGACTAAACTAACTCACAAGTAACTTTTCAGCAAGATATTAGAGCTTGGTCTAAGTCAATAATTTCTCAATATTAATAAGAAAATACTAGATTCAATGGCACTTTATTTCACTGTTAACTAGAACTTTTTCATCAATCTTAGGGAATCATTGACCTAAAACAAGCTCCTATATGTTGTTGAAAAGTTAGATTTGTTTTATTTCAAGGGTACTAAAATATTTGCACTGGAAACTGCACCAACAATAATTGTAGGATTTGTGTTTTTGCAGTGTCAGAGGTGAAGGTTTAATGTTGTAAGGCTAAAAACGCAACAAAAAAAGCAAGAGAAAGAAACCCCAGAGTAACACAAGATCTTTCTTAAAGGCCTGTTTACTAAGATGCATTTCGAGCTGCTTTTTAAAAGATGGTTCTGAGGCTCAGGGAGAGAAAGCTCCAGAGTCTGTAGGGCCACAGCAGCAGTCCTTTGTTTCCTTTAATGAATCCTGGAATTAATTGGCAGTCAGAGAAGCTGGAAAAGTAGCCGGGTGAGATAACTCTATTAAAAGTCTTAGTCCGAAGTCCAGCACAAGCATTTTGGAACCGTCTGGAACCGGTCCGCGCAAGTTACGTCAAGACAGGAGGAAAACGAGTTGCAGTAGACCAGACACAACAAAATGAATCCATGAATAACAGTGCCTAGTCCAGTCCAACTCAGAGTGCGACACAATGGAACTACAATTTAGCATCTTATAGCTAAGATGCTAAGAGCGAAACAGAGAGCCGACATGAAAATCAAAAGAAAAAAAAAACATCACCACTATTTCCGACCAACAGAAACCCGGATTTTAGGAACAATGTTGTCCAGAGCACAGATGAGAATTTCACTTGTTGGACCGGGTTACCACCAATTCATCCATCAATTCATCCGTCAATTCATCCACCAATCCAGCCTCAGTAGCTCTGTGTTGCTTCAGGTCATATTTTGGTGAGTGCTACTCGGGAAGCTTTGGCTTGTAGTCAGGATGCCATTGTACTCTTTGATTTTAAAAATACACGGTGTTGTCATAAACTGGACATAATCAAAGCAGGATTTGCCAATAGATTCTGCATACTAGAGGAGGTAAATATGGAAAATGCTCTTCCTGTTGCAAAATGAGAATTCTACTGCTCAGCATGGTGAAAATACAGGATTGGGGCAAGCTGCCATTTCATACCCTGGGCCTTTCTACTTCCAGTTTGTGCCCATGAACAAACCGCTTCATGCTGGTGTATTTTAACCGCTTATGGATATATGTTAGATATTTCCAGACATCTGGAATTAGATATGAATGCACTCTATCAAATCTGACAACTATGACAGTCTCATTGTTACCCATTACCAAAAGATTCACCAGAGAAGGTATTTCATGTAGTTCTTTTCTTTTTTTTACACACTGAAAATTATTTGTTGCGGTTCATTTATTGTAGCTAATTGAAAACCTGGAGTGAAAACAGCATTACCTGTTTAGGTGACACTTTCCAGAAACAAGAAAAAACAGTGCTGCTATATCTTTAAGAGCCCCAATTTAAATTCAGTACAGGTCACAACCAAGCATACCTTCCACACTCTGGCTGAAAAACAAGAGTTGAGAACGTTCAGCTGCATCTAAGCACCGTGATTAATATTCTAATCCTCGTAATTTTAAAATGAACATCAAAAAGCTTCAGAACTCTAATTCCTAGCCATACCCACGTTGAAAAATAAAGCGAAGGTGACTTAGTCTCGTCTCTGTGTTGCCTCATCACATCCAACAAAGCTGCTCAGATTTGATAAAATGTGGGGAAACGATGCTTTCCGTCACATGAGGCGAGAAATCGCCGCACGCGGCTGTGGCTCGAGGCCCGCTACATCGAGATGTAGTGACATATTTGTGACACGCTGGCTTAGTGGGACGCTCCATCATAGGTGTTTACTGTTTACTGTCACCTTGTTTCTCTCTGAAAGGGCTGCGGGACGTATCCACCGTGCTTTCTGGTGTTCATCTTTCATTAAGTTTGACAACCTCCTGTGTATTTTGCACAAACACACACGTAGTCAGAGGTGCTTGAACACGCAGACGCACAAAAAAAAGAAAAGACTTCTAACCTGTTCCTTGACGGAGGCGAGGATGGCGGAGGTGGTTTCAGACTCGGAGCCGTCTCCGTTGGAGGCATTGAGGACGGGGCTCAACATGGCGGCGGCACTGGCACTGTCAGACGCCACCTCAGGCACTGGCATTCCTCCTGGAAAGAAAGAACGCGTCCAGGTCTTATGAAAGGCACTCTCCGGTGTGACGGCGTTCAGACAAGGTCACTTCCATGCAAAAACTTTGACTCGTTTCAGCATTTTTAGAAAGTGGGCGTAGTTTGTGAGACCAGTTTTAGCCTTCATGACATACTTGCTCATTGTGTCGCGTGGTTACTGTCTTGTAAGTGAACGATGGAGGGTGGCAGCAATTATACAGCATGTTATTTAGAGGAACAATGTGGTGAAATAGATACAGGGCTTAGTCTTAGTGTTTGTGATGGTAGGACTTTCTCATTGTGACACGCAACCAAAATCGTAAACAAATTGTATTAGAATGACTTTAATTGTTGCATCATTGCATCGCTGAAGGAAAAGACAAATCAAAAGTGCTTCTACATCAACACTTTCATTGAGGATCTCAGGATCATCTTTGCCCATTCTTTGTTACTAAACAACTAAAGCTCAATCAGACTGGAAGGGGAGCAACCGTGAACAGCAGTTTTCAAGGTTTTCCATAGATTCTCCAGTAGATTTAGCTCTAGACTTTGACTCTCCCATTCTAACACATAAATATGCTTTGTTCTGTGCCAATTCCTTTCAACTTTAGTAGAGCATTTAGGGTAATTGTACCGTATGTTAAGTATTTTACAGCCTCCACTGGCTTTCAATTAACATTTTCCTGTCAACTCTGACCATTTCCGTAAACTCCAAATGCTAACAAAAAGCATGATGCTGCCACCACCATGCTTTTGATACCGGGACAGTACATTGAAGTTGTTGATTTTCTGTCTCACATTTGCCTGTGGTCCAGAACTTAGTATTTTGGTTCTTCACATCTTTGACATATTCCCTATGCGAACTACAAACAATGTTTCTTACTATTATTTTTTCTCTTCATGCCAGCCAGAATGGTAGATTACAGAACAAATAGTCGAGCTTTTGACAAATTCTTTCAATAAAGTGACCGTTCTGGGCAGCTTCTATTAATCCTTTCCTTGTTTGGTCCGTCAGTTTAGAGCGACTGCTAATTTCTTGGTAATTTCCATTCCAGTTTTCTGATTTTTTTTTTTTTTTGTTAAAAGCCATTTATCTATATCACATAAACAATGAGGCTTAGGCAGCTCAGTTTCAGCAAAAACAAGATGCAACGTGGTTACTTTCAGGAGCAGCAGAGGGACTTAGATTCACACACACACGCCCACGCACAACCCCCCAACAAAAACACAGAAACACACATAAAAACAAAAATCTCTTAGCCATGTGTCATCCCGTATTTGACCAAACGTAGGAGGACACGAGCTCCACATGTGCCTTGTAATCCTGAAGCGGCGTAGAGCTGGTGGAACAGCTGCATCAACCAGCTTTACACACTGATATTTATATATATATACTGCTCAAAAAAATAAAGGGAACACTTTAAGTGTGAAACACCTGTTTAAGTGTTCCCTTTATTTTTTTGAGCAGTGTGTATATATATATATATATATATATATATATATATATATATATATACACATATATAAAGGCTCGCCATGAGGAATCTGCACATACACGCATGAAAACCGGCTGTTGGCATGAGGCAACGCCGGCCGTCTGCCGAGGTAAGGAAAGTGGGGCGTGTGAGCAGAGTAGAAGGATGAGAGCGGAAAGAGGAAGGGAGTGACTGAGAAACGGAGAGGGGAGACCAAGGAGAAGGAAGGGAGGTGACGGAGGAGAGGTGAGGACAACTAGTAAGTAAGTAAAGTTTATTTATAAAGCGCTTTTCACAAACATAAAATCACAAAGCGCTGTACAATAGACCATACAAAATATAACTACGACTCTTGCTTCGTGCAAGCCGACAATCTCTACCTGACCTGGCTTTTCACTCGTCTTCCTTCCATTTTGGAGAGTGCTGCTCCTCCTCCTCCTTCTCTTCCTCTTCTCCTCAATCCTTTTGCCAATCTCTGTTTCTGAACTTAAATTTTTCATCACTTACTTACATGTTGTCCTTTTCCCTTCCCTTTTAACGTTGCTTTTCTGCTCCTAAACTTGCTGCCCTCGCTCTCCCTCTTTGCCGACCGACTTCTCTTCACTTGACCCGTTTCACTGTCCTCCCCCGCCCCCTTCTCCTGGCATCTTTCTGCTACGCTGCGCCCAAGCTCTTCCATCACCCCACGTCCGTTCTGTACGTGTAGTCATAAACATCACCCAGAGAGTTTAAGGTTGGGCGCACAATAGGTTTTCTGAATGGACAATGACAGTCGGATAACTTTTTTTTTAAGTATCTGAAAGACACAGAATGAATTATTTGGAGAGGAAGCCCCATTACCTCAGCCAACACAAGAACGTGAAGCTGAAAGGATGTGCGTGTTCAGCGCCAGCCTGCAAACCTGACTCGGTTAAGTAAGTTCTTTCAGGAGGAAACTGTTGTGAGAAACCTGGCTGGAAGGATCCTTCAAACATTTAACTCAAGTCAGACGATTTTAAAGGCGCCAGCATTGGATGCAAAGTAAATGTCGTTCACAAAACAACATGAAAATAAATGTCCAAAGAAATGCTCTTTCTGACATTTCACAAATAGAAGTAATGTCGGGTGTTTCAACTGACCTAAATAGGAGCATTTATTTTGATCTAATACTGGTGGTAATGTATGTTTTCCACTCCTCAGCTCTCTTTCTTAACAGCTAAAAACCCCTCAGTCTTTCTATTTGCTCTTTTTGTGAATACTAAGTCATCAATCTTATTTCTCTGTCTTTATTACCATCTAAAACATTTGCTTTGTCAAGTTTGAATGGATTTAAGAATCCACATAAACTGGGACACAATACTTTGTAAAGTCGGTGCTGTAAGCTGCGAGGTAAGTACCATATATGTAATTCCAGCTAAACAGTGACCCCAGTGGTCAAATAGTCTCTACAGATTACCAAAGATCTGACTTTTAAAAAAAAACTTCTTCTGCAAAACAAATCAGTTGATTTGCTTAGCTTAACCTGCAAAAATTGCAAAAAATATATGTGATACTTCAACAGGACTAGAAGCCATAGAGTTTAAAATGGAGAATTTTTTTTTTTACATCACATGAGATGTTATCAGCTAAGAAGCTTCATCAAAATAAATACATAATCCTCAAAGCAAAATCCCTGAGGATAAATGATGGAAAATACCACAACTGTAAAAATAACAATATACAGAACAAACATGCTTACATTTACAGACTCGTTATTTAACAATATCGTTTTCTCTTCTCAAAGCCCCTTTTTTCATAAGCGGCACATTAGAAAGCCTTAACTTTTTTTAAAACAGGGTCAATGTGCAGTCTTTAAAAGGCTTTGAAAGCCTGGAAATAGATTTTTTATTGTATTTCAAGAATGGGGGAATTTGGAAAAAAAAGAAACAAAAATAAGAGCACTAAAAAATGTTTTACTGCCTGTCCCGCTGTCTAAAACATAAAACTGTAAAGATGTGCTGGTCCAACAGAATATTTTTGCATAGAATTACATCAGAAGAGTTTATTTGCTACTTGGATACAGCTATACTGTCAGATTTTCCATTTATTCGCCAAATGAGTTTCATATTTTACGCATAAGGATTCTAGGAATCACAAGTGTCACTTGTATGTCAACATCTGATTGTTGTTTCATTCACTTTAAGTATAAGTAAAACATTTTTATGTGCACACAAACATTTTTATACTAATTGTCCCAAGAAATTTCAATATTCGAGTTTTAAAATGTGTGTCGCCGTACTGAGAGGTCATCTAAAAACAAAAAAAAACCACATCGACCTGTTACAGTCTGACAACCTGTAACAGGTGGTAACTTAACTTTTTGAGATTGGTGAAGGCATCACTCACAAATGTAGCCAGATTCTCTGATAACAACAGAAGCTGGTCCAAAAGGAGGAAGACCCAAAGTCAGAGGAAGCTAAAAACAAAAAAAAGCTGTTTAATAGGAAGCCACATTTTCTAGAGAGCCCTGATGAAGGGTCATCCATTGACTTTGGCAGGTCTCTGTCATTTTCCTCCCTTATCAGGTTGTACTATTGTGTTTTTTGTGCCAGTAAGAGTCCTGTACCAAAAAGAGCAACCTACCAAGGGACATTCCAGACCCTCCAGACCTCTCAGGTCTTCTGGTTCTGCTCTGCATCCCCAGAACCAGAACCAAATGAGGAGAACCAGCTTTCAGCATCTATGCACCACAAATTTGGAACAAACTTCCAGAAAATTGTAAAACAGCTGAAACACTGACTTCTTTTAAATCTCGACTAAAACCCCACCTGTTTAGGATTGTATTTGAAATGTAATCAATTACAAATTTAATGTCGTGTTTTGATTATTGATTCTATGTTTCATTGTGTTTCTGTGTTTGTAATGATGTAAAGCACTTTGAAATGCCTTGCTGCTGAAATGTGCTATACAAATAAAATTTGATTGATTGATTGATTGATTGATTGATTGATTGATTGATTGATTGATTGGAACGGCTTTTCGCCAAAGAATGGAGCACAAGAAGCTGCGCAGTTGTATCATCTGTAGAATTCTGCACTTGGAAATGGTTGCAACCATTTGGAAACTTCAGAGTTACAGTAAAGGTATACAATAACTTGGTAACAAACGTGACGGCTGACGTTTACAACCAGTAGTACTAGCTGTGCTAATTTCTACAAATGTCTCACAGTTGCGCCTGTAGACATTTTCTGACTTTAAAGCTTCTAGGCATTGACCTCGAAGCCTCCGCCAGACAACTGACCAGCCATGTTTGATCAACAGCGCGAATCCCCGCACGTGGAAGGCCGATAAAACTCCAAAAACCTCGCCATGTGTGAATTTTCTTCCTACAGCACTTCAGCCTTTGGAACCACGCACTTAAAATATTTCATTTGACAGAACGCTCAAGCTCGAACTCGAGCAGAAAGCCGGATAAGAGCAGAGAAAGATGCCTGGGGGACCGGCCCGCCTATAGAAGGAATCGCGAAAGAAGCTTGGGTTTGGAAGGTTCAGAAAGGGAAGCTGGCCAAATATAGGTCAGCTCAGCAGACCGTGTCCAAGCTCTCATCTCACAACTGACCGGTACAAAGCAGCTTTCCCCAATAACCGCCATCAGAACTAGGCTACAGAGACCCGCCGGCCGCAGACAGGACTTTGAATATGGATTAGGCCTAAAGGCTTTATTTTACTCGTGTATAATCTTGTATTTTTTTGGAGTGTATATATTCCAGTGGTGTTTAGGTCCACATTTCAAAGCAATAATCTCCGATATTGCTTTTCTTGTACCGTCTGTACAGCCGGCCATGATACGACTGACATGTCTGACATCGGGAATATTGAGGTTAAACTTTTGACCCCATAAGCCCGTCTGTCAGGTTTGAGACAGGCACCATGTGGTGAAGACAAAAATCCTCTCAGAGCAAGAATCATTTTATGCCGTCTCACTGTGATTTATAATCACACGCATAACTTTGCTTGCCTCTTCCTCTGTGGATGCTTTGCAGTTTTTTTTTTCTTTTTCCTGCGTAAAGACCACTAAGCTTTGCTTTTGTGTGAGTGTAAATGTGTCCCTGTTTGACAGACAGTCCCATCTTGCCTCATTAAAACTCTCTGCAGTGTTTTGTCTCTCCCAGTCATCTGTCCTTTTGTCTAGGCTGTGTGCCCACGAGTCTGCTTTCAAAATGCTCTTTATAGATGTAATTAGAGCTTTCTGTGTCGTGGCGTGTTTCTATTAAACTTCACTGTGTACAGAGGAGGGAGGGGGGGTGTGTGTGTGTGTGATTTTCGTCACCTCAAACAGCTACAATCTGTACGTGTTGTTTTTTAAAAAATTTATTTCCTTAATGTGCCTACCTAACTAATTAAGCTAACGTAAATAAAGGGAGTAATGACTGGATGATTTCTGACTTCATTGTGCTGTTGTTTTTGGTCAAACCTTCATACTTTCCCACACAACATTATGGAGTTATCTGCTTTTTAAAAAATATCTAAATATAAATATGAAAACTCAGATGCTGTTGCAGAGGTCAGACCTTAAAAATGTAGCTGCAGACAGATCGGTCAAATTTAGTTCAGAAATCATACCGCAGTAGATGCTGTATAAGCACAAAAACATGATAAAACATTGACATTTCAAAATGTCTCTATTATATCAAACATTCTGGCACCACAAACCACCACTATTATCCATTACTAATTCAACCAGCTACTTTAACAGGTAAAGATTGTAAAAACATATGATTTATTGTCCAGAAAGGACGCTGAAATGTCGAATGTTTGGGAAAGCTTGGGAAGTAACTTCTCACTCAATAACTATCTAAGCAGGCTGTCGGTAACATGTTAGCTTTGTGTTCCCAGGGCCAAAAGTAAAACAAAAGAAGGCACTATTTAGATTCGCTGCTCGTCAACATTGTAGCCAAAGTTGAAAACCCAAGATGCAAGTACCGTGACGTCTTCTCTACCTTGTGCAAGAGTGACCGGGAGCTACTGTTAGGTACCCTCAACTGGGGTGGGAGGGAGATAAATGTAGATATTGTGTCTACCCAAATGTTTCTGTGGATGTTGGTGCCATGGAGGCAGCCACACCAGGGGGTGAAACAGTGGTGGGTGAGGGCGGGCAGCGGGGATCTCCCAGGAAGAACTGACACCGGACTTGCAAAGCTTGAATGCATGAAACAGCCTACCAAAAAGAACATCCAATGGCTCCTTTACACCTAAACAACGACAAACGATTAGGATTCGCTAGATTGTACCTTCATGTTCCTTAGACACATGAAAAGGTCAGCACCTAGTGGATGTTTAATTAGTTTTTAATGCATTACTATGGACCATGAAGAGCTTGGATTGTCCTCAAATCCAGGCCACAGTGATGATTGTAGTACATTCAACACGTCTTGTGTTGTTTTCTACACTTTATGTGTTGGTCAACTGAAACAACTGGACACCCAGAATACGTGTTAAACCATCGACCAATCAGGTCGCATCTTGGACTTCTGGAATTCCTGAACTTTCCACAGGAAAGAAAGGAAAAAGTAAACTGAAGCAGCCGCCATTAGAGGATGTCTGTTCAGTCAATCTGTCGTGACTCATACTGCTTTGACATCGGTTAGTAACTGCTAGCTTAGCATACATCGACAGTTTTTGGCTATAAATGTATTTAAAGACTCACTTTTTACCTGTAAACTCCTAATTTAATTGTGATTTTATTACACCGCAGTGGGAGCTGATATAACTGGCTGCCCTTTTATACCCGCGATTGGTAAGGAGGTTTTAGGCTAACAATAGCAAAAATGCACATTTAGCATTTGCTACTACGATAGCAGGAGCGGGGTGCCGCTTTTGGATCTTAGCTTTTTTTGTTTTGTTTTGTTTTTTAACCATAGTTTTGGCCTGTGGTGATGCTGCTTACCTCACTATTCAATCTATGTTGGCAATAAAAGTACAAATATTCCCATTCTGTTCTAATAATACCCCAACATGTGTTTGGATGCTCTCTGACCGGATCATGTCAACGCTACGCTTCACATACACAAAGAAAGGTTTTCACACAACGGCGTTTGTTCCTGGCAGACAATGGAAGATGGCTTAATAAGCTTCATAAAGGATTAATCACCAGTCAGCTGAAGCTTTCTGCGGTAAAGGTCCAAATGCTAATGGACATTTACATCAAGTGGGCACACAGACACTTACAGCACCTACTGCAATGCTGCGATGCAACGAGCATCCAGCAGCTTATCACTTAGGCAGAGCAGCTCTGATAACACATCATTACGAGGCCACTGGCTACAATAAAAACCAATTATTTAATAAACATTATTAATAAATGTATGAGAGCAAAACGTCAAACTACTTCGGGAAACAATTCTGCCTTTTGATGTCTTTTTTTTTCTTCTCTCTCTGCTCCGCCATGTTCCGTGTGGATGACAGTTCCGTCGATTCTGGTTGTGTTTCCATTTGCCTGACCAGAGCAGATGTTAACGACAGATGTGTGGAGATGACAGAAGCTTGATGACGTTCTTAAAGGTTTCTCGAACCTTCAGGCTCAATACTCTAACGCCCGTGTTGATTTGGTCGTCCAGGCTCGGTGACGTTAGCAGAGGCTGACACAGAACTGAACTTCATTTTACGGCAAGTTTTCACAAGCAGACAACGCGTCTGTGTCAAAAAAGTAGAAATGTGAGAGAATGAGAGGCACTCCAACTCTCTGACGTTTATGCCGTTCTGTGTTGCGTCTTCATCGACTGCAGTAAATTACATTCACCAAATTACTTCTTTCCGGAGAGCTGGATGATTTAATCATGGTCAATGTACTGCACACATCAACAAACACACAAACTCTGAGCCTGATTAAGTTGACACTGCAAGCTATTAGAATCATAAGAAACCAGTACGGTTACAGCTCGACTCCAAAACCAAAACAGTGGCAATCAACAACCGCCTGCTACAAAACAATTTTAAAAAATCATTTAGCACAGAAAAAGACAAAACCCACCAACCTGGCTGCTAGAGGTTGGTGATACTTGTTAATAAGATAGTTATTAACAAGTATCTTGTTAATAATTTGTTTTAAAAAACCTCAAAAAACATTCCAGAAACAATTATTGTGCTTTATCCAAGTGTCTGCATGGAGACTGTTTGAACAGTTATGAAAAACATACACATATACTGCTTGTAAAAGATACACACTGCAGTTTTAACAAAGTGGAGTTGACAAAAAGGTATTTCATGGACAACTTAAAATGGACTTCCTTGATTTCCTTCACTTCAATAAAGCTAATAACTGTATCTAAGGAGTAAAATGAGAGCTGTGAGATAAGAAAATGGCACGATGAAAGCTAAAAAGAGCTCAATGTAGACGTCTCATCACTTATGATATCATGGGCTGGATACTCACTGTTTATGAGCAAAGCAGTGACACACAAAAAATCTTTCCATCAAAAGATTTTGCATATATAAAATTCCCTTCTCACCCACCGCGGGTGGTTCTTATCCTCTGAGCTCGGGTCCTCTACCAGAGGCCTGGGAGCTTGAGGGTTCTGCGCAGTATCTTGGCTGTGCCAAGGACTGCACATTTCTGGACTGAGATGTCTGATGTTGTTCCTGGGATCTGTTGTAGCCATTGGTCCAGTTTGGGGGTGACTGCCCCGAGGGCCCCGATGACCACAGGCACCACTGTGGTCTTCACCTTCCAGGCCCTCTCCAGTTCCTCCCTGAGGCCCTGGTATTTCTCTAGTTTCTCGTGCTCCTTTTTCCTGATGTTGCAGTCGCTTGGTATTGCTACATCTATCACAACGGCTTTCCTCTGTTGTTTATCCACTACGACAATGTCTGGTTGGTTCGCCATTACCATTTTGTCTGTCTGGATCTGGAAGTCCCACAGGATCTTAGCTCTGGCGTTCTCCGCCACCTTTGGGGGTGTTTCCCACTTTGATCCCGGGGTTTCCAGTCCATATTCTGCACAGATGTTTCTGTACACTATGCCTGCAACTTGGTTATGTCGTTCCATGTACGCTTTCCCTGCCAGTATCTTGCACCCTGCTGTTATGTGCTGGACTGTCTCAGGGGCCTCCTTGCACAACCTACACCTTGGGTCTTGTCTGGTGTGGTATATCTGGGCCTCTATTGCTCTGGTGTTTAGGGCCTGTTCCTGGGCGGCCAGGATGAGGGCCTCTGTGCTGTCCTTGAGTCCAGCTTTTTCCAGCCATTGGTAGGATTTACTGATATCAGCCACTTGGGTTATTTGCTGGTGGTACATCCCATGTAGGGGCTTGTCCTGCCATGATGGTATCTCTGGCACCTCAACCTCCGTTCCCTGAAGGAAATGAATTTTATTTCATCTCTCTTTTTTTTTTATTTCATCGAAATGGGCGAGAGATGAAATATATATATATATATATATATATATATATATATATATATATATATATATATATATATATATATATATATAGTATATACTGTATATATACGTGTATAGCATGTCTATTAATAGGAAACACATCTAAAGGTTGCAGCATCTTCAGATGTTTTGAGAATTTTAAGAGATACAGACAGATCACAATGCAACTTTAATCCCACACCGCTCAGATATGAAATCATTTCCCAAAAAAAAAATCCTTGCTCAAATTATCACTTCAAATAAAGTCCCTCTGTTTTCTCACTGCAAAGCTGTGCAACGGCAAAATAAACCTACAACCTTGGAATTCAATTATCCTGGCTCTGTGATCCAAGACAATTGGCTTAATTAGAAGGTGCACTCCAGAAGCTGGTGTCTCTGCCTTAAACTCATATCCACACTCTCCTCCGCCTTCCGGGTCCCCTGCTCCATCTCACCAAGCAGCAGAAAGAATGTCATAGGACACTACAGACTTCTAGAAGATGGTCTAGTCAAATGAGATGAAACCATCTTTTGACTTATATTCTATCCCCGCTGTGAAATATGGGCATGGCATGCTATGGGAACTTTTTGGTTTTTTTCAGCAGGGACAGGAAAAAACACAATTCATTGGTAGAGGTGTACTCAAAAATTGTACTCAAGTAAAAGTAAGAAGCAGCCATCCAAGAAATTGCTCAAGAAAGAGTAAACAAGTATTTGGTAAAAAAAAAAAAAAAAAAGAAAAATCTACTCAAGCACTGAGTAACTGAATAAATTATCATTTAATATTTCAGAGTTACGTCATCAGATGGTCCAAAATATAAAGTTAAATGGAAATGTTGGTATTTTAAGGATCAAAATGACCATTTGTATAAGTAACAAAGAATAACAAAATCGGCCAATAGAACATGTTTCCAAATCAGCTTCTTTCAAAAATAAAACTCATGAAATTGTAACAAAACTGTTAACTGGGCTTTTTCTATAAAAGGGTCTGCAATAAAGCTAGTTGATATGTGCCAAAATACCAACCAAATAGATGGTTTCCCAACAAAGCATCTCCTGGAGCAAAACGTTGCTTCCTTCGGTTTGGTTTCTTTCTGGTTTCTCCTTTGGTTTGGTTTCTTCCGCTCGGTTTAGGGGCCAGCAGGGCACCCCGACTTTTGTGCGGCTTTGTTGGGAGGCAGATAACATGGACACTCCACAAGAACCGCAGTCTTGGGCATGTTTTGAGTCAGCTGTCTGGCCCAACACAATTTGCCTTTTCTCATACTAGCTTGAATTCTTATGGTGTGCTAAATTCGCTTTGAGGACAAAACGTTCGCCCATTAACGTGTGAGTGATGAAGAGACGATCAGATCTGATCAGTGAAGGCCTAATGGCAGCAAGTTGTTCTCTTATTTCCATGCTTTTCACGTTTTGCTCTTTCAAATGATTTTTGAGCCAGACACAAATGGGTGAGGAGTAGGAATAACTTTGCTAATACGTCAAAAACTACTTGGTTAAGATTCGGCTACCAAACTACCTGGCAAGGCGGAGGTACAACTTTTAATTCTGCAAGATTATTAAACTTTTGTATCTTTGTAATCAGTCAGATACTTTCCCTTAATCCTGTCTGGCAACACCGCAAGGCACAGAAGACGGCTATAAATAAATAACCAGGTGTCTGCGTGTTCAAGATAGAGAGAAAGAGTGAGTAATCTTCAGGGAGAGAGGGCAAGCTCGTCTTCCAGTGAGTTCAGACAATCGCAGTGAGATGTAAATGTGGAACCAAAAGTCAAGAGGATGCGGCATCTGGGGAATGAAAAACAGTTACTACACTGTAATTGTTTTTTTCTCTCTCTCTCTCTCTCTCTCTCTCTCTCTCTCTCTCAAATGAGGACTATGTTCGCTGAATATATAAATACTTTGCTCGGCACATGATGGAGGCAACAAAGATACCACAGACTGAGATGGTGTGAGAGCGGGGAAGCGGGTAATGTTGTGTCTCGGTAACAATAGCCCGCATTCGCTGTTCGCAAGCAGGTCGTTTGTTCGAGGCCGTCAAGCAATCCGCAGGGGCGTCCCCAGAACCGGCGCGCCCCACAGGTGGCGCCGTGTGTTCGATTTAAGACGAGCACGTGCCAAATCACAGCAAAGGCAATTACTGAGGTGCTAATCACTGGAAAAAACAAATACGATCCACTTGCGGACAGAATCGTGTGAAGCGTCGTCATTGGCAGCGGCCCAATTTTCTTTGCGTTTTTCCAGGATGCGCCCCGGCTTTCACACACACTGACTGGTGGAGACAGTGACCACCCCCTCGGCGACCTTGATTTTAGACAGCCATTAAATGGAGGGATGCACTGTTTTAGCTATTAACTAGGGTCGGATTGGAATGGATGTTTTGTGGTAGATTCAAGACAAAAATGCCCACAGTTGGCTGCTTAGCAGACACAAAGTTGACTAAATTCAGCTGTAAAACAGCGTCGCCTTAGTAACGATGGCGGGTGGTGCTGTACCGCATCGTGACTCTGTGTGTTTGCCATAATATGTGAAACTGGTAGAAAAAAATAATAATTTGGTCACTCCAGACAGTTTTAAAACCGTAATATTTTTATAAGGTTAGTTTGCGTAGGCAGTGTTCACTGAACCATGTCAAGTAGACAAATACTTTTAATTGCCACATTAGATACAAACACCCTCATTAAGCATATAAATAGTAATCACTTTTCATTAGGGTGGCCTCCATCATCAGCTTCAAATCAACCAGTTGGACTGAATCTCACGTTGACACTCTTCTCTGTTTCCAGAAAGCGTGAGCCACCATCAAACGATGATTCTTTGAGTAAACAAGCAACAGGCGAGGTGGTTTCTGAGCGAGGGCTTTTGTATCTTATTCTTGCAGATCGTTCTGTTACCACTGTTAGGTTATCGCACAAGTCCTGTTTTTCTGTTTTATACATCTTTCTGTTTTTTATGGAAACAGATACCATCTCGAACACTTGAAGTTTTTTTTTCTCTAAAAATATTAACAAGAGGGAGAATAAGAAAAAAAAAACATTTTCTTTTTTATTTGCTTCTTCATTATCTAAAGATGGAAATGAAACGGAGAGCAATCCCAAAGCTCTTTCACTTTCTTCTTACCGTTACTTTGAATTTCTCTTCCTCTGCTTCACTTACACATACAGGAAGCCTGACCTTGCGTGGCTGTACTCCTGAGGACCGTCCTCTGGAGCACAGCAACGCCGTGAAGGTTACTGTAGGCTTTTTGAAAGCGATGCTAAACCCAGACCCCTTCTACCTCTGTTCTCGTCTGCACAGCTCAGGTTGGAAACGTAAAAACTGGCTTCGTCGCTGCTCTTAACATTAACATTTATTTTAGTGCAAATCAGCTTCCATTGTGAGGACGTTGATCCACCTGGTCACTTGCTTGGTTGAATGTTGGTTTCTCTGCCACACTGTCTGTTCTTCCTGCTCTATATAACATACAGTAGCCAGGCTTACTGGTTTATTTAATCTGTTTGCATCTCACATTTTTACTTTAATAATCACAGAGCGGTTGTTTTTACTTGTAGGAAATGTGTTGTAAGACGACAACCTACTTGCATTTGTTCTATTGCGTTTTTTTTCTTTTCTCTCATATACAAATCCATCCATCTATCCATGTTTCCATTGATCTACACATCCAACCATCAACTTTTAATATTCACCTTATTATCACAAGGTAGAGGATTATGATTTAAAAATTACCAGTCTTTACCCAGAGTTCTCAGACACTTGGGTTCATTGTATAGAAAGAAGAAAGGAAAAAAGGAAGCAAGAAAGGGAAGAAAGAAGAAAAGAAAGAAGGAATGAAAAAGGGAAGGAAGGAAGAGAGGGCACCATTTAATATTTAGTATTCTGAGTCTCAGAATAATTTATCTTGTGAAATCTGTGTGCTATAACACCAGTAACCTTGTTGCCAGTAAAGCTGAATGACTTTATGTAGACCAGAATCTTACTAGGAAATTTGAGTCTTGTAGATTTACTTAAAAAAAAACTTACACCTGGGCCTGAATCAAGAGACGTAAAGTAGACATAGACTTTAGATACAGTTTTGCAAATACTTCTCAAAACTGAATAAATCTGCTCTGTCTTGTACCAAATTTAAATAAACAACACTCCTGTAGAGATTACTTGACATAAACGAACATGAAAAAGCGCGTAGCCATGAGAAATCTATCCGCTAACACTCCAAGGGGGAAATGTCCAGAAGTAAAAACCAAAAGAAAAACATTTTCTTCCCCCCCTTATTACAAAATGGCAATTGTTTAACGCTACAACTCCACTTCCACACAACAAGCGGCTAAAAATACAATCGGCATCATGAATTAAACATATTTCCGCAGATCCTCCGGGTGAGTTCTGCACACAAGCGTCTCCGTCACATGGTATAATTACAGAGGTTACAACTGCGACAATAAACACGCTGGAAAGACACTTTCAGACTCTCCTCCGCCCACAGAGGAATTCAAGCCGCCTGATCACAGAAGCAAAAGAGGCAACAGTGACAGAGCCGCTGGTGCACAAGAGCATTCAGGGAGGAAAGTTACAGACTGGATCACCTCAGAGTTAACTGTGCTGGTCAAAATGTGGCTTTTCTTTGTGAAGCACATGCCAGAGTTTTGTCAGAACCAAACTGGAGGATTGGCGGGGTTTACTGAGAGTTATGTTTGGTGGTAAACCAGTTATGTTTACTGGTGGTAAACCAGCTTTTTGCGGCCGAGTCCTGGGTCAAACTGGAGCGATTCCCATGCTGTCCAGAAACAAGAAAAAGAAAACAAAAGTCTTAAGCTCAGTAGCTGGAGTTGGTCTAATTAAATGACAGGAGAAACTAGCTGGATGGGAAACTTCTGAGTCGACAACAAAGAAAATTAGTTCCCATTTGTGTCGTAATGAATGTGGGTTGAAGAGAAATAAATGGTAGCATAGTGTCATTAAAATGATTATGTATGTTTTTAAAAAAACTTTATGTGACCTGCTAGCAAATTCTTGTGAAATTTAAGTGTGAGTTATTTGTATATTTTTTTTAAATTTCACACCAGGAAAGCCCTTTGGTACAGAGCCCCCTAGGGGACATGGGGAAAATTTTTTATCTTTTTCATTACCTCACAAAAGTTTTGTAGGTATCGCAAATACATTTTGTATACAGTCACAAATGTGGATTTAAAATTTCAAATATATGCACATATAAAGAGCCTCAGTGAAAATGTGTTGACTCTTAACTCTTTGGTGCGAAACACTGATTGGAAATCAATTTATTCACTGCATGTTTATGTCTGTTTTGCGTAAGGCTGAGATGGACCTGCACAGGGAAACGACCCGTTAAACCATTTAGACTACAAACACAAAAGAGACACAATCAAAACAGTCATATATGAATTTATTACCCCATGAAAGTAACTCAGAAATAGTCCAAATAGTAAATTGCATTTTTTCTTTCTTTCCTTTTACGGAAAGTTTCTGTTTATATCTTAGAAGGGAGGTGGAAAGCCCGTGCTTGGCCTGTTTTGCTTTTGCATTTTGTACGTAGGTTTGTGGTGCATTTTTATACTAAAGAAAAAGATCTAAAACTTCAGATATCTCACAAACGAGATATTAACACACATGGAAAAAGTCTTACGAAAACCTTATATTACAGCAGAATGTACAGTGGCCACAGCAACAAAGACTTTCAGTATTCAAATATGCCGCATGAACTGATCAGTACATTATTACGAGAGAACGCAAAAGACACATTTTTTTTTGTCTGGGGTACTTTGCTCCACTTGTTTGGTCTGAAATGAAAGTGTTGTTTGGTGCGTTTTGCTTTCGCATTGTGCTGTTTTTGCAAGCGGACTATAATTAGTAAGCAAAGCCAGGCGGGTGACAATCATTGCCCCCATTGGATGGTGGGGTTCTAAGGTTCTAAAAACTTATTTAACCTCACAAACTGACATGTTTGTGAAATACAGGAATGTATGATTAAGCTGAGTTTTATATTTATATCACTGAGTTTTATATTCGTTCTTTAAGATACGTCCCAGCGGAACATTCTGCACGTACATGCATACCAAAAAAAAATGCATAAACAGAAATAAAGTAGTCAAAAAATCCTTTAGACTTTTAAATTAAAAGTCTAAAAGACGGCTTATTCTTTCAGTATTTGCCAAAATCATTGAGACCCTCGGTCCAATTAGACGAAAAACATTTTCCCTTCCATACAAAGACCATAAAATGTGTGTATTTTCTTCGCTTGATACATGGGTCCTGTCAGACGTGGGTGGGAATCAATGTTTTTTCTTCCAGCGTCACAATTACAAAATGGAAACTCTTTGTAAAGGATGTACTGTGAGAAAGACAAAAAAAAATATCATTAAGTATCTTGGTTGCCAGCATAATTAACTTTGGTGACTTAAGTCTATACAGAGGCAATGTGTTATTCTGTATGTGAAGTCAAATCAGAAGGAAGAAAAAAAAAAAAAAAAAAAGAAAAAAGAAAAAAAGTTGTGCGTTCCCACACGGACCTAAAAGCGGGACGGACAAGGAAAAAAAAAGAGAAGACGGAAGTTGAAGCCGTCAAACAAAGAGGACAGGAGTTTGGGACTTTTTGAATCACAGATCCTAGTCAACCTGTGTACAACTGGATGATCTTTTAGATGAGCAGAGAGGCAGCCGGTAAGATATAAACTGTGTTGTTATGAGATCGGACCGCAGAGTTGTCTACAATCCAGTTTGGCCGATCGGATCATTAGTGACAGCTGAACTGAGGTGGTGGATTGCAGCGGCGACGCTTGCCGTTCATTGACTGATGGACTTTTATGATTGAATTAATTATTGCATTGATGAAATGGATTTGGGTAACAAGTTCAATTGTTAATTTACCATCAACTTCAAAGAATAATTTAAAGCTAAATTTATGATAAATATTTATTATTAATGTTGAGAAGCAGATGTTTGTATGCTAAGAAATGTATGTGTATGAAATGTAAATATTAACTTGGAATGCACTTTAAAGTTAAGTTAAAGTTAACATAAGTTTAGTTACTTGTGTATTTAATTTTGATTATTTTGTATATTTAATTTGTGATGGGTTGCTTGGTATTATTTATATAATTTGCAACTAAGTGAAATTAATTTATACAGATTAGTAATTATTATTTTTTGGGTTTGTTTAAAGGTTTTTACCTGCATCTTCTGGATCAATGGTGAATATGTCCATACACTGAAATAAATGGAAGTAAAAGCAAGGAAAACTGTTTGGTCCTTCGAGTAAAATCCCTGCCATTAAGAATCTGCATGGGGTCATCCATCCCTTTTCAAGTGGGGAAGTGCACAGTTTAAAAAAGAACTTGACAGTAAAAACCGGCCAAAAAACCGGCAACAGTATAAACCAGCGGCATTGAAAAACCGACCACAAACTGCTGATGAGAAAGAAAGAAACTAATTGAAGGATCTTGTTAAAGAAGAGACAGTAGCTGACATCATTTGTTTGCTTCATATCTGTGAACAACTGAGACTGATTCAAAAGATGGCAGAACCAGCTGATGAGAAGTCTGTTGAACAACTAAAGATGGAGAGAACGACAGCAAAGAGGTTGTTGACTCGATTGATCAATAACATAACTCGGACGCATGAGGACATGACTGAAGAGGAATTAAAGGACAATTTCAACAAGCTCAACATAGAGGCTGGAAAAGTAATGGCAGCAAATGATGATCTGGAAGCAAGTCTCATCGCAGAAGTGGAATCCAAATTGGGTGAAGATGACGACGCTGCACTGACTGAACAGCAGAAATCTGACCTGGAAAAAACTGCAAATGAATGTGAAGCAAAAGTAAGAGAAATCAAAAGTTTAATCCAGGAGACCCTGTGGAGAACTTTTGGGAAAACTGAACTGTTAATTGCACTTCAAGTAGCAGAATCAGAATGTGAACATGTTGCCACTATTGCACCAGGAGTGGAAAAAGAGGCATATGACTTCACCCTCAGTCATCTGAAGGAACTTTTAAAGGCTGCAAAAGAAGTTCATTGTCGCTGGAAAAGATGGATTCCTCATGACTATCGGGATGAAATTCAAGATCGGCTGAGAGGATTGGAACTTAGTGTCCCAAAGTTGGTCTCCAGGACAGCAGAGTTCATTAATGCAAGATTAAAAGAAGATGAAGGAAGAAAGGAGCAAACTGTAGCTTCCCAAAATTATTCATTACCAACCATCAAGCTGAAACCAACATCTCTCCCAAAGTTTCTTGGAAACAGGCGTGATTTTTATAGATGGAAAAGGGACTGGGAAGCTCTTCAAAAACAAGGAGAACCAACCGGTTCAAGAGAGGTGAAAAAAGTGCAGCTACTGGACAGTCTAGATGAGAAAATCACAAGAGACCTTCGCTTAACCTCCTATAGCACTCCAGAAGATATTTTTCAAGTCCTTGAGAACCGCTATGGAAATCAGACAGCTATTGCAATTGAAATTGTGGAGGAGCTACAGAGAATTCCTGCAGTTAGGGGTCACCAGCCAAGAAGAATCGTGGAGTTGATTCAAGCTGTTGAAAAGGCTCTTAAGGATTTAAGTGACCTTGGAAATACTGGCGCCATCAAAAATCCTCTGGTGACAAAGTCAGTTGAGACCAAGCTTCCTGAAGCTCTGAAGAAGGAGTGGCTCGTTTATGCAGCTGATAAAAGGAATGCTGTGGTACCAGAGAATCGGTTTGATCACCTCCTTGCATTTCTGAAAGATCAAGAAAATATTTATGAGCAACTAGAGCAACTGAGAGAAGAAGAACCAAGTAGGCGAGAGACCCGAATGGAGCAAAGACACGCCAGAACCAAGTCAGTCAAAGCAATTGATGACTTCGTAAGCTGTGTTGTCTGCGGCGATGGAAAACACAGAAAAAGACTCTATTTTTGCAAACAGTTCAGAACATTAACACTAACTGAAAAAAGAGCTGCTGTTAAGAAGGTAGGAGCATGCATAAAATGTTTGGAAATACATGATGATAAATCATACTGCAAACCTGGGTTTTTGTGCAAGAATCAAAGCTGCAGGAATGGGGAGGATCCACATCACTATTATCTATGCCCAAGTGCTGAAGCTAAGAAAAGCAACACAACCCAGAGGAGGAACCGAATTGGCCCACAAGAAGACAAAGGTAGCAGAAAGTATACTGAAGATCAAGAAGAATTTCTTAAGAAATTGTCACCTGATTTGGCCAGACATTGTAGAGATGTATTTTCAAATACTGCATCTAGAAATTTTAATACAACTCAGAATCAGTTAAATTTCCTGATGGATAGTGGAGTGCAGGAGCTGCCAGTGTTAATGATGCTTCTTGAAGTAACCGCAAATGCTGGACAAAAGATTGGCACATTAATTGATCTGGCGTCAGATACAAATTACATAACACACAAGGCTGCAAGCAGATTAAACCTCAAGAGTGAGGAGATCACACTCATTGTCCATGGAGTTGGAGGGATGAAAGTTTGTGTGGAGACTAAACGTTACCTCCTGAAAATTCGTGTGAAAACCTCCAAAGGCACTCTGAAACCTTATCAGCTTGTTTGTTATGGACTTGACAGCATTGCAGACATTCATAAGCATGTCAAGGCAAAGCAGCTGAAAAGATTTTTTCCAGACGTACCACTGGATGAACTTGTAAGACCCAGAGAAATAAGCTTACTTATAAGCCACAGGGAAGGTCAGTTGACACCACAAAGAATTAGAGTTGTGGGGAACCTTGTACTGTGGGAGGGGCCCTTAGGAAAAGTGGTTGGAGGAACCCATCCAGAATTGTTTGAGGAACTTGCCATGACAGCTCATACAACCAAAACACATTTTGCAAGGTCAATGAGGGCAGCTGCTGTGAGATATGAAGAAGTCATTCATGAAATCCCACAGCATCCGCCATTAATTCATCAGATCTCCAACCAACTTAAGGCATCAAAGACTGCAACTACAAGCCAAGATTTCTTGGAGTGGTGGAGATGGGACAGTATTGGCACGGCTTGTGAACCTAAGTGTGGAGGATGTCGTTGTGGAAACTGTCAGCCGGGAGGAAAGGCGATGACGCTCGCTGAAGAAAGGGAGCTTGAGGTAGTGAAGGAAGGCCTCACCTACAATGAAGGAGACAGCCATACAGACGAACCTCACTGGCATGCTAGGTACCCATGGTTGGAAGATCCAGCATCCCTGCCAGACAACAGAAATGCAGTCGAAGCTACATTTTTTAGAACAGAGAAGCAACTGGCTAAAGAACCTGACTGGAAAGCTGCTTACACTGAACAAGTGCATGACATGCTTCAGCGTGGAGCTGCAATTAAATTGTCTGAGGAAGCAATCAACAAATGGAACGGCCCAGTGTGGTATGTAAGCCACCTAATTGCTCCAAATCCACACTCAGTGACAACTCCTGTAAGACTTGTGTGGAATAGCAGCCAGAAATTTAAAGGGATAAGTATGAATGACCTGCTGATGAAAGGCCCAGATGTCCTAAACCAGATCCGTGCTGTCCTATTAAGGTTCAGAGAAGGAGCTTATGCTGCGTTAGGAGATATAAAGAAAATGTATAATTCTGTTTGGCTGGAGGAAAGAGAAGTTCACTTGCACAGATTTATTTGGCGTGATTCTGAGGATGAAAAAGTTGGAGATTACGCAATTACAAGAGTGAACATTGGAGATAAACCTGCAGGATGCATTGCACAGTTGGCGATGCGAGAAACTGCAAGTTTACCCTCATTTATTCATCTTGAAGAGGAGCGACAAGTCCTTCAGAATAACAGCTATGTTGACGACATTCTAACATCCCACAATGACCCAGACAGGCTAAAGGAAATCACAGAAAATGTGGAGTGCATTCTCAAAGCTGGAGGTTTCAAACTCAAACCTTGGGTGTTTTCTGGGCAAAGTGGGAGGAAAAATTGTAACAACAAGCAGGATGAAGTGAAAGTAAAGACCATGGTTCTACCAAACCAAATGCGGGATGAGGACAATAAAGCACTCGGTCTGGGGTACATTGTGGAGGAGGATAAACTCCATGTCATGGTCAGCATAAATTTTTCAAAGAGGAAAAAAAAGATGCGACTTGGACAAGACCTCCAGTTGGACCAAATCAGAAGTCAAACACCAAACCCTTTGACAAGGCGAGAGCTCCTCAGTCAGGTGTCTGGTCTGTATGATCCAGTTGGCTTAGTAACTCCTGCAAAACAGAAGGGGGCAATCCTGGTGCGGAAAGCTTTCCAAGAGGCAAAGAATGTGAGTAGCCAAGTAAAAGACACCTGGGATTTAGCACTCTCAAGTGACCTTAGAGAAGATGCAATCAAGCTTTTTGAAGAGTACACTCAGCTTAGTAAGATCCAGTTTAGCAGAGCATTAACTCCCTTTCATAACAGCAGTGACCCTTTAGCAATTACATTTTCAGATGGAAGTGAATATTCTTATGGAGCAGTGTTGTATCTGAGGTGGGGATCAGCTCGAGACCCAATCATTAGGCTGGTGGAATCCAAGGCTAAGCTTACTCCATTGGAACAAAAAGGTGAGGCTGTTAAAGCAGAGATGTGCGGAGCAGTGTTTGCATCACGATTAAAGAAGTACTTTGAGATGCACAGCCAAATCAAAGTTGAGAGGTGGTATCACCTCATTGATAGTCAAACAGTTCTTGGAGCAATTCAAAGAGAAAGCTATGGGTTTCAATCATTCTTTGCAAATAGGATTGGAGAGATCCAGAGCAACACAAGGATCCAAGATTGGTGGTGGATTCCTGGGAATCAAAACATTGCCGACATCATTACCCGAGGAGCTAGCCCTCAAGATCTTGATATTGACTCTAAGTGGCAACAAGGCCCAGCATTTCTAAAGTCTCTAGTTGAAAAGTGGCCAATTAAATCATCTAAACAACTTGCTATTGATGCAAAAGGGAGCATCACCAAGTTGCAAAAGAAGGCATTCATTGCTGTAACCACAAGGACTGGGATAAAGGAATCAGAGCTCAAACAAGAATTACCGCAAAATCAGGCAGAGGTTTTGGCAAAGAAGCAGCGGCCATCAATATCCATACAGAATCTGATAGATGTTAGCCGCTTTAGCAGTCTGACACGACTGGTCAAGACAATTGTCTGGGTTTGGAGAGCAGCGAAGAGATTCATTAAGAAAAATCAAGTTGCAGCTAAACCAAAGTGGGAGGCAGTCTGCTCAAGAGGGGTAATCTCTGTGAGAGAACGAGAGGATGCTCTCAGGGATATTTTTCTTGCTGCTCAGATGGGTGCCAACTTTCCCAACACAACCATAGATAGGTTGGTGGTTTATCAAGACAAAGAGTCTGGATTATTAGTCTGTGGCGGCAGGATACAGATCTTTAGAGAAGACAGAGCTGCAGTTCCCATCATACCCCATGATGCCTGGGTGTCAACACTGTTGGGCCGAGAAGCTCACAATGCTGCACATGATGGAATTGCTGGAACCCTACTGAGGATGAGGAGAAAAGCCTGGGTTGTAAAAGGACGAAGGATAGCCCAAAAGATTGTTGACAATTGTATGGTCTGTAGGAAAGCTCGAGCTCTGAAGTGTCAGCAGTTGATGGGTGATTTGCCGCCTGAGAGGGCTGAGCCTGCACCTCCTTTTAAGTTCACTTCAGTCGACCTCTTCGGACCTTATTATGTCAGAGATGACGTCAAGAAAAGGGTGACGATTAAGGTCTGGGGAGTCGTTTTTTGTTGTATGGCCAGTAGAGCTATTCACACTGAGTTGGCAAGCTCGCTTTCCACTGAAAGTTTCCTGATGGCCTATCAGAGATTTACTGCAATTCGAGGTCACCCACAGAAGATCTGGTCTGATGCAGGCACCAATTTTGTTGGAGCAAAACCAGTTATGGAAGAGTTGTATAGGTACCTGAGCACCCAAAACAGATCAGATTTGGAAGAAGCAGCAGCAAAGAATGGGACTGAATGGGTGTGGAAAATCCTTCCCGCAGACTCACCTCACAGAAATGGAGCTGCTGAAGCTGCTGTTGGCATTGTGAAAAAAGCTTTCCAGAGTCTTGGTCAAGAATTTACACTGACTTTCAGTGAATTTCATACAATTCTGTACAACGCTGCCAACCTTGCAAATGAGCGCCCAATTGATGCGAGAATACAAAGTCGAGAGGGTTGTATTCAGTACATAACACCTAACAGTCTTTTGCTTGGACGAGCATCTCAGAGTGGTGATATGAGAATGTTTGATTTTTCCAGCTATTCATTCAAACGACTTGGAGCTATGCAAAATGAGGTTACTAAGTTCTGGAAAAGTTGGAGGCAACTGGCTGGTCCTAACCTTTTTGTGAGGAGTAAGTGGCACACTTCTCAGAGAAATGTGGCTGTTGGGGACATCGTCTGGTTGTGTGACCAAAATGCGCTTAGAGGGCAGTTTATGCTGGGCAAAGTTGTAAGTGCAAGTCCTGACAAGAAGGGTGTTGTGAGGGACGTAAATGTCCAGGTTGTCCCAAGTTATTGCACCCCTATAACAAGACATGTCAAGCAAAGACCAACTCATCCACCAAAGAAAGACAAAATCAAGACCACCATTCTTCACAGGGATGTTAGGAGGCTCATTGTCTTAATACCTGTAGAGGAACAAATGGAAAGTCAAACCAAAGAGTAAAAAACTCCAGATGTACCAAGATGACAATGGGCTGCGATCTTCCCATTGATTAATGGAAAGATCGAGTGGGAGGTGTGAAGTCAAATCAGAAGGAAGAAAAAAAAAAAAAAAAAAAGAAAAAAGAAAAAAAGTTGTGCGTTCCCACACGGACCTAAAAGCGGGACGGACAAGGAAAAAAAAAGAGAAGACGGAAGTTGAAGCCGTCAAACAAAGAGGACAGGAGTTTGGGACTTTTTGAATCACAGATCCTAGTCAACCTGTGTACAACTGGATGATCTTTTAGATGAGCAGAGAGGCAGCCGGTAAGATATAAACTGTGTTGTTATGAGATCGGACCGCAGAGTTGTCTACAATCCAGTTTGGCCGATCGGATCATTAGTGACAGCTGAACTGAGGTGGTGGATTGCAGCGGCGACGCTTGCCGTTCATTGACTGATGGACTTTTATGATTGAATTAATTATTGCATTGATGAAATGGATTTGGGTAACAAGTTCAATTGTTAATTTACCATCAACTTCAAAGAATAATTTAAAGCTAAATTTATGATAAATATTTATTATTAATGTTGAGAAGCAGATGTTTGTATGCTAAGAAATGTATGTGTATGAAATGTAAATATTAACTTGGAATGCACTTTAAAGTTAAGTTAAAGTTAACATAAGTTTAGTTACTTGTGTATTTAATTTTGATTATTTTGTATATTTAATTTGTGATGGGTTGCTTGGTATTATTTATATAATTTGCAACTAAGTGAAATTAATTTATACAGATTAGTAATTATTATTTTTTGGGTTTGTTTAAAGGTTTTTACCTGCATCTTCTGGATCAATGGTGAATATGTCCATACACTGAAATAAATGGAAGTAAAAGCAAGGAAAACTGTTTGGTCCTTCGAGTAAAATCCCTGCCATTAAGAATCTGCATGGGGTCATCCATCCCTTTTCAAGTGGGGAAGTGCACAGTTTAAAAAAGAACTTGACACTGTATAATCCACAGATCCCACAAACCCATTAGCTCATAGACGTTGATTTAAAAGACTTAGCACCCACATTTCAGTCCTTGAGAATCTGGTTTATGATAGAAGCAGTTCATGAACTAAAACGAAGTTAAAAAAACAAAACAAGCATCCGCTCATAGAAAAACATAAATGACATATCTGGATTTGTGTTGTTTTGATCTACGAAGGTCAACATTAGAGCTCCAAGCTTCATAGTACAGCTAATAAATGTAAGTTCATAGATACATCCGCAGCAGAAAGAGTAAAGCATCCACAACTTAAATGGAACATATATTTGCTTGAAGGGGGAAAATAAAAAATAAAAAGAAGAAAAGTTGACCACAGAGGATTTCATCTTCAGTAGAAGCCTTCAGTACAAAGGCTTCCCATAGCTATTCTCAGTGCATTGAACATCACCCATTACCACCCCAGAGCACTACTGGCTACCTACTGTAGCGCCATGCATAATACATCGGGTCGACTTTGAAGGGCTTTTCTCCGAAGAAACGACATCGCAGACGAAATCGCTTATGGAAAGTAGCATCAAAGAGCAGCAGCCGGCGTTTTTTTTTTTTCAGAAGTCTAAGAGCGAGATCAGCAGCATTACACAGCCGGGACGACAGCCTAACGCCAGTTGGAGCACAGCGAGAAACTGACAATATGTCAGGGGGGCAAAATAAATAAATAAAAATAAATCGGTTTCAAAGCATTTTCAAATATGATTTCGTCTCACTTGCAACCAGCTGTATAATTTTTTTTAATTTTTTTTTGGAGAAGGGAGGCGATAAGAACCTCTTGAGAAACGTACCCATTTGCAAATGTGCTTCTTCAGGACACCATATGCATAAAGAAGTGTGATTCGTATCACTAAACTGCACACATATTTTCACACTTATCGATATTTGATACTTTCTCTTTTTTTTTAACTGTGGAGAAAATTGTCACGGCAACACGAACAGGTTTAGGATGTTTTATACATCATTAATTGGAATTTATCGCGACGACAAACCTGAATTGTTTATTACGATAAATGATAAAATGCTCTGGTTTATTATCCAGTTGGGGATGACACCAATAGAAATCATCTCACACAGAGGGATGACAGAGCAGATGATATATGATGAGAGCTCTCCAAACAACACTCATTGATTTTTATTAATGGCTAGCCTCATGACTCCCAATAATTTAGCTTAAGCAGTGTCGATTGTTTCTATGGCTTCTGGCCGTGGCAAGGTTCTGAAAGCTAGGTTCTGCTAAAAGGTTTCAAGCACCTGCAACAGAGTACTCTTCTTAGATTTATAGTTTGTGTAAATCTAGACGTCAGTGTTTTTTTTCTCTTTTATTTAAAAGTGACACGCCCCGGCTTTGAAAACATAGATAAACTGAACCAATCTGATGAGTCTTGTTAACAACATTTTGGTTATCTTTACCCGATTCTGGCCTTACTGTCTCCAATCTTTATCATTTTTGGTGTGAACAGAAGTATGTTGTGCAAATGCTGTGACCGTGTCATAGGCAACATGTGACTGCATGAAAGTCAAGAAGTGAGAGCCTCAGTTATATGAAATTAACACAATAATAATAATAATAATGAAATCGGGATTTTTTTTACCTTACAAATTTTGTCGGAATCAAATCGTCTGAGAAATTATTTTAGCAAAACATTCACCTAAACCACAACAACAATAATATTTTTTCTTACACCGCTTTACGTTAACATCAGTTAATCTGACGGAAACATTCGGCGTGTTTCATTCTCACACGTGCAGAAAAATTCATTAGAGGTGCCGCCGCCTCCTTTCTCTATTTTCAGTGTAAATAATCACCAAGTTTTGTCCTAATAACAGCCTAATCCAATCATGTCAACATTTCAAAATGTCACGAAATAACATTTGGGTTAATAGCTCTGCTTAGAGATGTTTTAAAACTGCAGAAGACGGTTCAGGTGATCCCTGTTGGACTAGCAGCTAGCTTCATCCTCAACTACTCTGGTTTTGAATTAAATGGAAGATGTCATAAAAGTTATCTACAGCAGGTAGGATATCACCTGCTTTAACAGAGCCACGTGTTAAAAAGAAAAAGAAGAAGAAAAAAAAATCTTCAGCAATCCTGTTAAGTAACCAGTGAAGATTATCTAAGTAGCAAACCCCGTTTCTCTCTGCTTCTTCTTGGCTTCCTGTCACCATTTCTCCCACAGAACAGGACGTGCTGCTGATTTCCCAGCAGTGCTCCTACATTTTTGGGAGTTTGTTCAAAAATGTTTTCCAGAGCTAGATATAGGTTTAAACTGGCGCATTAAAAAGAAGAAGGCGGCGACTGGTGCAACCTCCCCGAGCGACTGCTTGGCTGAGAGTAAAAAAAAAAAAAAAAGGAAAGTCGGAGGATTATTTAGCCACCTTTCACTGTACCGATGACGCATTTGTGCTCACAAATCCAAGCGGACCATCTGAAGCTACTGCAGTGACATATGCACATCCTAAAAAAAAAAAAAAAGAACGAAAGAAAAAAAGAAATCGCGCACAACTCGTCTTTTTCCTCTTAAGCGAATGAAATAATCATTCCAGCTCTGCCCTGAAGTGTAAGTGGTGTGGCCGCTTTATCTTCCCTTTTTCTCTCTGGCAGGGCTATAAATAGTGGAGAGAGCTGCTGTCTCTCATATTTCATGTGTCACTGGCTCCCACAGTCACTGGTTGAAGAATGTTCACTGCACACATAAAGCCTCTTCTTGCATCCTTCTGTGCTTCCTTCCTTCCCCGTTCTGCCGTCTAATAGCCTCTCTCCTGCCGCCTCTTCTCTCCTGAATGCCTTGTCCCAAGAGGCCAGGTCACAGTCACATGTTTTGGGCCGCAATATGCCAATGTAGGCCAGCTCCAACAGAGAATACCAAGTCATGTTTACTTAGCCACAAAAAGCAGCAACTGTCAGAAATTGTTTTCCTCTGTCATATTAGTATTAAAGGCACGGAACATATTATGTAAAATTAACTATTTTGAGCTTTCTATCATGTCATAATGTCACTCCCTCATCAAAAACATATCCATTGCTTTGATATTTTTCATGCATTTTTGAGAAATCCTTTTAATCTCCCACGGTAGACATTCAGGGGTGCCTAAACGCTTGCTCACACAATGCTCCGCCCATTTCCACAAAGCTCCGCCTCCATGCGAGGTTCCGCCTTTCCCGCTCGGCTCCTCCAGACTAGCAGCAGCAGCAATCAGCAAACACCTGCGGCGGAACTGCACGTCTGTTCTGCGTATCATAAGAACCGTTTCCCCAAGAACAGTTGTAAACGGCAAAACGGAGGAGCACTGTTACGATGAAATAGAGGTCGATTTCAAGGCGTCAATTTGCGAGTGACATTTCTTTAGTTTCTTTCCTGGGTTCGATTCCCGGCCGGGGTCTTTCTGCATGGAGTTTGCATGTTCTCCCTGTGCATGCGTGGGTTCTCTCCGGGTACTCCGGCTTCCTCCCACAGTCCAAAAACATGACTGTTAGGTTAATTGGTCTATCTAAATTCTCCCTAGGGGTGTGTGTGTGTGTGAATGGTTGTTTGTCCTGTATGTCTTTGTGTTGCCCTGCGACAGACTGGCGACCTGTCCAGGGTGAACCCCGCCTCCCGCCTGGAACGTAGCTGGAGATAGGCACCAGCAACCCTCCCGACCCCATTAGGGACAAAGGGTGAACAGAAAATGGATGGATGGATGGATTTCTTTAGTTATTTTAGATGTGCGGCATTTTTACATCAACTGAAGGTAACGCAGTTTGTAGATTTTGCTATAAAATGGCACCGTGGACCTGGAAAACGCATTATACTGCCCCTTTAAAAGTGATCCTACATTCAAAACAGAAAGAAAACTAAAGCCTTAAATATATATTTAGTTATATAGAGTGAACATTTAATAGATTGTAGAACACTGAATATGTTGGGAAATGGATCACATTTACCACATATGCCTCGACAGATGTTACAACAAAACTGTACTTGATGCTAAAAGCAAGGTAACGACAGGGGTTGCAATTTGGGTTAATTTTTAGCACAATTAGAGTGGTTTTCACACACAAAGCCAAAGCAACACAAGGCTACAAACATGAGATAAAGCTTTGCACAGGTGGACTGCTATGCCAGCTCTGTGAAAACATGCGCCGCCATTTGACCTGCTGATCATCGCTTTCTCAAGATTGCGGAGGTAAGGCCGGGACAGCTGATTTCTCCAATTTGTGTCAAATTCTGTCATCATTAGGCCGGATCTATCCGGACATCATTCACAAAACTATTCAGCCTTATCTACACTTTTCTTGTATATCAGCATCTTGGAACTTGACACGTTATATTGACAACTGCATGTAGAAAATGAGATGTACTTGTCGTACTAGTCTGAAATGGCTTGGGGGGGGGAAAGAAAATATTCTGTTTCTATATTTTTGCTTTTTGTTTTGTTCTTGTTGCTGGGGGGGTTCGCAAAATGAGAAAATGACTTTATAAATATCAAACTGTGTAGAATTTCTTATCATATTAAGGTCTCATCAGATAATAAAAAAAAAAGTGAAATGGCCCTTTAATTTATCCCCAATAGCTAGCACTGAAGCACATGGAGTCTTTCGTGGCTAACTGTTAGCTGCTGACAGTATTTTTCTTTCTGCCAACAATCTGAAATGTTGCCATACAAACAATTAAAGATTTCTAAAATGTTCTTTAACAAGCAGTATTTTTGTCTACTCCATCACTACGACAGTTCACTTGAAGAACTACTTTATGTTTAACTTCAAAATAAGAGTTTCAAACATAGATACAACAGGGTGGAAGGCTTAAAGCACTTCCTACAATAATACAACACACCAACTTCAGCAGATGAAGTCACCTGCTGAAAGCAACTGGCTAATTCTTTACAAGTCAGACTTTACCTTAACAAGAAATATGATGGGGCTTCATCAACAGAAATATTGTGGGAACTCGAGTCCCACAAACGAATAATTAGTGGCTACTGCTAGCAACACGAATTGAGCACAGCTGCAATATGTTTTTACTCGCCTTTTATTAGAGATAAAAACAGATCCTGTCAGATTAGTTATCACCAGGATCAATAGTCATTTCTAGTGCCAATGAGATGGCATTGCAAAGCTTCTTTCATTTGGTCTTCTGATCTTTAGCGTGCACTAGAGGAAACCAACAGGTTGAAATACCAAATCATATCAAAGTAATTGTAAAAGCACAATTCCATGCAACCCACCACATCAGCTGTTGAAGTTATATATACAAAAAGATTTAGTTGCTTCACATTGATTTCTTCTCAAGTTGAATTTCTATCAAATCAGCAGCCTGGATGGATAAATGTACAGAGAAGTAAATCTGAAAATACAAGCATTCCTATTCTCGGTTCTCTTTTCCAGACTGCTAAGTCCTAACCTGGTGAAGAGCAGCCAATTGTTCTACAATGGGCCCTGGGCTATTGAGAAACATTTTTTTTTTTTTATTTAACCCAAATGCTAACGTTTGGCCGGGACGTATGGAATACACCAGTTTGATGCTGTGAAGCTTACTGGAAATTGCGTGTGCTACAAACAACCGTCCTCCACTGCAAAAAGAGAACGGGTTTGCCAAACTACAGGCAAACTACAATTCTAAAACAACAACAACAAAAAAATCATTGTTCACTACGTCTTCTGTTCACTGATTGGCTTGCTTGAAATTCTACAGGAGAAATCCTCTTCAATGGCAGAAATCCCAGACAAAGCAGTGAAGGGAGATGAGAATCAAGCGCCAGTGTTTAGAAAGGCTAAGTGGTTCCATACTCCCATATTTTTTCCAGACCATTTGTAGGAGCCATGTTCAAGACTCAATAAAGACTTCAAAAAGCAATTTCATAAACCTTGTTATCTTTTGCAACTTAAAGATACTAGCAGTGAAATGTGCCTACGGTGAAACATCAACTTAACTCCAGAAAAAAAAATACTCCATTAAGCCTATCATAGTATGATCAATGGTTTCCATTAATTAAGCTGGAAAGACATTTAGCTCGGGACACAATGTTGTATAACTGCAACAAATCAATGACATTCATTAATTCAGCCTAGAGGCTACGATACATAAGGACACACTTTTTATGTCACAGGAGCAGCTGAGAGAAGCCCAGCGAAGGAATTCCCAGTACAGGGCTGCAGTGCTGAAGCACATGGAGCACGATATGTTAGCCAGCCGAGGGAAAGCTTCACAGCGATTTGACCTGCAGCCAAGGAACTCTCTTAATCACTCAGACATATTGCTTAGTCACCAGCTCAACCTGGCAACTCCTTACAATCCAAAGAGAAAAAAAAACAAACAAAATGAAACACTTCCTTCAAGTCGTCCTCGGAAGCCAGTTCTGAGTGTCCTCTACCTGTGGCATATAGAGAGCGTTAGCCAAATGGATTTCAAGAGAATCTCTCCAGGAAAATGACTAACAGGAAGCTTTATGGGGCAGAGAAGTTTTTTTTTTTTATAAACTCTCGCTTGAGTTCGGTCTGAAAGCTGTCTCACACCAGCTATAAAAAGCACCTCTGATTTCATTTCACTTTCAACCATTTCCCACATGTGCATGTCCTCTTATCTGTCTGACACCAAAGCTGTTTAAAATATCCTTTTGGTCACTGCAAAAAAAAAACTTTGCAGAGTCCCAGATGAGCTGATGCAAAAAAAAAAAAAAAAAAAAAATTCCGTCTGTAAAATAATACGTTTCCAGACGCATGATGGAGGCTTGGGGTTAAATATAATCATGTCATGTGGCAGTAAGTATGACTCTGATGAAACTCTCTGAGCTCATTCGTTAACAGTGGGTAAGAGGCAGGTTATTGATCGGATCTGTGTTTGTGTATGTCCATGCGGGCGGATCAATGACGACCCTGTGTCCAGTTAATCCCAAACCCGGAGCAGAGGCCCAGCAGTGCGGGCGTGGCCTTGTGAGCTGGAGGGAAGGCGGAGGGGTTTGTTTCGGAGGCAGCAACTGGAAACAACAACCTAATTATTTGCACCGATTCTTTTGTGCTTAAGCATCTCATAACGAGACCTTTCCAGCTAATTGCCTCGGTTAATGTTTCCCACGTACAGTGCAGCAACATCAACATCAACAATTTCTGGAGGGAGGAAGAAAAAAAGTGGGTTTTTTTATTGTGGATTTATAGGTCAGAATAAAAGCTGTTGCAGACAGAGGTACAGATCTTCAGTAGCAAAGATATTTTTTAAAATACAATGCTTTGAACTTTTTTTTTTTAACCACAAATATTGATGTATGCTTTGGGATTTTATATAATTGACCAAAAAAAAAAAAAAGTAGCACAAAATTGTGAAGTGAAACAAAAAGATGTATTTGAAAAGCAATATGGAGTACTAACACAAAAGCTTTGATTTAAAACCTTCTCTTAGCTCTTGTATCTTTAGAGTCCCTAAAGTGAACCTGCACAAAGTCTTTGGGCCTTTATGAAATGAGCATCATAAATATTATGGGTTTTTTTCTAAATTTGCCCAGTATTTATATCTATCCATATTTATATCTATCCATCAAGTTTGGCTTCCCCAGTCAGATTTGTGCTCTGCAAACCTTTGCCTGGATGGCCCCTAAGATCCAAGTCTCCCAACTAATCAACAGCAACACGGCGCCAAAGAATGCAATGATCAAAGCGATTAAAAACATGGAATGTGTGCGAAATGAAACGTTGGAGATTATGGAAAAGAGGATAATCTGGTTGAGTTTTGTCAGCAGAGGTAGTGTCTGAATATATGTACTAAATATAACTCGGCTTGTCTGTTTTCTTCTTTTTTTTTTTCCTTTAGAAAAATCAAGAATTACAACGAGACGGAAGAAAAACGTCTAACTACAGCGAGACAAAACAAAAATCCACCATCCAACAAAAGATGTCACAGTGGCTAATTTATTTCCTTACCCATACGCTCCTTTTTGTAATGGCTGTCTTCAGCTGCAACTGCTTTTATGACACACTTAAAGTTATTTTTATGCGACATGTTTTGTCAACATCAAGTAGAACATAGCCATAACCTATCTGCAAATAATTCCACAATAAAGCTAAAATGTCAAGCTCTCAGTTGCACAAAAGAATAAGTCACGGGTCACAGAGGGCGTTCTATAACAATCAGACCAATACTTTCATCTGGACTTACAAATCAATTTAAGAGCACAGCTGAAATGTCATAAATGCATACCCTAAAGTATACTAATATCCAGCGACCGCAACAGAGCGACCTATACTGCTCCGCGAAATCTTGGGTTGGAAGCCTTCTGAATGTGACAGCAAAGTGCTGCGCAAACCTTTAGGATAACGAGGAGGATTAGCGGGTGTCGGGGCGCTGGCTGGATGCGAGAGCAGTGAATGAAGAGGCATTAATAGCCAGACAAAGCGAGAAGCACACGGGCCAGCCGCCACTTCCTCTGCCGCGCATGTACAGGGAATCAGCCAGCCAGCAAATGACTGCAGAAGGGTTCGAAACTAATGAGAGCTGCAGGCACCCAAGAATGCCATTTAAAGGATACAGAATGATAATTAAAAAAAACACACAAAACAAAAACCAAACAAAAAAAACATCAAATAAAAGTCTGCTACAAGAAGACCAGATATAGCCAGCTTGCCATTGCCAGACCTCTCAACCTTCTCAGGGTTTAATTGGTTGAGTGGTCAACTTTCACGCATTTAAAGTTCTGTTTCAGCGAAACATTACTGCTCAGAAAACAATCCAGGATGCAGCCTGAAGCGACAGAATACAAAGAAATCATGCAGTTTTCAGCACAAACCGCTCTGATGTGTCGGCAACAACGGACCCGCAAAAGGGAAACGATGCGAGAAAGTCGCACTTGGCAAAGTGCATCTCGCAACGTCCTTTATCAACGGAAGTGGGTTAAAATATAAAGTCAAAAAATAAAAAAACTAATTTGTGTTAACGTGGTGAAAAATGTTAGGATTTTAAAACCACTTGCGACCCAACAACACCAAAAAGTGCCCTGCTAACTGTGAAACATTTTAAAGTGCACCGATGTGGCTTTGCATGGCTGACGTCATATTCAGAATTTTGTCTGATTCTGAAGTTTTGATGGGTTCAGCATGCGGTACATAAAAGAGAGAATATGCTTCAGGTTAAATAACAGACTTTAAGCCCAACAAAGAAATGAAAGAAATACATAATTATTCACATAAACACAAGGACATAATGGAGCTGCAGCTCAGTAAATTAGAGGATCATCGAAAAGAAAGTTTATTTCAGTAATTCAATTCAAGGGGTGAAACTCGATTTTTTTTTATTTATTGGACCCAAATGATCTATTTGTTCATTTTGACAATTACTGCTTACAAGATCTGAAAATACAACACATTTCCTTCCACTTAACTTTCCACTGATTTGATTGGATAGGACATTTTGTCAGAAATGTAAAATGTTTTGACATGTAGTGACCTTCCGCATACAATCATTGACAAGCAGGTTGAGATGCAAAACTGTTAGGTCAGCAGTCTTTCCCCGTGATTTGCATAGGCCACATAACAACACTCCTGTATTAAAAGCATGACAAAATGTCTCTAGTGGAAATAATATCTAGGACTTCCACCAACTGCAAGCCACAATCGTCCAAATTAACAGAAACAAACACTCTGCAATCTATCCATCACTAAGTGTATAATTAATTCGCATCCAGAATTTGCATAAATAATATTCTGACTTACTGAAATGCAGCTGTAAGATACCAACCTTGACCTGACTTCTATTAACCTACAGAAAGTCGCTACTGGTTGATGCCTTTCCAGCCCAAAAAATTTTATGAATTTTCAACGAAAATGAAAATAAGTTATGACGTAACCTGCTGATTGAGGATCAGAGCCAATCCGGAGAACATTAGTCCATTGCTTGGTGCATCTCTGGAAATATCTTCCCAACTGTATCTCCTCCTGACAACAGACAACAGCTGATAGAGAAGCTTGTTCACCTCAGGGTGATGATGGTGAAATAGTGTAACCAGGGTGCAGTTCATTTCTCTTTTTTATTTTATGTTTTATAAGTTTTTAGCTCCAAAATCTCCTCAAGACATAATGGCTCTCTTTCTCTCTCTCTCCCGGTCTCTCTCTCTCTCTCTCTATCTTTTTTTTTTTTACACCATTATGGATAAGAAGCTCATTTGTAATTATGTAAGGCCCACTAATATTGAAGAGTGAGAACAAAGAACGGCTGTCGGGCTGCAGCTGACGGTCCTCCAACACCCACCAAGTCCGACACACACACACAAGCAAGGAAACAAGGGCACGCTGAGCATACATATTACAAGAACCACATGTCATGTCAGGATAATGGAGTGTGCTGGTAAATGTATCTAGAAAGGCTTGTCGGTGTGTCTGGCAGAGCAATCTGCTGGAATTAAGGTGGGTAAATAAAGAGCAGTAGAAGGCAAGGATTTTAAAGCCCATAACAAGCAGACGTCTATCGTAAGGAGTTAACCTTGATGCCTTGTTTAAAGCTGAATCAAGGATCTGCTGCGTTAAATATAAATGAGGTCCAATTAAAAGCTAATTGTCTCACGTTTTACTGTAGTACTGCTAAATAATCTAAGTAATAAAATATGTACACTTTTTGTAATATTCTAGTTCTTTTTTTCCACAACATATTGCTCTTTCTTTTTCTTTTTCTTTAGGTAAGGGAATGTTCTCCCAGCATATGAAGGGGTTTTCTCGGGGTACCCCGGCTTCCTCCCAATGTTCAGAAAGCACAATACAGTATTTACAGTATTTAGTATTTGTACATAAACAAGAAGCAAATTTAGCTCTGAAAGGAGTGGGAGGAAGCTATGTTAATTATGTAGTGAGTGTGTGCATGTGTCTACCCCGGTTCTCATCCATTTACATTTTACTGGGAATCTGATCTACTCATTTGAACTCCATTAAAAGCAATCAACAACAGACGGATAACCCTGTTGCAATAAGCAATTGTAAATTACAATTATAATTTCCATTCTGATTATTAATTCTGTTTACATTTTATTTATGATTTCTGTTGCACATGTTTCATGTCATATTTTATTTCGCATATTTGTGTTAACAAGTGTTAACTGTTCTTTACAACATTAAAATGTATTGGTCTCTCAGACGGCAAACTTGCTTTATTTTTGCCATTATCTATGTACTGTTTGAAAATGACGTCAAAACAACAGTATTGTCACATATCGCAATGACTACTGGGACAATTTATCGTCCAGCAAACATAGTTATCGTGAGCAGTCTGCATGTGTGGAATAAACTTTGCACTCAACTGTACCGTGGCGAGACACACACCACACACACAAAGAGCTCGCGTACGTTAAACTTGTGAAATTTACAGCCGCAAACTTGAATGTGTTTTGGTGGCATATTGTGTGGAAGTCCAGAACCAGCCCACTCACCGCCTCGCAGACACACTCCGAGCTAATTGTGAGCCGGCAACTCGCTGTCCTCCGCTCACAGACACAAAGAGTCGTCGTCATGACAGCGGAGTCCAGCTCATTATGGCCCAACAAGGGCCGGTCCTGTTGCAGGTCCAAACCGCTGCCGCCACACACCTGTGCTGACATCACAGCAAATAAATAAATAGAAAAATTGTAGCTCGCGTTGCCCGGGCAACCGCAATTTGGCAAACCACGGCTTGGCAACGCTCGGCTCGCCTCCGTGGGGGATTGATTGGGTGAGCAGTGCCACGAGAGGTGGATTAGGAGGAGTGCTACCGTCTCCCTCAGCGGCGAAGGAACCGCCAAGGGTGCCGATTCTGCCAGAGACGAGGAGAGAAAAAAAAAAAAAAAAAAAACACAAACAAAAACAAAAACGACACACTGGGTTGGAACAACACAGAGAGCGTGGCGCGTTCACGGCTAAACGCAGAGACGAAAGACTCCTGTCAATTAACCATGAATTCACTGATGTGCTGCAGTGATTACAATAGTTTTGCGACCTTCTGGCTAAGCGGGAGGAGGCCTGCTTTGTGTGCTTACGAAGCTGAACTAAATGTCATCATTTTACTGCGCAAAATGGGACAGAGTCGGAGACGTTTTGCTCAAACATCTGTTTTTACCCACGGCGGGGAAGGGGGGGGGGGGGGGGGGGGAACGGAAGGCAAACAGACGTCAAGTGATTTTGCAGGAGAATTTGTTTTTGTGTTATTCTGAAAGAGCAGAAAAACACTATATATATTATTATTAATAATAATAATAATATAAAAACAGCCTTTATCCTGTCCACACAAGCCAGTCTCACACTACTGCCTGTTCAAGCTAAAAGAGAGGCTAAGCCACCCAGTGGCTCAGACAGAAAGGAAAAGTGCTGCTGTTATTCAAAAATCGTCCATTAGTGGACCACCCCGACTCACAAGTGGATGCTGAAGAGAGAAGATGGGGATTTACAGTCAATAAGTCGAGCTCCGTGACTGAACGGTGCTGCAGGTGTTTATGTCCAGCGCAGACAGCAAAGGTCAACGTCAGCACGGTTAGGCCTCCGTCACTGGATCCAATTACACACACTCAGAAAGTAGTTATTCCACTGTTTACTTCCATTACAGGGTGTCTCTTTTCTCCTGCTGGTAAGTGACCAGCTGGAGATGAAGAGCGGTTCATCTGCCGCTTAACGTTTCTGATGTGGGGAGAAGCCACGCGATTCCTCACTTTTAAGACTCAACTGATATGTACTTTGAAAATAAAATAAAAAAATCCTGTCATGAATAAACAATGAGGCCACTCAAACGGATCACCTCTCCACTCTAGGCCTATAAACAGATCAGGAGCAAAACCGAACACTGTTTTAGTAGCTAACACTTTATCTTGCAAATACGGCTTAAATTGAAGTTAGTTCATACTCACACTGTCTTGATTTGCCCCTTTACAGACATTGTGTGCTTTTAATGTTTGTCACATTTACATGTTTGAGAAATGACTAGAATAGGACTCGCCTGACAACATGAAATATTTCAATGAGCAAAGTGTCATACCAGTTCCAGAAAAGATTAGAAGTCATTGAAATATATGAGTCTGGATAGGGTTAAAAATAGACATATTTAGAAATCAGTCAACGATCTACCAAAATTACTCCAAGAGCACAACTGATAACTCTTCCATGCGGTCACAAAAGAACCGAGCAAAACATGTAAAGCGCTAAGTGACAGGTGTCAAACTCAAGGTCCGGAGCACCAAATCTGGCCCGGCGTAGCTTTCTATGTGGCTCTCTAGAATCAAAATGACATCAATACGTCCTTCCAGTTTTTCACGAATCTGCAAAATTCTTACACAATCAGCAAATCTCCATATTTCTTCCTGATTTTGCTGCAGATTTTCTCAAAATTGGTGAAAAACATTGAGCTTAAGTGACTGATGCCCCGGTCTTACTTGAAGTTATAGTCCGTAACTGATACGGCGAGTAATAAAAAGTCACATTTAGCGTCATGTATTAGCGCAAATATCGCAAAATTACAAATATTTCTAAATTGGCACCACAAAATCTGTCGTTTTGATTGCCACAAAACCCCCCACTAAAAGAGTCACAAAATCCAGGAGGAACAGCTATTTATTGATATATTAACGGTTTAATTGGTTTTGTCAATATATTACCCAAAATGAAAATGAGTTTGACACCCTTGCACTAAGTGAAGGTCAGGGTTCATCATTTTCATATATGTATAAAAAAAACTAAGAGAAGATGAAATTCAAGAGAGAGTTCCAAGGAAAAACCATTACTGACCAAAAAAGAATACAAAAGCCTAACATCTTTCTGAAGATGTGTGTACTGTTACATCTCAATTATCAGCACTTCAGGACAAGAAAAACAGCATTACACCAGCAAATATGGTGCTCCAGTGCTGGTAACGCTTCGGGGCCTGGACAACCTCCTGTAATTGCTGGAACTGAATTCTGCTCTCCACTGAAAATCCTGGAGAAGAATGTCAAGTCATCACTTTATGGTCTGAAACTGAAGCACACTTTGGGCCATGCAGCAAGAAAGAAACCAAGACAAATTCTCTCCAATAAGTAGGACTGAGTCATACAATGCAGCATAAACATTTAATGAATATTGTTGAGGCAGTTTTTTGGGGGGTTCGGGGGACGTAATTGAGTCTTCACATGCCAGATTGGTTTGGATAGCTCAACAAATAAAACCCTCAAAAGAAAAGAGAATCTTATTTGTCTGATATAAAAGTATATAAAAATGAGTAAGGAGCCAAGTACTATTTCATAGTATTCGTTTTTAAAAGGTTACGGTGTCAAAAAAAAGAGTCGAAAAAAAGAACGTATCATCTGCAGATTTGTCGATCTGCCATAGTGACTCATGACTGAATCCACATAATTCAAACAAAACGACTCGCTTATTATATTAGTCTGTAGTCCAACTGAAAACAAGTTCTTGGGAACTAACAGGGTTTCACAGTAACGGCATTTTGAATCATAACGGTGGAAGCAGAAACTCTGCAGGAACCAAACCTCTTACTAAAAATGAGCCCTCTTCTCCCCTCCCCTACTTGTCCTCCCTTTTCCACCAACTGTTTTTTTCTGCTTGCAGTGATTTTACAGTTCAAAAAATAAAAAAATAGAAGTTGTTGACCAGGCAAGACATCCCGCCTCACCGATGCAAAGAGGAGAGCCGCATGCTGCGATATGAATCAGGTTCTGTCATGACTGGAATACAAAGACCCGGCAACACACAGCCTTCCCCTGCTCCCCCCGTGTCTCCTTTCCTGAACAAGGTTATCAACAGAGATTATCAGGTTAGACATATGGTTCGCTGGTTCACATAGTGACTGGTTTTGCAACAGAGCGAATCTCAGTTGTGCCTCATTGTCATTTTCTATCACGTTTGACTATGGATGTTCATAAGTTATTTAGCGTTCGCATTAAAAGTAGAGGGAGGAGAACAGCTTTGTGACTTAAGGATAATCTAGTGGAAATGAAATACATTATTGGTATTATGTCAGATTTACCAGCGGTGTGGGTGATTATATACCGCTAACGTGAAGCAACACTGAGCTGAAATAGAGTCGACCATTTGACTTAACGTTGCGTTGTCACAGAAACGTACAGCTAATAAAACTTTATGGGTTAGTGAATTATTTGTGGTGTATTTTGTGAGACAGACTGAATTTACAGTGAGCACTCATTGCCTCAAAACACTTTGAATAAAAACAAAGTGAATTTAATGACTTATAGAAGTCATTAAATCCTGCCACAATACAGTGATAATAATTGCATTTTTAGATGAAGTAAAAATTGTTATAAATACTAAACAAAAAATTTTGAAAACCATTTTAGAAAGAAAATGCTGGAAACTATCATTGAGAGGAATTACACAATCTGATGTCAGCAGGGAGCAAATTCTGCCTGACAAACACAGATTAACACAAAAATGTGCTGAAATATTCAACACATCCAGTGTGTTATAATGTTGTGTTTATTTTAACACATTGTGTGTTAAAATGAACACAAAATGTGCATTAAAGGCGATGACACATTTTTTTGTGTTATTTTTTTTTAAACACATCTGTTTCATGATCACGATCATAAAAACTTAATGAAGTCTGTTCAAGACGAACAGGCGAAGGCGAACCTTTTTGAAAGGGATGATAACGTGCTCCAAAGGGCTCCGCTGAACCACTGGCAGAGTGCATCACTTTTCCAGATTCTCCTCCAGGGACACGTCTCCGCGGGTCATTCTACCATCTACCATGAATCCTTGGCAATTAGGGAGAAAAAAAAATTGAGAGAATGGGGCTGGGAAAGTGGGAGGCAGTGCTGGGGTGGTGTTGGGGGGGTTTATTCGTGTCCCAGACTAACAGATGAATGTACTCTAAAGACTTCTGGCTTCCTGTAACCGTGCCTCAGACTGTTACGGGAACGCAACATTAGATAAAAGGAGCTCTTTGATCAGTGCGACGCTGTGTGACGAGAACAGCGGCCTGTGTGCTTTCACAGCCCTGCTTTGAGACGTGGCTTACGTAGCTTAAAGCAGTCGGCGAACAAACTGTCTCTTTATGAGCGCTAAATAAAAAAAACGGTCGCAAAACAAAAAACATAAGAAGCAGTTAATGTTTTAGTGGTAAAGATAGGTCTTAAAATGCTAGGTAATGGTTCCAAACCTAGATAGAGAGATTCTCTGGGGGTTCACAAAAGATATAAGAGACAGTTTGTATATGACCTTTGATTCTGTTTTAGCACTTCTGCCACACATAAAGCTGAGTTCAATTCATTTTGCCAAAGTCATTCAAACCTGTAAAATAGAACTTCACTGACAACATGAGCTAAAGGAAGAACAGATGACGGACAGCCATTGACATTTACCAGTATGAAAAGTATTAGTAAGGCATTCCTACGGGTTTTGGACTCTGCTCATGCAAAAGGAGAGCCATTATCAACAAAAGCAACAATAAAACATGCTAAAGTGTCAATCCTTTGCGGGATTGCCCAGCCTACCAGAATTACTCCAGAAGCACATCAACAACTAACCCAGGAGGCCACAAAAGAACCAGGAAGAACTTCAACACCTCTTTAAGAGAATTAAAAAATGACAGAGTTCTAGTTCCACAACCAAAAGGAGAACAAAGTACTGTCGCTGTGGCAACCACACTGTCCGTTGACCGTCCACATTAAAATTATGCTACCACAAGAGTTAAAAAGCGTCAAAGAATCTATATAGCTGTGAGCGAGTGTATAGAAAGGACATCTCCTTCTGGATAATGTGTAGTATCTTTCTCCCATCACATTGGAGTCTATTTTTGATCACAAATCGCAATTTTGACTTTGTATTTTTTTTTTTAAAGCCGTTTAATTCCAGAGGGGAAACACTTGCTAAGCTAACTAGTTGCTGTAGTTTATAGCAGTTTGAGTCCTATTTGAGTTTGGTACATGGGGAAATAAATGTTGGCATTAAAGTGTTTACTACAAGCACATAATGAAGAATATCCTTTTTCATATAAGGATGCTGATCCTTTTGCCCTTTTCTCAATTTCAGATTTTTCTAGTTTTGGGATTAGCAGAGCCGCCGCCTGGAGTCGTCTCCTATTTGGACATGATGTAAGAAATATTTGTCAGTTTGTACCAGCCTTGGCGACATTTTTGCTTTGACAAGTATTGATTAACAGTGATTTTTTTTATATAGTCTACTTAGAATCTATTTCAAGGAAACATTGTTAAGTAACTCCAATCGATTATCCATCAGGGGTTACAATATCATATTATATTAAAGTTGACTGCCCCCAATCAGAACCACAATCAGTGGAAATAGGAGAAAAATACTACATTTTTAAAAGAGTTATAGCTAAGATTTGAATATATTTATGAATATGAATCAATGTAAATAAAATACTTAACTAACAAGAAAAATTCACCGCAATGGTTCAGTACAGGAGTATGCGAGGGTTTGTTTACACAATTCCTCTTCATGAATATAAAATCAAGGTATGAACTGTCGAAGGGCAACTTGGTCTGAAGCCTTTACAGAAAGGAATCCAAAGTAAGGCCTGCCCAAGGACATGTGAAAGCAAAAATGTATTTTATATTTTAGACAACATACTAAACGCTAAGCCTCTTTCCTGGCTTTGTATGAAGCATGTTATGTGAACAAATCTGTTGACCATTCACTAGTTTCTGAGCCAAATGGCTAATTAAGGGAAAGGTGACATTTAAAGGTAAAGGTTATCATTATTTTACATCTCCAGTAAATTAAAATCCTCATCACAAGCTCATAAAAGCAGTAGCTCAAGTTTTTAAAGATCTACAATCAAACAGGATTTCTGTCTGTCTAGGAGTCGGGTATGATTGGCGATTTAACAATCCAGCTCATTAAACGAGACGGTACACACATTATTATTAAAATGAGGCAAGATGAGATTTTCACACTATATGGGCAATAATTATGAATCCTAAAGTGTTTTTGTTTAACAGCTGGAGTAAATGTGTTGTAAAACTTAGACTGTGCTTTTAATAATTTTGCAGTCTAAGGTTGTCATTTTGAAAAAAAAAAAAACCCCAAAAAACAACTTTGCAAGCTTAATTTGTGTTTTCATAAGTAATATAAAGACTTCATGACTCGGAAACTCCTTTATGGAATATCTAATATGGATAGAATAGCAAAGTATTTTTCAAAAGCAGTCCAGAACCTTTTAATCTAGCACTGATGTGAAGCCCTGAATCTTAATAGGCTTCAACTTCTTTTATCTCAGCATAAATACAGATGATCTGCAAAGACTTTAAAGACCAACTGAAGCTCTTCAGTTAAACAGCAAGAATTCAACATTACGCATTCGCTTTGTGGAAAGATCGTTGGAAAAGCCACCAGGATCCAAGGAAGACGATGCTCTGGTCAACTGAGGCCAACGTGCAAAATAGTTTTTTGAGTGGTGGAAAACAACCATGACATGCCAATCATTAAGGTGGAGGTGGAAGATTCATGCTGCCTTTGTTCGATTTGATGGGGAGATGGTGTTAAGCCCAGGAAAATCCTGGTCCACTCAAAGTACCCAACTTAATCCAGCGGAGATTAAGTGACAAGGTTGCTGTTTAAATCTGATATCACAAAAAGACAAGCGTTGTTATTTTTACACGTCACATGCATGCACTTCTTTGTGTGGATCTAAAATCCTAATCAAAGACACTTATGGATGTAATATGACCAAAATAATCAACCGTGAATATTTGCAAGCCAGCATATGACCCTTTTTTGCATGTTATGCATCACATTTGCGTCTTATTAGACCCCATTACCCAGTCTACACAGCGTCTGTGAGAGGATCATGATGCAATATATCCAACTGAAAGGCAGAGCTAACCCAGAATACACAAAGAGCCCTCCATGTACGGACATTAAACAGAGCAGACGTGAAAATTTCAAACACAGTCATCTTGGACACACAATGAATGGGATTCATTTCTCCAAAATCAGGGAGTTTAAAAATAAAAAAATAAATAACAGCATGAGGCTGATTACAAGGACAACGGAAGTGTGTTTTCTAGTTGCTCATCACGGAGCATGCACACAGGCAGACTGGAGCCACAGCGCACAAGCAGCAAAGGTGCACTTTAACAGTGCACATGCTTCAGAGATGGCCGATGGAAACAGCATTTCCCAGCGTCCAGGCGTCCCCAATGCAAAGGGCTGCACAAAGGCGTGCAGCCAGCGCGTGCCGGGGCCGCTGTCACGCGTGATAATCTCACAAATATCGCTCATATTTAGGTCAATCACAAAGTAATAGCGTTTTTAGCTGCAGCCATAACCCCCTCATCACTCCGTCCCCCGACGCCCCACCACCACCACCACCACCACCTCTCTCTCTGTCTCACACACACACACACGCACACACACACACACCTCGGCCTCGCACGGCCAGCTGAGATGCAATAAGGTGAGGGGGTGGGTGATCAATGCAAACACACCTCTTCTCTTTCAGCACATCATAAGACAAGAAAAAGAAGAAAAAAAACCTAATTCGTATCACATCAAAAAAAAAAAAAAAAAAAAACATCTGGCGTACACTCCCAAGAAGAAATTCAACATCCGGCCATATTCCCAACAGGCTGTCATATTCTAGCAAGCGTCAAGCGTTAGAGTAGACGGGAGGCGCGAGACGAGCGAAAAGAGGAAGCTGGAATGACATTGCGCGTGCTTACTGTAAAATCAAATCTCCCCCGGGGATGGAGAGCCTCCCTTCTTCCTTCTCGACTCTCCTCCTTGCCGACGCGCAGAATCCTCCTCCCCCCGCCCCCCGAAAATTCAGACCACGGAAAACAGGTAGTCAGTCATTCCAGCCCTGCCAAGGGTTTCCTCCGGCTCGGTGGCGTGAGAGAAGGACAGCCAGCATCAGAAAGGGGGAGAAAGAGCGCGCGCGCACGAGAGAGAGAGAGAGAGAGAGAGAGAGAGAGAGAGAGAGAGAGAGAGAGAGAGAGAGAGAGAGAGAGAGAGAGAGAGACAGCTGTGGGGAGGAAATGAGGAGGGAAGGTAGGAGCGGTCGGGCCGGAGCACTGCGCACAGGAGAGGAGGCAAGGAGAGCGGCAGAGGTGCTTCCCCTCCCTATCTCTCTCACTCTCTCTCCTCTCCTCTAGCTTACAATAAAACATCCATCCCCCCCTCCCCCTCCCTGCTAGACAGACTGACAGACGGCTCGGGTACCAGTGTCAACAGCGCCACTCACTGGTGACGGAAGGGAATGCTATAAGGAAAGAAAAACAGAGGCACAGAAACAGCTGGGAAGCAGGAGTGCTCTGCAGAAGGAGCCTCAGCATTCAACTGGACAGTAAATAATCAAATAAATAAATTAGTCTCATTCAGAGTTGTGGTCTAAAGTTTAGTTGCTGGAAGAGCATATCAAACTCATGTAAATTCGAAACCAAATGATTGAAACAGTGAAAATGTGTGGGTGGAAAGGATAAGAATTTCAAAAGAAAAGGTCAAAAATATCCACTGTTTCAGAAAATAATAAAATGACTAGTTTAAGAATAAACAAGCGGTGACAAAAGACTCCAAAAACCTTTTTAGTCCTGTCATAATAACTAAGAATAGACTGATCTAAGACAACGACAAAGGGGATCTTAGAATGGCAGTGAGTGCCTCTGCTCCTTTTTCTAATACAAAGACATTTATTCACCACAGAGCCGTTTTCTACACAGTGGAAAATTAACACTGCATCGCCTTGAACACAGTGACACAAAGTGGTGGCAGTATTATGCTGTGAGAATGAGGTTTTTTTCTGAAGCGAGGATGGATGGATGGATGGATGGATGGATGGATGGATGGATGGATGGATCTAAATAGAGGTCAGTCTTGGAACAAAACCTTTAGAGGGTGAGATTATTTTTCTAGCAGGACATTTGAATGTACATTGTGGAAAACATTGGAAGTCACCATTTTAAGCCATTTTGTTTTAGTCCATTGCACAAATTCCCATTAAAATGCATTCATTCAATGCACCCCAACGGATGACCTTCTGTCAGACTTGTTTTAAATTCATGCCTGTTTTTCTATTTGGAATTGGTCAAAGCTTTCACATTCATTAACTGTAGAGAGCGCTTAGGAGTTTTCTAAAGCAAAAAAGAAAGCAAAGCTCAACCAGGTGTGAAAGACCAAAACCGTTTGGGTTTTTCTTGATGCCGACATCAACACAATAAATAACTATTTCCTGCAAGTCTCAGAATTTTGGGTTGTTTTATAGTTTTGATGAATTGTTGTCGGTGTTATTCTTGTTTTGATTTAGATCCCCCTTGTCTCTGTTTTACCTTATACCAGTCCATTCTTACTTATTTTAGATTATATCTACTATTTATTTCTTTGTCGTCATGGTTCTCTCTTTCTCTCTCTCTCAACAAGAGAGAGAGATTACCCGAGAAACCTCCTGCTGGTCTCTCCAGTAATCCTCATGTACCCGATCCCCCGTTTGCTCTCGCTTGTTGATTGCAAGTCCTGTTTTAGGATATTTTTTAAATTAAATTATTCACCTTCGCTTGCCTCCTGTGCCTGTACTACATTGTGGAATGCATCCATCATTGTCACTATCGCACATTATTGGAACTTGTTAACATGGAATGAAGTTCAGCTACAACAAGTTGCGTTCCCGACTCGTCTCACCTTTAGCATATCTCGCGCAAATCTCACTCTGCCTCCAAAGCAGAGGAGAGGTACTCCTGTTTCTGTGCTGAAGTGGCTGGGAACAACATCATAAATGCAGACACACACGCCAAATCGGGACAAAGCCTCTAACACGGCGGGGATGGACAACAAAAGGAGGCTGTGAAAAGTTTGTAATCTAGCTGAACGGAGCAAATCAGAGGATACGCAGATCCTCTTCATCCTGTCTCTTTCTGTCTGTCTTCTCTCTCTGTTCCCCTTTGTCAAGCAGCTCATTGTTCAGTCAGCTGAAAGCTATTTTGAAATGCCACAGCCAACTGCATCAAAGGCAAGCTAAATCTTGAACGCGCTGTGCTCATATGCACAGTTTGCTTCATTGAGCAAGAAATGACTGTGGATGTTCCGATTAACCACACATCTCCTCCAAAATGTCACATTGTGATGCCTCAGAAAGTAGCCATTTTAACACAAACCAAACTATGAAGTCCTACCAAACATAAAGAGGACGCATGTACGCTGAAACAATGTTCATGTATTTGAATGTGCATACTCCTCTTTATGTGTCGTCTCATCCTTTTGTCGCATTCTTTCCTTGCGACGCTTCGGTCTTTGCTGCTTTAATGACCTGACGTCTCGGTGGGTGACATTAAAGTTTCATCTGACCTCGTCTGAAAAATGAATTCCCTTAAGCAAGCCGCTTGTCTGCTCCAGTGAAGCTGTTTATTGTCCATCAGGAAGGCATCATGACTGTGGAAAGACGCTGCCCGGAGGTTTCATGAAGTCTGCGCTTAATCAGAACTCAGTGCATGCTCCACTGAAATCACATATCTACATACACTACATTAAAAACCCCACAGCACAACTCTATTGTTCTCACTGTCTGACATGATAAACTTTTCCTGTTTTAGGTCAGTGATTATTACGCAAATAAATTATTTCTATTAAATGTCTGAATGATAAGAGAAATTACCTTTTTTTTAAAACACATAATTTTGTATTACTTTCTTTTCATACAGGAAAATTGCTATAATTTGAGCCCAGATTATGTTTCCACATGCTTTGTAAGACGCTACTGGGTTTTGGAGCACTTTTTACATGGTGGCAGACCTGTGGAGGTATTTTTAAGGCAAGACTTGGGCATGAAACAGGAAACAAGATGCATGCAGGTTGAAAGACTCTGATTCCTCACAATATTACTTCATTGTTTTCTTCTAAATCGTGATGCAGCAACACCGGCACCAATAGAGTTGATTGGTGTTAGAACCGACAACCCCGATTGGCTAATGAGGGCCCGGAAGACATTTTGTGTTGTTTTTGGCCCATGAACAAACACAAATGATCTTCTTTGCTAAATGGAAATTTAAGTTGAGCAAAGCGTTCCTCGTTCAAGTTGCAGGGACACATTGGGACATAATGCTTCTCACACGGTGGGGCTGAGTGTTGACAGTAAGTTTACATAATCCCAACGTTTACCCCTCCTACTTTAGGGTTTAAGGAGGATTTTCTATAATTAATTACGTATTTTTACGAGAACAGACCCCATAATCCGCTGAAACTGCCTTGCATACATTGTGGCTTTTGCAGTAATAGACTAGCAGGATCAAGAACTGAAGCTGTGCCATTCTAATGGACAGCAGCACCATCCTGTGGCTAAAGAGAATAATAATTAACATTCTCTGTAGGTTTGGCTAAGACATAAAATTAGAAGTTCACACTTTTTCTGTAATAATAAGGGTAAAAGTCTTTATTTCAGACATTTTTTTTTTTTACAACTTTCCTGTTTCATTCTTGTACTTTAGACTTTCTGCAGAATCCTGTCTCTATCTTACAACTCTCCCTTATAGCAGAACTTTGTTTTTTTGTGACAAGCTTCCAGCTAAAACACAGAAATTAGTTTTTATTCTTCCAGGATAGGCACCCCTCACCATTAAATGCAACTTCAGTTAAAAGCTAAGGAAAATAATATCTACACTACTCAATATTTTCCCCTTTTTTAACCAGCCTGAAAACAAAGTTCTTTTTAAAGTCATACTATTTAGATTAAACACCACAAACTGCCACACATTAAGTCTATAATATCATAAATGTAAGTATAAAGCTACAGTATATTCTGTAGTATTCTGCTCTCTGTTGCATTCAGGTGTAATGTTTGAATTATTTTTAATTTTGGTTTTTACTACTACACACTATCTGACTTATTATTATCATAAGTACATCTACATATTTATACAACAATGGTATGAGCAAAAACATTTACATTTGAATATACTCAGTATATAGAAGTAACTGGCATCATTAAATACATGCAGTAATTAATTGATCATCAGCAGGTGTGACTGAGTCAAGAAATCTAAAATAAGCTTTATAGAAGTCAAAATGGAGAAAGGTTGGAAGACATCAGAAGCGTGGCCATGAATCAGGACAATAATCATAAAAACAGCAGCAAATCTACAGATTAAAAGAAAATATGCCACTTGTTACAATGGCCTCGTCAAAATCTTGACCCCTATTTGTTTCAGTTTGTTTATATGGGTCCCAATTATCATGAAATGTCATCTTTAGACCCTTTAAAAGACAAAAGGACCAATTTATAATGCATTTGTGAAAATTGAATTAGTTGCAACAATATTTAATTTTAAGTATTTTAAATTAAATTGTATAAAAATATAATAATTGCATCAATCATATTCAGGCCAATACGATCCAATAATTTCAACATATTGAATTACATGCACTCCAATTTAACTGTGATTATTGCGCACAAAGTCAAATGCACTTAGTTCCAGTGGTGTGGAAAACCGCAGAATCGTCAGTCCTGACAATAATTACGGTATATACCTCGTTGGCAGCTTTGGCCATATTTATCACCAGTTTTCCTTAGCAATTAAAGTGTAATTTTCCTAAATTAACCGATTTAGTCGTGTTACATTATCTTGGAAACACTAGAATGCACACGGTTTGGCTATTTTCACTCACTGCACTCAATATGAAACGCATTGACTGGCCTAGTTGCTTTTTTTTTTTTTGTTTTTTTCCAACAATGACACAGTGAGTCTCAGCGCCGCTCTCCGCTCTCTCTCTCTCTCCTCTCATCCTTTTGTGCGCTGTGTCCAATCAGCGCGTAGACGCGGCTTGCTGCCCGCTAATTGGCTGGAAAGGAGGAAGATGCAGCGTCCAGAGAGGATACGCTGAGGACTTTTTTTTTTTTTTTTTTTAAAGAGTCCTTATTGATGTGATTCTGGTCCGAAATGCTGTGATTGCTACAGTGTACAGCACTGTACACACTGGGATTATTACCGCCACCCCAGGGGGTATTTGGTAATCATTGCTTCTATTCCAGCTTTGGCTGCGTTTTGTTTGTTTATTCGGATCGTTTGATGTGATGTCGGCCGCTCGCGCTCCGTGTCCTGCAATCACGTCCGACAAAATGTAGCTCCAGGTTGTTTGCTGTGGTGGCTTTGTCTGTAAAAGGTAAGGCACGTTTCAAGCAGGCCTCGAACGCTGTAAAACCTTCTTCTAGATTTTAATGGGATTTTATTGGCGACCTCCCACAAATATGGCCACTTCCGTCAGTGCAGCTAATTTGAGATTGAGTATTCACCCTCGCTACGCGTTTATGATTCACATTTCACATCGTCTCACTTTTTTTTTTTTTTTCCTTTTTAATATGTTTCATGCGGACTGTCTGTCATAGAACAACATAAGGCAAGAGGAAATAAAAACGAAGTTAAGATAAAAATAGATAACATAAAAAATAACTTTTAAAAAATGAATGATAATAATAATAAATTTGCTTCTGATTTCATGCGCGTGTTTAGGGGCATGTGTCTCCCAGCTTTGCATGTTGAGTTAAAATTGTGTCTGAAAACGACGACTTTCAAGTCCTTCTGACACATTTATTGGATTTTATTAAGAGTTTATTGGATGTTTCCATCTCCAAGAGTCTTGAAGGTTTTCCTCCAGGATTTCCATCCACTCTAACCAGTCTCCCTGTCCATGCACTGCAAAAACACCAAATCTTGAATATCCCCTAATCTACTGGCAAATTATTTCCCTTTATAACATGGGGAAAATATCTTCTTATACGTGGATCTAGTACTTGTTTTTTTTTTATATCAATATTCAATAATTGTTTATTTAAAACAAGCTCCTATAGCTTGGTGAAAAGTTGCTTTTAAGTTAATACAATAATACAAAGTTTTTAGTTTTCCCACAACATCCAATTTCTAAGAACATATTCCTTCATGATTGCAATGAGTGTCAAGTGAGTGGTTGCTGTCATGGGCAGGCAGCCTACCAGCAGGGCGCATTTACAAAATAAGAGCAGTTCCCCCCCAAAACAGTTGGTGGCAGCAGTGATAAATTTAGACAGCATATATTTATAAATATAGGGGTCTATTTATTCGCTTCAAGAAAATATTTCTCCATTTAGTGAATTGAAAAATTAAGACGTTTTGCTCCGAATGGACTCTGTTGTTGGCCACCCCCATGCAAACATTTTCTAGATGGTATTTATTTAGGGGTATCGGAGTAAAAGGGCCTCATAATACAGAAAAGGCGTGTCACAATTTTCAGATTTTTGGTGAATCAAATTTTGAAAATATTGTCATATTCTAAGTCTCTTCCATTCTAAGTTAACTTACGGTGGCCATTTTTAGAGCATAATAATTTTAGAAAAAAAAAACTGAAATAATTTCACAGGAAGTTACACGACAACAAATTCCTGCTGTTTTACTGCTGAGTACAACATTCTTGCTGTACCCGTGTTGAAGATCCAAGCGGCCTTCTCGGTGTTCCAGGTGTTGCTGTCCGAACGATGCGCGAAAGATGTCTGACGTGGAGAGCACGTATGCGGACTTCATCGCCTCCGGCAGGACGGGCCGCCGGAACGCCCTGCACGACATCCTGCAGAGTCCCACCGACCCTGACGGGCGAGAGCTGCCCCTCACCCTGTCTCTGTCCCAGCTGCACATCAACGCTGGAGGAGGCGGTAAATTCATCCACTATGTCTGTGTTTCAATCTAGATCAGACAGACAGACAAACAATAATGTTTAACTACTTAAAAAACTACTTTTCTGATGTTTACATTATGTTGTAATGTTATTCCCTTCATAAAAAAAAAACAAATCCCTGGAGCGTTGCTTTGATTGTAGTCTCCCGTGGCAACCATTCAGCTGTACAAAACTCTTGGTTGGATCTAGTATTGCCTTTGAGGCACAGCTCGTCCTCGCACCTGCAGTTTCCAAGCTTCCGCCTTGCAGAGAGTCCCAGATCCCACGTCTTCCTCACTCAGTTCCTTCAAACTAGCCGACGGCAATTAGCAGACACCTGGTGGAGCTGTGGAAGAGCTGAGCTCATTCTATGAGCTACGTCTCAGAGCAACGCCGGTGAAAACGTTGTTAAAATGTGATGACTTCCTAAAGATGGAGTTTCAGAAAGAGCGGGAGTTTCTTAAAGGGACAAAAGCCCAATTTCAAGACGTTAAATTGCAATGTAAAATTTGTTTTAAGTCGTAGTTGACATATGTCGCTTTTTTTTTTAAACAACTGTTGCTGACATACTTACCTAGTTGTGCTATAAAATTTAAGACACGTAATGCTGGCCCTTTAAAATTTTGTTGTTTTTAATTCAGCATATTTTTTTAAAAAATTGACAGTTAGCCCTTTTGATAAAAGAAAAAATTCTTTTATCAAAAAATAAAAATGTATTTTTAAGAATACGTTTTTAAGAAAATGGCCACGTATCAATGACTGATTAGCCGATGGATGAACTCAGTCAACTTTAGATTACTTCATTGATGAATATCTTGCATTCCTATGGGATGTCAAGACCTACATCGCAAAGTCGTGTCATTAACTGAGTCCAGTGGCTTTTCCAAATGAAGGAAGAAAACATAGGAGGCGTAGTTTGCTTGCTCCAGAGTGTGAACGTTCTTCACTTTTCCCGCAGATGAAGAAGACGCAGAGGACAGCCACAGCTCCTCCGCCTCGGCTCAGCGAGACGCAGAGCAGAGGAACAGCTAAGCTCCCACGTCACCCCTCCAGTAGACGGAGCGCCGCGGGACGGATTAAAGTCTCCGTCACAGTGGACCTGTTTGCTCGTAGCGGCCCGGCGGCTGGAGGCTAGAACCATCGGCGTGGATACGCCTTCAAGCAGAGCCTTCGCCCCTGCTGAGGCGTTGAGATGCGATCGCTCGGTGCTTCCTGGGAAGTGGAACGACTGATGCTTTTCAGAGTCAGAAGTACACAAGTGGTAGTTTTATGTTTTTTTTCTTTTCAAACAAATTTTGCTGTCAGTCTCTGTGGTCCAACACACACACACATGCTGAAGGACTAAAAGGAGAGAGAAAATGGAGCTCTGCAATAGTCAGAGCAGTTTGTAGGACCGCTGAGACATGCTGGTATAATGGGTCACAGTGGGAGTAGCATGATTGTAGAAGCAGTGGTGCTGGTAGAGGCTGTATATTGCCAGTTAATGGTTTGTGCTTCCTTTGAGCCGACGTTAAGGCAGAGGGATATGGACTCAACTGTATCCGAATTGAAACACGGAGCTTTGGAAGTTCAATTCATGCCAAATTGTTTCCGCAAAGAACGAGACGTTCCAGAAGAAGGCGTCCTTTAACGCGTCCTTTAAAATGCGTATCTTTATTTTTTACACGTTTACAGTAACAATGCAAATATTATCACAGCCTTACATGAGTAGTTTGTCCGGTTCGGAAATGCGTTTATTCAGTTTTGTGTTGCGTTAGAGAAGAAGAAAAGTCTCATTGTTTGTGTCAAATTTTGGAGAGGAATCAAGCTCATCGGTTCACAAAAGCATAAAACCGCCACTGCTTTCACATTTGCTTGAAGATAATATATCTAGTTACAGGTGTTGTCAGGTCAAGGTTCGGTCTCATTTAATTTGAAAAAAAGAGAAAAATCATAATAATACAATAATAAAAAAATACTTTTTCACTATTTATCCTGTTTATCAATCGAAAAAAAAATGCTTTTTTTTTTTTTTTTTTGCAAAAATACTTCTATAGTGCACAGAGTCACAAAAACACTTTCAACTTTTGAAAAACTAATAAGGCCGCCGCTCCTGTGTTACAGAATAGAAATGAGACTCAGGGAAGTCATTTTGTGTGCTAAAAACATCTTAATCCATAAAAAGGGCTAATCTGTGACCTTTTAGGTGCTGACAGAAAGTTAATTATGCAACTATCTGTGGTTGTGGCTTCGCTTTTCAATACACGTTAGTTTGGTTATAAAACTTATTGATATTCTTAGTTCACAAAGCTAAAAACTGCTTATTAAAAGAGACAAAATGCCACTGTGGTGTGTAGACAGACCATAAATGGATTAGAGAATTGTTTTTGTTTATGTATACCACACTTGGATTTAATGTAACCCATTAAATCCGAGTGGGGTCAGCTCTTCTTTTGCACTTCAATACCGACTGACTACCGTTTCAAGCCAAGGAGTCGCCACCTACTGGCAGTAAGGAAGAATGCACTTTCAGGCCCGCCTGTTCTACTGCCAGGTTAAATTAGAAACGTTACTATGTTCCTCTTTCATCCTTCGAGTTCTTTCTTTGCATGTTTTTTTTTTTTTTGTGTTTGTTTTCTCTACCGATTTGCACAATAAAAGTTACACATACCCAAACAGCAGCTATAAAAATAAACACTTCCTTATTCCTAATAGGTAATAAAACACGATGTAATTTTTCTTCTGACCTTTGAGATGCAATTTACTTTATTAGTCATATTTACAGCCAGATCGTCTTTCCTGGTATGACACTGTCCACACATTTTGATTGGCCTACAGTGTTTTTCCTTTCTTTTCACCCCCCCGGTAGTTTATATCCACTTGTTTCCTGGTCCAAAGAGCAGCACGTTTAATTTTTATTACTTTAGAGGACATGTGCAGATGACCTCAGCTGCAGTGGTGTCCCTCTTTTCTTCTTCTTCCTCTCAGCAGTAAGCGTGGTGGCCCAAAACCGACAAACTACTCCTAAATGTAAATATGCAACAGTCAGCAGATCTTCCAGGAACACTAACTTGTGTGTGTGTGTGTGTGTGTGTGTGTTTGTGCAAATGTTTAGCTGAATCGCATTCCTGCTCATTTGTATAAAAATGTGATACTGTCTCATTATTTGTATAAATTAATCTGCATGTGTCCTTCCACTCCCACACACACCACAGACACCTCTGCTTCACTACAGCTTCAACTCTGACTCCTTTACCACAACAATACTGTAGAGAGCAAACATACCGTAGCTCTCATGTTGTTTGATTTGTGAGCCATTTCTAATTCTGCTCGTCGTAATTCCACATGTAGAATATTTGCATGGTTTCCTCTTTCTGTCTGACTCTCTGTAAGTATATTTTCTATTTCCTATGTTAAACGAAGTTTAATAAACGACCAATAAAAGAAAAGAGGAGTTTTGGGAAGAAAGTTACTTGTGTTGTTGCAGTTACACGGCTCGACCAGCAGGGGGCGCAGAGGCAGAATTGATAATAAACATGCAGCTCCTTGCAGAAATTCTTATTTTCACATTGTGCCATGTTACACTGATACATCTCAATGGATTTATTTGGGATTTTGACACAGATTGGTGCATGGTTATGAAGTGGAAGGAAAAGATTCATGTTTTTTTTACACATGAACATTTGAATGGTGCAGCGTGAAAAAAACTAAAGCCACAACACAGTGACTCTTGAGGACTGGAGTTATACACCGCTATCAATCCGTTTTCCCCGTTTGACTGTGATCTGCTTCTCTGTTTAAGCTAAAGAAAGGCATGATGCTGCCACCACCACTATGTCTGAGCGGGTATTATGTTTCCTTTGATTTCTGCATCTTGCAAAACCTTTAGTCCATCACATGAAGTTCAAACAGAACATATTAAAGCTTTTCTTTGTACTAAAACATGGAAAAGTTTAAAGGGGGAGTTTGAATACTTTAGCAAGGAACTGAAGAGAAATACTTGGAGGTTTTAAAAAGGTCCCATTAAAAAAGGCGGGGTATAGGCAAATGGAATCTATTGCTGCAGATCCTACGAGAAATGCAGTGTGTGTGTGTGTGTGTGTCAGTTGCTGATTATGCAAATAATCATTAGACAATTGTACCAGGAAGTTTGGGTAAGATAGAAAAATCCCCAAGCAGCTCCCCTGAGTTCCTCATTCTGCCATAGCAGTCCACGACGGCCATGTGACCCTCTTGTCATGCCGCGCGTGTGTGTCAGTGTGTGTCAGCACTCGGTTGAATAGGACGAAGGGAAATTCTGAGGAATAGAAAGAAAAAAAAAAAAGTTAAGGAACTTCTACAGACTGGAAAATAACTTGGTCGCTCTATTTCACCAGGGATACGGAGGTAAGATCTGCTGCGTGTCAAAATGTGTCTAAAATCAGTTTGTCGAATTGAAGGTTTTTTTGCATTAAATTGTTGGATTGCTAGATAAAGTCGTGTGTTAATAGATGTCAGGTTTGCAAAAACGATCAGCCTTTTTCTTAAGAGTTTCTGAGTGAAATCTTTAAGTTGTTCATCTCGAAGACGCCTGCATGTCGTCCCGTCTTTCCCTGCCTTTCTCGTGGGAGTGCTGCTAAAAGCGGGGCTGTGCGTTGGTCACGGTGTGGCACACGGGAGTGTGAGCGCAGGCTCCACATCTCGACTCCCCGGTTTCCGGCTGTTTACCGCCTGTCATGTTAAAAATACAGCAGAGGCACTGAACCAGCAACATGAAGAAAAAAAACAACAAAAAAACCCCCACACCAGACCCAGCTGCATGTCTCCCTTCGATTCCAAGTGCTGTCATTTTCTGTCTTTTTTTTTTCTCTACTTTGTCCACTGCGGTTTTGGTTTCTGAACTTCCTTTTAATTTTTCTGGCGCTCCTCTGTTTGAACGTTTCCCCCCCCTCCTTGTTCTCTTGTTTAAACACTGGTAATCAGCCGAGCTGAGCTCTGCAAACTTCCATGTGAATATTTCAATGACATCAGTGGACAAAGTCTAGCTCTAGGAAGAACAATGACTCTTTTGAGGTAGTCAAGAAAAAAGAAGAAGAAGAAGAAGAAAAAGAAGGGGAAAAACACCTTGTTTGATCTAGAATAGATTGGCAGTGGGTTCTGCACAAATATTTGTGGATTTGAAGGAAAGATCTGGAAATGTTACAGACACCTTGAAGATGGACTCATCGCCGGGTCAAAGATTTACCGGATCAGGTAGTTGAGTTCATTACTGCACTGTAAAAGTGTAAGTGAAACTTAACTTCATTTAAATGTTAGTTGTTGTTTTTTTTTAAATTTAATTTGGAAGTTTAATACTGTTCTTTTCAATATACTTGAATTTATTTATGTTTTTTTTAGTTTAAGTGAATAAAAACTAGTTTGGAGTTTTAACCTGCCGAGTTTAATGCAACCTAATGTTTGCAGGTATTTGGTGATTGAAAGCAGCCAAATGAGCTCTGATAAACTAATTCATCAAAGTTTAATAGGTTTCTTAAAAATGACCTCAAGTAGGTGAAAGATGAGCATTTAAAATCTTGAACGACAAGACTAGATTTGCATCCTGTTTAGAGTAGGAACATTGAGACAGACGCACCTTTTATTTTGCTGCTTGTAAATATAAATCAATCACATAAACGACGACCTTCGCCCAGTATTGCTGATACAAATCAATTAAATATGGGGCGGGAAAAAACTTTATTTTGTCTTGGAAAAAATATCCATGCCTATGTAATCCTTTGGTCTCTGATGTCACACGTTACAGAAACTCTTGTACAGTTTTCTTTTTTGATGTCTCATCCCAAGGTTATCAGTTCCCCCCTCCCCCACACTGTCATGTGTTAAAAGGTCACACCTGAAATGTTTCAAACTTATCCCGTTGGAAAAAAAAACTGAACAATATCCACGAAACAACACAAAGTTGATTTAACTGCATGTGAAATAGAGCTTTCAGATCTAGATGAAAAGTCTACACTCGATGTCCAAATTGCTAACTTAACATTTTAAAAATTAAAACCTGCACAACAGGTGAGACTACATGGACTACTGAGCCTCTTACCAAAAACAAAGTGCACAGCACTGTTTTGCTTCCACAAAAATCGCAATGTTTGAGGTCAGCTGAGGACAAACTAGCACAACAACTTGAGTTTCGGGCTTCTTTGTAGAAGCCTGAGACAAAATGTCCAAATGCAGCAGCTTTGTGGCCACAGCACATATAGATGTGACGTGGTGATCGGATGTGTATGTCAAACCACACTCACAGCACAGAGTAAGGGGGCAGTGGCTGATTTTCAGACCTTTGCAGACACAGAAGAGATTGTGGATCGGAGCGGTGTCACATGTAAGTATGTCACCTCAAATTAAGGAAATAATAGGGATTGATTGATTGATTGATGCACTCCAACGTTAAATCTCAATAATGTGTTAAAATTGACTATCTACTGTAAAATGCTGTGGACCGCCTAACAATAAATTGATTGTATTTTTGGAAAGACAGGAATGGAAAGTTTGCTTGTAAGACGGTGGACAGACCCATCAAATTATTAATGACGTCGGAATGTTGACTGCAGTTCTCTAATATCGAATGTTGAAGCAGGAGTATAATCGACATGCTTATGGTGAGCAACTCCATCATCTGAGTCAATGGGGAAAATATAGATGTTGAGTGCAAGAGGCACAAAAAGGGAGCCTTGAGGCACCCCGTGTTTGATTTTTTGTTGTGGGAATTTATAGTTGCGGGATGACACAAAAGGTCTGCTAAGTAACGCCTGAACCAGTTATTAATCACTGTGTTAGGATCTGCTGTGTCAAACACAGTAACTGAGGTCCAACGGCACCAAGATAGACTGAAAAACAATGGCGTGTTGTGGTCAGAAACACAACTGTAAGCACTGAAAATATACATACTGCAGAATATTTTTGATTAAATATGAGTGAATTTGTTCAATCTTTGCCATAAAAAGGTTATTACACTTCACTGATGAAGCAGTGTTTTTTGTTGTTGTTTTTTTTACTCCAATCTGCTTCTCTGTTGTTGTTTTTTTTTACAAGAAATGTACATAGTGGGGCGTGCCGTGGTGGCGTAGTGGTTAGCGCGACCCATATTTGGAGTCCTTGAGTCCTCGACGCGGCCGACGCGGGTTCGACTCCCGGACCCGACGATATTTGCCGCATGTCTTCCCCCCTCTCCTTCCCAGTTTCCTGTCAGCCTACTATCATATAAGGGACACTAGAGCCCACAAAAGACCCCCTGGAGGGGTAAAAAAAAAAAAAAAAAACGTACAAAATGTTACTTTATGTGATTTGCAAAGTGTTTACATTTTGTTGGCACTTGCACTAAAACATTTCATGTATAACCTATGCTTAGAGCCAACATTCAATGACGCTAAATTTCTCCAGACTTATGGCTGTCAACAGGTTCGCTTTGTTAGGCCGGAAGACATAACAACGTTTTAATTGCAGAGGAGAAAAAAACAACAAACAAAACATAAAGAGCAAGGTTGAATGAATCGCACAATAATCATATTTTTACATTATGGTAAATGGGCTTAATTTATGTTGCGCTTTTGTAGTGATAGCAACTCAAAGCGATTTGCACTACAGCCACATTTGGCCAGCTGCACACACCAACACACACACACACACACACACACACGCCTTCATTTACCAAAGAACATCGATATGTGGCAGAGAGAAGCTGGAATTAAACCCACAATCTCTACAGTTGCTCCATATGCAAACTCACCAACTGCTTTGTGGAAGTAGCCCCGGTCATAAATATTTTTATATTGCCACGTCTCATTTCCTACTTTCACAAGCTAAAAGGCACTGTCTAATATTTCTAATTTTACATTCGATGTATTTAAATGTTCATCTGTTTCTGGTCATAGTTGCACACAATCATTGTAAACGTCCATTCTCCAACGACTTTAATGACTTTTTGTAGTGCTTCTGTCTCAGAGCACCAACTAACTGTTGATTAAAGAATTTGGAGGTAGTTTTTCTCCATCCTTAATGAATACTGAAAAAGGACAACTCAGCATGATGCCCCCATCACCATGCTTGATAATTGGCACAGCGCTTTTGGCTTTCGCAGCCCTAAACCGACTCCAAACACTCCTAACGCGACGATGGCGAAATAACTCATCTGACCGATAACCTTTCCCTAAAAGCTTTTCTGACATGTGGTCAGCTGTAAGTTTCATTCAAGCCTGAGGGTGTTCACTTCTGAGAAGGCACTTTCATTTCCAAGACAGGTTGACAGTCACATTGGTGTTTAAGTTTCTTCATCTTGATTGTCCCAGAGACAATGGGACAATCCACAGGGATCTGTGATTTAGAATGTGGAAAGAAAACCTTGCTAAGTTTACACTCTTGGAATACGGAGGCCCCTGCAGGACATGGTGGATTTTTTTCTTTTGCTTTCCCTCGCAATACTTTTGCTTTCTCGCACAGTATTGCAGTTCATGCGGCGCGCTTTACTGCTGAAACTTTTTCTTGCAGTGGCTGTTGTACTTTCTGCTATAAGGTTTTTGTAAGGGTTTTCCTTGTATGTTAATATTTCATTATTTTTATATTTGTGAGATATCTGAAGTTTTATGGCTTTTTCTTGAGGATAAAAAGGCACCACAGACCTATGTACAAAATGCAAAAGCAAAGCAGGTCCAACAGGGGCTTTCTATCGCTTCCATCCCTTCTAAGATATAAAAAGGTCACTTCCGTAAGAAAGTTTCTGTTTATTATCCCGTGAGTTATCACGGGGTGATTAAGTCATATCTGACACGTTTTTTGTGTGTTGGTTGGTAGTCTGAATGGTTTAAAGGGCCATTTTCATGTGCAAGTCCATCTCAACCTTACACAGACATAAGCATGCAGTGAATAAATCGGTTTTCAATCAGTTGTTTTTGGCATTAAATGTTAGCACATTTTCACTGAGGCTCTTTAAGTATATAAATATATATATATATATATATATACATATATATATATATATATATATATATATACAGTACAGACCAAAAGTTTGGACACACCTTTTAATTCAATGAGTTTCCTTTATTTTCATGACTATTGACATTGTAGATTCACACTGAAGGCATCAAACCTATGAATAACACATGTGGAAATATGCACTAAACAAAAAAGTGTAAAACAACTGAAAATACCCCTTATATTCTAGTTTCTTCAAAGTAGCAACCTTTTGCTGTGATTACTGCTTTGCACACACTCTGCATTTTCTTGATGAGCTTCAAGAGGTCGTCACCTGAAATGGTTTTCACTTCATAGGTCAACCTGCCCTGTCAGGTTAATAAGTGGGATTTCATGCCTTATAAATAGTCATGAAAATAAAGAAAACCCATTGAATTAGAAGGTGTGTCCAAACCTTTGGTCTGTACTGTATATATATATATATATATGCAATTTTAAATTGACATGTGTGACTGTATACAAAATAGACTAGGGTGTATTGGCTAAGTTATTCCGATGTGACGCAAAGGAAATTCCCACCCCCTACCATGTCCGCTAGGGGGCTCCGTACTGGTATGCTCCTGACCCGAAGGACGTTCACGCAAAGTGCTCCACCGTGCTGTTTCTGACAGAAAAAATGTTTAAATATTCCAGCCAGTCTCGTTCCAATACGTTTCTGATGGGATGATTTATTTATTTTTTTTCTGAACTTGCTGAGGATCATTTATCCAGATGTTAGTGGGAGTGTATAAATATATATACGAGTGGGTTAAATCAGTGTTTCCGACCTTGGTGCTCAAGGCACACTGTCCTACGTGTTTTAGAGGTTTCCTTGCTTTAATGTGCCTAATTCAACTGATTGCAGTTCAACAAACGCCTGTTCATCAGTCATCAATTGAAATCAGCTGGACTGAAGCAAGGAAATACCTAAAACATGCAGGGCAGTGAGCCTTGAGGACCAGGGCTGGGAAACACTGGGTTGAATTGCTCATCCAATGTCAAAAAATAACCTCATACATAAAAAAAATTAATATGACCTTTATGTGGATAGTGGATAGGAAGTGTATGTAAAACTCCTAACAGAGCTGCATTGATGATTTCTTTTGGCCGTTGATATGTTTCCTTGTTTGTTTTTTTGTTTTTTTCCCCAAACCGGCCTCCTGGACTCTAAAGAGCATCCATTGACCTAGACGACCTGTTTAATATCTGGTTGTTGTTTTCCTGGATAGGAGCAGAAATCGTTTTCCTGCTCCCATTTTTAAAAATTATTATTATTATTATTATTAATATTATAAAATATTTTTTTCTGACTTCTGGTTTTGTAATGCATAGATTTTGTTTGGCCCTCCGGAAGTGTTAGGCTGTTTTTCATCTTGTCGTTTAGTATACTCTGTTAATAATTCATCAAGACGTCACAGATTTTTGCAGTAATGTCACTTGTCTCTACTGAAGAAGCTTCGCCTCGATTTAATATTTACTCAGTTGTCGGCACGCTTATCTTGTTTCCTTATGGCCACAGAATATTTGCTGGTGTAAATAATTCTTCCTATCATGATAACCATCATAATAACCTGCGCAAAAATAGCCATATTGCTGCTGCAAGTGGTGGCATGTTCCTCCCTTCTAACTTTTCCTTCTACAGAATGTGTAATCCTGACATTCACTAATTCTAAGTGAATGCTAGAATTAGTTGTGTCCAAATATACTTCTTCTTTATACAAGAAGCCAATTAGACGCTGCGTCTGCGATACTGCAGGTGCGCTCCATGCTAGTAAGTAGTAAGAACAGGAAGCTGTTTTTTGTTTTTTTTTCATGCTTGTGGTTTGCTTTTGAGGTTGCATGTATCTTTGCGTCCACGCCGGCGTAACTATAGCAAGGTATGTGGCAGGTTGCGGCCTTGACACCGATGAGCAGAAATAGTCCGATCAGAAGCCACATCGATGAAACTAGGGCAGTGAACTCTGCTTCAACAAATCTTTTATTGCTCTGAAATGATTCGAGTGGCCAAGTCCAGACAAAAATAGGAATATTTTTTTGTGTTCAGGTGCACCCTATTTGACTCAAGTGTTAATCTTTAAATTAAACTAATGAATCAATCTCACGTACGTTTACTGAGCAGGATCTGATACGTACTCTGCAAGTACCGCTGATTGAAGCAGAGCAGAATATGGTTTGATTTGATTTGCAATTCGTCTGAAAAGATCCGACCCAAAGCGTACACGTTTGGGTTGGATTTTCACCGCAAGATTTTGCAAAAGAAACTTTTTAAGGAACATATTGAGAAAAAAAAAAGGCACATCTGCTTGGATGTAGAAACGTAGAAACGTTAGGAGTCAGAGACATCGGGTCGGACGAGCGGCTTTCGACTGAATTTGACATAAATTCTGACGTATCCCATTTCACACTTGCAAAGAGTTTATTTCAAGTCGGAGTTCGACTCCGTTACATTCTTGTAAAGGTGGCAAACTCCTGCTTGTAATTTTCTTTTACTGGTTTTAAATTTGACCTAAAATTCACAATGTTTTTGACTTGCAGCTCAGCCTCTTTGCTGAAACCCAACAGAATATGAGCAGATTTCATCTAACAAGTGAAAACAAAGCGGGCCAGATGAGGAAAAACACAGACGAAGTCATGCAACATCACCAAGTATCCTGTATGTGAGACGGCAGAATCTGTCTAGATAGAATATCAGTAGATAAACCACACTAAACAAAGAAAAAAAGCACATTTTATCAATGCCAAAGTATGTTTTATGAAACACATCTACATCTTAATGCAGACGTATTTTGCATTTGCACATCTGCACTTTAATGCAGACCACACATGGGCCTGGTACATAATGCAGAACTTCGTCAGAAGATTTAAGTGTCGCAAGTTCCTCTCTACTCTTTGGTCATGCTATTTATATTCATTTTGTCATACAGTCAGATTCGAGGAAAATGTGGCAATTGATTTTGGCTTTGTGCATCCAGGGCGATGACCTCACTACGCCGACCCAGAATGCCGTGAGCTAGCATATAGTCTTTTGTGGGGGCTATTTGAAATAATTGAGACGAAATCACTACAAGAATTAGACAAAGAGAGACTCAACCGTTATCGAGCCCTGTACGCTCACAACCTCGTTAAAATGCCAGGTGTTTTGGGAGGTTTTTCCTCACATAAATGTAAGATTATTAGAAGTAATTCCAGAACTTTCTTTTTCCACCTTTAAAGGTGTTTATCCTGTAGAAATCAGTTGCAAAATAAATAAAATAGCAGAGGGAAAATGCATAAAACAGCAAAGTTGTAACAACCTGGTTAAATAAGTTAAATAGCCATTTAACTAAACCTTTACACCTTTAGCGTAAAGGTTTAAAAAAGGAGGTCCTCTTTAGTGGGAGTCTGTCAGCAGGTCATATCATCACTTGTTGTTTATTTTTGCTATTAGTTCAAATGTCTCAGTGGTTTGCATTTTTCCTTCCCGTGTCCCACTAGAGCAAATGCGTCAAACTGGTTTCAATGACGACTCTTAATATTCCAGCATCGAGTTATTTATGGAAGCATCCTGCTCTCTGCGTTTTGCTTGTGTACCAAACAGGAATACAAGCAAAATAATATTTGAATACTTGAGAATATTTGAAAATAATGATTTTTACAGTGAAGCTCTGTTCTGCGTCCCAATTTAAACTTCTGATCAGTGTTCCTGTGCAGTGTGGGTATAAAACTCCCCGGGGGAACACCCGAGACACTGCATGTTATACAATTCAGGTAATAATTGAATTTTTGCTTCTTTCTGCTTCTTTCTGCTTCATCTGCGTCACGTATTCCGTCAATTATTTGGTCTTATTACGTATCGTCGATCTATTTTAGTGTGCAGGGTTTCCACCTGCATCAGCACAGGAAGTGCAGTAACACGCGATATTATTGCTGCCATTTCTGACCAGGCTGTGAGATTCTTTTTTGTTGTTGTTGTTGTGAAGATTAGTTCATCAAAATCCACCAATCCAAACATCTGAAAAACTGTACGGAATTCTGCGCAACGTTCTGTTGACCTTTGTTTGTTTGTTTGTTTTACATATGGGTTGTATGATTTCATTTGAGTTTGTTTCCCCCCTGCTCCATTTTCCATTTGACTAAAACAGGAATTCGCAAACTTTACCATCCATCTAAATAAAATCCGCTGAGTGACGCAAATATTACATGACTTTATAATATTCAGAAATATATACTGAAAGAAACATGTTGTAGTCGGGTAAAAATAAAAAATAAAAGCCATTTTATTTCAGTTTGTAGGTTTTAAAAAGAAGAAGAAAAAAAAACTTTAGCCAAGAGAGCATGAATACAATTTCTTCATTTGGGATGTTGATATTTCCAACTCAGTATCCAGAAAAAATAGATTTAAAAGACTATTACTGACTACTTTGGTGTCATTTTGTTGTAAAAAAAAAATTCAATTATTACCTGGAAACAAATGAAAAACTGCTAAAATGTGCATTTGTTGTTATATTTTTTACTTAAAATCTTTAGTTTGTTCTTTCTCATTTTTAGCCAATATTGTTATGATCCATTAAGGGAGATTAAAAGAGACACTTATGGTTGCTAAACAAACCAAAAGACACACAGCATGTGACCAACGAAATGATGAAAAGAAGAAATAAAAAGACTGACTGTGTCTCTGTAAAATAAACGGAATCTTTTCAAAGATTATCACAGAAAACGTCAACAGATTTAGCTGTAGCTAAATGTCGTAAATATTTCCGTTTGCACAAAATTATTAGGTCTAATCTTAATCATGAAGGCAATTTCGATGTGAAAGTCAGTCTGTGATTTATAGTTTCCACATGTAGAGCTGGGAACAAGTGGAGGTTATAGAAGTGTTTATGACCTTTATGGCCGTGTAGTTCAGGGAAGTCAGAAAACACAACACGGCAATCTCTGTGGTGATGATAAGCAGAAAGAAAATGAGTAACCGTGTAACACAACTAATAAAATTTTCCAAACAATTAATTAGAAAGTGGCAATACAGGAACTGTAAAAGTGAATGCAGGTCGCGCAAAGGTCACAACGATGCTTTCGGGCATCTGGAGTCAAAAAAAGCCCAGCCTGTTTCCATCACATTCTGCTGAGAATGATCCACTCATCTTCTCATCAGCTCTGACCAGCTTCCTGCATAACACTCATACCACCAATGTGTCACGGTTGCAATGGTTTGATGTTCTGCTGAAGCGCACGACTCAACTCGTGGTTCTGTCGACTTGAGCTGTGGGCCTCTGCAGCTCCTCCAGAGTTTCCAGTTCAGATCGGAATCGTAATTTTATTTTAGGAGGAATTAACGCTGTAAAGAGGGTTCACGACTATCTCGTTTTATGACCTCTAATGCGTTCCAAAAATATGGAATATGGCCCTGAATGAGAATCTCTACTCCCTTTTACAGTTTTTTGACTTTTTTTTTTTTTTTATTACCACCCACCAAAAATAGGAACAAATTGAAATAAAACATCTTGCTGCCTCACAACTGGTATTAGCGGCTTCCAGCCCCATTTGACACGAAAATCGTATCAGAAATATTCTGACTTGCGAAGAAGTGGAAAAAAATGCAGGTGCCTGCTGGAGAGCTTGTTTTGTTTGAGCAGCGGTTCATTTTAACAGACTGTGCCGCTCTTTTCTTTTCTCACTTCCCCAAGCCTCTCGACCCCAGCAGGCGGGATGGGCTGTCTGAAGTCCACGCTGAGCGGCGGCCTGGCGAGCGGTGTGGAGAGCAAAATCAGACAGCAGGCCGAAAAACCGGAGCCGGCACACTACGTCAGAGACCCCACCTTCAACACCAACAAAGTGAGTAGAAAGCAAGCGGAGCCCAGTAGGAATCCCCATCGGGCTCCGCTTGCAGCTCTGAACCCTGAAACAGACGTGCCACAGCCGCGGCTTAAACGGTTAAAGAAACATTTACGCCAACGGAAACTGTTAAATCTCTGTTCTAAACTAAGAAAGTTTCCACCGTTTTGCAATAAGATGACTAGATTGTTCCCCAAGTGGTCAGGACTTCCCGTTCTCAAATGGTGATGACTATGATCTGGGAATATGAAAGGAACACATTCTGAATGTGTGCAACAGCTGTGTTAAAAAATGAAACAAAAATACAATTCAAAATCTCATGTTATGCTTTTCTTTACAGAGTAACTCCCTGCTACCAGGTCAAGTGTTCCAGCAAATGGAAGGTACCCCTTTCCCCCCCCTTGCATTTACCTTTCCGTGAAAGCATTCCTATGATATCTGGAGTAAAGTAAACTGAAGTCTAAAAGCAACTTAGCGAGGAAAGGAAAAAACAAATAAACAACAGAACTATAATAGAATCAAAAAGTCAGCATTTTTCAGTGACGGAGAATATCGCAACAAACGGTTAACGCTTGGAAATTTTCACTCTGTACTACAATCACCTTCCCATTTGATTTGTTTTCTAGTTTAGTCCCGTCACGCCAGGTGAAATTTTAGGGGAAAAAAGTTTTTCTCAAGCTCCTCGATTTCGGTTTAGCAATCTAAACATTTTAACGAGGCCGACCTCGTGGACGTCGACGAGCAGAATATCAGCAGAAACATGCAAAAAAACTGGTCAGAAATCAGAATTGCTGTCATTCCACCAAGTATTTTTCTATTGACTATTGAAAGAAGATCTAAATAGTTGCCATTCATTTATTCAAAAGCAAATAAAAACAGGTCAGTTCTTCATAATTAATACTTCTATTGTTTTGGTCCTGTTCGAACCTGCTCTACAACCACTGTGTGCTGCTGAGGGACTCTATATTTTGTCACATGGTGTTTAAACATGTCAACTTTTGCATTTGTTTCTGCTTTAGAGAAAGAAGCAACTTTCAAAGTGGTGATTAGTCTTTATCCTTACGAGGCGTTGCATCGAGAAGATTTAGGCTTCAAGAAAGGAGAGAAGATGAAAATCCTGGAAGAGTAAGTGGGCTGATTTTCAATTTGGACTAATGCAGCTCATGAAACTGTTTCTTGGTATTTCTACATTCTGTCAGGAGCGATAAAAGTCAGAGTGACCGCGAGGTCCAAATCCTTCTGTGTTTAGAACTTTAGACGGAATCTTTGTTGAGCCGTTTTGCAAATTGGCCTTTGACCAGAGGGCTTATAGATGGGACAACGGTCGCTCTTAACTCTAACGTAGATTTATGTCTTGTTCCTGAACAAATAAGTCTAGATGAACAACAGTACCTTTCACAGTTGAGTCAGAATCTTCAGCATGGAAATAATGTTTCTCCTGCACGCCAAATTCATGACTGTTACTTGAACTGGTTTGTCTAAAATGCCTTTATGTGTGATTGTGCACTTCACTTCAATCTCCAGGAAATGGATGGATGCTGGCGCCAAATCAGAATCCGTCATCTCATTTGTGTAAATTAGTCCAGTGATGATATTGTGAACAGCGCCTGAGAGCGTCCGCAAAATAATAGGAAACTTTTTTTTATTGCTGCTTTGGGTGCAAAAAGACAAACCTCTTCCAGACTGTGCAAGCTGGGTTGAACTGAATAATTATTTTTGCCGTGATATCATCAGAAAATGTGTTTTGGCATAAACGTAAGGAAATGTTTTCCCTGTTTGTTTTCAGACATGGCGATTGGTGGAAAGCAAAGTCTCTAACGTCCAACAAAGAAGGATTCATCCCATCCAATTACGTTGCCCAAGTTGATACCATGGAAACGGAAGAGTGAGTATGATGTTGGATGAAAGTTTCAGCTTTGCCTTATCAATAACATTACTGCATTGTGAAACCTACTGCATCGCACTCTAAAAAAGAAAATAAATAAATAAAATACATAAAATCACCCTGAAATCATTGCAGGTGGTTTTTCAAGGACATCACAAGGAAGGATGCAGAGAGGCAGCTGCTGGCTCCCGCAAACAAACCAGGCTCTTATCTTATCAGGGAAAGCGAAACATCCAAAGGTACTAAGCTATTTTCCCACAAGAATCCTTCACAATTCAGCATCTGGGATTCAGTGTGAGACTTGTTCCCCGCCCTCCCCACACAGGCAATTTCTCCTTGTCAGTCAGAGATGTCGATGCCCAGGGCATGGATTCGGTGAAACATTATAAAATCAGGAAGTTGGACAACGGCGGCTTCTACGTCTCTCCCAAAATTTCCTTCCCAGACATCAGCAGCATGCTCAAACATTACCGCAGTGAGTACGGATCGGGAACAGAAGGGGAAAAGCTTGAAATCACAGCTGAGAGTGAGGTCACGGTTTATTGACTCAGACTTGGGTGAACTTGCTAATTCCCACCACAAGACTAGCAAAACACTGGAAGAGTTTGGGAATATTTTTAGAGTGATGGTCAGAAGAAAGCATAAAGTAACGAACATTTGGAAATGTTGCAGGATTGTAATCCTCTTTGTGACAACTAAGGAGCAAATTTATTGGTAAATATTGTTCCTCAGTTATTTATTGTTACAATTAAAGATTTCATATTTACTGCTCCCTTATTCGTTGTTATATCTAGATTAGACTGCAGGAATGCTGAGATGCAATTTGGGTGCATCTCAGTTTATAAGGAGAAAATTACATCATATGACACATTCAAAAGACACAAAATAAATGCTTGCTAATATGTGCTGAAAATGTATTTCCCCCCTTCCAGATTTCTGAGGATATTGCTTCCTTGTCTTTGTTTCCCAGAAAAGAAATAACTTTCTAAATAGCCAAACTTATTTGACTTTCAGCCTTTATTCTTTCCAAGACTAATGAGTCTTTAGCTTCCGGTGTGTAGCGCTTCATGAAAAGAGTGGGGTGATGATTAAGGTTAAAATCAAACTTAATCATCACAAGAAAACACACAAACAAATGTGCCTTTGTGCCTCTCAGCCAAGTCAGATGGTCTGTGCCGCAAACTGGACCGTCCGTGTGTGAAACCCAAAGCCCAGCGGCCGTGGGACAAGGACGCCTGGGAGGTTTCCAAAGACTCGATAAAGTTTGTGAAGAAGCTGGGAGCTGGACAGTTTGGAGAAGTGTGGATGGGTAAGAAAGAGGCAAAACTTTTAACTAATCAGACCTATTAATTTCTCTAGAACCTTTTTATTAAACCAAGAAGGTGGTCTTGGTTTAACTGAATCTCAAGCTCCAGTCCTGCAAAGGGCCTTTGCGCAGCAGGCAAAGCAGTGGTTTAGATTCTGTGGCAGACTGCAATCTTGACGCCTTAAGAGTACGTCCTATTGTGACGGTTGTGTGTCTAAATAAGCCTGAGAACTAATTAGCTCATCCCTGTAGGGCGTTTTATGCTGTGCCTTTATTAAATAGACTTCTGCTTTGTGTCAGAGAAACATTTCACTAAAATGTCTCTCTGCAAAACGTTTCAGAGTCCAAAATCTCTTCTTATATTGCAGATCTTAACTTGAAAAGACAAATGCCTATGAATTTCACAACTTGACACCGATGGGTGTCATTACACCTGGATCATTTGATGATCTACAGAAATAAGTCTATCCCGGTATATGTGCTTAGGAGGTGAACTTGTTATCATAGAGGGAAAAAACTCAAAGACTTATTTGCATTGGAAGTTGAGAGACTATTAAAGCGGTCCAGTATAATGTTTGAAAAATCTGCAGTATGATCTAAATTTTCGAAGTACGGATTATGAGCAAACCTTTCTGTTTCTCTTCTGAAAGTTGTGCAACCACAACAGCTAAGCAACAGATGTGACAATCCTAATACAGTTCAACTTTAATACAATTTCTATTCAGATTTGACCTGTAGATTTGAGACACATTTCACTAAGTTCCCTGATATTTCTTCAGATAACCGGTGACTAACAATTGCACATTTTTAAGAGAATAACTTGAACCTCAGTTGGATTTTGTTAGTCAAGCTGACAACAGCTCAGCAATAGGGTCAACATGGCTGACCTACAGGTGTCAGTAGGGGGTGGATTACCTACTCAGAGACTGAACACGAGATCAACTTGTTATATAAATTTCTTCGTCGAAAAATCCTTTTGTTTTGTTTGTTATAAAAGAAAATGAAGCATACTGCACACTTCGCCTTCATTCTAAATTGAAGTTTTCAACTATTCCTCAACATGTCGTGTACAGTACAGTACTGAATGTGGAAGAAGTTTGCCTTATCCAACTCATTAAAGTGTCATTTTGGTACATTAAAAACACAACAAAAACAAATAAACTAAGTCTTATTTCAGCAGACCTGTAACGGTATTCTCTATTCCCCGTTTCCTGTTGTCACGCCGTGTGGTACCAGCTTACTACAACAACGCAACCAAAGTGGCCGTGAAGACCTTGAAGCCTGGCACCATGACCGTCGAAGCGTTCATGGAAGAAGCCAACGTGATGAAGACTCTGCACCACGACAGACTGGTGCGGCTCTACGCCGTCGTCACCAAGACCGAGCCCATCTACATCATCACTGAATTCATGGCAAACGGTACCGAGCCACGCTTTGTCATTTCATCTTCCGCGGTTTTGAGACGTTTTGATATCGTTCGTCGAGTCAGATGCCCAAATAAACAGAAGAGCTGCATTGCATTTATACATCTTAGATTGCATCTTAGCACTGGATTACTTGAGATAGTCCAACAACAACAAACATCTCATTATATTAAAGTTAAAAATAGGCTTGCTGTTATGCTCTCATACCCACAGCTGAAGACTTTGTGTTGTTTCTGTTCTGTCCTGTGTTTAGGAAGTCTCCTGGACTTTTTAAAGAGTGACGCAGGAAGCAGACTGAAACTACCAAAGCTCATAGATTTCTCAGCGCAGGTAATGCCCCCCCCCCCCCCGGCCCTATTTTTGTACTTCTTAAGCTTTCCACTTCTATTACTCCACTTTAGGTGTGATGCGGTATGGAATATTAGTAGCATTATACATAACTGAGTAAAATTGCCAGGGTTTTATACAGTATTGCAGTATTTACATAGCAAAAATATATAATCTGTTAACTTGATTTTAAAAACAAAAAAGTTCAAATTAGTCCTACTGTTGCTTTCTAAAGTGCAACACAAGTTATCAGTTGTTTAATTAGCTGGGCTATCTGCACAGGGAGCCAGCCTTCAATCAGTCATACTGGTCTTAGGTGACCATTTGTCATTTCAAAACAGTTATTTGAAAGTGCAATGCAATGAATAGCTCTCCTTTGGTTTTGCACACCATGGCTTTTAATGCTTTTTGCGACCACAAAGCTAGAATAGCATAGCTTTATTTCCTCCAGCTGACCAAGGTAAAAAACTATCTTACATTCTGAAGTTATCTCATGCATGTCATTAACTCAACTTAAAAATGTAGAAACTGTATAAGGAAACATTATTATTATTATTTTTTTTAATCCGTCTAAAAATCTTTGTATACCCTAATATTAGAATTTAGCTACAGAGCTTCTTAAATACACCAATCAATATTTCTGTCAAGCCAATTTACAGACAATAGTTTGTGTTGAAGACTAAATATGATAGTGGCATAAATACCAGAAGCTTTGAAGCCATAATAGCTACAATTTTAGCTATACCTTGAATCGACTTGCTGCCATACAAATTAACTTGACTACAAAGATACTTTAGCTACAAAACTACGAGTGTAGTTAAAGTAAACCACCTACAGCTCTAACTAAGCTGCAAAACTGCAAAATTTAGTGACTGGGCTAACTCAATAATATTAGCAATATTGAGCAAGCAATATTAGCTTGCTCAACTGAGCAAGCTAATATTCTTCACGTGCCATAAAATTGCGTTTCTAATATACATCTTTTCCCACCTCCAGCAAATCTATCATGATCGCTGAACACAAATACACTTGTTTTCCGTTGGGTTTCAGATTGCAGAGGGCATGGCTTACATAGAGAAGAAGAATTACATTCACAGAGACCTGAGGGCTGCTAACGTGCTCGTGTCCGAGAGCCTGCTTTGCAAAATAGCCGACTTTGGCTTGGCGAGGGTCATAGAGGACAACGAGTACTCCGCACGGGAAGGTAGGCGTTGTGCTGGAAGGAGAGAATGAGTGCGCCTTCCAACTTCTCTGTTGTGCAAGACATTTTTTCTTCTTGTCACACATTAGCCATTTCCTTTACTCCCTGTGATAAACTGAAACAACAAAAAAAAGCCCCCCTTTCAAAGGGCTATTGTGTTGGGCAACAGGAAAGACACTTTTTGTTTCGCTTTGCAGATAACATGCCTTCTAGAATCTTGTACTTGACATTTATGTCTTGATTTTTTTTTTTTTCCCGGTAGAATAGAGAACTGGGGACACATATTCAGGCACTTCAGAAATCAGATATTTTCCATTCATTTTGTACACAATAAATTATATTAATACATATTAAAGAAAATCAGATTTTTCCCGCTAATTTAAACAAAACAACTTAACACTATCATATGTGAGACTACAAACACAGTAGAGAAAATCTGGATCAATATACTAGTGAAAAGTGTCCGATTGCGTGTAAAAATCTCCAACTCTGTCGTGTATTTTAGGTGACAGTAAGAGCGAAAAAGACTGTTGTGGTCAAGTGCACAAGAGTGTGAAAAACATTTGTAGCCTTTAAATGGAGCCATGAAGCAGTCCTTGTGACTAAAATAAGGAACTATAGGAGCAAGACTTTGGCTTACCATGCAATGTTTGAAAAGTGGCCTTTCAGAGCAACCAGCATAGAGTGGTTAGCATAGCAAATGCAGCATATTTGCATTTTCCAGTTGGAAAAAAAAAGAAAATCAGAACAGAAAGTATGGGGATTTTTAAAGAACAGACGTATTCTGCCTGTTCTGTTTCATTTATGTTTTAGTGATAAATGAAACTTGTCTGACTACTCACCTGGAACCAGGAATCTATCAATAAACTTGTGGGTTCATAAATAGACTCAAAAACTTTCCATGACACAAAGCACAGGTTTGTTGAGTGGGATTGAGCAGTGCAGTGGATTATTTACTTAGACTAGGCAAAGTATGTGTAAATATAATAGAGTTTGTTGATGAAATTTGATGTGTGTGCGTGTGTGTGTGTGCATCCCCTTACTCTACACACTCCCAGGTGCCAAATTTCCCATCAAGTGGACCGCTCCAGAGGCCATCAACTACGGCACCTTCACCATCAAATCAGACATGTGGTCTTTCGGAGTGCTTCTCTATGAGATTATCACATATGGAAAAATCCCATATCCAGGTAAGCAAGTGTGTCATAGGAAGCTGTGTTCTCTACGGTATGAAGCCAATCATCTTTATGAATATATTTGCAAATCCAGTTTGAAGATTTGGTACTTTGATTGACTTTAGAAATTAACCCGCTACTATTCCACCAGGTGGAGTTTAGAAGTAAAACATAAATGCGACAAACCAGTCTCATTCTCTGGAATTTGTACGCTTAAATTATTTAATTCAATTAATTTATCTGGTGCAAAATTAACAACAAACATTGTTGGGCAAGGACCCAAGTGCAGAGCAAAATGTAAGGTGGAAAATGAGAGTTTTGATCAAATATCAAACTTACTGAAATGGTAGGAACACGGAAGCACATGGACAGGTAACCAGAAAAGTAAAAAGTGACAGAAGGCTCCAGTAACAATGAAAATCCAGGAACTTAAATCAGACGCAAATGGGAAACAGCTGAGACAGAAAAAAAGACCCAAAATGCAACAATAAACTAAGAAATTAAGTATAAAAAGGTTGAACTAGATGGCAAGACATTCTGAACAATAATGAAGCCAGGGGCCTGAACAGAATGTGGTAGGATATAAACTAATATAAATATCAAAATACAAGCAAAATTCAAACAGGTCTGGATAGTGACAAAAAAAAAGAAGCTGCAAAGGTTGCATGTTTGCCATTTTCTTCCAGTTTGTAAGATATTTTTATGGCTCTGTTATCATTGTCGGCACATTGTCTGGCATTATACTGACACCTACTGCCCTCTGCCTGGATGTCATTTTCCCCGGTCTTATTTATGTCTACAGAAACCTTCTCATAAACTGACCTCAATTATTCCTCCTGTCACACGAGCCCCTAACTTGTGTCTGCACTTGTCTCTAAGGGATGACGAAGGGAGAGGTGATGTCCTCCATACAGCGCGGCTACAGGATGCCCCAGCCCGAAAACTGTCCGTCTGAGCTGTACGAGATTATGATTACCTGCTGGAAGGACAAGCCTGAAGACAGACCCACCTTTGACTACCTACAGAGCGTCCTGGACGACTATTACACCGCGACAGAGGTTCAGTACCAAGATCAGTTGTAGCGTCGCCGAGTCGGCAGGACATCCCATAAGGACATTCAAGACAATTAACATCCACTCCACTGGTTGTGTGTGTGTGTATGTTTTTTTTTTTTTAAACTTCTTTGCAGTTTTATTGTATATATCCCACATGTTGATGTCCACTGAATATTGAAGATTTTATATAGTTTCAAAAACAATCTCAATGAATGACGTTATCTTTCAGGATATTCTGAACAATATGGATTAATTTTGTTTTTGCTTTTTTTTTAATGGATGTGAGCTGTATTTAAATGAGATTGTAATTGTACGTATATTTGAGAAAGATGGTCTAAATGTAAACGTTTTCAAATGTGTAATTTGGACTGACTATGTGCAGATGTAACGACGTTTTTTATATTAAACGTCATATTGGGTATTGAATGACTGTACATTTTGTATGAAATAAAAAAAAAATACACATATACGGAAGTTCTTTGTTATTTTGTTTCAGTTTCAGTTTTAGAAATTTGTCTGATTTGAAAAATTGGACCTCCATTTGTAATTTACTCGTGGTTTGCTGGGTTCCCCCGACTTTCCTTTGTGTATTGCTGTCTTAGACCAGTGACTCCAAAGGCTAGTGTCGGGGTATCTCTGTGTGTTTTGAGGCACCAATGAACACAATTTCCCAGGATTGTCTGTATCACTCTCCCAAGTCGTTTTTATTCCGGTTCTGGTTTAAATATTTCACTGAGAAACGAGTCACCTCTTTAAAAAACGGGTGAATAGGGTTTTCTTGGTGATTCCTTTTTTTAAACATAACATGAAGTGCTTGTCTGACTCACGTAAACAGCAGAATTCAACAATTTTTTTAATGAAGAAAAATAAATTATTAAATGCAGGGCGTCAAAGTACATAGGACTGAATATTGAAAGGCTTTGTGCCAATTTATTTTAAATGAAAATATGTAATACATTTGTTCAGTTGTTTTGATTGTATGTTATTATTGTTATTATCATCATTATTATGTGGCTAAAAAAGCAGTCAGAATTCTGACATCAAAACACTGAGATACATTGCAGTGGTTAAGCACGTTTTCTGGGGTAAACCTTGTATTTAGAGTCTAACAGCAATCTAATGTAACCTGGCTTTATCCCTATACTTTTTGAACATGTGTTTCTTCTTTTGAACTTAATGGTATTATTGATTTGTTTCATTTGTCTAATTTGTTCCACAGTTTCTCCCCACATATTGAAACACACTGTCTTTCAAGGTTAAAGCAGCTGCATGAATTTAAAAAATATATTTTTTCACATATTTCAGAGGCAGGCGCCGTCAATCATGCATGTGTACACGCTGTTCAATGTGCTAATGGCAGAGAAACAACTTACCGTCACAGGAAAACTTTATCCGCCGTCTGAGGTGGACATGCTACCTGGCCTGAGCATTTGTGGCAAGCTATGCTGTTACGAAGGAGCTGTAGAGTAACAGAGAAAGGAGGAGTGTTTAGCATTAAATTTCTAAAAAAAAAAAAAAGATTATATACAAGAATATAATTTAATAAAATGGATACTCTGACCCACGTTCTGACACAGTAAATGCTTAGATGCCTCCCACCATACTGCAGCTTTAATGGCCGTACAGTAGTTTGAAGTTGTCTTACTCTCTGAAACCACAACCTTCTCTGTAATTGTAGTTGATTAAATGAGTAAGTTTCACGCCATGTAGAAAAGAAAACCCACGATATTGTGTCATAATAGATTCGTAACGACCGAAGAAGAGGGGGGGAAACGTCAGACGAGACAGGAGCTTTTGTTTTGAAACGTCAGCGCGCCGTGGTGGCTGGTCACGTGGTCTTCCAACATGGCCGTACCCTCTCGCAGTCAGCAGGGCCAGTTTAAACGACGAGCCGCAGATTCAAACTGACGACTTGAGACGCGGCCAGAGGAGCTTTTAGGTAAACCTGTCGCTTCTTCAGCCCCGCAGACATGAGCAACAACGACGTTATCCTGTAAGTAACCTCCTCCTGCTGCGAGCCCCTTCAGACGCCCTGCTTCGGGATTAACCGCAGCGGGTTTTGTAGCAGCTTCAGCAGAAACTTTATGAAACCTTCATGTGTCGTTCTTACGAAAGCGTAAACGAGCCTCCTTCTTCATTCATCACGTTTTATCAGAAATGTACTAAAACCAAACCGGCATGACTGGTGCGTATTTCCTCCTACGGGGCTCATTTACAGGAAAATGTGCTCTTTGAAAAATGATATGTTTTTTCGTAGTTTATTATTATTATTTTTACTCATTGAAAGTGCACCCGAGAAAATAGTTCATTCTTTAGGTCTCAATTAAAATTTTTTTTTAAAAAAACTATATATACATAAACACGTTATTCTAATCTCAGTCTTATTTTTATTTTTTTTTTAGAATAATATATATTGAGTATTATCTGACTCTTGCGCGGTTGGGATCCATCCTCATTCAACCGTTTTCTTCTGCTGCTGGCAGATAAGAAAAGAGAAGAAGATTATCTGTCATTCTCACTTAGAGCAGGTCAGTGAGAATGACAGATCCTCAGTGTCATAAAGGTTTTTTTTTGTTTGTTTCTGTGTTCTCTACAGCTTAGGGTGTTCAACAATTTGGGAATGTAAGCTCCAAGCAAAAGGAAAAGACTGACTGAAACTGGTATGGCTGTGTTGTTACCCACATGGAAACAAGTCTGGAACAAACAAAGGCCATTCAGATGTGAAGAAGCCATTCCTTCAAAACAAATATAAAGAGCCTGGTTATATTCAAACTGCATTCAAAACCATGTCTTGGGATCTTCTAATGACCATCCTGACATTTGAAAGAAAAATAGAGAGGCTTCTAAACCTTAGAACTTCATCGCAGTTGCATAACACGGTGGTGGCAGCGTCATGTTTAGTGGGTTTTGCGACAGTATCGTGAAGAAGAAAGAATACATGGAAACTTTGGAGCAACTCATTAAACCAACTAAATCTAAATTGCTGTGATCAGAGCCATTCAGTTTTAAAATGTAATTCTGTTCTATCTGATGGCAATAAAATGTATGTAAACCTCTGGATTTGAATGCTGTCTCCCGTTATTCTGGGATTTGGCGAATATAAATAATTTAGGTAATCCTAACTGATCTAAAACAGGACAAATAAAAAAAATAAAAGCTTATTCACAGTCAATGCCTCGTCATAAATAGTCCACACACCCACTATGAGTCAGAGGGAATAATAACGGTGACCAAAAATGTGCTGTGCTATGGTGGCGCAGCGGGTTAACACGCCCCACGTTTGGAGGTCTTAGTCCTCGACGCGGACGTCGCGGGTTCGACTCCCGGTCCTGTCTGCCTACTGTCGCAAAAAATACGAGCCACTAGCGCCGCAAAAACTCGGAGAAGAAAAAAAAAGTTTTCTAGCTTCACATACTATATGTAATGAGGGCAGGATTATAGTACCGTACATAGCCTGCCGTTATTAAAATGGCAGGATTCCCTAAAGCCCTCTGGTATTTTCAAATCCAGCATGCTCCATAAGCTCAAAATGTTAAAGTAGCTAAATTTGCTCTCAGCCTTCCTGTTATCTCCTCTGTTTTGCCATGTCACCGCCTGTGATATATCAAAATATGGTCAACCCTAACAGAAAAGTGTCAGATGCTCAAATGGCTAAAATAGGACACGTTTCCTAATTCCATAGCATTAACTTTTTCCCTTTAAGAAACTTTTTATTGCTTCCTTTGACTTTCTGTTTAAACAAAACACAAAAAAGAAGAACGGCAACTTTGAACCTACGTCACTTATAAACTATCTAACTAATCCAACTTTTTATTTTGTAAGTCTTCAGCTGATTAAGCTGAAAATCTGCTGATCTACCCGTTGGTTCCTTGCGCGTCTCTAACTGGATATTTCTTCCGTCCAGCCCCAAAGACTTTCCTGAGCTGAAGAACGATACATTCCTGCGAGCGGCGCGAGGAGAAGAACCCGAACACGTCCCGGTCTGGTGCATGAGACAGGCTGGGAGGTATTTACCAGGTACGGATGACCTTTACCCTTCTCACAAAGAGGCTGAAAGCTCTTGACTATGAAAACGGTTTGACATCATACATCCTACAATCTTTTTTTTTTCTTTTTATACTGAATCGTTTTGCCTGTCGGTAATCCCTTTCCTACCGTTGAATGTTTGTCTGCAGAGTTCCGCGAGATCAGAGCTGGGAAGGATTTTTTTGACACATGCAGGTCTCCTGAAAACTGCTGTGAGCTCACCCTGCAGGTAAAACTCCAAACATGATTTAGGGGAGAAAAAAACAAAAGGCCTGATTTGGTGGAGCGCTTTCTTAGATTAATAAAGCTATTAATCCAATTCACTTTGAAATATTCGCTTTTCTCCTTCTAGCCTTTGAGGCGTTTTCCCTTCGACGCGTCCATCATCTTCTCTGACATCCTGGTCATCCCACAGGTTGGTCACCTAGCAACAGCCACGGTCATTAAACGTGTCCATGCGGAAATGGAGGATAGGCTCTGACACCTCTAGTCTGGTTCAAGTAAAATATATTTGACGAACTGAAAGAAATTTTTTGTATGTTTACAATATGTTTTCTAGAAGGTAAGGTAATTTTATTTATATAGCACATTTTCAGCAAATAGCGCAAGCACTTGTATTTTATTTAGCTTGACACCCCGAAATAAAATTCAATGCAGAATTGACCTAATTTTTTCATTTTTTTGAAATGCCCTATGTGGAGGTGTGAAATCGCACAGACCTAAATCTATCTAGGTCTGCCACGATGACAACTAATGTTTCCGGTTGATAAACTGTTTCAGAAATTATTGCGATAAACGATAATATTGTAGTTCTGAGGCCATTTTCAAGTGGCATAACAATGCAAGTTCATCCTCTCAAAGGCTAATACACGTCAGTTTTCTAAAGAACGCTCCACACTGGAACTGGGAGATATTTTAAGTATCCAAAATAAAACGCAACAAACAAAAATTCTAAGTAAAACCAGAACCATAAACAGAATGGATTATGAAGTCTCTAAACAAAATCACCTTTTAAGAAATATTACTCCTCAGAAAGGAAATTATCGAGCTCATCTTAATTTATCATACAGTTGATTTATTGCTTAATGCAGCATGAGGATTCACGGTGTAATCATATTTTGGTGAGGTACAATGTGCGTTTGGTTATTTTTGGATTTAAATATGAATATCCTCCGTATGTTAACTTTTCAGTATAGCAACGGTTTCAATATGAATAACTGGTGTATTAATGAAAAAAATGTAGTCTTGCAGGGTATTACCGTGAGGATATTTACACACCAGACGATGCGCCTAACTTGCATTTTCAGGTTTCTTCATAAACGTGGAGCCGTTTCTCTCTTTGCCCTTCCATTCAGGCCATGGGAATGGAAGTCCAGATGCTGACCGGCAAAGGTCCGACGTTCACCGACCCGCTGAAGGAACCTGAGGACCTGCAGCGCCTACGGGCCAAGGTGGACGTCAACAAAGAGCTGGACTACGTCTTCAAAGCCATCACTCTGACCAGACACAAAATCGAAGGGAAAGTGCCGCTCATCGGCTTCACGGGCGCGCCGGTGAGAGAGAAACCCAGACCCGCCCAGCGGTCGGGTCCACGTCTAGAAAACCGCAGAAGCGTTTTAACCGTTTTGTCGCGCCACAGTGGACCTTGATGTCGTACATGATCGAAGGCGGCGGCTCCACCACCCACTCCAAAGCCAAGCGCTGGCTGTACCGCCACCCAGACTCCAGCCACATGCTGCTGAAGATGCTGGCCGACGTGATCGTGGAGTACCTGGTGGGACAGGTAGCGGCCGGAGCGCAGGTCAGAACCCCTCCGTTCTCAGAACGCATTTAGAAATGTGTTGCCACTTGAAACGCACTTAACAGGGACACAATTCATGCTATGCAGGGCAGTGGAGGATGCCACTTGCGAAGATGAATGTTGATTTGCCGATTTGCTCCCGCCTACCGTCTACAGGGAGACGGGTTTTCCTTAGCATCAGCAGGAAATGCATCTGATTCAGCATTTTCATTTTGATTTCCAAAAAAAAAAAAAAAAACACACACACCACAAAAACCAGCCCTGAAACAAAAGTTGCCATGAGTCGTTTGGTAGTTGGGTCATCCTAGTAATATAATTATACTTTTTTTTCTCTAGAAGTGTAAGTGTCTAAAGAGGTTTTGAGACCCTTTAAGTAATATGGTGGTAATAGTGTAATAATGCAAGAACACATTCACAAAGATCAGTAAACTTTAAAATTCTGATGAAGATTTAAACACCGGGACAGGAAGGCATTTTAAATATCCAAAATAAATAAAGAGACAAAACAAATCATAAAATCACTGTAAGCAAAACTGCCCTCCAAAAACAGGCTAGTTGAGACCAATGAACCAGACCAAAGAGATCATGTTAATTTCTCATTCGATTAATTGATTTATTGCAACAGCTCTACCCACAACACACTTCACTGTGCGTGACAAAATCTAATGTTAATCTAATTTAACACGCATTTCAAAACAGTTCCCCTAAAATACTAAAAATCTTCAGAGTTGTTCTCTGCATTTAGAGTCAATCCTCCTGACACATCTAGAGATCTAGCTAAACTAGATCTAAGCTTCCAGTTTATTAAAGTACAACTTTGCTTTTTTTTTCTCCCCTCGATGTAATGGCCCACTCAGTGACTCACGTTATATCGCCCTTACTCGACCACTTGCAACAAGTGTCCTCTCTCTGCCTACACGCTCAGGTCTAATGCACATGGGGAAATTCACTGGAAGAGAAAGCTGTTGCTTAGAAATCATGAGCAGCTTTAACTCGCTACCGAGTGGCAGGATTTGCTAACAGGCTAATTTTACCCGTCCAAGGTTGTCGGTATTTGCAGGGGGGGAAAAAAACAACAAAAAACGAGATGCAGGGGAACTCGTGGAAAAGCATTTGTTTTGTTAGAGGTTAGCTAAGCCTTTCCATTGGGTTGTCGCTCTGCAGGCCTTGCAGGTGTTCGAGTCGCACGCCGGCATCCTGGGCCCCGTGGAGTTCAGGGAGTTCTCCCTGCCGTACCTGCGGGACATCGCTCGCCGCGTCAAGGACAGACTTAAGGAGAAGGGACAGGATGTTCCGATGGTGAGAGATGTCTCATCCAAAGATGCTTTCACATCATTCTACGGCATCTGATTTAAGTGCAGATATGTCACCAGGGGCAGCAGCCCTTCTAAAGCCCTGATCCCATTCATTCATTCTCCAACCTGTGATTTGAACAAATTCAGATGGCTTGTGTTCCCTCACTGGCATGGTGTTGCTAAAATAACACCTAATCCCTAATGGGATCAATAAAAATGATGCCAAGTGCTGTGGCACACGATTACCTGTAGGTGGCAGCATTTGATCACAGCTGGGCTGTGTCTGCTGTTTGGATGTTCCAGATTGTGTTTGCGAAGGATGCTCACTACGCCTTGGAGGACCTTTCTGAGTCTCACTACGAAGTGGTGAGCTTGGACTGGACCATTGACCCCCGATCAGCAAGGTAACACACACACACATATCCAGCATATATAAACTTCTGCCACTTCTTACTACCCTGTGTGTCTATGTCTATCCTCCTCTCTTGGGGTTTGATACCTGGGAGGCAGCTAAAAGCCTAAGTGTCTAGTTAAAGCAGCGTTGGTGGGTCTGGTTAACCATTTGCTGTGGATCCGCCCCTGATTCTCTCTCTCCCTCCTCCCAGTTTGTCACTGGGTGCAGGATTTAAGTCAACAAACATCTGCGTTTCCTGCTCCACTCATCAAATACTTAACCTGTTGGTTAAAGGATTAACAAGTGTGTGTGTGTGTGTGTGTGTGTGTGTGTGTGTTCAGGGAACGCACTGGAGGGAAGGTCAGCCTGCAGGGAAACATGGACCCCTGCGCTCTGTATGCGCCAAAGGTAACACGTACTTCCTGTTTGCTCAGACTTCCATATTGACAAATGAACAACTCTGGATAATTAAGTCTCTTTTATTCATTAGAAATTGAAAAATAGTGAATATCTTTTCCATTTATAGTTTGGATCATTAATAAAGCCAAATTTAGTTTAATTTCACCCAAGGCTGAAACAATTAATTGTGATGAATTAATTTTTGAAAGAATAGTCAACTAATCGATTAATCATTAGCTGGAGCATACAGTCTTAAAAGAAAAGGACATTTTCTGAAAAAAAAACAAACATATTCAGAGCAGTAAATAAGCAAAAAAAGAATAAAGTTTGAATTAAAAGTTTCTAATAAAGTTTCAAATTCACTGAAGGAATTATATATTATTTCATTTTAGGCAATAAAATGTTTTTCTTATTAAAATAAGAATTACATTTTGTTTATTTGCATCTCTAATATTGTAGAAAAAAAGTTTAAGAGGATAAATGTTTGATAAATTGTTTCATTCGGTTCTTTTCAGTTTCTACTTGATCTTTCCGAATCCAAATTCAGCTGAAATTGACTCTTAGTTTACTTTCATATTGTGTTCTGCAGGTTAAGTGTTGCATATGTTTCTCCTTTTAAGTCATACATTTCATAATTTTATTCTTAAATTACCCTCCAGAAATAAAAATCCTTAGACAGAAAAAAGGAAAATAAAGACAACCCCGCTATAAATAATAACAATAAAAAAAGACATTTCCAGCAAAACACATCCATAAAGATCTGCGTACAAAATAAATATCAAAGAAAAAATTCAACTCATATGAACAATATACAGTGTCATTAAATCTGTCTTATTTAAATAAATTCACCTGCTCAAAGCTGAGGCATTATAAGGCCAGGGATCAGAATGAAGTCGCAGATACACCTGGATAAACTCAGGTATACAGCCATTCTACAAATGACTCAGTTACTTTTTTTTCTAAATTATTTCATATAAATGTATTGCTTACTTAATTCTTTTTCTACAGCAGGAGAAGTTGTGTCAAAAAAACATAACAGACTAAATTTCAAAATGTTGGAAAAAGTTTTTGTTTTGAATGAAAACTTGTGGGGGGGAAAAAAACCAACCCCAGTCCACAAGCATCCTCATTCCAAACACGTTCACTTAAATTTTCATCACTTGGTACATGTTCACATTATTTATTGACTGTGTCAAAGAATATCAAATATATTTTGAATTTAACTGAAGATATGACTTAATACAATATACTTTATATTGTATTTTATATACAATAAAATATAATGACTTAAATATTGTATAGACTAGGTCATCAATCAATCTGTCAACTACGTTGCCTGTAGGGATTTTTAATGACAGTATCGATAGTTTTGCTATGGGTCAAAACGCTTCATGACGCCTCATTTACCCATCACTAGCAGTGGCAGTATGATGCTTTGGGGATGCTTTTTATCTTTCAGCAGGGAAAATTTCTACAGCAAAACTGTTAAAACAGCATTATTTTAAGACCAATTAGTAGTCTCTAAATATGTTTTCAGTTCGTATTGGTAAGAAAAATGTTGCGATTACGAACGGCTTTGTTTTGGTCTTTCGAACAAAATCCTAACAAAATGCAGTTTGATTTTGTGATTATAATGCGGGGGAGAAACGCATGTGACTAAGTGTAAGCAATTCCTTCTCAGAAGTAATCCCCTAAAGCTTAACTCGTCGCTCTGGTTCAGGAACAGATTTCGGACGTCGTGAGGAAGATGCTGGAGGGTTTCGGAACCAGGGGCTACATCGCCAACCTCGGCCACGGCCTGTACCCCGACATGGACCCGGAGAACGTCGGCGCCTTCGTCGACGCCGTGCACCAGCACTCTAAGCTTCTCATCAAACAAAAATGAAGACAGGAATAGAGGATGTATATTGCTGATGATGTAGAAAAGAATGCATTATTTAATTGAAAATCATGTATGTGTTTTTGAATACAGATTATTAAAATTTGATTGATTGATTGATTACAGATTATCACCTTGTCTGTTTTACATCAGGATAGAAAAAAAAAACACCACATTCCCATTTTGTGCAGCTTTTTAGGAAAAACATCTAAGATGAGCTGTTTTTCTCTCCAGCTGTGATGTGTTTATCTGACCAGGAGTGGATTATATGTTTTTGGATTGAAAAGCAATCGCATGATTTTTAGCAAGTAGATGTGCATGTAGAGCTCATCTTAAGTGCTGCAGCATCATATTAGCGATCGCATTCGATCTGTTTGGCAGGTCTAAAGCAGCTCGGATGATGAGTATTAAGATTTTAGTATTTATCCCAGCGATGTTAGTCTAGCGCTTACAAATGCATTCATAAAATAGATATCTAAATACAATAAGAATATATAACGTAGCTTGTTGTCAGGCAACATGGTTCCGTTTGGAAAGCTGATAAAGGAAAAAAAACAAACGGGGATTTAAAAATGGGTGATTTGCTTAAAAGGGTTTTTGCTTTAAAGGAACATTTTACATTTTTTTGAGGTGGGGGGGGTAAATGCAGCACAGCAGATGTTGACTGCTACCCAACACCCTGTCTGAGCAAATTGAATATTAACGAGAGTACGTTTAAAAAAAAAAGTTTGTGATTAGTTTTATTAGATGTTTGTTGCACTACAAGATGGTGCTTAAGGATATAAGGACGGCTCATCCTTATAATCGACTCATTTCCCTGAAAAATGGCATTTTATTATATTACTCCATGTTAATCTAATGTGAAAATCCCACATATGCCACCAACAAGCAAGTTCATTAGTTTTGAATTGTCTTTAATCCACACAGATACAAAATAAAACGTCGAGACTCAAATATAGTGTCGTGAAATGGTGTTTAAGCCCTTAATGATTTGTTTTATGCATTTTTCACAACTGCTTCAGAACATTAAACCAATTTATGTACTAGTGAAATTCAACACAGGCAAACACAAAATGCAGTGTTTATATCAATATGTCTATTATTATGGGAGGGGAAATCTACAAATCTACATTTTGTTAAAACATGTCTTTCATCTCTAATCACTTTTTCGTAACCATGTTGGTTTTATTTTTTTTTCTCCCTGAATAACCCCCTTTTCACACCACCGTTCGTATGCAGTCCTTAAGAAAGTAGAAAGTGTTGGGGGGGGGAGCTCAGCACAGAAATGGTAGAGCTCATTTCCACTGCTTGGTTTCTCAACATGCGCCCAACTTTTATTTGATCATTTCATTTCGTAACACCCAACCATCTGAACCAAACCATTCACATCCGATGAAAGGAAGTTGGTGAAGGTGTTAAAAACATCCCAGGGACCACCAAGGCTTTAAGCCCATCGCAGCCTGGATGATGGTGGTGTGAGTTTTAAAACATCCAGGATACCGGCCCCTAAGAGCCACAATCGGCTTTCTAACATTAGGGTTTAGAATGGCTGAAAAGACGCGTTTGTGTTTGGAAACCAACCAACTTAAAGGAGTTCCATGCTTTCCGATGAATAGAGCGATCAAACATGAAGCTAAGAGACATTTCACCAAACAACAATTTGAACCTAAATTTATCATTTCGATTTTGTGTGTGAGAAAGGAGAAAATTACCCACTGCCTTGGAGGTAAAGGAAGCATATTCCATAGTTGGGATGAAAAAGGAAAGAATAATAAAAAGAAGAAAGAAAGCTTGATTGATTATGTGCGATTCAATACTGAGGCCTGGTTAAGAAAATGGGGCAGAGGCGCGACAGATTGAAACTGGGACAGGGAGAGAGACGGTGTCCTGCCGGAAGGTGTGGGAGTCTGTTTTTAAACGGCGAGTCCTCTGAGAAACGCTTTAAAATGAAGGGGCCGAAGAAATAAACAGCTCAAGTAGTGCGTCACAGTTTGACGGTTTTTTTAAAGGACGCTTTGGGGGGAAAAAAAAGTCGACTTATTAATGATGTGTGACATTCAGTTTCTGTGGAGTATAAATGCGAGACAGAGCTTCATTTTCTATTGGCCTCTTGCCACAAGGCAACAAACCGGCGGAGAACTGTAGCAAAAAGGGCCTATTTTGCCGTCACCAAGTATCCATGGCAACCCTTGAGCCAATCTCTACCAGCCAGTTGTTTTGGGAGGCTTGTCAGGAAAAGCCATTTCTGTTCTACCATCACAAACATAACCAGACCATGAAATTTGTGTCCCTTACAACTATTTTGTGCAGCTTACAGCAAAGAATGGTACAGATTTAGCTTGCTGGCTAAAGGTGGGTCAAACTATTTGTTTTACGGCACTAGGACGTACAAACGAAATGCAGGCAAATTCAAATGTTCTTAAAATAGAAAATATGATGGACTAAGTATTCATCTCTTAATAACCATGTTTCAATTTAATTTCACAGTAGCTAGGGCCACAAGCATGCAGTGATTTTTACTCCAGAGTGGATTGAGACAGAACCAGTCATTAAACTGGACTACATGGCAAGAAGAAAGGGAGACACTGGTCTTGTTCTTATCCTGAAAATGTTTACAGATTGGAAAAAAATGTAGCATAGTTTGATTCTTTATGAGGAAAACTACGCAGAATGATTCGCAAATACTGTTTCTGCAACGATCTGGCAGGTTTGTTTGGCAACTAAAATGTTGCCTGGTATAACTAGAAAGAACAGATCAAACTGGTGGAGAAATTAAACTTCCAGTCAAAAAGGAAACAAACACGATAGAAAACGATCAAAAGTAATCACTAAGAATCAACGGTGTTTACTGCTGAGGATGGGACTGCAGAGATACCCTTCCCTCCCCCTCGTCCGGTGACGTGATGTTCCCCAGATTTGTCCAAAAGAAAGAAAGAAAAACAAAAACCTAAATCAGCAGCAGCACATAAACAAACAGATTTAAAGGAATCTGCTTATCTGCCGTTCTTAGCTGCGTCCCGGAGCCAAACTGAATTTTGGATTAACTGATCTCTTCTCTGAGCCTCTGTGATGATTACAGTAATGAAGCGCTCCGCTTCTGTCTAATAACATGCAGCTTTGTGTTTACTCCAAATTTTTCAGTCGTCCAATCCGGCAGGGATAAGAAAACTATATAAACAGGTATTGGGCCTGAAACATAGTCAGTTCGCTTTCAGCATATTATCTGAGTTTTTAACCAAATCTGAACCATTTAAAGTTATTTTATGTATATATAACCTTTTTTTTCTCCCCACATTAATTTGCAAGCAGTTGTAATTACCAGACAGAGCCTATGAACATCAGTGTTCATGGAGTAATTTTAATTCTAAGTTTGGCCTGCATTCCTGTCAAATTCCTGGAATTTGTCCGTAAAGTTGCTCATACTTGTTTTTTCTTACGTTTTATGATAAAACAGATGAATCCATCTCTGTTCTTTTAAAAGAACACGATTAGTATTACTCCTAACCTCATAGTGTTTGCGTGTGTGTTTTTGCTCTGTCATTGAAAATCTCTTTGTAATTAGATACTTTTTATTAACTATAAATATTTATATTTCCAAGATGTTGGCACACCTGCCATGAGGACAGTTCTGTTTTACTGTAGCAGTGTAATCTCAAAATTAATCTGAAATTAACACTAAAATCCAACCTTGATTGTGACCGCATTTATTCACTGGGTAAAACAAAAAAAAAAAAAGTAAAATAAAATCCACAGTGGGGTAAATTGATGGCATCTATGTTGGCAATCCTTTGTACAATCAACAGAGCAACATTGAGTTCTCTCCTATACTAATATTTCAGAAGGTTGACACATCCAGAGCATCTCTCCAGATCCTCCGAAGTCCTGGGTCCTCTGATTTTAGGTCTGGTGACTGGTTAGTTTTGGGTCTTTATCCCGCTCAGATACAATAAATGACTCATTTCCAGTTTTCTGGCTGCATCCAAAAGGTTTTTAAATTGTTTTTATTTAAATCATGTATTATGTAAAGTAACGTTGTTGTCCAACAAGGTTCCCATGGCCTTGAAAGGGAAACAGGCCCACTGCATGACTGATCCTCTACCATACGTCCATAGGACATGCTGGGCTAAAACACTCAAACTGAGTCTTCTCTGGCTAAAGCGCGTGGTTCTAATTCAAGTTCCAGTCGATCGGTGGTGGCCTTAACTTCTCCAATCAAAGGCAACTCAGTTCAACTCAGTACAGTTTAACTATTAATCAAAACTCAGAGTCTGTGTGATGGCCAGTGCCCCGGGCGCAGAGTCCACTGATCCTTTTCGAACCTGAAGCATCAACACTTCTGGTAAAACTTCAAAAAAGATGAATTCAGTGTGTGTTACAGGTACCAATGCAGCACCCCTGATGTGCGCTCACACCAGTAATTGTTAGATGTAGAGAATACGGTTGGGTACTCATGGGGGAAGAGACTTTCTGGTTTATTTATAGCCCTACTGACGGTTGACTGTTGGGTAAATTATGATGTATTCAAATGAAGCTCACGTCTAGTGCACCATTGTGGTTTTCAACCCAATAGTTAAGTTAAGGTGGTCCTTATTTCTAAGTAACCACAGTCGTCAAGCAGCAAAACTTCGCGGCCCCAACGCTGTACCTGCAGACTGTTGTAGGGGAACCGTTGCTGCTTTATCACACAGTGCACAGCTGACTGGGAAAAAAAAAAACTCGTGTTTTTTTTTTTTTTTTGCTAGGATGAGGTGGTTTTTCGGCTGTATTGAAATGAGTGCATTTCACAAAACTGCAATGGAAACACTTTTTTTTTTTCGCATCACAAATTGTACGATCAACAACCAGATGTTGCTACTGGCGGAAAAGACGAAGAAGATGACAGGAAACGGTGGGAGGAGGATGGCGCGGCGTGGTTCTGTAATTTATCACGTGATTGTAACTGCGGTCCTATTTGATGGAAACATTGCAATTACAAACGTGCACTTTACCTGCACGTTAGCGGAATATTGCTAACGCTTTGCGCACAGTCGTAATGGGAACGCAGCTACAGTGAGCACCTTTTTTCAAAATCTGACACGTTTACAGACGCAGAGTGTGGATCAAAATACACTTTACGTGGAGCGGTGAACATGCAGCAGCACTTTTTGATCCTTTGTTTGTGTTGTTGCCGAGCACACTTTAGCGTAAAATGGAAATGTAGAAATCCAGCCCTCCACATATTAAAAAGACTGCACCGCAGTAAGTGTTATTAATATTTACAAAACTACACAAAGCTCAAAGCAGCCGAAGAGGAGAATAAAAAAAAATAAAAAAACAGAGCGGTTTTTTTATTCATCCTTGTCCTTTGTGTGTTGTAGTACAATAAACAAGTACACACTCGCTCAAACACGCCTACACAAACTGAACACACACAAAGCTTTTGTTGTGGGCACATAAATAGCGAAGACAAATGAACAAAAATCACCGCTGATTGGCGACAGGTAAGACTGAAGAGGCTACGGCTGTGTGTCAGTGGGCCATCTGGGAATAAAGTGACAGTCTGCACGTGTGTGTGTGTGGGCGTGTGTGTGCGCATGTGAGACAGGAAGAGAGACAGTGAGAAGGTTGTAACAATGAATCTGTGCTCTTTAGAAATGGAGATCAATTTCCACATGGTTGCTTTTAAAGGCTTTGGCAGGAGAATAATATATAAGTGTGTGTGTTTTCGGTGTGCGTTTCTGCTCGTGTTTGTGGCTCTGAATGTCTACATGCGCACAAATCATCTCATTGTGTGCATTAGCATCATTGTGTGTGGGCTTTTATGTGCTTAGTTTGTGCACAGGGAATGAACAGGTGGATGTGTGCCTCCGTATGAGTGTGTGTGTGGGTGCGTGTGTGTGTGGGTGGGTGTCTTTGAAGGAGGTCCAGGCTCCATCTCTCAGCAAATCAGCAGGCCTGAAAATCCAATCTGCCTGGAGAGGCAGCAAGCTGTACATCATCTGTCATGGACGGACACTATCAGCGCTTTATCAGTGACCACCCCCTCCAAACACACACACGCACAGCATATCTTCCAATGACCACATGCATGAACGAACGTACACAGCCCACAGTGACAGAGACTGATAGGCATTATTAACTGTGGTGGTTGTGTGGAGGAGAGCAGTGGGGAGGGCAGAAGCAGTCAGTGAAACTCTGGCTTCAGTCTAAGCTGGACCCTGAGATGCTCCGCACCGATTCAGATCCTGACAGCTGTGACCGGCCTTCTTTGCCGACGATGCCTTCCTATTCCCGGCAAGTCTGCCATGTTGGCCACAAACGACAGCGTGTCACCCGCAAGCCTGCAAATGGTTAGCAGCTTGAATAATAGCACCTAGCTGGGATTGCGCTCGAGCGTTGCTGAGGCTGTGATGTCAGCGTCCCACTGCTGCCGTCGGTACCGGCACACCAGTTGCGCCGAATTTACTGCTGTTCTCTTCCTCTTCACTCTCTCCACTACTTGGATAGTGTGGCCATGCAAGGCAGAAGATCAGTCATGTGGAAAAACACAGATCAGACGTAACAGTGTGACCACTGGCGGGTGAAGCACTAGCGTCAGGGCAGATGTCGGTGGAATGTACTGGGAAGCAGGTGAGTGTTCTGTCCTCAGAGTTGATGTAGAAGCAATAAAAAGGGAAGAGGATACCGACCTAAACGGAGCCAGACCGGGCTCCGAAGATGCCTTGACTCCTGTATCAAGAGTCAAGGTTCATTGAGGTTTTTTGTGGATTGAACGGAATGGTCATGCGGTCTGATGGAGAGGAGAGGAGCTGCTGTCGCTGAAATTTCTGAGGAAGACCATGTTGTTCCCAATAGAAAGATGTCAGAACATACGGTGTATCAAAGTTTGGGGCATATGGGGGAAGCAGAGCTGGAGAACAGTCAGGATACCGATGCCTCAATCAGTGAAGTTACACACAGTGGTAGTGTCCAGGAATTTTACTCAGGTAAGAATAGCTATACTTCATAATAAAGTTACTCAAGTAAAAATACAGAGTAGTAAAAATACTACCAAAAGTACATCCTTTTCAAAATGTTATTCAAGTAAATGTAACTGAGTATAACTCAACTCTGACAAGGATTCGTTAACTTATTCACAGATTGTTAAGCATATTGCTGGCAATGTTGAGATCCGCTGTCTAATACGTGGTCACTTTAAGATCCAGAAATGGCACAAAAAATTCTAATAAACAAAAGATGACCAGCCTACAACCGTTCCTGGTCCTCCTAAAGAAAAGGAAAACGACTAAATAATTTAGGAGTATCAGTAATGGACAGCTGCCTGCCACACCATGTAGCTGTTATGAGTGTTTTGATCACAGCTAGCCTCAATCAGTTCAAAAAGAAAGATTGTGGGCATGCCATGGTGGCGTAGTGGTTAGCGCGACCCATATTTGGAGGCCTTGAGTCCTCGACACGGCCGTCGCGGGTTCGACTCCCGGACTCGACGATATTTGCCGCATGTCTTCCCCCCTCTCCTTCCCAGTTTCCTGTCAGCCTACTGTCGTTTAAGGGACACTAGAGCCCACAAAAAAGACCCCCTGGAGGGGTAAAAAAAAGAAAGATTGTGTATAATTTACTAGCGTGTGCAAACTATCAGCATGAAAGTCAAGCTAATAGTCGAGTAAATAATCATAATTTGAAATATATTGAAGAACGGGTTGTGGTTTGTTAATATTGGTGGCATTTTTTGGTGTCATTTTAAACATGTCTGGTGGAAGGGATTGCCACAGTGTTGAGTCCGATTCCAAAAGTACACAACAGCATGAGGGATGTTTCAGCAAAGGACAAAAAGAGGTTGCTGAAAACTCCCAGTCTCTCGCTTTACGTAGTTTGCAGGTGTGTGTGTTTGTGAGAGAGAAAGAGAGAGAGTCCTCAGTGGTTCTGTCTGCACAAGCTGAAGAAGGAGAGAGGTGTTGGAAGATTGGGGGAGAAAAAGATTGAGCACATAGCAATCAGTCCTCCATCTATCTGTCTGGATAATTAATATAAATCTGCTCATTTATCATCAGCCAATCAATCTAGATTTACAATCCAACACACAAGCACTCTTTGCACTTTTTGATAGCCTGATTGTCTGGTTAGATGGCTCTGCAGAAATCTGTAATGAATGAGAATGAAGCGGTGAAGGAGGGCATAGAGGAAAAATATTCTGATTAGAGACAAATGAGCGAGAGATTGATGGAGCTATATAAGGCGGCACAAGCTTCATTTATCACTAATTCTGGGCTGGTTGGATGGGCAAAAAAGCAAAGAGGAGACCACCTCGGCCTAGAAGCGAAATACATTTCTATCAGAATGACTAATACTGGACTGATAGACAAAAACAGCCTGGACTTATCGGCTTTTAAGATAGGTGTGTAACTCGCGATAAACTAAGTACAGACACGGCAAAAAAAAGGAACGAAAAAGGGATGTGGGACATTCTAGTTGTCACCATTAGTTAGTGGCGCCACCCTGTGTAGACTAAATAGAGCAGAAAGTCCAATTCTGAATGGCTCAAAAACCAAAATGAAGGGTTTGGAGCGGCCTAGTCCAAGGGTCTGAAATCAGTGGCTCCTTTAAAATCAAGTAAGAATGGCTTTTAATTATGAAAGGTAACAAGATAGGGTGCTTTTAGCGTATTTAATATAGTATAAAATGTCTACAACGGAGTGGCACCAATGGCACAAGGCTTTCATCTGCGCAGAGTTCAGCTAGCCTCATGCTACAGTGCGGTTCATTTCCTGTTATAAAAACTGTAAACAGAAATACAATTTAGCTTAATTTAATCAGCATTCAAAATAAAACAGTTAATTTAGATTTGTAAAATGTTTTTTTTTTTTTTGGCGCTATGAAAATGTTTTTTATTAGGGGCTGCATTTTGTAAAATCAAATATTTCTTTTTTTTTAGCTTTATATCATGTTTTTATGTTATTCCATCATCAAAAACATACCCGGGGTGTTGCCTTGATTCTTTCACGCGCGTTTGAGAAATCCTTGAATCTCCCGTGGCAACCATTCAGATGCGGAAAACGCCCGGGTGGACCTGGTACCGTGGTTTCCGAGCTTCCACGTCTCACAGCAGCCGCTCGCCCCTCTCACCTCCTTCACACTTAATCAGCAGCAATTAGAAACAGCTGATGGAACTGCGCCACAGCTAACCTCATTATGCTAGCTACTTCTCAGCGCGACGCTGGTAAAGACGTTAAACGGCTAACAGAGGAGCCATGTTGTGACGACTTCCGGGGGGCGGAGTTTCAGAAACAATTTCAATTCGCTGATTTCTTTTCAGACATATTTGAAGAATACAGGATTTCTATAACCACTGGAGGTAACAGTTACTTGATAGTACCATAAAATGGCACTATGTGGCTGGAAAATACATAATGCTGCCCGTTTAATTGAAGATTTTTTCCCTAATACCTTCTTGTCTTATTGATAAGGCAGCTTATATGCTGTTTAATAATACATTTGCACATTCCTAGGGTCAGTTTAGTGATCCGAACATGAACTACATCCGGGTGCAACTTTGCTGCATCTTAAATAATGTGACGATAGAACAGTAATAGAATGTTGTAACACTCTTTCATAATACAAATAAAACTTATCTGTAGCCAGACTGAAAAATGTCAATATTATACCAAATGCATCAAACCCACTTTAACATGTAATCTGCTAAACATAGCAGCTAGTTTGGCAGCTAAACCAAATGTTATTTTTCAAATAATTGTGAATAAATTCAGGCTAAAGGCCTACTCTACAATTAGGGTTTAATTTTGCGCTCAATTTCTTAACAAAATTCCAACCATCGCCATGTGTTTCACACTTTATTCATAGAAAAGCACTGAGATCTCAACACAAATCAATATAAAATGGTAGTAGCGTTACATAAATAGTAATAAAATCTTGCTTTATAGACAGTAGCTCAAGAAGTCGCACAAAAAAAAAAAGGTACAAAAAAAAGTGATGATAAGCTATGATACTTCTGTGGCAACAAATACTGGAAATACCTTTTCAAAAAATCAGTAGCACAAAGAGGCAACAAACACTTTCAATTATCCCTTAAGTTAAGAATGGATCTGAAACGAAAACAAAACGGGGAGGTGAACTACATCTCTACTAGCAAACAGTAATCTCCTACAAACAAAAGAAAAGACGAGTTGGGGGTAAAACTTAAACAGAACCCTCAGGAATTAGTTTCGGGTTACGCAGTTGGTGAAGTGGTGTCGCCTGTGGACCTTTTTCGAAAATCTGTTAATGTTAGGATGTCGAAGCCTCGCATCTTTTAGTTTTGCATAAGCTGGCCGTGCGTGCGGAGGGAAAACGCCGCGACGCGCAGCTTCACATCCTAGATCGACAGAAGAGACATCCAACCTCATGGGGACAAAAACAAGTAAACGGCAGTAATGTAAAAAAAAAAAAAAAAAAAAGTCAACTCTGAGAAGAAAATGTTTTTCTTTTTTTTAAAAAATGGTATCATGAATGAAACAGGCCATCAGGTACTGTTGCCAACACAAATGTTTGTGTTATTCCGTCTCACTGCAGAGGAACCACGCAAGAAGACACCGAAGGCTCCGGTATTGATAATAAAGGACGGAAATAAAGTAAAAAAACAAAGACGCACAAAAAAAAAGAAAGAAAGAAAGAACTTTGTACATTGATCGGTCAGAAAGGCATTTTCTACCATTGGTCCTTTTTTTTTCTCCTTCTCCTCAACCTCAAGAAGTTGCAGCAGATGTAACATCGACCCAACGCAAGCACTCTTCCTCTTTTCTCCATTCTGTCCTCCTCCTCCTTCTTCTTTTTCTTCTTCTTCTTTCTGATAGTGGTTCGGCCCACCAGGTCTCGCCCTCCACATTTCCTCAATTTCATTCCAGGGCGAGATCCTCAAAGTGGTTCTGCATAGTCAGGTTTAGTACAAATCAGTTTACAAATGTATGCCTCCCTCAATCTTCCCAACTCTTTAAAAAAAAACAAAACAAAAAACAACTTTCTTCTTGGAAAACAGTTTTTTTTTTGTCATTGCAAACTAAATAAAAATGATTTTTGTTTTGTTTTGTTTTTTTGTTAGCAAAAAAAGAAACAAAAGTACACAGGAGCACCTGAGAAATGCCTTGAAATCTTTGCTCTTACAAAAGAAACGGCGTCAATTTTCCCCCACGCAGAACAGTTCAAGTACACCCCGCCGAAAATAAACAACAAAAAAAAACCCCACATAACATATTCATTATAAATAATTAGAACTTTACAATTTTCTCAATTGACACTTTATTATTTACAATATCTTAAATGCTTAATGCTACTACTTTTTGTTTTTGTTTCTTTAAGTGATGTCCCTGAGAACTGAGTTCGGCCTTTTTTTTTTTTCTCCTCTCCCTCCTCAGTTTTTCCTCCGCCCATTCCTCCATCTGCATTTCTCCTGATCCGAAAAAGGCGCAGTTATCACGACCGACTTACCCGGGTACAGTTCGTAAAAAAAAAAAAAAAAAAAAAGTTTGCTCTCGTGGAATGTCGAAGCAGATAGGAGAAAAATAAAAAATAAAAAAAATGTCCCTCTGTTCCAGAACCCTTCAACTCATGCAACCTCTTTTATTTAAATACAGTGTGGTTCTTACTCTGTGTGTCTGCCATTTCAAACTCTGATTAGAAAAAAATTTTAAAAATCATTTTAAAAATGTCACAAAACAATCAATAAATAAATGCAAGCAGGAACGTACTGAAGAGGTAACTGTGTGAAGTGCTTGTACATTTAGTCTGATCAGTTAAAGACTTAAGCTCTTGTTTAGAGATGGCATTTTGCCACCGGGTGAGACAGCGGACCATGGAGAAGGTAACCTCCCGTGCCGAGCCACGCGGCCTCGAATACTTGCAATGAACGCATCAAGTTGCGACAAAATACAGTAATTTTCGTGCGGTTCACTGTGCATCTCTGAAACCTTTGAGGGGAAAAGGCCGCTCGTCTTCACAGTAAAGAAGGATACACACCAGTAGTATTCACAGGAAGGTTCACAGATTTTTCCATCACAAGAACAAAAAAAAATAAAAAATAAAAAAATGTATGGTTATTTAGCCTTAATAATTTCACACAGCCATCTTTCCATGTTTGATTTTTATCAAACATGGATGTGAAATGTGTCAAAACATAAGGTTGGGGAATTTTTTTGAGCATGTACAGTATATGCTATATTGGCCGTCTACCAAAAGGTAGATTTAATTTAATTCAAGCCTTTTTTTGGGGGGTCAATTTTCAAAAATGAAGTTCTGACACATAAAGTTTGTTAGCTAATGTACACGTAGCAAAAGTATGCTAATTTTTTTTTCTTTAAAAAAAATGATCTTGAAGGAATCTTAGCATTTACTTTCAGATGTTCACTTGATACTTTAAAAAAAAAATCTTTTGAAAAACCAAAAGTAAATAAAACAACCTCAATTTAGTCAAGTAGCAAATGATTCATTTTGGCGGGAAAACTTTTGGCGGGACAACGGGTAGCAGATACTTTTTAAGTGCGCAATAAATTTAAGGGGTTATATATTTATATTACTGTAATTACACAATAACTGATTAAAACAATTTTGTTAACTAGCAAACAATTATTTCAAGTGGTTAATGTACGAGGGCTAACTAGAGGTAAAGGATTAAGCTAAATGCTACTATTAGCATTAGAAATATGCTAACAGTAGTGAGGTATTATACTATAAGCCTAATACTTTACTGTCCACTAAATCTTCAAACCCAGGTGATGTAAATTTCCTCACAAGTCTGTGACTGATGCCTGAGTGTGGCGACAGCGACAATACAACTATCCGTCAAAAGGTGGCGCTAAGCACTGTAAAGAAAACAGCCAGTCAAGAACAGAAAAATGAGTTTACTTCTTAAACAATAGAGTGTTCGAAGATTTTGCTGTTTTCAGCCACATTAATGCCCCCGTGAAACTATAGTGAAAACTGGATGACAACTTAAGCAGTTCTTCTTGGCAGCAAATTTTCTAAATATGTCCAGCGGCTACGCTTAAACAAAACAAATGGGTACAATTCTCAGTTTTAGCCAATGTTCTTGTGATGGAAAAGGGATTCAGGTGACAAACTGATTTACGACCAAGTTCCAGGTCCAAAACTGTTGTCAAAGTTTCGCAATGAAACATAAAGATCGCCAGCTCAATGTCACAGAGTGACGAAACTAAAAGATATACCTGAATTAAACTGTTGACTGAATGTTGATGTTAGCGCTGACGCTTTACGCTTTTCAAAGCTTTGGCCACAAGCAGCAGAGTTAGCAGTGAAGTGGCATCTCAGGACATGAGGAACGCGTTCACCTCATCAAACATGGCATGTTATGTCGCTAAGAGGATGACACGAAGCATACAGTGTATACAAGAATATACTGATGTACACGTGAAGGCTAAACTAGGAACAAAAGCAGCCAGAACGTCACCCTCAAAACATGCACTCTCTAAAGCGTCACCCTCACCATGCAGCAGGGGAAGGTATTTAAATGTTCAACTAGTCTCACTAGACCCCAACTAGTGAGAACAGGTAGCTGTGTTATCCGTCCTCTCCGCTCTAAGAAGCCCTGAATGAAATGAGAGACAATTCCTAACAGAGGAGTTAAAGCCGACAGTCGAGGTATGACCTTAACACTGTGCGTTTCAACCGTTGTGTGTTCCTTATGAAGTTCCCTTCACTTTGAGAAGCCAAATCTTCTTTACCTCTACAAAGACTACACACACCCAATCCAAAATGGCCGCAAGCCAGCAGGAAGCAAACATTTCTTCTTCTTTTATAATAACATTCTTTTAATGTTCTGATCATTTCAAAAGTATTAATTGGTTGAGTTTGATTCCTTGTTACTTCTGCGACACTTTAGGTCCTGTCTTTTGAAGCAACGGTTAACGTAGAGCGAGTACAGCGAACACTTTTTGGTTCACATTCAAGAAACGAAACACAACGAAAACTTAAGACTTGGTCAAGAAATGGCTCAACATTCAGAAGTAAAAATTCAAAAACAAAATAATAATAATAAAAAAAAACTTAAATAAACCAATAAGTTTAACTACTTCCCAAAAAGGAGGTCTCTGAGACAGGGTTAAGGTCAGCCGAAGCGCTCCCTGACCAACATCATCAGTTTCTTTTTGCCCTTGTAGATCTGTTTCAGGTTGTCTATGAACTGGGCGAACTGAATATGGCCGTCCTGTGCCAAAAGGAAAGTTTCCCGTGCTTTGCTGAGGAACTCTATGAACTCCCCGTAGTGCCGCGGACTGATGTGCGTCAGTCGAGAGTGCGTGGTGTTGATGTACGCCGAGATGGTGGCGTCCAGAAGCTGTCGTAGCGGCGCCTTGTCCGTTGACATGAGCTTCCCAGAGTTCCTTCGCCCGGGGATGCCGGCCAGTCCTGGCGCCGTCATGGTGCACCGCCGCAAGATGTCGGACAGCACTGTGGCACAGTGCACGCTCTTCACCACCAGCGGGATGATAGCTGCGAGTTCGTTTTTCCCCAAGGAGTGGCTGAGCGCGCAGGCCCAGAGCACGTCGTTAATGGCCGGGTGCGTGTCCTGGTTGTAGGCTAGGTTGAGGTGAGTCATGGCGAGAGACGCCAGCTTGAACGACCGGAGCGGATATCCTCGGTGCTCCATGTAGCGCGCGATGGTGAATAGCTGCGAGTATGTCATGCCCGTGGAGGCGGCGTCGATCACAATCTGGTAGGCCGTCTCGAAGGCGATGTGGTCCTTCTCGCAGAGCGTCAGAGCCGACAGGGCGCAGTTCTGAGGGTCTTTCATGGCGCACTGCAGCGCCAACGTCCTCGCGCAGCTGGCCAGCTCCTCCCGCTGCGGGTAGTCCAGGCTGAGGCGCAAGATGGTGTTGTGGGACATGACGGTGGCCGCCACGATGCTGGTGGCCTCTGTCGGCGTGAACAGAGTGTACCAGCTCTGCAAGATGCTCACTAATGCCCGCAGACCTGTCAGGAGAGACAGATGGGATTGGACACTCAGTGCTTTGCCAGTTCTTCAAAAAATGGCAAGGGAAGGAAAACAGACACGATGACTTAATCATCATTTAGTGTGAACTTTTATGCAGAATCCTTGCCACTAATAATTTTACTACTAGAATTATTCGCAAACATCCAAATAAAGAGCCTTTTGCTAAATGGCATTTATTTGCTGAAATTTGTACATTTCACACTTAAGACACACAAAAAGCAATCCAGATTTCTTCAGAGTCTCCCCCAGCATATTTTCAGCCTGGCGGGCCACCAGGTTTTACTTGCGCCCCCACCAGGCTGAGCATTGTCTTATTTTAGGTTTTTTTTTTAATGTTTGCCTTATTTGTATCATTAACTCAAAAACACACTGGATGACTGCCCTAGCTATCCCAGGCTTAGCAGGTTTTCATGGGAAAACTTTATATCTTGATCAACTTTCATCCATTTTTGTAACATGCACAGTAAAGTAGTATAAAATTAACCCTTGTTTCTAGAATGGACAGACATTAAATATCTTGTAAAACTCCTTGAGCATACGAATTCAAGTTTGACACACGTTGATCTAGTTACCGGGCAGGTTACTGGTTTCTCAGAGAGTCACCAGTGCTAAAGCTGCCAGCTTTGTTTCACCCAATAAGTCAGACTGTGTCAACTTATAACCATACTCTGCACTTTTTCAGTCATGTTTCTTTATCCTCGCTTCCCTCTAATCCTTTCTTAGCACTTCTGGCAGTTTCTTTAAAATCTCTGCATAAATTTTGTCAACCAGCAGAGTTACAGCTCTCTATCTCTCCTGCACTATCATCAAAATATGAAATACCTTATGGAAAACTGATGTTTATCCCTCCATGTGGTGAACCCAGCATATGTTTGATTATCTCTCTCTCTCTCTCTTTTTTTTTTTTTATTAAAGTCAAAGTCAGCTTTAAAGCTGAAAATCGAGACAGACCGTAGGGACTGTAATTAGAGACGGAATCCTGTTCTGCTTGCTGCGTCTCAATGGGGTGTCAAAAAAAGAAAAGGTGAAACATACCGACTTCAGTGGCGCATGTTACCAGCCAGCGGACCATCTCTCTCCTTCTCCAATTCAAAGTGGACAGCGTCATTCTCATCACCTGCAAAAACACACAAAAAGAGTAAGAACAAAGTGGTGGCAGCTGGAAAATATGAAATAGCTATTTTTAAAATACACATCTTAAACCTTTGCTCTCAACTTTAAATAGTAAAAACCTCTATATTTAAGGTAAATTACAACATAATGAACAAGACACAAATAAATGAGTGTTAAATGTTTTAGTGAAAGAAACGCAAAGTGCTTTTGTGTTGATACTTTCAGCCGAAAGTGTCACGGTGATGTTGCAGCTTGTAAATGTCTGGCGTAGGTTACCGTTATTTTCCGAAGCCATTAATATATCTTTTTTATCCACTTTCTTTCTGCATTTTTTCTGCCACTGACTTAAAAGACAGTTGTTGAAAACACTAACTTGCCAACAGGAATTTTAGTAAAAAAAAATGTTATTGCTTAAAAGTCCATGGTGTTGAAGTGCCTTCAGATTTTCATGTTTTACTGTTTTCAATGGATGAAGATATTTCCGCTTTTGAGTCAATCTGCGATTTTTAATATGTATGATTTACCGGGGAGGGGAGTGATGGAGATATCAGCAGATCTGTGCAACAAAAAAACCCCCAAAACGACCAGAACCAGATAATAACTCTGCAATAATCCAAATTGGCATGTATGGGATACAAATAACAAAAAGACAAAAACTAAAAATTTTGTAAAAAAAATAAAATAAAATAAGCAATCATCAAATGTTGTATTTCTTTGTGTGTGGAAAGAAACAGCTGCTTTTAAATCCTTATCAGGCATCTAAAAATAAATTAAAGATAAAACAATTTTGATTCATAACATTACACCACAAAAATAATGCTTCAATAATCAGTACAGCAGGTCACTTTTAAACATATTTACAGGTTATTATTAAACATGCACTATAATTTTGTTCATAGCAGCTTTTGTGACACTGAGGAAAAATAGCGCAACACCTCTTAGCTCAGTATTTAACTTTACTTTTTGCTGCGTCTTACTTCATTGGGGTTATTTTTAATTTCTCCATTGATTAACGTTTCAGCTGTAGAGGACATTTTTAATGCGGCAGAATGCTAATCTGTTGCGTTTCTCTGTGGAAAGATTCCTCCATGAAGTGGGTTCTTCTAGTCAACAGCGTTAACTCTGTGTTGGACGCTAATTTGTAGCTTAGAGTTTTGAAAGTCTGTTAAAAGGAAACTCTAGCTGCGGCAAAAGTTTCTGTGGTAAAACTGTGATAGTTGCAGCCTCCCTTTTTCTCTCTCACACACACACCCACACACACACACGCTCGGTACCTGCAGCCCCAACTCCAACGCCACATTGAGCAGGGTGATGTCTGGCGGACTGTCTGCGGGGGTGGCGATCTTAAAGGCATCCTGGGCTAGTTTGAAGATGAGGGAAGAAGAGTGGATGTTTTTCTGAATGGCGTCCAGCACCGTCCGCAATCTCAACATGTCCCCTTGTGGATAAGTGGAAAAAAAGACGAAGAAGAGGAGGAGGAGGAGGAGGAGGAGGAGAAGGAGATATTAACAACTGGTTTGCTTAAGTAAATTCTTTTCTGCTGGCAAAGGAGAAAACCGAGATTCAGATTTCAAATATTTCTGTAATCAAAGAAAACTTCCTCGTTTGAAGGATTCCAACATGTCCGCCCAAAGTAGGAACTTGATATTGTTGCTGCAGCCACGATTACAGGGTAGATGGGGGATGGGGAGCAGAATGTTTGTTAGACATTGTAATATTGGTATCAAGTATTGAATATGGTTAAAAACGTTCACCAAGTGTGGGTTATGTAAAGGAATAAAAAGTTTGTAATCGTGGGAATTTCCAGACACTGGAAAGCAAATATGGTTTGGAAAACTTTGACTTTCTTTGTTTGTTTTTTTTTTTTAAATCCCTTCAGGCCAGTTGTCATATAAATAGTTCTTTAGTGCTTATCATACAAAAATAGGCTTTAGGGTAATTTCCAGAACACTAAAAACAAAGGTCAGCACTGCAAGCATCACACATAAATGAAAGACAAAAACTGCATGGAGCATTTGAGAGAATCTGTGGAGAAATTCTTGTGCTTTAAAAGGGAGAACATCACTGTAATTCAGGTTGGGGCAGAGGGGAAGTTGGACATTTTCACATTTGTCGTTCTTCAAGAAGAAATTGGGATATTAGTTGTGGTACATTTACAATTTAATGGGGGAGAGCTCAATTAGCGGCTCGTCCCACTTGTCAGACGTGATTAATAAAATAAAACACCTGCTTGGAAGATTAATCACTGCAGCCAGAAAAGCCGTTACCAAAAAAATGGCTCACGACAGAAGCCATTCCATTTCGTCATCATATTAAATACTGTATGTATATATATAAAAACAACAAAAGCACAGTTTTCTGCGACTACATTTGAGGGAATTTTATATTATAACAAAATGGCCTGCTGTTGTGCTTCAGCTGCTTTTGTTTCTACTGAACTTTTTTTTACCTTTAGCAGCAGTTAGCATGGTGGAGGCTAGCTCACACTGCTGCGACTCCAGGTGGCCGAGAGTGAACCAGCGCGGGTATCTGCTGGGAACGATGGAGATGCCGTGGTGAGGGTGGCCCACGTCCCCGGAGCCTGCCGACGACTCCAGGACAGGAAGCCTTGGGGGACGAGAAGAGAGCGGGGCTTAACGTGGAACACGCTTCATGGAGACGTTACACGAACATTAAAACATGGAGCTTTGCTGGGTTACTGGTTTAAAAAGCTAAATCTAAAAGCGCAGATGTTTTCCCCATTCTACGATTTAAAGTTCGCTCATCTAGATGCCACAGAAAGTGTCAGAGAGAATATTCACACCACGGTTCCCCTCCTCCGCCTGTTGCTGCCAGGGTTCGCACACTTTTCCGCGCAGTAAAATTCACTTTTTCAACATTTTCCGGCACGACACTTTGGAAATTGAAAATAAAATAAACAAACAAAAATCAATACAGATGAATTAAAGATAGTTTCAATTCAGAATGATTTTGACATCATTTATTCCTTTTTAATAACGTCTTCTAATGGTTTTCTACATAGCAGGGACAGTGAAATTTTGTATTTACACCGCAACAAAATACCAATTTATAAAAAAAATTTCCCTTAATTTCAGGAACTTTGCTTAATTTATGAAATATAAAGGCATTTTTTTATTTTCATTACCCAGATCAAAACTGTGAGGTTTGAATATCAGGCACTTTGAAAGACTTTACACAGAAATCGAGCACTTTCCAAATCTCAAAAACGCCTAATTGAAGTGGAAGCATTTTCAAGGATTCCAAGAAATGTATTTGAAAATCTTGCTTTATCAATATTTCAACATCACAATTGTTGGGTTTTTTTTTTTTTTTACTTTAAACAGCAGTGTGGGAAATAATTGCTTCCATAACAGCACATTTACTAACTTTTGTTTAAAATCTGCATAAATACATTCCTTGAGAATCATTTAGCCCACACATTTAAAAATGGGAGTTGCGTTTTTGTTTTTTTTCATGTGGCATTGAAAGAATATCTCACCTCATGGCGCGGAGAGCCAGCTTGTAAGCCAGGTCTGCGTCGTGCGGCAGCAGAGCCGAGAAGAGGTATTTGGCAAAGGTGTGCATGGGAACGCTTTCTCTGTGGATGACTTCTCCGAGGCCACTGAACGGACCGGCTGAAACCGAGAGGGACACAGAGGGAAGAGCGGGTCAGGTTTTCGTCGAACGCGTGTGCGACGCGCCGACGAGCGGCGGGCGGCGTACCCTCCAGCAGCTGCACGGCCTGCTTCCGCAGCGTCTGGACCAGGAGGTCGTCCAGCTCCAGCTCCTGCAGTTTGGCGACGATCTGCTCTTCGTTACGACACACCTGGACCACGGCGAGAAGACAAAGCGTGATCAAAATGTTACCTGGAAAGCGACGGATTCGCACTCGGCGGGGAACTTTAACGCTTCTCCCCACACTTTGTGACAGACGGGGTTCAATTCCAGCCAATGATCGACACAGAGGTCCATTTGATTGGGTTTTAAACGCAATTCTCGTCTAAACCGTTAATATTGTCGCTAATTCCGATGACATTAAGAAAGGTCTGCGGCGGCAGACGTTAAACCCTCGAAAGCAGATTACCATTTGCACAAAGAAACGCTTCCCGGATTTCTTCCAGTGCGCCGGGAACTTAAGTGCTGCGACTTTCTGCTTGTTTTTCAAGAAAAGAAAAATGCCCTGACCTTTTCTATGCTTTTTTTTTTTTTTTTGCCTGACATTTACTTCCAGCTGATGCTAAATTATAGTGATTTGCTATCAGAGAAACATTGTCCTCAACAGGATGTTTTGTTTTTTTTAAAAATATGTAGAGAATATATTTTTAATAAAGCACAACCAATATCAACCAGGATATGAAACAGCCAAAAATGCAAAAGTAATTATTTTGCCGTTGATGTATTTCACATTTTGTCATGCTATTCGTAAGCCTGTCACAATATCAAATTTTGCTGGACGATAAATTGTCCAGGTAATTATTGCAATAAACAATAATATTGTAGCTTGGAGGTCATTTTTATAATAATATACATAAATAATGGCATAATATCGCAAGCTTGCCCTCTCAAAAACTAATAACCTTTCATTTTGCAAAGAACACTTAGCACTGGAACTGGAAGATATTTTAAATATTCAAAATAAAGAATGGTAACCAAAAACAATAATTAAATAAATAAGAAAAGCGAAACCATAAATAAAATGGATTATGAAGCCTCTGCAAACAAATTCAAAAAATATGAATCATCAGAATGGAAATTATCAATCTTATTTTCATTTATTGTGCGATGAACTGATTGATTAACTGCTTATTGATACAGACTTAGTTATGGCTGCAAACTTCTGTGTAGTTAAATAGGATTCGATGTGACATACCAGCACAGTAAAAATATCAAAATGGAGCTTTTAAAATATGAATATGGTCAAAAAGCTAACATTGGAAATCTCCCAACTCTCATGGTAGAACAACACTTTCCAGGACTACGTCTACAATATTCAACACACTGAGTTTTGTGGCTGTAATTTGACAAAACCGTGGTAACGCTCGAGAGGTTTTGAATACTTTTAAGGAGAGCGCTGTGCATTTATTGCTAACAGACGCAAAAATCACCTTGTCCTGGGCATACAATCCCTCTGGCATGATCCTCTGCTGGCCCATGCCCATCAGGGCCACTTCCAAGGCCAGAGTCAGGTAGGATTCCCCCACATCTGGACACCCCCACACTGGCACATGGTGGTAGACCGGAGGTCTGGGATCGCCTTCTTGGAGAAAACAGGGACAAGTCCGAACATCCACATGAGTAACCGGTGAGAAAATCAGAGGAATGCATATTTGAAACGCTAACAAGCATATGCCGCTTTTGTTCTGCTCAAGCTGTGTCAATGTTCGGTGTGTTAATTGTATTATATATATACATATTATCCAGCTCTCTAAAACACAAAAAGGCAACGTGCTTTACCAGTTATTAGTTTCAATTAAATATCATAGAAATAATACAAAGGAAACTGCTGAGACAGAAGGAGTCACACAAAGCCCACCTGAACTCAAACCTGAGCGTTTGTAGCATACCAGCCACACGCTTTGGCGTTACGGATTAATTATTTTGAACAAAATATGTGTATACCTTTTAATTAAATGGGGAATCAAACATTGTTTGTAACTTCGTTTGAGCTCGTTTGCTGAAAAGGCTGCTTACCCAGCACTGCTGCTTTACAAAGTATAAGTGAGAACAGATGCCCTGGGAGCCTCAGCTGTTGATTTGTTTTCTCCTGCTCCGCCCGACCCCCTCCGCTCTACCCCATCATTCAGCTTAAATCCCCTCTGAGCAACAGATCCCCCTAAATCCTGTTTATTCCAGGGATATGTGGGTAGGGAGCCTGTGCTGGGAGTGCGCGCATGTGTTGAGTTAAGAGTGGAAAAAATGGAAACAGATTTCACAGACTTTCCCCCTCTGGTACGGTCAATTTGTTTCTTCCTAATCAGCGGCTCAATAAGTTGATTTGATAAAGCTGAGGAGGGAGGGGGGGTAACGGTGGTTTTTGATTGGACGACACAGAGGCCGAGTCTGGCCAGCGTAGAAACAGATGCTTCCAGCTGTTCTCCGTGGGTTATGAAAATATGACCACGGAGCTGAAAATGAAACTAATTTGCTTCATATTCCATACGCAGCACGTTACCAGTGGTCAGCCAGTATTGTTACCCAAAGCTTTTTGACAATAAAAAAAATGAAAAACAAAGTGCAATGGCCGCTGGTGCAAAGAGGAGAATTTAGGAAATTCAAATGGGGATGGGTTCTATACATACCACACTCAAACTACAGGGGTGTGTTCAGTTCAGCCCACTCAGTTTCTATCACTTTATGGCTGCATTCAACCTTATAGCAAACAGCCGTTAAAACGCGTTTCCACTTTAGGAAACTCTTCACGGAGCTAGAGTGTCGTTATTTATGCCTTTTTTTGTTTTCATAGCCTGCAGTAGAGCAAAAAAAAAAAACAAAAAACAAAACAACAACAACAGATTACCCAGATCAAAATGTGCTCTATAAAACTACCATGGAAAGGTAGAAAGGTTCTTATTTTGATTTTACCCAAAACCTTGGCTGTTCCGATTTTTACATTGAATCTTTACATGTTATATTTCGGTTATATAGGTTTAAACCTATGTTGTCTTCAACTTGATGGATTTCAAATTCCGTGGAGACAAATGTATGTAAAACTTTCTAAACGTAATATTAGTTTGGAGAGACTTGTTCTATTTATATATATATATATACAGTATATCAACAACCTAAAATAATTCAGCGTACATTTTCTAAACCTCTCTTTAAGAAGGCATGGAGTCAAGGTTGCTTTTTTCAAGACAGACACCAAATGTTTAAGAGTTCGACTGATATTTCAGGACACTATTTTTATTGTCCCCTACAAAATGAATGAAATGATGTTTAATTACTTAACCAAAACGACACACTGCAAAGCTAAGACCGAGCCCAAGAACAAGGGAAAATAAAAGCTCGAGACCGGTCTGGAGCCCTCCTTCTGGGCCCTAAAAGTATTTGCAATCAGTACTGAAGAAGAATAACTCTTGGAATCAATGGGTTTAATTTATCTTCACTGCAACAGCAGCAGAAACACACAACAGATAGTCCAGGAGAAAATTAGGATTCACTGTAATTATGTTTCAGCGGACAAAGTTTCAGGACAGCATTAAAGCCAATGTATAAACCAATGGCTGAGGAGAGACACATTCTGGTGGTACTTTCTTGAACTTTGGAGGCTCAAGATATACACAGTACTTTAGCTGAAGTCAATGTTAGCCAGGATTATTTAGCTGTACGGTTTAAAACGCAGTACCTAGGTAGTTTGGAGCCAAATATGTGAATGTAAATCCTTGGAATATGTTGCAAGTTTTGAAGCATTAAGCATGAATTTCCCCCACTGTGGGACAATAAAAGCTAGCTAAGAGCTAGCCAGCTCTTTTAGCTAACTGTATTTCTGTCAAGGCGAAATGAGGAAAACCAAACCATATAGTTTTTTTAATACCTCCAGTGTCCATAGAGTTATCGTCATCCATGCGGCAAGTTTCTGTGAGGGTGATGAATAGACAACCAATTGGGTCTAATGGATGACCCACCCAGCCTTCCAGGTTGGTGGTGGAGGTAACATTTCTCTGGAGAAGCTCTAAAAGCAGAGACGGAAAAACAACAACAAAAACCCAGTCAATATTAAAAAGTACTGCTACAATGCTCCCGATCCAGAAAATCAACCGTGCTCCCTACAATGGTTCTAATGTTCGAACCTTTCTTTTGGTGCTTGTAGATGTCCATCTGTCTCTGCTGCTGGAGGCGAAGCGTGTTGATGATGGCGACGGCCAACCGCAGCGCTTCTCTCGTGTAGCCGTGCGATCGCAGGGCGTCGACGCGGGCGCACGCCGTCGGGACGTGGTCTGCGCGTTGTGAGAGAAACGAGGTGAGGTCAGGACAGCTTCGCAGAGTCAGGCGGCACATACACACACACACACACACGGTGCAGTCTCAGCAGAAAGCCGGTGTGTGTCTGATAGGTGGCTTAAGTTGCAGAATCTGACAGATCTGAGTTGGAAAGCTGCTTACTGCAGATACTGGCGCGAATATCAGCAGAATTACTGTGCGCGCGAGGGAATGCGAGTGTTCTGGGTCAGCTTTCAGCGAAAGTAAAGAACATGGGTGGAACGATCACAGAGGTGCTGTCATTCGGGGAAAATACATTTTTATGTGGCTCCCTAAATGGCAAATTGAAACTGAGATTCTCAGCATAAAGAGGAAATGAATACATAATAACTCTACGCAAACCCTAGAAAAAAGAAAAATCACAGTTTCAATGGGAATATGGATTGAGATAGCACCTAGCCAGAGCGGCAGCCCTTGTGGGTTGAACAGCAAGCTCTCCCCTTCCCTCTGGTAGGACGGAGACATGTAGTAGTCGCTGCTGATGATCCTCTGCAGGTGGCTGTCCTGCCAGTGGAGGTCGCACGCCTCAACGGCGCGGCTGAACACCGTCCGCCTCGGTCTGGACAGAGAGTCTGACACAAACACCGACAGTGATGAGCAATCGTGACCGAGGAGAGCGGGGACGAGAGGAGCGGCCTGAAAAGCGGAGCTTTACGGTAAAGGAGGCGTGCGCGTTCGTGCAGACCTTGAGCAAGGTTGCTCTGCGGCAGGGCGTTGGTGATGTTCGGAAGCTCGCTGCCGTAGTTTCCGTCCTCCAGCGGGCAGACGTCCATGTCTCCCCACTTCTTCAGCTGCTTCAGCCAGCCGTTCTTTTCCTCGCTTTTACAGTGCGGATTCAGCACCACGCACACCCACAGAGCACCTGGGGGAGCAGGAGAGGAGGAAAGGGTCAGGTGTTTGGACCCAAAGGAAATGGAAGCTCTGGAATGCAATTTCAATCACAGCACCATATTTAAGTTTGTGGTTATAACGTGGCAAAATGAGGAAAATCTCAGGAGACAGGAATAGTTTCGTAGTTTACAAAGACGAAGAAAACCGAACATAGTTTTTTTTAACAATCTGAACAAAACTCTCTTTAGTTCAATTTTGACTTGGGGTTACTTTTAAGACATTATGATCAAAACAACAACAACAAAAGGATGATCAGTATTTGTATTACGCACACACACTCCCCCAGCTGTGCCAGCTGTCAGACGCCTGCATCCCAGAGAAAAATGATCTGACCGTCTGGCTGTTATTTCTGTCTGTGTCATGATCTCACTCGCTCACTCGGGAAGTGTTCTTATTGACCTCCTAAATGCTGAGATTGATTGCAGAGAAGTTGAGCAGCGCTATTGATCCGTAAGCCTTTATCGCTCGCCGCATGCCGAGAGCAAGAGGAGAAGATTGGGAGGAAGAGAGTGAACAGCGGTCCACTGGAAAAAAAAACCTCCTGCATGTTAACCAAACTAGGTGAATCCATATTTGTCCCAGCTGTAGGATTCTGCCTGACCTGCAGTGACCTGTAAACTCACTATCAAGTCGCCTAAAAAAATGTAAAGAATAAAATATAAATTTGCCTTCCTGGTAGTTTGTAGCCTCTTACCCAGTTCATCCCAGAGCTGCCGGCACTTGTCCGTCATCCCTGTGCCTTGCTGTCTCCACAGTGACAGTCGAGGGTCCGCCATGAATTGCTCCGTTATCAACGTTAGCATCCGAGCGCCGTTGGAGTCCCGCATTCGGAGCATCTCCCGTACCTGAGAAGATCAGCAGCTTGTGAGGAATTCACCGGGTCTGGAACAAAGTCAGCATTGTAATACGCTCTACGTTCTCCTTAACGGTAAAGTCAAAGTAGCCGTTTAAGAGCAGATGGAGGCCAAAAGCTAAACAGGAAGGCAGACATATTCACTTTTCGTCCTATGGTTTCAAACTATTTTCTGTTTATTTAGGCAAGCATAGGAAAATGCTTGCCTAATCTTCACTGGACGTTAGACTGCATAGGAAATCTGACCACTAACTGAAGAAATCTTTAGTTCCTTTAAAGAAGTGAAAACATTGAGAATTGTTTGGCAGAAAATATGTTTAGTAACAAAAGCGATAAAAAAAAAGTTAAAAAAGGATTAGCGAGTGTCCAATAGGAGCACAATTGAAAGGTGGATGGAAATTGTATGTTAAGATGAGAATGAATGGAAAACACAGAACTAAGCATGTAAGACTGTAGAAAGTCTAACAACTTTTATTTGATACTACAGAAAAGAAGTAGATTAGCACACAAATGGAGAGCCCACTGTTACACAAGTATTTTGGATGTAGACACAGGCCATTGTAAGATTCTCATTTTACAATAACTTTGAGTAAATCTGCTGTTGCACCATTTCCCATCTTGTCATCCTGAAAAATGTATGTTATGTAGGTCTGTAAGTGAGGAAATTAAACAGTTTTTGTGTAATATATGCAGGTTGGAGATGCTACAGTTATATGTACCTAAGAGAGAATAACCCTACACCATTAAAATGCCTGGCAGATATGCAATAGTGTGACGGTAGCGTAAAATACCAGGGTTTTAAGACTGCAAAATTTTTAAAAACAGGATCTAATTAAAAATATTCTGCGACAATTTACATGATTCCTCAGTTTTGCAAATAATGTGTCAGCGTGTATTTGTATTAAACAAACCACAAGAGAACAAGAGTTAGTTAATACTAAAATAAGCAAACATTAGCATGTTGCTACACAATACAAACATTACCAATTACGCATGTTAAGGAATTACTCACATTGGCCTATAAGTCAGTATTAGATGACAGCCTACTTATAAAATGTCAGCAAACACCAGCTAACATTAACTGCTATAGTAGCTTATATGCTAAATAACTCAATAGCTAAAATACTAACACTGGCAAACATGCTAACGTTAGCATATCACTATCAACTGCACACACTGTTAAACTGAAGCTAGGTTTAATGTTCACATGAACAAACACCCTGCTGTTAGGTCACAAGTCAAATGTTAACATTAGCTAATATGTTAACATAGCAACAATCATCTGCTCTAGTAAAGTTAATTATGCAAGTATTACAATTTGATTTCAAGTAAACAATAGAAATACGTAACGGCATATATGCACTAGTTTTCCTCTGACCTGTAGTGAATTTTAACGTTTTAAAGGCTTTAAAAGACATAGTTTTTTAAAATGTTAGGATACTGTGATGACTGGTTAGCAGCCCATGATGGTCATTAGTGCTTGCTTCCCTTTCAAATCTCACATTCAGCCAGAAAAGATACTTCAGAAAACATAATCAAACATACTCAAGCTGACTTAAGCTAGATGAAATTTAGGCCACACAATATCCAAAGGACCCTTGTTGCTACGTTTACCTTCAAGTTTTCAAGTGCAAACAATCAATCTGACATAGCGAATTACATGGCAAATCCCATTCTAATCCGCACATATGATTTGGTCACGCGAACCTTTGCAAACATGGAGTTGAGCTGCTTTCCAGTGCCGTAGTATCCTCCCTGCGACAAAAACTGTTTGACCTGCTCCCTGACTTGATCCTCGTCCAGATGCCAGCAGTTATCATCGTCAATGCTGGCGCCTGCAGTCGGGTCTGGAGCACCTGAGAAGATGAACGCGAACAGTGAATGACAAGCGTGGAAATCTGGAAGTACAGTGTGAAGCGCCAGCCCCGTCTTAAAGCTGGTGTTAGTAGAATAAAGCGTTTATTTTACATGGATATGTTCTGTTCTTAATTCTAATATCAAATTGATCATAGGAGCAGTTTACAGCGTAAAAAACTGGACTCGTAAATCTTCGACTTAATACAGACACTTCTTTCAAGATGCAATCGCACAACGCTAATGAAAAGCCTCAACTCTGCGTTTCTTTTTTGAAAACCTTACAGTGCACCTACATTCCAGATAAGAAATGCTGCTCGACTTGGGGCCAAGTTTATTTTTTCTTCTGGCTGTGTGTGTCTCTGTGTGTCTGAGCAACACTACGGAGAAATGTAGATGTGCTCCGGTGGGGGGAGAATGCTTTGATCTCGCAGGAAGCGAGTTGAGGAAAACCCAGAGACGGGTTTCCAAACCGGCCGGGAGAGCGCAGCAGCAAACAAGCAACGTTTCTCCATCAAAGGCGCCCTCGCTTCTGGACTGCCTGAACTCCAACCCCCATGATCCCTCTTGTCAAACACCGGACAGGAAGCGCAGCGTGGGGCTTCCTGGACGCAAGCGTTGGAGAATGTCAACATTTAGCGAGCAGGATGAAACAGAGACGGAGATAAAGACTTTTGTTTGATGAAAGGATGCGTCTGGTTTGTTGTCGTTCCCGAGACGCGGCGCTGCTACGGCTCTCAGCTTCTGTTTAATCCCAATCCTTTCTCCGACCCTTTCATCTTTCCTCTCCCCTCATCTGCTTTCTCCCGTTTCTCAGAAAGCCTTTCCCTCGGTCTCTATCACCGCCGTCAGCATCCCCTTCCTTCTTCCCACGTCTTTGCCTGTCGTCTCCAGCGTCCATTTCATCAATCAAGTCCCTTTCCCTCTGATTTATCCAACCTGCCTCTGTCGGTAGGAGGGGCGGCGGGGGTGGTGGAGGCTGCGAAGATGAAACTGAGAAATCAAATGAGGCATTTGAAGCCCCGGCTTGCTGCGCCGCCAGAGTAATCAGGTGCCTGGACATGTGGCAGCCCGTGGGCTAGCAAGAAGCATGCCCCCCCCCCAAGTCGGGCGTCTTTCATGTCTGGCCTGTAACTGTGAAGATACCTCTGCAGAGAAGATGGTTTGGACCGCCACAAAGGAACTACTACATTGAAAAGATTTGGAAAAGCGTTGAACTTCTGCGCCGGCTGTCGCCCGACAGATTCGGTCCGAAAGCGAGACGGCGGAGAAGTTGTCCAAAGAGACGACTTCAGTGGGAGATTGAAATGAGGCAGCTGGGGAGTCTCACCGTGAACCTGGTTGATCTCGGAGTTGGAGGAGAGGATCTCATCGGCCAGTTTCTGTGCCGTGGGCAGAACCTCAGTGTGGTGGGCAGTGATCAGATATTGGACCAGCTTCTGCAGCTGATCTCTGTTCATCTGGAACAGAGTTTCTGATATGGGCAACCGGAGCTTCACCTGCAAAACAAAACAAACAAAAAAACCACAGAAAAGTCAAAAGGTATGACATAAACACAATGCATTTTTTATGTGATAAACCAAGACGACGTGGTGTACAGTGAAAGAAAATAATCATTTAAAGTTATCAGCATAAATAGAGCTGAACAGAAATGATACCCTTCATCTTTCCCCCTTTAAAATTGTGATCCACTTTGTATCGATCAATCAAATTAAACAAATTCAACTTTGAGGTCACGAGGGATACTTCGGTAAGTCGCCGTCCGTCCATCTTCAACTTCTTACCTGCTCAGGCTTGCGGATCCGGTAGAGAGAGAGCGCGACCACATGCGCGCAGTAGAAAATGTCTCGGTTCCCGCAGCCACAGGTGACCGAGGTGATCTTGCATCGATCAAAGCTGATTGCCACCTTGTGGGTCACCTCTGGTTCCGAGGCTGTGGCCGGCTCGGTCACAGTGCCGCTCAGGTGAAACCCTAGGAGATGCAGGGAGGAGGCAAGGGCGAACCGTGAGACACTTTTCCTACTTTCTATCATGCAGACAATTGAAAACCCAAAAGAAGGCAAGAAAAAAATAACAGGGTAATCAGAGATCTACAACCATCGGGCCATCAAGACAAACTTCGTGAAGACGCTTTGTCGACAAGGCGCTGTGCCGATACCGTTTGCCTCGTCTCTGACGAAGCATTTGTGCCCTTTAGAGAAAAGGGCGTTGAAAGGGTGGGATGAGTTTTAAATCGGACACACATTCAGTTCCCTGGTGGGTAAAGATGGCCGGCTAAATAAATTAACTTTAATTCTGTTTTGCACAGTTAATCTTTAGGGCCGCCTCTCACACCAAGCTGACCATTTACTCTAGTCCTCTGCTGGGCTCTTCTTCCGCAGCTAATGGACAGTGTTTCACAACACTTTGCATAAATCAGACATAATTGGTTGTACTTAACCAGCTGTTTGGCCAATTTCAAAATCAGCTGGATGGAGTTGTTTTCCTACTGAAATTTTTTTTTGCTTTTTAACCAGTCAGTCTCCCAGCTCAGTTCCAGCGATCGTCTAGGAAAATGCAACTCTGAAGTGATGTAAAATGCATGATCAAGTAATATTTTATTATCTGAAATATATATATAAAAAAAGGTTTTAACCTTCTTGGACGCTCATGTTTAGCAAGCTTGATAACCCGAGATCTGCATATCGCAGAAGACCTGGGGGTTCTACCAATTCAAAGATTATCTGCAACACATTTTCCAATCGGAAGACTTGCTTCCACCATCAACATGTCTTCCTGCAACTTTAAAGACAAAAGGATATCAGGCAGACTGCGTCAAGAAAAGGAGAAATGTATCTTTTTATGCCCAAGCAGGTTTTTCTGTGGTAGCACCAGATTCCCACCGCAGTCCAGGTCACGTGTGTCAAGTTAACCATCTGTTTCTAGTCCCTGAGTTGGTGGACTGACGACACAGAGTACACCCTGCCTTTTCCCCCACTGAACGATGAGAAAAGGCTACAGAGCCCACTGTGACCCTGAAAGCATCATGGGCACAGAGAAAAAACCAATAAGTGGCTCATTGTCTGTTGACAATATTTTGAACTCACTGGCATTTGATGACAAATTTTGAAGGAAAAAGAAAAAAAAAAACTCGTACCACCTACTAAGCTGACCTTTTATAGCTCTAGTTCTAAAAGGGATTATTGTGACAAGAAAGGACAAACTGAGCAAAGAATACAGAACAGAATGAAACAAAAAAGCAGGCAGGGAAAGACGTGTGAATGAAGGAACGGAGGATGAAGAAGGATAAGATGGGAGGAGAAACGGAGGAGCACAAAGTGGAGGAATTGAGGAGAGGAGTAAAAGAATCAGTTATGCCATGTCATCCAACGGTGACAGGTCAATTATTTACAAGACGAGGAGTGTGTGCGACAAAATAGATGACCAAATCCAACCTAAAACCCAAGCTCACTACTGCTTTCCCAGCTAAATAAGAGAAGAGACAAAACCATGCAAAGTTAAGGATCACTCAAGGCCACCGAAAAGCAAACATAAGTGAGTCTTAGCCAAAGGAAAGGCGCAGATCTAAAGCCTTGATGAAGCACCAAACTCCATCGCTGACTTAGTCCCACATGCCTTGACACAGTCATTAATACGTCAGCTCTATTGCGTTCTGTGCTTGCATGGCAGGGCTGCCTAACAAGAGTGTTTCAATCCATCTCCAAAGTAGAATCCAAAAACAAAATATCTTTTTAGAGCATGAGCGTAAACCGCAGGGTCCATCCTACAGCAAACTGCTTTGAATTACACAAAAACGTTCAAGAGATCAGATTATTCAGGAGATCCATTGGCAAAGTCGATCCCACCTCCAAAGATTCTGCCCACATGTGTGTCATAGTGAGAAATTTTCACATGCAAGTGATTAGGCGCAGAGGAACGGGCGGCTGCAGCGCGCAGGAAACAGGACGTGATTCAGCACAGCGTGGAGCGGTCCCGCAAGCACGAGCGAGCGAACAAACAAGTGGATCAGCAGAAATGAGCCTTCAGAGTTCCTGAATCGCATTTCACTGCATGTCTGTGCCTTTTCAGTATTTTTCCACAAAGCTCTATTTTTAAGTCTGGCTTGTGTAAAACCATCTGACCAGACGAGCGCCTTGGCATGCCAACTCAACACGGCGCCAAGGAAACCACATGCATCCCTGTGAGTGATCTGTGGGTTGACATACTAACACAATGACCTGACACAGACGTCTAGGTCGCACTGAAAAGTGACACTCCTCGTGACGTTTGATTTACCTTCATGAAAGGTTTCTAAACTTTTTGTGTTTCAGCCTGAAGTTTCCAGAGTTCTCGCCCTATTTATAAAAAAAAAAACAACATCTAATTGAAAACATCTAGACCCTTACTTTGACTGTAATTCTCAAATGGCTGCCAATATTTCAAAATCCCGCATGATCATGAGGTTGAAAGCTTAAACAGAAAGTCTAGACCAACACTGCAAATGTAAAGGTAGCGACCTGAGTGATCCCCGGACATACCTCCATACCTCTAGCTGTCGCCGATACTGGAAATGGCAAGCCTAGACTCTTTCCACAGTAACAACTTCCACACCAAAGAGGAATCCGACCTAGTAGCGACAACACACTAGTCTTGTGTTTGCTCTCCAAGAGCATGGTTTCTAATGTTTCTCGCCTGACCATAAACCACCACTACAGCTAAAAGAAAAAAGAAACAAATAACCCAATCCGGGTCACTGGACAATGTCTGCCGTGAATCTATACCCAACATCAATACTTCTGACAAACCAAGAAACCCCTCGTTTTGAACAACTGTACGCTGCTGACCAAGACAATTTGTCTTTTGCACACAACAAGACATCTGAGCGTGACAGGATGGATGAGGAACAGACTGCAAAAGGGAGAAAGAGAGGTTGATGCGTCTGCCGGTGATAGACACGAGGAGTCCTTCAAAGTGTTACAATCTCCCACTGAGTCCTCCTGCTCAAACACTCTGTGTTGCAGCACGGTAACCGTTGTAAAATGTCAGACATGACTTCCCAGTTCTCTCCTGCTTTTTGACATGCACACTCTCAGAGCCGGTTTGTGCTAACCATTAGCCCAAAGTGTCCCCAAATTTGATCTCACCCAAATCAGCGCAGCGGAGAGCCAAAGAGGAAGCAGAAATCAAGAGAGTGCATTCTTAAAAGCACGCAGGAGACGTTTGAAAGCTGCCACCTTCGCTCACAGCAGTCTGAATTACATCCTGCCAGCCATCAGCCACTTTCTGCACTCGTCTCCAAATCCGCTGCTTCCGCCCCCAATGGGGGAATTTGGGAAGTTTAGCCGTCCAGGTTATGGTCAGCGTCAGAGTCATTGACGGCGCCCCCACACTCATGTGCCTTTGGACCCGTCGACCCCTTCTCTTTCCGCCTGCGTCTCCTAAGTTAACGCCCATTGTTGCTCAGGCCACCGGGATGAATGCGATGGTGACACCGCTGCTCTTTTCACTTTCAATCAAGTCTAAAATGGCTCACTCACAGTTCACAGTCCGTCTGTCTGGCACCCCTCCCCTCTGGCTCGGCCGCTTCTCCACATAAAGAGAAACCTCATCCCTGCAGGGTTTAATTAGCCGGGTTAGTTAGCGGTATCGGGGAATTCGCACCTCAGCAGAGACGGCGAGAACAATCCTGGCAGATCATAACACGCTTTTAAACCTTGAACACTTTGCGTTTTTTTTTTATTCTGATATACTTGTTTGTTAAAATTGGCGGGTTGCAGTTTTCTTTTAGGTCCTGGAAGTCATCAGAGAGCTCTGGTTTTAGAGCTGGGCGTCTTGTATCAACTACTGTTCTTCTGATTGCCATGTTGCGCCGTTTTAGCAGCAGCCACCTACCCAGGAGTTTCATTTATAGAACAAATATGAGAGGAGAAACAAACTTCTCATCAGGAGTCAGGCAAGAAATCAAAACGTACTTCCTGTCATCTTTTGGCCTTCATCACAGGCAAAAAAGACTTTTTAAAGCTAGAGGGATGTGATTAGCCTAATTATTTACATATAAATATAAAATAATATTAGCAGAGTACTCCAATCACCGTTGCTGTGATTATGATCTATAAGAGAAGGGCTGCATCTCTTAACCTTGTGTTATTCCTTTCATCGAACGCAGCTCTTGTGTGCTTCCTCGTGTGTGTGTGTCAAGGCAGAGGAAGACAGCGCGTCTTCAGCAGATGGGGAAGCAATGACACTTGATAATAAAAGACGCGACATCAGACAGTCTGTGAGAACACACACACGCATACACACACTGCACAAAAAAATTTTAAAAACCACGATAAACAAAACAACCTTTTCAAGAGCCTGTCTGCTTTTGTTCTTAATGCCACAGCGAACATAAAGAAGGGACGGTGCCGACTGCAGTCAGTGATATTCACAGTAGATATCACTAATCTCTCTCTCTCTCTCTCTCTCTCTCTCTCTCTCTCTCTCTCTCTCTCTCTCTCTCTCTCACACCCCTGCACGTTCTTGGTTGGGCAAAACAGATGAATTTCTAACAAAGATGAATTAGGGGTGTGATATGTGCAAACTGGGAGGGATGCCAAGTACAACGATCTGGCCTAATCCTTAGGGAAGAGAAACAGAAAGAGGAGGGGGGAAAAAACCGCACAGGACCCTTTGGTGTGTTTGTGTGTTTAATCTGCTCTGAATACAGGTAGGCAGGCCACCCTTGGAAAAACCACACACACACACGCAATCTGCCACCGGCGCTGACATTGTCTATACTGACAACAGGGGTGTGCATGCGCGTGGCGTTTGTGGTCGCTCGTGCTCTTTATATTTAGAGCAGCCTGAATTCAGAGCGAATCCACATTCTGATGTGTTTTATTGAAAGCGGAAACAAAGAACCGCGGCGGTTTCTCGTGTGTCAAATAAGCAAAGTGTGATTTTTCACATCGGACAGAGTGATTGGTGCGTGGGAGAAACCAACAACGCGCTTCGAGTTACAGGACAGGCAGCTATTGTGCATCCTTCTATTGTAATTAAATATATATACACATGCATACGCGCTCCTGTCTCCCTCCTCTCCGTTTGTACGCCATCTGTCACTCGCCGACAACTCCGCCCACACAGAAGCTCCCGCCGGCCAATCGGGAGGAGGAGGAGAGCTCCCCACGCTCGTAGACCATTAACCCCTAATCAGCTGGGGGAGAAAGAGCTGGGCGGCGAGCCAGAGCTCGTGTGCACGCTCGCACACAAAGACCATCTATGGCTTCCCTTATTCAACCAAAACCTTAAACCCAAGCAGACAGGCAAACCCCGCCCCCCTCTGGACTTTAATGCTATGCGAGAGAGTGGCTCTGATTCAATTCAACTAATTTTCACCCAGCTCCGTGCCCACACTTGCACCCTAAAGCCTATCCTTTAGTTTTGGTGCCCACACGGGAATCGCTTTATTCCCTCCCGTCTCCTGTTTAATAGACGGTGCGCTCATCCGTAAAGAGCCGGCGCCAAATGGTATAGTTTAGCATTTCAGGGTGTCCTACTAATGCTGGCTTGTAAAGGATCAGATGCAAAATGCTGCTAAAAGCATTAAGGTGCATCAGGTTTTGTGCCTACAGAAGTCAACATATGCCATTAAAAGTCAGTTTTCTGAAACTACAGTATCATCTGCATATACAGATATCCTCCACCAATCTTTTTCACGTTTGTCGGCATTGCGCTGCACGTATTCAACCTAAATCTTTTCTTACTAAATGTACTTCATATCATCAATGTTAAGCTGTAGTACAAGGCTTTTTTTTTATAAACAAAACCTGGAATATGGTGGGGAGGTAGCAGAGTAGCACACTATATCAATCTGTGAAATATCACAATCAAAAATGTCTGCTTGGACTGTATTATTTCAAGTGTTATGCACTCAAGGTCTGAATGCCAATAAAATATCTGGGCAAATGGATTGAACTTAACTGCCCTTCATATCTGTATCAGATATACTTTGATAGTTTCAATGCTTTTACCTTGAGAAAACTGTGTGGGCAGAGTGATAAAAGGAAAGAAATACAAGAGGCAGGGATACTTAGACTGATTGTAATCAATACTGATATCTCAATTTTCAGCAAAAGCACGTTTTACTGACATGCAGTATCCTGGACAATTCTGATGTCCAGTTTTCTTTTAGGTTAGATCTTCAGATTCCAACAGAAGTTGCAATTTTGAAGCCAAGAGAAAATGAAGGAATCACAAGATCATCTCCACTTACCAAAACATTTTTATTAAACTAAAAATATAAATGGATAAAACTCTTAAGCTTCATGAAGAGGGTGAGATTTATTAGTTTTGATTAAACTACTGAAGGGACCATTGTTAGTAAGCGATAGTTTGTCTGAAATGGGTTTTTTTCTTTGCTCAAACCTTCTTAGTGGCATGCAACTGCACGAAAACTGCGCATTCAGTCGGAGATACAAAGAGAGACGTACGCGCCAACAATCTTCCACTGCCACCCACAAACCCATCGCCACTTCACGCCAACGGCCCCCCTGTGGTCTGAACATTTCTCACCCGGCTCCGCCATCCAGCCTGCGACGTAGCACACACGCTGCCGCTTGTACTTTTACGAACAATCTGCATCTCAGCAGAAATACAACCGGCCAAAAGAAGAAAAAAAACTCGCTGTCGATTTCTTTTCCTCCTTAATCTCACTTCCTCCTTTCCAAAAAGCAGCCGAGGCTTCATCCTCCTCCAGCAGCCAACACATCCCTCGCAGCCTGTGGCCCTTCCCATCTCCCATCTGTTCTGACAGCTCCAAGGTTAACACAGCAACCCCCTACACACACACACACACACACACACACACCCTTTGCACCCACAGACACCCACTTGGCCCTGTATTCAATCAGCCGTCTATCTCGACGCAGCAGACACTGCATGTGCACACACACACCAAGTGCACTGACTCTTCTCCCCTCTGCCTATCCATCCATCCATCCGTCCGTCCTTCCAGCGGTGTTTGCTGATGCGATAACAGCTGATTGATTCATTTGTGATTTCCCAGCAGCTCTGTCCCAAACACAAACACACTGACGACGACAAAAAAATAAATAAATAAAGGAAAACGAAATCCTTGCAAACCGCCGGGACTCATTTGTCATGATTACACTGAATCGATTCCCTGATTTGCTCCATTCTTTGCGAACGGCGAGGGGAGAAAGGAACGAGACGGCGAAAGAGGAAGCGCGAGAAACGGCTGAGGGAGAAAGGTTTAATCAAGTCCCTTTCAGCTGATGTGTCACTGTGAAAACAACGAGAAGCAAGAAAAAGAAAAGGAAAAAAAAGAAAAGAAAATCAAACTGATGGAGCTGGCGCAGGTGAAAAATCAGCTGACGTGTCTCGTCTCGAATCTTTGACCCGATTGAGCAAATGGGTTCGGGGAGAGAAGGGAGGGGGGCACGTCCAGAAAAACTCAAGAATTGAGCAAAATGCATTTAAGTAATTCAGAGAGGGAAGGAAGCTGTTTGGGGAAACCAGATTGCTCCGAAAGAACGTTTCAGTTCATTAAAAAATGACAAAGAAAGGTAAAGATGGAGCAAGAACCAACAAAATAATCAGAATGAGGAAGGACACGGTACAGTTCTTGAAAACCCTCTTACACAAACAAAAAGCATCTTTGTCCTGGGTTAAGGTTGTATTCATTGATGGGGGGAGAAGGCCATCCTTTGCTGAATGGCCTTAAAATTCACACTTTGTTAAATCTAAAATCTGAAAACAACACCTGTTAAAGTTTTGTCTACATATTGCTTTTCTTCCAAAACTCATAGATGGCTCATACATGCCTTTGTGGGATGTGTGCAACACTAGAACGAAGGTTACACTTTGAGCAGAGGAAAAAAAAGAGAGAAGAAAAGCCATAATTTCTACCTTTCAGGTAAAAATTGAGAGAGAGAACCAAAAGCTTCTTGAAAAATGCCAAGAGCAGAAGTATTCATACAGAAACACAAATAAAAGCCCCTCGCCGCTTTGTGGAGGATGCAAAGCTTGAAGTGGACCTCGGGTGAATCAGACTTGAAGGACCTTGGCATGTGGGTTGGTGTGTGTGTGTGTGTGTGTGTGTGTGTGTGTGTGTGTGTGTGTGTGTGTGTGTGTGTGTGTGTGTGTGTGTGTGTGAGCTATACACAGAAGCTGTCCTTCTCCTGAGAATGTGTGAGCTGTGTTCACCCAGAGCTAAATTGAACATAAGAAGGCCATGGTGTGTGTGTGTGTGTGTTTTTTGTTTGTTTTTGTTGTTCCAGTCGGTACTTTGCTGTGTTTTTAGTGTCTTGGCGTTATTGTTCTGCGGCCTTGTCTGGCCACAATTACAAAGGGCCGAGCAGAAGCAATTTACCACACTGCAAACATTCGGAGAGAGACTCGTGTCACTCCCTTCCATTCGCGATAAAGCCTTCCATTCATTAAAAACCTGGACTTCCAGTTTTGACGTCTTTTTTCCCCCCCCTTTCAGCGCATGCAAAGCATAAGAAGCGCAAAGGCTGGAAAAAAAAAGAGAAACCTTTCATTTATTGTCCTTGCTTTGTGAATCACAGCACACTCGTAACCAACAATGGCACTGAGAACAAAGACACCCAAATTTCCCAACAGCCAATCAAAACTGAATGTGTAGAAGAGTCTAACAAAAATAATTCAGCACGTTTCACACCAAGAAGATATATAAAATATAACGTGGTTACTGTATTATATTATGTTTTTGGTTCAAAAGATTGAACTCCAAAGCAAAAGCTGCTTGTGAAGGGCTTGACAAGTAAAATATTACATTGTTACATTCGTCAGTGGAATTTTGAAAGTAGCTTCTCTTTATTTGTTTGCCTAACCTGAATAAAGTCTGTACTTTGCCGCTGGCGGCTGCGGTTAGGTTCACGTGAACCTCGTTGTATTTTCGCCCTGCTGGAAGTTGGGGTTTAGAAACGAGGATGAAGCTCTTCTCTGTTTTCAAGGTTTTCGAAGGTCTTGTCAACATCCTAAGAGTTGCAATCCTGCTGATCCGAGCCAGAAATGTTGGTTCCCAGACTCCTTGTGAGAAATCTCCAGTGTAAGAAGGTGGTGACGCTCTGACTAGTTGGAAAAGGACGGACAGAGCAGACACTGGGCTGATCACAATCGTCTGCTTAATTGTTTTTATCTGTACAACAATTAATAAAGTGCTGTTTGTGTGAAAATCACGTATCTTGGAAACGCTTTTCCTTCATTTTATATTTTTTTTCCGTTATCACATTAGTAATTCACAGGATCAGAGTTTGAATTTTACACAATAAAGTTCTAGTTCACTTCATTCATTAGACTGCGAAAATATATATTTATGATTTATGCGGAAAACAAATGTCATCAATGACAAAAGTTTTAATTAACTGCCAGACAAACAGTGCTTAATACTTTGTATATCAGTATTTTCAGTTTTTATTGGCAAATGGCAACAAGCAACTGTGAAATAAGCATTTTAGCTGTTGAGTATCTTCAGCTTTTGAGACTTAGTATAGTTAACATTTAGACTCAGAATAAATTCTTCAGCCTCCGAGCAACGTTAGCCGTACAGCCTTAGAGCAACGTTAGCCTTTAGGCCTCTGAGCGAACAATGTTAGACTGTCAGCTTTTAAGCCTCCTACCAATGTTAGCCTCCTAGCTTCAAAGGCTAGGAGGCTAACATTCCTAGGAATAACATTCCTAGGCTAACAATCCAAGGAATGTTAGCCTGTCAGCCTCTAAGCCTCTGAGCAACGTTAGCCTGTCAGGCCTAGTGCAATGTTAGCATTTAGCTATCATTTTAGAGTCTAAATGAGTAGACTTTATGTTCAACTTTTAGCCTTGGGAAAAAAAAATCAGCTTTTCAGTAATATTTGTTGCATTAGCTATGGTCTAAAAAGTGTCAGAAGCACCAATTTTAACCAAAAGTGCAACTAACAACCTCAAAACTCAGTTTATTATAACGTTTCATTGCTAAAAACCCAGGTAATAGCGTGATTTAGACACACAGGCGAGACGAAGCAACAAACCAGATGGATTGTTATGCAGAACCATCTGTGGACCTCTGTTGAAGCCATTTAGAAAAAGGGCATGCAGTCTCAGAAATTACCGGCAAGGGACAGAAGCATCACTCTGTCGCTGACAGCAAACCAACTTCAAACATTTAGATCAACGAAGCGGTACGAGTTGGTTGTCACGCTTGTAAAAATGGCCACAGCTGTTGGAATGCGATGAGCAAACTTTTTGTGTTTTCACGCACACATGAACCCATTGAAGAGCGGCAATGTGGATTCGCCGGAGGTTTGGATTTCTCCAGTATCGGCTGCTTTTGAAAGTGACTAACAAGAAACACCCGAATGCAATTCAAGCGCTGTTAAAAAGGTCACCGGGTTCATTGTCTAATTACCAACAATGATCAGCCTCTGGGACACAGACAAACCCAGTGCAGCCAGGTTTGTGTCACATGTTGCAACACACAACACGCATAACATCGGCAGTGTAATGTGTACAGATTTGATCTGACTAAAGCAAACATTGAAGAGTTTGTGCAAGTTATGTATGGAAACTTAATGCCGTTATGCACACATTTGGATACCCTTCTTGTGCACAAATGCCCAGCATGTTGTCCTCATCTCTGCCTTTGTTGCTCTTTTGTCTCTTCCTTCTCTGTCTCTCTCGCACTTTGCCCTTTTCCTAAACCAGCCGTGGCCTTAGCCATGGTTCTTGTTTAATATGGCGGCATGCAAAGCAAAAGGAGCAACCATCTGCCATACGCATACAGCCGCGGTCTAAGGAACAAGGGCTGGCATCACAATACCTCTTTAGTTAGTGTTTGTTCAATGTGTGTGTGTGTGTACGTGTTTGTTCTTCAAGCGCGGTCTGCAGGGCAAGATAAGTATGCATTTAAGAGGCTTATATTTCATTTCAGGAACTGAAGGAGACAAAATGGCTCCATTCTGAGTTGGCGAGCACAACATAAGAAACGGCGAGGTAGCAACACAAGCGGAATAGGAAAAAAAAAGAAGGTTGCTGTGATGCCATTTGTATACACACACACACACACACACACACACAAAGAAAGAGGCACAGAGCCAAGCATTTGTAGCTCTTGCAAAAAAAAAAAAACACAACACAATTGAGCACAAAGGAGAACAGTTGAAATACAAATCCAGCTTTATTAATCGGCGCTTTCTAGTTCTGTTTTGTACTGTACATCTGAAAGCCAATGTGTGACGAAAGCTGGCAGAAACTTTAAAGTAGTGAAGAACGACCCAAACTTGTCAATGTGGCACAACATAGTCGGACTATTGAGACAAACGGTACCAAACAGGCTTAGAAAATTAGCAAAAATACACACACTACCGATGATTAAACGACTGCTTGATGTTTCACTGCGACTAAATATGGCACGAGTGCAGGATGTCGAATGTACTTCACGGGAGAAACTCGTGTGTCTTCTTGCTTTATTTTTCAGACAAGCGCGCAGACACACTGACTCACTCATACTACTTTTACAAGCAATAAAACCAATTAATTTTAGCCGTTAAAATTTACGGACTGGATCGCGGCTGAGATCCCACCAAGCCCAGCGAAATAAAAGTAACTGCCGCGGGTTTATAGGTTAATCTGGTTACCCCGTTCGCCGTTGTGTAACAGCCAGTCCCACCGAGCTTCATAACGAAAACAGGACATGCGAGACCAAGACTCATTTACATCCCTGAAATTTTATTCAGAGATCCGCAGAGAAACTGGCTGGTGAATGGACTATGTGGGTTTTCGGCGCGGTGAGCCCTTAACACTCTTCAAAGTGGAAGTTCTTGGTGAAGAAACGCTTAAATCTAAGCCATTTTCAGCCCATGAAAAGGCACATCTAATATTATAATCGTTTCAAAATGTTATTTAAGTTGTTTTTTCCCATTTCATAGTTAATGTAAGGGTATAAATTGTCAAGGAATGTAAAAACAGACTGGAAATTTAGTGACGTTAACCACATATATTTCTTTGCTCAAAAATAGCAACAATTTAGCAACTCTGCCAATCATGTTTCTGGTCATATTAGAATTTAAATCAGATAAAATCACTATTGTTGGGTCAAAAACCAGCCATAGAATAATAATTGGTGCATTCTTTACTTTTAGCCCGTGAATCATTTCTTCCTACATGTTCTTTAAAGGGATTTTAAAGAACATATAGTTTTAAAAACGATTCCGTTTTAGTTTGTTTTCCATTTCTGACTCGAATGTCGCCCCTGTCCTGATTAGCCCCTACCCCAATAACGCCGATCACTGCTCCTCCTGCACGACCATGCATGAAACATGAATAATGAAATATAATTAAAAACAGCTTGCAAAGCTACTATACAAGCTGGCGACTGACACATGCCCCTTCTCCATGAATCTCTCACACGTACACAATAGGTGGGCAAGGGTGAAACTCTCATTTATCCATTAGCTTGAAAAGCAAATCACACACATATGCACAGCAAAACATACACACACACACACACACACACACACACACACACATAGGGCTGGGGAGCTTCTGGTTGACTTCATAAAGCTCTCATCAAGCCAAGCTACCATATGGGGATGGGGCCCAAAACAGAGGGGGACTGGATTGTGTGTGTGCATGCAGAGCGCCCCGCATCCCCAAATGCAAACGTAACACAAAGGACGCATGCATCACCAAATCAGCTTTGTCTTGCATGCATTATGACGCTACTGCTGCCCCATTAAGGGGAACCCCAGCAACACACCCTGACGGTGCGTTGAGCTAAGACCGCCGAAGCGATTCAGAGAGCAGGGACACACTCCAGTTAGCGCCAAAGTGGCACATCCTAAAAAAATCCCAGCCCACATCTTGCCTCTTTTCTCACTCTTGGTGTACTGAGACCAGATTGCTGATGAAGTCAGTCACATATATTGAATTTTAATCTGGATGTGACCTGTTTTTTTGGGGGGGGGCTTCCCTCCCCTTCTTCCTGCCTTTCACTGCTGATCACACTCTTTCCCCCCCCCCCAAAGCGCCACCTATCCCTGCCACCCCCATCAAGGTCCAGGCTGCAGGCCTCGAGGCTGGGGCCTCGCCTGTCATTGTTAGCCCACAATGGGTGAGAGGCGGCTGGCAGGCAGGCAGCAGCCAGGAGCCCTTGTGGAGGAGGCCAAAGGAGAGAGAAAGAAAGGAGGGGGGATAAATAGTACAAACTGTACTTTTGAGGCAATTTTTTCTTAAAAATGGTGACATTAAGTTTCACAAACGGAACTTATCTTGCGAAAAGTTAAATAACAGAGAAGGGGTCGACAGAAATACAAGAATAGAACCTATGAAAGGACACAGACCGTCTTTTCCACTGAATGTGCCATCGAAGCTCAGATCAAGCATAAAGTGAACTTTATCCTCCAATGATTTTCTAAATTTCTGACATAGTGGACGTCTTGTATCCACGAGGGTTTGGGGACGCAGCCGCCAGTGAACGGCTAAAACCTATCAATACTTGAGACCCTCTCTAAGAACGTTTATAACTGCCTATTTGAATAGTTCAAATACCAAACATGCCTTAAAATCTAAATCATCTTAGCACTGCTGCAGAAGCTAATATCTACAGGCTTCTTTACTTCTGCAATAGCGAGTACAGTCAGTCAATCAGTAGAGCTATCTGTCTTTTGTCTCTAAACCAAGTGAATGAGCCATGTTTTTCCACCCTGATTGTATACCAGTCATTTAACTCCCTGCAGTATCATACATGTGCAGCTCAAAAGACATTATAGGATCAAATAAAATGGCTGACTGGCAAAGCTTCTTATGACAGATGGCACCTTAAAAATCTTGTTTTGACAGCTATGTTACTGATACCCAGTGAACCACGGGGGGTGTTGGAAGTGGACCAATTCTGTGCAGAAAAGTGAGACTTTCAGCTACTTCCATTCACTGCTGATAAGGTCTATACAACCACAGAGCAATACTAAAATGTACGGCATTCTGGTGACACAGTTAATTAGAGAGAAACAGAATGGTGACACCTGTTTGCAAAAGCTTAAAGGTTCTGGATAGGGATGCACCGATTTTTTGGCCAGCTGATTTATTGGCGCAGACTTCCTTAATTTTGGGAGATCTGTGAACAGCCAATACTAAAATGTGAAGCCGAGCTTATCCATCGTTCGTATCTACCTCAGCAAAGGTCTAAAAATCAACCACTGTCCTCTTCTGCTCTTCCGGAAGAGAGGTTTGGCGGACGGGCCGGCCCACCAGGTCATGTCTGCAGGTTTGCAGTTAAGTTGCCAACTCAGTAAGTCTCTTGCAATATTTAGCAACACTTCAGACAAAAAAAAATAGGTAGTGACCAAAATCAGCAGGTCAGGCTTTTTAAAGATCAGTAATTGCTGATCGGCCAGAAAACTGTAATCTGTGCACTCCTAGTTCTGATCAGAAGCCGAACAGAAAAGACGTGCCCCTGAATGCTGCCAAACGTTTTCCTTTTTAAACTGAAATTATGCCATGAGCGGCTGTTTCCCCTCTATAGTGAATTTAAAGCAGACAAAGTGCTTTTAAATCCCATGATGGGGTGCCAGTTTGTTTGGCCTCCAAGCAACTGCTCTCAGATTTCACTGTTGCCTTTATTCTCCTTTGACAACTCACCACACAAACGTTCAAACCATGAGCTCCCATCTGAGCCGGAAATGATGTCATCACAACATTAATCTTGGTTGGCCAGAGTTTGAAGATTCATTTGTAACGTCATTACTTTTCAGCTTCATTCGCTTATACGTTTTTCCAACGTTTTGATACCTCATAAATTTGTATGCAAAACTATGAATGAGGCCTGAAATTGAAAGTATTTCTCATAATTTTCAAAGGGACTTGGTGAGTTTTATTGCCTCTGTGATAAATGAGGCTTTTGCTTGACCAAAAGAAGTCACGCAACAACAACCTTACTCAGTAAAGGCTCGGATCTCATCAGAGGCATTTGAAGCAAAAAAAAAAAAAAAACCTGACTGACCTGCAGTATGAGAAGCTGCCAGCTTCAGTTAGCTTGACTTGGTCAATCACATGTTGAATGACGACGTGACAAAGAGGGCAACTCGTACAGGCTTTACATCACTGATGTCAAACCGCGAGCCGTGTTTGAATGGAAAACAAGCGCATGTGCGCACAAGCAATCTAATGCCAGCTGTCTCACACACACACACACACACACACACACGCACACACAAACACACACACACACCAAGCATGCAGCTGGACGCGGACAAACACACACCAGCACACAATGGTGGCAATCCAATAATGTCAGCCGTCATATACATAACCCCACACGTCCATGCGTGTGCGTGTGTGCGCGAGCTCACACAAAGACGAGTCTTGGGAGCAATCAACTGATAATGTCAACTGTCACGCACGTTGAATACACATCTACACACACACAGAGAGAGAGAGAGAGAGAGGCGCAACCAGTCCAGGAAAGGACTGGTAAACAATGCTCTCTGGCAGAGGCTTGAGTTTACAAAAGAAAAGAAGGTTTCCAATCACTAGACATTTATTCACTCTCTCACTCACAGACACACAGCGGGGGGCGAGAGCGAGGGAGAGAGACCTTTAAGACATGCACTGGGGACGCACAAAGCCAGGCAACCATTCTCCCACTGACTCAATTCACTTATTCAATTGCTCCTTTATTCCCCCCCCTTCTTTTCTTGTTCCTCTTTCTAAATCAGAGAAATGCCAAATAAAAACCATTTTCCTCAATGTCTTTTTCTGTCCTCAATATGAGGATAGCAATGTTTTTTCACCAAGTTGCTTAAACTAAGGACAGCTGGGATGGACGGGCGGGTACACACCGGCCTGGCTCAGTGTATTGTATTGCGCGCGCACACACACAAACTGGCTCACAAATCAACAGCCATGACAATAGGCTGGATTCTCACAGTGAAGGGACGGCTTAAGGTTGAACCAACAGTGATGCAAGCCTTTCACTGACCTCCGTGTGGACAATGAGGGTTTAGTACCAGCAACTCTGGAAAACGGCATGGATAATCAGTTATTGTTAAATGTGGGTACTTTGTTTTCTTCTTTTTTTCATAATCTGTTTTTGGCTGGTGTTAGTGCCCATTGCCCCCCCCAGTCTCCAAACAGTAGGTAGAACTGGAAGAAGTAGGTTCAGAAAAGGGGGGAAGACCTGCGGCAAAATTACCAAAGTCGGGAGTCAAACCTGGGACAATAGCCTGTAACAGCTATGCCACATGACGCCCAAAATGTAGGTACATTTTATGAACCAACCAACCTCACAGGTGGGTTTGTGGTCTGAACTAAAGAAAAGCGCTCAACTTGCTCAGCTGACCTCTTGGAGGCGCTAATCCGGTTGAGTTGACGGTGCCATAATCTGCAGAAGAAGTGAGCAGCAAGATAACTTTGGTTGTGGGTTAATTTTGTCCTTCGTCAATTCCTTTTGGTGATTTTTTTTAATCTATTGCCATGTACATAAACAGTGGCATCTTTGTGGCGAAGCATTTTCACCAATTACGGCAATAAATAAGTCATTTATTTCTCAAAAACCTTTCATTACAAGTCATTTCCATTCATTTTGACTCGTATGTGCACCTTGACCAATTGATTATGATCAAATATGGCCAGACTATGACCCTAGATCAAACAAATGTCACAGTTTGACCTGCTAGTAGACATGATTAAGTTATTTAGACAAGAATCCTTCTGTAGGCGACTATTTCATACTTAGCAAGCTGATTATTTAAGCTTAATTTTTGACTATCTAGTCACGCCCACTGTACAGAAATGTGTCCATGTGACTCGATTGAACAACATCTATCAGAAGGAAGTCAACCAAAATTGCTCTGGTCTGATCAGGAGTCATGAACTGATCAAACTAAGTGTGATTTCAACATTTCTACGATGATCTGTCTCTTCAAATTCATTCAAAAACTCTTAACTAGCGAAGGGAATGAGGTATGTTACAATGGCTAAGCAAAAAAGTTGGAAATGATTTATTTATGTGTATGAAATTGAAATAGCAGCAAGCGAGTACAAAACGGGGACATGTTTCAGTGAATCTGCCATTGGTAAAACAAAAAAAACCCAAACATCTGCCAGTCATTTTCATTTATTTTGACTCGCATGATGAAATATGGTGTAGACTATGACCTTTGATCGAATAAATATAACATATGTGTGTAAGCACACATGCAGGGAATGTTGTTTCTGTTGCTTTTACAGTGGAGTTGTGTTTTGGGGCTTTGATTTTAACTTGCTGTAGGTACAAGTTTGGATTTCCTGATTTCACATATGAAAAAGAATCAGTTTCACCAAGCAGTGTGCCTGAATCCTGACCAAACAGGGCCAAAAACAGGACTATCAGCAAGGCTGTGGAAGTTGTTTTTTCTTTTTTTTTTGCCTGTTCCACAAAACAAAGAAGCTAACAAAAATTGGCTCAGCTCTAATCCTCCACCCTCTGATCTGACCCTGAACCAGCATTCAGCCTGTCGACAGAAGGAGGCACCAGCATCCCTCAGCTATTCTCAACTTGCTGGTATGTTCCCTCTGGCACTAGAAGCTGCTATTGTGAAACCCCTTAAAGACAAGCAACCTGGACTTGCATTCTTTTACGCCTCAGCGATTTCTTTCAGGGGAAAAGAAAGAAGAAAAAAAACCCGCTGAAAGACAAGTACAACTTGGCAGGATTTTACCTGCGCTTTGCTAAAGGTGAATGTACAAATGGCTTTATGTTTCCTCAGGCGCCCGGTGCAAGACTTTTATGACCATAAAAAAATGCATATTTAAAAAAATGATAAGTTTGACTTTTGGCACTTTTACGCAATTTCCTTTTAGTGCTGCTGAATCATGTGTCCCTTAAGGGGCCAATATTTAGTTCTGTGTAGTTTAAAATGTACTGTTCATGCTGCCTCTGGGAGTTTCATACACACACATACATTTCTGCAGCCTGTGACATGAGCAGCCTGAAACTGGATGAAAATTACATTTAAAAAAATACTGTGTGGGACAAAACTTTATAGCACAAGGGAAAAAGTTTTTCTTTTCCCCAGCATAAAATGTTTTGCAGAAAAAAAAGAAACAAGCTCCGAACTTGATGAAGGTTTGATGTCAGTTTGTGATCCAGATACGACTTTCTGTATCTGGAAAGGCAAGTGGTTTGCTGAATACATGCTTGATCATAAAGCTCTATGTAATTGCATATAATTTCTAGCTTTTACTTCCATGCATATGCTAGGGTTTCATCTCTGTAATGTACCGAGATGAAAAGAGCTTGATGAGCATGTATTTAGGCCTCCAATCTAAAGGTTTCCAGCAGAGCAGAGCAAGAGCTGCACAACCTTCAGTCATGACTTTACGACTGACAGGATAGCAAAGAGAGGAGTCTCCAGGACCCGATCATCCCGACTGATCAACATTTACTATAAGCTCTCTAATAGAAAAAGGAAAAAGATTAGTATATTTTCTGAATTATTCTGGGAAAATTTTAAATAATATGAAACAGAAAAATATTCATATATTTATGTGTGTGTGTGTGTGGGGGGGGGGGGGGGGGGGGGGGGAGTTGTCTTTTATTTTAAATAAAAAAGACAAAACCACAAATGACCAACAAAGATTGGTCATTTGAAGTCCAAAGCCAAAAGAAAATACCTCAGACTGGCTTAAAAGTCTGACCACCCACAGAGTCAGTCAGTAGATGGTCAAACTGATACTTACTAGCATTAAACAAATTCTTAATAATCCATATGCTAACACCTTCCAGATTGGTAAAAGATTAAAAGGAACTAGAAAACTACTGATTCAAGACAACTTTCTGCGCTCTAATTTTTGTACTCTAAATCGAAACGTTGCGAACGGTTTGAGAAGATCTTTACATTTCAAAAGACATCAAAGCAGCGTTCAAAATGGAGGTTTTTCCAGCCTTCCTACTGTGAGTAGTCTACATTTATTTATTCCGGGAGCAGAAGTCACCTCAAGCCATCTGGAAAAGTGAGAAGTTGGAATAACAAAGGCCCATTAGATTGGATTTAGCTTCTTAAATTAGACCTTAGCATGTTTAGCACTGTTAGCATTACAGAATAAAATTCTACGCTACACTGAGATTTCTAACAGGCTGCTAACATTTCCAAATCCAGTATGTTCCATAACAGGGAGGTCAAAACCTACAAAACCAACAAACTTCTTCACAGTAAAACATTTAACTTTTCTCTTACCTGCTAAAGGTCGTGCTCTCTTGCATTCTACAAACTACATCCCTCAGATATCACTTACTTTGAACAACCTCCCACATCTCTCTGCTTCCTCTGACTTCACCTCACTGATGCTACATTTAGCTAACTTTGTCTTCTTCCCACTGCAACACTTCCACACCAAAGAGCGGTGTTGTTAGCACAACCCGTTAGCACTTAAGCTAACAGAGAGGGGAGAAATATGAAATCTGTAGATTTCTGACCAACTCAGTTGGTCAGTTCAGCAATTTGAACAGACTTCTCACTGCATCTCAAAATAAAACCCTTCAAAAAATTAGATTATTAAAGCAATGTTTTATATGGATGAATAATCTGAAGTCTTCATATCTTTAAGAAATGATGCAAACATTTCTGTTTTCATGAACACTCAGATTTGGACATCATCATTTAGTGTTCGTTTCCAAGGGCGACACTGCAAATTCGATGATAAGGTCTTCAAACTGGCTTTCACAACGATCCCATTGTGTGCGCACTGTAGCCACTTTCAGTCAGCATGGACACATAGAGAGGAAAAAAAAAGAAACACTTAACACGAAGTCAATGGGAGCCAACCAGGAATCGCTTGCCGAACGCTGAAAATGCAGATCGAGAAAATAAGAACATCAAGATAAACTGCAGATGAACCCCCAGCAAACAAAGACTCCGGCTGGCCTGATGTCTGCCACCAGATAAAGCACTCAAACATGTGGGAAGATGGTTAGAAAAGGAGCCATGGCGCCTTAAGTAGAAGAGTGATCTCTGAACGTCAAACTGTTTTCAGAAATTTTTTTTGTGGCTGACCAACATCTCAACTGGACAGCTTTGCTTTAGTAGGTCACGATTCAAAGAGTTGACCAATTTCTTCCAGTCTTTCTAGTTAAATGTCACACGTACCTCTGTGTGACTTTATTTTTTTTCCTCATTTAGTCACCTGTCTTTCCTCTTCCATGTATCACCGTCTCGCCATCTCTTACACACACACACACACACACACACAATGAGAGCCTGATTAATAAGTGTGCCTGTCCCTCGTTTCCGGAAAGTGTTACAACAGGGAAGGCCATCTGAAAGGCACTTCAAACTCAAATTATGTAGATTTTAAAACAGCTTTTGACACATGGGGCAGCAGGCGGGAGGTGGAAGGGTAGACGCCGGGCGGTGGGGTTGTATTTTGCTCATGCATATTGATGAATAGGCACTTCAAACATATCCTCTTGGAGGGTCACCGCATGGGGAGAGCCAGCAAATCGTCTTTCTCCGAGACATTCTTTCTGCTAATGCGACTCAGGTTTGTCAAGTTTGGCTGTTTTCTTAGCAACCGTGTTAAAAAGAAAAGAGCTAGAAAAAAAATATTGCAGTTGAAGGAGAACAACGTGGTCTAATACGCTTATTGTATCTAACAATCAGCCAGAACGTCACTGTGAAAGGCTGATAAAGCCTTAACTTTTTAAACAAGATTACAGATGAACCGGTCACACAGTTTCGGAGCCAATTTTCCATCTGATTTTTATTTCTCCAGAGTTCCAAAAATTTACTTGTACCAAATGTCAGGAGTCATTAATTATCCATATTAATAGCAAAAGCAACATCAGACGGTGTGAATGATAGCATAGTTACTGTAAAACAGGGTTTTAATTAGGGACGCACCAGTGAGTAAAAATTTGGCCAATGTTGATATCAAATAATATTGCTCTTGTGGTTGATAATGGCTATTTACCAGTATTGTAGATTTCTCTCTACCTTCCCCTTTTGACAATGAAAAAATGGCTACGCCATTACATTGCCTCTCCGATTCAGTTAACACAACCATCACCATCATGCACCCAAACAAATACCACACAACCAGTTCCCTCCCACTCCCAAAACATAGACACAAACAGCAGTAAGATGCAAATAAATACCAGTTATAACTATGGGCACATTTTTACTTATCGCACCGATACCAGTATGTTAAAAAAAAAAAAGGCAGATCCCAATGTTAAAGCCAATCATGCATCCCTAGTTTTAAAAATATTTTAAACAAAGACAACAGTTATAGTTATTTCAAATTGTCTAAACTATCTTATCAAGTTTGCACATTATTATTATTGCTAACTGAAAACAGTAGCGTTGATGTGCCACCCCCAACAAAAGCATAGCCTTTAAACTAATAGGCAAGAGCCTTGCTGTGTTATCTGCTGAAGACTCACTCTTTTTAAAAGTAACTTCTCACATGGTTTGTGTGTCGTCTGATTCCACCAGTCTAACCTCACTGTCATTGAACGCTGCTAAGTTTAAGTCCGTTTCATCCCGCTGAACTTGTTTGACCCTTACAGGAGCGAACGCTTTAAGTTTGTGTTCCAGCGACCCAGAAAGCGCCTCTGAGCGGCCCTAGAGATGGAGAGAAGCTGGCAGCTGAAACAAACTGATGAGCGACGTTTTCAGCTCCTCGTCGTGCGGCTACGGAGCAGTGACGGAGGACAACAGCTGTCTGAAATAAACCGCAGCGGTGGCCCGTGCATGTCTATGCTGTGTCCACAGACGTGCTTAAAGTCCAACACCGCAGACAGTTAAGGAGGTAATTACACGCAGCAGGGTTTAATTTCTAATTCTCTCTATCAGCCCACTTGTGTTTCTGGTTTTCTTGCAGCATCAAGGTCACTGTCACACAAAAGCACAGACATACAAACAGACACACAAAGGCAGCAAAGGGGGGGGGTGGAGGGGTGACTGAAAGACTCTTCACAACAATGTGTGTTGCAGCCTGAATACAGAGCACTGCACAAAACAAAAGCCTGAACGACAGCCAGTTGGCTTAGCACCACTTGGCACTGGACAGGCTTGCTTGTCCTTGGCATGGCAATGAAACACACACTTGCAAACATGCATGCTTTCCATCCCCCCCACCCCCCTTCTTCTTCTCAGGTATAAAGAAAACGGTGCCCTTAAAAACAGTCAGCAAGTACAGAGAGTTGTGACCATCGGGTACAAGAGAAAACAGACAGAATGGGGCCAAACACACAAAAACCTCCGAACAACTTTCGTTCAAGGGACCGGGATCAGAAACAACTTCAACAACCGTAAGACTACGATACAGGAGGTGGGCTGGTCATTAACAAAGGCCCTTCATCTCCTGTGTTGGTCAGAAAGCTGCTTTGATTGTGTGAATAAAAGCTTGACAAGTTTTAATCTAATCAAGACAAACATTAGCCGGTAATACCTTTTTGTGGGATTCAACAGGATACATGCTCAGGTAAATCCTGCAATTATCCGCCTGACTTGCCTGTAGGTTGTAGTTTTAAAACTAAAACATAAGAGCGGCCAGTAGTTTCCACACTTATGTCTGTCCGTGTGTTTCCTGATTGGAAAGACCTTCAAGCAGAATAACTTGTCTGTCTCTTAAGATAATAGAAAACTACACTGGCCTTTGTTCAGCCAGGTGACTACCATACAGCAACAAGTGAGCAAGGGACAGACCTGAACCATGAAAAGGTAACTACAGACATCAAATGAGTTAAGCCATAGGTACTGAGATTGTAACATCTAGTAACTGGCCTAGATGGGACAATGCTACACTGAAAGAATTACCATTGTCTGCCTTACTTTTCACGAGCTGCAAATATAGTTATTATCTACATTATTTACATGGGAGTAGCTATTGTACAGAAAGAGCTGCTTGATAATTATCCTATTGACTCAAACATCTTTTGGTTTTTATATCCCATAATCAGGTGTATGCTTGGTGGATCCTAACCCTGCTATTCTTTACCCATTTTGCTCATCCCTGCTAAGCCTCCCTCCTGTTTCATGAGGGCAGCCAAAGACAATCAAGATCTGAATCACAAAAAGGCCATTGGGCAACTGCACATAGTACCTTCCATTGTGAAACAACCATCGTGGGCTTAAAGCTAAAAGCGGCATCATGAATCCTCGCGCCCCACCTCTCTTTCTTATTTGTTGAGACATTACTGCCGACAGGAGAATAAAACATGACTAATAGCCAAGGTTTAAGTTGGCACATCCAGTTACGACGTGTCAATTCGAAAGCACGCAGCAGGACTTAGCGGCGCGGCGATACAGCTGACGGCACCTTCGGGGAGGCGGGGGGATTTGATAGGACGGAGGCTGGCTTCGGGAAACGGGGAGGGAATGGAAGTGCCTGGGGTTTGCTCACTCTCTGTGGGTTGAGAACTTGCAAGAAAGGAAGAAATAAAAAAAACAAAGAGAGGGACGAGACAAAAATGAGCCTACGGTGTGGACAGAGGGGGAACGGGGTGCTAAAAGCAGCAGGGCAGGAGAGGCAAAAAGAGACAGAGCAAGAGGGAAAAGAGGGAGGGCTTCCTTACTCAGCAGGAGACGTCTGCCAAAGTTGGAGTCAGGCAGGGGGCGAGTGCATGTTCTCCGTGTGTGTTTATACGAGTGTGTGTGTAACTTGGGGACGGATAGTGGCCACGTGCCAAATACAAAGACCAGCGAAGCTGGCAGGGCTGGTTGTGAGAATGTGTGTATATGTGTGCGTAAGAATGCGATGTGTGCTTGCATTCCTGGGATGCGTGCTTCCAGTTTCTCTACAGTGACAGGGAGAAGAGGCAATTGAGTCCGTCTCAACTGAGACAGGGAAGGGCTGGGGGAGCGGTGTGGGGTTAGGTGGAAGGGGGAGAGTCCTGCAGCAAGACGGAAGAAATCCAAGAGCAAACCAGAAGATGGAACATTTCTAGAACATACAATAGTTATTCTGATGTTGTCTTATTTACCATTTCCTGCCTAACCAGGAAATGGTAAGGTACTTAAAGTGCCAATGACAGCTTCTGACTGGTTTAAGACAGTAAGCATTGGTCGGTAATGTAATCCAGAAAGCATATTAGAAATTAACAAACTAAGACTTGTTTACATGAATAAAAAATGTAAAAGAATCCCTACTTAATTATAGGATAGTAGTTTAAGTAAATATTGTCGTTAAGTAAAACGTTACACCTTTTCTTTGCCCATTTATGAATTACCAGAGAAAGCGTGAAAAGAAATCAAATAAGCTACAACTGGTATTGGCAGCTCTATAAATGAACAGAAATTAGTGTCTTGGTTGATGCATCTCCATTAAAAAAAAGTATACTACAGCAACATGTTTCTGTGGCGGGATCTGAAAAGTTTACCCAAAAACAAGACATAAAAGACATGTTTGGTTAAAAATCGCTGCTGTGCTCGGTTTTGCCAACAGCGCCGTCGGAAACCAACACACTAGAAGACGAAAAAAAAAGAGACTACATGATTGGCCACCAACCAAAAAGAAGAAAGATGAGAGCTTGAGAGTTTGAAGAGGCACTGGCCCCATCTGGCAAGGACACAAACACACACAATCACAAAGTCACAATCAAACACAATCACGTGCACACACAGAGTCATTGTCTGCGGGAGGGAAGGGGGTTACAGGGTCCCCCGTCCTCCCTGCTGACTCCTGGATGGTTGGAGGACTAATCCTGTTATCTCTGTCCCAATAAGAAATGAATTAATGAATAGAGCTCGGAGAGACGGAGCAGAATCCTCGGCGACAGCACTGCATGTGGGCCTGTGAGCTCTTATGTTCCTGCCTGCTCTGCTTCAATTAGTGGAAAACTCACATGTAGTTTTGATCTGATTTTAAAAAATGACACAATGTTAAACACACTTCTGGAATAAGGGAGAAAAAAATGAGGCTGTTTAAAAAAAAAAAAAAACAGAAACTCCCAACATTAAAATCTACAAATTGTCAATTGAAAAGTAGCTCAAGATCCAGGGTAAGTTTGATCAGAGCCAATTTTCTTGCCCAGGGCACTTAGGTTTGATCTAATCAGTCTCTTAACGGATAATACAGGAAGCTTTCAGACAGTAAAAGGACAGAGACGACTATTTGGTGTTCAGCACTTTTCTATGTTTTCGTCTAGGGAACAGGTCTGCTTTGAGCCATTCTCAAGAATTTTCTAAGATCACAGAGACAGATTTAGCTTTTTCTTTTTATTGTGACCAACAAGAGCTGTGTTAAAAGTAAAGAAACTGTTAAAGAGCAAAAACATCCTCTACTGAAAACGGAGGGCAGCCATCGTTTCCAGAAATCTTTGAGGGAAAAAAAAGATTCTTGAACTATATACTCTACAAAACAAATTAAAAAATATTGTTTGTAAATGCAGCAAGAGACTTTTGGAGAAACAATCTGTGGTCTGAAACAGCAACAGTTGAATCTTCTAACATTTGGGGGTCCCTCCTACTATGACGTATGGGGTTAGCAGCATTATTAGGTCTTGGTGTTTTTCATCATGAAGAAAGAACAATATATGGAAACATAGAAGAAACATTCAGAAATGTAAAATGGGCAGTTCAAGCTTGGGTCTTCCAAATGGATAAATACCCTAAATATATTAACAATTTAGTCACAAAGTGGCTTAATGATAAGAAAGTCAATGTTTTGAGGTGGTTATGACAAAGGTGCGCAGCACCAAGGCAGCATTCAAACCCAACTCTGTCGTACCAGTTCTCTCAGGAAGAATGGGCCAACATTCAGGCAAATGGAAGAACACCCAAAACTACCAGAATTTCCAGACTATAAGCGGCTACTTTTTTCGCACGCTTTTGAGCACGGTGATGTGGCTTTTTACCGAAAGGTTTCGAAAGGCCGAACAGATGCGTGATGAGGAGGACAGCACAAGCTCAAGGGCGAATTTGCCTCGAGACAAAAGTGACATTGAGAACGACAACGAAAGACAGACTGAGGAGGTGTGCTTGAGGCAGTTCAAGTTCGACACTGAAGAACACGACGACTGTGATGGTTTTAGTGTGCAGAAAGGTGAAGACAGTTTACCAATGCTGCCCTGTTCTGAAAAAGCATATGATACATCTTTCATTAAAGTTTTAAACAATCTTTGTAATTATCTCATGTTAGAATGTGGACAGCTGTGACTTCTAGACATGTGCAGCCTGTGCAGTTTACCGTTTCCTTTTCAATGTCAGTGGGTGCGGCTTTCGTTCAGGTGCGTTCAATAGTCCGGAAATTACAGCAACTCAAGTTATACTGTTTGAAAATATTTTCAACAAATAGGAAGAAACTAACTCAAAAAACATATATTTATTCTAACATTTAGAAAATAGAAATATTTTTTCCTAACTAAAGTTTAGTTTGATTTCAAACTATGAAAAAAAATGTGTCCCTTTGTACACTGTATGTAAATATCTGGTTTCAACTGTATGTTGAGATGGTGGAATTTCAATGTAATAGGATTTTGCAACTCAAACGGAAAAAATAATGTAGAACTGGAACTTGGAGTGGTTTATAAGTCCATGCTGGAATAACATAAAACACAAAACAAGTTCTGCGTTTTCGAGCTTCAGGGCCAGGAGTACACCAGGTCCGTATGTATTTATGCGTAGGCATAAGCACTACCTATTTATGCTTCAAACTAAACAGAAAGATGAGTTATAGCAGTTTATCCACGGACGTTCACTCACATTCACAGTTTGACATAAGAAGAGGTCATTTTAAATATAGGACCTAAGGGAGAAGACTCAGATGAACAAGGGAACTTCCCCTTTAGTTAGCAGACAACCTTGACAATGCACTGGGGAACAGAAACAGATCTGACTACAAAGACGGAAAGGGGCCAAAAGGAGGTAAGAATATACCTGTGTATAGTATGGAATACTTAGATGCTACTCTGGATGAAGCTGACATATACACACACTCCTTAGGCATTCAATTTTTGTGTGTGTATCAACTTAAAATGAATTGGATAATCTTTAATAGTGATACAATTCTGAGCTTCTAAGGATAATCTTTATAAAAGTACAAGCTCTTCTTGTAAATGTACTTTGGTCTACATCACACCAAAGTGCAATGGCGGCCAAATGTGCCATTACATCAGCTGGAGTTTAGGGTTGAGTCGTTGGCGTAAACGATTACACAAAATCAGAACTTAAAGCAATTGAACAACAAAAGAAAAGGCAAAAGATCTTCAGTGCTCCACCGGCTCACTAGGTGACTAAAACTCTGGATTCTGTTAGCCTTTTGTTCCTCAACCATCTCTAATCACTCATTGCTTCTGATGGTGTGTGAAATGTATAACACACAATGAACAATGTGGCGAACCAAGTAGCATCAGGCCCCAATTTAATACCTAACTGACTAATTTCACTTTAAGAAAACAAAAAGAACAGCTTTTTAATTAGGGAGTCACTTTGGGGTGTTTTTATTAGTTTTAGTTGAAACATATACATTTACTACTAATCAGTGCTTGTAATTCTGCTTTAGTCTCTGTGGCACTTTTGTTTTCTTTACAAAAGGAATAGTCAAGATTATCAATGTTAATTGTAGCCTCAACATTTACTGCGACCATAGATCTTTTAAAGTTAAGAGCCTCGCAGCTCTGGTTTCTTCCACAAGAGGATATCAACCCCTTTGTTCCTCTGTCTGGATTGCTGGAAGGGTCGCACCTCAGGATTTCAAAAGAGCATCGCTCATTTGAGAGATTCATTTCTGTATCTTGTTGCCATGGGAAATGTGGCACCCCTTAATGATAAAGCAGCAGCTTTTCACCAAGTGTCAGCAGCATTAAAGCCGCTCCTACCAGCCCTTCTGTGGCCTTTCTTGGCTTTTTGGAAAACGACTCCAGCCTGGCTTCATGGGTTTTTGATGTCAAAGGCATTATTCACCCTTCAGCTCGCTATTGCCTTGCCGTCTATTGAGCCAGCTGAGTCACCTGGCAACACAGTAAAAAAAAAAAAAAAAAAGTGCCTGGTTTCACCTCTGCGATTCAATACGAGGATGCGGACCTCCCTAAAAAGCAGGAATAGCAAACTCTATTGAAAACGGGCAGAGTGGGTTGCTTTTATTTTTATGTGTTGCCTTACGCAAACTGATTCGGCATAAGTGAAACACTGGCTCTCGAGGAGAATCGTTTTTGACAGTCCAGCCAGTAAAACTGAAGGACATTGTAATGCGAGTTTGTTTTTAGCTGAAAGTGAAAAGACGGGAATTGAAAGAGTAAGATGTGAACAGTTGGTTTTCCTCAGGCTAATGGGATGAAACAGTTTTTGTACATGCTAAGGTGTGCCAACCTTCAGGGTATCACCCGGGGGCAGGGTCACTTGGTGTCGTATAGTTGTGATTGTGCGGTCGGTTTGTGTGCGGGTTTGGGAGGTAAGGTGTATTTGAACTGATGCGTGGACATTGTGGTACGTACAGGTAGTCATGAACGTAGACAAATGTCTCCATGTCCTGTCCATTTCAGTGGCAACAGTGCAGCAAAGTATTCATAGATAAAAAGCAATAGAAAAACAAACGGACCATTGAGAACCTTCTAGTTTTTACTTCTTACACTTCTAATCCGCTGACTTGTAAACCCAAGAACATTTTTAAAAAACAAGGACAAAGACAACGGAACAGTTCAATTGGTCAATCAGCAGACAGGGCAGCTCATTTAAAAGCACTTTACACGGCTTTGAGCAATGCTAACAGTACAGACATGTTTGGCAGTGAGCGCTTCACGATCATTTTGACGGAAAACTTTTCTCTCCATAGCAATTCAATTGATTAAAAATACTTCACAATATAGTAGAAAATAGTTCAAATAATACTTCATATGAGCCATCTATCAGAGACCGCTGCTGTGGTCAAATACAGGCAGGCTTTGAAATCGTGGGAAAGTGAAAACCCTTTAATTTCTTTAATGTCGGGCCTCGGTGGACAGAGGAAGACAAAGAAATGAACAAGGGAGGGATACATCAAAAAGCGGTCAATTAAGGCTAAACAGCAGTTCTGATGGTAAAAACTGCTAGAGAGGTTGGACACCAAATCAAAGAGTAATCACAAAAAATGGTGGTTAATCCCAAAGCAGTCCTCTCATTCGTCTCCTTCTTCTACTACTAATTTATTCAATATACTTAAAAGGTCAAGCAGTTGCAAAATTATCTGTCTAGTGGATCTGCTCAGTTACGAGCGTTCAACGTGGCCTCCACTGTTAGTTACTCAAGCCACAGTATAAAGAACAAAATTTCACCAAGAATAGAAAAAAGTTTGTTGGTCTCGACAGAGATCCTCAGGATCTATGAAAGGACATACAAACTAAAACATTTAACCAGAAATCAGATTTTTGCATACTTAATGTACATTTTAGTACTTCAATAGGGAAAAGTCCCACAGCAAACCCTGAAAGTACAATACTTAGAAGCATTGGTACTTGTTTGGACTTGCATCATTGAATTTTAGATTAAAAAAAGAACTTGTGTAGTCTTCCTGGTTGCAAGCAGACTCATTTGTACAAGCAATTGGTATGAGCAAAAAGGCCACTTGTACCTTTTTGCCCAACATCTAGATTAGCCCTGGGAAATGGTTCCAGGAAAAAAAAAAGTCCTGTGGGTTTTGTTAATAAATGTCAGAGAAAGTGCAAACGGAATATAATTGGGTTTACAGAAGCTCTGTTTAAGTAAAGTCTGTGCAGTGAATGAACTGCCCTAAACAACCGCAAAAAAGGACAAGGGTTAAAAACGACTAAAACAAAACCAGACAGCGCAACAGGGGCTGCTTACCAATATGAAAGTATGCCAAGAATTTATAGAGTCACAGTTTCAAAACCACTAAAAGTTTCTATCATATCGTTCCAACACTTTCAGCACTTTTTAATTAAGAATTGGAGAGATTGGCAGGGTGACCAGAGTTTTCTCAGACTTCCTCTACACATGTTGCTGCACACTACTAGTCAGTCAGCTAAAAGCAGACTCCAACATCTTTATGTCTTTGTACAACAAAAATCGCACAAGAAATTGCTGGTTGCTGAAAACATAAACTTAAAAGTTAAAAATTAAAGGAAGCGCCAGCCATTGCGATCATAAGATCACAGTTGGTAAAGACACAAGTCACATGTCTATTACAGCCCTGTATTAGAACAAAATATATATTGGTTTAGTAGAAATAGGAATTAATTTTTTGCTTGAAACCATTTTTTTTGTGTTATTAATTTTGTTTTGTTTATTTCTACTCAAGGTTATTATACCAGGAGAATCTCACGTTAGCAGCAAACGTGTACAGATAACAAAACCACAGAGATACAGCGGTGGTTTTTTGGCATCCACAAATTCGTCTGCAGGAACTTGCAGATGACTCAAAAAAAAAAAAAAAAAAAAAGGAAGAAGACGACGACGTACAGGACTAAACTTAAAAATTATGAAAGTGCTTTTTGCCGTTAAAAGCAGATGAGACAAGATAGCATTTAATTGCTTCTTTCATAAGTGCAGCTTTAATCCTATTGTTACAGTGGTGGTGTTTCATCCTACTGATAAGACAATACTTTGAACATTGATTTATGCAAACACAGTATATAGTCCTCAGTACTTACACAAAGAAAGGCTGGATTTCTGCTGCTGTGGCAGAAAAAGTGCTTAGCACGCCTTGTGCTTTCTTTTTTTCTTTTTTTTTGTGAGGCGATATTTAACTATGTGAAGAGTCGTTTTCAAAATCAAAACAAGACTAAATCTAATCAGGCAACTTCGTGAAGACTTTTGGACCTTGGCTGGTATTTTCCCAACAGAAGAAGACGCAAAGTGAAAACTGAAGCTCATTCCTGCAGGAAAATTGTAGCCGCAGAAGCATTCAGAGTTGGTGGGTGCATAGGGACACACATGATGAATGCGGCCTTTGCTCCTCCTTAGGAAAAACAGGAGGGCCTCAAGAGAAACCTCCACCGATGGGCCCCTGCACACACCAATACAATAGGAATGTTGTGTAAGGCAGTAGTGAAGGCCCCTAATCCTTTTACACCATGACAACTACCAGAAAAAACTACATCCACTGGCAAATCGTACATTTGACCAACAGCGCACATACACACACTCTGAAGCATGCAACAGAGGAAGCATCTTATGAGTAGTAATTCCTGCATCCTTCCTATTTTCTGTGAATGGAAGCAACTTCAAACAGCTCAAAACTTTACGTAACAGTGCAGGTATCTTTCCTAACGAATAAAATTAGTCCCAGTTTTTATTTCCCTTTCTGTGCCGGGTTAGCCTGGCCATCGCCTTCCTTCGCAATTACGCTCGTTTGTAATTTCCCTTCGTTTGGGCTTTCCCCCACTGTGTTGGATTGCTCAGTTAGAATTTCCTCCGGACCAATCAGTGAACAGGAGGTGTGACGATGATGTTGATTTTCTGCTGCGTTTTAAAATTGTAGTCTGCAATGGCAGCGGTCCATGTTGGCCACTCTTCCAAATATTGATTTAAAACTAACATCCATCTCATTTGCCTCTGCACTTCTCTCTTCGCAGTGGAGCGTGGTTCACAGTGGAGGCAATTTCCGGTAAGCTTCATAGCGCAAGAACTCTTACATCACCACCAAATGTTAGAGACTGGGTAAAGATTAAAAACTTCCAACAGTACGCAATTTTTTCTCAATAGCCGAGGGCCCAGACTCTCTGCACAAAGCAAAGCGTAGAACAAGGAGCTTCTACTAACTACTGAACCCACATAACCTCTCCCGTGTGGCAGACCTGCCTCCGCCATCTTTGTTTGGGTGCGAGCAGACTAAAGATGGCTGACGGGGTGAGTGGGGAAGCCAGAAGAGTGAGTGTGTGTGTGTGTGTGTGTGTGGGGGGGGGGGGGGGGGGGGGGGGTGTTAGTGTGTGTGTGCGAGCACGCAAGAGGGTGAGAGGTCTCAGCCAGCCTGATCCTCACGGCTGTTGACCACATTAATCATGTTGCTGTGAGAGAGAGGCTGAGTGTGTGTGGTGGGAGCTGGTCCCTTATGTCCCTCTGAGAGCATGTGTGTGTGCGTGTGTGTGTGTTGCTGCACTTGACTGCTCCTATCAATTCAATTTCATTTCTCCCTCAACTCCCCTCTTTTCTGCAGGCATCCCCCATCCCCCTACCACAGAGCTCCGTAGGCTCTCTTCCCTGTGTGTGTGATGGACTGCTGAGAGCCTAATGAGGTCCCTCCCACCCCTTTGGCTTTTGGTGACTGTGAAGTGTGTGTGTGTGTGCGTGTGTGTACGTAGGGGGAAGGGAGAGCCAGAGGTGACAGGTTGGTTATGTACTTCTTACATTTTGCCTCTCAGCTATCCTCTTTCCTCCCTCCTGTCACGTCTTCCTTACTTCACACATCCTCTCGCCCCACCCTCTCCCTCCAGTCCCTCACATCCTCCCCTCCGTCTCCTTTTGCTTCCTCTTCTCACCCATCCCATCTCTGCCCTGTCCTCTTTTTTCTCATCCTCGCCTCCTGTTCTCCTATCCCTCTTCCCTCCGCAGTCATCTTACCATTCATTTGGCGGTGAGACGCCAGCCTAATGGGCCATAGCAGGCCTTCTCCACCAGAGAAACCACACAGAGTGCTGTTATTAGCAGCGAGGGAGAGGCAGGGAGGACGAGCAAAGGGAAAAAGGGACGCGAATCGTGGAAAACGCAGCACAATGCTGTGCCCTGAAATGAGAAACTGGAGATATTTGTTTCAAAGTTCAAGATCCAATCCAATGAGATTAGCTATATCTCTACTGTACCAATTGCAGCCTTGATGGCTTCGGGAAGAAGAGGCCGTCAATAGAGCAGCGTGACCCAGCAGGCCCTCTTAGGATAGATGGGTGAGTCAGAATAAGTGGAAAGCCTACGCATCGCATGAAATGCAAGAAAAATAAATTGTTGCGCTGTGACTGATTTAAGGAGGCACAATCAAACATTCGATATGACTAAACGGCACTCAGAAAAATAAAAATCTCAATCGTAGTTTGAACAAGCTGTTAAGAGCTCCAATCTATGGCTACAGCAATAAATATTCACCTTGGTCTAATAATAAATCAGAACTGAAGACAAGGGGAAAAGAAGAATTTTCTTTGTTAAAAATGCCAAAGGTAAACAAAAGAAAGAGAAAAAAAAATCTTTGACAGATATCTGTAGCAATATGTCAGTCAATATGTCTGAGCAATATGCTCAGGAGACAGGACAAGGCAACACATGATGTTATGCAACAAGAAGAACTACAATGTTTTTGGGAAAGGTAATAAGGATTCACAGTCGTTTCATTTGGTTTTACATAAGAGAGAACAAGCCTCACAAATTACAACAGGGTGGAAAATGCTCCTGCTCAGGTTTAACCAGGCAATACAGCGCCATTCTGACACTTCTCATACTCAAAGGTGGGCCAAGTGATAGAAAAGAGATTAAAATGTTTAGCTTACGTGTATTTTTCTTTTTTTTACAAAATAGAAATACAGCAGTGTGGAATCACCCATTTCAAGTTTGATCAACACAAGTTCAAACTCAGAGTTTGTATGTTAGCCCTCTAATGAAACTAAGCTATGAAACAGATGCTAACTCTTAGCCCTGCTAGCAGCTAAATGTCGCCAGCTCTGACATTCTCAGTGTTTACGCCACTTCTTTTTGTGATTTTGTTACCAATTACCTAAAATCTTACAGAAGTCTGAATTAGCCAATTCTCTCAACATGAAATAGCAACTCAAGAACAACTTCCTTTTGGACTTCGAAATAAGGATCTCAAACAAAAACACAGAGCGTTCAGCTAAAAGCACACACCTTTACGTTCCCAGCCCATAATATTAGCTGAGGCTTACATTACCAGACGAAACAATCAAGTAGCACTTCACGAGCCAGACCTCGCTTTTGAGGAGGGCATGAGATCTACGCTACGCTCTCCGACTTCGGTGTTTCTACTACTTGCTACTGTAGATGCATCAAAAATGCTCGACTGCGCGGTGGATAAATAAATTTCAAAATCCAACTCAAGTTTCCCTTCCCCCGTCAACATGACTGTCCAAAGACGCTCGAGAAATATGAGCAACTCTGCACCTGTAACAGAAAGAACAGCAATACTTCAGGGCACAATAGAACATTAGTGGCTATTCAATGTGTGCCTATAGCAATTGACCGAGTCGTAATGACCACTTCCGTAAAGAAAAATGGGAATGGCTTAGACGTTTAAGGACATTTGACGATGGGGGGTGGGGGAGAATTTAAAAATGTGCTCTGGTCACGTTTCAGTCTCACACAAAGGAGGACTTTGAATTATTCAGCCACACAGAACTACCAGGACCATTTGCTAATGCACATTGACAGTCTGAATCACTATAATAGGCAACTTGGACTCCAATTGATATGATTATTCATACTTTTAGCACTAAGTGCTTCCTTTGAAACCTTTATTCACACATTTGGGGAGAGAGGATGGCAGAGATGAAGAGAGGCAACCAGTGCCAAAAAGAGAAGAACCTCTGCCACCTGGAAATTCACTTCACTTTGAGAGGTCCCCATTGGGGAATCTCACGTTTGGTTTTTTTTACACTTGAATACAACATTAAATGTCAGCACAATTTTAAAAAAAACTATCTACATAATGACATAGATTCTTATTCTATAGAGAGAGAAAAATATTAATCTTTTTATGCATTTCCTGAGATCAAACTCGAGTGAAAGGTATGGAAATGGTTTCTAATCCAGATATAATCCACATTTCACTCTTCATCAGTTTGGATCTGTCGTGAAGGCCTCTCTCCGTGCTGCTCAGATTTAGAAAAAGACTACAATGTGTTGCACACACTCGCTGCAACACACAACCTCTGTGCGTATTCGTACAGACGGGGAACAAAAAGACTATCTGTGCCTGAAATCTATGATCTGTGACGCCCCATTCGAATGCAAGATGGGCAACACATTACAGCACCAAATTTGCACCGGTCGGAGGAAAGACGGAAAGCATATTAGCATATGGAACAACATCCAACCCGGATGGGCCGACACAAAGTGCAGCTTCCTCAGTGACGACATAAGGAACGTTCAGGTTTTAAAGCAAAGTTGTTGCTACAGTGCTACTGCTAATTGGACCATGTTATCACATTACAATGGCGGCGGGTTTTCGTAACGACATCCAAGATAAAGGAAGAAAGACTTGAAAATGTATAAATGGCTTTATTTTAACAATTTCTTCTCAATGTTTCATGGAAAAATGCCATACTGACTATTGATTTTCGTGTCGCACTAGAGATAAGGATTATATTTTAACTTCATTTTTTAAGAATGGGCATTTACTGATACAAAGTGATAATCTAACGCTGCCCTCCTTACTTTTCTTGATATCGGGTCAGAGTTTCTGTAGAACAGCATCAATAAGCGCCTTCAGCATGGGGTTACCAGAGCTACCGACATGTTCTGACCACACATGAAAACGCCAAACTTATTTATGATTTCTAATGAGGATGCAGGATATTGGATTTTTGGTCAATATCTGACATGTCAATATGCTAAAACTCATTTGGCCTACAACCAATTCCAACACCGATATTTATTCAAAGCTTGTAGAATGGACTGCAGGTGAATTTTTTTTTTCCACGGCTATCCGCTCTCTCGCTTTCCCTATTGGCCACCATGAACTGATCGTAATGGAGGTTCTTGAGATGGTTAGTTAGGTTCAAAGTGTTGTAGGACTTTGTTGTCGCTCCTCCTTGCATCGTTGATGCTGAGCAGTCATTGCAAATAGCAGTTATGCAATCAGTTTCTGACACGTTCAAAAACTTCCACACACCGGGCGTGCTGTGGTGGCGTAGGGGATAGGGCGACCCATGTTTGGAGGCCTCGAGTCCTCGACGCGGCCGTCACGGGTTCGATTCCCGGACCCGGCGATATTTACCGCATGTCTTTCCCCCTTTACTGTCAGCCTGCTTTCATATAAGGGGCACTAGAGCCCACAAAAGACCTCCTGGGGGGAGAAACAAAAAATCTTCCACACCGCTGACATTTTCACTTGGTCCAGCTCTCAGATTAGGTCGTCGCGGGAATGGCCAATGTCCAATATTAAATTTTACAGCTAATAACGGCTGATACCGATACCATGCCGATAATATTGTGCATCCCTGGTTTCTAAAGGTAACAGCTGACTGAATGGGTGGGTTTATTTAGAGAGTATGCAAATTTGGAAAGTTTCTATGGAATTTAAGGAAACTTATGTTACATGCACATATGTTTTCTGGGACCCTGGACTACTGATACCACACATTAGAGCCCAAGGACTATGCACAGTGAAGCTTAATACAATACTTGTATTATGGTATTACTCTTTAAGTTGCCCATATCAAAGGCTTACAATATACAAAAATAGCATTTTGTAAAGTGTTTGGATGGATGTGCTTCAGTTTGTACAAGTTACTCTACATTTGCAGTTAATTCCTAGAAATATCAAGGAAGGTTTTTAAATTTTGTATATTTAAAAAAAAAAAAAAGTTTAATTCTTGGAAAATTCAGTTTATCAACTATAATATTTTATCAAGAAACTAAAACCACAGCTCAGACAGGTAAACATTAATAAAACAACTATTTTCTCTTCTTTTTAAGTATTTAATTCCCATCTTTTAGACCATCTTAAGGCTCCCCTAGTGCGGACCAGGGTGTGCTTTCATATTTTAAACTGTGCATAATGAAATCTGGCATTTTAAAGTTTGCATTTCTCGTTCACATTTTTTTTTCTAACCATATCATGTGTCGGCCTCTGCTTTAGTTGGGTTTTGCATTTCAAATGGCGCCCTGTTTCCCTGCATGTTTGCTAATTTTTCTTCTTTCTCCCAACATTTGTTAGGCAATCATAACCAAATCGGAGCATAATAAGCCGGTCTGAAAGCCTGTCCCCTTTCCAATCCGGCCTCTCTCAAAGACGTGAACTGAAGGCGTGCAACAAACACGGTAAACACACACTCACACACTCAAAAAGCTAATAAAAGACAGGTGTGGAGCAGCGCAATAACCGAACAAGGGAGGCTGTCGGCTTCAAGACCTAAAAGAACAAGGATGCCATTGATCTCTGCTGATTACTGCACAAACACAGGAGATAGGTAGGCCAAAGAAACATGAAAGGTGGTGTAAAACTGTATTTGTTTGCTCTGGGTTTGTCTTTCATACACACTTTGGGGGTGAAAAGATGCTGAGCTGTAGAGAGCTGAGCAAACTGTACCAGCGGCAGGAGGGGAAACGGCACTTTTTTCTTGCTGCAGCAAACAAGGCTGAGACGGCAACTGTGGCTGAAACACCTGAGGTCAGGTCTAAAACAAAGAGCACAAACAGCAGAGGGAAGCCTGTGTGTGGAAGAGGACGGATCGAGTCACAGTGTACATAAAGTTCTTAGAGTCAAAAAGCGTAATTATATTGACTTCTCTGCAGTGACGGCAGTGGGACGTGTGCGCGCGTACCGAGCAGAAAACAGAAGCGAGTAAAAGCAGGACGAGCAAAGTTAAAACCAGATCCAAGAGAAGACAAAACTACGACGGATTACTTCTGTTTTCTTTGCTGCGCTAAAGCAACGGCGTCCAAACTTTTTTGCCATGCGTGGCCAGAAGGATAACCAGAAGCCGGAAAACACGGAAGTGGAAAAATGTGCGCGTTTTATTTTTACTTGCCCAGAAATAAACCAACCAAATTTTAAAAGAAAAAGCCAACAATGTAGTTTTAAGTACTAGTTGTTAAAGGAACAACACAGTTATTTATTCTACTTTTTTTTTTTTGGCTAACGGTTTGATGCGTACTCATGCAGGACAATTGTTTTATCATTTAGCAAGGAACATTTTGACAAGTAATGATTTAAGGTCTTTAACATATTCCGTTCAAGAAAGTTTGGTGACAGGACTCCAATAATTACCTTTCAATTGAAAGTTCTCTAATTTTATTTTTGTTTAATCAGTGGTCAGATAAATGTGAATAAAAGCAGCTTAAATGGAATTAAGGCATAATTTAAAGATAAAATTATTTGGACCTTTTTGACCACTCATAACTGTAAATAATCAAAAATATTTAAAAGAGAAATACAACATTATACTGGGTTTCCTCCGGAAAACTTGCTAAGTTGAGAGGAAATGTAACATATTACTGGGCAATTATGTTACTGGAAGACATTCTCAACAATTCCTAAACCCACAACGATAGAATCTAAAAAACAAATATGCATCGCTTTAATTACCGTAAATGTGATGCGAGAGGGAAGGGTGAAATGTCGATGTAAAAAAAAAAAAAAAAAAAAGAAAAGAAAGAGGAGTGAATTACAAAAGCAAAATATACACAAAACAAAAGGAGAACCTGTTGAGCTTTTTTCTTCCACACCAGCAGGAAAATATTCAAATTCTTGCTCTGATAAATCAAGGTTATGTCAAAACTGCAGTTTCACATCTTGGGAATTTCACCGTTTAACCGTCAGTAAAAATCAAGCGGGAGCAACAATGAGAATGAAAGGACTGCCTTTATGCTTTGTGTGTTTTGCGCGAGCGAACGTGGTCGATAAGCAAAAATGTTGGATTAACAATTTTACATAAGGAAATTGTCCAGTCCCGCGTTTGTGTGCGTGCAGGTGCGGCCGCCGTTGAAGAGCTTAAAAAACATAAAAAATAATTAAAAAAACAATCAGCGCTTCTTCCTAATGGCCTCATCTCTCACAGGCCTCTGAGAGCTAGCAAGAATGCAGGCATGATTTGTTTCAGCGATTGCCTCTTTTTGAGCTCGGCCGGCGTGGAATTAATTACGCTGATTAAATATCTGTACCCACACCCCCAGTTCTGTGAGTCGGAGAGCAGCTGACCGGTAGAGTGTGGCTGAGAGCTAAGTGGGCAAAATGCAGACACTGGCATGTTGGTGAACAAACAGACTCTTCAGGAGAACTTCATCGTTTGGTACCGAGTTGCAGTTACAAGTGTGACACGTAAAGCTCTCGTCGGTTCAAAGACTGCCCTTAAAAAAAAAACTTTCAGCCCTTTTTTCTTGCTTTTACAAATGAATCAGGTTCAACAAAATGTGGATTTATACAAAAAAAAAAACAACCTTTAAAGTGAAAACTGATTTCTGACAAATGAAAATATTTTCCATAAAAATAAATGTTTGCATGACCAGGTCTGTCAGGTTGAGTCCTGCCACAAGTTCTCTATCAGACTGAAGTCCAGGCTTTGACTAGCCCACTCCGGAACATCCACCGGATGTTAACAGCAGATGGAGGATTTTCCTATATTTTGCTGCATTCGTTTTACCTTCTACCTTTACAAGCCTTCCGGGACCTGCTGACGAGAAGCATCCCCGCACCATGATACCACCACCACCGTGCTTCACAGTGGGGGACGGTGTGTTTGGTGTCCGCTAAACATAGCGTCTTGTCTTGTCTGATGTCCAAAATGCTCAATTTGTGTCTCATCAAAAACAGAAAAAAAACTTTCTTGGGAGACCAAGGAGTCTCCCACATGCCTTTTGGTAAACTCATCTCAGTTACTCAAGCATGTAACTCCTTCATCGTAGTCATGGTGACCTGGTCTCCTTCTTGCGCGGTCACTGGGTTAGTAAGGACGGCCTGATTATATTCTTTCCATTTCCAGATGATGGATTTAAGTCTACTCCGGGGATGTTCAGTACCTTAGATTTTTTTTTGTATCCATCTCCTGACTTATACTTTTCAATAACATTCTCTCTGGTTTGCTCAGAGTGTTCCTTTGTCTTTTATGCTTTAATAGTAGCCAGAAACACTGATTAACCAGTGAATGAACCTTACACACACTTAACACTCCAACCACATGAGACACACTCTGCACTCAGCTGACCTCCATTTCACTAAGTGTGAGACTACAAGCACCAGTTGGCTGGACCTTTATCAAATTAGGTCAGACACTGTAAATTTATCAGCATCATACCTTTTTATTTGTCTTTGTTTTTGTGGAGAAATAAGTTTTCACTTGCTTCATAGGTCCAATATTATTGAAACTTCATATTTCTCAGACACAAGGTTCATCCCAGAATACGTGTCAAGAACAAGAGGTCCCAGTCAAAGACCGCAAGAACAAAATATGTCATTTAGTGCTGGTACAAATCTAAACTGTTGTATACTTTTGTCCAGTTGGGTAAATCTATGATTTGGCTGGGGAAATGAGCAGCACGTTGAGGCTGAAAGCTCAGCTGTGGATCAAAAGCTCAAATTCTTGAAGGTATTCAGAAATTAGAAACTTCTCTTGGCTGTAGACACTTGTGGTACATTATTAGAGATTGGAGATTTCACGTGATTTTATTGTAGTATAAGCAACTCTATAAAAAAAATTAAGAAATAAAATCTATTTTTGGCTTAAATTATTCAAAATAATGCATGAACATGAAGACGACCAAAGCCGAGATTCGGCGGATGGAAAATCAAAACGTTCTGAATCCTCCAGGCGACGCTTTGTCAACTTTAAACTGAAGTTACTCACCGTTACCCAGAAGCGCATGAGTCCACATCCCGACAGTGTGGAAACACTGCCGGGTTGCAGCCGGCAACCGCTTGACCTCAGAGTCATGACTGATTATTCCCAGCTTCCTCCTGTTAAAAAATCCCACTATGACGAACTGAACCAGAAGGCAGAAACACGGAGGAAACCTCTTAGAAAGGCACCATTCAAACAAACTAACAAGCCTTTACAGCAAAAAATGCTCAAGGACGCAATCAGATCTTAGTCTGAGCGGTTAGTGATGCCGAGTAGGAGAAGCAAACATCCAAGAGACGAACAGATACAAAAAATAAATAAATACAGAGACACAAATTTTGTAAGAGGAGACAAAGTTTGCAAAGCTGAGATGAAAAGTAAACAGTGTTATTCAGGAGTGGAGACTCCAGAGAGGAGGAGCGATGGGAGATGAGGCAACCGAGGATGAGCTCTCTGCCTTCGGTCTGGGTCTAATCACAAGATGCTCTTAAAAAGGAAAAAAAGAAAAACCAAAGGGCAGACGAACACCAGAGGTTTGGAAGACTTTCTGCAAACAAGGAACCCCGCGGCCATCCTGCCAGGATATTATTACATCCCGGCAAATGCTGGCAAGACAGGTCAGCTCTCCAAACGCTTCATCAAGCCGAAAAAAGAAAAAAAAACGAGGGTTTAACAGTGAACAATAACCTCGACCTTTTAAGGTTTGGAGACAGTTTTGTGAGCGTCTTTTTGCACTTTGCAACTTCGGCATTACTACACCTTCGCCTCACTACATCGGAGTCGCCGAGGTTTCAGAAAGCGTCAGTAGACACCCGGAACAGCATTAACGTCTGAGATGGCGACAAACGCATACACCCGATGACCCCCGACGCGCTCCCCCCCCTACTACCCTATCTGTCTGTGAACAAGGGGTTTTTCTACAGCTGGGTAACAAAGCATGACCCAATAATCCTAACGCTTGACTCAAAGCTGAGGAACCCCTCCAGCCCCACCCTCACGCCAGTTATATCCCTTCCTCCTGCTCTCTGAGGATTTTATAAGAGCTCTGGTAAAGGGGAGGAGACGACGGGGGGGACTGTGGATACGTGTGTGTGTGTGACAAAAACAATCACGCTTTGCTTTGATTATTCTAATTATGACTTGGGGGTAGGAGTGGATTATTAAGAACACATGGGCCAACGAGTCGCTGATGGGCTTATGTTCCTCCGATCCGTCTCTATCGCGGTTGAAAGAGGCCGACGTATGGAGACCTTTGCCCGGAATGCGAGCGAGGGCGGAGGGCAGCAATAAGAAACATGCTCAGCCAAATCATTTCTGTGCGGCTGACGCATACAAAGACGCCTTTGATGATAAAGACGCGCTTATGTGACTCGTTTTGATTTCATTATTACTCATCTGGGCTAAGGTGCCGACTTTAAAAGCCAACAGAGTCGAGCTTGCTGGAGACAACCGAGCAGCTAACCGCCATCCCCAGAGTTTGTTTTAAGCTACATTTGTTTTTTGTTTGTGAAACCTGCTAAAAAAAAAAATAATAATAAAAAATCTAAACAGACTGTAGAATCTGACTGGAGGCTCCGCAGTTCTGAGAAACCGGAGCAAAGGGCTAGTCAAAAGATGAGCATGGGTTTGCAGGGAACTGGAGCTCCTGCTTTGCTTGCGATAGCTGTGAGGAGCAACGAAAAAATAACTAAGTGAACCCATGATAGACAACCCTGTGGGCTCCTGAGAGGGAAATCAAGACGAGTCAAAATCTTCCGTAAACATATTGGACGTCTAGTTTTAAATGGAGCCATGTCTACGTCAATAAAGAAGCAAACCATTAGCTTTAACAGATGAATATCCGTCTTCTTCAGTGTATTTCCTTTCTCGTATGTCATCATCCAGCCACTTTCACAGCGAAGAATATTTCCCAAGCACCCTAAAAGCTATACAAAGCCTAACAATTAATAAAAATGTTGTATCCACTTGTTACAACCGTATCGCTTCAATTTGTACCTGTAAACAAACTATTTTTACATGGATGCATTGAATTAACATCAGATATAGTGGGCAGGTAGGTAACTTGATCGCCAATTGAGAAAAACCTTGATAAGAATCTTAACATTTCTAATTTATTTACTATATGTACTATATTTCCATTCATTTTGGTCTTTGTTTTGACCAGCTGACGTGTGAAATCTTCCAAATAAACCTCCAAAGAAACCAAACTGACGTTCCTCCAACACGTACATGTCACTTATTGGTCAGAATATTTTCCACTTCGGGTAAAGTACGGCAAATGACATTAATCGTCAGTCAAAGCGAGTACAAAACATCTTTATGTTGGACGTCAACTATCCTCTGGCACACCATTTCTTTTCAATGACCAAAACGCCAAGCGATCCAAATGACCGCCAACTGATTTGATGCCTGTATTGTTCTGAAAACAAGATTTGCCTCTGTTGAGATGGAACCTCGTGCTTTCTCGGCTGACGTGCCCTTGATTTAAAGCCATGAAAACATAGTTAATTGGTGGAGTGTGCAGCCTGCTTAGTCAGACCAAAATAAACTAAAACAAACATTGTGCAATACGCTAACCACCAGCACTTCCCACCTTGTTGTCACATACAGGCAGACTGCAAAACCTACACCGAAAAGAACAAACTTTTAGTTGTGGTCTGGGAATGAGATGATCTAAGCTTCTCATTCTCACAGTTCTACATCTAAACTAATTTGGATAACATGTTTTATCCTTTTCTTAAAAAAAAAAAAAGAAGCAACAATTACTCCTACCGCAGCTAAACAAAGCTATTACAGCAACAATTAAATATCACGTTATTGGTATTTTCATCTTAAGCAGAAACAACAACAATTTTAAATACAGTTGTTAGTATTAAATTTAACTGCTTATTTTGCAAAAGCTACTCACTTTTTTCCAGTATGCTGCCTGTGGAGTGACACAACAACAAGCTAGCTTTTCAGGTAGCAACCCTGCAGTCCTCTTCTTAGCAGATGTTTCTTGTAGCTAACCAGCTCTAGTTTAAAAAAAAAAGAGCGAGCTATGGGTTTTTTTTCAAGTACCAACACTGTTACTGTCTGTAATTGAAACAAGCAACAACAACAAAAAATGGCTAAAAAAGAGTGAAAACGTTGCTCTCTGAATGAGCCTTGTTTCAGCCAGCTGACAGACGAGTGTAGCAACAGCTAGCAGAGGGGAAACTTTGCATTACTCCATAATGCTAACACTTTACTGACGCTAAGCTGCAAGTACCTCCGCACATACTGAACTTGCTGCTGCTACTACACCTAAATTTCCCTTCTGTGTCACCGGAAAGGAAATCTCTAGGTTATCCGTTACATAACCTAAGTTTTTTTTTTTTTTTGTGGTTTGGGAAATGGCAACATTTTAAATAAGTGAAAAAACCCTAACATGTCACTAGTTATTTGCTGACAGAAACAATTAAAAGTATCAAAAACCATCAGAGGAGCGGATACCATTTTGATGTAGAGCTTTTTGATGTAGATTCGTCCACGCTGCCTCACCTGCTTCAGGCACAGGAAGTGGTTACGTAAGCAATCAACTACAGGGCAACCTTAGCTTTGCTCCACTCCAAACTCTTGCACAACACTGGAAAGGATCAAACTTGCAATAACTAACGAGATCAAGCCAGACCACATTCCAAAACAAACCTCAAGTTAATATTCTTAAGTCGCTGTTTCGTATTCCCCTATCCCCCCCTATGGGGCTGAAATCAATGAGCATCTATAAGATGCAATTAGATCCAGCATTTGTGGAGAGAAGGCAGCGGGTACAGTTTAAAGCTTTGCCCCCCTCCCTCCTGATACCTCAGAGCAACATGAAACCCCCAGAAAAGCTCCAGCGGCTCTCTCACCATATGGCCAGAGCAGCAGCAGCAGCAGCAGCAGCAGAAGAAGAAGAAGAAGGGGGAGCTAAAAGAAAATCCTCCTGGTAACCATATAAAGACTGTTTCTGACTATCCGTCGGTTTCATGCCACCAATTTCCCTGATGTCTGAGCATGACGAGGAGGTGGAGGGGGGAGAGGAAGGAGCTGAAGCTTTGCGGAATGGCCCTTTGTTTGAAAGCAGCCTCTCTCTCTCTCTCTCTCTCTGCAGCGCTGGAAATGCGAGACGCTTATCGATCATTTCAACTGGAAAGCCTTTGTGCTGCGCGCGGCTCGGAGCGCTGCGGGCGAGCGCACCGATTAGGAAATATAGATGTGACACCGCAACAACTGGGTTAACTTTAATTATGCCATCACAATAACTTCCAATGAAGGTGGTGGGTGTTTTTTGTTTTTGTTTGTTACATGCAGGCGACGAAGCGCTCTTTGTCCATCCCAGCAGATAAGCAAAAACCGGAAGAAAGAAAAAATCTGAGGGGGGGGGGGGGGGGGATTTTTTTTTTTTTCTCGGATTAACCCTGGATTAATCATAATAAGGGGGACCCGATAACCGCCTTTGTTTCCATCCTAAGCCACTCTCAACCGAAGTCGAGCTGAGAAAAAGTAATTTGCGAAACTACAAAAATAAAAAATAATAAAGCCCCGACGCTCTTACGTCGGTTGCTTTTGTATCCGCGTCTGTCAGCTCTCCTCCGCCGCCGCCTCCCCCCCTCCTCATCGCCGGGGTTGCGGCTCCGGACAGCTCCGGTCGAGGACACCCGGAGAGGAAGAGAGGCGAAAAACGAGAACACCTTCCGCTGCTGGAAAAGCAAGCCCCCAAAAAACAAAAACAAAACAAAACAAAAAACCAGCAAAAGTGGACCAAAAGCAGCAAAGTGAGCCTACAGGATATAGAGGTAGCCTACAGTAGGAAGCCCCTTTAATTTTTAAACAGCAGCTGGTCGGCTAAGCTAGCGAGCAGCAGCTGCTGTATCTTCGTTTCATTTCCCCACTCTTGGCTCAAACTTCGACCGTAGTTGTCTCGTTTAATGTCTGCTAAGCGAGAACCAAAACACGAAGCATGTGCGGTCCGAAATGCGTTCAAAGTTGACGCTTTGCGTACTTTCTGCGATAGCGGAAAAACTTCCATCAATCATCCAGCAGCAGCGGCAGGAACTCGGAAACACTCCTCGGTTTGTGTGCCAACAAATTTTTATTTATTTTTTGTTAAATACTTTATACTCCACTTACCGACTTGCAAAACATTTTCCACACAGCCGTTTTCCAGCAGCCTAATTCCCCGTCGGAAAGGGAGTCCGTCTCCCGTGCCCACTACTCCGGCTGCCCCCACGGCAGCCGCTGCACCAGCGGTAGATCCTGCGCCGCCACCGGCGTTTGAAGCTCCGGACCCCGTCCCCCCAGTCCCAGCGGCGGCCGCCAACGGACCTTCCTCGCCGGCCACCCTGCACTGAAACGAAGAGTACATGCATATCTCCTTTTCGTTGCGTGGGAAAGACCAGTAGACGATACGGCGCTGGACGGGCTCCGGAATCCGCTCGAAGCGCTCCTCCACTCTCTCAAAGGCCCACTTTTCCGCTACCGCTTTAGCGGCGCAGTCCAGGAGAGACTCCGGGGAGCGATACCGGGAGCCGGGCGAGCCGCTGCCGTGCCCCGGCCCCGGCCCGGGACCTCTGGGTGCGGGGCGGAGGCAGGGTCGCTTGCTTGCTGGTGGTAAGGAGAGAGGAGGATGAGGCGGTTGTTCTCTGCGTCCTTCCGCCATGGTGAGCCGATCTACACTGACGAGACGGACGGTGTGCGGACACCGCGCAGGAAGCCGAAACACACGCTGTCTAACGACACACACACACACACACACACACACACACACACACACACACACACACACACACACACACACACACACACACACACACACACGCTGAGCGTTTCACTGTACGACCAAGCAGGGTTTTCAGAGGGACTTCCGTTCGCAGCCTTCAAAATAAAACATTCTGTTTCTATCTAGAAAAAAGTGCATGTTTTAGTATTTCCTTTTTACGTTTTGTCACGTAAACAACCAAAAACTTAAAATTTTATTTCAATGAGATTTTATGTGATTGGCAAAGACAAAGTAGCATAAGTTGTAAATAAATGAATTGTTTGAGAAGTTTTGCAGATTTAGATGCACTGTGTACCATTCAAAGTAGGCCATTGTTCTGTCAGAGAGATCGGAGAGATTAGGGAACTCATTTAGGTTAGTTTGTTTAGGGTCACTGTCGCGTCTTAACTTTTTTGTTTTCTTCGTGGATACTCATATTTAGTTCCGTCCACAGCCGGCACAAGCCTTTTTTGGGGCCCTACGCAGATTTTAATTTGGGGTCCCTCATACTAACATGTCAAAACTAGAAACTTCATCATTCTTATGCCTGTATCATACCTACTGCTATTAGTGTCATTTGTGAGTAGCTTACACTGCAAAAACACAAAAGCTTAAGTATTGTTAGTCTAGCTTTTAGTGCTAATATCTTATGACACTTGAAATAAGACAAAATTTACCTACAGGTAATTTTTAGCAAGACACGGGAGCTTGTTTTAAGTCAATAATTACTTAAAAAAATACTATTTCCACTGGCAGATTTTCTATAGAAAAAAAAAAACACAACTCCAGTGCCAGTAATTATCCCGTTCCTGTTTAAGACAGATATCTCTGAGTATTGTTTACATATTACTTTTTTTATCTTTTATTTTAAAATGCTGATGTCTGTATTTCCTGTCCTCCTGCCTTCGTGCTTGTGGCTTAATTGCACTGAGCAGACAGAGAAAGAGAGAGAGAGAGAGAGAGAGAGAGAGACTGGGGCTCTGTGGACTGGAGGGAGGTTAAGAACGATGCTTGACACTGACCAACACAATAACAAACCTCTTTATACTCCAATCAGCGTCTCCTGCACGCCATGTAAACTCAAATGTTCCCCCTCCCCCCATGTTTTTTTTTTGTTTGTTTGTTTGTTGTTGTTTTTTTTCCAGTAATAGCTTTTGGGGAGAAGAATCGCACAGTGCGCTAAAACCGAATCTAAGGAAAACCAGTAATAATACATCTGAGTGAGTTTTCGCTGGTTTTTATTTTTCCTGTAAAACATGTCTCGTGGCGAGAGTCTGCAGCTCTCGCGTTTAAAATAAATGAAGACAAAAAACAAAAAAACTCTCACTTATCTCCTCTTTCTTGGCACGAGCAAAAGCACTAATGGGCTGAGCTTCTCCTCATGAATGACAAAGTTATTGTTCTGCTAATTTGATTCACACCATTATGTGGCCTATAAATATCAATTACATCAACTCAGCAAATACGCATTGTCTTGAATGGCGGCAGCATGCAGTTTTAAGTCTGCTTCCCACAGCCGGACACAGAGGGTTTAATCTAATACCCAGGCTAGAGCTTTACCTCCCCCCACACACACACACACTCACCCTCTACATCAGACTGCAACCCACAGCTCATTTACCTGAGGCTAGCTCTGAATGTTAAAGACTTTTAATCTAATTAAGCAGTTTTGTGGTGCAAAGGTCAAAAAGCAAACGGATTTACAGAAATGCTCTGCAAATCAGTGCATCACTTTCATTGAACCGAAGCAAAGTAATCTTTTTTTCTTTTTCTTTTTCCATGACTTGAGCTGAAGTTGTTGGTCCGGCGACTCAATAAGACAGCAGAAGAGGAACGGTGACCGACAATCCACGTTTAAAGTGAGAATAGTAGAGACTGGAACACAAATCCTGCATGATTTATTATCCACCACATACTGTATATATAAAACTAGTTAACAGCATTGGCTGTGCGACAACAATGCCAAAAGACATTTCTGATCAGCAGTATTATGTGTGATATGGCTCCCCCCTCAGGGCGTCCTGCCATCGGGGGGCGGCACAAGCACTCAAGGGGGAAAGAGAAAAGCTTCCTCTTCGGTCTGGGTGTGCAACGTTTTGAACGTTCCTCTGCGTTTTCAGAGTAACATAAAAAATGATGCCTATGCAATATGGCATCACAGTTTTTCTTTTATCCAGGTATCCAAGCAAACATTAGCAGATCTAGAATAGTCCTCAAGGTATCAGACTATTAGGTGTAAAGTTTTTTTTTATGATATTTTATTTTGTACTTCGTGTTTTAAATGTTTCCTTGCTGCTGCACACATAGCTTGAATGCACTAATAGGTGGCTAGCACCACAACGTCTCCGGTTTACAACAAGTTGATGTAAACAAGTTTAACTTTTCTTGTTTCCTTGGTTGTTTTTTTTTTTGTCTTACTTATTTCTCTCTTTTTTTTTTTGGTGGGTTTTTTTAAACCTTACGACAGAACCAAAAGGTAACAACAAACTGAACACAGCTTATTAAAGTTTAAAGTTAAATTTCAAGACTAAAGTCTTTTTTGTCTTTTGTGTTTGTGTAATGCGTTTTATACAATCCAATAGAAAGCAGAATAGAATAGAATAGAATAGAATAGAATAGAATAGAATAGAATAGAAATACGATTTACTGTCCCACAAAGTGGAAATACATTCAGATGTAACACCATGAATGTGCATTTTCACACAAAATGCTCTTAAAGGATTAAAATGAAAATCAAAACAAGATTAAGTAAAAGAAAAAACAACAAATATAGTAATATTTATATAAATATCATATATATATGATATTTATTTAAATATTATAGTTGTTGTTTAATATTAATATTAATAACAAGCAATAAGCTGCAAAGAACATAAAACGTCAGCATGTTTTGCAGTATTGCTGTTGTCTTTTTGTTTTTGCTTAGGTTATTCTTGTTGATGTTGTTTATTATGTTTTTGGTTTAAGTTTTCTGTATTATTTTTAGAATGAACAATAACTCAAACACCCCGTGTTTGTTCTCTTCTTTTTTTTGTCATCGTCTTTTAGTTGATTTGCTCTTCTCTCCTGTTTTTCTTCTCAGGCTTTTTGAACATTGAATACGAGCACAGAAGCGACAATAAACTGCAAACCATAAATAAAATAAAAATAACAGCTAAAACAAAGATGTTCAGACTTTTAATTCATGTCCCAATGGCCAATTAATTTTCCAGCAAGTCACAATAAAAACAAAACAACAACAAAAAAACACCAACAAGAGAGTGGAGCACTAACCAATAACATGTCTAAAACATTTAAAGTGCTTGCTTTTTTTTGGTTGTTTTCCTTTTATTTATCGATTTGTTTGTCTGGTTGTTTATTTATTTGTTAGTTAGTTAGTTTGTTTCTTTATTTTTGTTAGTTTCATGTGCATTTTTAAGCTTTTTGAACAATTAGACAAATGACAGAGGTAACAACAACACGTTAACATTTCCACACACAAGACCCCAAATTTATTAAAACAGCGGAGTTTAGAGCTCCTTTGATATTTTCTCAATCTCTTCCAGTTTCTGGAGGAGAATATCTGCGATTTCTACAGCCTCTTGCTTGTCTGCCTCCGTTTGAGCTCGAAGTTCTTGTTCCTTCTTCAGCTTCTGGTCCATCTCTTCAAACAACGCTTGGAACCGTCTGATTTTTTCCATCTCTGCCTGGACCATGAGTCGCTTCGCCTCTTGGAGCTGGACGTCAGATTTGGGGCTCTCGCGACCGTCTGCCTTGATCACGGGCGAACGCGCCTTGGACAAGTTCTCGATTTCTTCCAGTTTCTTGAGGAGGATCTCGGCAATCTCCACAGCCTCCTTCTTCCCTGCCTTGGTGTGGGCCAACGTGTCTCGCACTCTGTTGATTTCCTGGTTGATTTTCTCACAGAAGACGCCGATGGACTTGACGTGATTGCTGATCTCGGCTTCGGCCTGGAGCCGCAGCTTTCTCTCTTCTCGCAGCATGTCTTCCAGCTGCTGGGTGCCGTCTTTAACTTTCTCGCAGTCGTCCTCTCTGCCCTCCGTTGGTGTCTTCTTGATCTCTTCCAGTTTCTGGAGGGCAATCTCTGCGATTTCCACAGCCTCCTGTTTGTCTGCCTCCGCTCGAGCCCTGAGGTCTCGCTCTTTAATAATTTCTTGGTCCATCTCTTCGGACAGAACCCTCAAAGCTTGAAACTGATTGTCGATTTCAGTTTCCACCTGGGCCCTTAGCTCTCTTTCTTTTCCAAGCATTTTCTCCAGCTCCGCGACTTCAGGTGCTTCACCATCCACTGCGGGCCCTTTGGACATCTTCTCCGAACGTTTCAGTTTGTCCTGAAGCACCCGTGCGTTTTCCACAGCTTCCTGTTTCTCATTCTCACCTTGCCGTCTGAGGTTTTTTTCCTCCTGGAGCTCTTTCTGGACTTGCTCCAGCTTCAGCTCAGCCAGCTGCATCTCGAACTTGTGGCTGGCGTCGAGGCGGCTAACGACGTCCTCGTGTTTCTTCTTCAGGCCGCTCAGCTCCTGTTGGTGCTCCTGCATTACGTGGCAACAGGCTGAACCTTTCGGGTTCTTGGCTTCGGCCTGCTGAAGCTTGTCCTTCAGCTCCTGGATTTTCTGCTTCAAGGCCTCGTTCTCCTGGGTCAGCACCCTGTTCCACTTTTGGAAGATGTTAGAAGATTGGCGAGCTCCAGTGCCTTCCATCGTCTTGAGTTTAACAAGTTTTCGCTCGGTGTAAATGTTCTCTGTTCAATGTTCAAATGTTCAATGTTCAAATGTTCAGTTCACTGGGAAAGTGACCTATTCTAAAGCAGCTTTCTGGAACATGTTACATCTATGACATGTTCCAGAAGCCACATGTGACTTGTCTGGAACAAGTCACATGTTCTAGACATGTGACTTGTCTAGAACTTGTTACTTGTTCTAGAGCAAGTCACATGTTGTAGACATGTGACTTGTCTAGAACTTGTTACTTGTTCTAGACAACATGCCATGTCGCCTTGACGTCACACATCATGGCGACACGGCATGTTGACATCACGTCGCCATGATGTCACATGTGGCGACAGTTCCGGGTTCCAGATCCACCAAACTATGGAGGTTTATGAACGAGATTTGAAATTTTCATCACTTTCAGCAGACTGAACACAAAATAAGCGTTGAATAATGGCTAATCAGGAGAAAAATCATTATGAGAAGAGACACAATGCAGGTCATTAGAGCCATTATGAACAGCTGCTGTGTTTGTAACCCCATCGTTAGAATTAGACAATAAAATCAGGTTCTACTTGTTTCTTTGTAGGTTTTTTTCCCCACACAACAACTGCTTTTCCCATTTTATCTCCACACACCGAACCTTTACATTCTACAAGATACGTGAAATAGAAGTATTATATGTATTCACTAATTACATAACTGAGGGCAATTGGTTGCACTGGATTTTATTTAGTGCGTCAGAGTGAATGAGGCTGAAAAAGAAATCACGCACACAACAGAGACTTGTGTTTTGAATAATGGCGTAACATTTCGTTTACCATCTCGTTGGGCTACTCTGGGTAGAGTAGTTAGTCATCTTGTGATCGGAAGATTGTACGTACGATATCAGCTTCCTCCTGGGAAAGGCACTTAATCCCACGTTGCCTGCCAATCTGTGTATCTGTGTATGAATGTGTGTGTGAACGGGCGAATATGACTCTAGTGTAAAGTGCTTTGAGTGGTCAAAAATGATTGGAATAGCTCTTTTTTCCAGTCCATTTCCCTTAACACACAGAATCCCCTCTCCAAAAATCCGAACACCACTGCGGGTTTAATGCGAAAGGTTCCACAAAAGTGTCTCATCACAGACTTGGGAAGAGTTCAAGTTGCGAACGGAAGGAAAAACCCATCCTAATAGAGTTTTTCCTGCGGCCTCGGCTCCTTATTTGTTCCCCCCAAAAATAAAAAAATACATAGAGTTCTTATGCTTTGCTGAGCTTGGATTAACCGTTGTCATCTTCCATTTACAAAATAATTGACATCCTCAAGGGCCACGAAGATGCTTCATCAGCCCAGGATGAAGCCAATCCGCACATAATGGCCAGTAAAGCAACCGATGAATGAACGGCACGGTTTAAAATTAAGCTCTGAATCATCTTTGAAGTTGACTCTTTGGAGATGCGGGAGAGACATTAGTTGCCGGGACAATATCCAAATCTCTGCTGCCCCACTCACAACGTTTTTTTTGTTGTTGTTGTCCCCCCCCTTCCTCTTAAAGACTGCTGTTTGGTGTGCAATTATATTTAACAATAGGCCAAAGCCAGTGGAGGATGCAACCCGTTTCCATGGAAATGATTATGATGGATTTGTGGATAGACAGAGCAGGTAATTGGAAAAAGATTGATGGGTGACAGAGTGAAAGAGTGAGGCAGAAAGAGATAGATAGAGAGAGGAAGGGATGAATTACCAGACGCAGCAGTGGGAGGAAAGAAAGTCCTATTACACCCCATCTTTGTGGGATTTACAATTATTAAATGACGCATCCTTTCTCATTCAGTCAACAGGCAATCACTCTTTCTTGCTCTTGTAGTCACTCTCTCTAGTATCCCCCCCACATGTATTAGCCCCCTCTTTTCGACCAACATCCTGTTTTCTCCCTTTTCTCGCCCTACTCGCTATTTCTCCCCACTGACTCCAAGGAGAAAAGTGGGTCCATTGTGTAAAATTCCTCTCATTATCACTCGGCGCGGAGGAGCGCTGCAGAGGTCCGGAGACACCCCTGTGCCGACGCTCTTCCGCCAGACACATCAGCAGAAGTAGCAGACAGGGAACGTGAAAGACGCGGCGTCTCCGTAATGACATGTTTTCGCTTATTGCGGAGGAGCCGTGAGGCTGGAGAGGCTTTCTGATGAGCGGTAAGCCACCGAAGAGGAGGCGCCGATTAGAAATGATAGATAATAAAAGGGGGGGAAATATACTGTCAATCTGAGGAGGGCGCAGAAATAAAAGCGCGCACTGTACACAAGCAAGCGACCACGCTGCCATTGCGGGGTGACGACTTATTTTCAACACGTCCGACGAAAGTTATACGATTTATTTATCATTCTCGATTCATTTTACAATCCATCTCTTAAATCATAACAAAAATACGTGGAAGTTTAGTGGTTACGACATGGCAAAGATGTCAAAGAAGAAGTATGAATGGCGTTATGAATACTTTAGCAGGGCACGTTTTTTCTTGGTCATGCTAGGCTAACATCAGCGCTAGCTTCAGCGTGTTTTACTGCGTTTTATTACGGAGTTGTGGCAACTGTGCTGAAAAATGGCCACTCTTTATTTGCAACCAAAAACTTTTAGAAAAAAAAAGAAGTAAATTGTGAAAATTTAAAAAAATATATATTTTTGGTCTACTTGTTTTAGTCAATAAATCCTTAATACTGATGAAAAGGTGTTAGTTCCACCCGCAGATTATTTCACTTACAACGTGGGAAAAATAGTGAAATAATCTGCCAATGGAAATAGTGCTTTTTAAAATCAATATTAAGAATTTATTTACTTAAAAACCCTTCCGTTTTGTTTTATGTCACGTGTACTGACATATTTGCACTTGAAACTAGATCAAAACTATTTTGGTTTTGCAGCGTGTGTGTTTGTTCACATATCACCATTCTGTTGGGACCCAACATTTTAAACGTATGAAAGTGCGCACATTTAAAATCGTATCTGGGTGAATGTGGCTCCTTAGTGAAAGTGTTTTGACTCGTCGGTATGACCAGAACAGCGCTCGCTGCATGCCTTCATGCAAGAAAATTAATGGATTTTGAGCATGTCTTGTAAATACAAACAAAAAATGTTCATGCATATTCACATACTATACCATAGAACCTGGTCTGGTCGCAGTTACAGCATCAAATGGTTCGGTGAGTTTCTCTTCTAGCTTTGTTTAAGTAGAGCCAGAGTCTTTGTCAGTTCTATGCAAAGTAGCCTATGCTCCGACTGAGTGGGGAGCAACTATGAACGTAACTTTTATGAAGAGATAAGTGCGACATAACTATGTATTTATAAAAAAAATTTAAGCGAGACGCTGTTTTTATCTGGAGAATTGCGCCAAAGTTTTATTGTCACGTTGAGAATAAAGATTCTATTCTAATTAAACAGAAATATGCTCAACACAAACTTTAGAAGGACAAGCATGTAAGAGAAATGCTGCTGTCTATATAAACCAGGCATTTAGGCTATTCAGCGATAAACCATATAAATGAAGCAAACAGGAAGCAAAATCAAACGTTAACACAAATTAAATACCATATTGCTCTATTACAGAAAAGAATGGGAAATGAATAGCATTATGAACAGAGATCAATGCAAAGATGTCTAACCAGAGTTGACTCGAAACACAAATAAGAGTACAATGTCACTTGGAATAAAACAGAAAGAAAGCCAGAAGGGATGAAGGTAGACGAGAAAGAGGAAGAGGAAGCTCATGAAGCACACAAGGAAACAAAAATAAAGTTTTAACGGGAGAAATCATCTTTACGTGTAGCATTGAAAAGAAATCCGGGGTACCGAATGGCAAAAACATCAAAACTAATGAAAAGTAATCGCCTCTAATAATAATAATGGCACATAATGGTTCATCCGCAGACCCAGCTGTAAGTTGTCTACATGCCATCCTCACCCTGCGTCTGGTCCTCCAGTGACAGGACAACAGAAGTGGGACTTCTGGCGAGAAACACACAGCATCACCTCAACGTGAGACACTGAGGTGAAGACATTCATTAGACAGAGCGTGTGCTGCTGGCCTTGACACCTACATAAACACGCATACACACACCCACACCCACGCACCTTTTGTCTGGCTTACCAAGGCCCTGACAGCTCAGCGACATGCTATGCTTGCTGTAGACACTTTCTCTTCTGTGTTTCATCACTTTGAGGCGGGAGGGGGTGCGGGTGGGGGTCAATGGAGCAAAAAATGTCAACCTCTTTATTTGTCCCTCGTTCTATTTTTCTTTCATTCTCCGCAATGACAACTGCAGTCATTTCTATTTATTCCCCGTCAATAGTTTTTTTTGTCCACCGGAGCCACACGGCGTTCACATAAAAACGGCGACTTAAAAGGACGGGAGCAGGTGAGAGCGTCTCCTCCACGTTGCCACGTTTGATCACTAGCAAGAGCGCCGTGAGCGTCAGAGTCAACCAGACTGGAGACGTTGCCGACAATGCAGAGGGCTGTTTTCAGCTCCAGAGGTGTTCTCCGTTTTGCTCACTCGAAGCTCTTTGCGCCTGGTTCCAAATCAGAGGACCTGATGTTGAATTAACGTGAACACTGCCAGTGGTTATTCTCACAGACTCTCTCTATGGATGAGGAAAGGTATTATCTGACTTTCCTTTTCTCTTTTCTTGCTGAGTAGGCAATATTTCATCTTTCCAGCTGTTTATAATGTAATCAATGGCTGTCAACTTCACCATCTGAGGTGGTTCTCGATGCAGACGTAAAAGCAGAAGCATCAAAGTGTGGAAAAGATGGTTGGACTTGTCAAGTTTCATTTCCCCACCCTGCAAAAAACACAAAATCTTACAAAGTAATTTTGGTCCAGTTTCCAGTGCAAACATCTTGGTACACTAAAGCAGTGGTTCTCAAACTTTTTTCAGTGATGTACCCCCTTAAGAATATATTTTTAGTCAAGTACCCCCTGACACGGGCAAAACATTTTTGGAATTACAAAGAGGTACAGTGCTGTAAAATCACTGTCTGATTTATTAAAGCCAAACAACTTATATCAGTGAACCTGACAAATACATCCATATTGCAAACATTGCATGGTTAAACAAAAAAGAAAAACAGAAGACGGTGACCACCAGGAAGGTATAAAACCAGTCAAACCGTTTTATTTTAAAGGATATTGAAACTAAGTACTGAATATAAATTTCAGTGCATGAACACACATTTATATTTTATCGAACTTTTTAAAAAAATAATTTTTCCCAAGACTTATTATGAGGAGCCTACTGATTTTTTAAAGATATTTTGAAAAGCTTCACGTACCCCCTGCAGTACCTCCACGTACCCCCAGGGGTACGCGTACCCCCATTTGAGAACCACTGCACTAGAGATAAAAGAAAACTAACTTATATGTGACTTTTGCGCAGGAAATGGAAACTTAAAAAAAAAAAAACTGTTTACTGTTTTTCCCACGTTATAAGTGAAATAATCTCTTTTTCACCAATAGTAAGGAATTATTGACTTAAAGCAAGCTCCTATATCTTGCTTAAAACTTAGTTGTAAGTTAGTTTTGAAGGGACCATATTAAGTGGAAGATCTTGTGCAGGTTTATGTAGTAACATATAGCAATATATAATATATATAATAATCTTGCACCTCCTGATAGCTCTTTGGTCTTGCCAGTGGTGATGGATAGGAGTGGGTCAGGTTAACTTAGAATTTTAGTGCGACATTTTGTGGTTCTATTGTCATAACAATAAAAAAAGAACAATTATCTTTTTTTCCCCTGATTTTTAGGAATCTTTATGACTGTGACAGCATGGCACAAATACTGTTCTTGAAAAACATTCGAAAAAAGGCCTTTTGAAGACGCAACTTGCTTGAAAAAAGGAGTGATTTGTGTCATTAAGCTGCACACAGTAAATGGATTTAATCCCACTTTCAAATGAATTGACATCTATATATGGTTTTTCTGGAACAGTGGAGAAAATAGCAAACGTAACATTGCTGATCATACTGTTTATTCTGTGTTTCATTTTGGTTTTTATTTCACTGTAAATAGTTGAAATTGATCATGACAACTGTAAATCAAAATTCTTCTCATGATAAGAAATCTTTCCTGATAAATAAAATACGATGCGGTAAACGCCCACCAGTAGCGGTGGAGACGTTTGAACCGAAGAACCCGACACAGCAAGAGAAGCAACGAACTTAACACTTTATAAAGGGACGACGCTCTGGGAGTTGCAAATTAGTTCTTTTTGCGCGTCACTAAGTGTTTCATCAGGGAGATTGCAGATGTGTATGTAGTTGCGATGGGTTTACAGATCACCCCGTTGTTTGCACTGCCTCTTTTTTATGTCCTGAAGTGAGAATGTGCGCTGTGAACATTTGCCCCCACCATCGCCATGAACTTTCCCCTGATTTCTGACGTTAACTCTCAACTGCCCTCTAGTGGAAATGACGCCAAACAGCCGACTTAACAAATGCCTCGAAAGCATGAGGGGCAGTGAGGCTGCACTCATTTCTCAACAGCTCTTTATGGGTGCATAACGGCAGGGTGTCAGATTATTTCAAACATTATGATCTTTATTTATTACTCTTTTTTGTTCTTGCTTTTGTACAGAATACCAAACTTTTCATCTTGTTCCAAGTTTTCTTTTGATCCCCCTGTCAGGCCTAGAACGGCAGGTCTCGCTTTCACCTCGCATTTTTGGAAATTGAATTGCTGCCGAAAGCCCTCTTTAATCTGGTTCCCTAAGTGGATGCAAATGCTGCGAGTGCAGTGCCAGGGGCCGGATCGGATCGGAGTACTTTGTCGGCCTGCACCGAGGTGACGATTGGGGCCGAAGCATCAACATGCGGGCACACCGTCCAGACTGTGTGCGCGGTTTGCGTGTGTCTCTGTCAACACGTTTGGCTGAAAATGTGCAATCTTTCAACCAGAGAGGAACTTCTGAGCCCGATGTTTGATCCTGAAAACACTTCCTCTCCAAACAGCACACACACACACAGAGCACGCACCGAGACATTCAGCTGATGAGATGTTTTCTGAAGGGCTCCTCCTCCAGTGGAGGTGGCACAAGCCTTTTAGCAGCTACTTATGACCCTCCATCCCCTACAATACACACTCGCTCACAGGCTCCAGGCAACCGGCCCGCTCCCTCCCTCGCCTCTTTTATTCAAAAGCTTGATTTCCTTTCATCAAATCTGTCTCTTCTCCACCTTTCCACTCAGCTGGATGCCTCTTTGTCTCAAATCCTTATCCCTCCTTCTCTCCCAGGCTCCTTTTCCAGCTCTGCTCTTCTTCTTCTCATCTTTGTCTGGTCCCCATTATTCTCTCTCCTCCTTTTTCTTGTTCCACCGCTTTCGCCACACACTGTCTCTCGCTTTTATTTGCCTCCTTTTCTCAATGTCCTCGGTCTTCCCCTCGCTCTTTCTCTCTCTCCACCTCCATTCTCTGCCGTCTTTACGGCTTTCCTCTCTGCTTGCTCTCTTCTCTTAAGTGACCTCTCAACCTCTGTTTTCTCCTAGCTGTCCTCTCTCTCTCTCTCTTTCTCCCCGTCTCTCTTTTCGCAGCTCTTTCTCCTTTACTTCTTTGGCATCAGGTCTTTGTGAAGGCCCAGCTCCTGGTGGGACATCTACCAGGAGAAAGGCCTGGAAAACAAACTGGGGGATGTAGGAGGTTGGGGAGCCGCATGAAAGGATTGTAAAGAAGAAGAGATCGGCGAGTAGATTTGCTAAAACGCACATGCGTATGTAAGGGATGAGAAAAAAAAAGCTGATTTTTATTGACTTTATGCTTAATTTTGCTCCACAGCGTAGTTTTTGTTTGAAAACTTGAGGTTTTATTTGTAGGTCGACGTCGGGGACGGGGAACGTGACTTTAAAGGTGCCACGTCCGGTACGGTAAGATGTGTGTCGGCTTTCGACAGCATTTACAGCAAAAGCATATTAACAATTTGTAAAGATGTTTGTGGCTACCACCAGAATTGAGCTAAACAAAGATGGATGAGGATAGAGCTCATGTTGCTACAACACATTGTGATCACAATGGCGAGGGAAGCAGAAATCACAGTTCACAGTGGCATCTTGAGAGTCTAAAACAACCAGCATATGGATCAGCCATGTGTATACTCCAACTGGCTTCTATTAATAGGCTTGAAATGGAGCTAACTACATGGTTCCTGGTGATGCCACTAGGTGTTATTTGTCTCTTTATTAAGTGGTATTTAAGTAACTCATACAAGTATAACACTATAAATATTACATTGTGATCACTTTGGCGTTTCTACCAAGCTTGGAGATTGTTCCACTTTAAAGTCCCGTCAAACTTTGTTCCCAATTCAGTCTTCCCAGTCTTCTACTGTCCACAAAAGATAAGGTGACACAAATATAACCATCTGGGCCCTCCGCGAGCCCGGTGGTCTCAGTGGGTGCCAGCCCGGATCTTAGCGATCCCGTTGGCTGTAAGGCAGGGGACAAGAATGGACTCATTCAAAGATTCAACACCCAAATGAAGCAGCAGATGAAGGACGCTCAGGGACAACAAAGTTTGTTTTAAAGAAATACAGTAAGGAGAGATCTGCCGTTTACCCAGTTTGAATCATCAAACTGTCAGAGATAGCAAGGATTTAAGCTGCAATAACATTTTTTGGAGAGAGGTGTTTTTTTCTCTACTTTTCTTCTTTGTCTCTTCCAATAAGATTGGCGTGTAAAAGCACCACTTTATCGCCCCCTGGTGCTGTGGTCCCATGAGTCACCATCTCAACTGTACTGAAAAGTTTTTCTCCTCTAAGAAAATCTACTCAAGCTAAAAGTTAGTGCTACTTCAGTAAAATATGAATTTAAACAACGTCAAAGGATTCTAGCTTTGTGGTTTAAATAACTTACAAATTAATTCTTGTTGAATTGCTTCACCCAGTTTAGTCAGCGGTTGTTAAAAATATATATCTTTTTGTTTCAAGCTTCAAGTTGTTGAATAGGTGAAAATTATTAACATAATTAGCAGCACAATCATCGTGTCTTCAGTGCGTTGTTGTTACCAACTGTATCAATCAACCCACAGGAAGACTGCATGCAATCCAAACTCTACGAAAATAGATTTTGCTGACAGAAATATTCCGTTTGCAGTCGTTTTGTTTAAAGAATCGTGGGTAGAAATTGGTGAAATTGATAGATCTGTCTTAAAATCGAGAGATACAGAAAGTGTTGTTGTGGCTAAGAGTTGAAAGCCAAAGTCTTCTCTGTTTTTCTGTCTGCTTCCAACTCCCCCTCGCTTTCCCCGGTCTTTTTTCTGCCCATTTTGTTCTCTGCATGGGCTCATTGCGTCCTGATTGGAGTGTGTAGGGGTGTGTGTGTGTGTGCGTGTGTGTGCGTGTGTGTGTGGGCGTGTGTGTGTGTGTGTGTGTGTGTGTGTGTGCGTGCGTGCGTGTGTGTGTGTGTGTGTGTGTGTGCGTGTGTGTGTGTGTGTGTGTGTGTGTGTGTGTGTGTGTGTGTGTGCGTGCGTGCGTGTGTGTGTGTGTGTGTGTGTGTGTGTGTGTGTGTGTGTGTGTGTGTGGATGATTTGAACAGTGCCCGCATGCGAGTGTGTCTGTCAGGACATTATTTCACACCCCATCGCCGTGTGGCCTCATCAGCCACCATTTCAGCCAAATGGCTTGTGTGAGCTGAAGACGCCGCATGTGAGGCGGTCGTTAGTGCGGCCGTGTCCCTGTGTGTGTGTGTGTGTGTGTGTCTGGCTTGTTTTGCATGCCTCCGGGTGTTGTTTCTGGTCGTCTTATTTGCATGATCAAGCAAAATGTGTGTGCATTGATTGAACTGCCAATAAACAGTTCAGCGACAGAAGATATATTTGGCAGATTAGCACCGAAGGACTGAAAGTGACAGGGTTGAAAGATTTCCCCCCCGCCAACAATGTGATGTGACTCCAGTTGTAGAACCAAAACGTCTGTCTTATGGCCAGATTTATAAGTAGAACAAAAAAGTGAAATGTTCTTCTTTCAGAGCCTGATTTCTTTTTTTCTCCAGGGACAAGTAACGTCTAAAAGATTTCTGACGTTTCCTTTTTACACGAAAAGAAAACAAACAGTCATTGCTTTTTAGCTCTTGCATGCAGATGCGCAGTCAATTTGTTAATGCGGAGGAGAATCTGTCAAACTATAATCCTTCAGAATAGACTATTGAATCTCGGGGTGTTTTCATACCTGATAGTACGGTAGACTTGGTTCGATTTGGGTCCAAAAATTTGTTACAGCTTCAGCTTATTGAAGAAACCCTGTTCACCTCCTCGCCTGTGGTGGCGCTGCAACAAGAACTACTTTTGCTTGAAGAAAAACGACATGAAAATCTCAGAAGAAGACAGGAGTTCAACAAAATACAAACAAAAAACGGAGTAGCGTCGCGTCTTGGCGGGCCGTAATATTTTTCTTTTGTTTTTGGCGAAAGACCACGCGCCATTGCAGTAATTATGTCCACGCGCGTGTGTGTTAAAATAATTGCAATGATTTAAAGCTTCGTTTCAGTGCCATTCCAAATATATAATGGCATGAAAACTGCAACGTGTCAGCTCGCATTGATTCTTCCAGCCAGAGAATCGATTCACTCAACACCTGCTCATCTCAGTCAAACGTGTTCAGCACCACGCCGTTACATTTCCTGACCTCCGTTCACGTCACTGAATTATGCTTATGGGGAAATGACACCTCATCCCTTCTGGCTGACGCGGTGTGAACTAGATTTGAACACACAGCTTTCGGATTGTCTTCGAATGGATCGGCTCGATTCGTTCAAGAGGTTTCACGCTGTAATATCACAGTGGTTGGAAAAAGTATTTATACTCCGCGGAGATGTTTTTTCACTTTTTTATGCGGTCGCATTGATACTAGCAGTGAATAATTGCAAAGTGGAGAGAAAATTGCAATGTAAAGCAAGTTTCCAGAGTGAAACATGGTGGAGGTTGCGACATGCTATGGGGATGTGCTGTTTCTTTTTTTTGTTTGTTTGTTTGTTTTTTTGATATCAGAGTTGGTTGGAACATTAATAGAACGAAATACTGGAAGAAAACAGGCTTAAAAAAATTAAGCTAAAAACAAAACCCTGCGGATGATTTTACGGCTTGACAGGGAGCACCGGTTCCCTGCTGTGCCAGCCCAAAGGGACATGACCTCGAGGCCTGTCAGCCATGATAGCTCTGCAGGATTCAGTCTTAATTAGTTCTGGGTGAAAGTTGCCTACCGCAGGCGCTACTGGCCGTCCTCCTGCCTCTGGGATTTCTAGCGCAGAGGGAGAGTCTGTCACCATGACAGGCCTCCAGCGATTGCCGTGAGGGAGGCTCCATCGCTTCGGATTCCTCGCGCTGTTTTGCTGTCGATCCCACGCTGCCCTTTCTTGAGGTCAGATATGAGTTCCTCCTGTGCCGGCCGGGAGTTCGACGAAAGGAGAACGCTGTTTTAGGCCGAACCACAAAAACTCTACAGGCCGTTCAATCACACGCTTCATTTTCAGATAATAGACGGTCCACATATTGCGTTTTATTTTCTTTGAGAGTGCTTTCACTGCAAAAACACAAAATCTTACCAAGTATCTTTGCTCCAGTTTCCAGTGCAAATATCTTAGTACACTAGAAATTAGAGAAAACTAACTTACATGTGACTTTTCAGTGGGATACATGAGCTTGTTTTTAAGTCAGTAATTCCTTAATATTGATGAAAAAGTACTAGTTCCTTTGGCAGATTATTTCACAAATAGCAAGACATTTTTCCCAGGTTATAAGTGAAATAATCTGCCAATGGATCTAGTGTTTCTTCATCAATATTAAGGACTTATTGACTTAAATCAGTGGTTCCCACAGATTTTCTTCTGGGCCCCCTGATGGATTACAATAAAATCCTCCCCAAAAAAGAAAAATAAAATTAACTGGGCACACACATCGTTCAACCAGACATAAACCTATACACATATTTTGTTTTCAAACTCCACTGAAGTTTATGTCACACTTCAGGTTGCAACAAAACGCACTACAAACCATCTTTACAGTGAAACACTTTTGTTTAACTGTTTTTTGTAAGTTCTACACTGTAGAAGAGTATTCTTTGCTGTCAGTGTTATTTCAAACATATTTCCTTTTTTTATTTGTAACAATATTCAACTTTGCTATCATCAATACATTTAAAAAAAAAGAAAGAAAAAAAGCCTCTGTGCAAGATGGGGTGAAAACATGAACAGCACCCTGAGAGGAAAAGAAATTAAAATAAAGGTTTGTTGCGCGAAAATTACTTTAATCCTCCCATATTTTCCGTGGCTGAGGTGAGCCTGCTTGTTGCTGCAGATCTTCTCAAATCTGGGTTGGAGTTGTGACACTGCAACCTAGTGTCACGTTTAGGGAGCCCCGTCAAAAACATGTCCATTATGATTAGTCAGGCACTGTTTTTTTGTTGTTGTTTTTTTTTCATCAATACCGCTACCCGATCCCCACCTGCAATGCCACACTTTGGGAACCACCGACTTAAAACAAGCTCCTATATCTTTCTTAAAAGTTTCGTCTTATTTCAAGCGTACTAAGATATTTGCTCTAGAAACTGCACCAAAAATACTTGGCAAAGTTTTGCAGTGTTGAGCTTACTTACTCTTTTGCAAAAAAAAAAAAAAAAGTTCTTTCTAAAACTCCACTAAAACCCAAATCTCTAAACATAAATAAACACATTACTTGAACGGATCGGGGCGCATATTTCCAGTTTAAAGCACCACTCGTTCTCCACTGGGCTCCTCCATCTTCCACATTACTTTACATCCACAAGCAGGGTAGGCGACGCAGAAATCCCATCCGTCTTCGCGCTCAGCCGTCTACGGTGTTTACAGCTCGACGTGCTTGTTTGGCGTTTGCCCACATTTGGACTATATTAAGTGCTTTTGTTGGATGTATGAGTATGAAATGAAGTGTGAAATAAGCCCCTGTTTCTGCAGTGCCGCGGTGGGAGGTCCTTTCCTTCAACTCGTTACACGCGTTTACCGTCCGTTCCTCCGTGCGTCCTCTCCCACGCTGGAACCGAAGCCTCCATTTGATAGGGACCTAAAGTGTGTAATGTATCTCACTCGTGTGTAGGCTAAGTACAGACGTGAGGCTTTTAAAGGGGAACGTAAATGTTTTTTCTTTAAATGCAGTCTGGTCGAGGGCACTACATCATCCTTTATACAACTTTCCCTTTTCAGTTGCGTTCAGGCGTGCGGCTCAAGGTGAAAATACCGAGAGAAAAGTGAAAGAGAGTGAACCGAGAATTCAGCCAAGAATTGCCAGAGTGGCAATGTTGCATATTAGCACTGAAGTTGAGCATTAATGCATAAAATAACAGCCATCAGCATTGATGGTAAAGTCTCCAGTTCAATAGGTTTTAAGGTAGCTTGGAGACCTATTAAACTAGCCCCCCCCCAGGGATTTAAGAGATTATTTTCCAGTGGGAAAATTCAGTAAATGTAACTGAGATTCAAGAAGAAGTTGCGGGAGGAAAAGAAAAGATAAAACTCACAAATTTCAGTGAAAATTTAGATATTTCTTTTTCCCAGGAAGTATACCAGTCGAAGTTCTGACGAAACTTCCCCATGCTTCAAATAGCCGTTTCCAATGCTTTAAAATGGCAAACTTTGTGCTTGAATTCAGCTGGTTTTCAGTGTGTCTCTGAAAACACATGGCTACTTTACATTGCCGCCTCCACCCCAACTCCTGCGCCGGTAACGGGCTGTTGGGGGTGGGGGGGGGGGGACACTTAATTTGTCCATTTATGAGCAAGAAAATGTGTCAAAAATGGATATTTCAACCCACATTATGTAAAAACATTGTTCAAAAATGAAATCAAAGAGAAAACATATGGCAAGCCAGCAGTTCTACAAAGAGAAGACCATAAGAAACGACCCATCCACCAGAACCACCGCACCTTCTCCGTCTGCTTGCTTCCACAAATCTCACCTTCCATTCCTGAGTAACAGGATCTGTGGGTAAAGTAAGAGCGCTCACTCCGTTCCTTTTTCTGTTTTGCCACCAAGTGTCCACACACCCATTCTTTGTGTTGCCTTTTAAAAAGATATATTTTAGTCAAAGAAACAACCTCTTCTTTCTGTTTACACCAATCTGCTGTAGCTGTTTTCGATGACACGTCGTCGTCAACATAATTAAATGGATTCCCGTTTTAAAAAGCTCTACTTTCCAACACCTCTTTTTGTTTCAATTTTGGAGATCTTTTAAGTTTTCAGTCTCTTAAGCATACGTTCTTTCTGCTTAATATTATCCCAAATAAATAGATATGATTATAAAAACCCCACATTTCCCTCCTCTCAGTCATCTGTGTGGTAACATGAGCCAGCCTTTACCTTCGAGGTTAGGGCCCCGGCCCCAAATGCAAATCCTCCAGAGGACCTCGACACAGCCTCGAGGCTCTGCTCCGCTTTTTCTTTTCTTAGCAAAGGCAGGACAAAGACACCAGAAAATACGAAACCAGTGACAACTCAACACAGCTGATGGTGAAGCCGTGTGAGGGAGACAGAAAACGCACGGCGGACCACCTCTCATTTTAATCTTTATATAAAAATGTCTACAATTCTGCAGGGTAAATATTACCTGCCAGATCGCCCACGCCTGCCTGTCTCTCTCCCTCTCTCTCTTTTTATTTTTTTGTTCTCTTAGGCAAGTGCCACCCTCTCTTCTAGCCAGATTTTGGATGCTTGTGAACGCAGCGTGTAAATGGAGTCACACGGCTACAAATTATTAACCTCCCCTCTCCAGCATGCCATGTAAAGTCAGTCTGCCCGCTGCTAAATTTATCAACATCAAACACAGCAGATTTTAAATCCTGGTGACTCACTTTTCTTCTTGTCTTTGTTTTCTTGCCACTGCTGGATCTACTCCCCCCCCCCACACCCCCTTCGCCAGCCGTCCCCTCATTTCTCCTCCCTCCTTGCATCTCCTCCTCCTGCTTTTTCCTCTCCAGCTGTTAAACCAATTAAATCCTCATAGAGGGTAGACTGCCCACTCTCCTGTTGAGAAAAATACATGCAATAAAAGCCAGCTCTGTGTGTTGAGCCATTGTGCGACAGCGTGGCCGCCATCTTTAATTATGGCCTACGCCTCCACCCTTTTTCTGGTTGAAAAGGAGTGGGCTGTAGGTAGACAGCCCCTGGCGCTGGATCAGGGTTTCTTCTTCTTTTTCTTTAACACTGTGTTTTGTGTTCAAGCGAGTGGCTGTAAAGAGGTGAGCCCAGTGGATGGTCCTGATCCTGGATCAGCTCAGGGGTCGGGTTGCATCACAGAAGGTGTATTCACCTTGACAAGCTGTTTTTTCATTGCACAGGTCAGTTACACACACACCCCGTTTCCTGTGCGCTTGTCAGGTTAGACCAGATAATTTGAAAAAAGTATTTATAAAAGAAACTAATCGCGATGAATCGATTATCGAAATAATCGTCAACTAATCTAGTAATTGATCAATTGTTAATATACAGACTAAAATAACGTAGTCAGAGGAGTAATTAAGCCAGAACTGTACAACATACGTATGTATACATTTTTCATTTAAGTTGAAATAGTAAAGAAAACTTTGAAAATATGTTCTACCCAAAACTCGAGTGACCTAGTTTAAGCTTCCCTGAGTACAAATTTTGTGAAAAAAATCTCCTATTAATCACAATTTGCTATCAAATTATTAACCAGTCAATCCAAAACATATTCCACAGATTAGCCCTACGCTGTTTTGATGTTAAGTCGAGTAGAAATGGCTGAGCGTTTCACATTTTGACGTTAGAAGTGCTTATTTAGCTCCAGATGCTCCAAATGACCAGACGCATACCAAGGGAATGCTGCAAAAAGCTGATTTTCTTGTTTATAAAAGGGACTGAGTTGTGTATTTGCAAAGTTTGTATGTTTCTAATACTGTATAAAAAAGGTTTAAGTGAAAAATACGCAAAATATACAAATTTTTTTTATTCGATTAATCGATCGATCGTCAAAAATTACTGATAGATTAATCGATAACTAAAATAATTCAGTCGCAGCCCTGTAAGAAGATATATTTGAACAAAAACAGTGTGACTAAGCCACGGCGGTGGCTGAAAGCGACTGGATGTAGGGGAAACACAAGACCATAGACTATAATGACAAAAAAAGAGAAGGCCATCAGTGGTCAGAGAGAAAAGCCTTTACAAAAAAACCAAAAACAATCAAAGATGCTATGATGTTTGTGGAGTCTGAGAGAGTGATAATATAGGAAAAGGAAAGGGGAAGCAGGGACGAGCAGAGACCCCTGCCCCTCCTACTGGCCTGTGCCTGGAGGGGGGAACCCAGGGCAGGTCTAGGGAATGTAAGGCATGAGGACGGGGAACAAAGCGGACTACTGTCCCCCAGAGAGAGGCCTTGTTCTGGGCCGGAGGGGGGTACATGGAGTCAACCGCTCGGTGGATGAATGGATGAATGGATGGCTGACTGGGTGCATGGATGGAAGCTGGTTTCTTGACTGGAAGGCCGGTCGGGCTCCTTGCCCACAGAGCGGCGATGTAAGGGAACCGGGGCAGGGTCTGGGGAATGTGAGGCATGATACGGAAACAAAGCTGGCTACTGTCCCCCCGAGGAGAGGCCCTGTCCTGGGCTACAGGGCACGAGGAGCGAGGCTTTATAGATGAAGGGACGGATGAATAGCTTGTTTACTGCTGGGCATTATCAACGCGCTGGGGTCCCTTTAAGTGGCTATTTAAACGTCACCGGTTAATAATGCTTCTGAAATGTACAATTCAAAGAAAATCAACCAGCACCCCTCATACAGAACCACTTTCTACATTCCTTAAAGATAAACATACATTATTGACAGTGATAGGTTACTGGATTTAAATAAAAGGGTGCGTCACTTTTTCATACATTTTAAGGTAGTCCTGAACATGAACATATTTATATCACAACCTAATATGTTTCTTCATTCTTACATCCCTAAAGTTGTTGGGTGTTGTTCTGCATGTGGGTTAAGAAGCTGGAACCCAACATGACAAAAGTAGCTGTTAAAAGTATACACAACCTTGTTAAAATGTTCTTTTATTATTATACGGCTAATGCGAGCATGTTGACATGTTGTTTTGAAAAGACTTGTTGATAATTCTGCAGTAACAAATGTAAAATTTACAATAGTATAACAATAATAACAAATAAAAATTAATAAGAAATTAAATAATAATAAAGCCTACTATGACTAAGAACAGATATCAGACAGTGGCGTGTGCAGAAACGTTTTTGGGGGGCAGGTGCTCAAGTTCAAAAATAAGCCATCTTTGAGCTAACGGAAGAATTCAGATTTTTTTTTATCTTGGGTATCTTTATCTTGTCTTAATCTCACTGTCAATTTGCATACACTCACTGCTATGTTGTGATATTGCATGAAAAGGACACCAGGGGGAGCTCTGACTGTGCATGTTAAAAAGATGCTGTATGTGAAGAAGAGAGAACGAAGAGAAGTAAAGCGAATAACTGAAGCCGATCAAAGTCTGATGTCTGCTTATTTCCACTATTCAATCTAGCAACATCACAACACACACACAAAAAGTAAAATTTTACAAAATTCTTAGTATCAACAAAATGACAATATTATTATAGATTTCTATAGCAGTCATTTAAGCCGAATGGCTGTTATGTTGGGGAAAATTACAAAAATGTGGGACAATGGTAGATTCAGAAATGCTACCTTGAGCCACACACAATACGATTTAAGAAGAAAACAAAAAATTAAAACAAAAATTATTATTTCAAAAGGGCACTTTTTTTCTCCAGTAGAGAAGGGGCAAGTGCTCTGGCACCACCTAGTGTTTACCTGTGCACATCCCTGATATCAGGAATCGAGTTTCATCAGCGAATTGAAGACTTAATCATTTAAAAATGCCATTATCAGTGCCGAGGAGCCACCTCAGGGTCAAAATGGCAAATGGTTGAACTGAGCAGATCCCATCTGAGCGCTGTAATAGTTCTCCTTAGAGAGTGTACACCTTAACGTTCTGCTTGTCCATGATTCAGATTCTTTTTTTTTTTACACAGCCTGACATACCTAAGTAATTTCCTGTTGTATGGAAAATACAATTGCAACAAAAACCAGACGTCCCTTCAATCATTAACAATAACACCGAGCGCAGTGTGTTTGTATTTTTTCAAAGGATAAAAATAAGTGCGCAGTCAAGTTGAGGTCACTGCCACGAGAATGCCGTTCAGCCTCGCATCTTACATTATTCGGCTATAGAAAAGTGTGAGTAGGAGTAGGAGGCCTTCAGTCATCTATGGAGCTCTGTCTCCACTCCTCCATACAGCAGACCTCTGCACCAGTCTGTAGGCTTTCACGTATTTGGCTTCTGACGCAATTTTGACAGAGAGCAGATTGATTTGAGATGAATCTGTAAAAACAGATGATAGGAGACGCATTCATGGTGACGTTAAAAAAAACGAAGATGTTGCTATATTTAAGTAAAACGTAGGCAAAACCTAGATTATTTTGTCGAATTATGGTAAATAATTTATTGTTCTGGAACCTTGTCTCGTTCCTCAGATAAAAGAGCCTCCATCAGATAATTGGTATGTAATCCTAGTTGTACAGGATTACATACCATCTTATACTTTTGTACTTCAACAGTGAAAAAAGTGGGCATTTTCCTTATTCGGAGTACGATGTGTTCTGGTAGAGACAAAAAAAATCAAAGAAAATCTGGTGAGAGCTGAACCTGCTATCCTAAATATTAGATAGACTTTCCTTTACGAAAATTCCACTACGAATCAGCTAGTTATTGTTGCATTCCCAACATTGTTTGGCAGAAATCATGGATTCTAATGCTGTTTTTTGTTGCGTTTTTGGAGCTTTACGACAAAATCACGCTAGCAGTTCGTCTGATTTACGCTGACCCACATGCATGTTCCTCAGCAGTAATGTGCTTCTGCTTGGTTTTCTGCATTCAATAGGAGTAACTGCTCTTCACCAAGACAGAAGTGATTTAAGCAAATTGCCAGTGTTCCCATTGTTGTTTCAGGTAATTCCAGGTTATTAATGCCAATCACACTGTTGTATGTCACCCTTTTATTATCATTCCTCTGAGCACTTACTTTCTCTCGCCCTTACTGGGTTTCTTTTTTTTCCCCCTTCTCTTGTCAACCTCGTCCTCGTTTCTGTCGTCCTTTAGGCGTAAAGCACAACAAATTAGAGAAAACCCAACAACAACAAAGTTAATTGTGTCTATACTTTTTGTCTCCTCCAGGGTTTTCCTTTTTAGGTGTCATTTTGTAAAAAATTTCAATACTGTTATGTTGGGTTTCAGTAAGTATCACGCACGGTGTTGTGTTCTGTTTGTGTTCAGAGCTGAAATTACATCTGTGTAAATTCAGCTCCCGTTAGAGAAAAATGTGTTTTTTCTAGTCTGTCAAGTTTTTTTTTTAGCCAATTAAAGAAACTCTCTGACAACATTGAGTTTTGCTTCTATGTGACGAAACCATTGCAAATCGACAAAGTACACAGCCAAAAAAAGAAAAACAGGGCTGCCACCACCACGCACACACACAAAAAAATCTATTGGAATCTTTTGTAAATTGACTAACTACTAGCTGTTTGGTATTTGCAGATTCAGCCAGTCGAGGAAAAGTGATCGGTGCCGCTGGATTGGCTGCGTTGCAAACCCCAGCCAATACCACGTCAAGTAGAATTGCGGTAAAGTATTTCAGCATTTTATGTCAAATATTTGAATTATGTTCAACGAAAAAAAAACAAAAAAAAAAACATGCAAATAATTTGGAGTCATGTTCCACATGGAAATTCACAAATACTAAATACCGAACCGCCACTAGGCAGTTGTCTACTGAACATCAGTGCAGAAGTGAATGTATGACATTTCAGATCTGGAATCCAAGTCAATTTCTCCATTAAAAACAAATCTGTACATGCATTAAATGACAACGTTCCATCAGTAGTACATATTTTAAACTATTGTTTCAGATTTTCCAGGCCTATATGGAGCTACAACATGTGTTAACTATGCTAAAAATGTTCTATCACCTAAATTACTTCATCATGGCACTTGACAAAATGTAATGTTTCAATCATTGACTGTGTGTTCTATGACTATGTATTTTTATGATGTAAAGTACTTTGAAATGCCTTGTTGCTGAAAAATGCTACAGAAATAAAATTTGACCTTTTTTTTTTTTACCATTGCTTTCAAAAGACAAATCCGATTCAGCACATATAGCTGCAGACAGTCTTCCACAGTCACATCTTTCTCCTGCTGGGAATATTTTAACACAGAGCAGATTGCTAAAACAGCAAGCTGCAGTTTTTATTTTGATCTGACTTGTTGATAAGCCCCACATTAGTCACGTTGCAAACTGACAGGATTTCTGGCGATTCCTCACCGCAAAAGCTTGACCTTCTTTCTTCTGCGCTTCTCTTCAGAACTCCACTCACAACAGTTTTACATCAGAATTGGGCCTAATGGCCGTTAACGCCGTTGTCCCAGTCGAGTTCAAATCCCTCCTCTGCCTTCTGATTTTAGTTTTCAACTTTACCACCTTTTTTAGGTCCTTTCCTGTTTCTCCAGCTTCCTCCCACCAACCAAAGCAATTGCGTGCTACGTTACTAAGATATTCTAAGTTGCCCTATGGAGTGAGAGTGTGTGGGCATGGTTATTTGTCCTGTGTGTGTGTGGGCTGCTAGTAGTCAATGCCTCTAGCCCACTGGTGATAATCATCAGCCTCCTGAAACTCTGCGAGGAGAAAGTTGGCACAGGAGTGGATGGATGGATGGATGGATGGATGGATGGATGGATGGATGGATGGATGGATGGATGGATGGATGGATGGATGAACTGATGGATCTCCTGTCGAAGTCCAATGTGCAGTTGGTTTGTTTCTATTCATTATTTTTGTTTCAGAGGCCATTTTCCCTTTGATAGCAGAAATCAACCCGAAGGTTTGCATCGAATATATATATTTTTTTTCCTGAAAGAAATTGATTGACTGTCACAAAACCCAAGCTGTTTCCTGTCCGGAATTCATCCAGGTTGCCGCTGAGGCTTTGGCTTCGGCTTCGGCTCCCAAGTGCTCCCGATGTTTAGTATCAGAGATGCGGCACGGGAAAACCCAATCCGGAGACGTTAACAAGCCATTTTCTCCCACTTGTGCTCGCAGAGACGGAGGCCAATCAGAAAGAGGCAGCACGGCCAATCAGAAGCAGTGGCCTCGGAAATAGCCAATTAGGCCTGTTTGTCTGCGAGGACAAAGGAAGTGATATTGCGGCGTGATTGCACCAGCGGCAGGCTACACAAACACGCTCAAATGACACCTTGCTCGTTGCCTTTCCAACCCTAATTTCGGAGGAGTGTGGGATCTTGATTGCGTCTGTGCCGGCAAGAGAGGACGGCTCATTATTACACCAAAACAATCGCCACCTCAGAGGCAAAAAAACCCCAGAGATTTTGTTTTCATTAGGGAGCAATTGAGTCACCAGCCCCGGAGTCAAGGCCAACACACACACGCACACAAACACTCCTAGGTTTCAATCTGGCAATTTTATTCCAAAAGATTTCTCCTTTACTCCAGACCACTTAATGAAGCTGTAAATTTAGAGACGTGAGGGCCTTCGCAGCGCTCCTCTGAGAGCTGCTACACTGATCCTGGGACTGAGCTGGTTAATTAACTGATTGTTTGCTTGGCTGGGAGCCACCGAGGGTAGATGTAAAGAAAGACAAAAAGCGGGTGTGTTGTGGGTTGGGGACGAGGGGGGGGAAGGAGAAGAAAGGGCATAAGAGGAGATGACAGAACAAAGTCTAGAAAAGCCGGTTAACAAAGGATATTAAAGAATGGGCATAATTCAGAACTGGTTTAAATTAGATGAAAAAACAACTAACTTTTGTTATATAGCTTCCCAGATGACAGACATCGGGCTTGTTACCGGCTCGGCGTGAACGAGCAAAGACTGCATGATGAGATCAGCAGGTGGGAGTGTGGCCTGCAGCGAACACGGCTGCGTTTACGCAGCGGTAGTCGCCGACAGGAAGCACACGTTTGTGGAAAGAGATTCAAACAAATGTTTAATCTGTTAGGAAATGGGAGCAGGAGCATGGCGCTTCTTGTTGATCTTATCCTTTTGGCCGAACACTACTTTTAAAAATTGTTTTTTTTTTATTTTTTATTCTGCAATAATGAACAACGCTTTTCGAAAAACAGGCCCGTGCATCTGTAATTGTAATAATTTCTCTGTAGGAGGAAGTTTTTAAGTCAGCAGGACTTACAGTTCATTAAATAGTCTCATGTGGTTTGTGTATGTTATGAGCAGATACAATTTAACATGATGTTCTGAAGCCTACTCATAGTCTGCTTTAAGGATCTACCATGGAGAGTTATCTGCACATCTGACTATCCAGTTCGTTTTGTTTAATTGCCATATTTGCATCAATTTATTTACACGTAATATATTAGTGATTATATCGTCACTCTGAGACCCACAGCGAATATGGACTGTGTAGTCGAGAAGAAAATGTAATTTTCCAGAAAACGTCACTGACTTGTAAATGACTTTTACATTTTAGACTTAATTTTTTCGCCCTCTATCCACACAGTTATTTTTATATATTTTATTTTGGAAAGAGTCTGTGCATTCTTTTCTACAGTGCCTCACGTTAATCCCATGGGAAAATGTACTACCTTGACTATCATGATAGAAAGTAATAAAGACTAGATTCAGTCAAGAAAAAATGAACAAATTCAACATTTTAGTGCAGTTTTTTAGATTATGTTTGTTGAGACTGAATCAGAAGTCAAGGAATCCTCTCGTTCACTCTGATTGGTTAATCATTTTGTAACCATGATGGCATCAGGAAGCGTACGGTAAATTCTATGTAGTGTTTCTTAGAGGTCATTAAGTAAACTAAGGACCACATGGCTATTTTTCAACACAACTCGTATACAGTCACATGACGCGCAGGGTGTTCCATAAGAGTTAAGAAACTTTTACACTTATATTGCATAAGTACATTATATTCTAAGCTTAACTGCTTCTGCTGAGTTTTTATTTCTGAGATGGATCTGTTCCTAAGAATAAAATAAAGGAAACAAAAGTTAGGATATTTCTCTTTCTGACATTATTACCTGTTCTTTATTATATATATATATATATTTTTTTTTTTCCCAACTCATAAGTTAGTTCTTGTAGTGTTGCAAAGATTTTGGCAGATGCGTTTTGTTGTGAAAATGATGCGTTTTTTGAAATCACACACCGACGCAGACTCTTATGACTCTTAATTTATTGCTCGTTTCGACAGCTTTGAGCTCTCCATTTCAACTGTACAAAATGTTAACAGTCAGTTGGCGTTCAGATCTTCTTGCTGATTCTCTTCAGGACCACAGTGCCAGCGGTGGAGGTCTGCAACACAGAGAAGAAGGCATAAATGATCCTGTTCCAACGGCTGATTGCAAAAAATCCCATCAAAATGCACGGCGTAGAGAAAATACCCATAATTTATTGCAGTTATCGCAGTAATTATAATGTGCATTTCTGCAATATCCCCTTCTCAAGTTCACTTAATAACATTATTGCATGAAAACAAGAAGTGTAAAAAGAGAGCTGTTTCCCATTAACACAGGTGGAAAGGTTAACGGCGAGACTAAATTGCTTGTTAAGGTTGCATTCGGCGACGTTGCCACACATCTCGGTTTTCTCGTTAGCTTGAGCCGCTTCCCAAGCTGCAGCCCCGTATAACTTTTCACGACTCTAATGGTCCCCGCGGGGAGCCGAGCGTAATAACGGCTGTCATTGCATAACTCTCTCCGCGTTAAAAGCCTGAGGGAGTGTGTTTACCTCGATGAGCTTGTCCCCGCTGACCTCATTGACTTGGTGGTAGTTGGGGAAGCTCACGGTCAGCTTGCCTCCCTCCATGTTCACGGTGGCCTGGAAACACAGAGAGGACGACAGCGATGGGTGAGGTAACTGTTCAAACACCGGACAGGCATTGTCAACCTTTAAGGCTATCTAAGGGTTGGCAAGTCATTGCCCTTAACCCTTTGGTCCACTTGTTCAACAAAATACACTTTCAAATCGCATTCAGACATCCGTAGACGTCTTGTCAGACAGAAGAGAACATTGTCTTTCCTACATCTGTCCAATATTCCGGAAATGTCCTTTTCCTACCTTGAAGCTCTTTCCTCCGATGGTCTGCATGTCGCACTCCTTGCCAATGGTAAAGTTGTTGGTGACCTTGGCGTTGGAAGGGTAATGCTGCGTCCAGGTGAAGTCATTCCCGCTCTGGACGACCTCCGTGACCGTCTTGTAGTCGCGGCCCTTCTGGATGATGTCGTCGGGGATACCTGAAGCAGCGTAGATAAGGAGAAATGTGAAGATAGAAATAAAGAACAAATCTGAGAAAGAATCTGCTGCTTTCACTCTTACCAACCAACTTGCAGAATGCATCGTATCCCTCCTGGGACTCAAGTTCCCATTTTCCGGAGAAGGCCATTTTCTGGTGGTGTCGGTTGTTTTTTCGGAGAGGCGAGAGAAGAGATGCTGAGGCAAGCTGAGAGAGGTTGCGAGGTACTGGGACCCGGGGGCCGAGCTACCTTTTTATACAGTCAAAGCCTCTAGCCACCTCCTTCCTCTGCATGTGATCACACGAGAGGGCAATAATAACCGAAGATGATGAGTACAACGAGCTACGAGGGAGAGGGCAATAAACTCCGTAAATGGCCGTTTGTGGAGTTCACATGCAGTGAGTAAAACGCTGACGGCTCACCGGGGTAATCCGTTAAATCACCTTGCGGCCAGTGAACTCTCCCGCAATTGTTTTATGGTCATAACCTTCGGTTTTACTAGGGCTGATTGCAAAAGAATCAAACCCAAAGTTTTGTTTTAAAACTCTAACCTTCTATTTGCATTTGTTATCTGGGTGGAGGAAATGGCTCGTAATAAGATAATCAAGTTCTTATTCAAGGTTTTTATTCATGGTCTGGACCTGAAAAAGCTCAGGAGGAATATGATTGGAGTCATTTTAGCGGGCATTCATTTGTCAAAGGGGATACATAATTATCTTGTTAGTAGGTAGAAAAGCTGAGCAAAAGCACTTATGCAAAGCTTGATTATGAACTGCGCTTTTGTTCTCTCCGTGCTCCTTTCTCCTTCCTCTGTTGATCACTCGTAAAATAATGCACGGTAATCAAAAATGTATTTAATGCAGTTGTGCAATTTTGCGGAGAGGCCCTTGAATAAATAACTAGGGTTTAATGCCACGGGTTGTTGAAACATTCAAATTCGATAAGACCAAAGTTTTTGCCATTTAACCATCTATTCTCACTAAATTCTCATCAACCTCAGCGTCTCTGAAAACAGACAGAAAGTTTGGGCTAAAATTGCCAATGACTCCATAAGATGTCTTTGAGATTGATTCACCAATGTCTCGATCACCCGAACCGCGCGCATTATACAGAGAGGGAAAAATTTCTTCAATGTAACAATTACACATTTATAAAGCAGACGTCGTGATGGGCATAAACAAGACGGGAAAGAGAAAGGTTCTTCCAACAACAGCGAAAATCTGCAAAGGGTGACCTAGAAGCTTTTCCACGGGCCCCCCACCCCCTGAAAACCTCTTGACCTCAACAAAATGGAAAATCACAAAAAGAAATCGTTCTGGCAGAAGATTTAATTAGAAAATTCCCCAAAAACGCCAAAACACTTGATCAGATAAAGAGGACTTGACGACCATACATTTCATTTTGGCCTTTCTAAGATTTGTTTTTCTTCTTCTGTAGAACCCATTGACACAGATTGTAATCTTTTTAAATGTTCAACAGTATTTTTCTAGTATTAAGTTTATTCAATTTGTTCATTTGATGAACAAATAATAATCAATTTTATAAAAATAACCATTGTCCTGCATGTAGGCCTTCTAGATAGCAGCTAATTTGTAGACACACCGCCTGGTTGGACTTTCTATTAATAATCATATATGCTTGGATAGCATCTGTTGCAGCAACAAAATAAGTTTATAGACTGTAGATAACATATCTAGTGTAGAAGATATTTGTGACTAAATAAATTTTTTTTGGGGGGGCGGGGGGCAAATGCGTGTTTGCATGTAGCATGTAGGTATGACTTGTGAGTTTTGTCACAGCAGTCATGATGTGGAGATGTTTTAGTGATCAAAAAAAAAAAAAGCTGTAAAAGACTTGAGACTGAGACGGAGGTTTACCGTCCAGCAGGACATCGACCCTAAGCAGTCAGCCAGAGACACGATGAAAAGGTTTATATCAAGGGATATTTTGTTTGCTATCGTGACCCAATCAAATTTCTGACCATAATCCAATAAAGTACCTCAGACTATATATATATATATATATATATAAAAAAGAAAAAAAAAAGAGTTGTTGACAGATGCTCTCCGTCCAATCTCACAGAGATTGAGCTACTTTCCAAATGAGAATGGGGAGAAAATTTTTTTATCAGTTTCTACAAGTGCAAAACGGCGACATATCCATAAAGCAAAACGCGCTTCTACTATCAAGTCAGTAATGCTGAATATAACAGCACACTTCCTATTAAAAATGTTTATTTGTAAAATTTCAATTGTAATTTCCTAAACTTTTACGCATCTTTTAAAATTTGTAAAAAAAAATGTTACTTTTTTTTTTTTTTACACTTTTATTTGTAAGAAATTTGCCGTTATGCACTCTCATGTAGGTCTGTCAACAAAAAAAGATTCAACTGCACTAACGTTGGTGTTGTGTGGAGCTTTGCTTTACAAAGCATCGTCCATAATTTGATATCTCTAAATGTAATATTGCGTTTCTATTTTTAATATTCCCATCTACGTTTCCTGTTATGAGGCAGACAGTAACGTAACCGAGGAAGCGTCTTTTTTTTTTCATTTGACAAATTTATCGCCTCGACACAGAAAGTCTTCTGGCACGTGGGCGGCAGCTAAGTAGATACAGCAGACCCCGACAAAAATTCAACCGCTTCTTAAAAGTAAATTCATGAGCACGCCATTCACCCAATTACAATGAAATGGTGTGGGTGCAGCACACTGCAGATGAAAACTCTCCATCAATAAGACGACTGTATGACTGAAGCACCTCAGGCTTTCAGGTCTGACTGACTGTGAATAGGTAAAAGCTTCTGATGTGTTGCACTTAAACATCGATCTTGCAGCCGTTTCCAGATCGCTGATAGCATTTCTGAACCACGGAAAGTCAACATGGCCTTGGAGCTCTTTATTGACGTGTAAAACATCAGATTGGCCAACATCCTATAAAAAAAAAAAAAAAGACACCCACTATCTCTTTCTCTGCTTTTTACAGCGTCTCTCTGGCTTTCCTTCCTCCGTTTTGTTCACGCTCACGGAACAGATCAGTGTCACCAAGTGCACTTGCACAACTCGAAGAGAGAGAAACGCATCCCTGATCAGATTTATCAGGCACAGCGGCAGATTGGTGATCATTTTGCATCGGCTCTGCCTTGCGAGCTTGCTAGCAAGTCAAGCTAGCAAGCTCGCTAATGTCCCCAACTATGGCAACATTTTGTGCTGGGGTCAACTGGGGTGAACATCTTCGGCGAGGACATTTTTCAGAAAGCCATCGTCAGCACATCTTCTTGATGAGAGGAAACATTTTTCTCGTCAGTACGACAAAGGAGGTGTCACTAACCGTCATTCCCATTTGGTCCGCCATATTTGTTTTGTGTTGTCTGTCGGGCATCGTTTCTATTTGAGGCTTAGTCTGCTGCCATATAGTATAGCATTAGCTTACTAGCGAATGACATAACAGTCTGACACCTTTTTATTGAGTTCCTTGGAATTGCTTGAATGCCATGCAGTCACTGAGAAGGAGGTTGGGAGAACATGGAAGTGAACCGCCGTTAAGATTGATTGGCGACAACTGCGCTCCAAATTTAGTGCCTTGCAAAAGAATTCATAGCAGTTTGACTTTTGGAGATTTTTTTGACCAGAGTCTTCAGTGTATTTCACTGGGATTTTATGTGATAAACACAACACAAAAAGTAGTGCATCCTGATGAGGGTCAGCGTTAAGGCTTCCAACTTACTCGGGTGTACTGCGTCTTTACTTTGTGAGCCGCACCGAGTTTTCATCGCCAAGTGAGACGACCCACTTCATTTCTCGTGACAAATCAAATTCTTTGACTTCCTACAGTCCGAACTGCTTGCTAGCAAGTTTGAATTGTGTACATTTAGATAATCTAAAAGTGTTGTATGTATTGGTGCTCGATAGGGTCACTACTTTTTTTAACCAAATAATCATGGAGGGTGTTTCCGTCAGCTTTTCTCCTCTAGAAAACGAATATGTTGCCCATTCTTTTTTTCGAAATAAAGGGCAAAAAAAAAAAGTCAGAAAGGGTCCATTTTTAAGTTTTGTCTCTGATTCTCAGTTAGGTTTAGTTCTGGACTTTGACTTGGCTTTAAACGTAGTGAGCCTCTTAGTCTCCAGTCTTTTGTGGCCTCTAACAAGTGTTGTTCAGGGACTGGCTTGTGTTTAACTTCGTCTATCTTCTGTGAGCTCTGACCAGCTTGTTTGCTACAGTCATATGTTTCGCATTTAGGCAAAAAAAAATAATGCAATTTTACAGTTCCACTATCTTCTGATCAGATCACCTTCTTGGACGTGTTTCCTTTGCCCCCCTGCATGGCTTTCAGGAAACTTAAAAGTCAGAATAGTTGTCCCGTGGATCTTTTACCAGGAGTCTGTTGACTGTTTCTTCAATTTGTGCTTGTCAATTGAAACGGGCAGCCATGTTTCTAGTCCTGCCGTAATGTATCTATTTGGAGATTTTGGATTCAGCTTCATTTCTTTCCAGGCTGCTGTGTTCATTGATTTCTATGACGCTGTTTGTTCACGAATGTTCTCTAAGAAGCCTACGTCTAGATGTTATGGCAACAGACCCAATGTCTGTGTCATTCCATAGACAGACTAGAAAAAGTAAAGGACGCATGCAAAACCTTCAATTTAACAAAAAAATTCTTTATCAATAGAGTGTGCAAATACAAAAATGACGATACAAAATCAGTTATACAATTCCTTCTCTTTCGTTCCAAAAAAATACACGGCATACACGGTCACAAATCTCCGCTGCCATAGGGACAGATACAGGAAATCCTTCCTGCCACATGCCATCTCACTGTACAATAAAAGCTAAATCACGTTCTGCACTAATCAGTCCAATTTTGCGCAACTGCACTGTGGCACACTTGCTGTACATATATTTAAATATACATATCTGCATTTTTTGAATCTTTGCAAGGACTGCTCTAAGTTGCTTTTTTATTTTTTTTTATTTTTTTATTTTATTTTTTTATATTTTTTACAATTCATAGCATTTTATATTTTATTTTTATTTTTTAGTTTATCTACAACTACTACTCAGGGGTAGTTGTTATTGTGCCTTGTCTCTATGTTGTAACTGCGAAGTAATTTCCCTGCTGGGATGAATAAAGTAATTCTATTCTATTCTATTCTATTCTATTCTATTCTATTCTATTCTATTCTATTCTATTCTATTCTATTCTATTCTATTGCTCCGTGTCCATGCAATCCTTCTGCCATCTTTCTAATATAATATAAGACTCAACAGGAAGTAAGCTTTTCAAAAATAAAACTAAATTTCACAATAAAACTGGCCTGAACAAATATCAACCTTCTTTACTAAATATGACAAAATTTAAAAAAATTAAGCAATGTACAAATAATTTAAATATTTCTTATTTATGACTCTAATACTAGACAAAGACGCGACTTGTGGAGGTCGGTTGCACCGGATTTTATTTAAGGGGATCTGAATAAAGAGTAAAAAGGAAAAAATTGTAAATTTCCGTTCCGTTATAACAATCATGTTTGTTATTCTAAAATTTGAAAAAATTGAGGGATTGTGAATTTGTTTGCAAGCCACTGCATATAAAAAATGATCATGATGTCAATATAAAATGTGTGAACAATGAGTCTAAAAATGGGAGGAAAAGAGTTCGTACTCTGCTTTAGGAATATTTGATTTCAATTCATTTCATGTCACAAAAAAAAAGATAAAGGGACTTTGTGGTATCGCATGCAGATCTTACAACATAAGTCCCAGTGTTCGGTTCATGTTGTAGTGAGTCATCTCAGACCAGAGAACTGGTTCATCATAGCTGTAATCCAAAGAAAGTTTCCCTTATCAGCCAACAGAAAATATTTTTATACACTTTAAACTTCAATTCAAATAGATTTTTTTTATTTGCCTCAAGGCTAAACTTAATCCCAATTTACAGGGAATAGTGAACAAAGTGCAACTTTCCATCGCGTTTTATTGTTGGTGCTGTAAAGCGGTCGTTACACTTTAATGGTTCTGTGCAATTTAAAGGTTTTGCTGAAACATTTTTTTTTTCCCGCTCGAATAAAGCCTGAACAATAAGTAACCAGGATTGCCGGACTTGACCTCTCGTCTGAAGGCACGGCGAGACGAGGTCGCGCTTTGCCTTTCGCCTCTCCCTTTGTCTTACACGGCGGACGTCGTTCAATTCACACTGACGACGAATCCGAACAGAAGAGACAAAAACCCGAACAGACGAACAAGTGGTTAGAGAAGAACAGGAGGAGGGGAGGGAGGAAAAAGATTCCAGAGAAAGATACATACGTGGTGCAGAGATAGGTTCCTTTTATCTGCGGCTATAGAAAGGGGGGATTTGAGATGGAGGAATTAAAAGTAGGGAGGCCTTGATATGCAAATGGGGCTGGTGCTAATCAAAGCAATAAGATTACCCTTCCAAATTGAGATGAAGAAAGGCTCCATTATCTGGGCCGAGTGTCATGTTTAATAACGCGGAACGGCATGGTAATTCAGCGGTGATGCAACGGCAGACTCAGAGAGAGAGAGAGAGACAAAGAGAGAGAGAGACAGAGTATGTTACATGAAAAAAAAAAGAAAACTCCAATGGGATTTTTGAATGAAAAACATAGAAATAATTAAATATATCAAAGAGAAAGTATGACCTTGCCCATATGTGTGTGATCCAGGGTGAGTGTACATTTCTGAGGAAGAAGAAATGTTGGGAAAGAAGCGAAAGGCTGGTTCCCACGAGAAACCCAAAGAGTGTGCGTCTGTGTGATTTAGACAAATTCCATGTTCTTATCTTCCACAAATCACCTGATCACCTGGTTTGCTTTTTGAATAAAAAAAATTCCTGAAAGCGCCACCGTTTCCCACATTCCCAACAATCCCAACACGCTAACGGGACAACGTTAGCTTGACTTTGTATCAGTTCTTTCTTAGCTAGTAGTTGGGACTGTGCTGCTTTTTTGTTGTTGTTAATTGTGGTTTAAATAATTAATAGCCATTTTGCTTTAAGCACAAACAAATAAATAAAAAGAAAGAGGTCATTCAGTAATAAAACTAGCTCTTAAATTATGATAATGCACACTGTTTTACATACATCTCAAGAATCCTAAGTCTTAAGATGTTCAATGTTCAATTCCTATTTATGTTATTTATTTTAGAGTTATTTTCAGGTCGCAACGAGAAATTTCAATGTAGAAAAGTGAAAGGAGAAGGATTCATGCTATTCCAAAATCTTCGCAAATTAAAATCTGAAATGTGTGTCGTGCTCTTCTTTTCAGCCCCTTTAAGTAGACAACCCAAAATAAAAATCCACTGTCTCTCACCTAAATAAAGATAAAAAAAAAAAAAAAAAAACCATCCACGGATGTTTAGTAGTTGTGCAGTTGCAAAATAGATAAAAAAAAAATATTTGAATTAATTGAACAACTTTTCCCAGAAACAGCGTGGAGTTTATATGAGCGCAGAAAAGAAGTGAGAAGCAAATATATACTAACAATCTTAATGAAACCAGATTGCAAATGTTGCTTACTGATTTGGCTTTTTTTTTTTTTTAATTTAGCTTGTTAGATTTGTGGAACAAACCCAACACAGCTTAACAAACTATCACTTACGCAAATGAATACCAATGGCTTAGCATTCTGCTCTTTCAAACAATCTTGCAATATGCTTACTAGAGCTGTAAGATTGTAAAATAATAAGCAACACACGTACTATACGGAGCAGATAAAGACTGTCACCAAGGAAACAAATCATGCGGTCATGTTGGATTTCGAGGGTTGTAGTTGGTGAGAAAAGTCTGGCTTTTTCATTGAGGATTCTGCACTGTGTTGACACTTCTATTAGATTTTTCCACCTAAAAGCCTGGGGATTAAATCTTCTAAGTTAAAACAGAGCATTTTTTTCTTACTTTTTTTTTTCTTTACTGATTTAAAGAGGCACACCTAAATCAATGCTTTCTGGCAAGATGCCGATACTCTGGCAATGTGGTTTTACGAATTCCTTCAAATGTAGTCTAAAAACCTCACCTGCTTAGAGTTTCTTTTGAACCATAACGAATGAAACACAAAGCAACATTTTGAGGTGAAATGACGACACTTGGCAAAATGAAATGTTTCAATTGTGGACTGTCTGTTCTATGACTTTGTACTTTCGAGACTTTATGACGTAGAGCACTTTGAGCTGCCTCGTTGCTGAAATGTGCCATACAAATAAGCTTGCTTGCTTGATCGATTGATTTATCGATCGGTTACAAATACGGTTGTTGTTTTTGAAGATTTCAGGCCCATAAAATGAAAACTGCAGTCAGGCGTTGCTTGAAGGGAAGAAAAAAAAGAATCTGTGAAAGCGATGCGTCTACTGGAGTAGAGCATGAATTGCTCAACAGCACATCAGAACGTGCCAACAGTTCGCTGCACTGTGGAAGCATCAAGATGTCACGTATCGCATAACGTAACCCTTATGCAAACACGATAACATAAAAGTCCTGCGTTATTGGCCAAACGTGTAGAAGTGCTGCTCTGCTTGATTGAACCAGATACAATTTACTTCCTGCTGCTGCCTTGTCCTTTCAGTCGTAATAAATCACCGCAGTGATGTCATAACCACACACGGGATTACGTATGTTGCCATGGAAGTGATGCAAACACACAGGAGGCTCCGATAGAGCAAATGTGAGCGGAAAGAGAGCTAGCAGAGACTGCCAATTGTTTCGTGGTAATTATACCAGTCTATCACTACCGATTTAAGCGTGACCACTGATGGTTGAAAATGCCGCGCGAGGCACCTTAAACTGAGAGCAGCCTCAGTAACTTGGGCAATGAGCCAGTGGAGCCATTAAACACCAAGACAGAAATAGGCCACAGAAGCCGCCAACAGTAAGCATTCTGTTGTTGTTATCTTTACTGTTTCTCAATCCTTCCTGACAGCCTTACCGTCCTTCGGGGGAAGAAAACGGCAGTCACTGGTGATTAGAAAGAGCCCACCACCCCTCACAGCCCCCGACATCCACCTCCGCCCCTCGCCCAGGGAGCTGAATTATGCCTGCATTAATATTTCATATTACACAGGAGAAACCACATGAGTGCTCAGCCCTTTGTCTTTTACGTCAAATGAAATGTGCTCAGCAATCATCGGAGGGTGAGGCGGGGCGGCGAGGGAAGGGGCGGGCAGAGAAAGGAGTGTCGGAGGCGGGAAGAGGGCGATGAGTCAAAACCAAAGAGAGAAAAGGAGGGAAAGAATATGCTAAAGTAATGACGGGGAAAAAGAGAAGCAAAAGGGAAGGAGAAGGAATGGGACCTCGATGCTTTGAGTGACGGAGGCAAACCAGTATGGATGAATGAAAAAAAAACAGTTACACAAAAGGGTTTCACTGTAAAGACGGTTTGCAGTTTGTTTTGTTGCAACCTGAAGTGTGAAATAAACTTCAGTGGAGTTTGAAAACAAAATATGTGTATCGGTTTAGGTCTGGTTGAACGATGTGTTTACCCAGGGATTTTATTGCATGGAGCCACTTTATTTACCTTTAGATAAGCAAAGATAGATGCTGATCTCAAAGGTCATGCAGGGAGAATAAGATATAGTGAAGACATTTTTGCTCAGCATTTTCCATGTAAACTCAACTAGATTGAGAATTTGGGACTCTGGAGATCAACTCGAACTTATTTCGCTCTTTCTGCCATTGCTGAGTCATTTTGTTTACCTTCTGTTTTTATGCTAAAAGTGGCAACGGGCGTCCAGGTAAGTGTCATGCTCATATGCCCATAGTTGGTGATTGTAGCAGTGAACGATGGCTGCATAGACTCCACCACTGTTCTGGAACTATCCAGACCCACACAGCGTATTCTGAAACATTTCCGTCAGAACAAGGATTAACTTCTTCATCACTAACTCATTTCTTGTCTGTCCTGTGTGTCTCGGTGTGGCCCTGACAGGAGTGAGGACCTGTCCATGTGCACCGCTCGCTGAAGATGGGCCCTGTGAACCAATGAAGATAAAGCAATGAACAGAGAGGTTGTGTGCTTGATTGTACAATAAAATTGCACTATGTGTTTTTAATCTTAAAAACAAAATGAAAGTGTTTAGCCTGAGCTTTCCTTTAGGCATAAATGTTGCATTAAACAAAAGGTGCTTCTCAAAAGAAGCTTCTGAATGGGAAACAGTAAGTATTTCTGCCATTTTGCTCAAGTACGCCACAGTTACAGCGTCACGTCCATTCAAATCAAATCACCAAACACCCCCTTGGGCAAGTGTTCTTTGGAAACAATCGCCTTTATGTGTATGATCGTTCATCCCACAACAAATAATAAAAGCCATAAATCAACCTGTCTGGCTGTCAGGATAAATGGCACATCCCCCATGAAGCAGCGATAACACAGATACAGGTGGTGCTGAGTTCATCCCATTGTCTGGAAATAGGGCTGGTGTCACCAGCAGATGGGGTTTCTCTTGTGGAGCACCGAGACAAACGTTCACGACAAAATGACTGATTGGTGATCTTTACAGGATAAGATTCGTCCTCGAGGTTTTAAATAGACAGAATACCTCCTTGAAAAGTGGAGTTGTTCGAGCTTCTTGGTTGTTAATTACACTTAAAGGCTGGTTTGCTGATTAACGCTCGGTTTTCCAGTGGATGAGAGAGTGTTCCCATCACGCTGAGATTGCTGCAGCCTCTTGTTAACCTTCATTGTTTGAAACAACCCCATAACTCACCTTCAAGCACACTTATCTGCCTCTTTGTCCCAAAGCTCTCTCACTATCAACAATTATGTCTCTGTTTGCCGGCGTGTGTGTGTGTGTGTGTGTGTGTATGTATCTCTGTCCATCTCACCGGCTGCGAGGTTAGCAAAAGCACTTCAATATCCTCTCACTCTAACCTGATTATTAATTACAGTGTGCCTCGAGCTGACCGCAGCCCAAACACCGTCTGGCGCAGTTTCCAAGGAGACCGACACAAAGTCATTCCCAAACAAGATTCAGCAACAAAAAAAAAAAAAAAAAAATAGCAGAAAAAGAAAAAAAAACTGAAGCGGTTGCTCGGCTTCTAAATCTTCTCGTGACTTTATCGGCGGCGACACTAAAACAATTTTAATCATGGCGCGCGCCGCTCAAAACTTACTCGAGCGTGTCACGTGCGAGTAAAGAAAAAGCCTTAGCCTAACGGCTGGGTGACGCCTCTCGCTAGCTTGGCGTTGTGTGAAAAGCTTTATAACTTGCTAAGAAGTCAAGATGAAGCCCGTCATCCGGAAGCAAAATTATAAGTTGATCAAAGTGACGGCGAGCCAGAGAGTCGGTTATGCCTGAGCAGAACAGCACTCAGCAGTAATGAACCTGGAGCCGTGCCTGCAGTGAAGCGGAGGGACATCAAGCTCTGAATGGGCGTCTGGCAGCCAGCTGTACGTATGTATGCGTGTGTGTGTTGCTGGTAGCACACTTGTGTTAATACGAAGGGTAGATTAAGTACTTGCCAGCAGCAAAATATGGTTTTTAATGCCACACAAGTGAGTTATTTTAGAAGTTGCCAAACTGTGATGTGAAGCTTTGGAGGTACACAATTTGCCAAAAATACTTCTCTGTCAATTTTTTTCCCCCCACTGATGTAATTTACACTGGAGATCAGCATTTTAGAATAATATCAGGAACACTTGATCTTTTTTCAGAAAGAAGCTAATCTTTTTTTTGCTCAACATTCGAACGCTTTTGAACATTTGAAATCGCCATCTGCTACTTAGAACAGAGTTTTGACAAATCCCCCCCCCCCCTCAAAAAACAAAGGCATTTCATCAAATAAAACTTACATTTACAGGTTACAACAGTTAACAATTAATGATTTTAGTACAGCTGGAATGTGGTCACAAGTTTTCTCCTCCACAGGTTGGATACTAACGCCTACATCAGTGAATGTTTAAAAGTTTATCCTGTACTGCGGGTGCTGAAGTTAGCCAACGAAAGATGTAGAAACACTCAAGTCATGTGACAAAACTGAAGAACATTACTTTAAATATCGATTACTAAGTATACTATCATGCTGTTTTTCAGAAACTTGAAGAAACCCCAGATCACGGGTGTCCAAAGTGTGGCCCGAGGGCCATTTGTGGCCCTTGGAGTGATTTCATGCGGCCCCGCAAATTTGGCCTGTCCAGCATGCAGATACAGATGGAGACTTTTTATTTTTAATCAAGATAAAATTATTACTGACACAATTCTCTTACCATGGAAAATACAAAGTACAGCACAAAGTATTTGCCTTTTTATAACCAATGATAACTAGAAACACGTCGATCCAGAGATTTTGACTGGAAAGCCGACTTTGCTGCATCCAAATCACCTTTTGTTTAAAACCCTTTTGTCCCCTTAAAGGAACCAAATTTAGTGTCAGTAGCATTGGTTCCAAGAGAATCTGTTGGTTGAACTTGGATAATTATAGCAAGTGTTTTGAGAGAGAAAGTGACAAAAATCTTGTTCCTCAATCTGAGAACTAGTTAGTTTAATAGGGTTTAAAGTAATTTGAAAAGTATTATATTTAGTATTTTCTCAAAATAAAGTATTTATCCTCAATGTGACTTGGCATCAATATTTAACACACAATCACAATCAAGTGCATAGGCCAGTTTAAACAACGGGGGCCAATAAAGAAGTCAGAAATACTACTGAGTAGTTTCACTTAAACATTGACCATATGTTTAAATACATCAAGCATTAGATGTCATTTAAGGTACATAACCTGAAAATATTACCTGTGTGTGTCCAACAAAGGATTTTTTGGGGCAATTTTTCCAAAGATCAATGGTGAGACTTGAACTTTTACTAGAAAGCCGCTTCCAATGATTGCCCAGTGATTACCATATTCAAAATATAGCCTCAGAGTGGTACCGTAGAATACAGAACTCTGTACCAATATCCAGTCTGTGTCGTCTCAAGCTTCGGCCATATCCGACTGTTGGCTCTTCTGGCACGTTTTCTTGGTTTAAGGCAGTTTCATTTCTCTTTGACTTGATTATTCTTTGCATCCCTTGTGTCCCTTAAGTGCTTTTGGTCTTCTTTGTGAGGTAGCTTTGGCAGTAAAAGTTACTGAAGAGAACAATGAGGCTGAGCGAATAGGCCAACACGACAGCGTTCATGGAGTCGGGGAAGTTGCAGTCGACAAACAGGTTGTAGGCGGTGTGCGTGGTGACGATGAAAAACTGCAGCTGATCAGAGAGACAAGAAGATGGCAAATGACTAAAATGTGCATTCAGGAGACATCATCAACACAAAACATATTTATATTAAACTTAGTCAGTGGAGAAATCATAAGCAAATAGTTCATCTGTGCCGAGCAGAGAAGCACATTTACCTTAATAACACAGAACTGAGCAAAATTTTTACCTTCTAATCAAATGGTCCGGTTATTAGGAAAAATAAGTTGATAAAAAAAAAAAACTTGTTTTGCTTCTCATCTATTAAAATTTCTTCATTTTCTATAAATCTTTTTATTATGTCGTTAAAAGTTCTTTGTTTTCCAACTACAATAGTAGAACGCTTTAAATAATTTGATATGTTCTAACAAAGGAATCTTGTTCAAAGCGTCAAGCTTGATTGTCTTATTTCTTGTGTTCTAATTCTACAAGCCTCCCAGACTGGACCCCAAATTAAAGGAAAAGTTCAGCTTTTTTTAAAAGTTAGGCACTAAGTTTTTTATTAGTAATAGGTCACCTACATATGGTAGAAATAGTTTGTAGAAAAGTAAATAGAATCTTGAGAGAGGAAGAACGCCATCTGTTAGCCAGTTGAATCCCCGGATTTAGGTAATACCATTTTAAAATAAAATGAAAATCTTGATATCCAGGTCAGCACAATTCTCTACAGTTTCCCGCAAAAATGACCAGGTTGTGGTATGACACCAGGGAACTATAACTAATGATAATTTCACAGATCCTAACCCACTATGATCAACATTTCCTCTAGCAGAGAATTGTTCAGGTTTGATGGGCAGCCTCCAACGTCTAATTGGGTCTTTGTTTTGAAAACCATGGAGACCACCAGCACATATTTTATGCTATTTTATAAGCAAACACCAGGTTAAAAAATGGTACAGGTGAAATACACACTTATTCAAGTACCGATGTATCTTAGCTTCATATTATCTCTGACACTAGCGTCCGTTCTTACCAGCTGCAGAGAAGTGAGGTATCGCTTCCACCACAGATACTTATTCATGTGTGGCCCTAGAGCGGCGAGCCCGTAGTACAAATACATGACTATGTGGACCAGGGTGTTGATCAGACCAATCAGAAAAGCTACAGACAAATACACAAGATGGGTTATTTACAGAGTTGGGTAGTAACTATTAAACATTTATTCAAATGCATTTACTTGTGGAACTTTTTGGGAGAAAAAAAGAACCTTTAGTAGAATTTTTGCTATGATGTACTTTTTACTTTTACTTAAGTCATTTTATCATGAAGTATCGCTACTCTTACTTGAATAAAAGTTCTGGATTCTCTACCCACTGAATGAAGAACAAACAAGTTTGAATAAAAAAAATCACCAGGAACAGACGCACACCTGCAGCTTTTGTTAAAATTAATAAATTTTATATTGAAAAGAATTGATTTGGCAAAAAAAAAAAAAATTTTTTTGTCTGATTTTGTTATTTTTTTGTTACTTATGTGAAATACTGTCACTTTGGTCCTTAAAATACAAAAATTTCCACTTAACGTAATATTATGGTCCTTCTGACGAAGTAATTTTAAAACATTAAATGATTGATAATTTGATCAGTTACTCACTACTTGAGTAGACTTTTTACCAAAAGGAAAATACTTTTCCTTGAGTAAAAATACTTTTCCTTGAAGTAGTGCTAATCTTACTTGACTACAATTTGTGGGTACTCTGACCACCTCTGTTTGTTTATCATCATCTTATTCATGGTACAGTCCTTGTGGATTCTGCTAGCACAAAGTGAAACGTACTCACACTGACCCCCGGCTACATATTTAACCCCGGCCCACCAGTTAAAGATCATGGTCGCATGGTGATAGACGTGGAGGAATGTCAGCTGACTGTTCTTCTTCCGCAGAATGAAAAATATCTGCAAACCACAAACACACTAAATGAAGCAAGAACAAAACATTTAAGGCCATACTCCTGGTTATATTTTTAAATAGAAACCTGATGCATATTTTCCTGCAGCATAATTTTGTAGTAAGTCATACAAGTGTCTGAACTTACTCTTATGGATGATTTTTTATGCTAAAAAGATAAATGTTCTCTTTATTGAACTGATTCTGAAATAACCAAGTGAAGAATCTGACTGAACTACATAAAGCCTAACAAATGCTGGTCCAGATTTGATGTGCTTTTATGTTTTGACCAGTGGAGGGCAGTCTTTCTTTAGCTTGACCTTGTCAAAACAATACGCAGTGACGCCAAATTAAAACCTGTGTTAAAAATGTCCAGGAGAAGCATTAACTTATGTTACAGTTATATAACTGCGTGCAGCTCCGGTGTGTGTACTCACCGTGTCACTGAGCTCTATGACTTTAGAGAAGTAAAACCACCAGCAAACTCTGGCCATCTGTCCAACACAACACAATGAGACATCAACACTTTCGTTTCAGGTATTAAGCTGCTCAATCTGATAAATTAAAGGGAAAAAGAAATCTAACTTTATTCAAATTCGAAAACACTTTATTGATCACAAAGGGAAATTAATTGTTCGATTCAAATTCTTCAAAGACTTATTGTAAAATCTAAAAGATTAGAAAAATGTGAAAGATTAGAATTCATCTTTGGTTAGTTATAGTCTACTATAAAGCCCATACCTACATTTGAACTACAGAAAGTACATTGCATAGTAAAAATGAGCTAAATTGTTTTAATTATAGAGGCTAATATATCAGGACACATATATATATATATATATATATAAATTCTTTGCTCCCAGCTGTTACCATGGCTGGCAAATTCCAACTTTTGCAAAAAAAAAAAAAAATCCAAACAGTCAGACTCAGTTTTCCCAAATTTTTAGTCCTTTCCTTTGTTTTGAAGTCTAACATACTAGAGTTCATTTTGCATGATACTCGAAAACGAGACTGTAATGCAGAAAGTCCAAAATTCAAAATATTCTGAAAAAAATAAAATAAAATAAATCCAAAAGCGAACCAGGAGGGCAAAATGAAACAGGACGGACTTACGGCAACATGGAGGAATGTTAAACAGACTAGCACTGAGAAGATGAATGAGTGAAGAACAATGAAAACCAGTGAACTTATATACTGAGGGAAGAGTGGAGAATGACAGAGAATGTAGGCAAATTAATCAAGGGAAGAGAACAAACAGGGCGACTGAGTTACGTCGAAAAATAACACAAAGGAAGCCGAACACAATGAACGTAAAACTCAGTGAAGCAAGGCTAAAAGAAAAGACACAATGAAGGACACAGAAAGAAGGAAAGAAGAAACACAATCCTTCAATTATTAAACTACAAATAATGTATATTTTTATTTACCCGTAGAGCCAGTGGATTGTTGCTGTAGTCGACCGGCTGGCACAACAAACTGTAACCGGCCAACCAAGATGATGCTGTGAACTAGAAATGTGGAAAAACATTGCATTTAAATAATTGGGTTCTGGTGGTGCTACCTTAACTTTACACGTCAACAACTTCCTGCCGGTTATTTTAACATTAAAATCAGTGGAAGGCTTAAACAAAAAATATATATATATATTTTCACAAAATATCTCAGTTACGTTGAGTTCCCTTGTTTGTGTTCAGAGTTTACCTCGTAGAACATGTAGGCAGACAGGCAGACCATGGCAAAATTGTAAACAACCAGGACGGGTTTGAGGTTGATGGGCTGCCTGTTCGCCATCAGCTTTGGCCCCGCCCATACAGTGATCAGGTAGCACAGGAATATACAGGTAATTGGCACAGGGGAGTAGACCAGCAGCCAATTGTCTGTCCTTTTGTCTGTTCAGTGAAATATGAGAGGAAAGTTACAGCACAAAATACTGCCAAACTATGCAAGGTTCTGTACGGTAACGAGCTGAAAAATATATTCTTACCTCCATTTTCCAGAATGCCTTGGTAGAATAATAGGAGTTTCTGCCACTTGGTGACAGCATTGCTACCCTGGGATGAGCACATGAGCATAATGCAGTTTTTTTTGTGTGTTTTAATTGCCATACCTAGCTTTAGAGCTTGAACTGAAGAAGGCAAACTCGAGAAATAGCTCGAAAGATAAATTTCTCAATGGCAGAAATGGAAACAACATAACAATCCACATCCTAGACGTTACAGGTTCCATTACAGAGTGAATTTGTAAGAACTCTGATAAATGGTGACCTATAGAGCCGCATAGATCCTGAGTTTGGTCTGACAGGACCAGCATTGGTCCGCAAATTTTACCTGTTGGTTATGTAAAGAAGGTACTCTAAGAAGAACCCAAAACTTTTTTGCCCAAAATGCTTTGAACGGTGAAAAACCCTGAACTCAGCATCCCCACTGACTGCAATTTAATAGTTTGTTGCTGAACCTTTTAAGGTAATCAAAGTGATTTCTGTAACTGCCAATGAGACTTCCGCCCCCGTCCACACGTATGTTGTGGTTGTTTCTACTGACGCTCTAGAACAGGGGTCTCAAACTCCAGTCCTCGAGGGCAGCAGACCTACAGTTTTTAGATGTGCCACAGGTACAAAACACTGGAATGAAATGGCTTAATTACCTCCTCCTTGTGTAGATCAGCTCTCCCAGCCTTGCTAATGACCTAATTATTCTATTCAGGTGTGGTGCAGCAGAGGCACATCTAAAAATTGCAGGACTGCGGCCCTCGAGGACTGGAGTTTGAGACCCCTGCTCTAGAATCATGTTAGCTTTGGGTCGATGCATTCCCTTTACCTCCCACGCTTAGCAGGACCTGCGATCTCTTCAAAGTTAAGGCTTTATCTTTGGCGACAGAGACGTAAGCCCCAATGTATTCACAGATCGAACCCTGATCAACGGCTTTACCAAAGAAAGAAACCTCCCACTGCAAACTTGATTGAGCCACCTAGCGATGAGCTGGGTTTTTAGCATGAGGATTATGTTGGCTAATCTCCTGATGATAGATAATAACTAATAATCCTCTTTATGAACGACTGCCTCCTGTTGAAGACAGGGCGATGAACCTTCAGATGCGGTGTAACAGTGCTGCCATCTAGTGTCGGAAAGCAAACTCAAATTCACATAGTTCTTCAAAGTGCATTTAATTTTTTTCAGTGTTGCGTACCTTCGTTTGTTGTATTTATTTCCTCTTTTTTGAGTTGTTTTGCTTTTCTGGACTTTATGTTATTATTATATTAATAACTGAATTTCAGACGCATAATTTATGACAACTGAAAGAGCTGTCTTTTTCTTCTCTGCATAGTTTAGCAACCTGTGAAAATAAACTCATCCCCAGAGTATTTTGTGTTTTGCTTAATGAAAGAGAATATGCAGTTGAACCCAGATAATTACACAGACTTTATTAAAAATAAATAAATAAATACAACACTTTTTCTGGCATTAAATCAGACTAATCATCACAAGTTTTGAGTCATTTCAGCTTACCTAAAACATTTTTACCATCTAAATTCTGGAATGATCTGAAAAATATTTATGATTTCTTTACAGCGTTTTGAATTCTGTACTATTTGGTTTCTGCCTTTTTTCAAGTTCAGTAGTTTTTGGTGTCTTTCCACCAATTTCTCTCTAAAGTTTTTGTGGAATTTTGGTTCCTTCTCCTGACAGAACTGGTGTAACATAGAGAAAGGTTTATAGGCTGCACCAAGGAGTATCATGGTTCTGATGCTCCGTACTCCAGCTTCTTCCCACAGCTCAAAAAACATGACTGTTAGGTTAACTGGTCTCTCTAAACCTTCCTTTAGACATGGGTGAAAATTGCAATCTGGCTCCTTTTGTTGCTTTTTGAGTAATGTTCTCTTCTTTTCCATTTTTAAAAAAAATATACAATGTATTTAGATATTGGGCTTCAACTGCATCTTACTCTGTCAATCCAATAAGCTTATAAAGTAGTAGTGGAAAATATGGTGTGTTTTTTTTTCTGTTCTCCACAGCTGAAAGTGACTTGCAGCAGTATGAACTATGCCGCCTTACAGAACATGCTGTTTACAGAAAGCTAAGCGGTTAAGCCTCACCTGTAGCCTCCCAAGGATTTATGGTAAAAAAAAAAAAAAAATCCCTCCCAGGATCAGAATCCCTCAAACCGACTTCAGCTTTATTTAGAATATTATAAGTGGATACACTAATGTTATACATATTGATGCAGAAAAGTTGAGCAGTCAGCCCCCCCGCCCTCATTCAGAAGTAGCTGAAGTAGTGACCCGCCCTGCGCCAGATAAAGCAGGGACTCCTAACGCACTGATGGGGAAGGACTCCTGCAAGCAGCTTCTGCCAGTTCTATGTCAACGGCTATTAAACAAAGCAATCAGCAATATATATATATATATATATATATATATATATATATATATATATATATATATATATATATATATATATATATATATATATATATATATATATATATATATGTCTGTTAAAGCAGGTGGCTGGCGTTGGAGCATGATCTGTGCTAAAAATGATCAAATTGTTACTTTACCGTCATTTCGATGGTCTAGCAGACTCTGTTTTCTGCCCAGTGTTGCATCTCAGCCAAGACTTAAGCTGCTCTGAGGTAGTCGACCTGTCTCCGCTGTGTGTAAGTGTGTGTGCGTGTGTGCGTGCGTGTGTGCTTTTGGCTTGGCATATGGCTCACCAGCTAAATCCACCTTATAAGTGTTGGAGTGTACAAAATTGTACAAATGAGGGAATAATATGCCATTAAATCACTATAAAAAATGAAGTATTTTTCTACAGTATTGTTTATTTCAGATACAGAAAACAAACTGTAATTGGATTCTGAGTTTTTATTTTATTAATTACACAGAAATGCGTTATTACAGGACATTTTGAGTTATTGCAGCTCACGTTATGAAGCAACAGTTTCTAATTACTCAATCTACCATGTAGTTCCGCCTTAATCTGGAGAAAAACAAAATAAGTTTAATTTATAATGAGAGATTCTAAGAGGAAATTGTAAGTGCACAATAAACAGCATCTAAAATAAGTCATTAAGTCATGTGTGTAAGATGTTATTCCTGTTCTCTGAACATTGTAATCCTCACATCTTCTCAAGCAGAAAGCAAATCGGGGCGAATCAGCTTTAAAAAGACATTCTGACTGAGTGAGACCAGCCAGGCAGCGTCGTTGCACCTCGACGTTTGCTTCTGTCTGGATACGGCAGCGGTCAGAGTCTCTCCTTTCTCTCCCCCTGGACATCCGTCCACAGCCCCCTGCAGGCAGGCTTTACACTCTGGACTTCATTAATGGGAGAACTCGGAGGGTCCTGGCCACTCTTTTCCAAATACAGAAGCACCAAGCTGCACTTTTTAAAGCAGGTTTGGCACATTGTATAGCGGGATGTGTAAACGTTTCAGAAAAATAAAATAAAAATGGGCTTCAATTCTAAAAAAGAACAAAAAACCCCCCCTGAAAACCTATGAACACTGGTTTACTTGTGGTGGGGGTGCTGGTGGGCATGGTGCGGATGATACGGAGCTGGGAATATTACGGGCCTATCTTGGTCCTGGGTCTTATTTCGAGGAGCGGGCTGATGATGGAAGAAGCTGGAAAGATGGTGATAGTGGTGGGGGATCGGCTGAGTCTTCTCGGTGGGGTCGACCCCTTCGTCCGGTGGCTGGACGGTATCTGGAGTCCTCGTGGAAATGGCCTGCGAAAGATAAACGAGTTGGTTTCGTCGTGTTGCTAATTGGTGTCTCTAAATTTTGAATACAAACAATGAATGCACAACGAATGAACGGATAAATAGATTTAAGGCAAAGTGACGCTAACATCAGGTCGACAATCAATTTGTGATTGTCGAATTGTCAAATAGAGCCAATGCTAACTAATAATTAGCTCTATTTTAAATTAGACTGATGCCTTGTTAAAGAACGTTATGATAAATAATTTGTAAACTCAATACAGCATCTGAAAACTACTCCGGCCCTTTATACTTACTCAAATGCAACATGTTACATCCTAAAAGTGTGGAACATCTTTTCATTTGTGTTTCAGGTTATAGACCATGAGAAAATTGTGGATAATTGTGAAATGAAGAAAAAATATGTTAAAAAAAAAAAAAGAAGAAGAAAAAAAAGCAAATATAATCTATAAAAATCCTCAAAAATCTACTGTGCATATGTATTAAGTCTCTACATTTGATTGGAACAAGTGGAATTATTCCAAGCGGCTTTGCACATCCAGAGTCTGATCTTTTTCAAATTACCTCAGTATCACCTACATGAAAAAACATATGCTGATAGAAAATGTTTTTATTTTTATTTTTTTGTCAAGGGTTTCAAAATAAAGTGGGAAGAGCACAAATGAACTCTACATTCTTTGGGTTTGTCTTTGCAAAAAAAAAAAAAAGAAAAAAATTGAAACTAAGATAGGTTGTGTTGATCTATCACACCAAACCCCAACAAAACAGATTGAAATTTGATGTAATGTAGCTGACTTTTGTTTTTTTATTTTTTACCTCTAAAACAATATACTTCATAAAGAACCATCACGAGCAATCAAGTGTGACAGCTTGAACATTTGAGCGGTTCTTTTCCCCGCCCGTCTGGGTTCGCCCGTGCGCCTCCCCAAAGGTCGGGTCACTCACAGAGCAGTTGCAGATGTCTCCCACGTAGGTGGCTCTGATCGCGGCCTCCACGTACGGGTTGTGCATGAAACTGTACGGCAGCACGACGTGGAAAGTGAGGAGGCCACACCTGAGGACGGGGAGGAAAAGAAAAACGGCATTCTTGGAGCGACTTCCAATTTAGCGCTCTGGTCGGCGACGGAGGCGCCTTTTTACCTGTCGTAGATCAGGAAGTCGTCTTTGTCGCCGTCCAGCACCTCCCACACGTCGGTCTGATTAGCGTCCTGCTGATACACTGGGACACCAGTGGGAGCTCTTTTCTTCAGCTCCCAGTACAGGGCTCTGGATACGGCATTTTGCTCATTGACGATCAGGAAGGACACGTCGGTTACGTTGCTGCGCCTCAGTTTGGTGCGCAGGCGTCCGATACTGCGGATATTCAGACGAGTGAAGAATTAGAGCTGAGATTGTGTGCTTTTAACTATTTAAACTGGGGATGCACGATATGTCGCACCAACATCAGTATTGGCCGACATTCGTCATTTTTCAACATATCGGTATCGGTCTGACAAATAAAACTGGGTCGATATTAAAAATTGATATTTATTTCTATCTTGTTGCAGTCTGTTTCTTGTAGTTTATTTCCCCCAAAGGTGTAAAAAAAAAACACCCAGGAAAATATGTATAATGTTGGCAAATATCAGTTATCAGCCATAACAGTGAGACTGATATCGGATATATCAGTTCATACTTTTTTATATGTATGTTTTAAGAAATAAAAGTGCCACTGTATCAACTTATTTTAATAAAAAAGAATCTGAAAGATGTCTAATGATATGCTGAGATGCAGCCCTGTCAATATGCAAGTACCTCTGCATCACATCATCTTTATTCCTGCTTCATAAACAGGGTCAAATTAAAAGTTGGAATTTTCTAAGGATGAGAGAAATAAATAATAATAATAATAATAGAAAAACAGACATACTTATTCCAATAGTTTTTAGATATCCTTTTATCATCAGTTTGAATCAAAGCAGTGATCTGTGTCAAACTGCAGCAAAAATATACAGGGTGATCAGAATCCACCTTCAAGTTTGATTCGGACGTTTGCTACTTTTCTCACTCACCGGGACGCCTGAACCAGACAGAAGTGTCAGCTGGCCTTCAGCAGAGCCACCACCACCACATTTCCGAGCAGCTCCTGCGCCGGCGAGCGGCCCTTTATCTCCCAGCGCGGCGCGGGTTTGCAGATCCTGGAGGCATTTTTGTCGCCCTCCACCAAGAGAGTGGAGTGGGAGGCCCACAGCACACCCAGCAGGGCTGCACTCTGACACAGCAGCAGCAGAGAGCGCATCGTCACCCTCTCGTCTGCCAAAACTGGATACACACAAAAAGACATCTATGACATCATCTGGATCGTGCACAAATATGCAGTCTCTTCTTCTCAAACGTCAGAATGCTACAAATGTGGCGGCTAGTGATGACTAGATTTTACAGGAAGGACGTGTTTTGTTTTGTTTTTTTTTAAATGGTTTTGTGGTAGAAAAATTGTACGTGAGCGATATGTTACAATCTGTCTTAGTCTGATGGACGATGAACTACAGAACAAACGGAGTGTGGAAATCGGGCAATTATGGGCCTTCATTTAATAATAATAATAATAATAATAATAATAATAAACGGTCAGTCTGGTCTCACAGAGATGAAATAACAAAAACCTCTTTGTTTCTGTCCACTTGAGTGAAGATAATTGCAAAAATGAGAGCCAGTATTTCCGAGTACACGGACAAAAGGGTAAGGAATTTCAGAGCAACATGTTGACGGGCAAACACTGAGCTGCAGAGACAGAGAGAGATTAAAGCTTTGTATGCCTACAGCCACAAAGTTTACCGTCTTTATGGCAACATTTTCACACACGACAACAGCATTTACTCCTGCAATTACCCAATACTTTTGTTTTTTTGTTGGATATAAATAAGATATATCCAAGTTTCTATTCACTTTTGAACTTTTAAGTAGTATAAGTGCTCACAGTCGCGGCTCCATGTCGAAAAATCGAATTAACAGCATCAGATGGAGTGAAACTACTAGCTTAATGATTTGGGTCATACAAAAACCAACAGAAAGGGAGGTAGTTTTGACCTTTCTTTGGTTTAAATTTATGTAAAACAACAAACAAGACAAAATTATACATTTATAAATTAAACATTTATATTCTATCTGAATATAAATGTATAAAACAGGTGACTATCAGTTTTGCAATGTGACAATAAAAGGCACAAAAAAGGGGATCGTGGATTTTTAAGGTGGACTGATAGAAAAACACTCAAACTGTAGCATAAATGGGTTTTAAGGACTAGACATGCGCATATGATGCGTCAAAGAATTTAAAATCTGATCTAGAGAGAAAAACCTGTAATGTTAGTGCATATTATTAAAAAAAAAACAAAAAGATGTATATCTTTTTTTTACTTCACAAGAATACGAATAGAGAACAGTTTTAGGAGCAAGGGGAAAGTCTTACCTCTATCCGCCGTGTTTGCTGCAACTCTAACTGGCACACGGCAAAACCTCTGAAGTATAAAAGCTCTGGCGTTCGCTCAACACTTCCCCCAATTTAAACAGAGAGACACTCTGAGTGCGAAAGAATGTGACACTCAAAGTGTGCACAGATATGGTAATGTTGTGAAGAAGTACTCAGTATTTGTTAGCTGTGACTTTGCTGAAACTTAGACTGTTTTCATTTTTTCTTATTTCCTGTTTATCATTTTTTCCAAACAGGATTCTTCTTTATATTTGAGAGCGACGAAGTGAAATTGTCCGCAGTGGTAACAGATCAAGCGTCGCTTGCTGGGTAAATGGGAAACATATACAAGACTAATATTCCTGCAAACTTAAGACAAAAGTCTTAAACTTAAGCACTGTGTTTTGGTTTGGGTGACAGAATACACCCCTAACTGAATGAATGTATTTTTCAGCTTCCTTTTCAACTTTTGTGCTGTCTGTTCACTCCACAGTTTAAATGCCAAAAACACTAAAGTAAGAATAAAATGCTAGCCATCAGTTAGAATAATGTAACTGGTGAATTTCTGTTACATGTGATTTTTTTTTAAAACATAGAAATCGGTTACATTAGTCTTGTCAAACCTGTTATTAAAAAACATTGCTTTACTAACAAACCTGCAGAACAAATATCTAATCTTGCACGTGAAGGATTTGCTCAAAGTCCATATTGACTAAAAACAAGTGCGTCAATTAAGGGCTGCTAGACAGCTGGCTAAAGTTTAGGTTCCTGTATTAAAAAAAGAGTACTAGCAATATAAGTAATGTTTACTTCAAACATGACAAGGACTAAGCTTTAAGAATATCTGCAAATACTATGCTGTTAGGAATTTGTATTTTCATTTACATTTCACATGCTGACTGTCATAAAACTGTAGGAACAGTAAAAACACTTTAAGCGATGTCAAAATGTTGGTGTACATTAACTTTAATTTCAATTCATGTTCTTTGAAACATCATTTGAAACGTGGTTCTTTGAAACCAAGGGGTGCCCAAGTCCAGTCCTTGAGAGTTGCCGTCCTGCAATGTTTATGCTGCGTTCCAGTTGTACTCGGAAATGGGAAATGCTGACTTCCCAGTCGGAAAAAAAAAAAAAAATCAACTGGAGCGCTCCCCGAAGTCGCCCAGTTGCGACTTGTAAGCTATGCGTTTCAAAATGGCCGCTCCTCGCGTCAACAGTAGTAAGATGTGATGTTTATTTTTTTATATAAAAGACTCACGTGGGTCTAACGTCAACGTTACACGTAGCGCATGTAAATCTAATCTGAACAAATTAAAAGTGGTGTTTGCTTATGGAAAGCATCTTAATATTATGTTTGTAATGCAAACAATTTCAATGGGCGTCGCTAGGTTGATACTTTCTTCTTCTTTTTTTTAAAAGAAAAACTAGAACGCCGTTATCTTGGCTCGGGTATCAAAAACCAGATACGAGCTCCAATTTCTGAGGTGAATGGAACGCAACATTAAATGCGTTCCTACTCCGACACACCTGAATCAAATGAACTGCTCACTACCAGGCCTCCAAAGAGCTGAATGACCGGTTCACACTCCATTCCAGTAGGTGGCGGTAATGCACATCTAAACGTTGTATAAAAAGAAGAAACATGACCGCTAATGTGGGAACGTAGCTGTTTTATTGGACGTGACTTCGGCACCCATGATCCAAACAACAAAAAAGAAAATAAAGGAAATAATAATAATAAAAAAGGCAATAAAATATCCATATTCTGTTGATTTTGCGTACATATTTGAATAGGATTTGGATGAGGTGAACACTTTAATCCCAATCCCTTCCCTATAAATCAGGAATAATTCTATCATGAAATGTTAAACATAAAATCTGATTAATCAAGACAGCTAAGTGACAGAAACCAGCCAATGTCTACATTCTACACAGCGTTTTTAATGATTTAAAGAGAGATCAGATGGATATGTTAAATTTAGTCTGACAGTAAACTGCATTACTGAAAACTGGAGGATATTTCGATTTGTTAAACCAAATCGAAATAAACCAAATACAGTTTTTTGTAAGAGTATAATTGACAAGTTCTCTCAGAGAACTACTGTTACTAAAATCCACAAAATATGCTGAAATATGCTGAGTAGATCACCAAATGTTTTTTAAAGGTTGCCTCAGTCATCTCTTTTGTTCCTAATAAAAAGGTCATCTTACCCAAAATGTGCAACATGTTTATCTGTTTGCATTACACTTAATTTTTTTAAATGTATAGAACAAGGCCAGTAAAAGACTCAGCTGTGCCACAATTGACGGTAAAAACAAGCAGCAATTTCACAAAGCTATGTGCAAAGAGGTTTTTTTAACAAACGTCACTCACATTTACAAGATGCATATGAATGAGCTACATTGTGCACATGCTCCTCACACGTTCAGGCTACCAGAACATGCCAGCATCACAGCAGGAATCAGCAGAACATGAATCCAGGCTACATGTAAGCCGGTGCATCAAACATCACCTGAGTGGATGTAAAATGTGGGTACAGCCAGGTGACCTGAAGGCCAGAAAACTTTAAAACCAGTACCGCAAAACTTTTCTAAATCACGGACAGTGTAATCTCTCAACTTATCCCTCTACAGCAGTTCAGAATCAGTGTAAGTAACTGGGATCAGGATAAAACTCCCATCAGTTCTTCCTCATCATTGTCCCCGACCCCTTCTGTAGGACTGTCGCATGTGGCCATAAGCCCCAGGCTGAGCTCTGCCAGCTCCTCACAGCTCATGTCGGTTGTCACCATGATCTTCGTCTCCAGACGGTTGCACAGAGTCCTGTACGAGGGCAGAGGGTAGCCGATCTCCCTCAGGTACTCGTAGCCTTTGGTTCCGACGGCACAGCGGATCTTTCTAGCTTTCAGGATCGTCTCCGGCGACCAGACGGCGCGCCGTGAGCGCTTCGTGAGGGACAGCGCTCTGATCTGGTCCTCGTACAGAAAGTTCTGGAGCCCCTTCTCGATGCGATCAAGCCGATACAGACGCTTCTTCATCTCTTCTGCCTGGACAAGAAGAAAAAGGGCTCACTGGATTTATTCAGTCCTTCAACAACTCAATGCTGATTTTAGTCTTCAAATAAGATGTCTCCTACCTCTCTTTGTAGTCTTGCGGTGTGCTGCATCTCCTGCTCCAGTTTTTTCTTAAGGAGCTGACACTGCATGCAGCGGTTGTGGTCTTCAGATGTTCTTTCTCCATCCTCCTCTTCAAGGCCAGACAAAGGATTGCGTCTGGCATAGCCATGATCGCCAAAATTTAGATCCTTTTCCACTGGAATCACAAGAAAACGTCCAAGTGGAAGAGCAGTGCTGTGATCGAACGCATTTGAAACGCAATTGACCAAGTAGAGTGGTAGCCTGATGTCTTCTAAAGCTACTTAAGAAGCTTCTCCTTTAAGGCATACACATGAGGTTTTTGGTGTATTTTTGTGCCTCACTATGAAAAGAGCAATGAAAATTTTACCACAACAGAATAAGATATAATACTTGATCTAATATCATACAAACTTATTAGCAGTTCTGTCTGACAGAACTGCTAAATATACATTGCATTATTTTCTTAAACACTGGGGACACATTTAGTTTCTAATTATTTATTTCAAAATAGGTCATGTGCCATTTGGTACATGAAGTTGTACAAAACCTGTGATAAAAATTGTTTTGGGGTGCCTCAAGTTTCTGAACATAAAACCTCCCAATAAATAAAAGTGCAGTGAGTCCATCAGATTTTTAATCTCGTTATGCCAAAGCACACGATTACAGTTAGTGTCAGTAGAGTTCGAAACACCCCACATTAGGACAAAAACAAAAGTTGCTTTTTTCCTGACCTAACTTCCAAACAACTATTTGGCATGTAGAGGCAAAGTCTAATGGTTACTATGGAGACCCCACCCCCAGTACTGCCAAAGTTATCCAACAGCGACCTTTGGAGTTTATTTCTACCACCCTGACCATTCTGAGAGGATTTACTATATTATTAATATTAATATTATAGAACTACCCCACAGAAACAGTATTGGATTTACATTAAATTATTTAAAGTACGATCTTAGTCGAAGGCCACAAACTCTAAATCTCATCCAGCTCCTCCTCTTTGCTAACCCATCCTCTGAAATGACCTCACAGAAACCCGCTATTGCTAATAATTGTTTTACTACATTGACAATATGCTCTGCATTTCACGTATTATTGAATATTTGAGTAAGGTCTGTAAGTGACCTTAAGTGACCTGGAAGATGTCTCTAAATAAAATTTATTGTTTATAATGATGGATCTTTTGTCAGCCTAGTGGTCAAGAAAAGAAAAATCAGCTTGAATTAAAAGAAATGTGAAGGTATGATAATTTTGAAGGAATCCTTATGATCTAACAATCTAACGGTCTAGATTGTTATATTATTCCATTTTCCAAGACAGGGACAATAATTAACTTAGAGAAGTACCTGGTTCAGATTTTAGTGGCAGCAGGATATATGGAGAGGTGACTGCAGGGAAAGGAGGGTCTCCCACATTGAACAGCGTGGGAATAGCATTGGGCTTCAGCTTTTTCCCACCAGCTGGAGATCTGGCTATTTCTTCAAACTGGCTCTCCTCAAAGTGGTCCTTGCGAAAAGACACATCAATAACAGTGTAAACACGCAAGTTATCAATGGTGGTGATCTAGTTAAATACGACAACGAGGGCTATTCTTCGACGACGAAGAATAACGCTGCTTATTTGTTATATTTAATAGATCTATTAAATGTGCAAGGGATTGTCCTGAATGAGTTATTTTAGAGGGACACAGAAAACTATCTTACCTGACAGAGTCTGGAGTGAGGAGTGGGCTCAAAGTCACGTCGGCAGTTCATAACCCATTTCTTCTTTCGCACAGGGTCTTTGGGGAATCTAAACAGCTGCTTCCCTATGCTAGTTGAATTGGAGCAATTTGGGGCGGAGCAGCCTCCCATTACACAAAGTGAAAAATAAACCAACCACCAACAAAACAAAACTTAGCAAAGAAATGAGTTGGCTCAGCTGGGGTCTCTTTAAACCATGACTTTTGGCTGACAACTTTCACAACGTGAAAATAAGGCAAAACAAATGTTAAGTCGTTATAGGTTTACTGTTACCCCACAATATGTTAGCATAAAAATACCCTATTACAATATAAAAACACTTTAATTGGGATAAAATATTAAGGAGTTTGTTTGAGCCAAAATGGCGCGCGGCCCTTCGGTGTTTGAGTCCAGTGACGTAATTTTCACGTGTGTCAACAAAAGTGCCTGACTGAAAACAAATTACTATAAAAAAGAACAACCAATAAAATGCGATTTTACAAAACCAAAATCAGACTCTTTTTAAACATATATTTTACTCTAATATTACTGGCATTTTAATAGAGAATCCAGTATTTTTTACCTCCATTTCCATTCATGCGAAATTTCAACCACCAACAACTGAGAAGCACGCTGAAATGTTTACGGCGAGGCTCATTGATGTACTCGGAAATATGAAGCTAATGAACGTTATCTGAAACCTTATAAAGGAGACGTAAAATCAGTAATTAGCTAGATAAAACATTTTTAATAGCTAAAAACGATTTATTGGGTAGTTTCCTGTGTTAATGGAACTCCCATGTAGCAGTTGTTAAGTTTAAGCGAAACGTTTTAGTAACAAAGTTTAGAGAAAACATGCCATCTTCGATAGTAGTTCCTGTAATTGATGTCCATAGTAACAATTTCAAAGAACTATGGCCAGCCATGGTGGTTGCAATTAAAACATCATCCTTCATTGCGATTGACACGGTAAGTGTTGCTCTGATCTGAGTGTGCTTTCTAACCATGTGTGTGTTGCTCAGTTGGAAGAAACTACAACCTCTGTTTTGCTGCAGGAGCTGAGTGGTCTGGGAAACAGAAAGTCCCTGCTGGCTGAGTGAGTGTACATTTTTTATGCCATAAAATAATAATAATAACCCCCTCATATGTTAGTTTGTGATCAGAGTTGTTTCTCTGACTCCTTTCTTGTATGTTACAGATCAATAGAGGACAGATACAAGGCAATATGTCACGCTGCTCGCTCTCGCTCCATCCTTTCTTTGGGAATTGCGTGTTACAAGAAGCTGGACCAAAAGGTACCACATATACCGGATATTATGTATTATCAAGTAAATGCTTAAACTATGTACTGTGTGTGTGTGTGTATGCGCGCATTTCTTTTTCCGTTTTGTCATGCTAAAAAACAAACAACAGACAAACAGGAAGTACTGCATAATTGTAAACGGAAAGACAAATGCCACAAGTTTTCCTACAACTTACAATCTAATAATAGGTGAGACATGCAATTGGTCATCGATTGGAATTTTATCCGGAATTCCAGACTCTATCCTCACTGAGGGATACCAAAGGATGTTTCTATGTCCTGCATTTAGTGGCATCAGAATAAAGGGGGAGGGGGCTTATTACAAATGCAGGCCTCATTTTTCCAGATTTTTATCTGGGGAAAAAAAATCCACTTTTCATTTATATACACATTTTTGTCCATCAGTCACATAAATCCAAATAAATTAAATTATTGTTTGTGGTTGCATAGGTACAAGATGTGCAAAAAGGTCAGGAGTAAGATTAATTTAGGAAGTTCGTTGACGTAAGAAGCGTTTTTCTCCGTCAGCCTCCAGACTCCTACCTGGTCCAGGTGTACAACCTCACCCTGCTGTGTTCAGAGGAGTACATCATAGAGCCGCAGTCGGTCCAGTTTCTGGTGCAGCACGGGTTTGACTTTAACAAGCAGTACGGCAGTGGGATCCCGTACTGCAAGGGCAACAATAAGGTGAGAATGCCTTGGTGTCGGTGTCCCTGCTCCATCCGAACCGAACGGCCAATTGGCCCTCCTCGGCTCCTCCTGTGATTACTTTGACTCCGTTTTCCCTTAAGTGTTCTGTTGCACGTTTTCATGTCTGCAAGGGAGGTTCAGACGACCGTGGGGTCCACATCCGAACTTTGTTTACTGAGCTGCTGCGAGCCAGGAAGGCCCTGGTGCTACACAACGGCCTCATCGACATGGCCTTCCTCTACCAGGTACCAGAGAGCGCTGCTTTGACTCATTTAAGCTCCAGAACCATGAGGCGGCGTATGGGACTGAAGACAATGAGTTGTGATTAATTGGTTATTGAAATAAACGGCAAGTAATTTAGTACTCAAATTATCGTTGGCTGGAGTATGCGAACTCAAAAAAAGGCCGTTTGCTGAAAAAACAACACATTCAGTGCAGGAATGAAGTCAAAACTGTACAAAAATATACACATTTTGCATTTTAGATGACAAATCTGCTTCACCTGTCGTGGTTTTAGTTTCACCTGGTTCAAATTCAGTACAATTCTACTATTAAGCACCTTCTGCGGTCCAATTATTAATTGTTTAATTGAAAAAAAATAACATAGTCAACAGATCAGATACAGATACATTCTTTGCTATATTATTGCATTTTAGGCAATACAATTTTATTTTCTTATTTTTAGAAACTCTTAAGTTTATTTGCATTTTTCTAACATATTTTTAATATTGTATAAAATAAGCCTAAGTGGCTAAATCCACTTGCGCGATTAATCGTCAGAATAATTAATTGCTAAAATAATTAGCTGCAGCTCCTGGTATCATCTCCAAATATTTTTGTCACTGTTGAAAGACTAACTTTCAACAGTTGGTTATAAATGTATTAGATATTAATGAGACTAATTGTTTTCTTTCTGGTGGGATTTTTTCGGAAGAGTTTTTATGCCCACCTCCCCGAGCGGCTGGCCACCTTCACAGCCGACCTGTCGGAAATGTTTCCCGCTGGGATTTACGACACCAAATACGTGACTGAATTTGAGCTGCGGCTGACCGCCTCATATCTGGAGTACGCCTACAAGAAATGGTAAGCATACAAGCAACTCAGTGACATGGCGATCCTTTTATCGGCGACACTGTCTGCTTTTGAAGACGCCCAGTAAAACAGTAGACCTGAATGTTTGTTTTTCTTTTTCCATATATCACCAGCAAGCTGGAAAACAGCCGCAGTGTCACTTCTGGCTCAGCTGGACCTCACGTCCACCTGGAATTTTGCCAGTACGCGGGTGACTTGTCCACCTACGTCGACTACAGACAATGTCCGGCCGTAACATCCATAGAGGGACACACGGATGTCTGCCAGCGCTTCTCAGTAAGTTTCACTGACGCTCAGCAACCTTTTAAGTTGAAGAATGTTCCAGTTTTACAAAAAATATAGTAATCGAGTTTTTTTTTTATTTTACATTTTATTGCTAATTTTTGTGTTTTATATTGAGGTTTTATATATATAGTAGACGAAAGCATAATGTGTACCTGTGAAATGGAAGGAAGACAATATGTTTTTTTCCTCCCTTTATTGTGGAAATCTAAAAAAAAATCTAAAAAGTGTGGCATGCATACAAACAAAACATACATACAAAACACTGCCTGTGCTACAAAATACAAAAACAACAAGCAATACCTGGAACTTTATGTTAAGACACGCTCCATCCAATCTTAGTGAGTTTAAACCATTTCATAAGAGGCAATATTTTCACTTTATTTGTTTGCTAAACTGAACAGAGATAGTATGAGTGTGTAAAACTTCAGCCGTGTATGTACTTTTCCAAATACAATAAAGTTTTTGTTATTTTCTACTTATTTTATTCCTGGATGTTTTTGAAACATATTAGGGTTTTACATTAGATTTTATTTAGTAAAACAAGCTTTCAGTTCCTACTAATGTGAATGTTGCATGACTTTATCTAAGTGTACATCTTCTACCTTTTAATTAAATCAAACAAACCCAACGCCGCCACAGTATTTGTTTATTGTTTTTGCTTGTGTTTTTCAGGCTTTCGGCTGGTGTCCAAACGGCACCAAGTGCCCGTTGTCCCACGACACAGACCTGATCATCCTGCAGGATGAGAAAGGCAAAGATGAAAAAAGGAAAAAGCGGAAGAGACGCAGGGAAAAAAAAGGGTCATCGGATATAGCCGAGGACTGCTCCGCCTTCGACGGCACCCCAAAGGATAAAATACCAAACATGGAAGCGGACAAGGAAGAAGCAGCCGGCGACCAAATGGAGGCGCACGAAAAATCACGCACCGATGGAAACTCTCGCATGGACGACGGGTGGGACACGAAAACCGACGACGAAGAAGAAAACGGAGTCGGTGAAGAAACGAACCCCGGAGACTCTGCGGCGAGCGCCGGAGAAGGTACCGGCGTCCGTTCTGCAGAGTCTAAGGCCGAGGCGAAGAAGAAGGCGGACGCGGGATCGCACCGGGCGGGCTTTGACGCCCACATGACGGGATACATCTTCGCCTACGCGTGCGCGCTCCTCAAGAAGGAGGCGGAGCCTGGGCCGGAAGGAGCCGACGCCGAGTCGGAAGAGTCCTGGCTCCCCATCTGCGTCAATAAGATCTATCTCAGCGGCAAGGCAGCGCCCCTCAATGTGGTGAAAAGCACCTTCGCCAAGTCATCCAAGGCCCACGTTCAGAAGATGGAGATGGTGTGGGGACAGAAGATGTAGCTCAGTTTCTCTGTAATGTCATTTTATCTCACACAAGATGAGGTTAATAGTATTCGTTTTATCAATTTGGCAGCTACTGGTTGGATTAGTGTGAAAATTTGAGGAACTATCTGAGACTGGTCGGTCCTACGAGTCTTATCGAGCCCGGGTCAATCGTTAATAAATTCATGTTAACGAAGAATATGATAGATAACATCGTTTTGACCAGCAATTTTCTTTAAGCAGTTACAATTCTTTAAAAAATAGATCAAAATGTTTGGATCAGCAGTCAGTGTTTTATTCTCCTCCTCTGTTCATCAAATTAAAAACATTGCCTTTTTTAATCAAATGAATTTTCTTAAATTTATGTGCCAACCCATTTAATTATCCGACATTTCGCTGGAAATGAGTTGTTTGGCATCCACAGTTGCCATAATGTAGATTTGTTGCCTCTCATTTCTCTTGGTAATTAAAACCTTATGAACCCTCCGAAATCTGTTATTGTGGTCTCAGTTTGTCCAAAAGACTTATATGAATTGTCCAGAATAAAATTAAGAAAATATAAGGTGGCGTGTAATCTTACATAGCAGTTTGTATCCATTTCAAAGTCCAAAGGAGCTGTGAATCTTTAGGAGCGTTTTCGACCGCCGTCCACCCGGGGGCGATAAACCAAAGACAGATCGCTGCTCATGCTGTAAAACCAAAGGAAGAAGAGGTTTTCCTGTCGGTAGGAAGGCTTCTGTTGTAATACTGTCTATGGTAGTGAATCAACCTGTTCGTAGTGTCTTTTTTTTTTTTTTTTTAAGAAAATACATAATTGTGTCCATGTTAGCCTACTTTCAGTCGCTTACGACGTCTAAATGAGAGAACGTTAGCCCGCCGGAGAGCTTTTAGAAATGGCTGCCGACGATATTGACTATAATATTGTATTTCCGGATGCGGGCACATCAGGTGAGTAATTACCTGTCATAGTTACAGATGCACAGTCCTCCTTGTATGTAACCCATACAGTAGCTCCATCCAGCAGAGCCGCTGTGTGTGTGGTACCGTTTCTGCTGGCGCTGTGCTAGTGTTAAAGCTCTGTGTTGTGTGTGTGTGTGTGTGTGTCGTCCTGTTTTCAGAGAGACACTGGCAGGGGACAAAGGAGCCAGTTGTGATCCTGTTGGGCTGGGCTGGGTGCAAGGACAAACACCTCTCCAAATACAGCTCCATCTACAATGACAAGGTCAGGTCAACGAGATTAGAAAAGCCATAGCAGACTGTGGATTATTCCAGTCAAAATACTATAAGGAAGTGTAATTTTCTTTCACTATCAATTGCACAATGACTGCAGAACAGCAACCGGATGATGGGAGATTGAGTTTCCACGGCAAATATAATTGTTACGTGCCAGTTACAGTGTCAGTATGTAATTTGAACCCACACTGCGGAAGTTCACCTGGAAACCTTCTCTCTCCCTCTCACTGCTGAGCATTGAATTTTTATAACCTGTTTGTTTTGTTGACAAAATGGTGGTGACACTGATGCCACGGCCTTAAATTTTTATCACAACATTTGGGCGTGCTATTGTGAAAACAATTCCAGTGACGATAACTGTTCATTACTTGTTTTTCAGGTAACTGTATGGCTGTGACTGCATGACACAGCAGTTGTAGCACCACAAACACTGCTCTTGAAAAACAAACGCGCTTGTTGTTACGGAGCTCAACAACAATGAATCCACATTCTCATCACGATAAGAAACGTAAATAATAAACGATGCGATAAATGCCCACCTCTTGGTACAGGCTGTACCGCGAGCACATGCATGATGTAGCAAGTTTCAAGTTGTAGATGTTGAAACAGTTCTGCCAAGAATCAAATTAGAACTTGATAATCATCTCAGTAAAACACACCAAGCACATCATTTGGTGTTTCATGACCACATACCTGATAATTGGCCAATCCAGTCTTCTCTCGTAATTTTCTCATAGATCTTCCATGTGTCCAGGCAGAGTGGGAATGAGTAATTCATAGAAACACATTTAAAGTAGAATTTGACAATAAGGAGGAAAAACCATACAATAAATAGAAGTTAGTCCACTAAAAAGTTACCTTCTGTGATGCCACCAGAGGCATATGTGTATAGAAGCTTATATAGGGGTGTACGGGTGGGTGATATGGACTAAGGGTTTTATCACAATATCTTGTGGTACTATTGCAATAACGATACAAGTGATGATATGTATATGTTACGTTTTTGTTGGTGTTTATGAACGTGAGTGCATGGCACAATTACAAATACTGTTCTTGAAAATCATATGCATTTGTAATGCATTTCTTTAGGACACTAATCACATAAAGAAGTGTGGTTTGTGTCACCGAAATGCACACAAGAATTTAATAACATTTTCAGATTTATTGATACAACTTTAATGAACAAGCAGGAGAAAATCGGTGAAAAATAACAATCCAGACAGTTTTTAAGGGTTCTTACACATTAATAGAAATTTATCGTAACAACAATAAATCAACATCACATAATAAGAAATTTATCACGATAAATGATGAACGATACAATAAATTCCCACCCATATTGGGGAGGATAGAATTTAACTTTATCAAAGAATTTTACAGCAAAATTCTGACACTTAATAGAAAATTGTCCAGAATGTGTTGATCAGTAGGAGACAAACTATATCAAGACTTCGCTTGATTTATTTTTACTGAAATCTCTGGTGGCTTGTAGCTTTAAAATCGCTGCGACGTCACAGGAAACTGCCATCTGTCGGCTTTATTCTACTTTCGGCTTCTCCCTCAGGGATGCGTCACCATCCGCTACACCGCACCCCTGAAGACCGTCTTCATCTCCGAGACGTTTGGCTACAAGGAGCTGAGCGGCACCGCGCTCAAGCTGCTGGAGGTCCTCTACGACTACGAGGTGGAGAACAGCCCCGTCTTCTTCCACGTCTTCAGCAACGGCGGCTTCATGCTCTACCGGTACATCGTGGAGCTGCTGCACAGCGACAAGCAGTTCAGCTCGCTGCGCGTGCTCGGGGCGGTGGTGGACAGCGCGCCTGGCAGCGGAAACGTCCGTGGAGCCCTGCGCGCGCTCACCGCCACCCTGGGGCCCCGGATTAGCCCCGTTTTAAAGTACGTCCTCCTGGCGCTTTTTGCGGTGAGCGTCTTCCTCCTGCGGATCGTGCTGTACCCGGTGACGAAGTTCATCCACAAGAACCACTACGACGCCGTGCGAGAGCGGCCGCCCGCCTGGCCCCACTTCCTGCTGTACTCCGGAGCGGACCAGGTGATCAGGCACAGGGACATCGAGCTTTTCGCGGAGACCGTGGTAAAGAAGGGCGTCGCCGTGCACAGCTGCGACTTCGCCTCCAGTGCCCACGTCTGCCACTTCCGTGATTTTCCCGAGCAGTACTCTCGCAAGTGCCGTGACTTCCTGGTGGCTTGCATGAAGGACTCCAAAGGACCCGAAACGAAAAAGAGACAACACGTTCAGAGTCAGTGAAGCTTTGCTCTCTCCAGAGTTTGGAGATAATATGACTACTAAGCCTTTTTTTAATTTACTTTCTGTGGTTTGAAAAATCCAAGAAACTGAAAAGCTTTCTTCTCATGACTTCTGCTACATTTCAATTTAATGTCCCACGGCACTGTAAGGGAAAGTTCCACTTGTCTAAATTAGTTTATTTTAATAAGATAAACTCATTTAAACTACCGTATTTTCCGCACTATAAGGCTCACCTAAAAACCTTCAGTTTTCTCAAAAGCCCAGAGTGCGCCTTCTAATCCGGTGCGCCTTATATATGGACCAATATTGAGCCACAACAGGTCTCGCAACTACGCTAAGCAGCCACCGACTTCATTTTCCCCCATAGAAGAAGAAGCGCGCGGTGCACGCTGGGTTTTGTGTAAAGACCCCAAAATGGCTCCTATTAAGAGACACGCTTACGACGCAGAGTTTAAGCTCAAGGCGATCAGTCACGCAGTAGAACACGGGAATAGAGCAGCAGCGAGAGAATTTAACATGAACCAATCAATGGTGCGGAAGTGGAGGAAGCAACAAGATGACCTGCGTCAAGTAAAGAAGACTAAGCAGAGTTTCCGAGGGAACAAAGCGAGATGGCTACAGTTGGAGGACAAACTCGAACAGTGGGTTGTTGAACAGAGAGCAGCAAGTAGAAGTGTCAGTACAATCACTATTCGAATGAAGGCAACAGCGCTAGCACGCAAAGTTAACATCAATGAATTTAGAGCTGGTCCTTCTTGGTGCTTTCGGTTTATGAAAAGACGTAATATCTCCATCCGCACACGAACAAATACCACGTCACTTACTTTACCTCGGGGAAAATAATAAAACAGCTGTTTATTCATTTTGGGAATGAACGGAGTTTTCAGAACGCTGGTTTGTAATCTATTAATAAAGTTTGACTGACCTATCTGACTATTTTGTTGACGTTCCCTTTAGCGCAGTTCCATCTAATGGATGCATAACGTAACCCCGGCCTCTACTGTAGCGTCTGTTCTATGCGCCTTATAATGCGGTGCGCCTTATAGTGCAGAAAATACGGTAGTTGAAATATGCCAGTATGACATTCCCACAGTAGGATAACCTTAGAAATGTCACAGTATTTATCCACACACAAGCACAAAAGAACCATGCATAACATTTTGTAATTGCTTTTACTTAAAATATTGTAAGAAAATTTATTTTACAGATTCAAAAAGTGAAATTTATATCTGGATTGGCGTATCAGATTTTATGATATATATTGCGATACTTATAAAAATTCCGACAAAAACTAAAGCTTAAAGTCAGTCGCTGTCTTTGCAGATACTTCTATTGCACAATAGTGCTCTAAATGTAACACATACACATTATAACATAAGCCACATTAGCTTTAGTAAGCAGGCCAACTGTATGGCTAATCGCCACGCGATAATCGTATTCAAACATATTTTCAAATGCACATTTATGGATGCTTTACTGGAACCAACAGGGAAAGTTGGAGATAGGGTTTTTCACACTATTTAACACAGGGATCTATTTCAGCCATTCTAGTTTAGATGACAGGCACGAAGCTATTGAAAGGACTTTGGCCCCACCACACTTTTTTTTTCTTCCACTCGATTTTCCATTAGCTTGCTAGGATACAGCAAAGCGTGAGCAGGCAGCTTCTTTAACAATGGCTTTTTGCGGCTTGCCCTGCTTGTGGATGGAGTCGATAACCTAAACCTGTCAAGTCGTCGCTCATAAATAGCATTTCAGTATTTTTCTCTCACTGGTTGTGAAATGTAAAAATCTTTTGAGAGACTAATAAGTTTTGGTTTCTTAAAGTTGTGGAGAATTGTCATGAAAAATTGTCATTTTTTTTCTTTTCAGATTAGTTGCCACAAGCATTGAGATACTTGCTTGTGGCAACTGGAAAAAAACAACCTAAAATCTTCTAGGATAATTTATTGCTGTGAAATGTGATGCATTGTACATTAATAGTCGCCAGGCAGTCTGACACAGATCTGACTGCCTGCTCTGTTTTGTCTATTTATGAAACGTAATTTATGATTTCCTACTAAAATAAGGGTGCTTTATAAAGAAGGTGTCGCGTATCTTAAGTGATTCATGTGAGTCCGTCCTTTAGAGTTGTCGCTGCCTTACAGAATTTGTGTCCAAATCAAGTGAAGTCGACCTAATGTGTGATGCAGATAAATTTAGTCCAAGGATGAAGCCTAGTGACGATGAATGTATGTGTGAAGCACAACCGATATGTTCACTTTTTAACTGATGTGCCTTCAATAAACCAGAATGCTCACAGTAAAAAGTCTCCTACCTTTTTCCACAAGATGTTTACTTTATTAGGGTCAAAATCAGCAGCAGAAATGGCCTAGTTAGCCCAAACAATTGGTTCAAACACAGATATGGGAAAATTATTCTAATCATGATAAATCAGGAGTTATAAACCATCTCATCTATGGATATATAAATAAGGCAATTGTATGTAAATTTAGCCTTTTACAATGGGGGCGCTCTGAATGTAGTTTGCCCAGGGCATCAAACATGCTAGGGCTGCCCCCTGTAAATGAAATTGACATTGAAAATAATGTACATTTTACATCCTTTCTGGTGTAGCACAAGAAAAGGGAAAACGAAAAATAGAGAAAAGACTTTCGAGTTCTTCTCACTTTGAAGATGCAGCCTAGGAAGATTTGAACGAGGAAGTATGCAACATGTCTTCTGTAGTTCGCGCCTATCAAGTTGGGAATGTTTTGTTTACAGAAACTCTGAACATTAAGAAAATATGCATTTAAAACCTATAAAGTGAAACCTTGGTTATTGAGTCAGTTTAACAACCTGTAAAATCCTAACACATGGAAAGAAGTTTGAATTCAATCAAAGTAAAACTACAGGTCACATTCGAGAAGGCGCTTCTTGTTGTTTGAAGATATTTGTCGCTTTGTATGTGGCTCCCTCTGGTGGACATGTGTCAAAATTTCTATTTTAAAATCCCTGCAAGTGTTTTTTTTTTTTTTTTTTTTTTGCTTGGTCTCACTCACTACCTGGCAACGTAAACTAAATGACTCAGATTTTTATTTTATTTTATTTATTTTTTCATGTAAAAATAAATCTGATCATGACGAGTTCATGGCAAGCTTTGTTTGTTTTCCAGACTTGCCTCTTTTCTTCTCTTGCCAAACAAAAAGCACATCACTTGAATCCAGCCACTTCACCTGCTCTGCTTTCATGAGACACAGAGAGGACTGTTCGAGTTGTGTGTGTGTGTGTGTGTGTGTGTGTGTGTGTGTGGGCGTGTGTGTGTGTGTGTGTGTGTGTGTGTCTATGGAACAACCCAGTGGCGATGACTGCTGAATGTCTGTGTCTGTCAGATTTGACATTTGGAGGAGTAAGCAGGTTGGCATTTGCCTCCGCTCCAGATCTGGCACTGGTACTTCATGTATCATGAGGAGCAGCTCGGAGGGGCGAAAGAAGAAAGAGGAAAGTTTACATATCGGCACAGACAGATGAACATCGCTTTCTGAACTGCACATTAGACGAACTGCAGTCCTTTGGTGATGTATGTATGAGGCCTCAAAATTCTTACAGCACTAAATCATCATAACTACACAAGAAGGTATAATTTCTTATCTAAACGTTTAGCAATATAAATACACATTTTTTTCAAGTGGAAGTGCACGGATATAACCCACAGTTCTCACTGTACGACGTCACACTGGGTGGAGTTGTGATGGATCGATTCGCAATGTTTTGCCAGCAGTTTGGGCTAAATGATGTCCGGTTTGATTTGGTTGATGTAGCCAGATGCAACCAGCAGGGGGAGTCTACCGCTAGCGCTACCCATAATGAGGAGCACCGGAACTTCCTCTCCGCCCGCCGGAGCTGAAGGAACATGTCTGACTCTTTTATTAAAATATTCCCCTTCTTCAGGTATGTGTCTATAAACACACATGTACGGTTGTAAGCCAGTTTCTTAACTCTTGGAAAGCTTGTCAGCATGTTTCTGACTATATTTACACACCCCATTGTTAGCTTCGTTGTTAGCTACCATACTGTTGTTCCATGCTTGAGATCGATGTTGTGTATCTTTGCAAGCTAACTCGGATAATAATACACCCTGGAGCAGAAGGAACATGTCTGACTCTTTTATTAAAATATTCCCCTTCTTCAGGTATGTGTCTATAAACACACATGTGCGGTTGTAAGCTAGTTTCTTAACTCTTGGAAAGCTTGTCGGCATGTTTCTGGCTATATTTACACCCTCCATTGTTAGCGTCGTCGTTAGCTACCATACTGTTGTTTCATGTTTGGGATCGATGTTGTGTATGTTTGCAAGCTAACTCGGCTAATAAGACGCGCTTGAGCAGAAGGAACCTGTCTGACTCTTCTTCAGGGCTTTTACAAAGTCATGTAAAATTTCACCACTTTGGGAGTGAAATTAAACATGCACACACAAATTTGCGTATCCCACCAAAAAAACCCCACAAACCTTTAGATACGCTACAAATTTGCTCTCCAAAATATAAGCAATATAATTGCAAATTTCAGCTTTGAGGGAGCAGTTTTTAACTGCCAAACATAACAAATTTGACTGAAACTTATGCACATGTTCCTTTCTTGAAAGTATTTTTTAGCTAATTGCAGTAAATAAATAATAAAAAAAGATTTTGCATCCACCATAGGGTTCGCCCACACCTTTTTCAGCACTCAAAGACGTAGATCCACCTGAAGAGGGCAGCATTGGCTCACAGTTTCCACAGTTCAGGTTCTAGGCGAGGCCTCAGCTTCACATCAGGACGATTAAGGCCATGTTCAGACATTATTTATGTCTCTTTAAGGGACAGAAAAATTATGACCGTTTGGACAGCTTTACAATATTAGAAAGTGCCAGTGCTTTACTGGTTGCCAACAAGACTTTTGCGATTATATCCATCTTTCCTATCTTCAAGGTATTCCTATTGTGCAAATAATTTGACTTTACAGGGATTACAGGGGAGAAAAAAAACCTTGTCGCCATTTCAAGTTAAAACAAAGTATTTTTAGGTGCAGGCTGCAGAGAAGATGAGGGAGAACAAAGAATAGATCGGTTTGTGCGGCCGAGATCGTCATACGCCTCCCTCTCCCCTTTAGAAACCCACTGAAAGAAGAAATTACACCATGGAAGTTAATGAAGTCTCACAAGTTGATGAGGGGAAAATTGTGGCGAGGAGGGGTCAGCGCTTTCTCTTTAGCCTTTCCCTCTTCTGCGGAAAATGGCTGCGGTCAAGATCCATACTTTTAGAGGACGCCCGGCTCTCCGGCGCAGAGATGGAGTGAGAGGGATGAGGGGGAGAGCACCAAGATTAATGGCATTAAGTGGTAGCACTTGGCAATGTGGTAACATATCGTCTGTGTTCTCAATTTGGGGCTGATGGTTTCATAGACCTTGGCTGTGCACGGCGACTTTTAGCTGTGATTTAGTGGATTCGAATAATCCGCGTGGCTTTTCATCATCACAAGACCCGCGAGCCTCCACACAAAGACGAGCCCTATCAGGGGCCGCATTTATCAGAAAATATGATCAACATCTTTCAAACAGTTAAATCTTCCCTCGCTGCACTTCTTTATGGTTATCGTGCCGCTGAGCAAAAACTGAACTTTGTCCCGGAATTTCATTTATTCCCCTCTACCATTTTCCCTTTAGGCTAATGTCACTGCAAATTGAAGTGAAATGTTTTTTGGTATGTACAGGTTGACATTTTTAGAGTCTACCATGTGAATCCCGTTTCTAGATCATTGAAAACGGATGTGCATTTTATCTGACAGGAACATGCGTTGCGTAGAGGTAGACGTGCACTCAGAGATATGATCTAACGGATAATCTCCGCGCCTGCCTCTCTGGTGATTTGGACTGGTTCCGTATAATGCTTGACATTTTGATTTTACGTCTGACACACTTTGATTTATGCGAACAAAGTACAAGTGATGCAGTCTCCTCTCTGCGCAATCTGGTTTCCTGTAAAAACAGGAAGCCATTTTTGTTGGCGCCCTTGTCAAAGATGCAGGAAAAGCCTTTTTTTTTTTACCCCCAGCAATATCTTTACAACAAACATAACTTATACATTTAAGTTTTAAGCACTAGCCTGGATGAGTTCCCATATTAATCAGGTCACCACACACAGTTATAATAAACTCCAAAGCTCACCATTGGACAAGTGTAACAAAAAGTGGTCTGTTAGCATCACTCTTTATATTTCCTCCTATATGCACCATATGGGCAGTTGCCCAGGGCAACATTAGGAAGGAGGCTGCATGAGCAGAAGACTAAAATACATTCTTGGTCAATCAGCTCTTGAACAAGTTTTCTATTCCTTTATGTCTGTACAGTCAACGGAGACAGTGTTGTGGTGAGTAGGCTCCCTCCGCTAGCAGAATACGAAGACTAGGTTATGTGCTTCATACAGAACTACACTGCATTTTCTCCCAATCCATAATCTAGAATGTTTTCCTACAATTTGATTGGTTGTGGGCTAATTCAATAGTTATAGCTAGTTGGACACTACATGGGACCTTGCTGTTTGGTAGAAAGGCTTACCAGTCCAACCTTCAAAATCAGTAAAGCTGCAACAAACACTCCAGCTTGGTTTAGTATGACGCAAAGGATAGATATGTATAATTACACTTCTTTGATCTTGTTTCGCTTGCAAAGTTCCTGCCAGGAAACTCGTTGGAGTTTATGATGCTATGAATTGTTAAAGTTCTCAGGACATTTAAGCAAAAAAATATGGAGGCCTTGCCATGAAGTTGTGAATAGTTCACCATTGGATCAGCAGGAAATCGACACAAAATACCTCACCCGAACAACTATCAACCTTCTTCAATCACATTAGCCCCTATACTCTCTATATTATATGGAATGAGATGAAGAGACAGCAAAAAGATGGACGATCTAGAGATATTATGAAAAGAGTTTTGTCAAAGATCCCTCTTCAACCTTATGAAATGACTCAGAAGAAGCCTAAGTCATGTCCTGTTTCATGATTTCATATCGTCAAAAGTGATAGTGTCTTCTTTGTGGGAGTTTGTAAAGAAAGTAAAATGACAGCATTGGAAGAGAATAAAGCAACTTTTTTCTAAATGCTTTAATGGTTATGCTACTGCAATGAAAGATTCATTCATTTTAAGGCTTTTTACAAGGTTGCTTGAATTTTGTGATTGTGTGATATTAAAAAAGCCACAACACTTCTTATACCTTGCAGTTTAAAAAAAACATTAAATCTGTAAACAACTTAAAAAAAAACAATCGTTTTGTGACAGTACAGCCAACATAAAAAAACACACACAATATATAGCCTACTCAAACCTGCATTGGAATATTCCACATGTATAAGTTGTTTTGTAAAAAAAAAAAAACCCAACAAAAAAATAAATCCCACAGATTTAGTTTAACCAAATAAACTCCACTTCTCATCTCATGATCTGACTGGAATGTTAAGATCCATGTCTTAACCGGTCACAACAACGGCAGTGACTTCAGGCTATTTTTCCAACCTTTGGTTTTTGTAATAATCAGTCATTGTACTCTTCTCATACCAACAGCCAGGTGTGCCCCGCCGTCTTTTACACGGGGTCACACGCTGCGTCGAAGCCTCGCTTTCCTCCCCGCGCTCCGCAGGACCAGCCTTGTGATCAAGTCGAGCGGAGAGCCGACGAGAAGTCACTCAAGTCAACCTCTCTTGCCTCTAATGAGCAAAGTGTCCGGCGGAGGCCACATCCGAGACAGCGTGCAGTCTCTCCCCAACACGCACGCTAAAGTAAGTGGGTCCCGAGTGAACCACAAACACCTTCAGTGGGGATGAAACCGGAGGATTTCAAGCAAACTCCAATCTGCCTTTGAGTAACTTTAAAAGGTCTCACAGTGTTTGGATTGAAGATTGAAGAGAAAACTGATGTGTGTGTGTCTGTGTGTGTACGGTTTGAGAAAGGAATTGGCTTGTCCGACTAGGCGGGGAGCCGCCATCAAAATCTCCCCTGGTCTATCTCAGTCCCTCAGCCCTCTACTTGAGACCAAAAGCAGCGAAAAAAGCGATGGGATGTTAGATAACAAGAGGGGAAAAAGAAAAGACAAGGCGACACTGAGAATGGAAGATGGAAAGTGAGAGGAACAGCAGTGTGGAAGCCCCCTCAGCATGTATGCTGCCTCTCTCCCATCGTGTGGTGCGGCAGGACCAACCCTTCGCAGCCTATTCAAAGCGAGTGTGTGGTAGCTCAGGAGATTGGGTGTGTGTGTTTCTTCACAGATGTCCTTGAACAGAACCCCCTCGGCTCTGCGGATCCCTGCTGCCACTGGAGAACATTTGACAAGCAGCAGGCTCTTGTTAGAGCGCTGTCAAATTAAAGGTGTGTGTGTAAGGCTGAGGGTGTGTGTGTGTGTGTGTGTGTGTGTGTGTGCACCTTTCAGAGGCTCTATTCAGAGCCCTGTCAAATTAAAACTACCAAACAAACTGTGCGTGTCACACAGACAGGCCAGGTCCTGCCTGTGATGGCAGCGGTAGGCTCAGGGCTGCTTTGTCTGTGTTCATGTGTGTGCATAAGTGTAAGGAAAAAAAATAGAAGACTTTTCAGCAGGCTTCCTAGTTTTTAAATATATATATATATATATATATATATATGCATCCTTCACTTGTTTGCAAAAAACAAATACATACATTATTGTGGAGGCAGAATCTGAAGGGTTTTTGTGTTAAAGTAAAACACACGTGCACACAAAGTCGACCTCGGCGAACTGAAGGCTCCCTGTGGAAAATGTCGCCTTATTGCACAGCAGACATGGCGGCGCTTTTTCAAACGCGAGCAATCTGTTACTTTGCACGACTGAAAACAAATATGTTCGATTAATGCGAGTCTTTTTGCTTTAATTCAGAAACTAATGAAAAAAACCCCCAAAACACAACGCAGGATAGATGCGATGTACATCAAATGATGAATGAAGATTAAAATACGAGCGTCCACAGCGGGCAGGGGGGCCCCGACACAGATATATATGCAGGCGCTCTTTATCTACGGAGTCTGCATCATTTATAGGATGTCCAGCTGTGTGTGGGGTGTGTGCAGGGGCCTTTCACGGTGTCAGCGTCTGCAGTGGCTAAATATCAGCAAAAGGCAAATATTTCAAGTCGTTTGTGTTAGCCGTTTATCGTCTACGCTTTTGGGTTTTGTAGCTGCCGCTCATTGGGGTTAAGACGTCACATTAACAATAATTTATTTCATTTCATGTTTAGCTGTATGGCGCTTTGCAAAAGTGTCCACACACCCTCCACGTTCCCCCTTTTTGTCATGTTACAGCAATTCACTTAATGGACTTTTATGTTTTGAGATCGAAACAGCGGACAGTTGTGAAGAGGAGGGAAGAAGATACGAGTTTAACTGTCTTTTAATAAAGGGAGTCTAATTAATACTTTGTTGAATAACCTTTTGATCCAATTACAGACAAGTATTTGTTGTGTGGGACTCAGATTTGCCCAGATTGAACAGAAAATATTTGTGGATGTCAATTTAGCATAAACAGAGCAAAGTTAAAACACACATTTGTTAGAAATTGCAATCTGACAAAACGTGGAAAAGCTCAAGGGACATGATTACTTTTGCGAGGCACTTGTTTTATTCTCGTCTTTGCCTCTTTTCTGACAGAGATGTCATTTACACATGACTCCATTTAGCCTCACAATGATATAATCTTGATTATAAAAGGCTAGGAGAGGCTGCGTGGTGCTTTTCACCTCAGATGAGTCAAATAAATTGTATTGACAGGTGGCAGGCGGGTTCAGGCGATTTAGACATTTTGACAGAGGAACTGCACGGCTCGCATCGGGAGACGTATGATTAGCTCATTTCATCCGGAAGCAGGTGGTGACAACATGCCAGCTCCAGTCGAGATGTTTCAGACTTGTACATTTTTTACATCAATGTCAGCTCTTGAAGGTGCCAATAAGATGCCAGTGGACGCTTCGTTGTGTTGGTTCTGATCCATCAGGCAACAGACAGAGAATTAACTAAAGGCAACATGCAGGGACTTTAGTTTTAGTGTGGTGGTGTCTTTGTTCTTTGATAAAAGACTATGATGCATGACTGAGATTTTTGATCCAGGTAAAGACGTTCTGTTCATGTTCTGATGGAGCAGTGAATCTTCAGCTCTCATTCTCATTGACGGACATTTTCAATATTAATACTGTGCTACATTAATCATCTTCTTAATATTGCCTTTTGCAAATCCCCAACAGTGTTAAACTGAATGTATGCATGATATAAAAAAAAGCAAAACATCACTTTTTTCATGATGCTTTCACTGAGAGGTTGTGTTTATTTGTGTTCTGATCTGATTTGACCTTAGTTTAGTATCTTAGCAGTTCGGTTGACTTTTTTCCCCCTCCCTTTTCGATTGTGTTTTCGAGTTTCCTTGTCACTGTTGGGTTGGTATCTTGATTTATTCTTGTGTTCAGTTTCAAGTTTGGAAAATGTTATGGTTTCTGTGTCTATTTCTCTTACTACTTGGTCTTTTTGACATTCAGTTTCCCTCAGCTCTTCGAGCCTTACTTCTCGCGTCTGCACTGCGTCAGTTAATCATCCACACCTGGTTCTTGCTTATGCAATCATTCCAAAATGAATAAATCCTCTTACCTTTTCTTTTATCTTTGTCGAATCCATTCAGCCAAGCTCCTAGTGACCTTGGTTTTTCTTTTTTTGTTTGAGGTGTTTTTAATTGTCCGTAGTATCCCACATCACCAATTCAAGACATGAAATAAGCACTTGGTAGGTTTCAAGGAGTTCCTCTGCACAGATCTTCAATCAGTATTCTCAATTTTAGAAGTCAGTATAGGTAGAAACCAGACATGAGCTAGATCTGGTTTCTGGAGGCGTGTAAATAAGGGTAATATTACAAAGCCTGGAGGTCTACATCAGTATTACCAGCCCATTCCGAATGTATACTTTCCCAAACTAACATTCCTGCATTTCCAGAGGATGGCAGAAAAACGCACGTGCAACTTTTCCCTCCATTTACAAAATGTTATGATTTACACAGTCGCTGGAAGACTAATAACTTTAGAAGTTTTTTTTTCTTCCATTTCTCTTATCTTGTTGCAGGGAAACCGATTCATCTTAAAGAGTGATGAGGGGAGGTTGCTCTCTATGCAAAACGCATTAAAGCCAAATGAGGAGTCTATTAGTCAAATCTGCCTGATAATCCGTTTGCTAAAGGACCCTGGCTGCTAACTAAGTAGATTAAGATATGTCACTGCCACGGCGACCACCGTCGCAATCCTACACCTTTTTGAGTTTTTGCTCTCGAAAGAAATGCGTGCGCCCACAGATTTAAAATACAACACAACACAATGCAGGTTACTATGCGTTTTGTTCACACACGTGGAAAAAAAAAGAAAGTGTTGATCAATTACCTCTCCCGCACTGAAACAAACCACCGCAGAAGTGCACACGCATAGTTCACACCCCGGGCACTTATCTGCATACAGTGTCTCCCCGCCGGATTCACTTCATAGAATTAATTCTCTCCACTCCGCCCACTCTGTTGTGCACGTCTGAGAAGAATGCACTGGGGACCCATGAGGAGAGCGTGTTTGTATGAACGCGGACAATTCATCACGGCTTCATTAACATTCGAGGTGTTGCCTCCCTCTTACCGGCACGCGCTCCGCTGCGATGGCCCTGCAGTGATAATTACAAATAATTTATTCCTACTGGTTAATTAACCAATATCCTTTTGCACACAAGTCCTAAAAAAGAAAATGCGGAAGACATTTTGCGTAAGTACGCACACCCGAATCCACCGCTCCTGCTGTAATTGCTTCAACTTTGTTTTGTGCCACTGGAGCTGCAGGGTTTGTTTTTTTTTCATCCTCTAAAGTTGGTCTCTATGATGATCCTGTTCATGAAAAAAATTCATAAGTGTGCAGCCAGAGTGTGTCCACCGAGTGTCAGGATATGTAAAAGTTTTGGACTCCTTCCAAAATTATTAGTGGCCATTTAAATTCTGATAATTTCTTAAATCTAAAAACTCAGAAGAGGTGCAGCCAGGCTGAAAGATCAGAGGCTAATTAGACCAAATGTTTAGAGCAAGGTCACCAAAAGCAAGGAAAAGCTGACTTATATTTATATACTTGTAGTTTCTTGTGGGAAACCCATAAAAAGTAATTAAAAAAACCAAACAAATCTATTGGGTAACAGAAAAGATTCTAAAGCGGCATTCTAAAGTGCAAATGCTGCGATGTTGCGGAGAACGCCTTCAGAAATGTTCATTACTGTAAAGCAGCTGTAGAAATCGCGTTAAATACATTCTTCTTTCACAGCACTGGAGTGAAGTTTATACACATTTACCATGGGGTTACATGTTTGTTTGTTGTTTTGCACTTCTCTTTCCCACGATGAGTCAATGTGCAACATCAAAGAGTTGAGAAGTTTGAATTGATTTTATATTTTGTCAAAACTAGGAAGTCAGAAATGAGTCCAAAATTGATACATAAATCTTTGCTTAATGTCCATGCTGCTTTTCACTCACACATCATTCCATTCATAGTTTTCGTTGGCGTTCTGGATGGATATTTGCCCGTTGTTCTTTGCAAATTTGTAGGAAGGTATTTAAATTTTTCTAAGTGTAGGGACATTCTGGAAGCTTAAATACCACTTTCTTTATTCATCCCAAAACTACTTTGGATTTGTTTTAGCCTGTTAACACCAGCCCCTTGTTTTTGGTTTGCTTTGTACAGAGAGGTTCTGGACCCTGGACTGTTGAAAAACGATTGCTTCCTGCAGGGGTGGACTCTGTTGAAGTCTTAAATTGCTAACCTTTGTCTTTCACTTATGTAGTGTGCCTACAATTCTACAATTTGACTTTGTGTATAACTTCTCCTTCTGTTCATTGAACAGATTAAATTGAAATTCTACCGGACAAATCCTCTTCGATGGGAGGCAGCCCAGATGGAGCACTGAAGAGAGATTAGAATCAAGGGGAATTGCATAGGAAAGGCGATGGCCAGGCTGGATCTGCTTGGGATCAGTCTGTTTTTGGAAACTAGCTAGATCCATTTCTCCACAATCATCTTCTTGTCTTGAGGTTAGACCTCCTCCTTCAGTGTTCCATCGACCTCAGAGAATTATCCAGTAAAACCAGGATTATGCTTGACACAAGTTTGTAAAGTTTTTCTCCCCCCTAAACATATTTCTTGTCATTGTGACCTAAATCTTTGTCTATTCTGACCATAAAACTTTACTGTATAAGGTATTTCGCTTCTCTATGCGTACAGCTGTAACATCCATCAACACTCCAAGGGGGTTAGCTTCGAATGCAGAGACTGCTTCTTTTTAGGTTAGCATCCTCTGCTACGTTATTTGTTTGCCTTTTTAGCTGCAAACTCTGCGCCGATAATCTGGGTTTCCAAAAGTCTCAGTGCATCATCAGTCACGAGCAATTTCTTGGAATGTGATGCAGGTGAAAAATATTCTTATTGTCTTTCAAAGCCACAAGCAATTACCTAGGATAAGTTATTCTGGGCAGGACGTGCCCTGTTGGTGTGAAGGCGAGCTGTAGACAGTTGATGGCCCAGGGCAGACATCAATGTCCACATCGCTTCAGACCTTGGAGCTGGTTGACCTGTGCTGGGCCTGTCTTGTTTCCAGCGGCCGTTTGTTACTAATTAATGGACTGGAGCCCATTCTCCAGCGCTGAGTGCAACACAAACCGCATGCATTAAACATGACCCTGCCTTAATCTGCTGCCACCCCACGGAAGACAAAAAAGATTTGAGGCGGAGAGCAGGGGACAACCGAGGAGCCGGCGAAGCACCTGGGACATTTCCGAAGGGCCGAGAAAAAGCATTTGGTCCTTTGATTAACCCTAAAACATAGGCTTGGTTTGGCGCAGGAAGGACACACAGAAGCGAAGTCAACAGAAAGGGCGTTTTGTTAAGCTTACATGTGTGCACTGTGCTGCTAGAGCCCTAATTGTTTGCTCTAGGATACCTCAGAGAACATTAAAGTGCTAAAAGCAGTGGGGGGAGCAGTCAGCCGTGAAGCCATTCCCAGCTTTCTATCACAACTGTTGTATGTGTTTTATCTGACATGAAAACACTTAGTGTAGCTGAAAAGAGCCTTCCGAAAGGCTCGACTCGTCCTTCAGGACCGAAAGCGTCCTTGGTGGCCGTCACAACGCGCGCATAAACACACGGAGGCACGCGCGCACACAGTTTAACACACATTAATGCATAAATTGCCATTATCTGAGCTGCTACCGATGGCAGGAGCGCCCTCACCAAGATCACCTCGGCTGACAAAAGTTAATTTGCACTAATGATGTTTTACTCCTCTCATTACCTTAAATCATCTCCTTCCTTCCTCCGCCCTCCCCTCTCGAAGCAAAGAGAGAGAGACACAAATGGAAAGGTGCAGAAAGAGTCTCGTCCAAAGAGGACCTCGGAGAGACCGAGCCAAAGTAGGATAAGTAAGGCACAGTGAAACGCGCAGTGCTAAAGGAGCAGTCAGCAGTTTGTAATTGTAAATGGTTGTCTCCTAAACAGCTCCTCTCCCACCTACTGTTAAATATTTTACACTCTTCTTTAATTTTCAGAGCCGTTCCAGTTCGCACTTGATGGGGGCCCCTGCATGCTCCTAAGTGTCTTAACTGTACAGCCTGCCACACTTGTATTTATGTTGTTGGCTTAAGTGGTGGACTTTGTAATGATAACAGAGTCTAAGCCTAACAAGTGGAGAGTGTTTAATGTGTAAATGAGCTTTTTTACTATCCAAGTTTGAGTACTATAGTTTTTATGAGGGGATTAAAGTCATGGCTGTTGGTTGTGTTTTGCCAAACTTCCTCCACCTCACAGTTGTCATCCCTACTTTTCGCCCATTGCGTAGAAAGTGGAATCACAATGACATGAATGCGGCGTTTTAAATTTGGCCTCTTCGAACGGTAGAGGTGTGTACTGACATATTCAGTGACATTAATTTTCTTCTATTAGCAAGAAGTTAATCTGTTAATGTTTTTCTCACTAAAAATTATTAAATGGCAGTATTATGTAAAACAAATCCACTTTTTAAAAAAAAAAAATTAACATTTTGTTTTAATGTTTTTCTGTCACCAAAAACAAATAACTGGAGTATTGCGTTGATTTTTTTTATGCATGTTTGAGCAATCCTTGAATTCGGTCTAACACTGGTGGGAGAAATGGCTCGTGGTCTTTTGCTAAAAACAAAATATAAATTCTACAACTGCTAAAATCTGACTTTACTCCATGTTTGCTTACATTTCCTGAAGAAGGAAGCTGCGCTCCTGTCTGTTTAGAAGGTTTTAGTGTCGCTTCCTTCAATAGTTGTTGGTGTAATGCCACCACAGACGAGGGAGTAAGCAAGTTTTTCAAAGGGTTTGGTTCATTTGACAGTGCAGCGTGAAAGCGAACAGCACCAGCCGAAAACAAATTTTTCAACTTTGATCCCCAATTGAGCCAAATCTACCGGACTATCAGGTGTAAAACACCTGTTGAACAACCCCATTCACTCCAGTTAGGCGGAAATTCTTCTTCATGTCACCCTACACCTACTTTCTGCTTAAACTCGCAAAGTATTCTTCCTGAGTCTATACCTTTGATGCATGTTTCTATTGGACAGCTTCACAGATGAAAAAAACTGCCCCATTGTCTCAAGCCTGTAAGAAAAAAACGAGATTAGCCTTCAGGACTATTGGAAGCCCCTATGTAAAGTGTTTGAACATCTCTTCCGCTGTAAAACCTCACTCTCCAGAGTTTTCAGGCAGGGAGCTTGCGTCAAAGTTATGTGCCTCTGACCCTTCCCTCACATCAACTCTGAAACCTCGCAGTCATTAGCAGCCAATTGATGAGGGGAGACGGTATTAGTCTGAAAACATTTTCAGCTCATCCTGAGAAGGAGCCATTTTTACAATTGGTTTAAGGGGTTATGAATGTGCGCACGTTCTGTTTGAAATAGGCAATGCTCATTTTTTATCTGTAATTGTTTCTGGAGGAGGCTTTTAGTGAGAGATGGCTTAGGATTGTACCAGGGTCTTTCCTGTGTCTTTATTGCAGAAACGCAGCTCTTTGCCGTTTTTTTGTTGTTTTGAAGGACGAACCTGGCATTACGTTGAGAATTAACAGACGTGAAGCAATTAAGCTTTTCATGGCTGATTCTGATTTCTGCTAAGCTGCAGATTTGATTATTCTTTTCTTCTCACAATGATGAAACGGAATAAGAAAAATTGTTCTGCAGGTTCTTGGATAGAGGTGGTAATATTGATTCCAACAGAAAATGAAGGTACAGTGGGACTATGCAGATTTGTGCGTCACACATTTTTCCCTATAATCCATGTAGGAGGAATTAGATTCTTATAGAATTATAACCTTAAGTGAACTACATGCAGTATTTGTACAATACTTGTAAGACAAGTGAATTGCCAAGATTTTTTGGGCATCATTTGAAACAACAAAGCAACATTTAGTCTTACTAAAATTACATAACTTATTGAATATTGCAATAAATTAAATACCATATTTTTAAGATTTAAATTTTAATTTATAGGCAGTGGAAAAATAACTTTTTAAAAATATCAAGGGTTTATTGCATAGGATATTCTAGCTTATTTATTTTATCTCAACCCAACAAACTGAAATTAGCTGGATAATTGGTTGGGCCATTTGCTCAAGTAGCAAGCCCGGAGTTAGCTGCTAAATAGACATGCTGCTCATAGTTTGGCAACTTTAATTTTGAAGCGATGACACTTTAAAATGATTGGTGACACAATCATTAAATAAATTTCACAAGTAGGACAGGGCTTTGTGTTCGATCTGTCTTTAAAGCTGGAACTTGGATCTTCAACTGATGCCAAATCTGAGTAGATTGTGCTTCAGCTGCACGCTGGAAAACCAGTGGTTTTCGCTAAATGCTACTACGCTAACTACAGCTAGCATTACGGGACAATAACAATTGTATCTGTTGAAAACCTAAAAGGACTTTCTCAATAGTGAACATCACACAGCAATATGTGTGGTATCACTTAAAACATATACAGTAGAGAAATCAGTCAGAAAAACTGATATAAATACTAAGACGCAAAACATTTCACTGTTTTGTGTTCACGGCGGCCATATTGGATCTCTGTCTGAATTCAGACGTCAAGGAGTGTCTCCAGACTTACAAATCCAATTTCTGAGTATGAATTGAATGCATCATCACTTTACATAAAACCAGTTACCTGGGCGACTGTGGCTCTATGGTAGAATAGTCGTCTTGCGATCGGAAGGTTGTAGGTTCGATTCCAGCTTCCTCCTGCCACATGTCGATGCCTCTGGGCAAGGCACTTAACCCCAAATTGCCTACCGATCTGCATATCAGTGTATAAATGTGTGTGTGTTTGTGAGTGCGACTGGGTGAATGTGACTCTAGTGTAAAGCACTTTGAGTGGTCAAAAATGACTGGAAAAGCGCTATATAAGTTCAGTCCATTTACACTTTCTCATCTCAATAAAAACATCACTTTGCTCAACCTCATTACTGGTTATTGGTCAATTTCAGAGGTTTTTCTTAAACTTGACAAACTGAACCAAATCACATGTACTATACAGTGACGTGTTAAGACATAGGTAGACACAATTGTTAATGCATCGTTAACTGATAAATGTCCTACTTTTACAAAAGAATATTGCAATACAGTCCTGAATAAAACTTAATATTTTTTACACATAAATAATATTTCTCCTAAATTTCATCACCATCATTATTGATGATGCTCACAGCTCCAAGAAAAAAACCAAAAGGCTTTGAAGAGGTTTGTTCTTTGTTGTCTGCACATATTGGTTTCATCTTCATCATCATTCTGTCAGTAGCCAAAAGCACAACGGATGTCAACCTGAATACCAAGCTCTCTCTTAACATATCTGCCACAAGCCTATATTCAGGACCACACACACGAGCACAGACAGATACGTACATGACCAGTGTAAGGTGGCAAGCGTGTTGGGTGAGTGATGATCAGTAGATATGAAGGGGAAAAGGGATCAGGAACTGGCTTTCATGATGGATCAAAGGGTTACATGACAACCAGGCGAGGACTTCCTGCTTGACAGGAGCGCTGCTCAAATGGACAGCGCGACATATCACGGATTGTGTGTATGCGTGTGTCTGTGTGTGTATGACTGTATAAAGAGAAAGACATCTTTCCCCAAAACAGGCAGTGTCCAGTATCCAATGGAATGTCTTTTCCTCATGCCATGTTCTGCCATCTCTGTGTGTCTTCATCTTCATCTCTTCTCTCCCCGTGTCTCCAAGTCGACGATGTGCCTGAAACATCCAAGGAGATTTTGAAATGAGGGATTTCACTCGGTTCCTTCAGAGGCACTACTGATCAACTGTGCAGCCGTTATGGGGGGGGGGGGGGGGGGGGGGGTAAAAATCTCACATTTCAATTCTGCAGAAGATATATCGACGGTATTTTTTTGTGGGTGATCTGGAAAAACACCACAGCTATCGACGCCCATCTCCTCGATTATATCCTCACACCCAGACGTCAATGGCATAGAATCACGTGCACCAAATGTAATAAAAGTAATTTAGTGCCGAGGCAAATTCCATAGCTCTGGGCCTCCATCCCATGTTAAACAGCCAGCTGACCTTTCGCGTCTGATTTCATAAAGAGGGACACAATCTGATTATGCTTGGACAGGAAAGGTCAAACGCACTGGCAGTTGTAGCGAATATGGGGCCACTAGCTGGCCACAGTCGTGCAGAATGGCTGTTTGAGCTGTCGCCCCGTGCATGCCTCAGTGTGTGTGTGTGAATGGGTGGGGGAAGCTATGGTTGTTACCCTCCATGGCCTCTTGAGCCCTCAGCAAAAAGGCCAGCATATCTGACATGGGTGGCGCGCTCCCTTTTTAAGTCGCAGTGACCGGACTCACTGACACATACACACACACACAAACATAGAACACACTAAGTGGTATCGCACACCACCTTTACTGATAGTATCTGAAACCTAAGTGAGCCTTGAAGTGAAATGCCTGTTTGTGGTGGTTTTTTTCCCCCCTCTGTGCTTTTACTCTCTCTTTTTTCCCCTTTTGACTACTGGTCAATGTGAATGTCACAGCACATTGTGAAGGTATAAGCTTTACCTATTACTTGAGTCTCTGTTGTCAAGGCTTTGATGGTGTCCATGGATCGCCTGAGTTTCATTGAGAGTTTTTTTCTTCATTCCAGGTAAAGAAGCCTTCTGAATTTCTGCCTTTAACAGACATTGCAAGTTTAATACATCTCTTTTCTAGTTTCTATAAATGTCTTTTGTTATTGTTGTAAAGACCTTCCGGGCCACTACGGTCTTCTGGTTCCGCTCTGTGTTCCCAGAACCAAAGATGGAGAAGCAGCATTTAGCTTCTATGCATCACAAATCTAGAACAAACTTCCAGAAAACTGCGAAAGAGTTGAAACACTGAGTTCCTTTAAATAAAGGCTAAAAGCCCACCAGTTTAGAGCTACCTTTCAGTGGTAGGAAATGGAACATGGATCAACATATTTGATTTATATCTGCTCGATCTTGATATGGTTTTTGACAAAATGTACTGTTTATTGCTTGTTTCATAATTGATTACTGTATCTTTGTATGTACTTTCTGAGGCATTGTCTTCATGTTTTCATGCATATTTAATTTAATTTATTTTTGACTCAAAGTCAGTTTACAAATTGTACAATGTAATCAGTTAAGTCAAATTGTCTATTAATAATCTGACAGTCTTGTAAACTCCAGCACATTGTGTCTGCAAGAGTGCCATGGCAGTTACTCAACGCAAGTATCTACACAACGGTTCTGCTCAGAAGACACCAAAAACTCTGAACCTTTCACGCTGCACACCACCCATATCATGAAGCATGGTGGTGCGAGTATCATGCAGTGGAGATGCTCCTACTTTACAGGAAAGCTCTCGCACACCAAAAGACAACAGAACAATAGTATTTTTTTTATTTGCAAGCCCGGCATACTTGTGCTAGAGAAAATGCATGGTACTTTCTGTCTTCTGTATCATTACGTATGTGTGTTTGTGCATGGGCACGCGTGGGTCAACTCGGGTCTTTCTTCACAGTAGACGCTCTTGGTAGGAGAGCTGTCATCTGGTTTACAAGGCGCCCATTAAGGAGCTAGCATGCATAGCGCTGATTGAATGCAGTGCTGCCGGTGTGCGCTTTAGTTAGTCTGTCAGAGAAATGTCTGTATGCGCTTCCCCAGACATCTTTACCTTTGTTTGTGGGCGTGTGCGTGCGTGTGTGTGTGCAAAAATAATCACAGAGAAAGTGAAGAAATTTGCCTGGGAGACTGTGTGTGTGTGTGTGGGTGAGAATTTTAATGCACCGTTGTACAAATGTACATAGTGTGCCACGTGCGTGTCATGGTTAATGTTGATTATGTCGGGGCACAGTGAGGCGCTGACAGTGCCACGTCTGCCGAGTGACGGAGATGATGTTAACAAGCACAGGGAGGCGGTCACCACCCCTCTGTTTACAATATGTGCTAAAGCTGTCGAGACCATAACTACCGCGCACCGATTGTGTGTGCCTGTTTGTGTGCGTGCGTGCGCGCGCGTGTGTGTACTAAAACCTCCTTGTCCTCCACCTCTTTGTTGTCACACTCCTCATCTCCGAGGTGCTGCAGAGCCTGGTACTCTAGCTGAGAGGGACAGAAGCCTTTTTCACTGAAGATGTCTACGAGCCTGCACGCCGGAGCAACAGCCAAACAAGACACGCAACATAATTTAACCTCTAAAAATGTTGATCGCAACCTTATATGGGTATTTTCCACACGTTTTATTTCACCTAGCTTCATTTGGGAAGGCAGGTGAAAGATAAACTCGATATTTGTAAAAATTGATAATAAAAAACCCACATTCAATTCATCACGATAATAGCATAATGGCGGGCAATTCTGGCTTGTCGTCCCTTCTATATTTTGCAATTTGAGTCGTTGTTAATGTGAAACAGCGAGATACGAGGTCTTTAATGGGCCCAAGTTAAAAGCTTGGCTCTTGTAAAGCACCAGAAGTTAAAAGCTTACACAGAGTTATCATAATAGGCCACGCTCAACGTCAGCCAAGTCGTCTTTTTGAAGCAGGCCTAATTTCCCATGATGATGATGATGATCAGCCGGACAACATGCTCAGAAACAATTAACGCTGGTCGCTGAAGTGGACACTTTCCCCAAGTCAGCCATTGAGGGCCAGGGCATAAATAAGTCCCCTTGTCAGCCATTGCCAAGCGACAGCTAATGATTCTCATTAATATGCAAAATAGCAGCCATATTTCTCTGCTGTGTGTGTGTGAGTATGTGTGTGTCCTTTCGCATTTTGCGTGCTTGTTCTGGCCAGTGCAAAGTGACCAGCTCAAGAAAATTTCTAATTGCAAGTCAATTATGTCATTGAGCCCATTTAGATGTTCATTTGTATGCAAATGTGAAGTGAGGAGAGGGACACTAGCATCATACAACATGGAGGGCAGAAATACTGAACACTTACCCTGGCACAGAGCTTTAAGACTCTGTATGGTGTGATTTGTCCCTACTTTAGCAGTAAGGAATCGAGAAACTTCGGGAAAAGTACTATGCATAACGCTAGAGAACTGAAAGTAACATCTTAGTTTCAACAATCTAAAGCAAACCCCAGGATTTTACACCAATCTAATCTAACCAAATAAGTCACTTATTTATAGATTTATTTTAAAGTTACTCAAAAATATTATTACGTTATTGGAGTCTTTGCCGTCAAGCAGATGAACAATAGATGTTTCTGGACAATCGATGTTCTTCCCTCATCACACTGGTGCAGTTTTGATTCTAATCACTAGATGTTGCTAATATGCAGCCAAATACATCTTTGATACATATGGAATATGTGTCAATATCTACCTACTCTGCAATAAGACCAGAAGCAGTTTGAGGCAAATCTGTGACAATAGTCCACCCGGGTGGTCAACCATTTTGCAATGGTGTACTTATGTTGAGGTGCTGTATTAAAAAATGCGTTTCATGTCAACTTCTAAGTAGATAATATTAAAAAGAACTTCTAATTTCATTTTATGATGGAAAAAGTTTTCTTAATACACCAGTATACTGACTTACAGTTGTTTATGCCTGCCGCACTATATTAAAAACGAGCTTCATGGAATGCTTAAAGTAGTTTTATGTCACATGAAACTATGAAAGCTTATTGTTAGATTTATTTTTTTGGAATTTTTTTTAATCAACAGATTTTCTCCAGTTTGGAAAAGGTTTAGGAGGATCAGGAGGCTGAAATTATAGTTCAACATTATTGTAAACCAGAAAAAGTATCGCATCCATTCAAATTAACTTGGATCACAGGGAAAGGATGCGGGTCGGCACTAATGCCATGGATTTTTATCTTGCAATAAAGCAAAATTCAAAAGTTTCTCTGGCTCTTACAGACGCTGTGGGGTCAAGTTGTAAAAACTCAGAGCTCATCATTTCATCAAGCTATCATCCTGAAAATATGTTCCTGTTGTCTGGAGAAGTGGGCCAGGCCCAGTAAATGATTTCCAGATCCATCATCCTGCTGTGATCTCATCCGAGGTGTGAACACATCAATACGAAGAAATGAAAGAGTAAAGGACGACAACAGGAGACATTAGAAGAGTGTTGCGCGGGGGGGGGGAGCAAATAGTTTAACAAAAACAGAACGCAATACATGTCTGCTGCTTTATATTTATTTCTAACTTTGGTAACTTTTTATTTTTTTCTACTATGCTAACATGTCGCGTACAGGCAGCTGCATGTTTGATCCTGTGTGTTCTCGCTGTCGTCAATTCGTCAATGGGAGTAGAGTATCCTGGTGACATTGGGCAGTCATTACCCAAGCCTTCCGCAGTTAATGAACGACTGGTCCGCAGCATTCCAGCTAAATTCATTATCACTGGGTTCGACTTGATGATGCAGATTAATAATCGGTTTGTCACCTAGATATTTTGCATGATTAATGTGTGTATCGATTAAGAAGAGAAGGGCGGCGGTGGTGTGTACCAGCAGCAGAGTACAGGAAGTCAATGATTGGTCCGCGAAAAGACTGATTGGAACAGCAGAGAGAAAATCACTGAGGGCTAACTTAATCAAAGTTGTGGTTTGGGTCTTAGCAAAGATTTCTCTTATGTACTCTCTTTTTTTCCTACATAGATTTTTTAAAAATGTCATCTTCGAAAAGACGTTGATTAATTAAGTCATCTCACAGTGGTTTTATATAAAAAAAAAAGTGTTATCTGCAAAAATGTTGAGATATTCTAATATTAACACTTGTATTGCTAGTTATATACAAATTGGTCCTAATGACGTTGCTCTCAAATCTATTAAAATAAAGCAAAGTGCTTTTAGAGAAGTTTTGTATTTGATTAGGGTCATCAGAAACGTTGTGTCCCTCTCAGCTCAGTGGCAGGTAGCAGCCGTCTCCTCAAAGGAAGGTCTTTCTTGTATAAATATATATCAAGGAAAATCTACTTTCTGTTTCTGTCTCTTTATACACAGAAACAGATGTGTTGTTCTCCATTACCCAAACTTAAGTTCACTGCTAGAAATCAACCATGTACTGCGTTTATAGATAAACCGTTTACAATGGAAGATCTTGCATGTCTATAGACTGACTGAGTGAATGCATAAATTAAGCAGACTTGTTCAGTCCAAAGTGTGGTTTGTGACTAAGTAAGGATTGATGTACTCCCATTTTTCTCCATAGTTACAATAAAGCACAGTACAGTATAGTCTTGTTGAACTTGACCTATGTAGCGGAATTTACTTCAAAGTAGGCGTATTACCTTAGGGTTTAATCACACAAGAAACCACAATATCATTTGCAAAAAGGCTGATCCTTTAAGGGATTAATCACAGCCCTTGTTTTTAATCAATATATTATTTACAGATTGGCCTTAATATTGTGCTAATTTCAAAAGCATTGAGAAGTATTTGTTTAGCTTTGCATCGTCCTATCATGATTTTAAGCCACTCATTTAAAAGAAAAAAAAAAAATCATAGCAGATCAAATTAATAAACTGATATGCAAATGAGAGAAAATCCACTAAAGACATCACTTTTTAAACTGTCTCCTTGTTTTCCTGTTTGGTATTCTGAGCCCTTACAGCTGACTCTTGGTAGACACATGCTGATGCCCATCTACTGAGCTCAGATTCAGTGCTATTGATCAGCCATGTACTGGATATATAGATCCACCAAGTTTATAGACAACTCATTTATTATGGTAGATCTTTATCCATGTCTATAGATTTACTGTGTGAAGGTATAGATTGAGCAAGGACTAGTTTATGGCACATTATCTTTATTTTTTTTTTTTTACCAAGATATAAATAAGCTGCCTAAACAGCAGCTCTGTTTATCTAGTTAGGCCCGAGCAGCAAAGCGCTGCGAAGGCCTATTGTTTCTGTACTGTTTCTTATTATTAGGCCCGAGCAGCAAAGCGCTGCGAAGGCCTATTGTTTTCATACTGTTTATTATTCTTATTATTCTTCCACCCAAATGAATTGCCTTTTTGGGGGCTTTATCATATTCAAAAACTCACCAAACTTGGCGGTCGCATAAAACGAGTTTTAAATTTAAGTACTGTAAGGTCGTCGCAAAAATCGCAAAAAAAATTGCTCAACGGCAGCAACTAGCAATTTTCAAAAGACCCATTGCTATTCACTTACTTCATCGTAGAGACTTGAAATTCGGTACAGTTGTAGGGCTCACTAAGACGCTCAGAATTTACAAGTAATGTCATAGTGCAACTATCACAGAAAGTCGGCCATGTTGGATTGAAGGTCCATTTCGGACCCTATTTTGGCCGTTTACAGCCTTCGTATTTGATCGAACTCCTCCTAGGGATTTCGATTGATCGGCTTCAAACTCGGTCAGTCTGATCATAAGGCATGTCTGATTTAAAGTTATCAAATTGGTGAGTTTTGGAGCATGTTGAAGGGGGGTTAGCAGGGGTCAAAGTTCACCTACACGCCAGGAAACAAAAACCTCTTATATTTCCTATACAAAAACACATAGAGGGACCAAACTTTCAGTGATTGATCGTCATCGGGTGTCCTATAATACCCTGCAGTGAAATTTTTTTTTTACGTAGGCCACGCCCCCTGAGAGCAGGAAGTGTAATGTTTTACTGTGAACGGTCGCTATCTTAGCCCTTTGACCTAATCAACATGAAACTGTGTCCAGAGACAGAAGACATGTTGGTGTGTTGTGGATTCCAACCCCGACCGGCTGCGATGAAGCAGGTGGGCGTGGCGGCGTTGCGAACGCCATCGAATTTCGTTTGGCTCTGAATTCCACAGTTTCGGGGTGAGCTGCTCCAAACTCACTAGGATGGATCCTTATACACCCGCCAACAGGAATCCATAGCGAAATTTGGTGGGCGTGGCCTAATTTCTCTACATCTCCCCCTAGAATATTTAGAAAAATCAGCCCCAAGCCATGCTTAATCCTAGAATTACGAAACTTGGTACACATGTGTATCTTGTCAGGACGTACAAAAAAGTCTCTTGGAGCCATGCTCTAAACCCAACAGGAAGTCGGCCATTTTGGATTGAAGGTCCATTTTGGACCTCGAGTTTGACATTTACAGCCTTTGCATTTGATCGAACTCCTCCTAGGGATTTCGATTGATCGGCTTCAAACTCGGTCAGTCTGATCATAAGGCATGTCTGATTTAAAGTTATCAAATTGGTGACTGTATGAGCTTGCTGAAGGGGGGTTACCAGGGGTCAAAGTTCAGCTACTCGCCATGAAACACGAAACTCTTATATTTCCTATACAAAAACACAGAGAGGGACCAAACTTTCATTGATTGATCGTCATCGGGTGTCCTAAAATACCCTGTGGTGAAATTATTTTTTTAAGTAGGCCACGCCCCCTGAGAACAGGAAGTGTCATGTTTTACTGTGAACGGTCGCTATCTTAGCCCTTTGACCTAATCAACATGAAACTGTGTCCAGAGACAGAAGACATGTTGGTGTGTTGTGGATTAAAGCCTTGACCAGCTGCGATGAAGCAGCTGGGTGTGGCGGCGTGGCGAAGTGACCTGTAACGCCGATGCCATACGTTTGCTTCTAGATTCCACATGTTTCGACCGAGCTGCACCAAACTTGGCCTGACTCATCCTGGTGTGATACCTGACAATGCTATGTCATCATATTATGACGTCATCTAAGCCCCGCCCCCTCAGAATGAATTAGAGAGATCTTCTGTGTAATTACATAATAAACAGTCCATGTTCGTTGTTTGTAGGGCAATGCTGCCCTCTGCTGCCCACTGAAATAGTTTCATTATTTCAGTAATTCGACACCAGAGGGCAGCATTGCCCTACGGAATGACAGTTCACTGTTGTAATGGAGGAAAAAATTAAATAATTTGTAATTCTAACACAAAAACTCACAGAGACACCAAACGTTCAGTGATTGATCATAATCGAGTGTCCAATAATATCCAATGGTCAAATGATGACATCACTTAGGCCACGCCCCCTGAGAACAGGAAGTGTCATGTTTTACTGTGAACGGTCGCTATCTTAGCCCTTTGACATAATCAATATTAAACTGTGTCCAGAGACAGAAGACATGTTGGTGTGTTGAGGATTCAAGCCCTGACTGGCTGCGATGAAGGAGCTGGCTGTGGCGGCGTGGCGAAGTGACCTGTAAGGCCGATGCCATACGTTTGCTTCTAGATTCCACATATTTCGACCGAGCTGCACCAAACTTGGCCTGACTCATCCTGGTGTGATGCCTGACAATGCTATGTCATCATATTATGACGTCATCTAAGCCCCGCCCCCTCAGAATGAATTAGAGAGATCTTCTGTGTAATTACATAATAAACAGTCCATGTTCGTTGTTTGTAGGGCAATGCTGCCCTCTGCTGCCCACTGAAATAGTTTCATTATTTCAGTAATTCGACACCAGAGGGCAGCATTGCCCTACGGAATGAAAGTTCAATGTTGTAATGGAGGAAAAAATTAAATAATTAGTAATTCTAACACAAAAACTCACAGAGACACCAAACGTTCAGTGATTGATCATAATCGAGTGTCCAATAATATCCAATGGTCAAATGATGACATCACTTAGGCCCCGCCCCCTCGGAACAGGAAGTGCTATTTTTTTACTTGGAAAGCTCTGTTTATGGCTCTCTTGACCTAATCAAGATGATTCGGATGATAAACTCTGTCAATGCTCGCTGCTGGCTGAACCGTGTGGGCGTGGCCAAATGGCGAATATCAGTCCCTCGCCATATACATACGTTTGGCTCTTATTCAGGCATAGATCATCCGATTGGCGCCAAACTGGATATGTATGACCTTTGTTCACCTCTAAAGAGCCCGACGGGTTTGAAATGTAATTTGGCTCCACTGCGCCCCCTAAGTTAATACATGGGCTGTATCTCCTCGACGCATCGACCGATCTGCACCAGATTTTTTGACAGTCGTCGGGGAGCGCTGCCGAACGCATTCACGCGTGTCGCCTGGTGGATGGGTGTGGAAAATGCGCGACAGCTTCTGCGGTGGCTAGCGGGCGGCGGTGCTGGAAACTGCGGCGGAGCTTCTGCGGTGGGGAGTTGGCTGCGGCTCTGGAAATCGTGCGAGAGCTTCTGCGGTGGCTGGAACCCCCGCGGTGGCCAATAGGCCGGAGCGGCGCTTGCTGCGAGGGCCGCCCGAGGCTGCTTGCAGCTTTAATTATTATTACGATTCTGCCCCCCCAAAGAGGCGCCTTTTTGGGGGCTTTATCATATTCAAAAACTCACCAAATTTGGCGGTGGCGACTAGAAAATTTAAAAATTTTGAATTTTAAGGTTGTCGCAAAAATCGCAAAAAAAATTGCTGAACGGCGGCAACTAGCAATTTTCTGTTGACACAATGGTATGAACGTACTTCATCGTAGAGACATGAAATTTGGTACACATGTAGAGCTCCCCAAAAGACTCAGAACTTACATTTAATGTTATAAGCCAACTATCACAGGAAGTCGGCCATTTTGTATTGAACGTCCATTTTTTACCTCGATTTTGACGTTTACAGCCTTCGTATTTGATCGAACTCCTCCTAGGGATTTCGATTGATCGACTTCAAACTCGGTCAGTCTGATCATAAGGCATGTTTGATTTAAAGTTATCAAATTGGTGAGTTTTGGAGCATGTTGAAGGGGGGTTAGCAGGGGTCAAAGTTCACCTACTCGCCATGAAACACGAAACTCTTATATTTCCTATACAAAAACACATAGAGGGACCAAACTTTCAGTGATTGATCGTCATCGGGTGCCCTACAATACCCTATGGTCAAATGATGACATCACTTAGGCCACGCCCCCTGAGAACAGGAAGTGTCATGTTTTACTGTGAACGGTCGCTATCTTAGCCCTTTGACCTCATCAATATGAAACTGTGTCCAGAGACAGAAGACATGTTGGTGTGTTGAGGATTCCAACCCTGACCGGCTTTGACATAGCAGCTGGGCGTGGCGGCGTGGCGAAGTGACCTGTAACGCCGTTGCCATACGTTTGGCTCTGAATTCCACAATTTCGGGCCCAGCTGCTCCAAACTCACTAGGTTGGATCCTTATCCACTCACCGACAGGAATTCATAACAAAATTTGGTGGGCGTGGCCTAATTTCTCTATAGCGACCCCTAGAGTATTTTAAATGAACAGCCCCAAGCCATGCTTAAACCTAGAATTACGAAACTTGGTACACATGTGTATCTTGTCGGGACGTACAAAAAAGTCTCTTAGAGCCATGCTCTAAACCCAACAGGAAGTCGGCCATTTTAGATTGAATTTCATTTGACCTCGATTTTGACGTTTACAGCATTCGTATTTGATCGAACTCCTCCTAGGGATTTCGATTGATCGGCTTCAAACTCGGTCAGTCTGATCATAAGGCATGTCTGATTTAAAGTTATCAAATTGGTGACTGTATGAGCTTGCTGAAGGGGGGTTACCAGGGGTCAAAGTTCACCTACTCGCCATGAAACACGAAACTCTTATATATCCTGCACAGAAACTCACAGAGACACCAAATTTTCAGTTATTGATCAACAATAGGTGTCCTAAAATACCCTGTGGTGAAATTATGACATCGCTTAGGCCACGCCCCCTGAGAACAGGAAGTGTCATGTTTTACTGTGAACGGTCGCTATCTTAGCCCTTTGACCTAATCAACATGAAACTGTGTCCAGAGACAGAAGACATGTTGGTGTGTTGTGGATTCAAGCCCTGACCGGCTGCGATGAAGCAGCTGGGTGTGGCGGCGTGGCGAAGTGACCTGTAACGCCGATGCCATACGTTTGCTTCTAGATTCCACATGTTTCGACCGAGCTGCACCAAACTTGGCCTCAGTGATGCTGTTGTGATGCCTGACAATGCTATGTCATCATATTATGACGTCATCTAAGCCCCGCCCCCTCAGAATGAATTAGAGAAATCTTCTGTGTAATTACATAATAAACAGTACATGTTCGTCGTTTGTAGGGCAATGCTGCCCTCTGCTGGCCACTGAAATAGTTTCATTATTTCAGTAATTCGACACCAGAGGGCAGCATTGCCCTGCAGATGAAATTCTTCGATTTTGTAATACACAGGAAAAAATGAAAAATTGGTATTTCTAACACAAAAACTCACAGAGACTCCAAACTTTCAGTGATTGATCGTCATCAGGTGGCCTACAATACCATATGGTCAAATGATGACATCACGTAGGCCACGCCCCCTGAGAACAGGAAGTGTCATGTTTTACTGTGAACGGTCGCTCTCTTAGCCCTTTGACCTAATCAACATGAACCTGTGTCCAGAGACAGAAGACATGTTGGTGTGTTGAGGTTTCCAACCCTGACCGGCTTTGAGATAGCAGCTGGGCGTGGCGGCGTGGCGAAGTGACCTGTAACGCCGATGCCATACTTTTGCTTCTAGATTCCACATGTTTCGACCGAGCTGCACCAAACTTGGCTTGAGTGATGCTGGTGTGATGTCTGAAAATTCTATGTCATCAGATTATGACGTCATCTAAGCCCCGCCCCCTCAGAACAGGAAGTGCTATTTTTTTCCTTGGAAACTTTCATCTATGGCTCTCTTGACCTAATCAAGGTGATTCTGTGTTGGATGACAGATAGGAAGTTGGTCTCGCTTGCTTTAAAGTGCCAAGAGTTTTCAATGGCGGCAACGCCGTTCGTATACGTTTGCCTCTACATTCCACATATTTTGACCGAGCTGCATCAAACTTGGCCTGAGTGATCCTGGAGGCTTGCCCGTCAATCCTACGTCATCACATTATGACGTCATCTAAGCCCCGCCCCCTCGGAACAGGAAGTGCCATTTTTTTCCTTGGAAAGCTCTGTTTATGGCTCTCTTGACCTAATCAAGATGATTCGGATGATAAACTCTGTCAATGCTCGCTGCTGGCTGAACCGTGTGGGCGTGGCCAAATGGCGAACATCAGTCCCTCGCCATATGCATACGTTTGGCTCTGTTATGGATTCCACAATTTCAGGCCGAGCTACTCCAAACTCACTAAGATGGATCCTTATCAACCTTCCGATAGGAATCCATAACAAAATTTGGTGTGTATGTCCTAATTTCTCTACAGCACCCCCTAGAATATTTTAAATGATCAGCCCCAAGCCATGCTTTAACCTAGAATTACCAAACTTAGTACACATGTGTACCTTGTCAGAACGTACAAAAAAGTCTCTTACAGCCATGGTCTAAACCCAACAGGAAGTCGGCCATTTTGGAGGAAATCTGTCATTTTTCTTATAGACATCGCATCTGATCGAACTACTGCTAGAGTTTTGCAAATACAGACTTGAGAATCACTGAGCACAGCCTTGAGGCATAAAAGGTGAAAGGTTATCAAAGGATTTCTTGTACATCAAAACATGTGGGCATGGCTAAGTGTCAAAATTGACTATTTGCCATGAAACGTCAATGTTCAATAGCTAAGTGTCTGTTTACAAAATATTTCATTATTCTGACACCAGAAGGCATCATTGCCCTATAAATGACAGAGATCAATGCTATGCTCCCCTCTGGTGTCGAATTACAGAAATAAAGAAAATATTTCAGTAATTCGACACCAGAGGGCAGCATTGCCTTACGAATGACAGAGATCAATGCAATGCTGCCCTCTGGTGCCGAATTACTGAAATAGTTTCATTATTTCTGTAATGCAATCATGACTGCCGCTTTTCTGCATGTTTCAGGCTTCTACAACAAGAAAACCCACGTCATACAAACTATTGTTTTATTTATGATGATTTATACTTCACCCATTTCATAAGTGATTACAACACTACTACTACTAATACTACTACTACTAATAATAATAATAATGTTAATAGCAAGTTAAACATGACAGAATAAATCCAGAATTGGACACTACATTGCAACTTTGTATGATTTTACATAAAAATCTTGCTCAAATGTTTTTTCAATTAATTCATGTTAAAACTACTAAATTTCTGTGAGAAATATAAATGCTATATCACAGCACTTTCAGTCTGTTATGACTGGCTAAAAGTCATAAGAAAACAGGAGACCATGCAGTGGTAAAAGTACATAAAAAGGAATATTTATTAACAAAAACAACAATGGATTGTGGATGTCAGTATCAGTGATGTAATGCTAATGCTTGGATGTGTTGTATGAGTGCATATGGAACAGTTGAAGTGCAAAAACAAAGACAAACTCAAATGTGCAAAAGTGGAGGAGCTGAGGCCCGGCAACAAAACCCCACAAGCATCAAGAAGGCAGAGTGGATGCCGAAGGCGACCCAGAAGGTGGAGATAGCCAGGTTCAAATACTCTGTGCTCCAAATCAACGGATCAGCAACACCTGCAAAAGGAGAGGAGCACAAAGAGAGAGAAAAGCAAAATCCGTAGCCCAACCCTTAATGCTGGGCTACGGAGCAATCCACATGCAACACACAAGCTCATGCATGTGTGTTGCATGAGCTTGTGTGAGCTCATGCAACAACAAGAATCATAATACTGCTATGCATAGATTGAGTTCATAATCATAGTAACTTTAAAATGTTACCACTACCGGAGGTTTAATGCTTCTAAGCTTTTACCTTTAATTGCCAGCACAATCGGCAGTCCAAGGACTTGAACCTTGCCCAACATGTGGAGTTCCAAAACGACTGCCTTTGCTTTTTTTGTGCTATGCGACTAGGTAAAGCAAAACCTGCATCAAGAACAGCTTCAAAGTTTTAACAGCATACATTTTAATCATTATTCAAATTCAAAAATACTTTATTGATCCCAAAAGGAAACTAGATAATATGAATGCAAATAAATAATATTCCAATTGCTAAAGTGTTACTTTTACATTATTACTTTTGGGTGTGTATTCACCAATTTAACTATCAAACTTTCATAAAAGCTGTCTTAATGCAAGAAACGAAACCCCTAAATACATAACTAAATATCAATGAACTTTAAACAACTAAAAAGGTTTTGTTAACTTTTCACATAAAGCTGAAATAACAGCTGCTAAGATACTTTTGATTAAATTGGAATACTAATGTTCACACTGTAAAGTGATTTTATTCATATTTTATAAAAAAATTAATTGATGTCTTAAAGATTTCAATTAATTTTGATGAAGAAAGCAAAACCTTTTTTTAATGTTCATAATGTCACATGATTGCAACAGCTTAAAACCACACATTACACCCTCATGATTACTAAAATGATTACAAGGTAAAACCACACATTATACCCTCATGATCACTAAAATATGTAGGCACAACTACTGCCTCCACTTTATACGTCTTTGATTTAACATAAACATGATCTATCAAAGTATCTTTTTCAGTGGTTGCTTCTACAACCATTTGGAGGTATCCTTTATCACAAACAAATTTTGTGATAATTGATGACTTCAAAATATCGTCATTAAAATCTCCAATCAGTGCAATAGTGTCACTTTGTTTCTCAAGCCAATCAAGTAACTGACCTAAATTATTTTTAAATAGTGACAGAGGGTATAGTGGCGGTCGGTAAATTACCCCAAGCACCATGTTAAAACTACAAAACCGATACACTAAACACTCCAAATTCAGCTCTGGTTGCTGTAGGATTTCAAATTCTACATCGTCTGCACAATAGATGCCAACACCACCATGTTGTTGGTCTTGCAACGCAATCAGTTCCGGATGCCTATTAGTATATGACAAACATCGTGGACGGTTAGTGAAGCTGTAACCATCTATCTTTACTGTATCCGTGTGGGTTGAAGACACCCATGTTTCTGTTATGGCAATGCATTTTGGTTTCCAATGTTCTGTATAACAGGATAAATCTTTTACATGCCGATTCAAACTTTGCACATTCATTAGGAATACAGTAAAAACAGATGTGTTAAATCGATCCAATTGAATTGATCCACTTAAAAGAGGTGTCATACTCTGAAGTGCAACCAAAATCTCATCCTTACAATATATCTTTTTTTCATTAAAATCTTGAATCGTCAATCCTAAAACACTTCTTACACGACTTATCGCGACATAAGCTTGTCCCGGTGCAAATATTTTACGAAAAGAAACAACAGCTTCGTCAACAGTTAGTCCTTGAACTTTGTGTACTGTGCATGCCCATGCCAACTTGAGTGGAAATTGTCGCCGCATGCCACCTTTAACAGTGGCTCTCTCCTCCTCAGGTCCAATGGGTGTAGATCCAGCCAAATCTGATGATGCATAGTGGCAGCTCTTCCTCTTCTGCATGCCTACACGTTCATTATCAAATTTAACATATACCACGTTAGGAAACTTGTCCTTTTCTGGTATTAATATTTCTGTAACAGTACCACAAACACCATTAACCAAACCGTCGCTAATGTCCACATTTTTACACAACATAACACGCGCTCCTTTACCCAATAACAAGACTTCCGATAAGCAAGTATTTGAAGCTTTCGCATGATTTCCTTCCAACAACCTCAATTTTCCTGTTTTTTTATCATTGACATAGTCCTGTGCCCCAATGCTAACAAATTCAGGACAAGTCTCATATAATCGATGAATATTGTGCTCATTTACTTGTTTATTGGTTGCGAATATATGCAAGGCTGAGCTAACCTCACCTGTTTCACAACGTTTTAAAATCTGTAAATCATCAGCCAATATTGATGTGCTTTTGGAGCGAGTTCTCATCCTGTTTAGCAGTTGAGAAAACACAGCATCTTTTTGTCTAACTATTTCAGTTAACTCTACAATTTTAAATAAATCTAACCATATATTTGTGGCAACACCATCAGAATAAAGTGGTTTGCCTTTCACAGGTGGAAGCTGGTACATATCACCGACTACAATTACACTAATATTCCCATATGATTTTACGGTTTGTTTTATCTGACGCAATCGACCATGAACATATGATAAGAGATTGTGATCAACCATCGATATTTCATCTATAATAAGAAGCTGGAGATCACAATATTTGACACGCAACGAATTTAATTTCTCTTCACTCAAAGGAGTATACGGTAGGCGTACATCCTTTCCAATAGAAAATGTGGTGTGGATTGTTGTTGCTTCTAAATTATATGCAGCAATGCCGGTGGGAGCTGTCAGTAACACGCATGTGTTGTCAGGAGACTGACACACAGTGGACAATAACCGTTTGGATTCATATTCAATTGCCTTGATTAAATGACTTTTTCCTGTGCCAGCACCACCTGTAATAAAAATATGCAGTGGTTCAGGATTTTTTCCATTAACTTTGGCTAGACACCACTGCCTGATTTGATAAAAAACAGAGAACTGTTTTTCATTCAAAGATCTAATTAATGCAAGGCCTTCAGTTCTAGTAATTTTTCTTTTCTCAAATACTGAAAATTCTTTACACTGTAAACTTAAATCAGGGATTTGTTCCTGGTCACTGTTTTCTATTTGTCTTTCTCTTTGTAATTCCACACACTCCAAGCGTTCCAATTCAACCTCAGGACACAATTCAGCCCATGCATCTTCCAGCATGACATCACCGGTAACATTGTCCACAGCCTCAAAATGATCAGATTCCACCTCAAATTCACTCCTATTTAAATCTACAACAGATTTTACTGAATGCCTTGTTCCATCAACAAAACTAATCACACCAGTTTGATAAAAGTCACCAAAGGTTTCACAATGTGCAGGTTTCAGTTCACTATCAAAGCGATAAGGCAGAAATAGCTGCATTATGCTTTGATAAAACCTTTCTGGCTCTTTTGTTTCAGAGAAACGCGCATAACGAACAACTGCTGGTTTTGTCCGAGTTCTTTTCACAACAAATCCAAAATCCTTATTCAATTTTACTGGATTTCTACATTTCTCATTTTTGGACAAAACGCGATACTCTGAAGCAAACTTAGCCAGGCACATATCAGGAAACACATCATCATTCGGCCTGTTCTTATAGCGGTCAACTATACCAGTCATCCACATGTCTTCTGGAGTAAGATCCTGTAATGTAGCTTTTTGTTTCAAAACAGAAATGGGTAAACTCATTTTCACAATATTATCACCTGTTGGAATAAAAACAACTTTCCGAGAACACTCCTTTAAATGCATGTTGGTAAGTCTATACACTGCTTCCTGAGCAGAAACATCACGATTATGCAAATAGACACTACCAAGTCTCTTTAAAGCCTCTTTAGCACTAACATTACCTTCTTTCGCTGCTTCTCTTTGTGCATTTCCTAGAAGAAGACCAATTTCACGTTCACTTTTTGACATATAAGATACAATATAAACACAACATGCATATGCATCAACACAATACTGGATATCAATATTTGCATCCCAAGCTTTTAACAGCGGTCTACTATATTGATTAATCCAGATTTCATTAATCTGCCTTTTCAACACCACATGTGTATTCCTACTAAATCGTTTATATGCCGTTTCAAATATATCTTGATTCATGCACAAGCCTTCAAACATTTCTTCCACAGTATTATATGGACAGTTGTCACCTGAAATGGCATTCTTTATCTTTGTTAAAATATTGCTTGCTACATCACTGTCCATTTGTTCCGGATGCCTCTTATTCTTATCAAGACATTCACAATCTGCACTACCATCAGTTTTATCCAAATTGCATTTACAAGTCTTGACCGGATCTTGATATTTTTCACCACGACATATAAATGTGCGACATGACACAGGCCTAGGGAAATTAAAACGACACACAGTTTTTTTCTTTTTACAAGTTTTTGAATGTCGTTTTGAATGCTGTTGTACAGATGTAACTACTTCAGACAACGCATCTTCTTCGGGTGGAATTTCACATGTCACATACTTATCAATAAATGTAATAACCTCTTCATCTGTGTTCTTGTCCAAAATTGGAGCACCAGAAATCCAAAAAAGGCAATGGCAATGAGGAGAGCCACGCTGCTGAAATTCTACACGATAATAGTAGTCTTCAATTTTTCCAATCGGATGAGCAGGAGACATGAGGACTTCTCTTACAAAAACATGCCATCTAAAATCAAACATTCTAGCAGCAGTAACAGGGTTTCGACGCAACAATTCACACTTCTCTGCCCATTGCAACTGCTCCAAAGTCTGCGTTCGCCCTTCCTGCTTTAAGATGCTATAAAGCAGATTAGTCCATCTCATATCGGCAGACGAAAAAGAAGCAAACCATGTGGGTTTCCCCAACATTCTAACACAAGCTAGCAAGTCGCGTTGAGCCGTCTGCCAGAAAGCTGGTGTGCCTCGAATAGGTTTCAAGAAACGATAGCCATCATCAAACTCCAACAACTTACTTATGGACTGTTCATCCCTTAAAACCTCACTCATATTTTGAGGTGTACGACTTGTACCTTTACGTAAAGCTATTGAAACTTTAGAGACAACCTGCTCCAGTTCTGACATGTACTGTGCAAAGAAAATATATTCCACATTACGTGCAAATCTGCCATCAGCATGAAGAAGTCTGTTATTAAAATAACGACTCAAAGTCAAACGATACTGCCGCTTTTCATGGTATGTGTTAAAACCCGATGGGAACAATACAGGGAAACATTTTGCTTCGTTAGTACAATCAGAAAGCAGTTTTATAGGGTTATTATTTTCCCCCGGTGCAACATTCAACACATTGTCAACATAAAGATCCAACGCTTCTTGTCCTATATCTACCGGCATAAGACAAGTGTCCTGGAACATGCAGTGTTGCTGTCTGTCATGTAAAAGGTCATCATCATTTTCATCTATGGACAGGTCCTCATTTTCTTCATTAACACTATTATTGTTTAAAACAGAATTATTATCTTCCTGACAAAACTCATTGATCCAAGATTCATTGAACTCTACATTTTTATAATGAAAGTTACAATGTTTCAAGTACCAAAGAGCTTCCTGGACATGCATTGAGTCAACATACTGATAATCATAATGACCTTTGTATGTCAATTTTCGCTTCAACTTAACAGGTAACAAAGACCCTTCCATATTACTACGTGGTAGCATACTGCAGGTTTCAGCAACATTTGCAGGGACGCAAGTAACGGGACCATGCACTCCATTTTGTCCACCTTTGGGCAAAGCCAACATTTTCATAAAGGGTATATGTAAAGCTATTAAATGTTGCTCCAAAGTATTCAAGCATGCCAACTGAGGTGGGATGTCATCAACAGTTAAATTATTGCATGAACTTTCTGGGGGCATTTGACCTTTGCTAATTTTATGATGACAACAGTAACAGATATACAACTTATTTCGACAGGTTTTGAGATTGCATGGTGATATGCACGCATTGTTACATATATGCAGATAAGCATCACTTATACATTTATCTGCGATTAAAGACATTTCTTTCGTTTTCCTGTAGGAATCTTTGCGACAATTCAACACCTGATGTTTGAATAACAACCGAAAGCACACGCAACACACAAAATTGGGCCCCTCTTTTACCTTGTTGAAAAATTGCGCAACAACAAAATCAAACTCCTTTGACTTTATTTTAATCTCCCGTCGTTTTAGCTCTACATTTGATATTTTGTGGATCTTATGTTGTGGATCAAGGTATTTCTTTCTACTTAAGTGTTTAACTTTTTCTCTGTGAAATTTGTTTTCTTGATATTTCGCAATGCTCATGCGCTTAAGGTTTTCTCGGTGTGGTTTGTTTTCTTGATATTTCGCAATGCTCATGCGCTTAAGGTTTTCTCGGTGTGGTTTGTTTTCTTGATATTTCGCAATGCTCATGCGCTTAAGGTTTTCTCGGTGTGATTTTTTTTCTTGATATTTCGCAATGCTCATGTGCTTAAGTTTTTCTCGATGAGATTTATTTTCATTATATTTCGCAATGCTCATTTGCCTAAGGTTTTTTTGGTAAGTCTGATCTTCACGATATTTATTTGTCCTCCAATGTTTTTTTTGTTCCTTGTATAGGAAATTTTGCTCATACGCATTTCTTTTATTAGATTTAAATTTTTGCCTATATTCCATTTGAGTTCTATATTTTATGGTTTTTCTCTGATTCTTTTTTTGTCTTAAATACATAGAAGAACTGTAATTTGCTTTATCGCTTAAAACAGTTTGATCTGCATTTTTCTGAACTTGTGGAGATCTTGTACGAATGTGTTGTTTCTTTAACGAAACATTTTCTTCACAAAGTCCAAAGCAAAAGTCTTTATCACCTTGCTTTGCACAAATAACGACATCAAAATGCTCATCACAGTTCTGCAAATATATTGCTTCATTGGTCAAATGACTATTTGAATTATATTTGGTCCACTGTGTGCCGTTAAATACATATATATCCAGTCCTAACATATTGGCGGCAGATTTAAACTCAATTTCTGTAGCACAGTGACCCAAGTACTTCATCTGTGACTGGTTAACATATTCTGTCACAGAAGTAAAATCTTTTTCCAAAAATGTTCCGCATTCTTTTGTATTTTTAGTCATGTGTGAAATAACAGCGAGTCTAATTTTACGGTGATTTTTCTCAGAACCAGTAAGTGCATAGGCTACAGCTCTGAAAAAACTGTTACCGTCATTTATAATATTTTTAGTCTTACACACATGTCCCAAAGGCCCACGCAATATTACTTTTTGAAAATTATGTTCTTCAAAATCTATTTTTAAATTGTTACACAAAGTTTTAGCAGTAACTTCAGAGATGGGAGTAAATAGTGAAGTATTTTGGTTATCTTGTAAAATACCCACGCACTCGTCTTCAATGGAAGTCTCTGTTTTTACTCTCTTTATACGCGCAATGTTTTGTTCTGTTGTAACTTGCCGAGTTTTATATTCCCCAGAAAGATCGCTATTCATGCAATAACCATAACATGTTTGTGACCGAGGCTGCTTCACACAAGTAACCGTCTCATAATGATTACCGCTAATATTTTGCAAATAAAGAGCATGATTGGACAAACTACTCAAAGAACTGTATTCAAGCCATTTATCGTCACAAAATGTGAAAATGTTAACACCAAAATAATCAGCTGAAGCCTTAATTTCTACTTCAGTTGCCCAACTGCCAACATATTGCATTCTTGAAACAGCAATATATTGTGATATGGAGGAATACTCACTTCTTAAAATACTATCATATGTGTGAGAATTCCTTTGTAACTGTTTAACAACAGCAAGCCTAATTTTGCGATGATTTTTCTGGGTGCCACTGATGGCTTGACTAAGTGCTCTGAAAAAGCAGTTTCCATCTCCAACAATTTTTTCCGTCAGACAAGGCACACCCAGTTCCCCAACCACAGAAGATACAGAATTTGCCCGTTGATACTCCACATTCAACTTTCCACACAGTGACCGTGCAATCTCTTCAGAGACAGGGTTAAAATACAATACCTTACTTTGGACACCAGTAACAACTACATCATCATCCATGTCTGACATGTCAAGTTGGGATGAATGTTCTCCACAAGAATCGTCCTGCATGTCAACACCTGTAAAGGTGTGATCAAAAACACCACTGCTGCTCCCTGGAACAGCAGCTACATGTTCAGATGCAATTTTACTTGAGCCTGTCTGAACAATATCAACTCCACTGATCTCAAATAATTTGGGAGTGACATTCAGTTGACCAGAAAACCTTTCAATGTACACAAAAACATCATCAAGAGTGTTGAAGTAAAGGACAACACTCTTTCCAGTTGCATGTACCATGCCGTCGGTGTTACGTGCATGAGAGTCCACAACAGCATAACGTCCATTAGAACTAATAAGGGCACAAGTACTGCCACTTATTGTAATAAAGCTGGTTTCATATTTTGCACACATCTTACTGAGTCCATCCCAAAGACTAGTATGCACACCTGATTCAAGAAGATCTGGATCCAGTGTATCAATAGCTCCAGCAACATAGTCCCCATAAGCATACTCAAAACTTTGCCCATCAACATGCATCTTTTTAGGCAAGTCTGGAACAGAGAGAAGCTGACTTCCACCACTGATTAAATTGTTGTCACGCAAAAATGTATATAGCTGATCACCCAAAACAACTACATCATCCAATATGTCAGCATTCCACGAAAAAACGCTGTCCAGTGTGTGCTTTGTTAAAGCAACAGCACTTATGGCTGTACACTGAACCCCGGCATATTTAAACTGAACATTACCCTGATGAAACGATCCACTGAGTGATGCGACATGGCTACTTGCACTATGGCATGCATCTGTAGCCTGTCTGTCAGCAGTAACTGCTGCACATGTCTCCACATTACTGTACATCTCTTGTACAGAAATAGCAAAGATTCCGTACTCGGTCGCATTTAATGATTCCCTGAGGTTAAGAAGGTGAATCATTAAATCATTTAAACACGTGTTAAACACGACTACCGACGTACCGAACTGAGATGCCAACCCCTGTGAATTCCGTGTTCCAAAGTCCACGACGACAAAGTAGTCTCCATGCTGGATTATCAAGCTAGTTGCACCATGAAGACTAAAGATACACATTCCATCTCTCAACAAGTACTTATTTAATATTTCATACAGTTCCTCTTCCTGCTCAAAACCAAGTGTCCCAAACACAATGTTTCCAGTTACTACTTTCCACTTTCGACCAAAAATAGTCAGATCTTCAACCAGCTTGCACAACTCCGGCTTTGGACCTCTGTTTGGTCTCTCTCGAGCAACATATTCCGCCAACTTCCGACCTTCTACACCGACTTCATCTACATCTGACGTCTTCCAGGTACAGACGGGAGAAATGTGGTGTTTTATTGCTGCTACAACACTACATGACATTATGGTATCAGAGCTAGAGTGATTAGTACCAAAAAATGTCCCTGCAACAAGAGACGGTGGCAGCCCCGTTGAACACCTGCAAGGAACGGGGTTAACAGCCTGACCTTTGGGTGATGTTTGCGTGCGCTGGAAGTCGGCCACGTCCTCAGTCGTCTAGAGTGAAAATATGAAAACCATGACATTTGTACATCCTCATTTGGTAATGACTTTTCCTTAAATATACTATCATTAGCATAATTGCAACTAACAATTATTTCAATCAAATTAAAAAAAGAAAATATCCACATTGTGCTAATGTTTCATTCCAGTCTGTTTTATACAATATATATGTAAACCAAATAAGAAATTATTTAAGACTATTGTAGTGAAATTCCACAATAATATGGATGGGTTTTAGCGCAGTCTAATGGTTACCTACAAATGTTACAGGAAACGTGAAATTGCCCTCAGTCTAACTCTGCTGTAGTAAATCACACAGTCCCATTCTCTTCCCAAAACGTTATTATAAAGTATATTACAAAGCTTACAGAGAAATTATTATTTTAAATGGAAAAAATGTTTTCAATACAATTTCTCCTAAATTACTCTTTTAAATCTTTTGACTTTATAGCAAATGGCCTTTTTTGACCCAAAATAGTCCAGTTCATGATTACTAAATTAGTTAATTACTTCAGAAATTGATTCATTGTGAGCAATCTAATTAATTGCTTGAGCCTCAATTGTTACTTTTAGTCCAATATGTCCCTGAAAAAGACATCCATCCATCCTCTTCCGCTTATCTGGGGTTGGGCATAGCAGCTTCAGAAGGGAGACCTTGAAAAATATCTACATTTAACGTTTCAATCTCTCCTGACTGCAAATTGATTCCTTTTTATGCACAACAGATTTATTACATAAGCCAATGACAATAATTTGGAAGAGAAAATCTGATTTCTGTTATGAAAATTGTAGAATGAAAGGAACAACACTCAGACAACATTTTTTATTAATACACACTGAAGGAGACATTACCCCCTGGCCAGAAGGAACCTCCAAGCGACAGGCAGGTCCCGAAGCAGGAGAGTCAGACGCCACAGGAGGACAAGCAGGACGAGCATCAGACACCAGCAACCTGGGCAGCTTAAGCACAACCTACAAATAAATGACACAAAAACATAACAATAAGCTGATTTTGCACAAGATCAACAAAGATACAATGTCAAATGTTTTCAATAAAACACTTGACACTGTTCAACATTCATTACACTTTTAACTTTAATGTGCAAAACACTTACAGTGTTAGTAGCAGGAGTTACACAAGATACAGGAGAAACCTAAAGGAGAAACGAAGAAAAGAACAGCTAAATAACATAAAATCATCTGAACTAAAAATAATTAATTAGGTTATGCTTTTACAAACTTTCTGTCTCGTGCGCCTAGACTTTGAGACAGCTGGTTTTTTTTGATGTTCCACAGGCTTTGTCTGTAATATCGCAAACAACATTGCAGATTCATGTTATATATAAAAGCAAATAATGACACTGTTAATAGTTGCAGCATTCTGTTAATTACCTCGGTGCCTGTGCGAACATCTGGAACGGCCGATGGAGAGACTGTTTCCATGGCCACCAAGATAGCGGGTGAGAAACGGACAGGATTGGACGGGATGGCACACTCCGATAAAGCCACAGGAGTGTCGTCCCGCTATAAGACCAACATATTAATTATTAAGATACCAGTGACATTGAAAATTACATCTTATACAGAGCTGCAAGCTTCACGCACCTGGTGATGAACCACTCTTTTCTTGGGTGAATCAGACAAACAGTCGGATTCTCCCGAGAGGTTCCTCTGCAAAGGTAGATGACATATAAGATTTTTGGGATGACTAGCAATAGTTAAACAAACATCTTTCTTCCACTGCAAGCAAAAATAAAAAACTCATACCTTCCTGCCGGATCTCACGAGCGTCCATTCGGTAGGGAGAGGAGAAGAAGGACGAGAACGTTCCTGTCCCTTAACTACCACACGGGGTGCAAACCTCGGTTTGTAAGGAGGAGTTGCCGGACTTTGCACCAGTGGCTTTGGTGCTGACAACTCCAGGAACTGATAGGAAAACATCCAAATCAGTTCTTTGAGGATATGCATCCCGTGGTCATCGCTCAAGTGGATCTGCACATATTAACAGTAATCATTAGAGATAAAATTAATATTTCATATAAATTCAAAATTTTTCCTCACTGTGTTTAAAATTAACATTTACTCACGCCATCAGGACACCACAGATGGCGACGGCCCAGAGGAAAGTTGTCAGCGATTGGATAGTACCGAATCCCTAAAAACATCATGATAAAATGAAAAGAAATTTTCAAACATTCACCAAAAAAAGAACATAATGAGAAATATTTTAATACGTACCTAGCTTTGCCGACCTGCGGTGGAATTCCTGCTGGAACCACTCCTGCTTCTCTCTGGACTCAGTCAGGCGGGGGACGAAGCCGGTACAAAAAACCTACAAAAATAACATATTTAGACATTTATATTGCCCATGAACCTATTAAGAAATTGATATTTATGTGTTTCTCCATCCCAGTCCTCAGTGACCATTGCTCTGCATGCTTTAGATGTGTCTCTGAAGGCAAATACCTAAAACATGCAGGGCAGCACTCTGTGAACCAGCATGAAGAACCACTTTAAATCAACCATTGTTATTACCTTAGGCCAACGAGAACAGACAGCCAATAGGTACCGCTCAAATTCCTGTCCGGCTTCTTCTGGGTGACGACTGGCCGTAAGGTTGTTTGATGGAGCCATGACGCAGACAGCGTCAGGCTCTCGAGGTACGACGGCATTCAACACCTCGAGACGCAGGTCGGCTGCGTGAGCACCAGGAGTTGAAATAAATCCAAACTGCAAGCAGCCGCCTGCCATCTCAACAATGCCGTCCACAAAAGAGCGCAAGTGGGACGCACCAATCAGAAGAACAAACTAAAATAGAAAAAACACAGCAAGATAAGATTTATGCCTACATATTCTATTTGAAATCATTGCTCATTTTACTTACTTTCTTATTGGGCAATCCCTCTGGAACGACCAGCTTGTGACAGTGATTAGTCACTTCACTAACTGGCCATTTTCGCACAGCGTGCCGCACGCCTGTGCCACGCTCTAAAAAATAACAAAAATCCAAAAAGAAATACAAATTATTTAAAGAAATATGCACTATGCACTCTGGATATTTCATTTGACATAGAAATATGACATAAAATTTAAAGAAATGTAATTAAATTTAACACTGACGTGGTTCAAAGTCGCTGGAGGCCTTGGGTATCCCAACTCGTTCGAGCCGGACTGCCTCTACTCTCCTTTTTGCAGCTTCCGATCGACGATGGGACTTTCCTCGAGGCATCTACATTTTGACATGAAATAATTCAGTACTATGAATATTGATAATTACAACAATATAAATATTAAACAGTTATATATATACATACATACAATCAAGACTCAATGCACAGCTTCAGTAATTATAACTAAAACCTGCGACCAGGCTTAATCATAAAATATTAATCAGTAATCTGATGTGCAAAATGTAATGTGTTGACTGTGTGTACTATTACATTGCAATTTTGTGTTTTAATGATGCAAAACACTTTCAAATGCCTTGTTGCTAAAAGGCACTTTACAAATAAAATGTGTTATATATATATATATATATATATAATATACAGTGAACCATCGTTTTTCACAGTTGTTGCATTGTGAAAAGAACCCATGATATGCGAAATCCGTGGAGTAGTTACCTTTATTTATTTTAAATTATTATGTAGCATAATTAAAGACCCTACATTGAAACCAACAAACAAAACCTGTTTTCAGGCCCATTTTACAACAAATATAACGCTTTCTTAAAAATAACTACAGTAAAATAATAATTTTAATCATCAATACAAAGTACAGTAATACAAATTGTGACTCGTGTATTTCACTGTGCCTCTGACTGTGACGCTGCGACCTGAATCCGCTCTCTAGTGTCTTTTTCTTCTGAAGTCTGTGGTGCAGGTGTGTTTTTTCGATAGAAGAACATACTTATCAATAGTTGTCGCTCTTTTTTTTCTTCTGGGCAAAAACATTCATAATAATTTGCCAAGCTGTATTACGTATATTTAAATACTGTAACGTTATTGGCGCGCAGGTAGAGAAGAAGCGCGGAGATTGTTTAGCAAATCAGGACACAGTACACAATGAACTGTTAAAAAAAAACTGCTAAAAAAAAACCGCTAAGCAGACACAGCGAGGCACGGCAGGACAAAAAAAAAACACAAAGACGGGGGGAAAAACGATCGGCTCTGGCACTTGCAGAGCACAAGCACAACGACAGGGAGGCGGAGAGACAGCGATATACTGTAGAAAAAAACCCGGCTCCCAAATAGGATCCTAAAACGGCTCCGTTCCAATCGTTCACTTCAAAGAGCCGGCTCTTAGAGCCGGATCGTTCGCGACCGACACATCACTAGCGGGTTCACTGTATAAGCACCAATGAAATCTGTGATTATAAGTGAATAAGCAGCTGTTGTCTTTTAGGTGTGCCTTTTTCTAATTGAGGAAAATAACATTAAACACAACTATATACTCTCCGTCTTCTTTTAATTTAGACATTTTGTAAAAATCAAACAGCCGTAAAACATAGCAGTTAACAGCCTGAACACTGCACGATAGCTACAGCACGAGGTACGAGCACGAGGTACGAGCACGAGGTACGAGCACGAGGTACGAGCACGAGCTACGAGCACGAAGCTAAGTGCTAGGAGCTACGTGCTAACAGCACGAGGACGGAGAGACAGCCTGAATCTCTATGAAGCACTACAGGCCCCACAGAGAGTACAGAAACGATTCAGAATGAGGGAAAAAAGCTATTTATATATATATAAAAAAAACTTAACTCTTGATTAAAATTAGAAACGTGAAATTTTAACGCGCCTCTCTGGCTGCAGCGCGCTGCCGACACAGATCTTGACAAGTAAAAAACTTTGCTCAAGCCCCACGTAACCGACGATTAGCAACGGTTCCAGGCTTATATTTATTAACATCAGTAGCGGATATTACTGAAGTGCATGCAATAGTTTATATTATGGCCGTAGTACAGCGCTGTATTTTAACAAACTGACATTCATAAAATCCTTATTAATATGCAAAATCTTACCTCGACGGAAAAAGCTTCAAAGCAATCAGAAAGACTCCTGGTTGAAACTGGCGAAGATTTTATGAAAATTCTCAAGAGAACTTCATTAAATCGGGGTCTGTAAAAGACTAATTCACATCTCAGCGTGCAGAACGCTAGAGAGGTCAACCAACCAATCAGATTAAAAACAACAAGCCAACCAATAGATTTGCAGCGAATAGTCTTCTTCTACGGGTGAAAATGAAGTGGGCCGCTGCTTGCCTCCGTCTCTTCTTCTACGGGGAAATTGAAGTCGGCGTCTGCTTTCCCCGTCTATTTTTCTTTTTTTCCTTTTATTGAATATACAAAAATAACAATCTCAAACAACACGTCAATAACAGACATTACAAAAAAAACTAATATCACAACTCCTGCTGTTGACAAAACCAATTAGATGCAAGGCTAGAACAAAGTATTAAAATAATGAAAAAAAAGAAAAGAAAATTAGATAAAATAATAATAATAAAAAATAATAATAATAGTAAAAAATAATAATAAAATAAAATAACTTAATCAGAGGGGACTACTAACTGAAATTCTTCCATTAACTCAAACAATTTAATTGCATTTAAATTCTGCATCTTTCTCAGAAATCTTTTAAAAAAGGAAAGATCATTTTTTAGAGCAGAGATTGAGAGGCAGCATTTTGCATAGCGACATTTATGGATATAATATTTGGTTATAATCATTAGAACATTGACTAAAAATTCCAAATTTTTTTCTTTGATAGATAAACCGAATTTAATGTTTTGTAAGGAAATAAAATCCACATTTATTGTTTTAGAAGACAGAAAATTTCGAAGTTGATTCCATAAGTTTAAAACTTCTTTACATTGATAAAGCAAATGTTTAGTTGTTTCCAATTGAGTTTTACAAAAGCCACAATTCTCAACATTAAACATAAATCTCTCTCTTAAGAACTCATTTGAAGGATATCTGTTATTTATTATTTTAAAATGTAATTCTTTATATTTAGGAGGAATTGGGAATTTCAAATGATCATCATTTTGTAAGAAAACTGTCCTATTTGTTCGTCCTCGGTACATAATATTTATAGAATACGGATTGAAAAACTTGTTGCTGCATTTATTATCTCTAATGTCCACATGCTCAATTTGAATCTTATGGAGTCTTGGAATAAAGAAATTAGGTAAATTGTTTTTAACTGACTGAATGAGGACATTAGTGATACTACGTAAAACTTTCTTATAAATTGTTAGTGAACAATCAGCTCCATACTTCCTGTTAAATTCCTCCAAACTTAGAATATCACCATTTCAATCCAGTAAATGAGTAATTGACCAGATTTGTTTATTCCACCAATCTTCTAGAAACATAGATCTTCTACCACATAAAATGGCTCTGTTGTTCCACAGTGGAACATTATGAGGACTGAAGTTATTTAAACATTAAGTTCCTCTGTAACAAAATCGGTGGGTGGAAATTAGAGTTGTAGGGAGTTTAGATAATTCAAAATTACATTTCAATAACAGCTCAATACCTCCAACCTTTTTGAAATAAAAACGACGGTATAACAAACCAAATAAGATCACAGTTTTGTAAAAAGGACTGAAGCCATCTAATTTTGAATGTACCCTTCATAATTTCAAAATCGATTGCCTTGATACCACCTTCCTAAAATTTCTTTTAGGGATCATTTTTGTGATGTAATGGTGCTTCTTTTTCCAAATAAAGTTAAAATTAATTCTGTTAATCTGTTTCAGGATACGTCAGCCTGGTTAAGGATTCAGTTTTTGTTAATAAAGTTCTACCAAACAACGTCAAGTCTCTTTGAAGCCAAATATTTAATGTTTTGCCACATTTATCAATGTTGTCTTGTAAATTTTTTCTAACACTGGTAGCGTTTGCCTCTAGATTCCACATATTTTGACCGAGCTGCATCAAACTTGGCCTGAGTGATCCTGGAGGCTTGCCCGTCAATCCTACGTCATCACATTATGACGTCATCTAAGCCCCGCCCCCTCGGAACCGGAAGTGCCGTTTTTTTCCTTGGAAAGCTCCGTTTATGGCTCTCTTGACCTAATCAAGATGATTCAGATGATAAGCTCTGTCAATGCTCGCTGCTGGCTGAACCGTGTGGGCGTGGCCAAATGGCGAATATCAGTCCCTCGCCATATGCATATGTTTGGCTCTTATTCACGCATAGATCATCCGATTGACGCCAAACTGGATATGTATGACCTTTGTTCACCTCTAAAGAGCCCAACGAGGTTGAGATGTAGTTTGGCTCCACTGCGCCCCCTAAGTTAATACATCGGCCGTATGTCCTCGACGCATCGACCGATCTGCACCAGATTTTTCGACAGTCGTCGGGGAGCGCCGCCGAACGCATTCACGCGTGTCGACCGGTGGACGGGCGGGGAAAATGCGCGACAGCTCCTGCGGCGGCTAGCGGGCGGCGGTGCTGGAAACTGCGGCGGAGCTTCCGCGGTGGGGAGCGGGCTGCGGCTCTGGAAACCGCGCGAGAGCTTCTGCGGTGGCCGGAACCCCCGCGGTGGCCAATAGGCCGGAGCGGCGCTTGCTGCGAGGGCCGCCCGAGGCTGCTTGCAGCTTTAATTTTTTTTGTTTTTGCTCCCAGGTGTTAGACAATGAGAAACATCTGTGGTTTGCCTTGTCCGATAAAGGGAACGAAACGTATGCAATAGCGCAATAAACTACTTTCCTTTTCTAATCTGCCAACAAATAAGCCACGTTGAAAAGAATCAGATCGGTGCCAGATAACATATCAAAGCTGTAATATATTCCTACAATCCCATATGTTTGAATGGATGGATTTACAACTGTAACACCAGAAATGCCTTTATCGTAGACGATCGCTTTCTCACAATTCCGAAATTGTCGGAATTGAATGCATCGGTCACAAATAAATGAGAGCGGAAAGTAATCTTTACATTCCTTTTTTGTTGGGGGTGGGGTGGGGTGACAATGACGTCCGGTGTAAAGTTATCATTACTTTCATAATGCTGTGTGTCCATACTGTTATTTAATCAGCATTTCATCACCCCTTCTTCTTTCTGTTTTTATTTAATTTACGCACCCACACACGCATGCACACACAAAACGGCCTCCATTGATATATCCATCCAGACGTCACCCAGCACCCATCGTCATCGCAGCATCTGTGGAGATGATAAAGTGACGCCGAGCTTCGTTTCAACAGAGGAGACTGAGCTGAGGCCTCCCTCACAGATTAAAGAAAGCCATGGTTTCCGCAGGGACAATGCGGAGGAATTACCATATGAATATGACCAGAGCACCCCGGCCTCTTAAGACCATCAATCTCCCCGCGCGAGTGCCGCGATGCCAGATAACCCCCCGGATATCCCCTCTTAACCTCAATTTCTCAGGATGTATTAAGAGATGGTTGGTGCAGAGCGGCGGGGAGAGGAGAGGGAGTCAGGAGAGGGGCTTTTTTTGTATTGGATCTGTAGACGCTCCCCATTTTCCCTATGCCTCCACCCCGAAACATGTTATAACGCAATTAATCTTGTCCCGGAGGAGAAAATATGGCAGCTAAGTGAATTTTACATGAAGATCCTCCCTCCATTCTTCTTTATAACAACATCCATCAGCGGGAAGATTTGTGCAGCGCAGGAGGAGGGAGATTCATTTGAAAATATGTATTAATGTGTCAAAGTTGTGGTGATCTGTTGAGATGTCAACAATGCTGCTGCAGAGCTTCTGCTACGGGAAAGGGAAATAGTTTCTGAACTTTTGCCCGCCAGTAGAAAGTTCCAGAAGCCCAAATATTACAAACACAGCGAGAGGGAAGGCTTCCAGAAAGTGTCCATGTGCAAGCTAAATAATCTTACTGTGCAATACAGCTTTTAAGAGACCATCAATGAAAATGACAGCATTTTTTAGGGATTTTTGGCATTGTCAGGTGCAGATTTTATACTTAAGATTGTCAAATATCAAAGCTGTATAACTTGGTTACTTAGGTACAACTTGTGTTGTACTCAATTAACTGATTCTTCCTAGTTTCTGCATTTGAACCTGTAGTTGGTCATTACAATTTCTCTGGTTTATTCGGGCTTTTCATGCTCTGTTGTTGCCACCTTTTCTCTGTGGAACAGTGTCCATTGCACCTATGTTTGGGAAAATGCACCACTTTAAATTAGGCGTGTTGGAGCAGAGACACATTGTGCCTGATGGTCCGGTACGCTGGTTCAGTTGCGGGACCAAAATTTCAACAGTTGTTACATTTTCAGCTGGTGTGGTTTGCTTTCACGCTGCACTGTGTGAGACGAACCAAACTCTTTGATAAATCTGTTTACTCCCTCGCCAAGAACCACTGAAGGAAACGACACGAAACTCTCCGAAGAATACGTGACCGCAACTTCCGTCTTCACTAAATGTAAAAAACAAACATGGAGTAGCGTCAGATTTTATAAGTTTGGCAAAAGATTACAAGCCATTTCTCCAGCTAGTGTTAGACTTGAGCATATGTTTTGGTTTTATGTACCCAGAATGCTCTACACTTTAGTTTACTTCCTGATTTTGAAGGGGATCTCTGGTGTGCTTGGCATTCACATACAGTACAGACCAAAAGTTTGGACACACCTTGTAATTCAATGAGTTTCCTTTATTTTCATGACTATTGACATTGTAGATTCACACTGAAGGCATCAAAACTATGAATAACACATGTGGAAATATGCACTAAACAAAAAAGTGTAAAACAACTGAAAATAGCCCTTATATTCTAGTTTCTTCAAAGTAGCAACCTTTTGCTGTGATTACTGCTTTGCACACACTCTGCATTTTCTTGATGAGCTTCAAGAGGTCGTCACCTGAAATGGTTTTCACTTCATAGGTCAACCTGCCCTGTCAGGTTAATAAGTGGGATTTCTTGCCTTATAAATAGTCATGAAAATAAAGAAAACCCATTGAATTAGAAGGTGTGTCCAAACTTTTGGTCTGTACTGTACGCATTCAATCCAACTGAGACCTAAGTTTTTAGGCCTTTGTTTAGGACTCTTTCCCCACTTTCACAACTTTGCAATGAATTGAACTTTCTAGGCAAACAAATGGAAGTGGACCAAAGGTGGCTGATGTGAATAATTGTAATTTTGTGCAGGTATTTCAAAGATGTAAAAAAAAAAAAAAACTGTGCAAAATATGTAAAAATAATCGGACAATTAAAATAGAATTCTCAATTGTTTTTTCAGAGAAAATGTATGTTTGTCCTTGATATCTTGGGGTGTAAATTATTAAAATAGACTAAAATAGTTTAAGATAGTTCAGTACCTTCAGAAGTAAACGCACAAAAGCTGTCTATTTTCCTTCAGAGGGTTGAAATATTACATTTTACAGTCACAGTTGAAAAACACGTTAGGAAAACATTATTTAGTCTGTAAAAAAAAAAAAAAAAGTCTGATGCTGCTGCTGTTTAGTTGCAACAGTCCACTTTTAGTTGCCGCACCGCAGGAAGCCTCACAAATACAACAAAGAGAAAAGGTCAGATAATTATTGAATATGATCGACTTTCCCATTTGTCAAGCAGATGTGCCGGCCGGATAACATAATGTACATGTCAGGGAGAGATAGTGGGAGATCCATGGCCTCTGCAGAGGAGAAGGAGAGTCATGGGGAGAGCAGAGCGGACAGGGATGTAGATGCATCAACCTCTGCGCAAGGAGAGCGACAGAGAGCTGCGGATAACGGGGGGGGATGAAGGGAGAACATAGGTGTAATAGATTTCTGGTGTCTATATTTCATGTTGAAAATTGGCCGGTACATCCAAGTGGTTTGATCTATGAGGGCCGTCGTCTTCAGAAAAAACCTTAGTAAATGTGTAATTTCTCCCTTGATGGAACACAGGCAAAAGGCTATTCTTCTTCTTCCTCCCTCACTCTCTCGCTCTCTTCGCTTTCTTTCTCTTTTTCTGGGTTGTTTCCACACTCCCTCCATCTTCTCCTTTTCATGCCCCTTGATGTCTCCATTTCATTACCTGCCTTCCATCTATCAATTTTTCCTGCTTTTCTTTTTTCTTCTTCCTCTTTGAAGCAGTGAGTTTTCTCACACACACTTTTTGGAGGTGTGGGTACCCGCCCCCCTATGTTCACCGCAATTCCTTACGAACCAGTATAAGCCTTGATATATTTCTACGACTATTCATCCTTTATGCCCCAGCAAATCTATATGTACTCGCTGATATTTGCTTTATCTACAAAGTTTGATTCGCTGTGCGCCGAAACTGAAAGCGTCTGACCTCTGCCGAGGCAGTGGAGAAACCTGGTGGATGTGAACAGCAGTGAATAAAGGAGCGGTATCACAAGTGCAGGTGGAAGACGGAAGAAAGAAAGAAAGAAATTCTGGAAATAAATGAGGCGCGTCAGCCGAACACTGTCGCACTAGTGATGTGTAAAAGATAAAGAAGGTCCCGGCGATGATCTATGAATGTGACAGCTGTTAAAAAAAAAAATTCTCAGAAAAAAACCCCAAAAACGCAGAAAGAAGATCAAAGTCATTTTAAAGCAATATATGCCTAAAAAATAGTTGGAGGGGTTCAACATGTTCAATGTAACATTAATAAATATGATAGAATACTTTCAAATTTCCTTTTAAACGAGAGATTTTTTTTTAAATATTTTTATTTTTGTGACTAAACACATTCTCTCAAAGGGAGAATAGCATGGAAAACAGTACAGAAACGTTTGAGATGGGACATCGTTTCTAGCAGTGAATGATAAATGGAGAAAAGCCATCACTGATAACGGTGAAAGTGCTGCCGCCGCCGCTGGTCGGTGGCCATCGTGCCACTAATAATGTGAGATCAGTTGTCTCTATCAGCGATGGGCAGGGCAGGCCTTTTAATCATGGTCTAAGGGGCGCAGAGCCTCTCTATCATCATTGAACTGTGTCCAGGGCTAATTGTGGCTATATTTCACTGTCCCTGTGGCCTGCACACGGCAATGATCTGCCAGCCTGCAGCACTGCCACACATTACACACACCAGCAACGTGCGCATGTGGACTAGGAGGGGGGTGGGGGAAAGACTTCCATCTGCCTTAGTGGGCTTGTAGACAAAGATTTTGTCGTGAGAAACTGGGTTGTGTTAAGGATGTAGATAGGAAAAAATAAAACACCTGTCCATTTTGAGATGGCTGCAAAGCTTACTTGAGCTTAGCCTTAGCACACACAATCGATGTATGGATATTTCAGATCTTGAACACGAGGCGAGATCTGGTCATGTGTCACATTTCATCCTTTAACGGAAACGATTTCTCTTAAGCAAATCATTTTTGACGAGGTTATTGTGTTGAACACAAGACAATACCTAAAGTCATGTATAAAACTTTAGTCTTTAGTGGCAATGACTTCAGCAAACTCTAGAGTTAACATTTTTAACTTGTTTATTTTGTTGCAGTTTAAGAGGCGCAAAAGTGTGAGATAGTCAAATATAGTTTGTAGTAAAGTACGGACAGGTGTAAGATTCTCACGGTATGATAAAATACCATGGTGTCACTTTATTGTTAAACTTACACAAACATCTAAACACAAAAAAGGTACGACATGACCTAACTGCTTTTCACATATATGTATATATATAAATATTATGTTGTATGCACACCTCATTTGGTAGTACAGACATGGTGCTTGCAGCAGACCAAATTATTTACAGCGTTATCTTACTAAGACAGTCAACAAAACAGAGCAGCTCAAACATTTCCTTTACCTCTAAACTAAAAGTCCCGAACACGTACATGCAGACTGCCAAGCTCAAAGCGCTCACCTTCACACCTTGGACTTGGAACAGCTTAAACTTATTGCACCAGACAAAGTCACCCGCTGACAACTGGATGGTGATGTGTGAGACAGGTTACTCCATAATGGTGAGTATTATCCAGACGTGATGTGGTACTTATCCTGTACAATTCACCTGAAAAACAAGCCAAGGGAAAGGAGGGAATCTGAAAAAGTGGAGTACGCTGGTTGTTTAAGAGTGCACACCCTTAATCTACTGCTTTGTTGTAGCACTTTAGGATTCCGTTTTAACAATCGATAATTTTTTACTAGGAGTTGGCAATATTATACCTTGTGAAAGTTTTCCATAGATACCAGGTTGTATAATATCCTGACTTCTCACAGTTTCCATCAAATGTAGTTTTGGAGGCGGGCTCAGCTATTCCAAAGCTACTCGTCTTCTGGCGATGCCAATCTTTTTTGTCAATTTTTGCTTTTCAAACACTTTTCAGAATGTGATGCTTTGCTTTATTTGGATAAAGCAAAGCATCACATGTCGGAGTGCTTTTTTATTGTTTCCATTCTACAGTACACCTGTGCACTAAACTTGCGGTCTTCATCGTCTAATCAGCCTCTTGATATGCCGGACCTGCGAGGTGGGATGGATTCTCTGCGCTCACTGTCACAGATTGAGTCAGATTTGTGAGCAATGTTTGAGAGAAGTGGTTATTATCTGTGTATGGAAAATGTTTTAGATCTTTGAGTTCTCTCATGAAAAACAGGAGCAAAAACAAAAGTGTTTATATTTTTGTTCAGTGTAGTTTTCGTCATTTATTTGTGTTCATCCTTAAAGTTAGTCTTAAGTTTTGAATTTTATATGAGTTTGTTCTTAGTTATTTTAGTTAGATAATAATTTTTATTACTTATTGTGTTTAGTTAGTCTCTGTCGTGGTCAACAATGTTTTCCCAGCTCTTCTGTCTCTCCCTCAGCCTGCCTTCTTCTCAACTCTCACAGCTGCAGTCAAGTCGGTAATCAGTCCCAGTCCATCGTTCCATTGATCACACTCCCAGTGTTTAACTGGGAGTGTGATCACCTGCTCTGTGTGCCCTGGCTCCCTGTCTTCTCACAGTTTATTCTGTATTTTCTTAGCTAAACTCTTCATCTTTTATCTCCTGGATTCCATGTTATATTTTGGTCCACTTCACATACGCAGCATGACATGAACCTTATTTCTGCTTAACCATATTCAATATGCAGGTCTAGAAAAAAAAAGAAGAGTCCACTGCACTGAACCCCATTGAAAACCTCCTGGTTTTTCCACCAAATATTGATTTCTGAACTCTTCCTGAGTTACAACATTAGTTTTGTTGTCTCTAAATGAATATGAACTTGTTCTCTATTTGAGGTCTGAAAGCGATGCAACCTTCATAGTTTTTTGACCATTTCTCATTTTCTGCAAGTAAATACTAAAGTTTTTCTTGGAATTTTGGAGACGTTGTCAGTAGTTCGTAGAATAAAAGAACAATGTTCATTTTACTCAGACATATGCCTATAAACAGTAAAACCAGAGAAGCTGATCATTTCAAGTGGCGACTTAATTTTTTTCCAGAGCTGTATATAATGGTAGCTGGATGAATAAGACTTAATGCTGAAATTAAATTTCAAGGTGAATCAAACAAAATGTTAAGCCTTAGGGTGTGTACCAATGTTTTACCTGTTTAACTTTTTACAATTCTTTTAGTTAAATTAGAAATACTTTGAATTCTTCTTAGTTTGCATAATGTTTAGACTTTCGAGAGCCACTATATACAGATACATTCTTAATTTGTGCAACTATCCATTTACTTGTTCACCTTCCCTTTCATTTCATGTTCACTCAATCATCCCTCTCTGCCTTTGGCTCACCTCGACACCAACGGGTCACCTCTGCTGCAAAAAGTTTTAATTAAAGTTAGAGCTGTGACAAGTGGACAGCTGAAAGAAGATGGGGGATGGGGAGTGGGAAAGTGGGTTTTGGATGCTACTGTGCATTTACCTCTTGCCCAATCTGTTCCTTTCTCATTCTTTAGTTCCCCACCCTTCAGCTCACTCCCTCCACGGCGGAAGCAATTTCCATGAATTTGACTTAATGGACAAGGTTGTGTCCCTAATATGCAACAATGGATTGACACTCAGCCTAAAAGTGCCTCCTTGTGCCCTGGACCTATTTTATGCATTTTAAGGGAATTTTCACACACACACACACACACCCCACACTCCCCGCCTCCCCCACACAGACACAGAGTCAGGAGTAATATCTCAAAGTCAGGAAAATTTATCTCCAAATGGACAAATAGGGACTTTTGTCGTAGCCACATTTCAGCAAGCGAGATGAGAAATGCTTCTAAGACAAAGAAGACGTCTATGAGACGTCAAAGTGAACAACAAGAAAAAGAAAACATCTTCCAGAAGTGTTTGGGATAACGGCTTTCTATCATCAACGATGCCCCCTTTTTTTTGTGGTTTCCAGAGAAGTTGCGGTTCCTCTGCCTTAGCTGTTATCTCATTTGTGAATGTATGCTTCTGGGCACCCAAAACTCCCTGCTTTGTTTCCCCCGAAGTGGTTCTAGTTTAAAAAGAAAAAAAAAAGGCATCCGCTAACGCATTTAGAAGAACAGCAGCGAAGCCAACGCTTAACACGAGCGACCGATGCCAAAAAACCGGCGAGCCAACATCGGCGGCCAGAGTAAATTACAGGGTTTAAAAAGCAGAGTAACAGTGTTAGCAAATGAGCTGTGCTCTCCTGCCAACATGACATTAGCTTGTTAGAGGAACATATGGGATATACTGTACATGCTCTGCATAGATGTATTATAAACTGTCCATTAGCGTTTTCTATCGCTTTGAAGGAGTTATTGATTGTTAAGCATCACCACTGAGTTCTTGTGTAAAGTGAAAAACACAAGTCGAGCATATGACTTTCCCCGTTTTTATCCAAAACGGGGGACGTAATGCGTCAAATGACGTTAGCACGCTGAGAGTTAAATGAGCAGTTTAATCTTAGTTTAACATGTCGGCATGCTTATGTTTGCTAATTAGCGCCGGGCAGGATTACAGCTGAGCCTGATAGAAATGTTATTAATTTAGCCTGTATTTGCTCATAAATCAGTGTGACAAATTAAAATCTTGACCTGACTCCAGGTTAAAGATTAAGTTGTCATCTAGTCGAGCATGTCTCACATTAAAAGGTGTTTCTCTGACTTGCTACAAGAAAACAAAAGAATTCTGATTGCATTGTTCTTGCAGTTATAATTCCATTCAATCGATTTAATTCAAAAATGTTTCATTGATCCCAAAGGGAAATTAAATTAAGTAACTACTACTTCTCTGATGTTTGTTGGTCATGTTAGCAGTGTTTAATCCAGATGCCATTTGTTGTTGTTTTTTTCATGGAGAACATTTTTCCACCCAAAGACTAATGGAAAACTCAAAAATTTGGAGGATGATTTGAAGAAGAGGCCTACGATTACATCTACTAGCATGTTTAACTGCTTGGTAAACAAAAAACATATTAGTCTAATCTTTTTTTATACTTTCAACTTGCTGAGTGTGTTGTATGTGTTACAGTTTTTAGGTGGTGGTTTTCCTTTGTAGGTTAACAATTAAGTCAAAGAAGAAGAAGAAAAGACTGGGATGTTGTGCAATTATTACTTTATTAGCCGTAAAGCAGAATGGCATGCCATCGTTATCTGTCTTACACTTTAAAATTATACCTGATCTCTAAATAGTGGTGGTGATATTTTTTCAGAAACCAACATTTCTTCTTTGGTGAACGTACACAGACTAATAAAAACAAAAAAACATAATTTCATTTTTAAGCTTAGACATGTGCACTTGAATTCCTTGTCTGCTGTTAACGAGTGGAAAACGATCCTCTTTTTGCATCACTTTGGGTGCATGTTGCACACAGCTACTGAAGCCCCAAGTATGTGAATTGTCTGTGCAATCGTGAACAGTACAACAAGCTACGTTCAGCCCTGTCTGTAGGTCCTGTTTGTTTGTCATTGTGGAAACCCAAAAAGAAAATAAATGGCTAAAATACAAATTTGGTACTTCAAAAATGCAGCTCACTACATGTGACCATCAAGAAAAACAAAGCTTCACTGCAACCTGCACCGTCGTAGCAGAAATTCCACACACGAGCTGTTTCCATTACAAATGCGTGCAATTTTTCTTTGGGATATTCTGCTAATGCTAATGATTAAATTCATAAAATATATGGGCATTTCATTAATATCATAATTTAATGACTGTACGTATGCTCGCATTTCAACTACGATACTAAAGCTAGTCACATCAGCCGTCAGAGGAGACATGAGCGCCTTGTTAAGGTGTCAGAGGGACAAGCGATGTTGGGAGCCGCTCCGTAGGCTGGCGTTTTTGGAAAATTGCTATATGTGATTTTACAGAAGAGCTATGGATTCAACACTTTTCAAATGAAAAAAAAAACAGCTGTACATTGTAAGGATACCAGTTCCTACTAACTGTATGCAAACTAGCATGACTTGTGTGATGCAGTTTTGCAAAATACACCAATTTTTACTATGGGTGACAAACAACCCTATCTTAGAGGAAAAACTTGTCAAAAAATGTGTGTGTGTTTTTTTTTTTTAAACTATTATGTTTCCATTAAGTGAATTTATATTTGCAATTCCAAATGTTTGCTAATCTAAGGCCAATGGAAATATTACAGAACTCCATCCCCCCCCTTTTAAAATAGTAAAAATAGGTGGCTAAAGTAGTCTGGTAATCTTCCATGAAGACTGTGGTCGGTCTTAGTTTGTCTCCAAAATGTATTGAGCGTATTTAGTCTGAAGTAAGCCTGTGTGAAAACCTATAAAATAAGATTCACTAAAACCGCTACAACATTTGTGATTTCTATTATGTCTGTTTCCAGGATATGGTCATTCTGCCTGGACACACATGAGGCATTCTGCCCCCCAAAATGTAAATGCTTCACAACAGCCAATGGCACTGTGTCACGTTGCTGTTGGTTTATTTATTTATTTATTTTTTGTTTAGAGGGGGGGGGGAAAAGATGACAGTTATAGTCCTGTAAAGCATTTACAAAAGGCACTCAGTGGATCAGCCTCTCAATCCCTCACAGGAAGTATTCAGTGGAGAGATAGATGGAGGCAATCCTTCCTTCCCATCAACCACCTCATTAGTCCCCCTCAGCCGTAAAGCTGTCCCATCAGGCCACGCTGTCATAACTCACTTTGGAGCATTGATTTTAATCACGGCAAATGTAAACATATGTATTATCAATATCAATGCACAAAATAACTCTGTAATATGCAATTACCAAATGCCATCGATTTTCTTTTTCTTTTTTTTCCCCCCCCTCCTTCTGCTGTTTTATTTCTCTCCCTTGGTCTTTTCCTCAATTCAATATAATCACGGGATCACTTTGAATTGATTTAATAAGGTCTGTATATATAAATATATGTGACATGCTGGCATTGGGTGAATATTACAGGGGATTATTTTCATAAATTTCAATACAGGGTTTCAGAGTGTTGCCTAGAGGGAGGTGAAACCGGGACACAGCAGGAAGTCATTATGTAGAAGACAGGACACCACTGCCGATGTAAACATTTCGTATTTTCCTGCGGTTTATTGTTTGGGGGAACTTAGAAACATTAGAACTTTTCTGTTTCTTTTTGACTTAACCAAATAAATATAAAAAAAGGGAACAGAAGTACAAGTCCATGTATCAATTACCAAAAAGCTGTTTCTCTAGCATGACCAGAAGTGATTAGCACCCTTTGTTATTTTTCTAAATTTAGTTAAGTTATTGAATTAGACAGGTTTCTTCGGAAGAAATCTTCACAAATCGGCACATGATGACCAAAGTGAAGACATGTTTTTAGAACATTTCCAACTCGCAGACTACTTGCTGATTAATTCAACAAATAATTTTTTCCAACCACCAGCGCTCAGGTTACGTCAACACAGCAGGGAAATATAGGCCATATCCCACGTTTTTTTTTCTTTTTTTGCCAAAGTGTGAGCCTTAATCAGCACAAATATGTTTTTTCTTTCAAGTCGAACTCGCTCCACTTTTATATGTGGTCATAAATCCGACACATGTTTCAACGTAACCTTAATATTGATGAAATCATGTAATATTTCATTTGACTTTTACCTAAAGGAAGTTGCCACTGATTTGCAATTTTTTCCCCCAAGATGATCATATTAAAACAATGCATGAAATAAACATTTTAAATACACCCTTGTTAGAGATAGTCATATTGCTGTCCACCAAACACAGTGACGTGTAGATACTTGTATAGTGCTATTTGTAAAATTTTCTTCTCCACAGGTGGGTCACTTCTGGGCCAAAACCTGGTGTTTATTGTGAGTAAAAAAAAAAAAAGTTTCAACAAACAAAGTTAATTTATAGCAGGGTCATTTTGGATCTGAAAATGAACTCCCCTGCTCCCCAATGAATATATCGCATTAGCTTTCAAATAAATGGCGAGAAAACAATAACTTCACAGCAGAGTAACATACCCGGTTCTGACATGGCAGAACGCTGAGAATTTCACAGCTTTTCTTCAAAAATATACACACAATACAAAAATTGTTGCCTCACGAGCAAAACAAACACTTTAGGTGAGATATTTTTATTTTATTTTATTTTTTCCCCTCCTTGGGGGTCTTTTGTAGGCTCTAGTGTCCCTTATATAAAAGTAGGCTGACAGGAAAAGGGGAAGACATGCGGCAAGGATCGCCGGGTCCGGGAGTCGAACACGTGATGTCCGCGTCGAGGACTCGAGGCCTCCAAATATGGGTCGCGCTCTCCCCTACGCTACCACAACACGCCCCCAGGTGAGATATTTTAAAAGAAATCCATTCATCTACTTCCTGTTTAGACTCGAGAAAAAACAAGTTTAAGATGAACCAAAAGTCACAAGTAAATTTGAGGACCACATTTGTTATACTTAAACACAATACCAGAGTTAGTAGTAACATAAAATATGTTGATCAGCAAATGTTTCCGTATGCCACATGGCAACTATACAGCTTAAAATCCACATAACTTTCATTTCCCTATCCAAAATAGACAGTTTCTATAGAGTTATTTTCCTCTAACAGAGCTGTACAGTAGACGTGCTTTCTGCAAAACAACCCTCGAGCACACGCTTGCTTGCTTCACCTCACGCATAGTTTCAGGTGACACAGCCCGGACCCCGACTGGATCAATCTGTCTCCATTTGTCACTGACCTCTTCCACGTTGCGAGTCTGTCACAGCGAGTGCATGGGCGCATCTTTATCTCCAGAACTGTAAAAATAACCTTTGACAGGTGTATCGAGGATGCGCTCCCCGTTCTTACATGAGTGCTTCCAGTGAAAGCCTGATTGTTACCTGTCTTTACATGAAACAGCTCGGAAAAAATGGAGGCACAAAAGGGACTGACAGCAAAAGCGGCGCGGGGGAGGGCAGAGTGGGGAAGAGAAGCAGAGGGGACAATGGCGGGGCGAAAAACAATTGAGTAAAATCAAATCGAACAACAAAGATGAGAAAACCAAAGTGATAAAGGTGGAAAGGAGATGGGTGGAGGAAAAGAAGAAGGGGGAAAAAAAGAAGATGGTGCACACAGATAGTGAAATGAAATCGGTTTGGAATTATTCTGCCTGGAAAAATATGGTCCTGCATAGGTGCTTGGTGTTAAAGGAATGAGGAAGCTAGCAGAATAAATGATTTACTGCTTCACATAGACTGTTTTAATGTTGCCGATGCATCTCTGCCTTGAACAGAGCAGGATCCCGCACTTATGCCATATGCCTAATCCATAACCATAACGGCAGAGTGGCGGCGTGGACATACATATCAAGACATTTGCTCCGTATGATAATGTTCATCGAGGCGCTCGTATAACCGTGTGTACCGATCCCGTACATATAAACAGATGTGCGTGTCAAACCTTTAGCACTTCAGAAAGTGAAAATGGCACCGAGTAAAGTCGTATGATTCCTTTATTGGCATCCTCTCCCTCTCGTCGTAAATCACAGCCTTGTTTTTCTCTTAGATTCTGCATGTGACGTGCGTATTAAACCCACCAAACAGTGAATATAATTATTCCCTGTCAAAACTTTCCTTTTCTTCTCCCCTAAAACAGCTCCGTCTGAATTTATACCTGCCACCCGTTTGTTCCCTGCGTTCATTTGGAGCGGTTCTAATGAGGACAAACTGCTCCCCGGTTGAGCCGCAATGGCTCTGCTGACTCCAAGAAGAACTAAAATGGCTGAATGGAAATGAGCGGGGGCAGAGGAGGTCAGGCCTCCGCATCAATCCTCATATTGCACGCTGGCGCCGCGCGCGCTTTCACAAACGACCGCTGCGCACTGAGGTGTCTGAGGTGCATAATGGTGACGGCAGCCCCTCTCCAACCGTACCTCTGCTCTAATATCATCATTTGAATCGCCTTTCTCCTCCACCTTTCTTTCCGGCTCTGTCTCTCATCTCTTAATATTGTCATGTGAATAGCCAGCAGGTGATGAGATGTTACACCAGGGTTCAAATAGAGGAAAATGAATTGGGGCGGAATTGTGTCAGAGCCATACTAGTGTACCCATTCGCCCCCTTAAACCCACTTTATTTTATCGCAGAATAAAATAGAAAAGTGTACAATATATTGAATCTCTGTCATAACCAATATCTACAGTATGTGTACAATATCGCAGTAATAAAGTAATACTGTGTTGTTGGGGATTTATGTGTGTGTATATGGGTGGGGCTTTCCCTTTAAGAGGTGCGGCCCAGCTGCATGTCATGTGACTTCGGCCAGGAAGCCAAGCTGCGTTAGATTCATGTCACCCATGTGTTTAATCAATCCAGTTTAATCTGTATCTATCTTTGCCCGGATGAAGCATTGTGGGTAGGTTATGTTTAATATATTATTATATATCATTATTTCTTACATCATTTTTTGGTTGTTGCGGTGGATGTTAAATATTTTTGAATATGTTGTAAGTCTTGTATCCCCTTTTGTGTGTTTCAGTTTCACACTTCCTTGAAATCATTAAACCTGTGGACAAAAGGTCAACTTGCCTCAGAGTCTTTGGATCAGGGAAGAGTTTAGCTGTACTGTCTAGTGCTTTTCATATGGCGAAGGCAGTATAGTGAAACCACACTTCTCAGCGGGCTAGACATCGCAGTTTAAGCTGGAAGACTCAAAATACGCATCAACGTACCCAGCCAGTGAATTATTATTACAACATTCACCTCTCTAAATCACAACAAGAAAACAAGTAATTATGACAGAGGAGGCTGCAACGTGGGAGACACGATCTCAAGCTTCATGTTCTTCTGTACAGTCAAGAGCATCTACTACAGAGTCTGCTGCTGCTAAAGCAAGAGCAAAAGCGGAAGCAGCAAAAGCACGCCTCGCATTTGCTGAAGAGGAGGCTAACTTAAAACTGCAAAAGGCTAAATTGGAAGCATCAATGGACATTCTGAGCATAAAAAAGGAAACGGCTGCAGCTGTCGCTGAAGCTGAAGCACTGGAAGCAGCTGCCGATATGAAAAAAAATCCATCCAATCAGCTTAACTGGGAAATACCTTCCTTAGAAGCCACCAAACGAACTAAAGAGTACGTTCTCAACCACGGTCAACAGTTGGATGTGGATAAACAACTCACGCTTCCTTCAAAGCCGCAGCCAGATGCTGAGGCTTCACCTCTGCATCTTATGCCAGACGTTAAGCCTTTCATTCCAAAGAAAGATGATTCTGGAGCCCAGTTATTTTGCCAGACTCCACAGCAGCAGCTCACTCGTGAGAAAAACACAGTTCGACTCGAACATGATCACTTTACTCCAACACGACCCTTCACGCCACAAGTGAACGTCAGTGATCATCCCCCACATTCATCGTTTTCAAATCCTAAATTTGACGATTTGAACGTGAATGACTTCGTTCGCTATCTGGCTCGACGGGAACTGGTGTCTACGGGTTTACTCAAGTTTAATGATAAACCTCAGAACTACAGGGCTTGGAAACGATCATTTCAGTCTGCCATCCATGGTTTACATTTGACATCCAGTGAGGAGATGGATCTTCTGCTGAAGTGGCTAGGCAAAGATTCAGCCGAACATGTGGAGCAAATTAGAGCGATCCACATAAACCGCCCAGACGCAGGACTGACTATGATTTGGAACCGGCTTGACCAAACATATGGTTCTGCAGAAATTATAGAAGACGCCCTCTTCAAACGAATTGAGACGTTTCCCAAAATAACGAACCAAGATTCTTCAAAGTTACTCAAGTTGAGTGATTTATTAAGCGAACTCTTGGCAGCTAAGGACGAAGGAGACTTACCTGGACTTACCTTCCTTGACACGGCAAGAGGCATCAATCCCATCCTGCGAAAGCTACCCTTTAACCTACAGGAAAAATGGGCATCAGTAGGTTCGTTATACAAGCAAAGATATCAGGTCTCATATCCACCATTTGGTTACTTCGTGGATTTCATCAGTCAAGAAGCAAGCGTTAGGAACGACCCAAGTTTTAATCTCAACACTCAAGAGGAGAATGCTCCAAAGGCTGAGCGGACAGCTTGGAAGGCGAACAGACACAGAGAGGTTTCTACGCACAAAACTGAAGTTACCTCAAACACAAACGAGCTCTTCTCAAAATCTGACGATTGCAAGAAAATGTGTCCTCTGCATAAAAAGCCACATCCTCTGCGTAAATGTCGAGCATTTAGAGAGAAGTCCATTGAAGATCGTAAGAACTTCTTGAAGGAGAATCATATTTGCTTTAAATGTTGCTCCTCCACACTGCATGTCGCAAAAAACTGCACAGCTACCATTCTGTGCGCAGAATGCAACAGCGAAAGGCACCCCACAGTACTTCACCCTGGGCCAGCACCTTGGACAGCAGAAGTAGATCCTGCATCAAGGCACGGCGGGGAGCTTGAAATCCCTGTTCAATCTCAGGTCAATGCCCAGTGCACTCAAGTTTGTGGTGGAGATCTCGCTGAGAAATCATGTTCTAAAATAAGCCTCGTAAAGGTTTATCCATCTGGGTCTAAGGACAAGGCTATGAGAGTCTACGCCATCTTAGACGAACAAAGCAACCGTTCGTTAGTTACATCACAGTTCTTTGAGGTTTTCAGTGACACAAGTTCAAGTTCTCCTTACACCTTGAGAACATGTGCTGGAGTGAAGCAAGTATCAGGAAGAAGAGCTACCGGCTATGAAGTGGAATCTCTGGATGGAACTGTCCACCTCCCACTACCAAGTCTTATAGAGTGTAATGACATCCCAAACAACAGAGATGAGATTCCAACTCCCGATGTAGCACTCCACCATCCTCATCTGAAGTCACTGGCGCACTTGATCCCAGAGGTTGATCCAAAAGCACCAATCATGCTTCTTCTGGGCCGTGATATTCTCCGTGTTCACAAAGTCCGCAAACAGGTGAACGGCACACACAACCTGCCCTATGCACAGAAGCTGGACTTGGGGTGGGTGATAGTAGGCAACGTATGCCTGGGCAACGTGCACAAACCACCAACAGTGTGTACCTTCTTCACCACTGCTTCAGATATTGGACGTCCAACACTTTTCCAATCATGTCCAAATGTGTTTCATGTTAAGGAAACATATGGTGGAATTTCAGTCAACGAACGCATTCCAGGATGTTCAGAGGAGTCATCAGTTTGTGAAGCTGCCCATCTAGGATGCTCAGTGTTTCAGAGAACCAAAGATGACAACCAAGTAGCACCTTCGATTCAGGATGGGTACTTCATGAAGATAATGCAGGAAGGACTTTGCAAAGACTCAAACAATAGTTGGATAGCACCATTGCCTTTTAAACATCCACGCCCCCGGCTTCCCAATAATAGGTCTCATGCACTGAAGCGTCTCACATCTCTCAGACGCAACCTTGAGAAGAAGCCTGAAATGAGAGAGCACTTCCTGAACTTCATGGACAAAATGTTCAAGAATAACCATGCTGAGTTGGCTCCTCCACTCAGTGAAGATGAAGAAAGGTGGTACTTGCCCACATTCGGTGTTTACCACCCAAGAAAGCCAAAACAAATTCGGGTTGTCTTTGATTCGAGTTCTCAGTTCAATGGTATATCACTCAATGATGTGCTGTTAACTGGACCTGACTTGAACAATGCACTCCTCGGAGTTCTGATTCGCTTCAGAGAAGAAGCAATTGCCTTCACAGCAGACATCGAGCAGATGTTCTACTGTTTTCTAGTTAAAGAAGAGGACAGAAACTTTTTACGTTTCCTTTGGTTCGAAGACAATGACCTCTCCAAAGACATCGTCGAGTATCGGATGAGAGTCCATGTCTTTGGAAATAGACCATCTCCTGCAGTGGCCATCAATGGTCTGCACCAGTCTGTTCAAGGTGGTGAGTTCCATGTCGACAGTGATGTTCAGCATTTCGTGATGAATGACTTCTATGTGGATGACGGGCTGAAGTCTCTACCCACAACTGAAGCTGCCATCAGCTTGCTCAAAAGAACACAGGATGTTCTCTCCAAGTCAAACCTGAGACTGCACAAGATCGCAGCTAACAGCAAGGAAGTCATGGAGGCTTTTCCACCATCTGATCGGGCAAGTGATTTGAAAGAGCTAGATCTTGATGTCGATCAGCTTCCTATGCAACGTAGTCTTGGACTCTGCTGGAACCTCCAGACAGACTGTTTTCACTTTAGTGTCTCAAAGGAGATAAAGCCATACACTCGACGTGGTGTCTTATCTACAATCAACAGTCTGTACGACCCTCTTGGTTTCGCAGCACCAATCACTATCCAAGGCAAGGCAATCTTAAGAGAGCTCACAACAGGTAGTGGAGATTGGGACACCCCTCTACCAAAGGAAGGAGAGGAAGCCTGGATTGCATGGAGGGCTTCTTTGACCGAACTATCTCAACTTCCAATTCCCAGATTGTACACCAAAATGTCCCCTTCAGCCGCTGACAAGAAAGAGTTGTGTGTATTCTGTGATGCATCAACTAAAGCTATTGCTGCGGTTGCATATTTGAAAGTCACAGATGGTGATGGTAACAATCAGATTGGGTTTGTCATGGGAAAAGCCAAACTAGCCCCACGTCCAGAGCATACAATTCCCAGATTAGAGCTCTGTGCAGCGGTGCTGGCTGTTGAGCTAGCTGGCCTAGTGTCTACAGAACTAAACTTTCAGCTTAGTGATGTATCTTACTATACAGATAGTAAGGTCGTTTTGGGCTATATTCACAACGAAACCAGGCGGTTCTACGTATACGTCAGTAATCGTATACTACGGATCAGAAGATCATCTAACTCAAATCAATGGCACTTTGTACCCACAGATCAGAACCCAGCAGATCATGCAACCCGGTTTGTTGTTGCTGGTCGACTCATATATACCAACTGGTTGGCTGGACCTAAGTTTCTCTACTTGCCTGAGGCAGTGGTCTCCAAGAGAAGCTGCGATCTGGTTGAGCCAGATACAGATCCTGATGTGCGACCTTTGGCATCTACTTTGAGCACAACAACATCCCCTGATCATCTAGGTTCTCAACGATTTGCTAGATTTTCTTCCTGGAAGTCACTCACCTGTGCAGTGGCCCGCCTTGTGCACATAGCACATCTTTTTCATGTCAAGGCAGCACAAAGCAACTCCTGTAGAGGCTGGCATTACTGCAAGTCACATGTCAGTGTTGAGGAGAGAAATCAAGCTTCAGCCATCATCATCAAATCAGTACAAGAGGAGACATATTCCCAGGAGATTAAGTGTATTCAGGAACAGAAAAAAATGCCACAAAGCAGCCCTCTAAAGAACTTGGATCCTTTCATTGCCATGGACGGTCTGCTAAAGGTTGGTGGTCGCCTTCAGTATTCCAACCTTGGTCAAAGTGAGAAAACCCCAGTGATTATTCCAGCACAGCATCATATTGCGACATTGATCATTCGACACCACCACGAGCAGGTACATCACCAGGGCCGTCTCTTTACTGAAGGTGCCATTCGGTCTGCCGGCTTCTGGATTATTGGTGGGAAGAGGAAGACAAGCAGCGTTATCCATCACTGTGTGGTCTGTCGACGACTTAGAGCTCCCGTTAGTGTTCAGAAAATGGCTGACCTCCCAGCAGCTCGCCTGTCTACAGATCCTCCTTTTACACATATTGGACTTGATGTTTTTGGTCCTTGGATCATCTGCTCGCGACGGACAAGAGGTGGTCTTTCACATAGTAAGCGCTGGGCTGTAATATTCACTTGTATGAGTGTGAGAGCCATTCACATTGAAGTCATTGAATCCCTTGAATCATCTAGCTTTATCAATGCCTTCAGGCGATTCATTGCAGTTCGTGGACCAGTCAAACACATCTACTCGGATCGTGGCACAAACTTCATCGGTGCTTGTAAAGAGCTGAACATACCTTCCAACATGGACAATACCACAGTGCAAACATACCTGTCAGATCAAGGTTGTGTGTGGACATTCAATCCTCCACATGCCTCTCATTTTGGCGGGACTTGGGAGAGGATGATCGGACTTGCAAGACGGATTCTTGACTCTATGTTCCTCCAGATGAAAGACAAACTTTCTCATGAAGTTCTGACAACTTTCATGGCAGAGGTTGCAGCAATCATTAATGCTAGACCTCTAGTTCCTGTGACCACTGACCCTGATGATTCATTTATCCTAACACCTGCTGCTTTACTCACTCAGAAAATAAACATTGTTTCAGCACCTGCAGGAGAGTTTGGAGCTTCTGACCTTTACAAGCGGCAGTGGCGCCAGGTCCAACATTTATCTAACACCTTCTGGGACCGCTGGCGGAAACAGTTTCTCCCAACCTTGCAGCCACGCAGAAAGTGGCTGGTAACTCAACCAAACATTACACAAGGAAGTGTCGTACTCCTCAAGACCGTTCAGTTGGCAAGGAACGAATGGCCTCTTGGACTTGTGACACAGACTTTCCCAAGCACGGATGGCAAGGTCAGGAAGGTGGAGGTCAAGATCTGCAAAGCAGAAGGTTCTTCACTCTTCCTCAGGCCTGTCACAGAGATAGTGCTTCTCTTCTCTCCGAACGACTAAGGACTGTTGTAGTCTACTGTGTGGCATGGGGGCATGCCAGGCGGGGAGTGTGTTGTTGGGGATTTATGTGTGTGTATATGGGTGGGGCTTTCCCTTTAAGAGGTGCGGCCCAGCTGCATGTCATGTGACTTCGGCCAGGAAGCCAAGCTGCGTTAGATTCATGTCACCCATGTGTTTAATCAATCCAGTTTAATCTGTATCTATCTTTGCCCGGATGAAGCATTGTGGGTAGGTTATGTTTAATATATTATTATATATCATTATTTCTTACATCATTTTTTGGTTGTTGCGGTGGATGTTAAATATTTTTGAATATGTTGTAAGTCTTGTATCCCCTTTTGTGTGTTTCAGTTTCACACTTCCTTGAAATCATTAAACCTGTGGACAAAAGGTCAACTTGCCTCAGAGTCTTTGGATCAGGGAAGAGTTTAGCTGTACTGTCTAGTGCTTTTCATATGGCGAAGGCAGTATAAATACTTTGATGCAATTTCTCTTTGGCTATACAATTTCAAGAATCCATGCGCTCACAGTTTGCTGACCATTAATATTTTTGGCCACTGAGTCTAAAACTGATGCCCAGACAGGTACCTGGAGCAGCAAGAAAATCCAATAACCAACAATAATATTGCAATAGCAAGTTATTCTAATATTGAGCAGCACTATTAAACTGTAATTTTCAATCTTGTCAGCCGTCCCAACTTCCCAGCAGGTCTATAGTACACATATTCGAATTGTACTCATGAGGAAAATATGACACTGTAATCGTGCTAATCACCACCTTTTAAATCGATTTTGAGCAGCTCTCTGAGATTAGAAGCTCATGACATTGTTTTATAACCTAACCCTGACATGTACCTTAGCTAGAATCTGTGCTTTTGAATGGTTATTTATTTGTTTGAAAAGGGGAAAAAAAAAAGAAAAGTCTTTGGAATTAGTCAAAAACGCTGTAATCCTATATCACACCAGTAGGTGGCCACAACATCAACAATAATGACAGAAATTCTAAAGGACAATCTGAGAACGCAGTACAGGGCTAAAAGATTCTCCCAAAACAGTTTTACATTTTTATGTTTCTACATTTATGATTACACTTCATAGAAGCAAAGTTAGGAAAAGGTGAGATGGATTAGGATTATCCAGGGTTGTTTTGTTTTCAGTCACAGAACTCAATGCATGTGCAAAGCAGGTGTGTCCATTTTTATTTCCGCTTATGTCTTGATGCCCAATCCATGCACATACATAACAAAAACCTCTCTAAATTGCCCTTCGGGTTGATTGAGTACATATGTGGTCGTTTGTCTTGTGCTAGCAAGCTTTGCAGAGTGTACACTCCCTCCCACCCATTGATTTGGTTGGATGTCTTTTTCACCCTGAATTGCTTGCATGTGTACAAGAGCTCTGAATATCTTGGAAGTATCGTGATAGTGAAGCTAGGGCCTTGACTCAAACTTACACGCCATATTCTGTTGTCGTCATGATCCTGTTTAATGTTCTTTAACAAACCACTGAGATCCTCACATAGCAGCTAAGTTTACAGTGAGATTGAATCCGTGTTTCATTTCATGGTAGCACAAGGAATACACGTCGTCATTTTGCTTCTGCGTCCAAAACAATGACACGTTTTGTGTTGTCATCAATGTATGCAACGCATTTTTCTAAAACAACCCTGATCTCACAAACGGTCATCGTTACTTAAGGGTAATCACAAAGTGGGATTACCCTTTTACATTTACAGATGATTTAGGCAAAACAAATATCTTGGCGCAAAATGACTTCGGCCATTATTTTAGGAAGGTGGGGATATTGACCAATACACTTGCCAGCTAACCCCTCCCGGCCTCCATGACGCCTTGGTCATTGCACAAATCCCTCCTTGGTGGGTGGAAAACATTTTAGGGCCAGCTTTTAGTGTTTTGGTGAAAGGGAGTATAGTTCCTATGCGGCTTACCTGCTACCTGCTCTCCTCATTGGCCCTCGTTTCTCTCTCCGTTTGTGTTACTCTCATCTGTTTTCTCCTGTTAGGAGTGTTAGCAGGAGGCAGAGAAATCATAGAGCCATCAAAGGTTGCCAGCTGTAGGAAATGTCTTCATTTGCAATGTACTAGCCTCACACCTGAGCTCCAGGCCTCTGTATTACTGTGTGCGCCTGCTGGTGTGTGTGTGTGTACGCGGGTGTGTGTGTGACTGATCGTCAGCCATCCCAGCTTCCCAGCAGGTCTGTCTTTAAATTGTCTCTGTGTGCTTTATGGCTCAGTCTGTGTGATAGCACTGCGTGTGTGTGAGTGTGTGGCGGCAGCTCTGCGCCCCATCCATCAGTGTTAAGATGGCACATTACTGTTAATGAATGATATTTGTGTTCACCGTGTATGTCAGGGGGGTGGACTGGGAAAGCAAAACAAGCTCTCCCAATCACCTCACTTGTAGCCTTCACATTTTCTATGTCAGGTTCCCCCGGCTGCTTTGCATTTTAAAAAACGGATTCGGCTGAACCATTAGCTTAGTTACGTTAGCTATTCCACAGAGCTCCAACAACACAGTTTTTTCCACATGTAAAAAAAAAAAAGTAAATAATGTTCTGCTAACTCTGCATGTATGTGTAACCAGGTGAGAAATGGATACCTGTAAATACTTATTTTGTAAACCCTGTTTTGCTTTTATTTCACTTAGTGGTTGTAATTCTTGTTTTTGTCAGCATGTGGTGCTGTTGTTGCAGAGAGCTCTAAAAGAACCGGAAGTTGATACAAAAAAAATACAACCCAAAAAACAATCTTGTTTACGTTCTCTGGCATTCTTACTGGTGAAACGGAAGAGAAGGACATTTTTGAGCCGAGATCTGACGAAGAAGACGACATTATGGCCACATGAGTGAAGAATCCAGATGTTTGGTAATTAATGTCTGAACTGAATTATTTTCCATTTAAGAAACTGAAGCGACGTTGCTGTCTTCATGTTTGTCTTTTTGTCCTCTTTTAGAGGTGCCACTGCCATTTGTTATGAATTTTTTTTTCTATTTCAGTTTTCTATGGAGCTGCGTTGATAATCTGTGTTTAGTGTCAATAGTGCTGCTAACGCGCCATTTTGCTGAAGCCCTTGCTAATTGGGATCTTTATACTAGTGTTACATGGACCATTCACGTAACACTATTTTTGCTCCATATCTTGAACTTTATACTTTTTATTTTTGCAACTCAGAATCAAATATTCCTTTTGAGAATAAAGAACCCCTGGAAGTTCTGCGTGCTCTATTAATCCCGGCTTCATATGTTTTTGATGCTTCATGATGCGTAAAAATGATCCGTTGCCTTTTAATTGGGCAAATTTCTGCAAAATGTGCAACAATTCATTGTGTGTGACACTGTTCATTATTATTACAAGTGAAAAGCAGTGATTTTAAAAAGCGGATTATGAAACCACCATTAGTCGCTATTGAGCTGATGATTGATTGCACAGTGATTTTGGCCTCTTATAGCTTATTAGTAATTGTTGAAATTCATGGAGATTTGTGGACAACTTTCTTGTTGTTCTATCAGAACATTTAGTCTGGAGTTCTGAATAACAGTGTATTTTTTAATGTTCTCATCAATTATTATTGTTACATGGTCCATTTCTGGCCATGTAGATTATCTAGTTAAGTTAGTGATTTATGAAGCCCCTAAAGATGCAGAACTAGCCCATATCATCATCCCTCCTCCTCCATGCTTGACAGTATAATGGGTTTTTGACTTGATGTAGTGTTCGGTTTTCACCCTGCATGGGTCACGTCTCTTGCAAAATTGAGTCTAAACAAAAGATGGTGCAATGTAAGGGGGTTTGTTCAAACAAACTGTTACCTGGAGAGACGTGTGTGGTAGCAGCAGGACCAAGGCATGGAGGGCGACTTAAAAAAAAAGGGATTTTGGAAGACTTAATGAAAGTCTTATAGGACACTTATAGGACTTGCTCAATAAGTCCTATAAGTTAGAACTTGTAGGGCTTATAAGTCTCCTGTTGGCTCAAAGTAAATAGGAGAATGAGCATAAAACGACCAGCCTTTGCTCATGCAGCGATGTAAATCACGGACCATTCAGTGAATGCAGTCTGCTGTCAATCAAATCGCAATACACCACACAGGATATGAGTTGTAGCCTTTCCAAAGAGTCTTGTTTGAAAGGAAAATAAGCAATTTAGAGTGTGAGATGTACCGTGTCGATCACCGATCATTTCTTAATTTTTTATTTTCTCAAAGTGCCTAAAAACTGTCTTGAGGAGTTACTCAAGGCTTTTTTTTTGGGGGGGGGGGGGGGGGGGGGGGTTGTAAAGGTAGTATTTTTATTTTCCTCACTTATTATAATGCAATCCTTGTACAGTAAACACTGACTCATGCTTGTACTGAAAATGGTCCAACCTCACGGTTAGAATTGCAGGACAGGATGTTTGGCAACTGTTTTTAAAGCTTTTCTAATTTAAATCATGTGCTGTAAATTGCTCGAACACAGTTCACAACGTGAATTACTTATTTTGCCCTCAGAACATGAAGGAGAGCCAAATAAAAAGTAAATGTTATTTGGGAACCTAATTTATAGCTCAGATACACAAATTGTTTGGATAATTGCAAAATGTTATATATATATATATATATATTTATGCCTTCAAAATAAAGGAGTCAATCAACTGAGAATAATAATAAATTTAGCTGAACAGGGTTGAATTTTCCACTTGGAATTTCTCAAAGTCTTTTTACCTTTTTTCCCAAATATATATAAACAAATCCAACAGACTGAAAAAAGCCTGGTTCTTGACAGTCTTAGATCAGAGAGAATTTCGATGAATCTATCTGTTATTAATGAAAGTAAATGTGCCACTAAAGTTATACAATAATGACATGCATCACATTTGTACCCCTTGAAACGGCCGCCGTATCGGTGGAAAAATATTTGTAACATTTCACAGCAAATTTTCAAATCCTTTCTGCCAAGAGGAGACAATTCGCCCATTAGCCGTTGAGGAAATGGGTGAAAGTGGAGATATCAAGTGTCAGGATACCAGTGGGAGTATTACTGTGCGAAAGAAGCTCATAATCCACTGCTCACAAATTGTTATGAGGTTGTGTGCTGATGCAAGCAGGAGCATGGGGACTTTATGAGCGAAATGGGTGAGAAAGATGTCTCCAGCCAGGTGTCAGTAATATGTAGAGCAGCTTTCACCTCACCCAATAGGACCCAAGAAAAATAGGACTATTTTTCTTCTCGTCTTCCAATACATGGAGGTGTTTGACTTTCTTCCAGAATAGAGATTGTATGATGTTTCATATTAATATGCTTGGGTAGAGAATTGAGAGAGGGAGGGATAAACTGACAGATGGATAGACTGTGTCAGACTGGGTGACTCTGCTTTGTCACACAAGCCCCCAGCAGATGTCACTCACTCATTAGTGAATCATGTGAGAGAGCAGTCGGGAGAACCGTCTCCCACCACCTGCCTCCGACTGTAGTGAGGCTCGTGGCTGTTAATATGCTACCTTTTTACAGACACAGTCGCTGCAAATTTTAGGAAGCCTTTTTTTTTTCCGCTTTTGTTTTACAATACTTTCCATCTACTCTACAAGTTCCAATATGTGTAATGTACATGTATTTTTTTTAAGCCCGGAGGAATTCAGCCGCTCTCATGGCGCTTAGCCAACATTAACACCCCGACTGGGTTATTTGGTCTCCAAAAGACAATGAAATTGTCAGTTAACCTCTGACATCTGCATCCTGCTTTGAGCGCCCAGGCTTACGAGTGGCGGGTTTTACGCCGACGAGTGCCAAACGCCACCGATGTGTGGAACGGGACGCTAACTTTAACCACTCACGCCACCCCACACAAGCTGAAGGAAGTAATCGGGCGGGGGTTGCAAGAACGGGCAACGCGTGGGCGAGGGGGGGGGGGGCGGGGGGGAGGAAGAAATCAGAGGGACGACTGGAAGCAAAGCACAGGATGGCTGAGTCGAGGAGGCTAAACGAGGAGCTCGGGTAATGAGTGACGCGGCGGCGGTGGTCGAGGGAAACACAGATGCTGTAAACATCCTGTGGAAACCTCGCTCTCTGTTAGTCTTTGTCAGCACTAAGCGTCAGAACAGCTGATCATCAACAAGCAAACAATGCATATTCACGGTGTTGTGACATCTGCCTGGTAAAAAGTATTTAAGCTTTTTAGTGTTTAATCACGTAACATTTGTAAAATTTTACATTTGTAAACTATTAACATTGTTATTTCATGTTGGAGAAATAATAATGACAAAAGAGTCCCTCCTCAAATTTAAAACCAAGTATGTGAATTAAAATAACACACTAGTCAGTGTTATTGTTTCTGTAGCTTAGCCTATTCAACTGCAATGCAGCTTAACTCAGTTTAGAAAGCTAATAAGATATTAGCTTATTAGCTGTGTCACCTGAAGAAAACTCAGCTTTTTAATTGTTTCCAAAGACATATTTGAAGGAAATAAACAGAGACAAATACTACATTCTGGTGCAATCAATGCGTTTTTGTCCGTGTAACATCCCAGTCGGGTTGTTTTTTTTAAGTCTGAGGTCATGTGGCTCCATCTGCAGGAAGTAACAGAATTGGAAACAGGAAAGAGGAAGTTATTAGCTGGGATGATCTGAGCACGCTGGTTTGCAGAGTACATCAAGAGAACAACATGCACGCCCATCATGTGCAGTGCAGTTTGTGTGTGTGTGTGTGTGTGTGTGTGTGTGCCACATGAGGAAGAGGAAGGCATTACGTAGATATGGACAGAGGTCTGAGTACAGACTGAGCTGTCCCGACACCTGTGTGTGTGTTTGTGTCTCTCTTTGGGAAACCTCGCTGAACCGCCTTGTCTAAGCTTGACAGCTGCACGATCTGAGTCACAATAAAACAGCACTTCCTGAAAACACCATGACGTTCAGGTAAACCTAAAAAATAAAGGAAGCACCTGAATAGATGACATAATGTTTCCCTGTTGACAGCGTGGGGCTCGCGCTCCTGTCATCACTGGACTGGAAGTCAGAAAATGACTCATTTGATCAATTTTAGCAGTTTATTTAAGAAATAAGAATGCTGTTATATTATTATTATTATGTAAAGTTAGAGCAAACACTTATTCGTCAAGATAGTATTAATACGCCTATAAAAATCATGTCTGTTTGGTGCTGAAAACAAAGTGCTAATGTGTTCTTGTCCAGAGCAGAAAGTAAACTGATTGAAAACTTAAATGTTCAACTGTTACACCTCTTCCTCGAAAGCCTCACTGATACTGTTCTTAAGTAGACCCAAATAATACAAATTTGAGAGACGCAAAGTAAAGTTCTCCGCAGATACAGAGACAAAAACCCTTTGCAGCACACTGACTCAACAGGCTCCTGAATATTCCCACCTTCCTTAAATAGAGTTCTATCATCCAGGTGCTTCCCTTTTACACAACCAGAAAGAAAGGTCAGAGTGAAGTGTCAGGGATGTGTGTGTGGGCGTGTGTGTCCCAAGCAGGGCCAGCAGCCAACTACCAGTGTTCTAACTCTGAAGTTGTATTTATACGTGCAATCTCTTCTAGTTGGCTCCGCTTTCCTGTAGGCTCGTGTCTGACTTGATGACCTTAGAAGAGGAAACAGGGGAATTCCTGATCTTACTCTAAAAAAATAAACCAAGTTCACTTGAGGTGAAAGATGCATGCTATGGTAGAAGCTACGGTGTCAGGAATTATATGAATCATTAATCCCCCTCCCACTAAGGCTAGGTTTACACGAGGCTGCTGCTTGAAAACCGCTGGTAGACTTTCAGAGGTTGATTGGGGAAACGTTCCCTGTTTAGATGGCGCCAACAATGGCGCTGACTCCAGTGCGCCTGGAGTCAGCTGTAATTGTCATGCCAGGCCACTATATGGTGCTGTGATTTTAGCATGTCATCAAACATGCATGCGCTTTTGACCCTTAGCTTCCACCTCGTTGTAAACAGTAACCCATCTCCATTTCCCATGAAAGAAGGGCTCATGTAACACATACAGCTCTGGAAAAAGTGAAGAGACCACTGAAAATGATCAGTTTCTCTGATTTTACTTTTTATAGGTATATGTTTGAGTGCAACGAACATTAGTCTTCCATTCTATGAGCTATTGAAGTAAGCAAGTTCATATTCCATGAGGAATAACTATGAGGTTTACAATGGGGTTCAGTGCAGTGGGCTCCAGAGATGTACATTCCTGAAATTCATAAATTGTGTTGAGTCGATCAGGTTAAAAGGCATGTTTGATTTCGTTGTACAATGTATCCAAGCTTTACCTGCTCGGCTAATGCCTTCTCTCCTTACAACGTCATCTGTTTTGTGAGGCGCACCAGTCCCTCCTGCTGCGAAACTCTCACCTTCTATTACATGAAATAAGCATTTGATCACCAAGTGAGAATCATAGAATGCAAGAAGTGATGAATGCTGCCAGTGAAAGGTCCAGACAGCTCTCATTCAAGCCCTTTGCTCCATCCTCAACGCCAGCTAGCCTAAGAACAATCTCAGAGACATGACTTGTGGAGAAGCAGCCAGAGGTTCGATATACGATGTGGAGAAAACAAAGTGATGCAGGATAGATGGCCGACGCAGCCTGACGTTTCCAGAGGAGACTATTGAAACTGAAACCGAAGCAGGGCTGAACATTTTAAAACCTTCTTACTTTTAATGAAACAACAGCAACATCAAAAAAGAAATGCTGAAAGGGCATCTGAACAGTCCCGCATCTAGACCTTGAGAAAAGCTCTTGAACGGTCTCTCCTCCTCCTCCTCTGTCTGCCTCCTCTCTCTGCCATCTCTCCATCTTAATCCTGATGGTGTTAATTGAAAGTCAGGAGAGGGCACTCCAGCGGTTTCATTATTAATTTAACACTCGGGGTAACTTAAAGTGCAATTTTCAACCGCAAGTGTAACAGAAAAATCAATGGTCACAACAGCGACGAGTATCAAGGTTGTTTACCGATGAACCGGGTACGACAGGCGAGACGGCCGTTACTTGAAGGAGTGCCTGAGCGGTTATTGTTGTGCACGCCGTGTTTTGACACCGTCTCTGTATCACAAGGCAGCGGGTAAACAACAACAAAAAAGGGCGATCTTCTGATTAAAATGACAGCCTGTGTGATTAATCTTCTCGTACAAAATGGGCATAACCTTAAACGATACCTCGGTGTGTGTTTTTCCCCCCCAAAGTTAAATTGTGCACATACATGACTTTATGTCTTATTACCCCCAGCGCTGCACAGCTCTCCCCTGTGCTGCGGATTAAATGGGGGGAAATAAAGGTATATTGCTCAGTAATGCAATCTGTCCAGTGGCTTGAGAGATGAGCAGCCTGCCCTTTGCGCTGAGCGGACTCACGGATGATTTAGAGCGAGCAGATGGGAAATTCTAATATGTTAGCCTAACCCTGAATGGCTAGAAGGTAATTTATTTCAAACCCTGCGCGAATATTTTTTTCCCCCCTCTCTTCTTCCGCTTAAATACGACGTCGCTCATCTCAGGCTCTACGTTTTGAAACACGAACCAGAATAAGAGGAAGGAAAAGTAACCGTGAAATCCTAGGGAAGAAGCTTCAGCTTTAAAAAAACAAAAACAAACAAAAACACAGAAACTGCCCTCCAGTTTTAAAGTTTTATGAGCCTAAACCATACTTGCAGTACTTCTTAATCAACTGACTTTAATATTCAATTATTTGCCAATGTGAAAAATTGCAATTTCTAGGTCAGTATTGATTCGTCCATGCTCCTCCACGAAGAGACAGTGCGCGTCCCAGGCTACAGGACCAACGGGTCACAAATTAACCATGTGCAATGTGCCATGGTTAATGTTTTTTGGGATTATACTGGAACCAATAAAACGTTGGAACTGTGCAGACTCGGCTGCAAGCGTTGTTGCCAGTGAACATGCTTAAATAAGTTCAGGAGGTTTTCAATTTTATGTAGAGAACTCGGCGTGAACGGTGCTTCATTTCACGTGTGTACGGCTCATTCTGGTGCTGCTGAACACCAGAATTCACTTCTAGTCAGAAGTGAATGAAACTCTTAAACTCACGTTTTTGTTAGGGAAACTTTATCCACTTTATCATACAGGAAGAGAGGCAACTTTTACTCAGAAAACGCAAAAAGGTGGTGACCATTATGCACAAATCTGATCAAATATTCTCCTTCTGTCAGTTTCAACATGCCTTTTTCTTTGCTTTAAATAAAATACTGCAATCTGAAGTGGTCAAAACTGATACTCTGGTTTTATTGTCACTGCACATCATACTGCTTCTGCTGGGTTTGTATGCAGACAAGCAGAGTAATGAAGCTAATGATGCTTGTTGTATTCTGACACTGACTTCTCTCTTGATCCATTCTGCAGGTGTGTTTGGATAAAAAGAAGCACAGACATTTGTAATTAGCTTCATACCAAAAACAAATTGATGATTTAAACCCTTCACTTCTGTTAAGATCATTTTCTGCTCGCAACTAATGAAAACATTAGACATTACCAGACAAATAAAAAAACACATTTAGGACAGAAATATAAGCTTAATGAAAGGTATGTTTAATACCTGCACAAAAATTATACATTTTCCTGCCTCATAGTGTTGTTTTTATACAATCAAGTAACAATCTTACCCACAGTTGTTATAAAAACACCATCTATATCAAATATGACCTAAAAGAAATTTGACTCCGTAATCTGACGGTTTAAAATTGGGCCACTGTCTCTTTAAGAGCGTTGGATTGAGAAGTGGATCATATGATGAGCACAGCAGATTGTGCAGTTCCTCCAAGTGTTTGGTAATTGCTGCTGCTGCTGCTAGTCTGTAGGAGTTGCGTGGGTAAGAGGTGGGAGTCTTTTCGTGGGTAAAGGCTCTGTGAGGCGGAAGCTCGGCTCAAGCGTTTAGGCACCCCTGAATGGTTGCCAGGGGCGACTCAAGGTTTCCTCAACAATGCAGGAAATAATCGAAGCTGTGCTTTTACTGTACTCAGACAATGCAGGCCTGTGTTTCAAGTGCTTAGGACATTAATCTAGTTGTTTCTGTTTATGACTAGGTTGTTATGGAATTTAAATGTGGCTTAAAGAGGCTTAAAGAGTTTTGACTTTCTTTGTTTGGCATCATGGCTCCAAATCAGTGTGTTGGAGTATGAATAGTTGCATTCATATTTTACGCAGCTATTGTTTACTGTAGGTAAATGTCGGTGCATTGATGATGTCTTTTTTGTTTGTTGCACTAGAACTCAAACATATCAATAACACGTTGAAACACCTGATTCTCTCCTGAATTATGACAACACATCCTTTTATAGAAACATGTGGCTCCCCCTTTTGCTTCATAAGATCATTTATAGGAAGCATGATGCATGTTTTTATTTATATTTCTTTGAACGCGTCTACTCCGAAGTGGACAAATCCGTCTTGATAAACACTTTATGCAGATGAGCTTCCACTTGTTTTTCCCTTTCTTGAGAGATGGAGTGGGAAGGCGAAATAATACCTCTCAAATTGACCCATTTGGATGCTTCTCTGCCCTCAGGATGGGGGTGGGGGGCATCGGCTTTTAATGTTTGATTGGCCTAATTTCCCCAACACATCATTAGTAGCCATCTTCAGCCCCCGATTCTTAATAACCTCTTTACGAGGCGAATGGATGCCGTTAAAAGTCTTTGTCTCTTCCGTCCCTCTCCCCGGGTCCCGGAACCCTCCTCGTCCTCTTAATTAAGTCAGATGTTTCAAAATATGGTAATGGGCCCTGAACTTGTTTGAATTAAACAAGCGAGCGTCCATTGGACTTCCTCGGCCATTTACATAATTTCATTATCGGGGCAAAAAACACACTAATTGTTGAGTGTGCGTGTTTGTGCGCGGGAGAGCGCGTTCCGGGGCGAGCCAGTGATTCCTTGGCAGAAAAACAGCACTAATTACGACGCGAGTGGCAGGACTCCAGAGCCATTTACAGGGAGGCTAATAGATTCCTGATCACCGCCGTGCCCATTCCGACAGTGTAGGGCAACATTTTCATTGTAAAGCGGATTTCTTTTATTACGCATTGTATCCTAATAATAGGTCAGGGCTCTTGCAGGCTAATGCTCAAATCGCCCCGGCCACAAATTCCCATTTGTGCAGGATTAACAGCAACCTGTCGTACGCTAAGTATCCGGAGCAAGGAACACTAAAACTACAAAATCAGTCAAGAAAGAGCAAAAAAATAAATAAAAAATCCCAAAACAAATATTAATATGTTGGGCAATGTGCTTCTAATAAGCATTTGAGTTGAGAGTCTATTGACTGTGTATGCTGAACAAAAACTTGTGTTGAGCATATCTAAAGAACAGCTCCAAACAATATTTACATACTGAGCTGTTATGGGTAGGAAAGGAGTTGAAAAAGTGAGCTCATAAAACAGGGCTTTCCAGAGTTGGTCCTGAAGGGCCCGCATCCTCAGGGCCCGCATCCTCAGGGCCCGCATCCTCAGGGCCCGCATCCTCAGGGCCCGCATCCTCAGGGCCCGCGTCCTCAGGGCCGTTGCTAGCCATCTGGGCGTCTCCCTGGCTAAAGGGAATGGTCAGTAATTCAGTGGTTTTTCACTGCAGTTCTTCATATTTGGTGGTGGAAAATTTAGACTCACAATGACCAAGTGGAATTGAAATGAGGACTAACAAAAAGGCTTACAAAACAGACTGAGGGTCCCCAATTGGATTGCTTGTGTGGGCTCTATTTTTTTTTTAACTTTTGTTTTAAGAATATGTGATTTTTAACTATGACATTTCCTTCTTGAGCTGACTAGAAGAAGTGAAAAAAGAGAAGGTTTTACTTGGCCCAATGCCAAAAATAATTGAAAAAGTTCTCCTTTTGTGTCTTCTGGGATTGAATAAACCCCAATCTGTGTCTTATCAAGTCTCCGCTCAATGTAGAATGATCTGTTTTACGTTTTTATTATCGGTGCATATGTATTCCAGTTAAAAATTACACAACATGTTCCAGACCCGTAAGAAAAGAAGAGGAAATTCTCCTTTTGGTTAAAGACTCCAAAAGGACAATGTTGCCTTTTGCGTTATTAGTGGCTAACAGCTGGCCAGATGCTTTCAGTCACAACACAACCCCTACAAACACGGGTTCGAATTGGCAATTGGCCAAAAGTGGAAAAATTCATTATGACTTGATGGGTAAATTTTGTCAACCCACAATTCGAAGCAGCAGGTTTGCATTTGGAGTTTGTGTCTATTGATGGTCAAATGCTTTTCAGCATTCAAAGCTTACATTTTTGTTGGCCTCTGTTGTCCAAAAGTACGTCAGAACAAGTAGATTTAGATCATACATCAAGTTACATGTTAGTGGAATACAGCTAGAATTTTAATGTCACGTCCTTCTACTTGGTCTTACTTTCAGATGGCTTAGACTGGCTCACTTGCTCTTATCAGTGTTACAATAAGTCAGATGGCACTTTTCAAGACAACTTCACTGTGGAAAGAAATTTTGCAATATCTTAATATCAAAGGATATTATGACGCCTGCTTACACCTACATCAACTGAGGACAGAAACCCCCTCCTGCCCCAACTAATCTAAGTGATTGTAGGAAGCACTAATGCAGCACTTCTAATAATACTTTCAATGCGCTGCATGGCTGGTCGCCAAATAATGACAGCATGTTGACATCCTGCTCGCTTGTTGCCTTTTGCGTGTGTGAACCATGTGCTTCCTCGGCCGGGCCTCCCGCGGTGTTTTTGTCCATGTCACACACAGCTGCGGCCGCCTCTCGCCCCATCACGCCACCGAGCTTCCCTCATAAAGCAAAAAACAATGCAGTCGCACTTTAAACGCTCCGTCTGCGATTACCGACACAGACCCAGCGGGACGCAGGCGCGGAGCGGAAGAAGAGATGACTTCAGAAGCAACTTTTCAGACAAAGCAAAGATACCGGTTCGTGCTCTACTGTCGCAGAACACGAGGAAATCGGGTTTTCTTCCAGCAGAGCGGCAAGGCAGAATGAAAGAGCCAATGCATCGTCACATTGAGGGCGATTTAGGCCCACCGTTTTCACAAAATTATAAACAGACTATTATAAAAGTTGCCGTTGCTAAACAATTTGAAAATAAGTTGAAGAAAAGTGACAGAATCACTGTAGTTAGTTGTTAAAAGTGCTCATCTTTACCATTTTTCATGTGGTAGTATTTATTTTTATCCACGTCATTAAAGTTGGGACAAGACCAATGGGTTCAAGAGGAAAAGAATCAACAATGTTTTGTATTTAACACCGATTAACTGTTTTTATATGTCTTCATGTGAACTTTATGTGCTGCATGCAGGGATGGGTAAATATAGTCTTGGCATTTGCAAACTAAGTTTGCTTGAAATGTAAAAAAAAAATATGCATAGATTTTCAATACTGTATATTTCAAACAAAAGATGTGATTTTGATGTAACTTTTCTGAAGCTAAGAAAGCCGTTTGTATCTTGAATAACTACTCATGTCTTTTTCAAAGACCAAACATTGCACTGTATTTTATAGAATTTATTACATAAATAGATAAACAAATTTTCTAACAGTGTGGGATGCAGTAAACATGGAAGGCACTCTGGTTAGAGGAGAACATGATTCAGGCGTTTCGCCTGCACGCAAAATGCTAGTGTGGCGACACTAGCTGAAACTCAGGAATATTGCACAATTTAAGTTTCTGGACCCAAATAAGTTGCTCAAGTAAGTTTCTCTACACTAGGCGTAGAGAAACCTGAACACAACTGGGGGCGATTTTCTCCAGAAGAAACAGAAAAGTTCCTCATAGTAAACGGGAGAATGGATGGAACTAAATGCAAGCAAACGCAACTCTTTTTTTAATTTTTTAATTTTTTTGGACTTTGGTTCAAGTTCCTGCAGGACAAAGGCCTTGAATGTAGGTTCAAGAAATGTTTAAACTGAAGCTCATTGTGCTACCACGATCTAATTGGATGCATCTTAGGTTATTTGTCAATGGAAAAAAGAGAAAAGATTTCTACATCTAGATTTACAGAGTTCCAGACGGAACTTTAGCTAAAACTGATTCTTGAGTCAGAAGAACTAAAACAACAACAACAGCAAAAAATCCAAGTCAGATTGTCTTGGTTAAAAAGTTTACAAACTGTATTTTTTTCAAACACCGCAATATAATTTTTGTTGGTCTATCAGTTAAAATCCCAAAAATATTCTGTCAGGTTCTTGGGTTGTTTGAGTTGTTCTTGGGTTTGTTTATTATTTCTCCTTAATTTCTATTCTTTGACTAAATCATCAGTATTTATGTTTTACTTTGATGCAGTAATTAGTTCCTCTATTGTTTAATTATGTTTCTTATGGTTAGTTATGCTTTAGTGTTAGATTCATTTCCTATAGTTCCCAGTGTAGAGAACCTCTGTTTCTGTTTGACCTGAGCTCAGTCCTTAACTTACTTTGGTTTTATCATGTTTCTTAAGTCTACTTATTTGTCAGTGTTAGATTAATTGTTCCTAGTTACACAGTTTGTGTTCTGTCCTTCGCCCCCTGTGCCATTTCTCTCTCTCTCTTCACACCTGCAACCCATTTCTTATCAGCCATCGGTTCCTTCTTCAGTAATCAACTTCCCCTCTTTCTCTATATACACGACTCATTCTCCTTGTTTGTTCCTCCTGGTTATTCTCCTTGTGAACCTGTTTTTTTTCCTGCTCTTTGTGTTCATCTGGCTATTCGTAAGTTTTGTTTCATAATTAATTTTTTTTATTAAACCTCCTTCATCCACTCGACCTCTCTCCCTGTGAGTCCACTTCAACTCCCATGCAACGTGACGCGTACGCTGAACTTTGTGGTTATGAGTGTCTTGGAGAATCAGACCAACTTCTCAGAAAAGGCACAACGTAAAAGCCGACATTTAAGTAAAAGTACGTTCTACTGTCTTTTCTGTATATTCTCAGTCTTATTTTGGGATTTTCAAGCCTTGATGCAAACACTTAACAACTTCAAGCATTGTTGTAGGAGATCAAGAAGTCTTAAAACTTGCCACAAAAGTCATTTGTCGACATTTATGCTCTCTTGCTCTCCGTCTCCCAAGAAATTCTGTGTTTTCATAGTTTCTTAACATCCTCACTAGTTTTTAAAGCATATAGTCTGGGCGGCCATCCTCTTCCTCTGTTGCTTGCTTTTCTATTCCCCGTCTTTACACAATAGTCAGACACCGCATAGCTCTTCATCATCAGGTGTGGACCGACAGGGCCTCTTGCACATGAAGACGATTACCTTGTCCCCTGATTACCATCACGCTGGGAGGGGGCAGTTTTTTTCTACCAAATTAGTGGATAAATATATAGCCCGCACCACTTCCACTGTTCACCCCATCCCCTCCGCTAAATCCACCCATCCACCCTATGCCTAATGACAGGGGCAGGGAAGCGGTAATGAAAAACTATACATCACAATCAGCTGGACAGTCCTATTCATGGCTATGCATTATGCTCACTAGTCATAATCATTGCTGCTGTGACAGAAGGGATGTGGAGAGGGAAGAAGACGGGGCAGCGGGTGGGGAGGAGGGAGAGAGAAAAAAAGTGGGACGGTGAGAGGCGCGGTATGACAGAGGCGAGCGGTTTGGTGATAGAAGGGCAGATGATGTAAAATGGCCTGGAGAAGAGTGGAGATGAGGAAGTTGTCACTTTAAAGAACAGAAAGTAAAACAAAAACAAGTCTTCGTGTACTTCCTGTAATTTTTTAAGCATCCTTACCACTGCTGTTACAATCATGTAACCTTGATCTTGATATTAATCTGGTAGTGTTGAGGTTGGGTTGAATCCCTTTTCTGACACAGAATAAATCGCGTTGCATCGTATATCGCTGCCTGACCAGAACGCTCGACATGTCGTGTGTTGCTACCTACAACTTTAGACGACCAAAGGACTTCAAATGAAAACTTTGACAATCTAAGAGCAGCCATCGGCCTTTTCAGAGCTGAGCATGGATCCGTTTTGAAGAGCGTCTGTAGCACGCAGTGAGGCAAACCTGCCAAAGGAGGGCCGACGTTTTGAGTCCCAGGCTGTGCAATATGCTGTGAGCTCTGCTTTAGTTCATTTTTCCGTGGTGTAACCTGGGTTTCAGCTAGCTCAGCTCCTCTTCAGACTCATTTCTGGTGACCACTAAATGGTCCTGAAAGTTGCCATGAGGATATATGCAAGATGGGATACTTTGTTTCGACTGAAGCAAAGTATCCCATATTTTTCCCATATATCCCATATATTTCCCTTATTTTTCTGACAAGCAAAAATAAATGAATTTAATAAAAAGGGTTTTCCGTCAGTTCTGAACAGCTTAAGCAAGTGATGATGCCACATCAGGACAGGAGGGCTATTGGTGCAACAGTGTTTTAAACTCTACGCACAATATAGACCCTTTCTTAAGGGTCTATATTGGGAGTTGTCCCCAACAACAGATACTCCATAGAGAAGTAAAGGAATGGCAGAATTTGTACAGGTTATCCTGTTTTTCAGTTGCATTTATTTACATTCTGTACAGCTGCAGGGGAAAAACAAACAAACAAAAAAAATCCTGAACCATTAGTTTGAGAATCACATTTATTGCAGCCTATTTGGCAACAAAAAGGATGCATGAAAACATGAAGGGAAGTCTGAAATGGACAGATTTTGCTTTTCAAGTACCGACGATGTATTCTGCAAACAAACTGGATCCTCCAACGCTGACTGCTTGCCAAGACTTACGACGGTCCATTTAAACCAGCGAGCACCACACATCAAACATGATCCAAGGTACAGGTTGTAACAATTACAAAGAGCGAGCTCCGTTGTTGGGGAAAAAAAAAAAAGGACGACCCGATTCAGCTATTCACAAGGCCTGCGAAAAGTGTTTAACGATTGTAACAGCGCATGTTTTTGTCATGCTGCTATGTCGCACAATTAATGCAATAGCAGCAGAATAAGTAAATGCAATGAAAAACATAAAATATTGAATGTAAATGGTTAAATTCTGGCTTAATTTTTGAAGACGATTATTATCCTTGTCACTACGTTTGTTTGCTTTTAAGTAACAGAGTCGATGTATGGCTGATCTGGTTTAATGCGTCTTCTGTCTGAGCTTCATACCTCAGGGTATCGGGCCTCAGAGTCATTGTCGAAATCTGTTAAAAGCAGCAAATTCGGCATCAAGTAAAGTTAACAAATCCACCTAAAAGTCTTTATATCCGCTTTTGTCTTTTACATTAAATTTGGTTGTCTACCGTCTGTTCTTACGACCCACCATGACATCGGGTGACCTAGAATTTCACAGCACAGAAACGGAAAGGTTTTTTTTTTTTGTGGGTTTTCTAAAAATTTCTTTGGGTGAAATATTGCTTTGAAAGGCATTATTCTACAGTTATTGAAAAGGAGATTTATTTCAGTTAAATCATTAATGACTGTCCACATGTGGTAGTTTCTTTTCTTAAGGACAACAGTCATTTTATCCCTCAGTTTAACCCCTGAAACGGCTTTATCATCTTTTGAACATATATTAGGCTTTTCACAAAGCTGCAGTCTTCAATAAACTCATTTGTCTTCTTTCCGGATGTTGATCATTTCCCAGTGTCACAATTTCACACCGTTGCCACATTGGTAATTTTGTCCGCTACCGTTTTTAGGGTATGGAAAAGAGATTATTCGCCACGCGTTACTGTTTGACAATTCTTAGCTACTAAAAGGTCAACCTGAGCTGGATTCAGGATTTACTGACATGCTAGGCTAACATCATATTGCGTGTGTCTGTTTTGATGTCATTACATGCACCGTGGTTCCAGGTAATCTGGTGAGGACAAAACTTGCTGAAATTTGCTTAGTAAATCAAATTCTTTGCTCAGAAAGCAATCACTTTAGCGACACCCGTCATATCTGGAAGCATCTGATCAACATAGCTCAAAAAATATATAAATTCGAAAGACAAAAGTAGCCATTTGTTTTTAAACCACTGGTACATTTGTGAATATGGCTAAATCCACTCTTAGTGTTTTTTTCTTTTTAATTTGTCTCTTAAACTAAGTACTTCAGTTTTAGAGAAACAAGTGTGTTTTTTCATTTAGATGTTGGCACTCTTTTCAATATAATTCTACTGAAACCACATGTTAATAATCAAACTTTAAGAGAGTGCAATTAAAAACAAAACAGGACTTAAGGATGAGGAAATTTGTGCTCTGATCCACTGACTAGCACATGCTGACTGTGCTGGGCCAAAGAGCCAATGGCAAAAAAAAGTTCACATACCTCATCTTTGGCTGTTTTTAATCGCATCAATCCAAATTGAAGTTGATTTCCAAAATCTTAAAAACCTTTTTTTTTCTTTCTTTTTTTTCTCAGGACCATTTGGCTGACTTGCTGGAATAATTTGCTAAGACAACAGATGATGTTTTCCCCTCTGACACCTCTCTCTGAAAACCCACCCAGGAGAAAGCGTTCAGTTTCAGAGCCACATGTTGCAGGTAAGCAGCAGCTCAGCTTCGAACCGGCTAGGAATCCTTCCTCACTCAGTAAAATTACGTCCAATTCAGGTTTTATAACTGAAGCGTAGTTGGGTGACAGAAAGTGGACGAGAAGAATCGAGGAGGACACCAGGTTGCGATTTGAAGTTACATGACAACAGTCGTTACTAGGGATGCACAATCTTGGATTTTTGGTCAGTATCTGATATGCCGATACACTAAAACTCATTTGGTCGATAACCAATATTTTTTTCCGATACCTACTAATTGAAACTATATGGCTTTCTCTACTGTGGAATTAAAATACTGCATTATTCTTGTCAATTTAGCTGCTACCAAACGCAAATGCTAAAGAGGAGGCTGAAAATGATGTAACACTTTCAACTTGCATTATGTTTAATGCAAAATTTATTTGTGACGTTTGCTCTCTTTACGACAATGACAACACTCAAACAGTGCAAATTTGACGTTGTGCTGTGCTGCATGCATCATTGTCACTGGTTTGTTATATAAAAACAATACTTTTTATATCAATGAGTTATTTTGACGGAAAGGCCGATGTCAGATATTAAATTTTACAGCTAATATCGTCCGATAAGCACTTAAAACAACGAAAATCTTATCTAAAGTACTCCACACCTAATTGGTGCAACAATAGCCATTAGCCATGATGAGACTGAACACTTTCCAGCTTGCGTGAGCAAAGATGAAAAAAAGATTTGGGATTTCAGGCTAAACTGCAGAGATGAATAAAGAGAGGTACAGCCAGCTAATTGCATTCAGAGCTTCCAATTATTTTCATTTTTTAAAATTTTTTTGCAGGAAAAAACATTTGACTTAGTTGACTGGTTGTTTTTGAAGAAGTACCAGTCTCGATATTGACAAAAAAAAACAAAAAACTTTCTTCCTACCTTTGGGTATAGAGTAGTTTCATTCGCTTCATAGCGGTCAGCAGAAACATCCTCTGTTAGATTTTTACAAGACAATTTAGTAGATTAAAATGGACCGAACCGTTCGAACAGGACATCCACAGAGCTAATGATGGGCATAATATAAAATACTAAATTGACAGGGTTTTCTACAAAAATCCACTATTTCCTCGTTGCATGCATTCCCACACAGACGCCTGGTGAAAGATGGACCTCTGCAGCTCGTTAACCAGAATATCTGGAGCACGCTGGCGTATTTGTTAGCCACCACATGCTGAGTCTCTCCTGCTTTCCGCCATTCTCAGGACAGTAAATGTAGACGGTGTGCATTAGAATATGTAGCCAGAGTGTGTAGGTGTACTTGGGTTGCTTTGCAACCTGCAAGGTAGCAAGCGAGAATTGGTACAGCACATAGGGTATTGGGCCCTGGGAAAAAAGAAAAATAAAGAAGGAAAAAAGAAAAAGTAGACACACAAAATGCGGAAATGACAAAGGTTTATTAGGCACACATACACATGTTCTCCCAGAATCCTTTGAGGCAGCTTTGTTCGAGGACAAAGCTGTGCAATATAAGTCGGATCACATATTCACTTTGGATACAGCAAGGAGAGAGAGAGGGAAAAAAAAAAAAAAGCTCGACTAGCTAAAATACCCAGGGGACAAATAATAATGTTCTCCCATCAAACATCTTGGGACAATTTGTTGCCAGGTGAACAACGCAGTGAGAGAAAAAGAGAGAGAGGGAAAAAAATTGAGACGTAGAAACATTTATATGTTACACACACACACGCCCACACACAGGAGCACTCATCAGCACATGCACACACTTCCTTCTCCAGTCTGTTTTTATAGACTGGTCGCTTACAAGACACCAAATGTCACTGCTGTTGTTAATCCCTTAGCGCATGGCTAATGAGACCATACTTCACACAGTTGCCTTTGAGGGTCTGTGTGTGAGTGCGTGTTTGTGAGTGTGTACGCTCAGTATGTAGGCCATTTATTCACATGCGTATGAGTGGTTACACGTGCACGAGTGAGGTGTGTGCGCGCGCGCGCGTGTATGTGTGTGCGTGACCTTTGCTCTCGCCTTCACCATCATCTCATTCTATCTCATTAAAAATGTATATCTTATCACACAACCTTCACACAAATGCCTCCCTTCACACATTTGCATTCAGTAAATTCTAGGTAGCGACAAGGACAAGCTTTGTAGAGAAATGTTACGTATTACAGAACGAGGCCCGCTGTTGGTTGCGGCGTCAAAGAAAGAAATTACGCTTTAAAAGGCTGTGGAATATATTATTCTGCAAAAGAAATATCTCTCTGTCTCTCTCTCTCTCTCTTTTTTTTTGTGTGTGTGAATTATGGTGAAATAAATAACTTTCCTCAATCCGTTTCCAGCTTTCTTGATTGTGATAAAGCAGAACCGCGGCCTCTTAAAAACATCGAGCATGCGTGACATTAATTATTGACAGGGCCGGGGTGCCACTGGAGAGGTTTACAAGGGGAGAAAACATTACTCTGACCACTGGCATAATTAATCACAAGTGGATGCTGGATCGCATTCAAAATAGATGACGTTTCCAAAGCACACACCGTGTTTTGATTGTTGTGCTAAAAGAATAATTCTCGGGTCCTTGGGAGTTTTATACCAACATTTCCTTTTTATTTTGCTGCCTATGAAAAGATATCTATGCACATATTTTTTAAATGGCTTTTTTTCAGGTGGGGCAGTTTTCCAGTTTTGGCAAAGAACCCCAACAAGCCCAATTCAAATTTAGCCTTCATGCATTAAGGCTATAACTAACCTGTTTGTACATTTTTAAAACTGCTATTATCGCTTACTTTTTAAAAGGATTTTCATGGAAACAATCTGTATCGATTAAAAACAAACAAACAAAAAACAAACCCCCCCCAAAACACTGCAATTCTTATTTTGAGCCAGCAGGTAGCGATAATGTCGACATTAGTTATGTCAAAATTCAAAGATACGGAATCTGGATCATAGTTAAATCAGCGCTAAAGATATATTTTTTTTAAATATGTTGCATGTTAAAACCTTAGCACAGATTACACTTTCTTCTCAATCATAAACTCTTAGTTTACATTGAAACTCTGACATCAAACCAACCAGAAAACCAATCTGGATAAGCTAATTTGACAAATATGAAAAGTACAAACATCCACAATTCAGGCAACATAATTCAAGCCATAGTTTATTTAACTAGCCACAGAAACAAAGCAATAAAATACCTTGTAAATTTAGTTGTCATTATATAGTAATATGTTGTAAAGTTATTTGGCAGTTACATTGTAATTACTGACTGTGCAAGAAAGGGTCACCAACATAACATGAAAGGAAATTGTGCAATTTCATTCCTTGAAGTTGGGCCTTTGTCTCTTTAAGAAGCACCTGCTCATTCTGACACTCCACCTTCAGCATGTCGTCACAACAACGCCTCTCCATTTTGCTGTTTACAACCATTCGTAGGAGCGCTGGACTTAGAAGTAGTTTGTATGATAAACTCAGCGGACTCGCAGTTCCACCGAGTGTTTTCTAGTTCACTTATGTGAAGGGGCTGGGAAGGGAAGGTGCGGGGCATGAGGGAACAACGTAGTAACCTTATATAAATCTCAGGAAAGTCGATTTTACTTATCTCTCCCACTTTAAGTTCTAAATCTGCTTCCTTCATTTGTAGTGTTGGTACGCTACTGAGGATCCTCTTGGTAGTTGATTTGATGCGTGGCGATTATTTAACTCTTGTGGCTGTTGATTCCTTTTTATACCTGAAAAAGTTGCATATGCAGCCACTAACACCACAAAACGTGCACAAAATGGCTGATGGTCTACGACAAAAACATGCATTCTTTAGTACACACACGTTCCAAACTGTATAGGGAGCCGTCCCGATTATTGGCTAAACGGGTAATCAGCCGGTGCATATGTGCGTGTGTGACTTATTTGTCGGTTTAGGGTTGGTGTGTGAAGGTCCATGGCTAAGACAATAGCCCAGCCGATTGGAACCGACTTCACCTTGCATCTTTTGGCCCCGACTGGTGAAAGTAGATTGGACAGGAAATCCAATGGTAATCTGAAAGACAAGGACAGCATAGGAAGGGGGGGATGGAGGAGCAGAAGACAGTTGTCTGTCTATGCTTTTACGTGTGGACACTTTTAGATTACCATGTATGGAAATGTGTGCGTTTTTGCGGACGAGTGGGTGTCAGATTAAACAAACACGTATTTACCAAGATTTTTGATGAAATTAGTTGTGTTTGCGAGCCTTTGTCCGTGAATGTGAACGTGTGCTGGGCCTGTTTGTGTTTGTGTGGCAGGTGACCTGGCCCATTTTAATCTGCTGGAAAGAGAAGATGTGGTGAAAACCATTATCACCGTCTCCCTTTCGCTGATAACAGCCCACTAATCTGTTTGCTGGGGGTATTGAACAAATGCATTTGTGCGATGGACAGACAGGGGAGAGAACGAAAAAAAACAGAGAAAGGGAGAGGGGATGGCAGTGTGGATGTAGGAGGCTTTAGGAGGAAAGCTGGTGAAAAATGAGAGGACGAAAGGGTTTGGAAAACTTCCCGCAAGACCAGTTGGTTTCTTATGACAACAAGTCAGGGGAAAAATGAGAAAAGGGAATGAGCTGGAAGTAAAGACAATGCGAAGACACGAGAGAAACAAACTCAGGTAATGACATAGACCAATGAGAGTAACAGGAAAGAAAAAAGAATACATAAAAAAAGGAAAATGGCAGAAAGATGAAAAAGAAATGACACAAGAAAGCCCAGGGATTTGGAAACCAAAGGTGATGAAATTATTGAGAACGATTAGGGGTTGCTGCAATGTCAATGACGAAGTCAATGACACAGGTGTGTCGGAGCAGAGCTAGTTTTGACAGGACCAGTTCAGTTTATCCTCCCGTCTTCTATCCATTTGAAAGATGAAAGTTCAATACTTTATAAGGTACAAATTCAGTCAATGGCACCAAGTTATCTCATAATTATTAGCTAGAGAATATAAAAACTACTTTTCTGTTGGAGATACTTCTAGCATTTGGTATGCTGAGGTGAGGTAATCGCAAACAGTGGGTTAATGTTAGCAGTTGCATGCTGCAGCAGGAGATTAACTTTATAGTGGCGTCGTTTGAGTTGCACTTGCATAAATTTGGTTGCTATTTGAGAATCCGCAGCACTTTGGAGTAGCAGCGAAATTCAAATATGCAACAGTCTGACTGGGTGTTGGGTGCGTACAGAATCTTAAAAACCCTGGAGTATGAAAGGGATGCATTTACTTCACCATGACAGTAAGTTTCATTTCTACAGTTAGTGGTGGCTGGTCGGACCCCGGTAGGGTTTCGCTAAAACCCTGAGGCCAGCGTTTAACTTGAGTTTCAATCTCTTTCCAATGAAATGCTGGAAATTGTAAAAGTAGTGAATTGCTGGTATGGGGTAGGGATTATACGTCTCTTAGCAGCATGTCAAACACAAAAGCAAGACGCATATGCCTCTTTATATCTTTCTTACTGTTCTCTTTCATTTTCCAAAGTAATCTTTAGCATAAAAATGAATCAACACCTCATCATATTCTTCATTTTCCTTGCTTATTTCTTTCTGTTTTCCCACTCTGTCTGTCTTTGTTACCGTCTTCCATTCCTCCAGTCGCCTCATATCTCCTGCTATCTCTCCTCTCTCTCTCTCCTGGTCTGCTGAGGCCCGGGGGCACCATCCGGCTGCACCAGGTAACCCTTGTATAAGTTTCCAATTGCAATTCTTGCAGGATTATGGCTACGTTGTGTCGAGGGGGCATTTCCTCACTGATTACATATTTGATTCAATCGCATGATTATTGGCGCAATGTGAGAGTGCAGATGGATATGATGATGATGTTGGGTGGGGAACAGAGACCTTGACCTCACCCAGGGGACAGTGGACATCACTGTGCATTTCTTTTCCCTCCCTCAATTCGCACATACTCTATCATAAATGTGAATGTAGAGAAAGATATGACGACAAGTGACAAGTGAGCGACTCTGCTTATCTTGTTATGCTGAATCATGTTCTGCTGAGAAAAAAAACAAAACAAAACATGCACTTTGTCAATGGACTGAAGCATACATACAAATACATGTGTGCGCTTGTTTCATTCCCAACATGCATATATACATGCACACGCACACACACACACGCCCACACATGCAAACAGCCCTCTCCTACCTCCTGCCCTGGGGTTACAGGCTGTAGACATGGATATTGGTTTTTAGTTAAATGTCAGTGGAGGTGAAAGTACTGCCCAAAGGCAAGTGTGTGTGCATGCTTGTGTGGTGCGCTGTCTTGCTGTTGTCTTCCTCTCAGTCATTTTTTCACTCCTTCCTCTAACAGTCAGTCTTTTTAACTTGTATGTTTTGGTCCCTCTTTAGCTTTTTCATTAGATTTATCTCAATGTTGGTACAAAATACACACCGAATTCTCTGGTGAATCTGTGTTTTGTGGATTTTGTGCTAGCCAATGACAGTTTTTTCCATATTCGTCCCAAAACGCAGACCTCAAAATGGTTGGTGCTCCAGATCAAATCAAACTCTGGCCCTTGAACTGGTATTGGCCTGAGAGATGCTTAGTACAAGGCGGCAGGCTAAAAATTATTTTTTTTAAAAAGTGGTAATTATATTTCCATAGTACCCACTATCTAATTTTCCATCCATCCATCCATTTTCCCTTTCCCTTGTCCCTAGAGAGGTTAGAAGGGTCGCTGGCGGGGTACACCGTGAACAGGTCGCCAGTCTGTTGTAGGGCAACACAGAGACAGACAGGACAAACACACACACACTCCCTCTTAAGGAGAATTTATACAGACCAATTAACCTGACAGTCATGTTTTTGGACTGTGGGAGGAAGCCGGAGTACCCGGAGAGAACCCACGCATCAACATGCAAACTCCATGCACAAAGACCCCAGGCCGGGATTCAATCCCAGGACTCTCTTGCTGCAACAGTGTTACCCTCTGCGCCACTGTGCAGCCAATCTAATCTAATTTTATTTTAGAAAACAAAACAGAGGTATCTGTTTTTATCTGTCACCAATCCTCAAAAACACATCAGTGATTTTTGAATGAGAAGTTGATGCTGCTTTGTCATTCAGTGCGGCTGAGTGAGCGCTATTTAGGTGACACCTAAGGAGCTTGTCGAGTGTTTATATTGAAAAAAAACCCGCTTGAAGTGCATTTTGAATTCCACACCAGACTTTCTATTCTGGAATGCCTTTGCCATTTTCTTACAACTGGCTCCACTCAAGAGGGACCAGCGCTGCCCTCTTCTGGATGGAGGTCACCCTACAACACTGAACGCAGGTCTACTCAGATGTTGTTTACAAAACTGAGCTAATTTTATTTTAATAAACCATTAATAAATGACTAATTATAAGTAGATTAACTGTTTGTATTCCTAGATCCTACACAATCTCTTATAAATCAGACCTCTGGTCTTTCCATTGTTTAAGTCAGAAAGTCGCATCTTCATCAAGTGTTCAGGACTCAAATCCCGATGGCCACCTTTATGTCTTTGCATGTCACAATTTATGTGACCCTGTATAGGGGGGAAAAGTTAGGACAATTCTAAGGGCTCCTGACTGACAGTGACTCCCCTCTCCCCCACATACACAAAATTGTTTCTATGTCTTATAGAAATGGAAAGAAATTGGGGGCCCTGTCAATTATGAAATTAATCATATAGTGTTTTAAAAATTGTTTTAGCAGTAAAAATTTTATTTTATCTCTCCCAGACCAAAAAACACATGTCCATATTTGCCCTGAATCCCCGTGGATCTGCATAAAATGGTTCGTTCCTGCTTGGTGCGCTTGACGGTGACGGTGTTCAGCAGCAGTCAGTGGACTGTGTGAGATTATCAACCATTTAGCATAATTAGCTTAGATACAGACTACTGTTTGCCTCCATTTCACTAGCATCTAATGAATGAAGGAAAGAATTTAACAAAATATTAATATATTTAACTTGTACCTGTACCTTTTACCACTTAACAACAGAAGAGTCAGTCAACAGCAGCTCTGACCCCCAATACCAGCCTAAGACCCTCCTACTGGTTCTGATTGGTTGTTTTTGGTCAGAACGATGCATTTCTTTACACAGCAATAGCAGCTCAGGGAGGAGGTGGAGGAGATTGATCTTTTCACAGATTATCTGTTTCATAGTAAACTGTCACGACATGGTGACATCTTTAAAAAATGTGGAAAAAACATATTTTTAATTAAAGTTATATTCTGCTGCTTGAACAAAATACAACAACATAGGATTTTCGAGAAGTCTGGATTGCTTTATGTATATTTTGCACGCTGCCTATGAGTGTTGTTGGTGGGGAGAGACATTTTAATGAGATAAAACTTATAACAAAAAAAATTAAGCAACCTATTTGCATGCAATATGTGGACTGTTGCATGTAAAATTCACTAGCAGTGAATATTGTGCTAGTATCAGTATTAGACCAAAGAAAGCAAGGCAGTTGCAAGCCTTTAAAATTGTGTTGCTTTGGTCAAATAGACTCAAGAAATTGTAACAGCGGCTGCGAAGGGGTGCCCAAGTAAATTTTTTGTCATGGGGCCCAAGATTCCTGGCGGCGCCCCTGGTCATAAGTCACAAATTGGTCATCAAACTTGCTTGGTAATGGTTACAAAACACAAATGGCTCCAAAACATCATTGTGAGAAAAGTTAATTTGACATATACATTAAAAGGTAATACAACCCATCTTTCCAAACATTTTCAAAACCACTACTTTCATGCTTTCGATATTTTTTTATTTATTTTCTGACTCAACTTGTTGATATTTTCCCTTTACTATTATCATCAGATCAAAAGTTTGGTCGCAAAGTGTCAGTCCAACGTTACTTTTAGAGTGACACTGACAACATATCTCTCTAAAAGTACTTTCTGCATCATCACATCTGTATTACTGACATCAGTATAGAGAATTCATAGAGTTCATTGTGTAGATACTTTGAAGATCAGTTGCCTGTCATATAGTACACTGCTCGCATGCTTCAGTGGGTGTCTACATGTCAGTCCGTGTGTCTTGAGCCCACCCGTCCAAAAATATTCAGCGTATCCGCCGCTCAGCACAGACCGCCTCAGCCTTTCCATTGGTAAATATAAACCAAAGAAGCCGTATGGAGATCTGACTCGTGTCATCATCGGTTTGTTCCCACCAGTGGAGATCTGACAGCTGGATCATTCCAAACATGGTTTCCTAAAGTTTGCTTCTTGTCCACAGTGAATATTTTAATGCGTGTGTATATTTGCACAAGAGTCTGAGTGCATATGTGCAGGCTGTCCTGTTTGAATCCAGATCTGTCTGTCAGTTTGGGAAAGGCCATCTTGCTGGTATTCAGAGCACCGGAGGTCTCTCTCACACACACAGACACACAGATATTCAGAGATCATGTCCTAAAGGGCTGTTTTTTTGTGTGTTCTAACGCGGTTCGTACTCGGGCCACCAATCTGATCATACGGACCACTAAACCTCAACGCTGCCCCCGAACCGTGTGTATGCTCACTGCATGAGTTCTGACTGACAGCTGTCATGAAGCCTGGGATAGCAACCAGCCAAGGCTTCATGCGTGTGTGTGTAGATTTTTTGCATGTGCCGATGCATGGGGCTGTATGTTCGGATTAAATGAATGCACTTCCAGGCATTAGAAAAGGTCATTGTCTGCCAGCTGCTTGACTGTTGGCTCCAATGACCCGACGTTAAACACAAGCAGAGGGATTCTTATTGTACCAGATGGTAGTTGTTAAGCCAAGATGCACATGCGCACACCTGCTGCATGTGTGGAGAACCCATGCAAAAGGTTTTCCTCCGGAGTCTACAAGATGCAAGTGGTGAGAATTGCGACGACGGTGATGAGACTACAAAGCGACGCAAACTCTTTTATAGCACCCCTAATTCTTTGCTCGCTGTTTTTCTGTAAGATCGCAACCGACCCAGACGTTTGGAAAAACTGTGAAGTGGTTATAAAAACCTGAAAGTCATCTCCATTTACCTTGTGCTACAAGAGTACACACCCCTTCTAGGATTTTTTTCGGCAGCACCCAGGTGATTAATTGTGTCAAGAAGCATGGTTGAATCTCTCTGAACAGCTGGACCATGTTTTGGATGTTAGAGGGAAATGAAAGCAGCGAACAAGAAATCAGAAACAGCGTTCAGATTCCCCGCCCCCCTCTGCACCACGAAATAAAACAAACAGGTTTAATCAGAAAAGTGACGACTGTTTGTTCTAATTAAAATGAAGGACTTACATTGGTTAAATCCCCAGACCATTAAGATACGGAAGCATTTTGTTGTTCCCTGTACAACGTCGAAAATATCTAAGCTTTTGGACGTTAGCCACAGCGCTCTGCTAGTTGAATTTATCTCTCTGGTTTTTAACCACTTGCCCTCTGGAGCGAGCTGTGAGAACGCAGGAAAAAAACCACAGGAACTGAATGGGGGGAAACAGAGCAGCCGACAAATGAGCCAATTTGGAGACACGACTGCTGTGGCATAACCCTTTCCCATAATTAAGCCCAACAACTTTACAAAGAGGCAGACAGCCAATGTGGCATTTGTGGTTTGCAGCGTTTCCCCATACAGCAGTTTTCTGTCTGTCTCACTATCAACGTGTGGTGTCACCGTGACTAAAACCCTAAATTTTATTGATTGATGTGTCTGTTAATTATGCCGCTTTCACTTCTCCACTAATAAGTCACAGTTTGACTTATTACTAGAAACTAGAAAATGTGTTTAGTTCACTGGTTTATGCCACAAGTCTCAAAGTTTTGATAAAATATTACTGTACCGTTTCTTAAGGCATGCGTGGATTACGTATTGATGGAAGTAAAAGGAACCCATGCTACAAGATATCAAAACACCAGAATATTTGTCGCCTCGTCAACTTTAGCATGTGATTTCATCTGGTGAAATTGGTGCAAGCTGTTGCGATGAGACATGGGCATCCTGCTACGTCCATGTTGGATTTGACTACAAAATATCAGGAAAACATGTTTTTTGCGAAACAGTTAAAGAATATCGCCATCATTGTGAACAACCTACATTTACATACTTTAAAAAATGGCCACAAGTGCGTCAGGGCATCCTTGAGCTGATCACTTCTACTCGGAAATTCTGATTTGAATCTAGCCAAATGCAAAAATATATAATACATACACAGCTATCGATAATGTTTAAAATCAACAGGTCTGTTTTTATCGGTCGGATGTAAGAGCTGCTGTTTTCAGTTTTGTGTCTGTTTTTGTTAGCCGAGGATGCCGATGTGAAAACAATGAGGAGACTCAAATATACAGGATGAACAAATATTCCGTTTTGGTGTGGTCAGCACTGTATTCCACTGCCAAATCTGAAGTCATCGGAATAATGGGCAAAAGTGTGAAAACAACACAAACAAAACAAAAAAACCCACCAGCAACTTAATCTACCTTTACCCGTTGACCCAGCGCGGCAACACTTCTGCTTGTACTCCTGACAGCAACGTGGCTGCCTGACAAATGGCTCTCCCTGGTGCATTTAAACAACAGCCTCCCCCTCGCACGTAAACGTGCCAGAGGGCGCTGCGCTCCATTCTACCTGACTAATTCCTATTCATTTAAAACAGTCGCCGGGGCACGGCGTAGCCTAGCACGGCCCCAGACACCAGCCATTCATTATCCAGCCGCTTGCTTTATGAATGGCTTACAGCTGGATGCTACAACAACAGGGAAACGCTGCCCATAAATCACCTCACACCCAAACTTGAACTTTTTTTTTTCCCTCACCCCCCCAAGAATACAGAGATTGAGGATGCAAAACGTTTGATTGCCACATATTAGGAATGTGACAAAAGCGAGCAGTGAAGCAAGATTAACATGTAGCCAGGAAGTACACAACCAGGACTAAAGTTGTTTGTTGACATCTTTTGATACATACAACCTGTTTAACTGTATTCTTTCCTTTACTCACAAGTGGCTAAAAGTACTAAAAATAGACTTAGTGTGGTTGGCTAAATGTTCAGTTAATTTATATGTTTGTTTTTTCCCCCCCTCATGTCACGCCTCACTTGAAGAGCTGTCCTAGAGGATACGCTCCACACTTTGAAAAGTGGAAAGAAAAGGCTACAGCAGAAATAAATGCTGCACAGTTTAATCTGTCTGCAACATTTTTCTCCAGAAACCTGACAGTTTTGGCGTCAACATGTGGCAGGGGGCCCAAACACAAGACATGAAAATCTTGTTCCATCTGAAGAAAATTAACCCCAGAACATAATGCTGCTGCCTCCATATTTCAGTTGTAGGTGTGCTGTTATTTTGGTGATGCTCGAAGGTGTGCTTGTCCCAAACACACCTTTTGGAATTGTGGAGCAAAATTTTAAGAGTGCTCACAACAGACCGCAGCACATGTTGCTGTTATTCGATGTAGGTTCTTTGCGATTGCTCTTTAGGAATGCAGTGTGTAACATTTGACTTAAGCTAAAACAAAAGTATGCCTTTTGATAACAGTGCAGGGAAGAAAGAGGGCATTTTGAAGTAGGTGGAAGAGGAATAAAACATGAGATGCTGTATGTGACACCCCCCAACTTGCTACAAGCTGTGCTTCTAATATCTACTGATCATCAGGAGATACAATTCTTGATGTTTATGAATCAAACCTGTACTGTCAGAGAGTTTAAGACCGTTGACAACGAAATGTACCAAATCTCAATTATGTCATTTTAAAATGAAAATGTTCAACATTCTGCTTGTCGACTTTACTCCTGGTCTTGATGAATCCTTGATTAAGATGAATCCTTTTAGCAACTTTCTTGAAGAAAGTAGCCTCTGCTGCAAAGCCATTTAGTTAAAGTAATCAGCAATCTTTTGTGGAAAAAAAAAGGTTTTTAACTTTTCATGGAACTGGTTTGAAGTTTTGCTAAATTTCTCATGTATGGTCTGTTATGGTTGCACATTTGCAGATGGAAGCTCCTGGTGCGTAATATGCCCCCAACGTGAAACTGGGTTACTTCTCTGAGCAGCGTTTTTCTCTCGCTAACAACTGAGAAATCAGGAAGAATGTGGCTTAAACATCTCAGTTTCTCTCCTGTCGGCTCTTTTCATTTTGTAAACGGAAGCGCAGAGAAGAAAATTCTTTCTCCATGTTGTGCCGGGGCATTACAAGGACAGCGAAAAAACTTCGAGTTGAAGCAGATAAATATGGTGGTGTGTGTGTAAACAGTCCATTTTCTCTGATCACCCTTTTAACATTTAAAAGCTGTGATTGTTTTGTACTATTCAAATAAATTATTGTTAAACTAGATGTATATAAAGAAAGCTATGGCTAAAGTATTGCGAGGCTAAGCTAAGTTATGTTGAAATATCTTTTTGCCACCTTCCTGCGTAGGTCCTTTAGAAGAGCGAGGTACGGATTAATAGATTAATTTGACAAGTTGGAGGAAATACAGCGTCATTAATAAACCTTTTTTGTCTTATGGCGACCAACTCAGGAAAGCATCTGATATTTGCACAAGCAGTTCTACAACTCTGAAATATTTTCGGTTTTGTTGTCGGACAAAACTGGATTTTCAGCTAACTTATTTTTGTTTGTTTGTTTAACAACACTTTGCTGCCTCCGCGCCTACATATTAAAATGTCTAACGTGTGCACAAAAAAGGCTGACTTTAATATAATAGGAAGGATAAACTACCTGGCTCCCCGCTGTGAAGGCGGCGCTGGTTCATCCGTCTCCTCTGCCTCAGCCGGCGCACACAGCACCGCATTTATTCACATGCTCATCGCCTGTTTGTTGTTTAAGCAAGACAAATTGGGAAGAATAACATAAACAAACGGCCGTTGTTGTGTATCCTGCCGCTTCGTGTCACACCACTCTACATTGGGTTATGAATCACAGGGAATTCAGATGTGTGTGCAGACTGTGTGTAAGAATTTAGGCGTTTAATTGAAGCAAAAAAATTTATATTCACATCTACAAAAAGAAAAAAAAGGAAAGAGCAGGTCGGTTTTTAACTAGAGAAGATTTGGTTTTTTGGGGGGGGTTTGTATCCGTGTCAAACCAAACACACACAAATGTGTGTTTGGCAGACAGAAAACAGGTTAACCAAGACCTTTATATCGCTGTCTGGCTGACAAGTGCTCAAACAGCGCATCCTGAAGAAAGCCATTTTCTTCAAGAGGTCATCAGGGAAAAACAAAAGCCAACGCGGCGAGTGTGCGTGCGTGAGCTGGCGGACGGCTGCTGAGAGCACCGCTGGATGCGCCGTCACATACCGCCCTTACGTCTTTGTCATGTTTATCTGGGTGACTGACGAACTGGAAACAGAATCAGAGTTTGTGTGTGCGAGGGCGTTCGGGCCCTCTTGTTTGTGGTTCTTACGGTGAGCAAAGCAGGAACGTGTTAGAGGCCCAGTCACATCCAGACGTCGAGCTGCGTGAGAACTGATGCCCTTCTCAGATGAACACAAAGTACAAAACAAAAAAAAGTTTAGGGATAAATAAATAGTCTCTGGTTATCGACTAACAGCATGATTCCAAGTGCGGCTCACAGAAACCCGCTTAGCACACAAAAACGGGATTGTTCAGTTAAAAGTAAATTAAATGCTTTGACCAAAAATTTAGGCTCTCTCAACGACGTCCGTTCATGCTACACATGTTTTCAGGTGAATAACACTGAATGCACATGTTCAGTAAAACCACGCTGTTGGTAACCTGAAGTGATGTAAACACTGACCTGTGATTTCCACATTCTCAGCTCATCATGAAATGATAAAATAAGGAGACTGAAATCATCATCCCTGAATTTTCCTCAGAAAAAATGAAATTATAACAGAATTTGACATTTTTAAACGACTCTTTAATTTTTGCTAGTTACACAATGTAACAACAAAGCTGATTTTGTCCAGCACATAAAAAGGAGATCTGTCACCTTCAGAAAAGTTATTTACTTCTGTACTCAAGAATCCGGCAAGTCACACTCAAAAACATGACCTTTTGTCTGGTTAGTAAATGCACCAGATGGACACAAGTGTTAAGAGGAAACACTGAGGTAATGTTTTTTAATGTTAAGGAAGATGCACTGTGCTGTTTTTAGTTTTAGCAACCCAAGAATCAGAAAAAGCACATGAATGCGAGTAGACATTTCAAACGAAACGCAGTCACACTTTACTTTCAGGAAGTAGTTTTGCATCGTAAGTGACTCAGTGTTTTGTGACTGTTTTAAAACTTAATTCGACTTAAAATATTTAAATTGTCACCAAGAGGTAGGCTGTCAAATTCCAGTTTCGCATTTTGCCGCAATGGCAAACGACAAAGATATTTTTGCAAGAAATAGTCGATTGCTTTCCGTTTCTTATGTTGGGCTCTTTGTGCTGCACATTATAAGCAAGCAACAGAAACATTACCACCGGCGGGAATACGCTGCTGCTCAGAGTGCCTGAATGCTGCTCGGAAGAAGAATAAAAAAAACAAAAAACAGGTTTGCATTCTTGAAAACCCGACACACACCAGCATCGGCACACACGCGTGGTAAATTAGCCCAGATGTAATCACTTACAGTAGACGCACCAAAAACCAACTCTACCTGGTCCAATCAACATGCTGCAATTAACACCTCCTTAATCGGTGCTCAGCAACGCCCTCCCTAACCCCCCACCTCCACACACACACCCGAAACAGAGCCTTCAGTTTCTCTGCAACCTTTGGAATTTCAGAATCAAAGAGTAGACATCTCTCAACAAGGAGGTAATTGGCCTGACCCGGCGCCCTTCCATGCCTTCTATCAGAAATGCATTGAATCCAAACTACTACGGGACACACCCACGCAGCTAACTAGCGCCGCGGCTGCTTAAAACACACTCCAACACACACTGTATACAGTAGCACTTTCGCACACGCACACGCAAAGATGTCATTAGTGGCTGTGTAGCGCTCATTGCTCATTAAACACAAACTAGGGAGAGATGCTCGGTTGATCAGGAGGCAAAGTGTCTTCCACTGCACGCACACACACACGCACACACACGCACACACACGCACACACACACACACACACACACACACACACACACACACACACACACACACACACACACACACACACGCACGCAACACGCAGGCATCTACAGACAAACAAAAATCACTGGGTCTTGGTCTACTGAGGATAAGCAGCTGCAGAGCTAATAAGGTAGTATTGCAAATAGACAAGGAAAAGGAGGAGGCAGAGGAGGAAAACAATGGAGAGACTTCCATTTCTACTGCGTGAAGGAATCCAGAATGATAGCAGGACAGAAAAAGAATGAACTTGTTAATTATCTTCCTGCAAGAAAAACTTGGGTATATATGCTAAAAAAAAACAACACAAAAAACTGCAGAAAAACAAATCGGATTTCTGGGAATATATGAGTTGAAAGCACAGCTTTTGAGAGGAAATTTGTTAAATAGATTGATTAGATTAATTAGATTATCCCCAGTTTTAGTTCAATTTCATGGTGGTTGCAGTTCATAAATGTCAAAGTAGAAAATCTTCTGGTAATGCTCTGTTTTTTTGTTGTTGTTTACTTTCTTGTACTTTAGTTATATATTTTTCTGTCTTTATTTTTGCTCTAAATTTGTTTGATTTCAATGTTGAGAGTTTCTCACAAGTATTCGGTTACTTCTGGGCCATGGAGACTTGGAGAATCCCCCCCCCAAAAAATGTTGCGTTTATAGTTCTTATTAAATGACAAAAAAAAAAACAAGAAATATCACTCAACTGCTAATTTATGTCAATTTACCCACCAATGTTGCTGATATTTGGTTAAAATGTGACTTTTATCATCACTTTTGTCTGGATTTAGTCAACCAGCTGAATGTTTTCTTTAGTAGGAATGTAGGCCAGCGTATCTCTCAATTGTCATATGAGCAAACAGCTTTTCTTTAGCTATAAGGATCTTTTAAACTGGATTGCCTATCGAGAGCACCAACGTCAGCATTTCAAATGTTGTTTAGTCATGGGTTAACTGATTATCCCCAGTTTTAGTTCAATTTCATCAGCCCCACCTGGGCTTGATTACTTCCTGACCTGTAAAATCCTCCTGTTTCAGTCTATTTCAACATAAGACAGACTGAAGCATCTTGAAACGCAACCCTTTATGCAGCGATCTAAGAGAATTCAGGAACTGGTTAGAAAAGGTCCTGAGTCATTGATGTCAGTCAGATTGAAAAGGGCTAGAAAAAAAAAATGTTTTTAAGAGTCTGGGGCTCTGGTGAACCACGAGTCTTTTTTATCCACAAATTGACAAAACATTCAACTTTATCAGGAGCTTCTAAACAACTCATTCAAGAGGTCACATAAAACCACAAGCACTGTAGATCTAGTGTTTCTTAGTTAAGGTCAACAACATTCATGATTGTACAACATTAAAATCTCCAGTGGATGCCAACAACGCAGTGAAAACCACTGCTGAGCAAGAATAATTTTAAAAAAAGAAAAGAAAAACTTTATTCCCAAGATATATTAGAAATTATTCAACCGATGTGATTAATGGTGCAACTTTTTTTTTTAATGGTGTCGTTCCAATTACACCTGGCATGAAGTAACTTAGACATTATAGTGGACATTAACATAGTGATAGTAGTGTGACATCGCTTTGCTGTTTGCTACTACAGGATCTGGTCAACTTGCTGTTAGTGACCGGACCGTGAAACCTGGTCTCAATCAGAAAAACACCAGCTAGACGCCGCCTAGCAATCGAGTCAAAATCGGCTTTATTATGGCTCTGAAAGCAGAATTGGTTTAAATGACAAATCGGGAGCGAAGGCATCATTTTTCCTCCTTTTCTGTTCTTCACATTCACAAATCTCATTAGGGTTATGGTTATATTTCTTTCACAACTTGCACAATAATTTCTTTCTTGTTCTGCTTTGTCCTCCTCAGGTCTTTTCTCTCTCGCTCCCTCTGTGTGTGTCTTTGAAGCTCGTTATGGGTCACAGGGGGTAATTTTAACACCGTATGTGTCGATCAAGGGGCTAACTTAGCTGACCCTTGACCCTCTGTGATGTTATGGCATTCCCACTACCTCATAAGTACAGACAGTTACACACCTTCACACTTGTACACACAGACGGCCGCAGTCAGCGGACAAGCTTAAGGGCATGTCCGTCAGTGTGAACAGAGGCGAGGGGGGCGATTGGACAGGATGTGGAGGAGAAAAGGAGAATCAAGGGGGAAGGTTTCTGATATGTGGAAAGTAAAATGAGATCGAATGTTTACCTTTTGCGTGTCTGAGGACAGAAGGGTGGATTACGAGGTGAGAAGGGAGATAAGTGTGTTTTATCCCAACTCGTTCTGTTGAGCTTTGTCCACCTTCTACTCTCCGCCGTGGAGCAATTGCTGCATCCAGCAGACTTTCAATAATCAAACCCGTTTTTACCTCAAGGATAACAGATGCTTATATGTACAATTTTTAAACCTGTATTCACAGTTAAGACTACGTCTTGGTATCAGTTTGTTTGCAAACAATATTTTCTTATGTATTTGTCATTTTTATTTATTCATGTGTTTTTGAATATACTGCTCGTGTATGTTGGTTTTTTTTTTTAATTCCAACATGCTCCTGAAGGCTTGTGCTGATGTTGCATAATTGTCATTTCAAAGGTCAAAACGGTTCATTTCTATTTCATACTGCTGACATTTGCTGATGACTGCATGTTATCAGCTGGAAATGTCTACACACAGATGGTATCAATAATCAGTTTAGTAGGTTATCATTTTGACTAGAGAATGTGATTGGAGCAAAGTTGACCTAATGTTCAATCCAATTTAAGTTCCCACAATTTTGAAACTTTCTTTTTCTCAATTATAAAGCAAAGTACGAAAACCAAGCAGCTTTCTGAACACATGCTTATTGTTTGACAGGATCTGTGGATTATACTACACAGAATCAATTACAGTCTCATACCTTTCATATTTCTCACGTTGCAGTTACCAAATATCAACATAGATAGATCGATGCAAACAAGAACATAATTGGGAAAGGCATCGCAACACACATTCCGCAAATTTTTTACAATCACGTATACTTTACAATTACGCACTATTTAGTCGAAAGACAAAAAAAAAAACAACTATGTAATTTGCAGTTATATTTTCGCAAAATTTAGAAAGCTTCAAGGACAGTGGCAGCTGTTGAACGAAAATAAAAATCTTGGTGGGGCTGATATCCCAATGGATTTCCCTTCCTAGTGCAGTAAAATGACTCAAATGAACAGCAGGACATTTCCTGATGTAATTTCACAAAATTTGAAAAGTTTCAAAGGGGCACGACTGCCTCTGTAATGCTCTTACCTGTGGCAATGGAGGCACTTTTAAAGAAATTATTGGTAACACTTTATTTGACGGGTTGTGAATAAGACTGTCATGACATGGTCGTAAACATGACGTAACACCTGTCATGAACATGAGTCAGTCTTCATGAATAGTTATGACTGTTGTCCTAAAGTGTAATTTTGTTAATCATGACACGTTTAATACAAAGTTGACATTATTCAAAATGTCTTTGTTATGACAACTTGACATTAACCAAGAAATCAGGATCTGACATAAATTTGTTATAAAAGTATTACTGATTAAACTTTAGCTTTAATAACATAAAGATACATCATTTTTAATATTTAATCAGTAATACTTTTATAACAAATTTATGTCATGTTTATGATGGCGTCATGACAGTCTTATTCACAACCCGTCAAATAAAGTGTTACCAAAATATTTATGTAATTAGGAATTAGTGGCAGGAATATATATATATATATATATATTTCATATATATATGAAAAGCATATATATGTTTTACAAACTGCCTGAAAAACAAAAATTTCTACATTTAATTTTTCAAAAAAAAAAAAAAAAACCATGCTGATCCATAGTGTTGTTAGATTTGTTCAATTATTTTGGCCATTGCCATGAGGGCAGGGAGGAACCGCTGGAGGTGTGAAAATGTGTCGAAGTTGGTTATAAACAAGAGGAGGCCACTCCACTCCCTGTTTGGCCCTTAAAGTGCTCTTTATATTGGATATGATTAGTTGGAAGGACCCCTCAGTCCAGCTACCCAGACTGCATGCAAACAGGTAGAGGGGAAAAAAATGCAGAGCAGAAAAAACTAAAAATAAAGTGCCTCTTCACAATGCCTGTTAATAGGACCAGAGTGAAGTGTAGGACTCAGGAGAAGCTCTCTGCTTCCTGACCCCATGAAGAGCTCTCCTCACAGAACTCGCCGTGTCCTCTGTTCCTCCCATACTCCCAGCCCCGCAGTCCTATGAGGTCAGAACTAACCCCACAACCTGCTCTTGTTCCACAGTAATGGGGCCTGGATGAACTCCTCAAGGGTGGGGTAAATACGATGCAACTGGGCTCCGTCGTTTTAAACCGGACAAAAACTTCCAGTTTCTTTCAAATGGCGAGTGACAAAACTGATCGCCCCCCATGATGTAGGGCCATCTGCTCTGTAAATCTGCTCAAAGATTCTCAAGCGGGAGCCAAAAGAAATCTGAAGCCGCTCGAGGCCTCGGCTGAAGAGCGGCAGGATGTCGGGGGGTGAAGTGGGAGAGTGGCGAAATTATGTACTGAACTGGAGTTGGTACATAATGGAAGCGGGGAGTTTCAGAAATCATGACGGGTCGAGACGAGGGTTGTTGTGTGGAGGAGAGAGAGAAAGAAACAGCTGAATTCCCACGGAGAGCTGGGTTTCACAAGACGAAGGTCCAACAAGGTTACATTTCCCAAAATGCAACACTTGTATTCAAAGTACTGTAACTGTTTGAAACGAACGTACTAATCGGGTCAGCGCCTCCTAATTACATTTTTTTTTTGAGTGAGAATAGAAAACATTAAAAAAGGAGGAGGCATGGCTTCAGTATTTAAGAATATCACAGATTGTAATAAAATCTCTTTGGGTCATTTCACCTCTTTTGAATATCTGGGAATTGAGGTAAAAGGCCATAAACGAACTCTGACACTAACTTTATACAAAACTCCACCTTACGTGGGAAATTTCTTTACTGAGTTTAATGAGCTTTTATCTCTCATATGTGCTTTGATTATGACTGTTTAACGATTGCCAGTGACTTCTATGTCCATGTTGACGAGCCCCAAGACAAAGATGCAAATTGGCAATAATTAAAATATTTAAGAAACCTCCAGAAGACTGCAAAACTGCTGAAACATTGAGTGCCTTTAAATCTAGACTAAAATCCCACCTGTTTATAGTTGCCTTTGAAGCATAATCGACTACAAATTTAATGATGGCACTTGGCTAAATTGTGGGATGTAGGACACTCCGCTGTGATAGGTAATGTTACACGTCAGATTTCGCTGTATATACAGTTAAATTACCGGTTAAACTGTAAATCCTCCTGTATGTTGTGACGTATTAAAACAATTCCACATCAAGAAATTTTGATAATGTTATTTAATATCATGGTACACTGTGCGGATTTCTATCTTCACTCAGCCCAGCATGCTGCATGTTTCGAGTGGCCCCAACTGAAGGCAGCTCGGCCTACTCTCTAGTTATTATTCTGCCACATAGGAACATATTGGACATGCATCCAAAGATGGTCACTTGAAAGTCAGTATGGAATAAAAATGAAAGGAAGATGTCTGGATAATAGAAACACACCAGAACACTAAACTTTACAGTTTTCATCTTAATACACGGAGTATAGAAAATGAGATGGCAAGAAGAGCGACTCATACTTTGCGGAGTTTGATGTTTCAAATAGTCTGCCTTGTTTTTTCGCATTCAGATGCACGCTACCCTGTGGAAAATATGCTTTTACTACTGTGTCACACTTGGAAAGAAAACCAAAGAAGTGCTACAACATGTAATACAGGGGGAAAAATTGGTGGCAGCATAGGAAGAAGCATTGTTTTCCTTGACAAGTTAAAAGCCCCCAGACGGCTTGTATGTGCAGCAGTTTAAGGCATTTACCTAAGTGTTTCTCAAAAATTTCAAAAGCAGTTTACCATTAATAACCTAATATCATAGAGCAGTTTCCCAATATCTGGTCATAGTGCTAAAATTCCCTCACCTCAGGATGTCAAAATTTATAATATTGCCCATTTTTGGGCTAATCCAGACAATATTTATTGGAGCATTTGGGAACAATAAATACAGTATTGTCCCCAATACTGTATTGGGAAAACAGTAATGGTTAATAATTAGGTTTCATGAATAACATAACATCATGGAGCAGTTTCCAAATACTTTGTCTATAGCGCTAAAGATTCACTCACCTCAGGATGTCAGATGCTAAAATCTGATGACATTGTCTATTTTTAGATTCATTCAGACAATATTTGTCAGAGCATTTGGAAACAATAAACAAATGCAGGATTAAAATGTCATTCCCAGACAGTAAATGAATCAATTAAAAAAAAAAAAAATAAAACAAAACATAAAAGTTACACACACAGTCCTAAGACAGTGGAGCAGTGAATTCCAAGCCAAAATACACACTATTTGCTCAGGGAACGTGTCAAAACCAACACGTGATCCACAAAGACAGGTGTTGACGTGTTTCAAAATGTTTTGTAATTTCTTCACATTTACCTCTGTGCAAAGCATATTTCTCAACACTTCGTCATACGTGGCAAGGCAATAGGCAGGCCGCTGAAAACATCCGACATGCAAAACGCACCCAAACGCCGCAAATTCATTCTTTTTCTATTTCGAGTGCCGTAACATAGAGGCAATAGAGTTGTTTTGTACCAAATGTTCGTCCGGGCTGCAGCACGTCTATTTTTGTGTTTCCTCTCATCGGAGTCCCATCTTTGCCTCATCCTCCTCCCTTCTTGTTTTCCGGCGGACGGCGTGTCAAAGTGAAGAGCGCAGTCGTGTCAGCGGTTCTGTGGGGGTTAAAACTCGAGCGCTCTCATCGATGTGGCAATTAGGTATGTGGGCATTCAGGAGGGGTCGGGATTGCGTTAGTCACTTGTGGGTGGAATTTTGATGCGTTCCACGCAAGAAAACACGGCCAAAACTGAGAAAGTTGCTAAATTCTCCTCCTCCTGTACTTTCACTTTCTACTCTCCTGTCCTGTCTTTTTCCGACGTCGTCTGCCACTCGAGAGGTCTGCTTCGCTCAGTCTCTTTCTTTGACTTTGCCTCTTCCCAAACCCTTCCTTCAATCTCCCTTGTCCACGTTTTCCAGTCCTCCACGAAAAAAAAAAAAACCCTCTTTCCCACCATTCAAATCCTGCTCTTTCTCTCTCTCTCAACAAGTCAGGTGACACCAGCCAGACCACTAATTAGAATTCTGTCACTAAGTAAATGCATTGTGACCGGTGGCTGACAGCTCCGCGTGTGTGTGTGCGTGTCGGCGTGCGTGTGAGTGTGTGACAGTTTGGGCAGCTTGTTGGCGGTGACGATGGCAGCCGCCTGGCATTTTTAACGTGGCAAGGTGCTGCTCTCGCCACTGACCTGACAGTCATTTAAATTACACAGAGGATGGCTGCTCTCTGTGTGTGTGTGTGCGTGTGTGTGTGTCTGTGGAAACAATGAGAGCGAGATTGAGGAAGGACCATTAGTAGCTGTGGATAATTCACTGACTTGCAGGCTGACTGATTGCGTGGAGCCGAGTGAGTGACTCTGAGTCATTGCAGGAAAACAGACAGACAGACAGATAGGTAAGGGTTGTTTACCATGTCATCTCACCGGTATAACACAAATCACCCTTTTTTGCAGTCACAGACACACTCCAGGACATACAAGCCTTGGGAGACAACACATAATGCGAGGACCGCGCGAGATGAGAGGACAGAAAAACGGAATAGTTGGAAAAGGATCCAGAAAATCAATTTCCGCATCTTGATGAGGAAAAACAAACAGTTAAGGGTGGGATAGAAATGACTGATAAATCTGCAAAAGCTGTCAAGTATTTTATTTTATTTTTTTCACTGAAGACGTTCTCCATCCGTGTCTAAAATGGCCAAAGCAGAATTTTACAGGATGGAGATTGCAAATTAGAAGAATGACTTCAATAACTTAGCGAAGCCAATCTGCTGGACAACAGGGGGGGAAGAAAAAAAAAACCCATTCCCTGCTGTATAGAAGAAGTGAGACTAAAGCTGTAATAAATATGTGTTCTGAGTTTGTCACACCAATGCAACTGTTTAACCACCCACTTCACTTAATTAAACCATCGGTGGAGCAGAGGTTGTGTTAAATTTGTTTAATTAACCAGGAGACAAAAAAAAATCAAATACACCCCCTTTGGCTCAGTGATTACACTTTTGCACTCGGATATCTTGAAAAGTGAATCATCCACAGAAAGCCTATCTGAAATAACACGCACCTTAAAAAGGGAAACGGCGCATCGGAAAGCGGACGTGTGGGGGGGGAAGAAAAATCATTGGAGAAAAACACTCTGAATTATGCATTACTGATTCTACCTGACATCTATACCTATGACTCCAAAAAAGATTTTTGTCCAGTCCATGTGTAACATTGATGGAGTGGGACTGCCCTGTCAATCACAGTTGAGCGTTTTAGACTTTTAAATGCTAAGAAGGTTTTGATCAAGTTTAGAAATGCATTTCTCTGTAGTGGAGGAAAATGAATGTGGCTAAAATTAAAAATATAAGTGCGAAGTATCCAGTGTAGTGTTGAAGGGAGACCCGTACGACTGGAGGGACAGCAGAGGTTTAGAGATATTGGGTAACTTTTTGAGGACCTGTTTAAACTTCAAGGAAAACAAAGATCATCTTAACAATCCTGTGTGTGGGGTTTTTTTTTTTTTTTTTCATTTGGAAAATGAAAAAATAAGTCTAGAAAGGACTTATTTGGACTTTATGGAAAAGGTTGTGGAAATGAGAACTATATTTAAACTGTAGGGTTTACTCTTTGTTACTCAGAAGCCAGAGTTCAGTCTAAAAACACATTCTGACTTAACCAGACTGGAAAATAAACAACTTTCACAGAGCAGAGTCCACATTTCTCAAAGTACCACCCAAAGCTACATTGAAGTTGATACAATATGTAATAGACGGTCAATTACTTGATCGTATTTTACGGATTGGGGACCTGTCCGGGGTGTATCCCGCACATGAACGGTGCAGAGGAGATGTTCAGAGTTGGTTGTTTACTTACAAATGTATTCGAGAGTAGCCTAGTCAAAGTCCAACCCTAAATCTGTTTAGGACTATGTGGTAATGTTTGAGCACAAATTTGTCAAAAAGTTTTACATTTGTATTGCTTTCCTTCCATTTTTACATGATTTGCTACTATGTATCGGTCTTTTGTGTAAAATCCCAATGAGGCATGTTGAAGTTTATTGTTGCAATGGCACAAATTGCAACAATAAACAATAAAAAGAAAAAAAAAGTTCAAGGGGCACGGACACGTTTGCGAGGTCTTTTACACGCTTTACGCAGGCTTTCCTGTCGATCTGTATGAATCTCCTCAGGCAGGTCCAAGACGAGAAAAGGAAGAAAACGTTTCAGCAACGCAATCACTCGATCGTGAAGTGTACTGAAGGAAAGGGGGGGATGAATTTTCTTGTGAAACATGAAGCAAATTGCAATGCGAGGAAAGGCAGCGATGGAAGCAGAGTGGCCCCCAAACACAACACAACACAACACAACAGTTCCCTGAAGGAAAACGGCACTCTGCGACACAGCCGGCAGCCAAGCCGTGATGACAGCAGCATGGTAAAACACCTCTAATGCATCTCCGTGGGTTTTCACCACTTCTCGTATAGCAGCAAAGAAACACACACACACACGTGTGACACACGACTGCACATGTGTACACACGAACAAAAAAACAAAACAAACGGAAACTCCCCGCCCCCCCCCCTGGCAATCGAGACACTTGAGACTCACTTTTGTTTTTGTCTTGCCACAACCTTACACCCACAGCTATGGGATATTCATTATTCACTCTTTTGTTTTGCACGTAGACAACATGTTTGCCGCGGAGAGGAGAGGGAGCGGGGAGGGGGCGCGAGAGATAAATAACGGTGATAAGTCTTGTCTTGTCAGAGGAGAGAAGAAGGGCTGAGTGACATACGATTGGTCTCCTGGTCGTGAAATATGCATGGCTTTTTCAGCAGCCAGAGGAGAGGAGTTAATTTAGGCCTCTCGCTATGCTCGGGGTAATTAAAAGAGATGATCGATAGCCCCCACCTCTTCCCCATCCCCTCCACTCATCCCCCCCCCCCGGGACTGATAACAGCCTTCTCCTCGCTCGCATCCACACATAAGCAAGTGGCACTAACAATGCCCAGACCTCTGCAGTGAGCAGCACACACCTGCACAAAAATGGTCACAAAAAGAATCTGGAGTGCCTGACCTTGACTCATCAGAGAGGATTGTAGTTGAATTACGCAGAATTTGAGTTTTAAGTTTCTATGCACCACGACTCTGGAGCAAACTTCCAGACAACTTCAGAGATGCTGAAACGCCGAGTTCTTTTAAAACAAGGCTAACAAAACACCTGATTAGCAGTAAGTGCAAAATAGATTAACATATTTAATATATATTTGCTTGGTGACATTGATGATGGCATTTGACTAAGGTAAAGTAATTTTATTTATATAGCACATTTTCAGCAACAAGGCAGTTCAAAGGTCTTTACATGAACTAGAAGGAAATACAAAGAAAACAACAAAACCAAAAGAAAGACAAAAGGTAGAAGCATAGATGTTGATATATGATATGTATCTTGATTCCCCGTATAAGTATTCCATAAATTATAAACTAGTAGGAGTTTCTCTGGATTTTAAGTTTCTTCTAATTCCTGCTCTGGGTTGAGTGAAGAATATAATTGGTTACTGTATTATGTTTTTATGATGTAAAGCACTTTGAACTGCTTTGTTGCTGAAATGTGCTATACAAGCAAATTTGACTTTTTAACTGGGACGTCTCACACAGGAAAGTTATCTAAGCACTAATAATAATACTACAATGACTGAAATTGTCCAGAACTCCAGTGTTTGGCAAGATATCTCTAAAATACTAAATAGCTAAATGAAACCACTACATATAAATGTTTTTAGTTTGTGATCGTGCCATCAAAGTTTACCATCTTAGCCTTTTACTTTGATTAGGACTGTTAGAAGCAGGTCACCCCTCAAAAAAATAACCTTGAAGAAAATGTATATTTGTATTGCAAAAGTTTGATCAAACAGCATTAAGTTCAGTGGGGGGGGGGGAAGAAATTCACCAAAGTGCATCTTTTTGGTCAAAATTGTTGGTTGCACCATTCTTAGTTGTCTCGAACAGCTAAGAACACAACTTCAAAACTGTTGAAATGCAACTTCAAAAAGAAAAAAAAAGGAACAAATCTTTTTAAAGTTGGTCAGACAAATGTACTCCTTGATTCCCCGGGTGTAAATGTGACGTGACAGAGCCCCATTTCTCTCAGCAACTCTTCCAAAGACAAGAGATTATGTCAGTCAAGTAACAGAGATATGTGTTGAAAAAAGTAACTACTGACTGAAACTTCTTTATATCTACAGTCAGAGAAATGACTAAAAGGTTTAAAGGACTGGTGTATACCTGAAATGTAACAAGCTAAACTCCATGTTCAGTCTTTCTATTAAAAATAACGACAAAACACAGTTTTCACACAGACTCCTCTCCGCTTAATCTAAAAATATTTAATCATATATTTAATATTTAATCATAGCAGCACAACAAGAAGCAAAACAATTTATGTTTTTTTTTTTACGATACGATTCCTCAAGAGGAATCAATACTGGCAGGCCAAAGCTCTTCAAAAAAAGAGAGAGCCGTTATTCTGTTGCTAAAAATCCCAGCCTTCACATGTCCTTTCGTCTCCACATGAAGTTTATAACAAGAAGCCATATGGATTCTCCTCTTTGACCTCTGCCGCATTCACTGCTGGGCTACTATTGTTGCCCCGAAGGCACAAATAAAACACACACTCCAGAAAAGGCATGTTTGTGTCCAATCTAATTTCGAGAGAGTTAAATGACATCCTATTTCCAACCATTTAAATCTTTATTATTCCTTTGATATTGATATGGAGCGTATTGGCCCATAAAACAACAAAACAAAACAAAAACAAAAACAAAAACTCTTTGTTCCCACGCATGCTCCCGACGCTCCAAATCAATCTGTCTCACCTTTTTGTTCCTTGACTTTTCTGAAATTTGACAGAATTCCACATTCTCACAACCCAGTGGGGAAATCAGTGGAGATATGATTTTACAATACCTAATTTACAAATTTAATCAGCAAGGGTTTTGTTTCAGCATGGAGTCTGTTGTCCCTCGTTATCTTGCGACCACAAACTTTACTGTGTGTTTTGAAAAGAAAGAAATGACAAATCAGGAAAAATAGGCACGTGTCACATATAGCAACATTCAGACAGTATATGACCTAGCAAAGACAGTGAGGTCAGGGGGTCCCTGTTATGAATTCATTCACAGGATCCCATGTTGGGCGGTGGCTTCCATGAACAAAACTAATCAGAACAATCAAGATGACCCACAGTGTCTGATGCCATTTTTCTGAAATTAAAACTCACATCGTTGATTTCTCCTTCATCATTTCTGATGTGAAGGTAAGGAAGAAGAGGGTGGGTCGGTGGTAGGAGGTGGGCGAGGGGGAGTTTAGTTCTCCGGTCTCTTCCATAAACCAGCACTCTGTCATCAATATTGTAGAAGAATCTATACTGCAGGACTAGAAGACTAATTAGAGCTAGCTCTAAATTATTTAACTCCCTCTGATTTTATTGATTTGTCAGTTCAAAGCTGCGACTCAGAGCTGTAAAATTGACTCTGCTGAAAGAGACATGCTCGTCCACTGGTTTATGGCTGTCAGCGCGCGGACAGGAGGGGGGGGGTTTGGACGACGCTGATGTACTAAACCAGCTGCCTGCCTCATATACACACACACACAAACACACACACCCAGAAAGAGAGAGAGGGTGCGAGTTACCACATATATAGAAGATATGAGGCAAGCATGAATCAGGGATTCATACAGCCCAGTAAGGTTCTTCAATCACACCTCTTAATTAACCATTTTGCAAAATAAACCCTCTCATTTAGCGCACGCATATGCTCGTGCACTAATTATCTCCCTCTGATTAACACAGATCTCCACATGGAGCACGCCGAGCCCCAGGGATCCAGTGAGCCACCTGTTACCAATATCTCTAGTCTATTATAATAACATCAGCACACACACGTTACACGACGCATTACACAACACGGGCGCCGATCGAGCGCAGCAACTGAGAGCAAACAGCTCTTCCTGGAAGCAGGAGCTGGCTGTTGAATGTTTGCCAAAGTTGTTAATTGCCTAATTGGGCGTCTATCTGCGGCGGGATTACGCACCGACGACTGGGAATCGATTGACCGAGGTCACACGTCGGCTCGCGTGATTGACAAGAAGTGTGAAATGGTCTCACGGACCGCGAGGACAAAACTCAGCAGCTGCAGTTAGCAGATGAGATCAGAAGACCTGAGTGAAGTTGCCCCCACCCACCCCCGACCCCCGACCTTCTTCAAAATCAGACAAAACTGGTGTCAAATGTTTGTGCTACATTTGTGTGGCAACATTTTTTGTTTGTGCCGCTACCATTTTAAAGATATTAAGAATGTTTCCTGAGGTCAGGAATGGTCAACCAGACCCCCCGCCCCCTACTCCCACCCCCTTGTTCAAAAGGTCAACCAACACCCCCTCTCCCTCCCAACACTTTTACAAAATCTAAATGACCTTTAAGCTTTCATTAATATCTTCAAAGCCAAGCAGCACAAACAAAAGTTTTTGCTGCACAAACATAGTTGAGTCAATCTATGACTCAACTATGAGTCATAGATTCATAGTCTATTTTGAAGCAGGTGGGGCGAGAGGTGCTGGTTGACCTTTCATGACCTCTGGAAACATTTCTTTAGATTTTTAAAATGACAGTTCCACAAACAAAAAAAAATTTGCTGCACAAACCAGCGCAAACGTAGCACAAACGTTTGACGGCAATGTTGTCTGATTTGAAGAAGGTGGTGGGGAGGGCTGGTTGACCTTTCATGACCTCTGGAAACATTTCTTAATATCTTTAAAATGACAGCGGCACAAACAAAAGTTTTTGCCGCACAAACGCAGCATAAACGTTTGAGACCAATTTTGAAGTGGGGTTCATTATCTTATCGGGATTGATTTTAAGTCGTCGTTTCTTTTTTTCTTCCAGTTTTGGTTCATGTATAGATTTTTATAAAACTTATTGGGAGCAGCTTTTCGGCTGTTTCGTGAAATCTCCACGTCTCGCTTTCCAAAGAACTTCAGAGTCAGCAATGAGTTTATGTTGCGTGCCACCGGAAAATCCGTGCATTTGCGTTACGACTTTTGTTTTAATCATTAGCCTTTTTTGTGTTTTGTCACCAGCTTCTTTTTTATGGATCTCTCGCCTTTTTTTGTGTATTAAAGCGAGAATATAACTCAAAACGTTCGTCACAGTTTCTAAAGCATTCCCAGATTGTTTTACTTGGACCAGACAGTACCGCTTGCATTTTTGTTTGTCTTTTCTTTTTTTCACTCTACAACCACAAACAATAATGTGTTTTATGCGACAGACCAACACAAAGAAGTACGTAACTGAGAAGTGAAAGAGAAATAGTTTCTTAAATTGAATACAAAAATGTAATAATGTAGTATGCTGTGGTATTCAGCCCCAATAGTTGACTGTGGTTGCAGCCGTTCTTTTATACAGTTTGTAGTTCCAGCTCAATAAGATTGGATAGAGAGCAACTTTTGAAATCTTGCTACAGATTTAGGTCTGTGCTTTGACTGGACCATTCCAAAAACCTTAATAGAGTTTGCTTTGTAGCGCTGGCTGTATGTTCTGGCATCTTCCCATTAACGCTGTCCAGATTTCCTTTGTCTGCTGAAGTAAAACCTCCCCACAGAATGATACTGCCACTACCTTGTTCTCCTGATGGTTCCAAACGTCAGGAAAACACAGTCTGTGAAAGACTGTGTTGGCGTAGTTTTTTCTTTCAGCGATGACTTCTTGTTGAAACTTGTCGCGTTGGTCTATCAAATCAAATACTAATGAGATGAAGAAATTTGTGGTTGTAACATGACAAATTATAGAGAACTTCATCAACATTTTTTGTTTTGCAGTGAACAGTTCTTTTTATTTTTATTTAGTCGCGACACTCTTTGAACATTTAATTTCGGTTCCCCAATGTTAATGTCTTTGTGAAGACAATAGCTTGGGCTACATGATGCTATCCAATTTCTGTCAACACAGGTTCTACCAAGCCAAAACTATATACTTTTCCTTTTTTATGTATATTATTAAAACGTGTTTTCTTAGGCGTCGTCTCGGTGACTTCTACCTGACAGCGCACCATGTCCGGTGACAAATTCAGACCACATCCAAGGCTCCAGATGTAAGAGGTTCTGCAGTCAATCCATCACTTTACAATCATTCATCAAGCACCTTCACTCCCCTTGTTTTTCCTCCCACCCTCTTTCTCTCTTGTCATTTATCAAACTCTCCAAATCAAAAGAGAACCAGTGGACCCTGAGGAACACCTGGACCCGCGGTGACAGCGGCCATGTCCCACACACACACACACACACACGCACACACACACACACACACACACACACACACACACACACACACACACACACACGCACACACACACACACACACACACACACACACACACACACACACACCTACACACCCATATGCACACAATGAAAAAGCATCCCCGGCAACCAAAGAATTTCGTTTCCAACCTCTGTGTCGATCAGCAGCAAAGAGCTGCTACTATTTTTCAAGTAGCTTGAACTGTGACAGTTTTACAGATGTGTCCGTGAGTAGGGGTGTGTGTGTGTGTGTGTTAGGGCTGACTGGACACAGATTAAAGGTGGCATTACTAGCCCCTCCCTCATTGAGCAACAGCTGGAGTGTGACTGTTGTTGCGCCATATCACCCCGTCTCTACACTTTCTTTCGTTCTTATGAATTTGAGTTCCTTTGCCGAGGCGTTTTCAGATCAGCTCAATGACTTTCATCTTAACTAATGACTAATCCAACAAGGATCAGGTTTGAATGAAGTTGTGATGTATGTTTTCTGTGTTGTACCTCTGGCTGTGGAGCTGTTTTGACTTTTTATACCCATTAAAAAAAAAGGTCTTATTTTTAAGCTCATTTTGTCTGAATTTACTCCTTTTATAAGTCAAACAGCTGTCTCTTCATTATCCTTGTCCGTCTTGGCACCTTTAACTCTGTTGATTAGGACTGCGACCGCTTTTCCAAAAATCTAAAGCAATTTTGTAATAGTTTGCTTTTTTAACAACCTAATTTGGCAATAATTGCATTCACAAAAACATCACATCTTATTTGAATGATTATCTCATTAAGGTGAGCTCAGCTAGTCACAACATAGTCAACATGCTGTAAAATTTAAATACAGTGTAATCAGATGTGAGGTGTGGCATAAACTATAGTATATTTCATGTCTGTCAGTGCATCTCAGAAGAAACAAGGAATCTATTTCTTTCTAACCTTTTTATTAAAAATGTTGTCATGGGGAATTTGACATTTCCATGTAACTATTCACTATTGGTGAATGTCTAGCTTTTTAATGTTTGGTGTCATTACACAATTTAGCAGGAACACACACCGAGGGGAACACCAAAGCAGTTAAAAAAAAAAGGGGGGGTTAATTTTGATTTTTGGATATTTTCTGAAAATAATAACTAAAATCTGAATAATGCATACTGATTGTTCCTGAACCTTTGTATTTGAAAAACACTGGACTCGTGTCTGAATGCTCACAAATGCAGGAACGCTTGCTTTTTTTTGCGCTAGTCAATCTAAGCTAAACAGAGCTACATGTAAACTTATAATAAGAATCTCAAATTAATTCCAAATGTCGAAATAAAAAGTTAAACTTAAACCTAAAATCCACTAAAGTTAACAATGAACCACAAAGTCATTAATTCAACATTTTTATACCAAATTAGCTCACTGGGCCCTTTTATTTTAGACAGCAGTTAAGATTTAAACTTTCTGATGAATTTGGTCAGTTTTGTCATCAGATTCCTTCCCCTTTGAACCCACTTAGGATGCGTCGCCACTGGTCACCTTTTCAGAGCTGAAGGAAATGCTCCTCATGGCCGAGTCGTTGTACGTTTCTGAAGGTGTGTAGAGAAAGTCTGCATGCGTCAAACATACATGTGCATGCGTGAAACTTTACCTTTACAAGGTAACGTTAGTGTGTGATTAGAAGGGGCTGACTGACATATCCAGTGGCAGTCCCATGAAGAATGAAGTCACCTGGCTTTCCCCCTGCCTTTGAAGGTCAAGGAGACCCACTTGCATATTCATGGTCCTGGGCGGGCGTGCGCTTGTGCACGCCCGCGCACGGTGTGTGTGTACGTGTGTGGCGCGTCCGCGTGGGAGTGCGTGTGCGCCCCGAGATCGATGGCTTTTAATTGTTTTTTCCTGAGCTGTGGAAGGAAGTGCCAGCAGTTATTGATCGGATGGAGGGATGGGAGAGGAGAGGACGGGACAACGGAGGGAGCAGAAAGGAGGAAGAGAGAGAGACAGTGTGGCAGACAAGAAGGAAATGTGACAAGACAGGGTGGCGACATTGAACACAGAATCACTGTCTGCTGGGTGGATGAGTGTGTGTCTGTTAGAGTGTTAGAGATAGAGTGTATGTGTGTGTTGGGGGGTGCATTTGTAAGTGTATGCACATGTGTGTTTGTATGGGGGGCTGGGGGAATGTCACAGGGTGTCTGATCTGGATGCTGCGCACACACGTTGCACACAACACACACACACTACATTATTGAGTAAAACTAAGTGTGAGTGTGTTTTCAGGTGTATGTGGATCCCTCAGCTGGATCAGAAAATAGACTTCTTTTTTTAATGTCATGTTTCATTTAGATACCATTTTCAACGTAGCGTTGGTTTTAGTTTCCTGTTTGTCTTGTCACATAGGTTTTTAAAGGTCCAAATAATTCATCAGAGATGTTTAAAATAAATCAACCCATTATAAAAATCGAAAGGTTGTTTGGCATTATAAGGGAATTAATTATGTTTAAGTTATATTTTGAGATTTTGAGTTTGATTCCTTTAAATATTTTTCTTCTATTAGGATTTACCATGATCACATGTGTCTACATTTTTTTTCCAAATGCAGTTTTGTTTTCAAAAAAGGCCTTTATTTTTTGTCTCCTCTAACACAACCCCAGCGAGACTTGTTTTACATCCAACCATCCCACCGAGGTGCAATTGGTATAACTACATGGCAACACTTGTCTTTCAAAATCCAACCAATTGCCACACTCAGAACTGCAAGGGCAAAGTAACTGGGAATTCAACTAAAATGTGGAAGGATGTGAAAGGATGAAGCATTTAGTCCTTCTTTTCCTTCATTTCGAGATGCAGGGTTCACGTACATTGGTATCCAGCAAAAAGGCCTTCTGTTTCACATTGTGTACTTTTAAAGATCAGACAAAATGCCTATGCCTGGTTCAAACCTTAAATTCCTTTAAAGGTGGAAGTCATTTAGTTCCTCAGTAGTTGCTCCTCGTCACTTTGGTGAAACTGAGATCATTTATTTGGTCATTTTTTCTGTTTTGCTTCTCTGACTAAGCTTTTTTTTTTTGTATAATTGAATTTTAGAATAAATTTCTTGTGATTCATTCTGTGTTTTGAATTCAACTTCCCTTTTAGTTTTTAATTTCTTAAATTTTTTTTTGTTTAAATGGAGTTTATAAAAAAAATAATCTGTTACTCTGTTCAGTCAAATTACTTGTCCAATAAAGTAAGAACATTATAAAGTTGTTTAAAGCACTACCCATGTTTAATGATTCTTAATTCATCCTCAGAATATTATTCCTATTTTAAGTAGTTTCATATTCATCATGCATAAACAGTAGCTTGCTTTATTAATTTCAAAGACAGCATGTTATTTTGAAAACTAAAAAGCAAGCAATAAATGTTATTAATTTCTTTGTTGGGTTTGAAGTAAAAAAAAAAAAAAAAAAGCTCGTTGTTTATGGTCTTTATTGCCACAAGTAAAAAAAGGAAGAAAAACAAAAAATCAGGTTGACATTTGAGCTAAGATAAAATTGGAGCCAATGGTGCTGGTCTGGCCTGTTTTTTTGGCTGAAAGGTGTGTGTGTGTGTGTGTGTGTGTGTGTGTGTGTGTGTGTGTGTGTGTGTGTGTGTGTGTGTGTGTGTGTGTGTGTGTGTGTGTGTGTGTGTGCGCGTGTGTGTGTGTGTGTGTGTGTGTGTATCTACACTGTGTGTGAGGACATTTTGGTGTGTTTACAAGAGCATTTGGACCAAAAGTATTGAGCTTTATTCCCTAACAATGTTCCACCTTGCCCTCATTACACAGAGGTTAAAGCGGCACTTGGCCCTGTCTAGATGGCTTAGGAAGCCACATACGTGTGTGTGTATGTGTGTGTAAACACATGCACCCAAAAACCAACACAAAGGTGTGAGCCCGGTTTCTCTCATGACCTGGCCAGCAGCCCTCAATCTCTGACACGCAGAGAAGGAGAGATTGCAATGATTTGTGGAAGAAACGTCTGTAAATATTACTTGTAATGGAATTTAAGGCAACAACTTAATAGAAAGAAATAAAAACTGTTCTATTAACATCAAAGGGTTGTTGTTTTTTTTAGTTAATATTATACACCCAATAAATTAATCACTTTAGCATTTTGTTATTTGAGGGGACTTTCAATAGACTTTGATCTGGGGATCTTCCAACTTTCGTCCCAAAGCACCAAATCTTAACAAAAATGTCATTTACGTTTTTCATGTCCACATTTTTACAACTTAGACATCTAACAAAACTGTTGGCATAGTGTACAGTTGCAGTGAACACAATTTTTTTAAAAATCGCAAAAACAGACTTTGTAGCCGCTACAAAGTCTATTATTGCGATGACAGACTTTGTTATTGCGAAGAGAAACTGGTGGAAATATTTACAGAAGTTTAAGTTCCAGTTCTGACCCGGTTTAGTGGAGAGGGAATGCAATGGGATTCCCCAGATTGAGCTGTACAGTGTCACCAGGAAGAGGAACGCCTAGGTTTCCCTTCTGGACTTATCGATCCGTCCGTCCGTCCAAAGCCATCTTGCATCCAAGATTAACTAGTGTGGTGCAAAGAGGTAACGCAACTGGCTTTGTTGTGTGACAAAACCAGTTGTCACACAACAAGGCAAAAGAAAAATCTTATTTGGGTCGTCCAAATGGGATATATTTGAAAGTTTATGGCAACATGTTGCGTGGCAGTGCGGCAGGTTGAAGACTTTTTGAAGAATCAGAACTTATTGGAGAAATCTTTCTTGAAAAGCTGTTGGTTCCCCACCAGTAGACCTTGAGGAATTCCTGCTCAGATTGTTAATGAGGGATTACCAGTGATGGTCTGATACTTTTGTAATAATAAAAAATGAACAACCCTTTAGTTATTCTCTGCTAAATATTTTTTAAAAACCCCTATTTTGTTTATAATTTTTTTTCCCCTTTCCAGAAATAAATTAAAAAAGTGGATCTCCCTCCATTAGCAGTCCACAAAAATCATCCAATTTGTTGTGCTTTGATGTCTGAATAATGATCACTTTGCAATTCCTGTTGGATTCTGAAGCGTGACATCTACCAGAGCCTGATTGGCGTTTCTAGCGCAATTACCAGTAACTACTTTGTCCTCTGAGTAATCCGCGTTTTTAAGTTTTCGTCTCTATGCATCGCAACTCTTTGTTCTGGAGGAGCTGCTTGTTACCCTTCTCACATTCCACCGTGGTCTTTCGCTCAGGAGTCCCTCCATCACCCACTTTACGTCTCGTTCCTCGCCCAAAACACCTCCATTCCAAAAAGACGGAATAATCAGCGTCTGCTGGAGCACGGCAGAAAAACATTTAAGCGAGCAGGAGGTGTGGCGGTGGCGATGGAGACGGAGATTTGGGGGGGGGGTTAGCGTGTTGAATAGGTGGAGAGGAGATTGTAGCAACACAAGCACACACACGACTTCTCTCAGCTTCGCAGTGCTGTCAGACGGGCCGTGTATTCACACACACAATCGCACACAAAGATTCTCTGTAATAGATTCTCGCCTTGACACTCAATTCCGGGGCGAGACGATCTCGCTTTATCCCTCCCTGCATCAAATATTTAAACACTTGTATTAGTGGCTGTGACATCCCCTCAAACAACCACAGCTCAGGGCACCAATCTCCTCTCCTCTCTCTTTTCTTCTTATTTATTTTCTCTATGTCCTTCACCTCCTTTTTTTTCCCTCGCTCCATCCTCCCCAATATGGTCCATAAAATCTTCTCCCCCAACCCCTCCAATGTTATCACCTGCTTACTTTTCCTCCACCGCCCCATCATTCTATATTTCCAAACTTCCACCTTCTTTTCTCTTTTACCTATAGAGGGTGCTATATAAAGGAGGGGTTATGTTTTTTTTCTTCCCCTTTCTCTTTTCCTTCCCTTGTTCTCTTCAAGCTTCTCAGGAGAGGCCTTTTCAATCTCATGAGGCAAAAGCTCCACAGATTGCAACGAGGAGCGAGGGGAACCGGGAATGGAGAACGCGGGATAAAAGAGGGAGGGAGGGAAGGGAGCGCGGCTCGGTGGCGGTGGTGCGCTTGAATGACGTCTTTCAAGAGGAGCAGTCTAGCTTGTCAAATCGCCGGCTGCGAAATGAATTGGCATATCTGTTGGGCTCGGAGAGGAGATGTCACGCCACGGCGTTTCATATTCCTCGATAAGGCCAAATAACGCAATTGTCAGAGAAGACAGAGAGCGCGCTGACGGAGAATGAGAGAGTGGAGCCGGTTAGAGGAGTTGGAGGGAAGGGGAGCGCGAACCCAGCAACAGGGGAGTGTGTATGAAAGACACGCTGAGCTTTTTTTTTTTCTTCTTTTTTACACCTGATACTCCGCCCGCCTGTCTGTCTGTGGTTTGTGCGTTACGGCAGGCTAATGCAAACCTTTTAAAACCACTCAACACATAAATCTACTCACCTAAATCTGATTGGCTCGCCATTGAAGTTTTCCAGCTTTAAGAGCCGAGCGAAGCTCACACCATGACCCAATCTTTTCTTTTTTTTCTTTGCAAGATTTTTATGGCTTTAGATGGAGCGCCTGAATAGAGAGGAACATGAAAAGGCATGATTGAACTTTTTGATGACCTGGGTAAATTCACCTTGGCCTTCTCTGTGACCCAGAAACTGCACGGTTTGGATTTTATCCGCCATACATTTATGTTATATTATATTATGACGGGTTTTGTAGATTTTCTTTTACGTTGATATTGTCTCTAAAGACAAGTACAAACTTTTATATAAAATTTTGAAAGTGCTCCATAGGTTGCATATTCGCAAAGTCTCCAACTTAGACAACAGTTCTTCCAACTCTTTCGACCTGAGTGGACAACCCTCCCCAGAAACCTTCACTTTATGAACTCAGATTGGAGTTTGCCATCATGACTTTTGATACGGAGAAATTTACATCACTTCGACGCCATTTGGCTAAGCTCGTATTTTTCTTTCACGCTCTTTCACGAATGTTTGCCATTTTTCAGGGCTTGCGATTAATTCAGCTATACGAGCCGAAAAGCAATCGAAAAGGATAAATACAATTTTTAAAAAGTTATAAATTCTCAGAAAGCCTCTTTAAAAAGGATGACTGCATTATTATGCTCCTCTGGGCCCCTGCTCAGTGTTTTCACTCCCAATGCGATTTGTCACTCGGAGCTTTATTGTTATGCTGTCTTGAAGGAAAGCGCATTCTTATTCAGGTGTGACAAACTCCTTTGTTCGGTAGCGCACTGAGTCCAGTGTGGGAAAGTGTATCGCTGTGAAAGCCCACTGTCTCCAGTATGAGTGTGTAGAGGCAAATAATATGTACATGTAACACGCTGCAGCCTCATAGTGCAGGATGTGACAAACTCCAAGGAAGGCTGTCTGAGGCGGGAGTCCGGTTGGAAAGAAAAGGAAGAAGATTGGACAGACTTGTCTGATTTTTAGCAGAGGACTGCAGTTGGGTTTTTTTTGTTGTTGTTTTGTTGTTTGTTCTTTTTCTATGGGAGTGCTTTTGATGCGCGGATAGATGCTTCACCCGCTGCATGGATACTAAGAAATATGCAAAATAAGCAAGTAGCTGTCAGTTCCTGGCAGCCTCTTGTACAGGAACCAGGAAGATGCTGCTTCTCTCTGAATCACAGGTGAAAATATAGACACAAAAAGACTCAGGCAAACAACACACACCCCTTACCCACACGCCCACACACACCTACGTACACACGTCTGTCTGTGTGTCTGTCTGTACGTACGTACGTATATATAAATGAAAAGTGAGGTCAAATTAGATTTAATGCAAGAATAAAACATGAAATAACTCAAGGAATGATTGGGAGTAATATCAGTTCCGTATTCCCTCATTTCTTTAAATCTGGGATAAAGAGATCGCTCCATGGGAAGTAAAATAATATATGATTCAGAATAAATCTTGAGTTGGAATGATACTGAATATCATACCATCGATATTTAGTATCGTACTAGCAGAAATGGACTTTTTTTCAACTCAACAATGCCCCTAATGTGCCTTCATATATAGGTGGCAGCAAAAAAGGTCATAACTTAAAAGATCAAGTTTTTTTAATGCAAAAAAAAAAATTGAAAGAACCACTTATAGACTGAAAGGCAGTCTAAAGAATAGTCTTTTGCAAACTACTGGTCAGGAAATGTTTGAATTATGTCCAAAATGTCAAACCTAGTTTTATTTCAGTTTTGATTATTTTCTCCCACTATCTATCAAATTTATTTGAATACCACATTTCAGCAACAAGGCCTTTCAAAGTGCTTTATCTACATCATAGCCACATCTGTCGCAAAAGGGAGCAAAAGATTAAAAATGGTCATATTTCAGTGTAGCGTTCAACGGCTACAATTCATTTCTGATTTCAAAGTTTGACATTCCAGTCCCAGTCCAAAAAATATCCTTTGTCTTCTATCGTAAACCGAAGAGTTAAGCTAACGCATCATTCCTTTGTACAGTATTTAACAGGAGTTCTTCTTCTCTTCCTCCTCCGTCTGTTACAGCCAGCCTCTCTCCTCTGTGTGGTCGGCCCATTAGCTGGGCGACCAGCGGACTATGACAGGGCGGCCTGGTCACAGCAACACACACAGCGGGCAACATGGCCGGTGCCTTTCACATTAGTGCGGTGAACGAGGGGAACAGGAGTAGGAAGCTTTTCCATTAGCAACCTCCCACGTGCTGCCAACAAGCTGACAGAGGGAGGCCAAGTGGGAGAAGAGAGGAAGGAGGCCATGTTTTCAAACAGCTGCTTCTTAACGGCGTGACAGCGGCTCGAGCCGAGCCGCGTGTGCAGCAGGGCCTGCTGCAAAGCGAGACAAGAGGGTTGTTGTGTAACTTAATGAGGCTGCTGGTGTTTTATCGGTTCCAATTTGTCTGAAGGTTGTTTCGGATGGCAATGGCAAACACCCCCCCCCCCCCCCCCCCCAAAAAAAAACGTGGCTTGTATAATGTTCTGATTAAATTAAAAACAACACAAATCACTCTAACTCACTCTGATTTGTTTTGTTTTTTTAAGTTTCAGCGAAAAATCACAACACATCTATTGAAATGGATTGCCTGGCATTTCATCAATAGCTTTCTTTTTTTAATCCAAAAGAAAAGAAAGAAAAAAAATCCAAGTTCTCTCGATTCACCTGCAAAGGTAGAGCCCAGATGCTTCTGTTGATGAAGTGATCAAACGACGAAGGTCTCATTTGCTGTGATCACAGAGACGCGCACATTCCCTCCTCCCCAGCCACCTCGATCATCATTTATTTTATCTGTTTTTTGTTTCGTGCTCCGGCGTCTCCTTCTTCTTCTGCTGTCTGTTCTCGTGTAATTTGACATGGAGATGCTCGTTATGGCAGATCAAAGGCAGCCATCTGCGGCCTGTCGCCGTGCCTCAGACAAACCGGGGAGGTGAGATGAGAGGGAAGACCCAGGACGCGCGCGCGTGTTTCAGACGGAGACGCAGTTGATCACAAATGCGAGTATTAGCAGAGGTGTGTGAGCAGGAAGGGGTCCTGGTGAAATTAAAACAGGGAGAAACTGAAGGTGGCCATTCGGAGTAGAAAGCATTACCTAGAAAAGGTACAGATGTCCAACTTCGGTATGTGTGTTTTTTGTTTGGTTGGTTGTTTGGTTTTACTGGCTGCCATGACTCCTGTGACCTAATTTCTTTTCTTTTTCTTTTAAGGAAGTCCTGGAAATTGGCATCAGCAGGAATTAGATTCTCATGGTGGGAAAAGCTTCACTCTGGATCGACCGCGTTGCGAACGGCAGGCGGTGGCGTGTCAAGTAGCGTTGCGCTTGGGCATTCCAGCTTTCCACCCTGCGTTTTCTTTCGAATATTCCGAAGATTTTCCGTGAATAAGTTGGAGTAACGTTCCACAGAAAATGTGGGAATACTGCGTCATTCTGCGCACAAGAGTTTCTAACTCCAGTCCCCAAGAGCTACTGCTGCACAACTTCTAGATGCCTTCCTATGCTACAATCCCTGAATCAAAGGAATGAATTAAGTCTTCAGTGTGATCTCAAGTTTTGCAGACTGATGCTAATGAGACATACAGTACAGACCAAAAGTTTGGACACACCTTCTCATTGAATTCAATGAGAAAGTGTGTCCAAACTTTTGGTCTGTATTGTACATTTAATTCCGGTGAGCTGGGACATAACAGTAGCTCTAAGAGTGCAAAGATAGATATTCAGTGCTCTATGTTAGCAAACTTTTCTTTAGTGTTACATTCATGATTTTCTGGGTGCTGCAGTGTTTCCTGGCCCTGTTACTTTTCAAAAGGTAACTTAACAGTCCAAGCCATTGAAATTGAAATGCTGGCCATCCAGTTGAATGGAATTGCGTAGTTACACCGACTGATTTCTCTCCATCCTCAACGGCTGACCTCAAACGTTCCTGGTTTTAGCCTTTGCCTTAAGGCCGGTGAAGTGTATATTCATAAATATTCATTTTTTTACATCATTATTGTGCGTGAGCATGTAGTTTGTCAGTGCACAGTTAAAATGTTTTAACCAGGAAGAGGTTAAATTGGTCATTTTCAAATTAGCTGGATACAAGTTGGCTTTTGCAGTTGAGACGCACATGTGTTATGTATGTTTGGGCCTTATTGTTCCAGGAAGGTAAGATACCTTGTCTTAATGGCCGTCCACTCAGTGCTCCGATAAGCGCACGCATGTACATTATGTTGTATGAGGAGGCAATAGCTACCTGGGGATCAAGGGCACGCATTACGTGGAAGAAGACAGACATGGACAGGACGGGACGTTGTAGGAACATAATGGTACAAGACCATCATTACGCAGAACAAGACATCACAGAGGACGGAACATAAGGTGATCAAACCTCCCCGGCAGACGTGAGAGATGAGAATGACAGAGAGAGGGACAGCAGAGGAAGTTGGAAAGAGGACAAAGAAATGAGGGCAAGATGAAATAAGAGGACAACTCCACTCAGACGGACCCTATCCCTCAAAGTAATGACGATGTCTTAGTTGGTTAAAAAGCAGTGTTAAGCACTGACCGGGTTGAATATCAGTGAGTGCTGGCATTAAGAGATGAATGGCTTCTTAAGTAACAGCACCTTGATGGATTTGGTGATATGGGAGCAGAGCAGGATGCGTGCTGTAATGAGTGGAAGGGATTAAATATTACAGGATGAGGAATGAAGCAAAGTGAGGGTCGGAGGAAGAGGGAGGCTGTTGCATTTTAGACAAATGGACATTTTCAGAACACAGACGTGTTTGGTGGCACGTCAATAATTACTGTCGCGGCATTTAGTCAGACTAAACATGTCTAGTTTTAGGTGAGTTAGGATGAGCAAAATTATTTCCAGGTTTGGTCATCCTACATGTCCGTTGACCATACAATTGTGTAAATTGGGAATTAATAGAAACATGCCAATTTAAAAAAAAAAAACTAAACTCATTTTTCGATTAGTTTTTGTGAAAAAAATTAGATGGGTTTTCAACTGAATCGAAATTTGTGTATTTTGGAAAATCGCAATGGAAAAAATATTTTTGCATTGCATGAGTCACCAGACGTTAATACGGGCTGGGAGAAAAGATGGCAGGAGGATGATGCAGCATGTTTTTTTAATGACTTATCGCACGAACAAACTTGATTGATTGTTAATGGATAATTAATGTTTTTTTGACATTAGAGGAATATCTATAAAGTCTTGCGCACATTTACAATTCAGCTTCTGATTTTCACGAAAGCTTCCCGCTTAGACTTTATTTGATTCGAGACTTTGAAGAAGTAGTCCACATCTCGGACTCTTCGTGGTATTTCTAATAGTTCTTTTTTTCTTTTAGCTTTGTGATAAAATAGCTTTAAAAAGCTGGAAGAGGTCAAAGTCTCCTGTTAGTCCAACTGTGTTGGACACAGTACTTAAACTGTTACCAGCGATTATCTGAGTGATGTGCGTTAGGGAAAGGTCTACTCCAACACGAACGCGTGAACTTCAAGTTTGATCCGAAACGGTATTTTAAAAGAAGACAGACATTAAATATATTAAAAAGACAAACCTGGAGCTCACATTTTTTTAAAAAACATGTCAGTTTCTCACCACCTTTAGACTGCTTTTACCCTCAGAGGGTTATTTTGTCAGACGAGACTGAACCAGCCCTCCTCCCCAACCGGTCCAATAAGTGTTTTTCAATTACCGCTGTCAGCCGGTAATCATCCAGTGATGAATAGTCTGATATCTACGCTTTATATTCATCTGCCGTCTTGATTATTTTGCTTCTAGACAAAGCTGCACGTGTGTACGAGCAGGAGGGAGAAGCAATATGTATTCTGTTTACAAAGTATTGAAGGTGCGATTGAATGGATGGCAAAGTTAATGAATCTTGCCTTGTTTAATTTTTCACAAAGCAAATAAATATAAATGTTGGGTTTTTTTTTTCTGAACAATTAAACGCACCCCTGTCACTCCTGAGAGGAAGCCGAGGATGTTATTTTGATCAAATATATCATTATTACTCATCATAAATCATTTTTTTGGCAATTATTTTTCTCTTTTCTTGCATTTTCGGAGCCAATAAAGTGGGCAGCGGCTCAAAAGGAAGCGGCCTAATTTCTATCATTAGCAGCATTATGTAAATATGCAGAGAGCTTATAATTGCACCAAACAAGTTCGCAAAAAGGCAGATGAGCAAAACACTGATTTCATTATTTTTAAGGTCATTATGGAAATAGCGGTATGTCTAAATATTTATAAATATGAAAACCTCTAGGAAACACTTTCATAGCATCAAATGGTTCTTTAAAGTTCAGCAAAAGACCAAAAACAAGAAGCCAGCAACATATTTGCAGGTATCTTTTATAAATTCTTGGGAATTGGACTATAAAGGGTCTGAGTGGTTGCAATATAAATTCTTAATTAAAAGCTAACATGTATTCCTAATTTATTTATAATATTTTTGTGTGAAATTTAAATAAAATAGTCAACTTCACATTTCTTACTGAAGCGTATCATGACTGGGCATAACTTTGGGAAATGAAAGCTATAGCTGGAAAACACTATGAGGAAAAAAAACATATAGTACAATTGAGCTGCATATGAACGGATGTAAACAACTCTTTCATGCGATTTTGGGTGCTTAAAAAACATGAATTTAAACTCCAGACAGATTTTTAAGGTGGCGGTTTTATGTATTTTCCAGACAAATGGTGCCATTTTATTCCATCAGTTAAGTAACTTTGTTACCTTCGGTTGTTGAACGTAACAAAAATGCTGCATATATCAAACAAAAAAGAAATTTGGCGCCTTGAAATGGGCCACTGTCTCTTTAAGAAGCTCCTGGTCTTTCCAACGCTCCACCTTCAGCGTGTCATAACAAAAATGTTCCTCCATTAGTCTGTGTACAACCCTTAGAGGTGTTGGACTGAGGTATAGTTTGTATGATAAGCTCAGCAGTTTCAACAGGTGTTTCCTAATCGCTGCTGACACTAGTCTGCAGGAACTGAGCGGAGGGAAGGCTGCTCTGTGAGGCGGAGCTTCGTGGAAACGGGCGAGTCCAGAATGGTTGCCACGGGAGATTAGAGGATTTCTCCAACACCCATGAAAGAATCAAAGCAACACTCCAGGTATGTTTTGATGAGAGAATGATATTATTACATGATATAAAGCTACAAAAGAAAAAGTCAGTTTTACACCATTACCCTCCTTTACATATTTGAGGTTGATTAAAAATAAGAGTTACTAAGACTGGTGTGATTTTATGCATTCATATGCCACATTATTACCTGTCCAAAATACGACAAATTTGCAAAAAAAGAAAGTGGAAAGAGCAAGAACGCTTTTGCAGTGCTTCACGTGTCGGCCGGTCCTTTCTTAGAAACAATCAAGTGAAAATCCATGTACAGGCAGCGGAGGGGCTCCATGCCCTCCTCCTCTTGTTTTCTCTCTGCTCCCCATCTATCACTTCCAGCGGGTAGCACAGGCCACTGACCAAGCCTGTCCGCTCGTCATTAGCCCCACGTTCTCCCCACGCGATCCGTGCGGCTACCCCTGTCTCCTCTCTCCAGCCCGGCACCCCATAATAATATCTCTTTCAACCTTCACACCGTGATAAATAGGGGTGCGCAGAACAAAAGGAGCGGTGCAAGAGGAGGGAGGGAGGAAGAGGGACCAGGCGACTGACGTAGGAGAGATGTAGAAGTGAAGACAAAAAAAAAAAGAGAGAATGCTGGGTATTTTCTCTTTTCTAGATCAATTCAAACACACGAAAAATAAAAATAAATAATAAAAAGTTATGTATTGCCTTTAGCTTGACGTTCTTCTTAAAAGAGACGATGCAAAACTGAGTGTGACACAACTATTAAACAAGTTCTTTGTGTTTGTTTCATGTTGACAGATTGCGTTAACAGTCAGTAATAGATTAAATCTCCCTTTGCGATATAAGCTGCTAATCCGAAACAATATAAACCGTCCGTTACATGTGTCGAAACTTAAAGGTGTGCAAACAGTGTAAAATATGAGCGGCTCGTACAGCTAATGTGCTGATATTTTAAATCCCTTCACATCTTCTAGAAGAGCAAACATCTTTAAGTTAAATCATACAGCGCTACTTTCAAGCTTTGTTTTTATTCACTTTTATTTTTTGATAGAATCTTCTGCTCGTCTCTGGAGTTTAACAGCACAAATAAGGATAATAATGAAATAAATCAACACCGTGAAGCTCCGGCAGACAAAGAGGGATATGAAGACATTATGCGCGCTCCCCTGAGACCTGCTCACAGTTTGATCTTTAAGTTATAATTAAAATCTCTCTCAGCCTCTCCTGGGTTCTTTTTCTTCTTTTTTCTCTTTTTCACTTCCTGCTCTTGTAATATCAGTGATTTATTAGCACAGCCGCACATTAGTCTTTTTGTTTTGTTTTGTGTTTTAATATTTCTTGAACCACCAAGCAAATGATTCCCCCCTTCTGCACCACGCGCATGTGGATGGACCCGAGTGGAAACTTGCTGATGTTTTGCCCGCTAACGGATCACCAGACCGGACTGGCTGCCTCCTCTTCATCCCCAGCTGAGCTGAATCCCCCTGGTCACCAGTGTGGAGTTTGGTTCCCGTCAGTCCTTGTGTGTGCTTGTTTGGTTACCAGAGTGGATCTACGGTGCTGTGAAAAAAAAATTTAATGAAGGTAAAGCCCCACTAGGCACTTATATTTGTGCTTTCTTTCACACTTGTGTTTTTTCAGATGATAAAACTAAAAACACAGAGGCTGAAAAAAAGCTGGTGGCGATTTTGGTGCAAGAGGAAAAGAGGGGGGGGGGGTAAAAAAGTGACACGTTATCGTTTTGGCAGAAAAAAAAAACAAAACAGGTGATGGGAACGAATCCTGTTTCTGCTTGATGGTTTTTCTAAACATATGTTCATATTTTTATCTAAACTGTATTCAAAATCTGTTTTTGCAATGCGTATCTTAAAATAGTGGAACTTTCCAACAACCTGTCTTACATGCTGAGTTCACACTAATGAATAAGCTCCATTATTCGTTTCAAATGGGGCACAAGTATTGACGGACTTATGATGAAATAAAAATTGTTTCTATACCAGGCAGAGATGAAAATAATCACTTTTCAAATGATGATTTTGATCAGTTTGGAAACTAAGTTGACCAAACCAACACAATGTGAAAAACAAAACACTCCCGTTGATAAATCACAAGTTGCTGGTTATCAGAGTTGGATAGTAACTGGCTACATTTACTCAAATTACATTTACTTGATTAAAAATGTAGTTTTAGGAGTATTTTTTTTACCTCTCTGTACTTTTTTACTTTTGCTTGAGTAGTTTAATTATGACGTGCTGCTACTCTTACTTGAGTAAAAACTTTCAGATTCTCTCACTTATGTGAATGAAAAACAAACATGTTTTAACCAATAATCCACCAGACACACACGCCTGCAGTTTCTGTTAGTTTCATAAGTTTTTTATTGGAAAAAGAAAAAGAAATAAAACTGGTATGGAGAAACTTTCATATGCCTGATTTTGATATTGTTTTAAACTTATGAATTATTGTAATTTTAATCTTTAATACCAACATTTCCATACCAAAATTTCCACTTAACTATGTATTTTGGTCCATCTGATTATGCAATTTTTAAATATTAAATGATTTATAATTTGATCAGTTACTCAATATTCAATTCAAATAATTAATTTCTTGGATGGCTATTTTCTTTAGCTTGAGTAAAAATATGTTAAAGTAGTGCTACTTTTACATGAGTACAACTTTTAGGGTCTCTACCCACCTCTGCTTGTTACCACCCACATTTTTTTTGAAACGCTTTAAATTTAAGTTTAGCAGCTATTTCATCATGACCAGACCTGAGGACTCATGAGGTGACTAAAAAATATCTCTTCTGACAACATGAAGAAGGCTAAAATATTCTAAATAGGAAGAACTTCTGCACCACATTTAATAGAAATTAAAAAAAAACCAGTAAACAAACAAAGTTACTGACGTCGATCGTACACAGGATGGGACTCCAGGGAACCACGGTGAGAAGAACCATCTTCCACAAACTGAAACCGCAGTGACAGACCTTCTCAGGATACAAAAGTCACTCCAAGAAGAAATCAATAAGTCATCCATGAGGACACGGAGAACCCCCGGTTCTTAAATGAAGAGAGCATTTAAGGCTTTCTTCACTCGAAGGTCGGTTGTTCATGATTCAACATTATGAAAGAGGTTTGGCTTTCAATGTGAGAGTTTTGGCCACAAAAAGTCGAAAAGACAATTTGACAATTGCCAAAAACATATTGATGATCTGTGGACCAATGAAGTAAAACCAGAACCTTCTGCGAAGCATGCGTCCCGTTACATCTGACAAATAGAAACAAAGGATTTTTAGAAAACCAAACCGGTGGTGGTAAAGTGATGGTCTTTGGCAGATGTGCTGTTGTAGAACCAGAAAGAACAACGGGTAAACGAGTTCTTCTCTGCAGAAGAAGGTCTTCGGATAGAACGTCTGACCATCACTTAGCAGGGTCACGAAGATCTGAAATACAGCAGCAAATCAAAATAAAGCAAAACAAACAAAAAAAGAAAGGTCTGGAGTGGCCTAGTCAAACTCTGGACTTAAATCCAATTGAGATGCCGTGGCATTCATACTCCCACACAAGTCCAAAGGAGAGCGGGGCATGTTGCTCCATAGTTATGTTAAATAAATTGTTGCTTGCTTATATCACTCACTTATAAACGAGTGATATCTGTCAGTTGTTGCTGCCTGGGATGGCTTAATTGAACATTATCCAAATTGATTATATTTCTTCTATTGAAAACCCTTTTTTTATTTTGCATTTTGGCAAATGGATCCACAGAGCTGAACTGCGTTTCTTTTGAGCTCCCCTGTTTTTAGAAATATTTTCACCACAAATCTCCATCCCTTCCTCTCTGCCTGTGCGTGCCGTCTCTCCCCGGCTTGCTTGATTTAGGAGTTGCCCTCATGGTTCTGACACATCCGTATTTCTATCAGAGCAGATTAGAAATGTGTGTGTGCGTGTGTGTGTGTGTGTGTGTGTGTGAAAGAGATGAGGGAGTTGGGGAGGACGATGATTCAAGTCTTGTGTCTGTAATCGCACAGTTCAGTTTCAACGGTGTGTGCGTGTGTGTGTGTGTGTATGAGAGAGGGAATCCGTCGACTTGTGCGGCACGACGATAATATCTGCCGTACATCCATTACCCCATCCCTATTATCCAGAAATCACAGGAAGGAGAATGAAAGTGCCTTCAGTCTTGCAGCTGTTTCTGAGCAGACCACTGCCCACCTCCCCACCTCTCCCCCAGTCAGAGGTTAAGATAGCAATCAGGGCGGAAACGCAGATGGAGAGAGGCGTTTTAATAATATTTTAATATTCACACTGGCTGGTAATTGTTAAACCACAGTCCAGTCCTCATTACTCTCACTTGTCGTGGACCTCTGCAAAGGCGCGCGCGCACGGACAAAGAGAGGAAAGAGAGGATTCTGGGTTTTGTAGGGCCACTTTGGACAGTTCTCTATTTTCTCTGGGTATTACATTTTTTTTTATTCTCCTGTTTTTCCTTCAGACAGGTGAAATGGATATGAAGAAATGTCACAAGACCTTCTAGGCTGAGTTTATTTTTTAATTAAATATTCATAGAGACGTAATATTTGCGCGTTTCCAAACACCACGTTCCAATTCATCCCTGATTTGGAACAGATTCGGAAAAACACAGAGAAGGTAAACATATAGCATTGAACAAAAGCATTTGTATTGATTATAACTTTTCATTTTACACGGACCAGGGTTTCCCCCAGTGTATTATAAGTCTGGCGGGCCACCAGGCTTTACTTGTGCCCCCACCAGGCTAAGCATTGCTTATTTATTTCAGTCTTTATAGTTTGTCCCCAGGTATTAACATTCCAATCTTTCAATAACACATCATTTTCGAGGGATTTTTTCAGATTTCCTGTCAACTTTAAACATTTTTTTACTCAAAAACACGACGGGCCGCTGGATGAATGACTGCGCTGCCACCCAAACCCACCAGGCTTGGCAAGTTTTCTGGAGGAAACCTTCCGGGAACAAACATCTGTGCACTCTTTGGGGATTTATTGTGATAGACTGACACAAAGGGATGCCTAATTCTATGGTTTTCAAAATCTTAACCAACCAAAATGTGGCAACTTTTTCCTGAACTTAAACAGATTATTCTCCAGGATCATCCTTTATTTGTCACCGCTTTTCAGTTCTCGCTAAAGAAAAACACCGCAGCGTGACACCGCCACCGCTATATTTTATTGTAAGAACGGTGTGCTCAGTGTGACGCGCAGCTTTAGTTTCGCGTTGTTCCCTGGTCGTCTTGAAGCTGTTTGTTAAAGATGAAGTCACGCACATGGCGGCTTTTACAAACTAGGTGAATTCTGAACGCAACTGGGTTTCATTTAGGCCTGAGTAAAGACTGCTTGATACAAATGTGAACCACATTTTTATAGATTTTCATTCTCTAAAAATCTAAAACCACATCCTTTGCTTTGTGTTTCAAAACTACATTTTTAACTTCGTTTTGTTGATCTACGACATTACATTACAATTAAAACAACTAAAATTAAATAAAATAAGTTTTTGGATACTTTTAAAATGATTCTCCAGTAAATAGTCAGATACAAAAGTAGATCCCCTCCAGTCTCCAGTTTCTATGGATCAAATGGCCAAAATAACCCAGGCCAGCTGAAAACTAAAAGGACCTGACATCACACTCTCTTGGCAGCTCTGCATGCTTCTTGCATTAATCTATCAATGAATCCTCATTACTATTCAGATTACACACACACACAGCCCCCCCCACACACAGCCACATTCGCGCGCACACACGGCACATCTCAGAACAGAGTCCACCACGTTGTACAGACAAGTGAAAGGGTCAACAGAGACACACGACTTTTTGGCCATGGCAGGACACTTTGAGTGAGCCGTGGATTCATCTCAGTGACCTGAAATCTGTCTAATACGGGTCAGAGCTACTGCGACACTGCTGACTTTCAGCTGAACAGTTTTACTCTATTGTGTTTGTCTTGTTTTAGTGCGTTGCTATTGAACTTTTTTCAGTCACCAATCACATATTCGATCATTTCATTTCGTTGCCGTTGCACTTCGGCGTAGTAGAGTTGTTTCTGATTTTAAAGTGTTAAAACTCTGTAGGCGTCGGCAAACCTGAGGTCGCATTGAAGCTGCTCCTCCACAGATGTTGTGCAGCAGTCATCATTCATGTCAGTCTCTGACCTGCACTATTTTTCTCCTGACAACTTGCCATCCGTCCGTCCATCCATCTTTCCACTTGTACTGTCTGTCTGAAACATGAGGGAGTTGATATGTACGGTCGTCACTGGGCATGTTGGGGTATTCCAGGCCTGTAGGAGAAAAGTTTTGGGATCTTAGATTAAATTGTTGGACATGTTTTTTTTGTTCATATAGGATTCTTTTGTGTTCTTTAAAGTACAGATGAAACAAACAAACAAAAACTCCAAGCAGAAAAACAGTTGCAAATGCTGAAAAGAAAATGGCTGGCGGCATTTAACACAAACTGCATGAAGGTTTTGAAAGGTGGGTCTTTTTAATTTCAGCTCAAAATTTTATCCAAACTTTGTATGGAGTTGTTGATTTGCACTGCTGAGATTTGAAATGCAAAGTTGGACAAACTAAACCATTAATTTGTATTTTTTATTTTAACACAAACATAAATCAGCTTATTGATTTAATTTTCATTTGGAACCAAATGGAATCGTTGTGTTTGGGATTGTGCTTCTGTTCCTGTTCCTCTGTTAACTTCTTGTTTGTTCCTTCCAATCATAGACTGTGATTGGCATCACATTATTTTGTCACTGCAGTTTGATCCTCTTGCCTATTTTGTTCTGACAATCCCAGCGATTTACCTCAAAATCCCTGCAAAGAAAGGATCTGACATCACGAGTTACATTTCAGAAGGTTTTTCCAAGAAAATAGTAAATGTTTGAGAACACTTCACAACTCCCACCAGCTTGCCACACGTCAGTACCAGACGGGACTGGAAAAAGAGAATCTGTGTTACTTAACACGGAATCTGTGTTAAATAAGAATATCTAATGATGCTAAAAGATTGAATGTGTTTTAGTGTCGATTTCATTTTCTTTTTTCTTTTTTTGCTGTGCTGGCGTCAAAGTATCATAAGTCCGTCAATACTTGTTCCCAATTTGAAACGAATAATGAAGCTTATTCATTAGTGTGAACTCAGCATGTAAGACAGGTTGTTGCAAAGTTCCACTATTTTAAGATACGCATTGCAAAAACAGATTTTGAATACAGTTTAGATAAAAATATGAACATATGTTTAGAAAAACCATCAAGCAGAAACAGGATTCGTTCCCAACATCTGTTTTGTTTTGTTTTTCTGCCAAAAGGATAACGTGTCGCTTTTTTTATTCCCCCCCTTTTTCCTCTTGCACCAAAATCGCCACCAGCTTTTTTTCAGGCTCTGTGTTTTCAGCTCAACGTGTAAAAACTCTCCAAAACAGTTTCAGTTTTGGAGAGCGAGGCGTTTATTTGCTCTGGATGGAATTTACATAAATGTGCACATCTTTGCTCGGAAGAGTGAAACTCTTTCTTAGTGACCTGCTAAATATCGGTGAAATCAAAATGAACAGTGGGGATATTAAGGATGCTCAAATTCTCTAGGAAGATGTTGGATTAGGTTTAAAGTTGAAGGTGTTTTACATGGCTTAGTCTTAAATGAGGCATATCAAAACTTGAGAGAAGAGCTCAGCTTTTGAAAACGCGGTGCTCGCCACGTTTTGATTTGTTGTTGGTTTCTGTGGGTTTGACTAAAAACTCGTGAGAAAAGCCGAGCTCTCCTGTGGTTTGGGTCGGAGCTGGGGGCAAGCGAGCACTGGTTACTCTGTACCAGACCCAGAGCTTGCAGCTTTGGAAGCACAAAGAACAACTGGTTTAGTAAAAAAAAAAACTTCTCTTGGCTCCACAAGAGAAAAATTACAATACGGGTAGAAAATGTTCTGATCTGCGCTGCAAATTACCAAAACTGAATTCAATTATGAACGCTAGAGTGTTTTAAGAATTGTATTCGGTTATTTTTTTTCCCCTCTCCAAAGTATTTTTTATTGCATTTACCTCTGTAAGATGCTAACAAAAATCTTCTTCACATTCTCCATTCCTACGTTCTGTTTGAATCACATGCAAAAGAAGGTAACCTATGTACACAGAATGTGATGGCGATAGCTCTTTCATGCATCCCCAGCCACTGTCTTGGATAATTATACACTCCATTAATTTATTGCTTTTGTGTATGTGCTATCTATTAGCTCTGCAGTGAAGTAGACAGCCCCCACTCAATGTGTAGAGTTTAATTACAGTGTAACTGTCTAGAGTGGAGAAGAGAGTATGGAGGACAACAGAAAAAAGAAAAAAAAGTAACACGGATCCAGCGCGTTTGTCGGTTTTTAGCCTTTTTCTCTCGCACCGAAATGTTTCGCGTCTCCAGACGGGTTTTAAAAACCAAAGACGCCAAAGAGAAAGCTATTTAAGACAGCAGCTTTTAAAAACAAAACTGATGCTAACGTAGCACCAGCTCATCGCTAGCATAGAGGAGAGGGTCATGCCCATCATTGGCATTCCGAACAGTGGCTAATCAAAACATTGCGAAACAATGTGTTAGGAATTTCACACAATAAAAATAATAAATTAGCTTACTGCTGCTTACACTGCCTCACTTTATTTTGATATTTTAAGTTGTTGTAGGCCGATAAGCTGGGTATTTTCTATTGAATCCATAAAGGCCAACCGGAATCAGTTCCTGATAGTTGTCATTGTTTTAAAATTGAAAATTGGTGATGTTAAATCTTCCTTCAGATGTTACTTTTGGCTCCAGATCTTTTCACATTGGACCAGGTTTTTTTTTCACAAGTTCTTTGTTCCGTTTGAATGAAATTCAAATTAACTTCAAAAACACTTTATTCATCTCAAAGGGAAATTTAATGTTGTAACTCGTGTTATTCAAGGTTCTTCTTAAGAGTGTTTAGAGTGTCAGCTAATGGCTGTGGACAGGAAGGATCTCCTGTAGCAGTCAGTATCACAGCGGTTGTGAAGAAGCCTCCAACTGAAGAGGATGCTCGGGGTTGTGCATAATTGATTTGATCTTTTTTTTAAGTCCCTGAAATCAGAGACTTATAAAAAAAAAAAGTCATGACGGGCAAAATTATGAATTGAAAACTTAATTTTCACGTTTAACTCAAGCTATTTTTGGGAATAAAATTAGCTCGATGATGTGAAATGTTTAGGTGTGACCAAAAAAAAAAGCATCACAAAAGGCAAGTGAGCAAACAGAAATGAGCAAAATCCGCCCAAGTGATTGAGGGAAAGTGAAGCTGCCGCGAACGGACACAAAGACACGTGAGGGAGCCGAGCGTCCGATACCCTAATAGCAGGATCAGACAAGAGCCGCAAAGAAAGAGCGAAATCATTAGGATGCAAATGAGGGGCGACAATTAGAATGTGTGCGAGAGATTGAAAGAGATACTGTTTGAAAGGCGGGGGACGAAATTGAGTCATCTTTGCTTTTCACCGAGGCTTCGCTCTCAGAGCAGCTGTCACGCGGCCGCCGTCAAAGACCCGGGCGACGGGTGCAATTAATTTCCCAGCGATGACTATTTCACCAGCCCGAAGAATTTGCTTTTTACAACGCAGGGACTCAGACGTCCGTCCGAACCGTTTTCACGCCGCTTTGTGACAAACGCGCGGTGTCGAGGGTCACGCTTTTCACCCCTTTGCTCTCTCAAACTTTAAACACAATTGCCTTCATTTAATCTCACGTCTAAACGCGCTTAGCGTTGGAAGTTTAAACAAAAAGTGCGTATTTCTGAACGGCAGGCAAAACAATTCTGGTTTGTTTAAGCATCACATAAATTCAGTCGCTGTTTTTTGTTTTTACATCCTCTATTTATTTGCTTTTTTTCCCCCTTTCTTTCTCTGCCCTACAATTTTGTCCGCCAGCGACTACAAGAAGATTTGCGTCCCTTTTTTTAGCTGCTGTCTTAGCTCTTGAGTCTCTTCATAAAACAGAAATATGTAGTAGCTCGAGTCAAAGCCGTGACCAAATAAAACTCAGCCAAGTGTCTTCCCGGCAACCCATCCATTCACGTCATAAAAAATGGCTTTCTATTTGTGTTTTCTATGCGCCGGACCATCGCTGGCCGTTTGGCTCGTCTCAGGTGCCGGGATTTCCCCTCTACTCTCCATAAATCCCCCTTTCATCTCCTCCTCTGTTTGTTTGTTTGTTGTTTTTTTCCTTCTGTCTCTTTAACTCTGCCTCCAGCGTCTCTTAGAGCGTTTTGTGGTGCATCATGTGAGATTTATTTCCAAAGAAATACACGGTGGCAAAATGTACTCCGTGTCCCTTTGGTTTGAGGAGGGATTTACTCCCTGTTAAGAAGAGTTATGTACACTTTGACGCTTTTTTACGCCCTGACTCTTGTTCTTTTGACATATTTCACCTGAGCCTCTCACCCACTCGCACTGTTAAGAAGAGAAGAAAGAAATCTTATTGGATATTTGGCATTAACCTTTTCACGTTTGAGGTTCTGGTGTATTTTTGAAGGCTGTTTTTTTTTTTTTTCCCCAGACAAATGTGTTTGCAACCCTGGTGCGGCTGTGTAAAAACGACCAAGTCTAGGGTATAGCACAATTCAGAGTGCTTTACGCCACAAAGACACTATTAAGTAACCAATTACGAAACAAGCAATGAATGTTACATTTAGTCAAATTCCATCATCAAGATCATCGATAAACGTTGAATATTTTGATCGATGTTCCAGTTACTAGGAGTCAAAGTCGGCTCTCAACCAGTTGGGTTTTTCAGCCCTGATTTAAAGGAGCTCAGTGTTTTGGCTGTTTTGCAGTTTTCTGGAAGTTTGTTCCAGATTTGCAGTGCAGAGAAGCTGAATGCTTCCTCTCCATGTTTGGTTCATCTGAGCGAGGCAGCGTAACTTTTTTACTGGAGATTGTTTTTAAGCGAATTAGGTATGTTGTAAAAGAATATTTTAGTAATCGAGTACTCCATAGAATATTTCCACGATTATCCGAGGAATCGGATATCTCTCTCTCTCTGCGCCATTCCTACCGTTCGCTCCAAAACCTGCACGAAGCGATTCCGACGCCAGAAAAGTTGTCATACTCCAACCATCGCACCGCAAAGTTCAAACCCTTTTTTTTGCCCCCAAAACACCGCACAATTCAACACCACGCTGCTAGCACTTCACAACAACTCATAGGCGTAAGTGAGAGCGCTGCCCTCCACAAATAATGATCCGGCCGGAACACGATGCGCTACGCAACAAAACATAATTTTCCTGGAGGAATTTTAACAATCGAGGTACACGAATCACTCGAGGAATCGTTTCAGGCCTAAAGCGAATGCGGATAGATGTTAGGTTCATCCACATCTTAACTTTTTAAGTTGACGAGACTTCCTCTGGCATTCGAGTCATCAGTCGATGGCTTTCTACTTCCCTGTGGCATCACGCAGATACCTGTTATTCATTAAGGCTGGACAAGGTCCCACACTCGTCTTGCATCCACACACACTGAGCAGGATGCCAATGAAGGTTAAAAACACTCCAATGATTAACAAGCAGCGGCACTTTGGGGTCATGAAATCTCCTCATCATTTTGCTGTCATCTGTATACCAACTCTTTGGTTGGTATACCACTTGCACACTGTATATTGTGCGTCTTTACACTGTAGCTTTTTTCTTTGGTCAGTTTTGAATCAAGTTTTTTAAAATGAGTAATGTTATTTTAGTATTGCTATGTCCAATAAGATTTCTTTCTTCTGTAGACCAACTCCGTGGTTGGTAAACAGCGATGCAAATGTACAGATATTTTTTTTCCTACGTTCACAAATTGGTTTGAATGGAGGTCGGATTTCTTTGGCATCGAAAACACTTCAGGTGGATTTGACATAAAGAAAGCACGAATATGTGTAAACCAGCTTTGTTTACTAAATGTCCCAGAGGATGTGTGATGATGTGGACCTTTTTGTCGTCCAAAAGCTCTGGGCACTAAGTGTGTATGAACCTGTGTGATGAGCTAAAGAGAGAGTAATAGAGGAACCAGAATCCTGAGATAATAATAACAATAGTCATAATAATGTTAATCACTGATAAGTCATGATATGTCCAAATGGGGAATTATTTTTCAAATGGGTATAGATTTTTTTTTTAACCCAGGTTATCTGTGTCTGATTTTTAAATTTGGTAAATAATCTCAAATATTTGCAAATTGGCAAATACTTTCTGACAAAGAAGATGAAATGCTAAAGAACAAGTTCTGCTCAAAATACTGAAAGCAGAGAAGCCAGCAATTGTGCCACTGGAGATTTTTTATAATTTCTCAAAAGGCAAATTTTAAGAAATAAAGTCTCACCCCCACCAGTTTTTTTATTTGATTTTTTTATTTTTTTTTTTTGCAATTCGATAGTGTTGCAATAAAACAATTATTAATTTTAAGTTTGTATGCCATATTTCTTAATTAGGATTCTGTTATATTTTTATCTGAAGCAATGCTGATGTTTGAAAATGTGTATTTTGTAATATTCTGCATGGATTTATGGATTTATTATGTTTAAATGCAATGTTTACTACAGTTTGTTTTCTTCCCCCCCCCATTCCAGGGCAAATCTGTTAAGGATTTTCTTAGCTACCGATTCAAAATATCAACTCCATGTGTGGGATATAAAAAAAAGTGCTACTTCTCATGGAAGGAAAAACACATGGATGCAAATTAGGAAGGACTATTTATCTGTTTTAAATCAGAAAACATCTGCAGATTGCTGAAGTGCAACATTCACATTCAGCCAAAGTCCTGTTGTTGTCCTGACTGCTCAGGATGTGACCCTGCTCCTTGACGTCATAGACACACACACACGAACACGCACACACACACACACGCACTGAGAATGGAGTCGTGGAGTCACACAAAACAATGTGTGTATGGACAGGATATGAGGCAAAGGAGAAAACCTGGCCCATTCTCCTAATTCCAAGCTTACAACAATAACATTTGATCATCAGTTTTCTGCGTCGGAAATATCACATCAGCTTTTTGGTGGGAGTCTGAACATCCACACGTGTTGATATTACAAAACTCATGATTGTAAGCGTCCGTCAAAGTCTAGGTTATGCTTGAAATGATCAGAAAGTCTAATTTGCATCCACATTATTGTTCCTTCTTGGCGTAGAGATTGTAGATTTAGTGAAATAACTCGTATTGACGGCTTCATTCTCATTGCGGAAAACCTTAAACTGTGAAAAAAATGTTCTCTTCATCCATTTTTACACAGTATATGAGTTTTATCAAATCCATGAAACGGACCCCTACGTATTTACGCTGCAAATGCCAACCTGCTGATCCTAAACATGCTTTTAGGCCTTTCCAAACTGAGCCGCAGTTTGTAGTAAAAGTATTGCTGATTGCATTTGTGTATGTGCTAGTCTCACTGCCCGTGCCTTACTCACTGGACGAAATCACAGAAATTCCTAAATTCCTTTTTTTTTTTTTTAAAACGTAAAAACTCAGTTCTCACACTTGATTATTAATCGATTGATTTATCTAACTATGTCCTATTTCTCATGATAGTGGGGCAACTGGTGAAGATTATTCAGCAAAAAATTTGAAAGCTATATGGTGCATACACTTACCACACAACAAGAATGCAACGCCTGAATGATTATTTTGAGCAATGCTCAATCAGTCGGTCAGCTCTGAAAAGGGTAAAGGTCAAATAGGGAATATTAAGAATATTTTACAGTCATCAACCAATAACTTCAATAAATGGAGCAGCTTAAAGACTCAGACAGAAAAAATGCAGCGTACACAAGTACATATCGCTTGTTTTTGCCATTATGAGCATCTATAGTCAAGATAGGATATCTCTTGGTGCATTTATTGTCAAAGTAACTTAGGAAAACAATGCTGCCCTCTAGAAACTCCCCCGCCTCCCTTTGCCCCCCAGGATTTTCTCTCATGCAGACTTCGGCATATCTGCTGTGAAATGTACAAGATCTTCCCAAAACATTATTTTGGTATCCTGTTGGCAAGTCAACCTTCCACCACGCCAACACACTGCCACAAGGTTGTGGTTTTGGTTTGTTACCACGGAGACTAGCACAGAGCGACGGTCGCAGTGTGGCAGCGATCCTCATGTTGGCAGGGCGCCGAGTGACAGCCAGACACGCGCACGCACAAATCACACACACGGCCCATCTCTCCTCGAGGCTCAGCAGGCAGGGCGGGTGGGCGGGATCTGTGTGTGTGTGTGTGTGTGTGTGTGTGTGTGTGACAGTGTAAAGCAGGCGAGGGTGACAGTGACGTGACACTGGTGAAATAATTATGAGTCCAAAACAGGGCTGACAGGGAGCAGCCCATGCCCTTCAACTATCTGTCAACTGTCATTAAGCCAGAAGTCCCGATGCACACAGCCTGAGGAGAGAGGAGGAGGAATGGGAAGAGAAAAGGAGCGAAAACAGGAGCTACAGAGGACAATATAAAACCGGGCCCCAAAAGCCTCGTGTCACAGAAGAACGCAGATGTTCCGTTCCCGACCGCAGTGTTCCTATTAAAACGGCCTGTAATGACAAACCTTTCTTGGTGGAAAAAAAAAAGACAAAAAAAAAGCTAGTAACTTGTCAGGACTTCAGTCGATTCCAACTGTTAGTGAAGGAAAGTCAATTTGTTTTATGTCACCTTGTTTTCAGGGTTTGTCTGTAAAAAATAGTATTGTTGTATTTGCTGATATCATTATTATTACCATTTCTATTTGATGGCTAAAAAAAAAAAAAAGTGCAGCTAAGCAAAAGTTAGATACTTGTTGATCTTACGGTCTGTTCTAACTAAGAAATCCCCCAAAATTCTTGGCCCACTTGTTGACAAAAATGGGAAGCCTTTTAAATGAAACCCAAGATTCTTTCCGGAACAATGAAATATCAGAAGATTTTTAGATGGAAAAGTTTGGATCGGCAGCTTTAAACCTGGAAGGAGCTGCTTCAGAAAGGACGTAGACGTGTCTCGGCCGTCTGCTTTACACGAGGGCAGGACGAACACGGATATTGTAAGGACGACTATTGGAAGAGATTCTTTTCCAGTTTGTAGAAAAGAGAAATCAGAATTAGTCTTGGGTCCATGTGTTCCCCAAAGGTTCAGCTCAGCGTGACCAGTCTGATTATTAGGATTCCCGCAACAATGTCCCAATGGGTTCTTTTCTTCCTTTTTCTTTTTTTCTGAAACGCAAAAACTGTAAAGTGTGATTTATGAATCGCATCATTTCAAAAAACAATTCAGGAAACCTTTTACAAGAGACAAAATCTTGGGTGGCGTTTCCAAACCTGGAGTCAGCAGCGTATTTAAACAGCACGGTAAAATGCTACATTTTCTCATTGAATCACCATGACGGTAGTTTAGAGGGGATATTGGAAAGCGGTGAGCTAGAATTTCATTGATAATATGATAATCAAATGTGTATTTAGAAATCGGTGAATCTGAATAGTCCAAAAATAAGTAGCACAACGGAAAGGGGAAAAAGATGAGCTGTTTTGCATACGAGACAATAGAATCGTTGTCCACAGTATATGACAGAGGGAAGAAGCTACAAGAAAAGAGAGCAGGAGAGAAGGAAGCGATCGATGATTTAAACAATAATGGAGCCCTCTGCATTCACTGTCACACTCTCACTTTCGGTCGTCAGGATTGTCTTACAGACACACACAAGTCCTGACTGTCCATCTGGGTTACGTGACATCTCGAAGCTGTCTGTGAGGAAGCCTCACTGTCCACCTACCGCTTTCGGTTTCCTCTCGTTGACCGTTCTCTCATGATGAAGTCAGCCCCTTTAAGCCCTTTCTCCATTTTTCTTGTCGGAATTTTTGTTTTTCCATTCATGACCGCAGTCGTGAAATAATCCTTGTTCCAGAGTTACTGGGCCAAGACATGACTAAACAACAAATGAAGCATTATAACTTTCAAAAATCCCATTCTCCTACACACACATGCGCACGCAAACACGCACACACACACACACACACACACACACACACACACACACACACACACACACACACATATTTCAACTGCTAGTCAGCGGAGATGCCTGTGTGAAACTCCCTCGTTGCCTCACTACTCGCCTTCCTCAGTCTTTCCTTCTCTGCCACTTCCAGCCTTCTGTTTAAATTAAGGTGAGCTGACAAACAAATTATATCTGTCACATCCTGTTTGCATGAACCAGACGGGAAGTCAATAGCGTCAGCCATTTTGGTTGGCCCGCGCTCTAATCACACTTCAGGTCCGTGGCAGTGAGTATAAGGGCGAGAGGTAGCGGCGGGGACACGGGCTTGGCGAATAACAGTTTGCCTAATAAGCGCATTCCGCGAAAGAGGTGTACGGAGCCTGGTGCCGGAAGAAAAACCGGCGAGTGACTGAGGGTCACTGCGCGTAACACAAACCCTGTAAATTCTAGACACTAACAGGTACCATAGAATTGCACAAAAATCCGTGAGGGACGGCGGAGTCCCAGAGCGAAATTCCTTGAAAGAGATGTATGGAGCCTGGTGCCAGAAGCCCATTAAATGCTGTTTACATCATTTTAAACTGTGATTGTGAGTGGGAATAAAAATAGCAATATGTATTTTGTTCCATATAACAGTAGGAGTGTAACAGGTAAACCTTCTATGGATGCAAACTCGACCAAAAACCCACCTGTTTAGGATTGTATTTGAAACGTAATCAATTACAAATTTATTGATGGAACTTGACTTAATGTCGTGTTTTGATTGTTGATTCTATGTTGCATTGTGTTTCTGTGTTTGATATGATGCAAAGCACTTTGAAATGCCTTGCTGCTGAAATGTGCTATACAAATAAAATTTGATTGATTGATTGATTGATTGAATAACAACCCTGTGCATAATCGGGGTTGTTCAAATCAAAGCAGAGCATTTCTGCTTATTTATTTTTCATTTTTTAAATGCTTTTACTAGAGTCATTTGCGGATAGTATCATGTTAAAACATGACAGGAGTCACCACATGTTGTCAAAACGATGGAATCTGTCATTTACAATGCTCTAAGTTTGCCTTATGTAGGAAATATCCCTGAAAATTTGGGTGTTTTAGTTCAACTCTCCCAAAGCCTGAAACTCAACTTGGTCCTTTGAGTCACATTTTTATTAGTCAATATTTTTTGATTTCTCATCACAGTCACAATTTAAAAGTTACACATATGCTGTACATTTATGATTGGTTTCTTAACAGATACCCCTTGACAGCCAAACTATATTTTGGGGGGTCTTGTCTGATTTAGGCAACACATGTAAAACACAGTACTGCTCCTTTAATTTAAGCCTCTAAGTTTAAATTTACTTTTTTTAAACATGAAATTTTAGATTTATCCACTAGCTGTCCAGAGATGATATGATTTATATATATATATACTGTATAAATATATTATCACCACACAAAATAAATCAAACCATGTGGTCCATAAACTCCATTTTGTGTTTTCCCACAAAAAATAGGATTGCTTTTAGGTCACTGCAGTCATCTTGCCTTCCTGTTTGTCAGACAAACGCCGACCGTCTCGTTTTTTTTCACACTTTCTCTTTCTTACAAACACACAAATGCCCCCCACACACACACACACACACACATACACACACATGCATACGCATGCACAGCTGTAGCCCTCTCCCTGTGGTGGCTTATCTCAACGACATCCGTCAGACTCAAATGCTTCAGGCTGTCTTTGTGTAGGTGTGCCTTTTGGTGTATGAGTGTTTGAGCTTTAAGGTCAAGAGTCAAAGGTCAGGACACCTGCAGGGCTCATTTAGACCCTATTTCCTTCTAAGATACACAAGTTATGTTGAGTTGTCCTTAAGCAAATGGCAAAATGGGATATTATAAAGGGATCATAAGGTTTAAAGAATTAGTAAGTCTAAGACTGAGGGGACCAGTTCTGCTTTTTCGTTTCTTTTTTTTTGTTAATCTGAACTTGCATATGTTGATGACGTACATCAAACCAGTTGTTTTACCGGAACATTGAGAATTTTAGGTTCAAATTCAGAAGGCATTAAATAGTAAATTGCAGAACAGGCGAGCATTGGTTGCCGTGACCTTATCCCTACAAGTGGAGCTTGGTTGACCATAATCTTAAAACTAAATTCAAAATGTATTAAACGCTACATCAGAGCTCGGGTCTTTCTTTGCAGTTTCCTCATCCATTCAGACTGATGCGTCCAATTTGTCCGTTTCTCTGGCACACTGTCCTTTTTTACTTGTCACCCTCAGGTTAAGTCTTGTATACTCATTTGACCCCGGCGCTCTGCTGTTTAAAAATGCATGAACAATAAATAAGGATTCTCCTCTCATTGCTACTTGCTCTCTCTCCTACTCTCTCACGCTCTCTCTCTCTCTCTCTCCTGTCTCTCCATCCATCTCCTCATGTTTGTGCAGAGCTCATTTAGGCTCTTAAAGGAAATGGAAATCCGCACGGTGACCCTGCAGTCACCGAGGTGCCTAACTGATATCCTCTCAGTCAACATTTGCAATTCTTTGACTTGAGCGCACTGACTCCGTATCTCATGGGGCGGACGTATTTTAAAGGCTCTCGCCGACTCCAGCCTCATTGAAGTCGAGCATTAAAGAACTCCGATGTCCCGTTTATCAAGGAGTGTAACTCTGACGCCCGACGGAGCCTAAAGCAGCCGTCTGTCAAGCCACAGTCTCACTGTAAGGTCGGCATGTATAAAAATGAAGGAAATAAATGCACTGCTGTAATATCTGATGCAGTCTGGAATACCATAAGATTGCTTTACTGTTCTAACTTACATTAACCGCAGCATACAGGTTATGTTTCACCCAAAAACTTCTGTGTATTTTCCTGGGATTTAGTGTGATAGACTAACCCATAGTAGAAGAAGAAGTTTTATTTATATAGCACCTTTTTTGGCAACATGGCAGTTCAAAGTGCTTTGCATGAATTAGAAGAGCAACAACACAAGCACAATAAAAGAAAAACTACACTTTAAAATGTTCCAGTTGTTCTGGGTTGCTAAGCAGACAGTATTTTTCTCAGTTTGGTTAGTAAAGTATAGGGCTAAATGTTGGTTCTCCATGTTTGTTTCTCGTTCTGGGTTGCTAAGTACTCTGTAATTTATAAAGCAACAGGAGTTTTTCTAGGTCTTGCTCCGATATCAAAATTGTAAATCTAAATGTTGGTTCTTCAGTAGCTCCAGGGGGCGCCACCACACATCTCTCTAAAAAAACGGGCAGGCAATGAAGAGATGTGGTCAGCGTTCTGTCAGAGCTACATTCTCTTTTCAATACAGTTCATGCATGGACACTGATTTGCGTCTTTTCACTGCATTACCTAAATCCAAAGGTTACACATATTTTTTTTTAAAATTAAGATGAAGTACCACAACACAGATAGATTTGTACGTACAGCAAACTAATCGGCTAGTCTGAATTATAAATTATATTTTCCAGCAATTAATTTCCGTAGGACAAAATGAAGTATCTGGGTTTATATGAATCAATCAAAACGTCAAGGTTCTCCATTGCCGCTGCAGACAACATCATCGGAGCAACGGCCACAGCTCCCGCCCGCCCACATTCCCATCTTTCTGCCCAAAAATAGTGAGGACCAGACTGCAAAGGAGACGCTCCAAATTGGCTAGAACCAAACCAGACATTAACCGGCCACAGTGAGACTTGACAATAGGGAAGCGGCTATAAGACGCTCCACTCTTTCCTTCCTGCCGTCTGAAATCTTGATTTCCAAATAAAATGCTAGACTTTATTTCATCTAAAAAAAAAGGGAACATTGGACCAGTGAGCGGCCTTCCCCTTAACTGAGTAGCGTACCAACCCAGACTGAGAGACCAGTCAGAGGCTCAGGAAGCATCCGCAGATGTATCGAGGTAAACAGCTGACTAGCTAATACCCAGAATTGAGCTTTTTCACAATATTCTAATTTTCTGACATGTTGAATTTTGGGCTTTCTACATCTGTAAGCCATAATCATCGAAACTGTAAGAAATAGTGGACTGAAATATTTCACCCGGTGTAATAAATCTATATATGAATTTCACTTTCTGAAATTCATATATAGATTTATTACACTGAGTGACAAGAAAAATTAAACTTTCCACAATATTCTAGTTTTTGAGGCCTGTAGGTCTAATTTATTTTGTTTACGTCTTGGTAGTTAATTAGCAATTGTACTGGTGTGATTGCTAATTCTTTTAGTCACTAGATACAATATAATTCTCATAATTAATGTATCCCTCTCCTTCCCTTTTCATGTATAGAAGAGATACAAACTGTTGGAATTAAATAAATATTTGCTTTAATTACTGAGGCATTTACCAACACATGTTGGCTCAAAAGTCTTTCAGTGGATCCAGAATTTCAGCAGCGTTTTAAGAAAATATACAGGAGTTTCTGTCAACATTTGTCATAAGATAGACAACCTAAACTGAACTTTGTTTTGAAAAAACATTGCATTTTCTTCTTTGTTCTTTGTTTTTATTGAGGAATTACATAACTGGATGTGAAGTGATTTTAAAGTCGCACTTGCTCCAACAACTTCACAAAAGCACTTTGTTTCAATGTGACATTCAGAAATACGGTTGCATCATTAAACTGACGTCTGCACGTGTAACTTGGGTGCAACCGGAAGATGGAAAAGAAACAGACCAGCAAGGACAAATGCTTTAAAACTGCAGGAGATCCATCAATCTTTCCCTAGATCAATTTCCTAAGGGCCAAGGGATCAAGAGGAAAGCCTGAATGGGGTTAATCTGTGGAAATCATTTTGTTATTAATAATAATTTCTCAAATATCTAACAGCCGGGAAAGACGTACTGTAACGCTAATCAAAGCTGATGCCTTTGCACATCAGAAAGTTTCCCCCCCAGTCTCGATCGCCGCAAGTGGTGTGTGGATTCAGTTCTTTTGTATCCACTGCGACCATGAAATGAATGTATCAATCCCGATGCGTTCCAGTTACTCGTGGTGCAAATCTTTGCTTGAAGTCAGTAGGAATCAGAATCTCTTTTTAAAATGATCATAATGGGAGTTTTTAATCCTAAATAGTTGCTTTCAGTTCCATTGGTCCTCAGTAAACGAGCCCTTTTTTTCCACATTAATTGCTGTTTTGCTCATAAATAGTCACAATATTATGTTTTTAAACACATGCAAAATGTGGGCGTGTGTGTGTGTGTGTGTGTTGGCGTGCGCATTCTCGGAGAGTTAACACGAGCATAATGAAGTAGCAAAAAGCCGCCTTCGTCCTCAGACCCTGAAACAAGCAATTATGCCTAATTTGTCCTTTTTAAAGACACAGGGAAGCCATTTGTCCTAAAACACACACACACACACCCCACACACACACTCACATTTTATACACCACCACAATGAGAGAATATTCATGTCTCTTCCTCCCCCTCCACAAACACTTAGGACCTAATTATTGTTATTAGCATCATGCTTGAAATCTCTCCACAAGGGCATGTCAGCGTACTTCAACATCTGTACACTTCCTTTCTTTCATCAAAGAAACGGACGAGGTGGGGGGAGAAGGGGAGGCGAGCTGGATGAAGCGACAAATAAAAAATGTTCTGAGATCACCTTGAAAAGGCCTAATCAAAGCGTTCCACACTTTCAAATTCTTTTGTTCCACTCACAATGAGCCCGTTGCACGGCGGCCGTAATGGACTCTAAAACATCGGTACGATACATACATGAATATTGATTTAGCCATAAGCGTCACCATTTCCATCACGGGAACGTTGCTGTGATCTCACTATTACCGCAAGGCCATTATGGCTAAATGAGTTTCTTACCGTGACAATATGTTAAATATAAAGTATGGATTAGAGTGCCGCTTCTTACCGCCTACCTGTTTGAGATGAATGCGATAAACACTGGTACGAATCAATGGATTGCATGTTAACTTTAATGTAATGTTTGCCAATGAATTTATAGGACTAGTGATGGGACGGCTGTAGCCCCATATCTTAGCTTAACTTGGAAAAATATGAATGCTTCGTACGTCAATACATCCATTTGCGTTTAGTGTATTTATGAGAAGTTGTAAATTTGTCTAACTTTATGTATGCATTCTTGGTTTTGCGTAATGTTTAATCGAGACTGGAGTGATACAAAACTAAGTAGGTCTTCCTCAACGCAGCGTACCGGTTGAGGGGAGGGACAGATTTCCCACCTGGCTGTCGTGTCTGCCCCCCTCTGTGTTTTCATGCAATGCTATGATCTCATGTGATTGGCCACAAAAGAGCCACGGTGCCAATTAAAACACAGTTTTGCCATGTGCAGGGTGGAGGCACTGAGAGTGAGAGCTGAGCAACAAAATGAGTCGGTGCTTTTGAGCAGGACATATTAAGCTACAGAATGCCTTCTTATTGGCCACTTTATTAGGTACACGTGTTGGCATAAATAGCGGTGAGCAACATGGCTGGAATAAAAATGAATTTTGGCAATTATATGTGGTAATGTTAACGTGCTGAAACTCAAACTGAGGACCAGAATAAGGGAGAACTGTGATCTGTGTGACTTTGAAACTTTCATGGTTTTTGATGCTGATGATGCTAATACACCCTCCAGCCCCTCCAGAGCCATTTCTTGAGTTTAAAGGGAATGGTCCTCTAAACGGATGGTTGTGGTTGCTCTCGAAGCAAAGTTAAAACTCTTACCATCAATAAATAAATCATAAAGTGCATTTCACATCCCACATCGGACTTTGTTTTTCTGTTCTTGCCCCGAGTTGCCTTGAGGATAAGCAGATACGCCCTCTTCTGGATGGCAGCCACAATACAACACTAAAACCGGGTTATTGCTGTTATTATTGCCATTGAGGTTGCTAAGCAGATGCAATTTGTTAAATGATAAACCATTTCTAAACAATCAGAAGCCGTATTTGTTTACATCCCTTCTCACAACTTGAGTGCCTCTCTTTAGCACCTCCGAATGGAAAGACTTTCATTCTTATGCTTAACAGCCACTTGTTTTAATGATAGTTAAATATCAGATGCTATTTGCAGAGGGAAATTAAACAAATAACCTTTTTGTGAAACCTTCTGTTGGCAATAGCTAATTTAACAGCACAGTTTCCGACTGGAGAGCAACTATCAAAGCACTATTGTCGATTAGAGTCGATGTTTTCCACAGAAGAAAGAAAGCACCATAATGTTGAAAAGTTACTTTATGAAACTGGGGGCTTGAGGCAAGACAGGATCTGCTTTCAAATCAAAGTACCGGCATGAAGACCATGGCAAACAGGGAGTCCACAACAAAGGCAGGGCAATGCCAGGTTGCTCATTCTCTAGTCTTAGATACCAAGGTGAAACGTAGGCTATGAGCACTTGAGGCTCAAGCGGGGTCAAGGTGGCAAGGCCACATCTGCAAGCGGAGAGATCATCATGAAATGCAAGGGGATGTATAGGCCCCATGTTTATGGCCCAACTGTGTTTTGTGGGCTTCCTGTTTTTTTTGTTTTTTGTGAACCAGCATGAATTAAAGGCATATGTCACCTCCGTAGCACAAGGACCGTTTAGGGCCACGGTGGCCTTTTTGGTTTCTGCGGGCCGAGATACCAGTGCAAAAGGCACAGATCGGGTCAAAGGAGGCCCACAAAGGGGGTTCTGTTTTTCACGTTCGGTGTGAAAGGTGGGCCGTGTACGGACCTCAAATCATATGGCCTGAGTGGGATCTTTGTGGTCCGCCTGTTTCTGTGGGACCAGGTACTGGCGTCAAACGAGGGGCACTTGTAGTCTCCATCACTTGTGGGGGAAAGCCTGTTTCAAACCACAATAACGGGCCCTTCTAGGGTCTGACAGGGCTAAAGCTCAAAGTCAGCCTAACCCATTCAGGTTCCTCTGTGTGCCAATATGTTATGGCCACCACATGTCATACATTTATGATAGTTGTGGGGCTCAGTGTGAGCCCTACAACCACATTTATTGGGCCACATTTACTGCCAACGGTAACCCTAAATTGGACCAAGTACTGGCATGTTTGTTGGGTTGTGTTTATACATTTGGTTATCAAAGGTAAACTTGAAGTTTAGTTGACAAGTTTCTTGTTTGGACCATGAAATTAACCAAAAAAAAGTTTTCAAAATCCCCAAAAGAGTCTTTAGTTTCCCGTGTCCTTCTTTTCTGCTTAGGGTCACACTCCCAGCTTAAGCCTACCGTAGTTGTTAACAAGCAAAGGGTGAATGACATGCTCCATCAGAGAGGCCACAACGGAACCTTTAAAAACAACTTGCACATAAAAAAGTTCTATTAAGCAATTACAACAAGATCTTTGTTTTGTTTTTTGTTGTTCTTTTTCATAACGACATGGTCTAAGGTGATTCAATTCAACATGTTATATTTTACACCTAAACACAGTGTGCACATCTAATCAATTGAGCCGTTGACTTTTTAATGGCCGCAGTAGAGTGTGCTGCCGAATGGATAAACACACATGCACACCCCCACACACCAAATTTACTGTCTTGCTCTCAACTCTAATGCATCTGTCATTTCAGGGGTAAAACCCCTTTGATCTCTCTCTCCTTCTCCGTCTGACAGCCGGCTCGCTGCTCACTGGTCCTAAATGAATTGATATTTCTTCTGGCCACTTGAATTTGTCACTTGACTTCTTTCTCGGTGTAATCTTCACTCCTCAGTAGTAGCAGTCCCCGGCCTGTGTGTACGTGCGTGCGCACACACACACACGCGCGGGAGCGAGCGAGCGAGCTTCGAAACCTGGCTGACAGGGTTTCTGTGTTTTGGATGAAAACACATGGCTAATAGAGTCGCTGACTGTCAGGCTGGCTAGTCAGAGAAAATGCCTCCAGAAGGCCTTCATGACGATGAACCTGTCACAGGTGATCTCATTTTTCCTTCAAAAAAACAAAACAAAGCAAAAAACAACAACAATGAAATTTAATCGCTTGCAGAGGCATGACTAACACAGTGTAGGAAGCAGTGTGGAGTAGGACTGTGTGGAAGTATATATATTGCTTTCTGACACCTGGACTTTGTCACTGCACAAAATGCTTCTCAACATCTCCCGGTTGGGAACCTGAGATATTTGATCTTTAAAGCTCCTGATTGAACAAGCATCTGAACAAAAGAGCAACTGTTGAAATAGAACAAAAAAAATGGTTATTGAAATAAAACTGTTGAAATGATTCAATCTGCTGGTTTTCCTTAGAAAACTTTCTAAACTAAGTTGAAAAACAAACTGAACTTAATGTGCCATTTGATAACAATGATCAGTTGGAATGCATATGATTAAATTAAAATTGCATTTTGTTGTAAATCGCCTCAGGATGACCCTACGAATTGGCGCTATATGAATAAATTGAATTGAATTGAATCGCACCAGTCCGTCCATCTTGCACAAAACCCACACAGCCTGATTCTGTCATCCCCATATTTCTCAGTTTAGATATTATTCTTAGGCTTCCTAGTTCTCACTTTGTCAAAACGTAACAACGGTCAACTATGCCAAACATTTTAACTTTTTAATTTTTTTATATCGATATTCTTTAAGGGGTTGTTGAAACATTTCAGTGGATTTAAGTTCATCTCACTCTACTGTGCTTAAATCACATTCAATATATTCACTGCAAAAAAATAAAGGATTTCAAGCCAGCTTTTTTTTTTTTTACAATTTCTTTGGAATCTCTTCTGTAACAGATATGGGGGATTTTTTCATTAGTTTATACATCTAATGAAAGAAAAATGCCTTAAATCTCACCTTTAACTTACTGAATATTTTAGTATCAACACACAGCTGATGGACATCAGCAGTTTGCCTTCTGTCACAACACTGTGTTATTCCTCCTTACCTTTCCATCCACCTGTCACTCAGTTCTCTATCATGTACAGTATTTTCTGTCAGTGTGTGTTTTAACAAAGGAAGCGGAGTATCTGGAGGTGAGCTGGGTGATGGACATGTTTTCACACACTTTAAAACACCGAGAGGCATTGCTTTAAAAAAAAAAAGAAGCATTTTCCTCTCATTTGTTGTGTTTAAGTTTGATTCATGAAGCTCCTGCTGTAATTGCTTAAGGTTCATTGTGAAGTGAATTCAGTATTGAACTGCAAAAGCTTCACTGTTTGAAATCAGTGAAGGATGATCTTGGCTTTGTGTAACTTATTAAATATGTCATAGAATATATTTTTTAAAATACTCAAACTGCAATATGCTGCAATAACAAGAGCCCTTCTTTAAACTTTGCCTTTTCTTGCTTTTTCTAGCACAATGATCCAGTTGTTTGGCCATCACCATTTTGCAGAATCTGGCAGAATCTCAATTAGTTTCCATGTGTGGCAGGAAGAGGTGGAGGCTGCATCTGCTGGCAGGGTGATTGCAAGCGGGCCAATAGCGCCAGAGGGCGCTCAGTATAAAAGTAGAGGTGAGCTCCAGTCTGACGTTGTTTGCTGTTGACACACCACGCTTCCGTGTTGAGCTGTCTGTGCGCTGAGTACAGGTGAGGTTGACTACCTGCGTATTTACAGCTGCTTATACATCGTAGTCATGTAGAGCCTTTTATCAGCAGGAACGGACGGGCGTATTTACCTCCACATTGATTGTGGGTGAGGTGGTTCCTGCAAAAACAGTGCCAACATTTGAGCGTTCCCATTTGGGTGCAAGTGTGGAGAGCTTGCTAATTGGTAGGTGGAATGAGTGACAAATCTTGTTTTTATTCCTTTATTTTAAATTGTTTTATTATTTAGGAATCTCGACTGTCACACAACGCTGCTGTTTTGCCTGCACTAAGTCACTGCTTACTTAGCGGTTGCGAGAGGGAGACCGGCTGCCTGGGACACGCCCCCCACCCCCTCTTCCGAAATCGAAACAAGCATTCATTTCGGATTGGATTGGACTGGGTTGCTCATTTTGCTGTGCCGTCGAGCATAGGGATTTTATGGGTTTATTTTGACATTTTTATTTTTTTTATTGCCTGTATTTTTAACAAATTGTCTTTTCTTATTTTTTATTTTCTAGACTGCCGGTGGTGCGCTCGGGCCCTGGATGCGGTGTCCCTTTTTGGTGTGACTGTAGTGATCAATACCAATAGGTGGAGGGAATTACAAGGAGTGAGTGACCTCACTGGTGTTTGTTTTGATTTCTTTGCTTTGGAGCCTACCATCCAGGACCTAGCTGTATCCACCGGTAAGCCTATTCGGATTTGTTTTGTGAATTTTCTTTTTGTTCAGATACAGGTATTTTTTTATTCTGTCATAATAAATTATTATTGTCTTGAGGCCTGTCTCGCTTTTTTGCAAAACCGGACCCGTGTCCCTTTAATAATTCCTGGGTGAAAACCCCGGGTGGCGTTGTTGGCAACAAACGACATTGTATCGTCCAAATCACGGAGCGCCACACATGCTCTGTACTCTCTCTCTCTTTTAGGGATAACTTAAACAACTCAACCCCTAACAATGGCCTAGTGCAAACCCACAAAGCAGTGATGCATAAAGAGCGAATCACCACACTCTTTTCCAGCTTCCAAAAAACCCCAAAACATAACTATTAAAGGATACTTTGCAGACTAATAGTCGTCAGCAGATTCTACATCTACCCTTTCATCCTTCCAGTCTAAAAATAAAAAATGTCCCAGAAGCCCGATTAATTCATTTTGATGAAAAAGAAAAATAGTAACAATAAGAACTCTGAGGCTTTGTCTCTCATGTGTTTTTCCACTGCAGGTTTTGCTTAAAGCATTATAAAATGCCTGAGCCTTCGTTCAATCACTCCACATCTCTATCAAAACGGCAGTTGGGGGAATATGGCACAATAATATTCGGCATAAAATCAATGGCTTGTTTAATTTAAAGAGGAAGCAAATGGGGAGGCAGGGTAATTGCAGAGAGAGGCCCACAAATCAACCGTCCTTGTTATCCCATTTGATGCACCATTAAACATCTGCAGGAATAAACATTATTTTTAGCTCAGCTACCAGCCTCTACCAACTATTGAGCAAGGGGAGCAGATGGGGGAAGCAAAAAAAAAACAAAACAATAATAATAATAAAAAAGATGATCTTTAATGCCAAAAGTCTGGGTTTTTTTTTTGTTTTTCTATTGGTTGCTACTGGGTTTTAGCTTATCTTGGCACATATTTGAAAGAAATGGGAGTGGATCCCAAAGGAGAGGATAACTCCCAAGCTCATTCAGGGTCTTCCCCAGTGTCTTCTCCCAATGGACCTTACCAAGCTCCGCCCACAACCGACCCACGTGACCGCAAGTCTCACAAACAAAGCCTCGCAGCGCTTTGTTTCTATGTAAACATGACTGGATTAGTGCATCATTTCTACCGGATTTTCACAATATGTCAGCTACTAAATGGACAGAGGAACTAACAAGTTCATGTCATCATCTGGGAGGAGGTTACTGGTTTCTCAGTCACAAGCTGGTTGCAAACCTGAGGCCAGCAGGTGTCAGTCAGTTATGGTAGATCTGAAATTTGGTTTGATGACGTCAATATGAGAAGCTACAGACTGATGGGAGGAACCAAAGAGCTCTGTAAAGGTAAAGGCAAATCTTCTGAAGTTGGGATATAATTAATTTAATGTCACATAATTATCGCGGTAGAAGCCATTTGTTTGTTAAAATTTTATGAAATATATTTGTTCTATTTGATGTTTGTTGTGAAAGACGTAAACTCACAAACGAACGAGGAAATTAGTCCAACGTTTAGAAACTACAGCGGCTGTAATGAGCCACAACAAAGGTAAACAAAGGTAAAATAACTGAACAGGTGATCAACTCAAAACCACTCCTACCTTTTTACTCTCTCTCTCTCGCTTTGTAGTTTAAGCACACCTGTTACCGTGGCAACCGCCTGCGCCCCGCGAGACGAGCAAAGATTACATTAAAAACATAACATTCAGTCCGTTACGATATCAAGTTTCCAGGCTTGATATTTATTTCTCGATTATTAATCAGCGCTTCCCTGAACACAGCGATGGTTGATTGACTAGCTGTACTTGGTGCTAACGTGGCTAACAGGAGTAACAGTTTAGTCCAAAGCCTTTTCTGCTAAAATAAAATCTTTAGTGTTTCAAGGTGTAGAAGTTGTATCAGTTCTGCCTTTATGCTGTACTTAGCTAACAGGAAGCTAAGTGTGTTTGTGAGACGGCCACGCACGTGACCACGTGGAATGGGCATCAGCCAATGAAAAACGGCCCCTGTGGTAAGGTCCATGGAGCATTCTTGGGAAAACTTCTAAAAAAAAAAGTACTTTAGACGCAGAGACGTCCATATTGCTGGGTTGCAGACACGTGACCCGGAAGACGAGCGAAATTCAGACGGTGGTCAGGAAGTGTGGATTTCTCCGGTTCAAACCAGAGCAAAACGGATCACAGTGAGTACCCAAGTGCCCTAAATGGGCCGGAACAGACGTGGAAGCTCCTTCCCACCATTTGTAACCGGGGCTCTCATTCTTTTGCTAGTGAGAAATGCCTGACGACTGTAGATCTTTCTCGAAACTCTTCCGCCTTCTCCTGAGCGCTCACACCGCCAGTCTATTCAGCCATGCCCCGTACCCACGTACACAACTTTAACCTAAATCAAGGAAACATCGTGAAAATGTGCCGCTAATTGAACATCCCCCCCCCCCCCCACACACACACACACACACACACACAACATATTTGCTGACAAACCAAAGCCACCAGCAGGTTACAGTGCTCAGCCATTTTACAGATTTCGTTCGACCTTTGTTGCAGAAACTTAGGCAGACCGGCTCCAACGCTGTACGTATTGCTAAGGTGTACCTAATAAAACGGACAGTGAGTTCATGCTCGAGAGCCATCAGCTTTCCTCATATGTGTACAGATGGCGCACCTTTTCTATGATGCCCTTGAAAGTGCCCCTCTGGGAGTTGTCAGAAATTAACTTTATCTGCTCTTTAATTACGGTACATGCTTTCCGACTCATCCCTCCCACATCCCCAAACCCCGACCTCCCCCTCCTCAGCCCTCCCCGCCCCTCACGCTGTCATTTTCAAAGCTATTTTAAGACAATGTGTGATTATCTGTGACATTGCTTGACATGTGCCTCAAGGCGCGCTCTCTCTCTCTCTCTCTCTCTCTGTCTCTCGTTGCTCTCTCTCCCTCTGTTCCTCTTGCTCGCTCTGCCTTTCTGTGTCTTGCTAATCAAAAAGCCAAGCCACGCAGACTGCTCAGAGCAAATAACAATCCAGCTCCCGTATACGTTTGAAGTTGACAGAGCGACCGGAGCGCGGTGAGGGAGAAAACACACTCTGATCGTCCTCCTCCCCCCGATCCCCTTCCTCGGTCTTGAAACGAACGCGATATTTCAGCCCCAACATTTCTTGCACCGGAATTTTTTATTTAATTTTTTTTATTTTTTGGATATCTTGTGATTCCCTCCACGGGTTGAAGTCTTTAATGAACAGTTTTTACTCACTTTTTTCCCCCCAAAATATTTGAATTTCAGTCATAATTTTTTTTCTCTAGTAAGCTCTAACAGGCGTGTCATTTTCATGAGGTGAATATCTTAATGACGTTTCTCCGCCGGCACGTTTTTAATTACCGCTACACCAAATATATAATTTTTTCAATTTCCCTTCATTCCCTCCCCTCCTGCCCCCTCTTCTATTATTATTATTCCACTGTATTAATATCATTAAGTTTAATTCACACTACGACGCCCGATACCTGTTTCACCCTGTCAGGACAAATGATGAATGCATAAAGTACCTGCTGAGAAGGAAAGACTGCATGTGCTGTGCAGATTCGTCAGGATCGTAAAATTTTAATTGATGATTAATTAATCCCATAATGACTGAATATTAATTTAATCGTCTCCTATAAATATTATATCACTTTTACGGGATGAGCATGCTGATCATTGAATCATTTGCATAACTGCTGTAAAGAATAACAGCAATTCATCGCCCCTTACTGTATAATTAAGTCATTAATACAGAAAGGTAGTTTAGAAAGTGACTTCCTATTTCATGTCAAGTGGAGATTTGAAACAAAAAGGTGTGTGTGTGTGGGTGTGTGTGTGTGCGCCGGGGGTAGGGGGGAGGTTGCGATGAGATGGTGTCATCTAAGAGGCGAGTTTTAATAGTTCTGTAAGCTCTGCTGTAATGTTGAAGCAACATGGCAACCAGTGACAAGCGGAAGTAGGAACAAATTAAATGGGAACACTTGGTTATAAAGTGACACGGAGCCAAAACAAGAATATTATTTCATTAATAAGACAACAACGCGGTTTCCATGTAAGGATACAACAAACATTGTTGCAGTGGATATTTCTTTTTCTCTTTTTAACCTTTATAAGTCAATTGACAAATTCTCGGGGGGTTTTTTTATATTGTTTTTTGACAACAACCTGCTCAGGAAGTACCAAAACATCATACGACAAGAATTATTTTATTTTATTTTTTTTCTAGTATCGGAGTATAGGGGGCTGCAAATAAAAGCACACCACACTATTAATATTTATTTTCCTAAAATGCTTCCACTTCCCAGCTATCGGCACCTTTGTGTCATTCTGTCTGCACCTACTGGATTGTGCTTCAGTACAACGGCTGGCAACAGGCTGTAGTTAGACAGGTGATTGTTGAGTTAGTGTTACCTCCTTATGTAGATTTGTGGATTGTGGATGTAAAAACTCTACATCTGGGAAATCATGTCGTAGGACATGTATCGCTATATTTCATTAAGCTAGTTAGAATTAGAAGCGTAGTAATCTTCAACTTTTTGATAGACCTAAACAGCTTTTATACATATATATGTATATATAAGTTTACATTCTTTTTTATTTTTTTGTTTGATGCTTTTACTTCCTGACGGAGATCAAAGTATGACCAACAGGAAGTTGGTAGAAGTTCAGTCGATGGTCTCTTCTGTCATTAAAATCGACTATTCTGGACGATCCTCGATGTGTTTGTTTAAAGCACCGGTATCATTAGAGCGTCGTCTTCGTCCTGTCTCCACTTATCATATAATTAAATGTTTTACGTCTCAAACAGAGAAAGCATTTCCTCGTGGCTTCAGCTGGGCCCCGTAAAAACACCAACGGGGAACAAACAAATCGACCTCTGCAGCGTCGAGAGAGACGGGCCTCAGACGGCTACCAGTGAAACATTGATGAAATTACCCATCCGCCTTCCCTTTAAAATGTTGGCCATGTATCATAGCCAGAGCAAATACCACATAATTACATAATTAATCAGATCACGTATGTTTCCCTTCCTTCATTTTTGCTCCTTTGTGCACGAGTCAAACGCATGTAATCACTTGTTCTGTAATGTAATCTGATCAGGGCCATGTAATTCTTCATTTTGCAACAGCTCCCTGGAGCAAGGGATCCGAGAGCGAGATGAATGCGGCTCAGCCTCCCTTCCCCGTCCTCTCTCTTCCTCCCAGCTCTGCTTTGCTTAAGCGGGGCTTCCTCGGCGCGGCGAAGCGCCCGGACGCTGAGGTTGTTTGTCAACCCAATCTCTCGCCCTCACTTGTCTCTTTACATATCTGTCCATCCATCTCTCTCATATTGCTCTGCTTCTCTCTCTCTCTTTCTCTCTCTTCTGCTCCTCATCTTCACCCTCCTTATCTCTTCCAATCTGTTATGCTTCCTTATCTCCATTCTCTTCATCCCCGTTTTCTCCTCTTCTTCGTTTTCCTTTCCGACCCCCCCTGCCTCCTCCTCCTCCTCTTGTCCCTTCCTCTCCCTCCAGTGGCGACACCAACCATCAGGTTCCATCTATCTGTGTGTACGTCAGCAATTAGAGCATCGTGGCAGCCAAATGCCAGCCATGTCCCTAAGCTACACACACAGAGAGAGAGACAGAGACTCAAAGGCAATGCCCTGACAAAACAGCATGAGAACAAATCACACCATAATTTATAATCTCGCCGTGCTAAAATCTCATTATATTACAGACATACGGATTCGGTGGCATGCACGGCCGGGGAGCCGGCATTATAAATTCCCACCAATCATAAATTATGAAAGGAAAGATAGAAATGACCAGTGCCTGTCCGGATTAGCTGTAAATCACCCTCAGACATGGTTTGTTTAAGGAATCAGGTCCCGTGCGGCGTGAGCAGCCTTAAAGGGTGTTGCTTGAGTCACAAAAGTGGCGAAGAGTCGAGTTTAAGCCGCTTTGGATGTAAAGAGGAAAAATAGATGTCCAGTCCCCAGTTATTCATTATTAATTATTTTCTTTCTGTCTGTTTAATAAAAAATCTGCTAGATCACACAGAAAAGCCCAAAAATTGTATATATCTTATCAGGACCTTTTTTTTGTTTGTTTTACACTTGTCTGGAAAATGACAAAAAAGTTTATGGGTATTCCTAACTATTCACTATGAAGAACACAAATTACACTTTGCTCTTGATCCCATTAAATATTTTACATAAAATGACTGAAATTTAGTTGATGGAAAGCTTGGTATTTTGAATTTAATAATAAATAACAGAACCTTTGGCAGTAGTCAGTGGCAACTACGGATAGGGATCCAATGAGACGACGGCTATCCCCAACAGGTAGTTTGTCCCACTCTTCCCAAGTAAAGGACTCATGCTCTCAGGTTTTGATGGCTTGGTGTCTCCAAAAAAACCTTTTGCGTCGTCGTTCAATGGACTTAAGACAGTGGATCAATGTTTTTTGCAAGCAGACAAGCCACTGTTTTGCATCAAGTTTGACGTTCTTCACCTGCAAAGTACTTGATTTAGCCAATATTTATTGGAAGATGTGCAGAGATGTCCAGAATTTTATTGATCAACCTGTAGAACTGCATAAAACAAGGACAGGATAGCGATATAGAAATGGCCAGCAAGATATAGGGAAGGTAACGGGTGGATCTGTCTGACTAAAAACAAACCAGAGGTATTAATGCAGAGGAGAGTGATTATTGGCTCTTGGATTATTGGAAACAGGTGAGGATGCATAACGTAACAGGTTGCTGTTGTGAGGGAATCTAGTGGCTGACAAGAGAGGAGGGGAAATGGCACGGCATAACCACAAAAGGAAAATGCTTTAATCTGAGCAATAACTAAACACGGTCAAAATAATCTGCTTACTGTTTAACTCAGACTTGTTAGATGGAAACAAAGCGTCTAAACACACGGATGTCCTAAAATTCAGAAAGAACACAACACAGTGAAGAACTGAAAACAAACGAAACTCGTAGCAAAAGTTTTTCGTTTGATCAAAGTGTGTGAGCAACCATAACCTGTGACCGAAGCTGACGTGTCTGACACTACAAGCAGTGAGTTTTGATGCCAAATGCAGCAAAACAGCCTGCAGACAAAACCTAGCCCTTTCAGTGTATCAATGCTGATCCTTAAGAGTAGGCAGTATTGATACACAATGCATCAGACAAGTCAGCATGCCGAGGCCCAGTCGGCTAACAATAATCACTCCCACAGAGCAAAGAAAGAAAGTGACCAGGTTTGACAAATCATGTAATCTTTTTTAGACATTTTGTGAATATGTGGATGCAGCAGGTATCATGCCGTACTATACAAATCAGACAAAAAGTAGTTGAATGCTTTATACAGTTTTGTACCAAGAAATCTTATGCCAGCTATGTGGATGCCACTGACATGTACCTACCGTGGAAACCATATTCCCTGAAGTTTCTGGCCATTTTGAGCAAGAGAACACACCTTTGCACAAAGCGGAAATGGTTCAACAATGGTTTGAGGAGCACAAGACAGAGTTTAAAGTACTAAATGTCTCCAGAGCTCTTAGAATCTCAATCCTATTGAGAATCTGTAGGATGCGCTGGACAAATAAGTCTGACTCATAGAGACCCCACTTTGTAACTTACAGGACTTATGTGATCTGCTGCTAAGCTACCACAGCGCACCTTCAAAAAGGCCCAGAGGAGGGCAGTCAAATGGAGGCCGATACCAATGTTTAATGTATGATATTGTTCTTTTCAGTGGTGCTTTCTCCAGCCCAGGTTCAGGCTGGTGCATACAATGATGCCAATCTACCCAGAAGCATGTTTGCTCCCTTTGAACAGGCTCAATGGCCAATGGAAGGCTTGAAGGCACCTGCAATTAAATAAAGGTAAACTCCATGTCTTCAACGTAACAATGTGAAATTGTTACAATTTAGGGAAGAATATTTGACAGCTTTGCTTGGAGCACAAGCTAATCTTGCCATTTTAGCAGCAACAGATAATTAACTACGTGTAGTGGTATAGAAATATACATATTTCTACACATAGTTTCCAGGTGAGAAGTTCCGGTTTGGTAAAGTGGGCTTGGTATACAAGAAGCCGCTGCGTCCAGTCGGACACATGTCTTCCTCGTGCTCCCACTGTGCGGCTTGCATCCCGTGGGTTCTGGCGGTAAACGGCAACAAATCGCAAAGTGTGGTGCATGCTGCTCTGATTTCCTGGTGGTAAAACACCACTGTTCTCCTCTCCTCCTCTTCCTCCTTGTTCTGCGAGTGTGTGTGCGTTTGTGTGGATTGGCAGGTCTCCCCCGTATTTGGACCGTTGCTGCTCTTTTGTCTCCCGGATTTCTGTTCACCAGTCAAAGTCGGACTGTGGTGGCGGTCACACGCCCCAATTAAAGTGGTGTTTGGGGTGCGGCATCGGTGCGCCCAGTCCGCCTCCTGCTGCGGCGTAGCCAGAGGGCCACACCTGGTTTTGATAATATTTTAACTTGTATTTTCTATGTTTTTTTTTTTTATCATTTATTTTGTTTCCAGCCCTTTCGGTTCTTTATATAACTGTTTATTTATTTGGGCTGACATTGTTTTTCTTTTGTTGTATTAGGTTCAAGGTTGTTGCACTTATTAACTGTCTTTTCTTGTTGGCAGTTGCTGAGGTCCGGTGACGGTGTCTTCCTCTTTTGTGTGCCGTGATTCCTGAGTTTGGGTTGTCTCACTGCGTCTGGTGCTTTAAAGGGTTTTTGTTTGCTGTGTTTGGTGGATGCTGTCCCTATAGTGGCCCCTTCTGCTGGTAACCTCAGCTACTGTAGTTTCTTCTGTTTTTCTTAGTGTTTTTTTTTTGGGGGGGGGGGGTTGTCATAAAGAACTGTTTTTTAAAAAAAAAAAAAGTATTTTAAAAGAATTTAGTAAATAGCTTTTTGTAAATTTGAAACTGTCTCAGATGTCTCAATTTCATGCATAACTGAACCTGTGTGCCTTAAAACGAAGGTAATATTCCCTGGATGAAATTCCCAGGCTGGCGTTGTTGAGCAACTTATTATTTGGGTCCAGAAATTTAAGTTGCACAATATTCCTGAGTTTCATCTAGTGTCGCCACCTACTAATATCATGCAAGTATGCATGCGTAAAATCACTTTTCAGGAGAATGAAACATTGCTTTATTGAAACCAACACTACCAACAACTCTTTCCACATCTTTTTTTTTTTTTGGTGGTGTTGTTGTTTGGACCATTTTATCACAACCTCTCCAGCAGTTTTCATTCAAGTCCTCTTATTTTTGAGGTCTTTTTTTTTTTTTTTCCCAAAGTAGGATTCAATTTACAGACAAACCTGGTCAAGGCAGAGGTGAGAGTGTGCCGCCAAAGGCCATTCCCGACCCTCGACTGTCAGCTTGGCTTTTCATTAGCTCTCTGCCACTTCGTGTCAGATGTCAGGGATTTCATAACACCGAGACGTGACTCAGTTCAGATGGATGCCAAGAAATATCCGAACAGCCCCGACTCTTTGATCAGACGCTTACATCGTGTCACAGGACCATGGGATTATATGGGTGGGCACTTCAATACGGTAAAATATATTTTGGGTTAACAGAGAAGGGGGAAAAGAAGCAGAGTGGAGACTTCTGGAGTGAAACAGGTGCAATCAAAGTGCTTCCTTGTCAATACACACAGAGGCACCATTTAAAAACATCAGGGGGCTGGACTAAAAGGGTGGCATTAGACTTTGAATGGAGAAGGATCTAATACATGGATGGTCCTCTTCCTCAGGCAGCCCATTGACTCCAAACTGAGCCTATTAGCAAGACAACACACCACTAATGGCAGTGCTACTGCTGCCGCTGCCCCTCCATGTGCAAGGAGACCACCCAGCACACACACACACACAAACCAAACGCACTCACGTTCCCTTTTTGCTTTTCCCACGCCATTGTTACATATCGTAGTCGGGAAACCGGATCAAAGAGTTACTTCCATTCGAAAACATACCAGTCTGTTAGAGTTAAACGTGGCTCCGTGTGCAGTGAGCTGGTTGTGGTAGATGAAGAGTCTCGATGCGTTCGTGATGCACTTTTAGATGCTGGGGAGGAGCTGGAAGAGGAAGGCTCATTTTGTTGGTAAAGGGCTTTCAAGAGACGCTACAGAACCTTTGAGGGTTTTGAGAAAAGGAGCTCAGCCGTCTTATCTGCACTTTTTTTGTTGTTTATTTGTTTTTTTGCTAACAACTTTTCATATAAATCCTGATAACCCATTGAGCAATCAACCTGATTCAAACATTAAGGCCAAGCATAGGACTCTTGGCCATAAGGCAGTGTTGTTGCCAGTACGCGGCGTTTGTTGCAAGAGGTGCAATAAAGTTGCACAGGAAATGACAGGAAACTTCAAACTGAAGCTAAAAGTCGGCTCCAAAGCAAATTCATTGCTTTTTTTTTTTAAGTTGTGGTATTACTATACAGTGATATCAATGTGCAGAAAAATACTTGCGTTCAAAGCTTAAATGGATAGTTGTAAATGTGACAATGCATCTACATATCCGTACCGCACTGGTGGATGGAAATAACACACCTTTGAATGTTTAACATTTGGGTTGTGAACTAGCAGTGTAGAAAGGTTAAGCCCGTCATTGACTTTGAAATTAGCTCATATACTCCTTGTTTTTATTGTCTAAAATTGCAGACAAAAGTGTCCACTTTTGGGCCTAACCTACAGCAATTCGACCCATGTTGGACGTTAAGAAATCGTTCTCACTGTCGAGATTAGATTCTCTCCCTACATCGTTGTTGGAAGCCGTTCTGGCCCTGTACATTCGTCTGCTGATGATGTTACTCCTGAATACTTTTCCATTTTATGGCCATAGTCTGGCCCGAAATGCTTTACATGTTACGGTCTCTCTGAAGTTATGCACAAGAAGGTCTGTTTTCCAAGTAAGTAGCTGTCGCTATCTCTAGAAATAACCTTCTGATGCAAATATCAAGACAGTTTAAAGGTTCATAAGACAGCAGTTGCGTAAATGTGCTGGCATTTTTTATTTTATTTATTTTTTAAATCTGGAGCTGTTTTATCTCAGCAGAAGTCCACTTTTGGTTTTGGGGCCTTTTATACTGGCTGTTTTGTTTTCCCACTGAAGGCCAAACTTGTCTGGATCCATATAAAATTAAGATGCCAGATGCATTATACGCTGTAGACAGAATCTTACCTGCTTCTCACCTTTTAAAAAGGCATTACATTTTAAAAAAATAAAAAATCCTAAAGAATCCCTTCAAATATTGATTTTGCGCACAAAAGGCATTGGAGTTCTGGAACACAGTTTTCATTTATGCAGTCGAAGGCCATTACACTCAGCAGTTCAGAGAGGAGGAGAAGCTCCAGGATCAAGGTGGATACACGTTCACTTCCACATGTGGCCAGCAGGGGGACGCAGCAGAGAGGGGACAGGAGAGCTGCTGTCGTTTAAGACTCGCGTTTTCCTTAGCAGATCATTTAAAAGCATTTTTTCTCTCTCTCTCTCTCTCTCTCAAGTGAGATAAACTTTTAAACCCTGCACACGTTCTTCTTTATTAGTATTCAGATCATTGGTCAACATGGTTTGATTTAGGAAGCTGGTAACCGGGAGGTGTACTTCTAATTTAACTCCCATAAAGGGAGAAACAACAAATCAGGAAAGACAAATTAGGTATTGGATTATTATTATTATTATTTACTTTTATTTTTATTATTGTTATTATGAAACAACTTGGTTAAAGCCTCATTTTGACTTTTTTTTTTTTTTTTTTTTTTTTTTTTTTTACAAATTATTATTTTTATAATGCATCTAAACTTCTGTATTGTTGCATCCAATGTGCAAACGGAGAATTAGAATTTGAGTATCTGGACATAATACAAAACTACACATTCTGACAAGTGTGTTTTATCACCGTGAGTCTCGCGTCCCTCAGCCACCCAGCCCGGCTTTAGTGAACTCTCTCCCTCTGTCTCACTAACTTCAGTCTCTCTAGTACCCACTTTCTAAGAGTGTCTGCTAGTCCACTTCTTTTTGTTAAGAGCTGGACTTCATTGGCTTTATGGCAAATAGCCGTCTCTCTCTAGCGAGTGAAAGAGAAAAACGGGGGGTGGGGGTGGGGGGGGGGCTGGGATGGAGGGAAGAGAAAGAGAGAGGAGGTTGTGGGAAGGGGGGATAATTCATTCACTTTGCGCACAAAGCGCAGTGGAAATCACCCAGGGGAACGAAACGCCAGACAGCAAAGGAGCAGGGGGGGGGGGAACAACCCAGTCCACAAAATGTTTTTATTATTATTTGATTCAAAATGTATTCTCATGTTTAATCTATTAAATATATATGAGTGCTTTAATCCGTAAAGTTTGCTCTTGCTCGGTTTAGGCCGCTGGTTTGTCTGCATTATGGAGAACAGTTGAGACGAGGAGAAAAAACAAAAAGAATCGGGTGATTGTTAGATTTAAAAAAAAAAAAAAAATGTTTTGTTTTGTGAGGTTTTCCTTCTCTGTGCCTCCGTACGGCACTGAGCAACCCGAGCGCTGCGCGGCAGCACTGCACCTCGGTGCGCCCTGGACCCCCGGTCACCCTCCTCTCCTCCCCTCCCCCCTCACGTCCCTCCTCATCCACCCCCACGCTCTCTGCTCAGCTCCAGCCTTACACACGTCGCTGTTGAGCACTGTGACTCCCCTCCTCCCCACTCTTCCTCCTCCTCCGCAGCAGCAGCACCGCCACCCTCCCCTCACACCACTGCCTGCCACCGTTTCTGCGATCCAGCGCTCTCTCTCGCCGGCTCCTCCGCTCCTTTCCTCACTGGTCGTCCCTCTCTGTGCGCGATCGTGCCATTGATGCCCACTTTACAGCGTGTCTGTGGTGGAAAGTCAGCCTCTCTCTCTCGCTCTAAGTCCCTTACTCTCCCTCGTCCTGCTCTCCGGTTGCGCTGTGGCAAACTAACAAACAAGAGGAGGTGTTAACTACTTATTTTTTCTTTTTCTTTTTTTTTTTTTTCTTTTTTTCTGGCTCTTTCCCCTCCACCCCACCTCTCCAACAACAAAAAACAACAACAACTCGCCTCCACGTTATCTCCCGGTTGCGGCTGCGTATTCGTCCAGAAAGGGTCGGTGCCGCGCCGATGATACTCCCAACTCCGCAGAAAAGTTTTCGGTTTGTTTAGAGGATAATAAAAAAAAAAAAAAGAAAAAAAACGAAAGAAGGGGGGAAAGAAGAAAACGCCGGAAACCAAGCAGCCGTCTTCAGTAGAAGCGGATTCTCGCCACGGAGAGGTGAGTAACTCCTGTCTGTTGTTTGTTGTTTGGTTTTGAAGCGCAGAACGCGTTCCGCTTTCACTCCTTTCCTTTCCGTCGCGCTCGCCGCGTCTCTCTGATTTCCTTGGAAGCGTTTCGAACTTTCTCCGCGACTGTTGCGCAAAAGAAAAAAAGAAAAATTATTATTATTAAAAAAAAAAAAAAAAAAAAAGAATCACGGCACGGGTTTTGGACACTTTACGCGCGTGCGTTTAAAATCCGTTTATAACCGTCTTCATTTGCGTGCGCGTGCAGGCGCGTGCGTTCAGTGTGCGCCGCGGGGTTCCCGTAGACGAGAAAAGTGGCATCTTGATTTGTTGCGGTGCGTGCGTCGATGCCGTTACGCACACGTTGCTGTCACTAAAGCGCATTAGCTCTCTCCACAGAACGCAGCTGATGCTTTTCTCAACTTTTTTTTTTTTTTTTTTTTTTTTATGAGTACTGAACGCAGATTTGTAGGCGAGGATTCGGCTTTCCGACAATGTTCCCGATCTTTTCGCACTGATGGAACCAGAATAAAAAAAAAAATTGAAAAAAAGAAACTTTCTCCTGGAGTTTTTATCAGCACCCGCCGGCCTTCTGCTCCCAGCTATGTTTAGTTGGAGATCAAGAACACGAACCCAGCAGCTCTCTCTTTATCCTTCTTTTCTTTTTTAGACATACAACCAACAGAATGTTCCAGTTACGTTTACGTTAGGGTATTAAAAGAGGTCATAATATGGAGCGCATGTGGGGTTAATAGCCATATACTAACCAAGTTATAGCTGCGGTTGAATAAAGACCATAATGAGGTACATTTGGATGCGTTGCATAAAGTAAGCCGACGTTTAACTTGCTGCTCTATATCACAGGATTTGCGCTTCAGTCCCACTTGAAAACTGTTCTTTCTTTTTGTTTTGTTTTTCATTCAAATCCTACTTTTTCGTATCATTAAAAACTATTTTAAGAAAACAAAGCAATGAGAGCGAGGGGGGTTGGCGGGATGTGAGATTTTTTTTTTAGCACAAATTGGTGGCAGATACGTGCATTTTACCTCGCAAATGGGTCATTTTTTTTGTGGAAAACCTTGTTAAAGTTAATGTCTCGGGGAGAGAAACAGACGGCTTGCATTGAGGATGCGCGTGCACGTGGGCGCGTGCACGCACCCAAACATACACGCACACACATTCAAAGGGGGAATAGAGGGGGGGCGTAAAAAAAAAAAAGCAGTTGGGAAACACCTGTTAACGGGGGGAGAGAATATAATTTACATCATCGGCCCCCCCACCCTCTCCTAAATAAGCCGAGACCAATGCAGCCTCTGGAAGACCCCTAAGGCGGGATTCCTCCAGCTTCATTCGGGCAGAGAGAGCCCGAATACGGACTGAGAGCTGCTGCTGACTCGGTGTCGCCCATCATTTAAGTCTGAGGTATCTATTAAGGAAAATATGGGAGAATTTAATAGGGTTGTGTTCATCGGTAATTTTAGAGGAACGAGGAAGAGTCTGAAAAATAAAAGTGAAATAAACGGAGTTTGAGTGAACTTTTTTTTTTTTTTTTTTTTTTTTTTTTTTTTTTTAAACGCTTCTCGTGACATTTTAGATCCGAGATGAAATCGTACCAACTTTTCCCTGCCGTTTTCCCCAGATGATTTTGTTCCGGACCGCGAGATTTATGTATTCATTTATTTATTTATTCATTTATTTATTTATTCATTTGTCATTTTTGTGTAACTTGTTGGCAGAACGGAAGCCAACAAGTTACAAGGGGGACGCGCACGCGCCCCCCTTTCAATCAGCAGCGACGGGCCGCGCGGCGCTCGGAAGAGGAGAGAATAATGATACAATTAGAAGGCCGCGCGGAAAGTACGGCGGAGTTATTAGCACCAATTTTCCCGAGTTGGTGCCAACAATAAACTGCGCGTAAGACGAAAAAGGAAAAAAAAAAAAAAAAAGCTACAGGCACTTCATGGAGCAAAGGTGCGCCCGGGGCGGGTCACCGATGATTGAGTTACGGCTCCTCCAAAAACAGGAACTCGGAGACTCCGTTCCGGGTCCGGGTCCGGAGCTCTAACCACATTCCTCCACGACGAACTCGTTCTGATTGATTTTTTATCGATCAGATCAATCAGCTCTAGCTTTAAACGACCAGCAAAAGCTTCTTTCTTTTCTTTTTTTTTTTTTTGCAATTTACCTGCTGAACATATTAGATTAATTGTCCTTAAAGTGCAAAACGAGACGGTGTCGCAGGAAGCAGTTACCGCCGTGCCGATAAATCATGAGTTATAACAGAGTGACACGCCTGACAGTCATTCACTCAATCTGGAGTTATGTTCTAATTAGTCGATATTAATAAGAATATATTGCAAGAAATAAATTCACGAAACAGCTGCGAGTCGTGTTTTCCGCTCTTGAAACACGGACCTACATATTGTTTCTATGAAACAAATTTATATTAAAAAAAAAATCATTTTTTTAAAATAAAGATTTTTTTAAAGCCTTAATTATGTAGACATATATATTATATATTGTATATGTATTATTTATTGATCGTTTAGGTTGCTAAACAGTTATTTTCTGTCAATTCATTAAGGTTTTTTTTCAACATTAAAGTCTTGTCTAATAATAACAATCATTTAAAAAATTAAAAATAATAATAAAATATTGAAGGACTCTTATTTTAGATGCTCTCTTCTGTTTATTATTTTACGGAACGTTTAAATTAAATGCCATTTTTTAATTAGGCCTGGATTAATATTTCAAAGTTGTGGTTACTTACTTAAACGCAGTTTTTTTCTTATCTTTTAAAAAGTGTTATTATTATTATTATTATTATTATTATTATTATTTCAGGTCGCAGCTCGCTTATTTATTGCGTGAGTGGAACTGTTTTGAAGACGCAATGTTTCCCACCTCGTTTCTAATGAAATCAATACATCCGATCGTATTTTGCAACTTTCGGCGTTATTACTTAGAACCTTAGCCAGTTGTTAGATTTAAAAAAAAAGATACTATTTAGTTTTTTAATGTTACTATTTATTTATTTATTGTTTTTTTTTATTATTATTATTGCGACAGAATTTAACGTGTGCTTTTAAAATCCGGTGCTCATGTGTCGCTTTTAATTTAAAGATTCTTCTTTCTTGTTTTTTTTTAGGCCTGAACTTGTTTTTTTTTTTTGTTTGTTTTTGTTTTTTAACCATATTTCTCGTCCCAAAAGTATAATCTATAAGCGCGAGGAAAGAAAAAACAGAGAGAGAGAGAGGAACGAAAGTGTCGATGTTCGAGGAAAAGTAGAGCAGGAGAGGATTTATCTGTCAGCGTTTTGCTCCTCCAGCAGCAGCAGCAGCAGCAGCAGCCTCTCCCTCCCCCGCTCTCACCCCGCAGTCAGCTGTTATTGCTCCCCATTGATCTCCTCTCCTCAGCCCGCTCTCTCCCTCTTCGCCGCCGCGACGAGCGAACTAAAATAAATGTCCATTTCACGCCGCTCTGCCGCAGGATCGACGTGCGCCAAGGAGGGGAAGCTTCTTTAAATTTGGGTGCCAAGAAAAAAACAACAAAAAGAAACAAAAACTAATCTCTCTCTCCGCGTCTCTAATTGCCAGGTGAATAAGTTGGCTTTCACTTCCACGGCAACATCCACCGCAGTGAGGGGGAAAAAAAAAAAAAAAAAAAAAATCCGGACACGCGAGTTTGTTTGAAATGATCTCAGTGCCACACCTGAACCGCCTCTGTTTATTTCTCCAGTTTATAATTAATAATGATTTTTTCTTTGTTGTTTTTTTTTTAATGACGAGTTCGTTTTCTAACCCGATGCCAGTGGCGGTGTTTAAAAGCCGCAAAACCTCCTAGGGATTCATCAAATAATAACAACTAGCTCATGCACAAAGTGTGTTTTTTGATCTTTTATGTGGAAATATTAATGCGTCATGACGCACGGATTAACCCCCCCCCCCCCCCCGCCCCCCCCTCTATGTCCCATAAGATGACACTGATAGTAAATTACCCACGAGCCGCTCAGTCGCGACTGCTTTGATGACCCCCTTCAGTCTATTAAGTCCTATCAATATGTACTAAATCCTAATTCTTCATTAAAAGCACAACCAACTCCTTCTCTGCTTCTCGAGACCACACACCGTCCTCCCCTCCCTCCCCCTTCACTTTTGCGTTATTTTGTTGTGCTAATAAGAGCCCTTGTTCGGCACGCGGTGCGGTAATTGAAACGAACGCGTCGCCGGTAAATAACACGTGTTTTGACACCAGCAGAGAGGAAAAGGGGGGGAGAAGAAGAAGAAGAAAAAAAAAACAAAAAAAAGAAGAAAAGTGCGCCGGACGCGTTTTGCATCTCCAAAAACTTTGCCATCATTGTTATCTCGTTAACGCCATAATGATCATGATTAGATGCGCGGCCGGAGGCAAAATCACTGTAGCGCTGTCGGTCTTATCAAATACAAGAAAGGCGTGATTCCTTTATTGTTGTTATTATTATTATTATTATTGAGGCATTGAAAATTGCAGCCTGTCCGCTGCTCAGATTGTGTTGTAAGAACTTTTTTTTTTAATGGATCCGTCTAATGTTCCGTGTTTGAACTTTTATTTTTGGAAAGCTTGGATTTGACATTTTTTCATTGACATTATTATGCCTCAGCTTTTTATTTATTTTTTCAGATAGAATTTTGGTCCGGTGTGACTAAGTGAGATTCGTATTTCTGCTGCTGCAGACCGTGGCGCCTCTGAGGGAGGCTGGGGATTGGCCATCTCTTTAATTTACTGGCCACCCACCCCACTGCCTCCTCAGGCCGAAAGTCTTACACGGATAATGGTGTTTATTAATTTCAGTTTAGCATTTGGCAACAGGGCGACCACTGGGGGTGGACATGATCACGGGGTGGAAGGGAAGGTGGTGCAAAGGCCACCCCTTTTAAATTGACTGATCGTTTCTATATGCAGATTTTTTTTTCTATTAATGCAAGCATGTTGGAGAGGAGGAGGAAAAAAATAAACTTGAATCAGTTGTTAGTTTTTTTTTTTTAATGTTTTGAAATCTTGACCGGCCTCGCTTTTAAAAATCATGCCTGAATGACATAGTGATGGCCATTAAAGGCTCCGGCTTGCTGAATTTGAGAACTTAAAACGCTCTTCAGAAAACTCTGAGCAGGGGTTTGACCTGAATGTCAAGTTTTGCCTCAGCGACATGCCTATGTGAAAATCCTGAAATTCTGTCGTTGCGTTTGTGTTCAACCGAGAGCCAGATTTGGGAGGATGTGGGCCTGCGGGGCTGGAGCCACTTTTGGTGCCTTATCAACACGACTTTCTTGCACTCGTGCAAATTAGAAACCATTCGTAATTAGGCACGAATCAATTTGAACTATATTTGTGCTTTCCCATGTCAAAGTAGACTTGTTTTTTTTTTCCGAAAGAATCTTTACATTAGCTTTTTTCTAAATACCCCAAACTTGGGGTATTTGGAATTTAAGAAGATTCCAAATACACTGGATTCACTGGTGTGCTTACGGTGAATCACCAAAAACCAAAGGGAAGGACTTAAAGCTTGTTGCCATGACATCCGACATCACTGACCTGGTCCTCATCGAATAGTTTTACTTTTTTGTCATTCATGACAATCCAACAGAAATCAAGCCCCACAGAAATTATGCTTGGAAAACATCCAGTCATGAATGTTTGGGGCCCATTGATTATCACCCCATTAAGCCACTGCTGAGATCTGGCTGTGACGTACCACCAAATACCGGCTTCCATCTCCTGATTACCTGTTCAAAGATTCGCAGCGTCTTTCTGTTGTTGTTTTTTTTTTTTTGGTTGCTATTTGCCGATTTGTTTGTGTCCCCCAAGGCGTGCCGCTGTTTAATATCTGTCACTTATACCTTGTTTTTGCCCCTTCATTCCCCTCTGGAGCCTTCATAAATCAGTCCCAACGTCATTTCCTTGCCATATCTTCGAAAAAATACATCTGTCTCCATTGCTAATGGCATCATCCGACAAAATTCCCTTCTGTAGAGCCGAGTTTTCTCCCTCTCCCCCTGCAAATATGCATACAGACACACTTATTTCTGTTATTGATGACAGGAAAGTGGAGTAGCTCCCATCCAGTCGTTTTCTATTGGAAGGAAATCACTCCATAGAGGAGGATGCTGTGCTGTGCTTAATGGTTTGATTGCATTGGAGAAGGCAGCCCTCTCGTAATGCCGTTACAGAGGGAAATATCACTTGGAGACGCTATTGGCAACAAGAGAAAGTCAAAGAATTAGCCTAATGGGGGGAGTTGTGTCGGATGTCAGATACTTTCTATTCCCTATATTGCTCCGTGTCTCCGTCTCCGGTGCCTCTCACCATCCTTCCAGGGCCCAAACCGGCCCCTCCTTCCTCGCATAACGTCTCTCTCAGGTTTCTTCCCCCATTTGTCAGCTGCATTGCTTGACCGGATCACAAGCTCCCTGCTTGGAAAATAAGCTAATATGTGCCCACCCCACTCCCCATCACCAACCCACCCACCCACCCATCCTTCTACACACCTCCCCAGAAGACACTGTTGGTGCATTTGCTCTCATCGATTGCACACAGGCGCTATCTGCCTGGTTATAATCGTTCTCTGTGCGGCCTGTAAGTCATGCGGGCAGGAAGCGAGGCTGATATGGAAGGGGAGTGTGGGTGTGTGTGGGGTGAGGGGAGTGGGGCAGGCTGATGAGCGTGTAAATGGACACGCGTACCTGCAGGAACACATCCCGTCGCGCGTCTGCCTGTACGCGCGCACTCCGGCTGACGCTCACGATACACCCTCGCAAAATCGGGCCCCCCCAAAAAATTCCAAGTCGGCATCCAAGTCCTTTGATCGATATCATCCCTTTGTTTCGCTTTTATTTCCACCTTCATGTCCTGGTAATCGCTTTCTGATTTTCAAAACGGCTTCTACAGATGTTGTTGTTGGGCCATCTCTGAAGGCCACCAACATTGAATGGCAAGCCAGACCCACTGCTGCCTTTCCTGCCAGGACGGGACACCCACACCAAAAAGCACAATAAGTTTTCCTCTGTTTTAAATCGCCGTCATAAACTATACAAAAGAGGATTACCACAGCAGAAATCAGTGAGTGAAAACAGTTTTTTTTTTTGCTTTTTTTTTTAACTTGGCAGCAGTTTTTTCTTGTTAAACTTCATCTAATTGACTTGCATGCAGCTTGCTGTAATGACTGGCCGGCCTGCCGCCTGCCTGCCAGCCGGCTAGATTAGAGACTGCTGTTGTACAACCCAGCACAGTAATAAAGACTCATGCAAGGGCAGATGCTACCACACACACACATGCACGCGCACACACCCCCAGTCACACTCTGACAAAGAAGATCAAAATCTTTATCTGCTGGTATGTATGAGGCAATATTAATCGATTTAAATTAGATTTTAGATGGGGTTAGAATTCTACAAACCTGCCCATGTTCCATGAAGATTGAGAAAGTCTGCAATTCTCTACGTAGCATGCTAAACACATAAGCTGAAACGTGCTGCAGAGAGCCGGGCCAAAGGATAAGCGGTACATCCAGTTGCCTAGGGGGCCCCCTGCTGGTCTGGGGTGAGTGGGATGGGGAGCTCGTGAGAGCTCAGGGTAAGACGTGTGTGTCGCAAACAGAAAAGGCGAAAATGTTAGTGGTTGAAATGACACAGACCATGCAACAAACTCATTAGTGGTGGGAACGCGTCTCGTCCCATCCCATGCCGAGACATAACGAGGGATCCGGATACAAAAAAATTCTGTATATGTATTTATGTTTTTATATTAAACCCACCATGGAATTAGTCGATAACAATAATAATAGACAGGTGAACCCTGGACCCTGGCACTGATCACACTCTGTAAGTTGTTGGAAATTTACCAACAGATTTTAAAAACACAAAAAAACACTTTTTAAAAAAAAAAATCCAGAGTTTTCCCAAAACATTACCAAAGTAAATTCTTGTTCTGATGAAACCAGCGCCATGTGTCGTCTCACACACCTCCTGCTTAGTGGTGGATAACGAGCTAACTGGAAATGGGGCCCCGAGTCTTAATCTGCCTTGGGCCCTGTTTAACTTCAGGTCAGCTCTAATGTTGCACTTCACAGGAGACAAATAAAAAAGAAAAAGGGAAAAAAAAGCTACTTAATATCGGTGCCTGGGAGCCAACTGAAAGCATAACAAAAGGAATAGATCTGGTTTACCAGTGGGCCAGAAATACACTTTGAAGGTAGGCATTTATGAGCAATGGAACAGCTAAGCCCTGTCTGGAACCAGGAATTAGCTGGCCCCGCTAAAGCGAGCCTTCCTAGTCCTACTAAAAAAAATAAATAAATAAATAAAGTGCAAAAATCCCCATCACACGTCGGTTTTGTTTTGTGTTTTTTCTCTCAAAGCGATTTCTCCTCTGCTGGCCTCGACTTTGTCTCTGAAGTCAAAGCAAAACTTAAGCAGTGAATCTTTTTTTTTTTTTTTGTTCTTTGCGGAAGCATTCGATAAAATCCATCAATAAAAAAAAAAAGGCGGCCTGCTTAAATAAAACATCCCCACCAAACGTGTTCCAGTGAACTGAATCCAAGCTTATCCGATCATTATTGATTTTTATTTTTTTATTTTTTTGCTCCAGAATATTCCCCGAGCGTCATCGTCCGCCTCGCTGTGTTGTGTTTGTTTGCCTCTTATCAAATCTTCCGGCGATATTTGTCTCGGTTGTTGTGGCGCAGCAGCTGTCGACGACTAACACGCTTACGGATTTCATATCGGAGAGGGACGAGAGGGGAGAAAACGCAGAGAAAGGAAACGCGAGATTAGATATTTGAAAGGCATTCCGAGACGATATTGTGTTTTTTTTTTCTCTTCCTTCTAATAGCTGAAAGTTAAGACAAGGACATGCGAAAGGAAAAGGAAGAGAACGGAGAGACAAATGGCTGTGATTCTTATTCACAAGGACATTTGAGCTTCGCCTCATGGCCAGACATGAATGAGTAGATTTCAATAGTATCGACTGTTGCTTCGGACATCAGCAAACACACACGCTCTCTCTCGCTCTCTCTCTCTCTCGCACAGGCACAAACATCGCAAACCGTCTGGAATACAGAACGGACCTGTCTGCAGGTCAGGACGTTTCCATTTTGCTAAAAAAAAAAAAAAAAAAAAGGAGAAAAACAAAAAATAAAGGCCCCAGACGCAAAAACACGCAGGCAGTTTACTTTGACCATCCCCTTGCTTGTGCTTGCGTCATGACGGCAAAACGTTTTGAATCTTTCAGGGGTTTTAAATAGGAGTGGCGTCTTTGTCTTTAGGGTATGAAAGCGTGTTTTCAGTCCTGGTCTACAGATTATCGTTTACAGAGCAAAGATCTAGCAGAAATCAAAACGCTATTCATAAAAAATCTTTAAATGAAGTAAACACCAGGATTCTATTCTCATCAAACCAACTTTAGCAGAACGGGCTCCTTGGTGATTTTATCAACTTTTCGCATCTGTGTGCAGGAAATTTGACCAATTTTCTTTCTCAAGTTGCTTCAGTTTGCCAGCTCTTCTGCTGTTCAGTGGGTGAAGCTGAGGTTTGGTCCTTTTGTATGGCGCTGCAGAGAGAGACGGCTGCATTCTTAATAGCTACAAGGTGCTAACATGATATGTCTTCAAAACCAGACCAAATCCTCACAAACACCAGATCCTTAGCAAACTGTATGTTGTGCTTAATTGCCATCTTCCTCTGCTTTGGTCTCATCCTGTCCAAGCAACGTTGTTCCAGTAGCTGTGGGGTCCATCCATACAACTTCACCCATATTCTATTCTTTATATAGAGAATACACTTTTCCCTTGCTTGGTCTTTTTTGTAAAATGTGCTGTCATGAACCTTATGTTTCAACGGGCAAACTTTAGAGGCCTGTAGAGTCTCGATGTAGCTTGGTTTCTTTCTTTGCAGTTTCTTTATCTCATGTTGAGGTGAATTTGCCGAGACTTCCAGTCCTCTGAAGACCGCCAAGGGCTCTAAAATGTTTCCACTTCCCGCTAATCATTCACGCAGATAGAGTGATAGACTTGAGCTCGTTTTGAAATCGCCTTCCTGTATCGAACAATTGCCTCGCTCAGCTTACCGTTGACGTTGAAAAGGAGTTTACTTTTAAAAAATAAGCCAAACATTTTGGTCGGGCTTAAAGACAAACCAGCAAGGAGCACAATTACTTTAGTTTGCTTCGTATTAAGAACAGTTGGTTTTGGTTGCTTTTGTTTTTATGATTTCTACATTTGAGGCCTGATCTTTGTGACAATGTTTTTAGCTCTAAAACTCTCATATTTCTTTTTTTTTGTTTGTTTGTGGGTGTTTGTGTCTTCACCAGGCAGTTAAGAGGACTGACATAGCTTGGCCCGTCTTGTAATAAAATGCAAGAGTGGCACTTTCACGCTTGTCAACATTTTCTAAATATACCCGGAGAGCTGGAATCGTGAACACTCTTAACTCACACTCACATTTAGGTTGGCCCACGTATTTTTTTATTTATTTTTAAGACTGCCTGCTTTTCTCTCCATCTCCATGAAAAGAAAAGAAAAACCCTCAGCTCTTCGGCTGCTTTACTTTCCCACACACACACACACACACACGCACACTCACACACACACACACACACACACACACACACACACACACACACACACACACACACACACACACACACACACACACACACACACACACACACACACCCAGCAGTCAAAGCTGACAAGACGTTTTTATGGCAAAAAAAATTGGATGCTCTCTCCTCGTTCCTCTCCAAAACTCAGCAGACACTCTGGAAAACTTGACATGACATGTTTCGTCTTGGTGTTGCCATAAAATGCATCAGTTAGAGTAGACACTCAAAGCAGTGCTGCTAAGAAAAAAGAAAAAAAGAAAAGAAAGCTACTTCGACAACAGTCGACAGAAAGGATATTTTTATCTACACTCAGAAGAGTTTGACGAAAAGGAAGAGTGTTGCATTATCTGAGAGATGAATGAAAGTACATTTTATTCTGTTTGCCTTGAAGTGTTGAATCCTCAGTGCCCTTTAAATTTCACACCTGTTTTGTCTTACAATCAAAAAACATTCTATGATTTAAAAAACAAAACAGCAAAAAACCCCACATTTTTTCACAGAACCCTCGTCCTTCCGGTAACTCGTATTTGAAGGCCGAAGCTCTCCCCCCGGCGTCGACGCTAAAGCACATTGTTTTTGACACTGCAATTTCGTCGGACTTGCGCCACGTTGTCACTTAAAGTGCAAATTTGACGTGAAAAAGCCCCTCTCTCTTGCTTCTCTGTGTTTAATATCGCGCTGACAACTGTATCATTCCTGCACACTGTAATCAAATAATGACACCGTGGTAAATGTTCCCTCGTGACATTTCCTATTACGAAACGCGCGCGCGGCCCGGTGTCACACAATGCGTGGGCGGTCTCGCGCGGTGGTAAATGGGATTGTAAGTGGCATCCGGCCGACGCTCGGCGTGTTTGCATGGTAAGTAATTGCACTCGTATATTGATGATATGCATAGGTGTACGTCGCCTGGAATTATGATTGTTGTCCTGGAAATAAGGTTGGGGGGGGGAAGGAAACACGCATCACTCTCCATTAACATCTGTTTGACACTTCTATTAGGGAGATATTACATGTGTGGCCGATTGCACTTTAAATTACACATAAGGGAATGTTTGACACCTACTCTACTGATAGGAAAATAATAATCAACGGTGTTATAGTTTAAAAGTTTTAGGGCATACATGGCTAAATTAATGCGTGTAATATGTACCGTATGTGTGTTTTAACATTTCTCACATTATAACTCCCATTTTACCAAAAAATGCTACATTGTGAGAAACCTCTGCTTCTTATAGGTCCCAACGCATGGGGCTCATCAGAAGAAGTGCTGTTTTTGGGGTTAGATGTAAGGTTGGGTCGGGGTCATGGTTAGTGTATCACCAAGACACAGGGCAGCCATTTTGGATCATAGAGACAATATTTGTAACCTTTAGCTCTGATCACATTACTGTTTCCTCCACTTTATTGCCTTAAAGATACATTTCTGACTCATGACTTTTCTATGCAACCTGTTACGGTAACAATGCATTGCAGAGCAATATGTCATCAAGGTTTCCCCCAGAAAACTTGCCAAGCCCGGCGGTTGGGCGCTAGGGCAGTCATTCATCCAACAGCTTGTCGTGTTTTTTGAGCTACAAAATGTTTAAAGTTGACAGGAAATTTGAAAATATCACTTGATAATTGTGTGTTGTTGAAATATTTGAAGATTAACACCTGAACACTGACTATAAAGTCTTTTAAAAAATGCTAACATTTTAGAAAGACTTAAATAAATAAGCAATGCTTAGCCTGGTGGGGGCACAGACCACGCCTGGTGGCCCGCCAGGCTTAAAATACACTGGGCTAAATTGTAGAGTTTTTAATTATTGTCTAATCAAGATGAAGTCTACCCTACAAATCAAACAAACTAAAAAAAAAAGATTCCATGAATTTGCAGCTGATGGCGCTTCCTTTGACTTTGTCAATCAACTTGTTTTTATTTGCATGCTGAGAATCCACTGAAAGTCGCCCAAGTGTGTTTGCAAACGCCAGCTGGTTACCTCGGTACTTAGTTCTTTGTGTCATCAGCACAAATATAAATAAAGCAGACTTTACACTTGTATCTTCATTTGCACTTTCTAAAACACTCTGGACATCCTGAAATCCTGATGTGGAAATCCATTTCTCTTTCCCTATCTGTGTTTTTATTGTCACTGTACATTGATTGGTGGGAAGAAAAACAAAACATCACGAGACTGCCTTTAACTCCATCTTTTATTCTTCTCTTGTTTCCTCACTTCGTCTCCGTCTTCTCCCCTCTCCCATCCTTTAGTTAGATTCCACCTCCCCTTCCTCTCCTTGCGCGTTGCGGCCTGTGAGGAAACATCCGTTCTCCTCTTATTGGATTGGCTCCTTCACTTAGTGGCCCCTTGAATCGCCAACCCCTTGGCTTGTTGGGGGTAATGATGATAAAATTGGAATATCTCTGTGCTCATCAGCGTGTTGCCCCCCCATGTATATTAACACCTCAGATAGCCTCCTTTTCTAAAGGTTGTTCAAGGGAACGCATGTACCGACACGCGGAGGGAACAGAGCGAAGAGCCAGTTGAGAAACGGTAAAAGAGAGCAAATAAACTGGACAGGAAAGTAACAGAAGAGTGGTTCAAAGAAAGAAATTTTACTAGGATTAAAGTTGCAAGGTGCTACTTTCGGCGTGACCAACAACAGAGAGGAAAATAACAAGTGCATTGATGTTGCTGGTGAATTAGGATGAGAGATGTGTAATGTGACTCCGTGGCATCGTTCCAGACCAGAGGTGTGTTATCGTAAGCTGTTCTCACTCCACACGCGTCCACTGTACACTTGTGGTAATGTAAAACATCTCACCATCTCCTCCTCTCTTCCCCGGAGCACAGATTCCCACCACGACCCCAGCGCCCCCCCCCCCCCCCCTTCTCTGCTGCAGCATTGTTTTCCATGTGGGTGTGTGTATTTGTGTGGGAGGTACAGGAGAATGCCAAGTCCCAGATCAGATTTGAAAATTGATTTGAAAATTGACTGTTTTGGACAGCTGGTAGCTATAAAAGACGTTTCTTCTTCTTCTTTCATTTCCCAGGGAGTTCTTCCTTTGATGCTGGATGGTAGTCGGCGAAGCTTTGAAGCTCAACCAGAGCAGCTCACTGCACCACTCGATGCTGTGTGAGGTAAAGTTTGCTGTGTGTTTAGACAAGCATACATTACCAGGGTTATGACAGCTACATCTATGACATGAGACAAAGATTAAATTTGATGAAAACAAAGACTCTGTCTTGTCCAGTTCGACTTGTTGATATATTTTTCTACTTTTAGGTGGCCATGAAGCCAAAATAGCATTGAAATTGTAAAATAGAAATGAGCCAACGTATTGTACACTCAATAATAAACTGTGAAATGTGGCATTTTGTTGAATAGAAGCTATGAAGCAGATTTAGTCTTTTAGCTGCCATTGGTCAGGAATATCCTCACATTGTTGATGTACTGTTTTTGTCTCGCCTATTACTTTCACTGTTTATTTTTCTTAAATATAACTGCAATGATGCCAGGCAAGTGGCTTGAATTGCTAACACTGTCACATCGACCTGGCAACAACTCAATAACTACTTCTTCCTTTTATACTTCGGATATACTTCTTTCTTCCACTACTAAACTTAAACTTATTCTAATCAGAACCTTTGATGCTTTAAAAAAAGACTGCATTGCTGAAGTTCAGTAGTAAATTCTTTCTTAGCACATAATGTATCCAAGATGCATCAATGCACAAAACTACAAGTTCCTTTTAGTTTGTCCAATGAACACAACAAGGCGGCTGAAGAACGGCTTCCTGTTTTACGTCAAAATAAGAGTCTCAAATATTGAGTCTACAAGTTGTCAAGCTTAAGTAAATGATCTCCATGTTAGGGGCTCATAATAATAATAATAATAATAATAATAATAGTAATAATAATAGTAATAATGACTTACTTGATTCACAGATGATGCAACATGCTGACAGCAGGTTCACATTGTTTTGTGCAACAAATCTGACTTTAAAAAAAAGTTATTTTTAATTTTTTTTAATTTTTGACCTTTGTAATAAAATCTATTTTAGGCATTGCTTGTAACAGTTTAACTAATACATTTGTGACCTGTCATTTAAGCAGACTTAAGAAAATCACCTGCATTTTACGCCAAAAAAAAAAAAAAGTATCTCCTCACACATGTATGACAGAGATATCTTTACCCATTTTAAATGTAACATATTGGACTTTTAACAAGCCAGTCACCTTTAAATTGCCCTATGAAGATAAACATCTCTAAGATGCTATTTTGCATTTCATCGGCTTCCTCTCTGCGTTCCTCCAACCGACCGTACCCTCCGACAATCTAATCCCCGGGAGAGAAAATTCTGGTCTCTTGCTTCGGATGCTTTAGGCGGGAGGGTTAGGGGGGGTCGTGAGGTCAAGTACGGCTAATTTATTCACTCAGTCAGATTTCCTCTGACTGGTGGACGGCAGATGGAGAGGCCGATATGATATCGCCCATCTGAGTCACCCGGGGGAGAAAGACGAGGCTGAGGTGGAGACATCAGGGACAGATGTAGGGATGAGAGGAGAAGAGATTGACAGGAAAGATGCAAAAAGAAAGGGGGCACAGATAGCAAAAATTGGGGGAATTAATAGTGGTTAGATGGAGAGATAGGACGACACAGCCCGCAAGAGTGAGGGGCTACGTTCGCCCCACTGAGTCAGCTGTTGAGCTGAACATTGAGTCACACAGGCTCTTATCAGATGTGTGTGTGTGTGTGTGTCCCCTTATCTTAAGACAAGTGGTTCTGGTCCAATAACATCCTGGGAGATGGTTGGTATAAGCTGCTTAAACCCAAGATCTGACATGGAGGAATGAGGGAGAATAGATAGTGGTGGAAAGATGAGAAGAGGTGATGAGGATGGAAGGAAAATGAAGAGGAGGAGGAGACGGTCGGATAAGGAGGGCTGTGAGGACAAGATGAAAACGACTTGAAAGAGATGAGATGTGGAGAAAAAAAACGTAGAGAGAGAGGTGATGTGAGAAGGGTTTGGAAAAGTTTTTTTTTGTAAAAGAAGAAAGTGAAAGTGGGGTTTTGAAATGTTTGTACGCCATCTTTTTCAAAAAGGAAGGATTTGTGCAATCGGATCAACGGTGTCAACTTGAGGACAACGGGTGGTCCTTTTATTTTCTCTGCTTACAGACATCAGTCTGTCTGCTGAAAATGCTTAATGCCTCTTTGAGGAATAGCATTAGGACAAGAGTGTGTCTGGGTTCTTGTTATTTGGAATACATATCGAAAAGCAAAGGACTTTAGGTAGTTGGGTACCCATTTTTTGCATCTAAACTTGTGAAGGTGCAAAAGCATTTTGATTTCTTTCTAATTTGACCAAATTGTGTTTTTCTTAATCTTCTCAGATGCTGACTGCCAGAAGATGAGGAACCAGCTTTGACAATCCACAGATATCCTCCCTTTTTGGACCATTTGACTTCAACATCACATCCAGCATCTGCAAGCGAGGGAAGATTTTACCTGCTCTTGCTCCGGAAGACAACCTCCAAAACTGACTGGTCCAGTGGCAGTGGCTTTTACCTGAATGATCTGAGCCAAATCATCCCCTTGTGAATTTGGTTGCCGAAACAGTAGATGATTTGAGTTTCTTGAGAGACTTTCTCCAAAGACAAAATCATTTCAGTAAACATCCTAGTCTCCTGATTCCTATCAGACTCATTGCAAGGGCTACTGAGTATTGTCTTTAGCTTCCCTAAGGAGGAATATTTTCCTCCTCCTCCTAAAATCCTTACAACGTCCTTCAACCGCCCAGACATGGACCTCCACCGGGCAGCCTTCAAGATGGAGAGCTCCTCCTATCTGCCAAACCCTCTTGCTTCTCCAGCCCTCATGGTGTTGGCCTCTACTGCTGAAGCTTCCCGTGATGCTTCGATTCCGTGCCAGCAGCCTCGCCCCTTTGGCGTCCCGGTCTCTGTTGAAAAGGATGTCCATTTGCCATTCAACAATGGTTCGTACACCTTTGCATCAATGTATCACCGTCAAGGCGCGGTCCCTCCAGGATTTCCCAACAGGGACTTTCCTCCGTCCCTCCTCCACCTTCATCATCAGTTCGCCCCGCCCAACCTGGACTGCTCGCCCATCAGCATGCTGAACCACAGCGGTGTGGGCGCCTTCAGGCCTTTTGCCTCACCTCCGGAAGATCGGGATGGGGCACCGGGCGGTTATCAATCTGCGTTCACCCCGGCAAAGCGCCTCAAGGGCTGCCTGGATGCGGAAGCTTCACCCCACCTGCGTTACTCTGATGCCGAGGGGAAAGAGTATGACTTTGGCGGCACCCAGATCCCTCAGGGAGGCTCGCCCAGTAGCGCCTTGAAAGCAGTTGAGGACAGCGGGAAAAAGATCTTCGCCGTGTCCGGCCTCCTGTCAGACCGAGAGACTTCCTCCAGCCCAGAGGACCGCATTGAACGCTGTGAGTACTGAGTTATGTTTCCCATAACCCTGTATTGAGTGTGATTGCACTTTCTGCATAGCTTACAAAGAAAATGGTTTTCTTTGGTAAATGCTAGCATTACCACTTCTTAAACCAGCTGTCCTTCAAACTCCCAACATGCATGGACATCGTTTTATGGTCATTTATGGGAATCTGATCATTGTGTGTCCTTTAGCTCTGTTTATTTATTTTCTTTGTTTAGCCTTAAAAATGCATTGAAAATGTCACTTTTCAACCCAAACGTCCCTCCATAAAGACCTTGGAAGACAGGTTTGGTTAGCCCATTTGACCAATCCCCCAATCACCCGTTAACCACATTTACACATCAGTAGGCATCTTTATGTGGTCCTAGTTTCAATATCTCATTTATCAACCACAATTTCAGATAACGGCATAGTTTATGTCTATTCACAAAAAATTTGATTTGGGGAATTTGGAGCAGTGTATCGAGTCGTGTTTTCTACCAGTTTTGTCAATCACACAATTGAAGGATTTTATATGTCATATTTCTAATGATATTTTCCTCAATCATTTGACGGATTTAGAGATTTGGTCAGCCTAAGATAAAGACAGACACTTTCCTGCATTGCTTTCTCATAAGAACAACTTTAACAATGTAAAGAGAAAAACAAAGTTGCTACATTTTGTGAGGAAACTCACAGAGTTGTCTTACACCAATGAACAATTCCATTTATGTTCTCTTGTCATCATCTCTCCTGGCTCTTGGTATCCTTTCACAAGTCCACAAGCTTCACTGGTCTCATTAGCATTTACCAGTGGAACGATGCCATTTGGCCCTCACGCACTGGGAATCTGATCACTGTGTGTGCGCATATCTGTGTGTGTGTGTGTGTGTGTGTGTGTGTGTGTGTGTGTGTGACGGGTTCAGAGACTGGCCGTGCTCTTTGCCATCAGCATTCATCATCGCTTTGCACTGGCAGCCACATTGCCAAAAGATTTACCCACACACCCTTACACTTGGCAGGCTGCGTTTGCGTTTGTGTGTGGGCGTGTGTGGTCGCGGGGTTGTCAAAGCTCCAAGCACAAACACACAAACACTCTAGCAGAGACACAAACAGCTTTTTAGCATGACCGGCGACATCTCCTACACATGTCAACAAGCTGCGTCGGATCCTGGTGGCAAATTGGGAGATGTGCAGACGGAGATCCGGGCTCGCGCCGTCTAATTAGGGCAGTCCGTATTTTTCTGCATTCCAGATTAAAAGCTGTAACAGACTTTCCGCCTGTTTTCTCATCAATACATCAATCTTCCATCTTCTCACTCTCTCTCTCTCTCTCACGTCTTTGGATTTGTGAGTGGGTGATTCGTCCATGATGGAACAGATGAGAGACAGAGACGACGACCTGAGACTGATCCGATTAAAAAAAAGAAAAAGACCATCGCAGGAGAGACGGATGAGGGTGAGAAAGAGGAATGAAGGAAGAAAAGTTGAGGCGGGAAATGAAAGAAAACGAGACCCAGCGGCTGGCGGCGGTGGGAGGGTGGCTAAAGATTACGTACATGGGTGTGATTTAAAGAGACAAGATCAAGCACCAGGGACAGAGTCAAGTCAAGTGGAATGTCTTTAGATATTTTTCGAATCTGTACCTAGCCAGGTTAACAGTTAGCAAAAGCAGCTTCCACCTCAGCCATAGGCTTTAAAGACATTTCAGGGTGTGGAGGAGCTGCTTACAGCACAGCGTTATGGGTTCTCCTTCACTGAGCTTGGCTATCCAGAGGAGCCGTAACGAACAAACAACTCTTTGGGACATTCCCATGAGGGTAATGCTTTTGCTGTTTCACACACACACGCCCCCCCACACACACACACACACGCCTGCATGCACACCCCTACACACTCACGTAGCTAGCTGGCAGCTTCGCACAGTAACCTATTTTGGACTGCCATACTGATTAGGAGCTTTATTATGCTTGGGATCATAAAGTATCATTACTGACTGTGGTCACAGAGCAGTAACGTCTTTTGAGTCTTTATATAGAAGGTACACAAGCAGTTTAAAATATCATGTCAATGTTTGCACCATTTCACTACTTTGGGGGTTATTAGCATTTTTCTTTTCTTCTCAACTTCACAAAACACGTTTTATTGAGAGATCTCACGGACACGTTGTAGTGCGGCAAAGACGTCGAAGATAACAGGGAACGTATTGTCCCGGTGTGCTGAGGTATCTCGAGGTAACTTTTCAGCGCTGATATAATTTGTAATCTTTGGATTTAATTTACAATTGCTAATAAAGTGCAGATATCTCTCGTCCACGTGAAAATTAATTACATGTGGCTTTATGGACGCCATAAACCAACGGGAAGCAAAAATAGTTCCAGGCTTCGCTGTTGATTACGTCAGATTTGTTTGAGTGTTTGAGCAGCACATGGACAGTAGCAACTACGTACCGTGCTCTACGTATGGACATGTTAAAAAGTTTGTACTCATTGAACATTTAAATATTTTGTCATGTCGCAACCACAAACTTTATCAAGTACTTTATTGGGTTGTAATATGCTAGACCAACAGCAAATGGTGCATAATAGGGAAATGGAGGACAAGGGTTGTTTTCGTTTCTTTCTACAAATGAAAATCTAAAAAGCAGTCCCTGTGTTTGCATTGTGCAGCCAATGCTAAGCATGAATATCTTCAGTAGCTGCAGGTTTTTCTGGATATGTTTTCTGTTATTTTTGCACATATTCAGACTAAGACTTTTGCTCATTCTAATAGTTCAAGGTCAGTCTGACTGGATTGAGAGCGTCAGTCAATTTTCAAGTCTCACCAAAGATTTTAATCTGGACTTTGACTGTTCCATTCTAACAAGGGCGTATATTTTGATTTAAACCATCCAGTCGTAGCGTCGCTCAAAGTTTAAGTTCACAATCTTCCTACTGGACGGTGACCGCCATGTTTTACTGGGACGATGAGTAAATTAACCAGCTTACTTCCATAGAGTGGTATGGTATACCTGGACAGGACAAAACCAAATAAGACAAAAAAAATGAAAAGATACATAGATACAACCTTCTTTACAACTTTATCCCTGTGCATAGGGTTTTATTTTGGGGGTATCAGAATAAAGTGGCCTGAATAGAACGGCATACCACACTGAAAAATATATAAATTTCTTTCCGCTTCACCATTTTCCACTGCTTAGTTTCAGTCTATTGAAAGAGAAAAAAAAAACGTTGAAGTTTGTGTTTGAAAGTTGACTAAAGGCATAAGAACCCTTTTGAGAGGCACTTCATACATTATCTCTTTGTTTCCCAAGCTGATTTCTGTCATTTTTAGTATAGAAATTTTAATAGAATAATCTGCAGTGTCATCCTGGCATGTTCTTTTCCACATATAGGGAATTCATAATATATACTGTACATATATATTTATATTTTTAATCATTCATTCCACTTACAATCCGATCACACCTTTTATCCAAGTCCATAAGTGTAAATGCGATCCACGCTCGACTGTCTCTACGCATCAGAACAAAAGCATTAAACGTCTCGAAAATCCCGCAATCCCCGTCTCTTCTGTGAAATTCGGTCGAGTCCGCTGCCACTCCAAGCAACAGTGGCCTTCTCAATGCTAAGCCCCCTAGATCCCGCCACTGCACCGGCAGGCACGTCAGCTGTTAACTAAACCCGCTAACCTGTCAGCCGCTAAACCTGCACATAAAAGCCCCATCATGCCTTAAAGAGGGCCGCGCACGTCGCGCCGTTGCAAAAGCCATTAGCATTTACTGTACACAGATTGTCGAGGTTTTAGCATGAGCACAAACGGATTCAAGAGAAAGCAGAGGAGGAGGGTTTTGAGGTGCAAAAAGAGAGAGACTTAAAGAAGGAGTGGAATTATGGGATATGAGGCTGGAATTAATGGGACTGTTGACAAATTGAACGATCCACCCTTGCGGTGCACTTGTTTGTTTGTTGAGGGGATTTTCTGGTGTTGGATGAGGTGTCAGTGGGTGTGTGTGTGTGAGTGTGTGTGTGTGTGTGTGTGTGTTCTTTGGTATCAGCACGTTCTACCCTGTTTGCTTTCTCCTGCCTCTTTCTTGTCTCCGTGCCTCCTCCTTTCCTCTCTCACTTCCACCATCCGCCTCCTCTCATATGCATGAGTGTCTCCCGGTGCGAGCGCGACAGCTGTAGTCTGTTTGTTGACGTTCTCTTGGCTCTGCACTTTTACAAGGCTTTGAGAATTACACTGAACCTGACCCTCAATGCTAAATTAAGCCTACTTTCTTTTTTCCCAGCCCCTCCCCTTTTCCTTTGTTGATTGTCTGTATTTTTTCTCAGGCCCTCGCGACATTATTTTTGATCTTCTTTTAAACCGATATTCTTTCCTCTGTTTTGAGAACAGACTATTCAAACCTCTGGGCTTTTAAACATAAAATTTCCAACCAGTCGATTGTAAAATGGCAACTTTAAGAACACGATAAGCAATAAAGAAATCAAAAGAAGAACAACCTGGCTAAAATTAATAAGCAGCGGCTGGCTAAAATTCTTACAAAACAATTTGTCTTTGTTTTGTTCACTCTTTCCATTAAGTTGTTAAAGGGGATCTGTTGTGCAAAATTCCTTTTTCTGTATGTTTTAGCACTTTGTGTGTCGTTACTGCTTCCAGAAACAATCCAAGCCTTTTTCTGGCAATAAGATATTTTTTCAGAAAACGAGAGGTTCCAGAACCTCCCGATTACGAAGTCACAATGGGTGGGCACTGCCCCGTTCCCTAGCAACCTCAGTTAAGCCCAGCCCTCCATCTATCAGCCCATTCAGAGCAAGCATGTTTGCTCAGTTGATTTTACCACTGTGTACTGTTGGAAAAGACAAGTGTTTTGTTGTTCATTTACAATTTACCGTTCAGAAACCACTTGCTGCATTCTTGATGTTTGTGCAGGAGGCTCCGATTCTGCTGCTTCAAGGTCGAACATGTGCTGTTCTACAACTGTACATCTGTTTGCAGCCATTTTTGCACGTGCAAGAAGTGATTATAAATGACGCACTACAGGGTGGGTGTGGAGGGAGTGACCAGAAACAGTTTATTTGGATTTAAAGTGACAGGTCCATTATCTGAGAATGGTTTTGTGCAAAAAAAAAATTTAATGAGCCTTTTTATAAAGACCCATCCTAACCTGTTGAAGGAAGCATGAGCATTATTATGAAGTTTTGATAACTTTGTCCATGACCATTTAGTTTAGCTTTTTTTTTTGTTGCTAGGTTTATTTTTCACGCTTTCAGGTTCAATAGAGCCATCTTCCATCAGACATTTCTTCCTTTCATTGTCATCATTAGAGTGCTCCACAGCCACTTTGTCCACTAAACATTTAAAACGATTTTCTGTATTATACTCAAAGTTCCCTGTAAGCCAATGAGGCTGTAACGCCAATAAATGAATATCACTAACAGAAAGACATCTGGAGTTACTCTGGGTGTGATCCGAGGTCACACTATTTCCAGAAGATAGTAAAAGATCATAGATACATAAATAGAAGCTGGGTATAATACAACTATTCAGGAAATAATATGTGTTGACGTTATGTTATGGAGATTTGAACATTTTACATCTTTAACAATGTTTTCTTCACATTACATTTTCAAGATGACGCATGAGAGATGAGGAAAAGATGGCGGCTGTTGAGGTTCCTACACAGAAAACAATGCTATACAGGCACTAGCTGAGCCTCAGCGACATCATCTTCAAACACTCTAGATATCCAGTAAACACGCGGACAAAAATCTTCCCTTTGGAAAGCTTGTTTTTCAAAAACGAATCCACAGTCAGTGAATTGAAACGAAAGACAGAAATAAGGAAAGAAAGGAAGAAGGGGATCCAAAATGCGTGTTGGATAGCTGTTGTAGAAATGAGAGAAAGGAGAGTAAATTTTGTTTGGCAAGAAAGGAAACTCTCCAGGCGCAGAGGGCGGGGAGGATCCCGTCAGTGAGGAAATGGTGGGATGAGTTAAAAGGCGAGATAAAAGCCAATACAAAAAAAGAGAGAAAAAGTTGTGGGGAAGAATGATAGAGCAGATAGTGGGGAGATCAAGAAATACAGAGTGAAAATACAGATCCCACCTGCCTGGTTTGACTTAGAGCAGAAGATTCGCGGTTATTTGTAAAATGAAAAAGTTGGCGTTACGTCACTTAGCAAAAAAAAAAAAAGAAAAAGAAAATCAGAATTCCCATTTATTTCTTCCCTTTTCCTTTTTTTCATTTTTTGTATTCCCAACGGTATGAGAACGGCTTAAATGTCAGACGCACATGCAGCTGTTAAAACACACAGCGAGAGGCCTGCTCTCTTTTCTTCTTCTGTCCCTTCAGCGGAGCAAATCTCAGGCCCGTTGTTTCATCCCGAATAGTTGCACAAATGACTCTGCTACAGAAAAAAGTCAGAAAAGTAAAAAATAAATCAAGCAAACAAATAAAGCGTGGGAAGGAAACCTTTTGTCTTTTATCCATCTTTAGTTTTAGTGGTGAAATTCCTGCTCCACAGCCCCTCCACTCAGTTGGATTTTGTTTTTAGACTAACCAGGTGGCACACACACACACATATATATTTATATATACTGTATATTGCTGTACTAATGTCTTTATTTTATTTATGTTTCAATATCATATCGCTGTCAGTAAATTTCATTTCGGTCTGAGTTAAAAACCAGCCAAGGAGAGACAGAAACACTCATCCTTTTTGCTCGTCCTCACAGAAATCTGCCCTTCTCCCTCCTCTTCCTCTTCCTCTTCCTCCCCCTCCATCTCTGCCTGTCACGGTCTGGTGGCAGGGTTAAGTTAAGTAAGAGTGTTCTAATAATTAGGACTGGGACCTGCCTGCCTGCTCCCCAGTGTGTGTGTGCGTCTTCCTGTCAGTGCTTAGCCAGATGTTAAAAGGCTTGTCCCTCTCATGTTGCCTCCCTGTCAGTCTCCGCAGCGTGCCACACACACACACACACACACACACACACACACACACACACACACACACACACACACACACACACACGCACACACGCCGACTCACACACAGGGATACACGCTGGAGACCATCCTGCTCGTGGTGGCTTTGTTTACACCCGTGCGTGTGCCCTGCTCTGCCTCTCCCCACGCAGTCCAAAAGATGAGCAGCGATACCCTTCTTCTGCTTCTGGGCTGAAAAACCCCCCAACATTTCAAAAAAAAAAATTTAAAAAGCAATTAGGGTGAATTCTACGGGTGCGTGTATACGAGCATGTGACTCGGTGTGAGGCTTCTGGTCACTCTTGCGACGACGCCCAGATCAAGGATTAGCCGCTTCCTGTTGATCCTTTTGTTAGTTGAGCCGCACCATTTGGACCTAGACAAATGTGTGTGTAGTAGGTGTGTGTGTGTGTGTGTGTGTAGGAGGACATACAAATGTCGATGCTGGACATTGTGAAAGGCACAAGAAAGAGAGAGCAGCATTCTGGCATATGGGTCTGTGGTAAAAATGTTCATACAGCTTGATTTTCTTGTTTATGCTTTGACAACCACAAACTTCTACATATTTTACTGAGATTTTTTTTAGGTAGACGGAACAGGATATGCCACAGTTACCAAAGTTTTTCTACAAATAAGCTTTTAAAAAGTGTAGAATGTGTACATTTATTCAGCTCTCTTTAACCAGATAGCTGACACCAAACTGCTTCTGAAAATGTGGTAGTAAGTGAAGAGAGTCCATCTCTATTTAATTTACCCTCCATATGAATCCTGGTGTTCTGCGAAAGCCTCGGAGTTTTGTTTAAAGAAACAAAAACGACAAACAAAGAGCGTCGTGAAGATCCGGAATCGCATCAGAAATGACTCGGAGAAGTTCAGAGAGAAGTGCAAAGAAAATCTGATCAGGTCGGTTTATCTTTTGCACATAAACCCAGAATTATAGTAGGATGGTTTAAATCAGAGCAGGTTCATTTTGATAGATCGGTCCTGTCAAAGTCCAGAGCTAAATCCAACTGTAATTCAGTTTCCTTCCACTTCAAAATGTTATACTTCTTGTTGTTCCATCATTAAAAAAATATATGCATCACCATCCAAGGCTCCAGGGTACTGAATAATTTTTAATCAATTAGCCAACTCTCTTACTCAACCGTTGACTTAATACCTGACTTGTTCCCTGTTTTAATCCTTTCAGGATTTTCTTTTTTATAAAACATATAAAAATGAGTGAGCGGACAGGATGTTAATTTTGCTCTTTCTGTTTGACTTACACACATGCACACATTTGTATATATATATATGTATACACACGCACACACACACACACACACACACACACACACACACACACACACACGGACAGAAGAAGTTCATAAGATCCCAAGTTGCAGGATTCCACTTTGTTCCCTGCGGTGATGTCAGCTTCAGCCAATAAAATGGCCCCCGTGTTAAAACTCCACTGAGTCACATACAACTGCAGCACACCTGGCAACACAACACACATTTAACTTTTAATATGTACGTGCACACACACACACACATGCCGAAATACATAAGGTCGTGTCATGACTGAGCCCTGAACCTTCTTCTTTCATTGTCTGATCTCTCGGCGAACGCGTTCCAAAATGGTAAAGCGAGATCTACGCAGGTCGAGTAAACTTTATGAACGTTGGGGTAAAAAATACAAACACGCATTCAGTGCGTTTGACGAGCTTTGAACCTTAAGAGCTATGTGCTTGGAAAAACCTGAAATGGATTCCGGTTTAAATTTTAATGTGAAGATGCTAAAGAGCTTAAAACGTCCTTGCAAAAACATTCATTACATCTGTTACATCGCCATGGGGATGCTGTATTCAGAAGCGTTTACTGTGGGTTTTTTTTGCAGGATCCACTGTTCACTTTTGCCCTGCCATCTTATTCGAACACCTGAGCCGTGGAGCTCTACAGCTCCTCTAGAGTTACTAAAGATGGCCTCTCCGATCAAATCTACCCTGAGAGCAAAAGGTTTTGTGTTTGTTTCGTAATTTTATCCCAATTCTAAAACCCCAATGACTAACTTAAACCTTAATGTTTGGTGTTTTCCTTTGAGGTCTTCGCAGAACATCGGAATTTCCTACGGACATTAAACCATACCCGCGAGATCTCAGGATGAAACAGACTGAGTTCATGTTTGTTTTTTTATTTTACTTTTCGAAGAGCATATATCTTCTTTGTTTCTCATCACATAAAGTCCCAATGAAACGCATCAAAGTTTGTGCGGTTGAAACATGGCAACAAGGGACAGAGTTCAAAGGTCGCATCACCTCGTCTTTTTCAAGGCAGGAGGAGTCGCTTTGTGCTCACCTCTCTGAGAAAAGCTCGGGGAAGCAGACGCCACCATCCAGATGTGTTAAGAGATTCCTCTTCATCCCCCCCTCCCCACACGCTTTCTCTAAATCTTTTTCTTTTCTCTCAACCCTCCCACTCTTCCATCCATTCTGTCCTCATCTTCTTCCCCCTGCCCCACTCCTCCTCCTCCTTCCACTTCTTTCCTCTCCTCAGTAATCTAATCTGCAGCCAGTTTGTGGATGCAGTCTAGTGTGACAGCCGCCCCTTCCACTTCTCTCGCTTTCACACACACAAACAGCAGGCCTGTTTCCAAAATAATAATAATAATAATAATTTTTAACAAAAGCCCACTTTCTTGGCAGTGGACCACCCTCTCCCCTCGTCCCCCTTTTCTCCTTTCAGTCTTGGTTGCAGCCTCTTTAATATTGAATTATTCATCAAATCTGATTGGATCCCGCTGATGGCGGCTGTGATGCGAGCCGACGGTTTGTGTGTTTACGTCGGTCGAATGTGTTGCGGGTTAGAGGATTCCTAACATGCTGTCACTTTGCAAGGCCGGACCGATGCGTTACTCGGCTGGAGACACGATCTTTGTTTTTGACGCAAGCAGCTAAAAAAAAAGGGGAAAAAAAAGGTGTGTAAAAATAATTGGCAACATGATGATTGGAGTTTGGGTTATTTGACAAAAAATTTTTTTTTCTTATTTAATCAGTGAAGTTCATCCACTTTATTTCTTGTCATCACCTTCCTGATTCCAACCCAAAAGGATGAATGTTTGCACCTTCTGGAAAAAAAAGAGAAATATTTAAAGTCCCTTGAAAAGGTGAAACAAATCAATAAAGGGTGTTTTATATGCATACCAGAGTGTGTGCGTGTGCATCCTCATATGATTTGCATGCATCCATACTACTCAATAGTGGACGTAGATGCAGCTTTCTGCAGGGGCTTTTTTCTTCTTTTTTTGTGTCCTCTGCTTTCCTAACATCATTCTTTTACAGTGCACACTTTTCATGTTTTTTGCAACAAAAAAACCCCTCAAAAAACATGAAGCATGATGAATGAAATCATTCCCTACCGGAATTCAGCATTAGACATAATGGCGCGTGTCTTCCCCGAGTCATGATCAGATTTATTTATTTTTACCCAGAAAGTCAGTCAGACTTTCTGAAAGGCATAAACAGTCGACGGTCACGGCTTCGCCCGCACTTCAGGAAAGACGCCGGCGCGCCGAGGGCGAGCGTGTTGATGCTTGCACATATTGTGTTTGCAAGCTCAAACACCTCTCAGGACACTTCAGTTTGACCCCTCGGTGCCGGCGCATATCTAGGAGGCATTAGAGGGAGTGCGCGTTGCCGCCTTCGCCCTCCCCCCCCCCGAGTCGCTGAGTAGAGCTGGCGTGCATTCTGCTGCCCTTTCCGGGTGTGGCGCCGGGGTGGGGGTTGGGAGGTCGCTTTCAAGCAAAAGTGGCGAAGACTTCTGCTGCTTTTCCAAAACACTCGTTCGTACTTACTCACACCCATCTCTCCATGCCTTGTCGCTGTGTGTGCGCGCGCGGGGGTGGGCGTGTGTGTGTGTGTGGAAACCCAGCCCACTGTTCAGCAGATGAATAATTTAGTGGTGTGTGTATCATCTGTTTACCGTGCTAATCCATCTGTCAGCAGGCACCTATTGATTCGCGCCTGCTTGGTAATTGTGCATCCGTGCCACATGCACACACACACACACACACACACACACACACGCAGATGAGCATACACAAGCCCTGCACGCATTACAAGACGCATGCACACACATCGGTGCTACCATATGATCTGCGAGTTAGCTCATATTCCAATCGTGGGGTTGTCAGCAGGCCTCATTTTAACCGAGTGAAGCTGAATTTGGGGTCAAGGTTACTAAAACAACCTGCTACGGGCTGAAATAGCTTCAGATGCGGTTTTGTTTTGTTTTGGCTTCTTCTACTGTTTTCATGAAATTGATTTAAAGGGTGCAGTGGTTAGGAAAAAACTTTCATATGCCTTTCTCACATGTTTTCTTTCCACGTTAAAACTAATAGCTGAAATTTCCCCTGTGAGTGGGAAGGGAAAGGATGCAATTGTGCGAAATTTACGTAAATGAAAATCTAAAAATGCATACATGCATGGATGTTTGCTCTGATGCCCCTAAATGAAGTCTGTTGCAAACAATTGGTCAATTGGTTTCTCGCCTAATTGGTAAGAAAAACATGCAGTTTAACCTTTTTGCAGACTCAGCTGTTCTGTTAAGCTCTCATGTTGCATTAAGAGTTCATGTATCTTTGTTTTTATTTAATATGAAGAAATCAAAGAAATAAACTTGACTTGGTGGCATATGTGCTGTTTTCAAAATTACTCTAAGGAAGCAATTCCTTACAGCGATTGCTTTTCTGATGGGTTCTCTCGTTTAAAGTTCAAATGTTGTGACTAAAGTTTAATGTTGCTTCTTTTTTTTAAAAGTTTTTTTAAATAGAAACTTTATAGTGAAATGTTACAAAGCAGCATGTCTCAAATATTTAGGAGGCAGAATGATTTACAATAATCAAAGGTTGCATCTTAACTATTTATTCTAAAATGTATTTTCTCTGTTCTCTCTTTTTTTTTTACGTTTCTACAAAATTGTAAAAGGAAAAAAAAAAAAAGCATCCAGTGGGAACTGGCCACAACATGCTAATCCAATATAGCCACTGTGCTTCTTTCAGCACTGCTTAAAACTCACTTCCTTTACCTATTAAAGGATATCATATGGCATCAGCATGTTGTCAAAAGTTTGAATTAAACTTATTTCGCTGATCGGGTGCATCTCAAAAATGACAATTTTGCGAAAACAACCTTAAAGGAAGCAAACTCTAACAGACTGACTGAGGCATAGTGGAGGAATAAGGATGCAGCTCGTGCTATAATGAATTCACGGGTGACCATTGATGGTTGTAATTATCAAATGGCTGGTTTTAAAAGCTCATTGATTGATGTCATTAGCTCCATGAGTGATTGCTAATTGCCGCGCCGGAGTGTTAACGACACGGGAACGCAGGCGCAGTGACGCGCCCGGCATTTATCTAAGACAGGCGCACATTCCTCCTTCTGGCTCGTGGACCGACAGGGCAGCGGCCGGACGCAAATACGTAAAACACATGTCGCCGAGGCAACAAGAAAAAGAGACGCAATCGAGATGAATTATGTTATTTTTATCGTCTTATTCCCCCGAGGGAAGTCTTTTTCATTTTTAAATTGTTTTCCAGATCATGTTGGGTGCTTTTAGAAGAAACAAGCAGTAGCTAAACTGCTACTGCTTGCAGCAGTTCAGCTACATTCAAACAGGGCTTTAATGTTTGGATTTTCCATTAAAATTTGAATATATATAACGTGGAAGAATTTATATTGTAAAGTTAAAAAAAAAAAAGAAACAAAAAAAAAACCTGGAGACAGATAAAATTGGTCCTAAGGTAGAACCGTGAGGAACACCACTATCCATTAATGCTCATTTTCTATTTATGAATAACATTCATATAAAACTTCAATCTAAAAAAAGCCTAAATAGAGGAAACATTTTTATACATTCGGGGGAAAAAAAAAAAACGACTTTCAAATGAATTCTTCAAATCAGCTGCTTCACTCGAGGTTATGCAAGACTTTGCGGAGTAGCTATATGTGCAGCAGCATGACCTTCTGAGCAATAAAACATGAGATTATTATTAATATTTAAGAGGTGTCAACCATTGTGGTCCAAAGGGACACGTGATGGGGGGGAAAAAGTGACTGACGGGACATTACGTTCAGGCCTTCAAGGCGTTCTGGTCCGCACACAAAAATCACAGGCAGAGTTCACCTCAGTTCTTGTACATGGCCGTTCTTTTCTGTTTTGCTGATCATATTAGTTTTCTTAACTTCGGACTTGAAATCTATCTTCTCTTCCTCAGACTTTGTGGAAACGCTCATCTTATTTTAAAGAAGACGCAACGGGCGAAAAACATCTCATGATTCAACACCTACCAAAAGTGAAAGAGATTTCATTTTGGTGCCAGGACGTGGCCTCCAGACGCGCACACGCACGCACACACACACACACACACACACACACACACACACACACAAACACACACACACACACACACACACACACACACACACACACACACACACACACACACACGCCTACGCACCCACACATGCATGCATAACACAAAAATACAGATTTCGATGTGGAACGTCTAAAATCACATCTCTGTGGCAAAAATGTTTGGAATCCTGTCCTTTTGGAAATGCATCACATTGATGTGTTTGTTTCCTCACTCCTTGAGTGTAGCTCCTTCTGTATTTGTGTGTGTGTGTGTGTGTGTGTGTGTGTGTGTGTGTGTGTGTGTGTGTGTGTGTGTGTGTGTGTGTGCGTGTGTGTGTGTGTGTCAGGGGGTGTTAGAAGTAGGCAGGGGCTTAGCAGAGCAAAAGAGAGCAAATCTGTCAGCTCTCCCTGGGCAGACAACCTTTCTGACCCTCATTCAAAGACATATTGATTCTCCTCTCCATCCAACAGGGGAGGGTGTGTGTGTGTGTGTGTGTGTGTGTGTGTGTGTGTGTGTGTGTGTGTGTGTGTGTGAGAGAGAGTGCTTAACACAGCCTCTTTACTCATAACTTCCTTCTTCATAAGCGAAAACAGCATTTCCCCCCCCTACCTGCCTCTAACAAATCAAATGTTGTTTTTTTTTTCTTTAATTTCTGACTCCAGTTCAGATTTTTTCTCTTTTTAAATCCACAAATCTCGAAGCACTTTCTGACCTAGTTTGCTCGTCTTTGGGGTTTTCGTCCGCCTCGCTCTATTTCCTGCATGTTGCACACTGTTTTCCCTTTAGATGATAAAAAAAAAGAAAAAAGAAAAGAACAAAAAAGCATCAGTGGGTGAGAAAATAAGAAACGGAGCATGCCACAGAGGCAAGCTCTCCTCTCGTCTCCACACTAACAGCACATTAAACCTCGCTGCGCACTTGTTAGATCTGCCTTGTTTCCCCAAGAAGGAGCCTAATGACCTGTGGGACGGCACCGATCGGCGCTCTGCAGACTGTTAGAGGCCATATGTGTACTCTCGCGTAATTGTCGGAGCAGTGTCATGCGCAGGTCGGGGTCGTGAGTGAAAGCCAAGCGAGGAGATGATGACAAAGCAACCGGAATCTTACAGTAGAAGGCGTCGTCACCCTCTCTGCCTCGTTCTGCATCCAAACTGCGACCTTAGCGTCTGAAACAGTCACAGATGATGTCGTGCATGTAAATTACTACCGTCATCAAAGTGGTTTTCTTTCATTTTGGAATTTAAGATGACATCTAAATACATATTTTGCCTTGTTTTGCATCTTAGAGTCTAAAGCAGAAAAGTTCTTCGCCGCTTGTCTGATTGATTGAATCCGAATAAGTTACAAAATTGCATAAACTTCGTCTTCGACTCTTTCTAGTTTAGTTACCCCCGGATAAATTTATTATAACTTTATTTATTTATTTTTTTTGGAAGCAAGGTTCTTTAAGAGCAGCATAGTCATAATATATCTGCACTAGATAGGTCTGTTTGTGTCTTAATTTCATTTAAATCCAGATGAGCTAGTCCCTAAAGTCCGAAGCTAACTGCTAACGGAAATTAACTTTTAACTCCTTAAAAACAACTCCCACATCAAATATGGCATATCTTAAATTCTAGAAATCCCACTTTGTGAACATTTTTGCTTTGAACACATCGGATGGTTATTTATAAAGAGAATCTACTGTCTACTTACAAGGGAGGTTTGCCTTTTATAGCTGTAAGTTGTTCTGATTGCACACCTTTGACATGACCTCCGTTTATGTTTCACACAGGAAGACTCCTGGTGGCGTCGCCTCGTACCTCCACTTCCTGTGTAAGCTGTCACTGAATTTCCTGTAAATAACCACCCAATTACAACACGGAGATGGTTTAAGTGTTCACAAAAAAAAAAAAAACGTTCACATAAACCATGGTAATATTCTGGGGATTGGAGTTGTTTTGAGGCAGCAGAAAGCTGCTCTGGTCGTTGCTTTCGGGAGTTGTCATTAGCTTCAGCCTCCAGGAAAATCCATTTACACAGACCCAATACACCTAGATGTGCTGACACAGTGTTAAGACTGCAGTAGGTACTGTTTATGAAAATTATTTTTTTCTTTACATATTTAGTAAAGCATGAGACAGATAATCTGTGAAAAAAATCAAGCTCCTCTTCCTCATCTCTGTGGTCCTTCAGCCATCTGCAGAAATTCACCCAGTCAGTACAAACCAATCAGAGCCGTCAGGAAGACTTTAGCGCTGTCAATCATCCTCCTGAATGCGCTGCTAACACCCTCACCCTTTCTCTGCTCAGCTACAGCTCCTTACCTCCAATGGAGCTTGCCATGAATGCTAAGGCTAGTTAGCATGGCCACCAATTATGATGGCTAAACAGTTTTCCTGCAGCGTTAAGCTGTTTCTCCACCATTAGCACACATGCAGTGCATACACGACTCGATTGGCCACAGTGAGAATATTTAGAAACATGTTAAAAAACAACAACCCATTTTTAGAAAAGTTACCTACAAGTTTAAAGGGTGAGAGCAACTGCTTAAAACACTCTGGTTCTCTTACAATATTCTCCCTTTTCCTCAGACGCGGTTATTCTGGGAAGTTTACATGAAAAGCTTCTGATCGGCTCATTCTAACCTTTAGGTGTCAGACGACGGGGGAATACAGAAATGGCTCAAAGCCGAGCAAAGCATCGCCGACTTTGTCGGAGGGTATTGCTGAAAGTACGGTCGGAATCGGTGTGTGTCTTGAGCTCAAACGCCGGGTCGGATGTCTCTGCGACCCCGGCGCGGCAGCACCGGGTAAAATTCTCCGGTAATGGCCGGTCGCTGGGGGCAGCTGGCGCGTGGCCCCGAGGGGCGCCTGCTGCGAGAGGTAAAGTCTTCCACACGGCGGGGTGGCGGTGGTGTAATGTCGACAGAACGCACGCCGACCTTCCTGCTGAAAGCACACACGCACACGCACACACACATGCCCAATACGTGCGCTGTTAGTGGGATAAGCTGAAAAGTGCTGCCTATTATAACCAAAGGCAGGTGCACCTGGACGCTGGGCGAGGAAGAGGAATGGAGAAAATGAGAGAGGTCAGAAAAAGAACATGTGAAAGTCGAAGCAGGTGAAGAAGAGCGACAGATTTGTGGATGATGATGATGATGATGCCGTTAAATATGTCTGTGAAAACAGGTGTTGTGTGTCTAACATGCAGGCAGACAGACGTGACACCAAGAGACGGGAACAAGTGACAATCGGTTTCACTTCCGAAACACACAATCTAGTGGTTCATTTTGTACAAGAAAACCCAACATTCAGCATTAAAAGCCCAAAAAATAAAATCCAGTTACATCCAGTTGTTGAACTGGATGTATCATTACATCCCCACTGATCACTGATCGCATTAATGGGTAAATTGCGCTGGTTACCCATTTGAGTTTGATGGCCTTCCATGTCTTACTCCCTAGATAAACGGAGTTCTGACTCTTGTTCCTGGCTTACTGTCTTCTACTTCATCAACACTAACTTGCTTGTTTTACCTTTCTTTAAAATGATAAACATGAAAATTTGCTCCAAGCATCACCACGAGCGGCCCCAAAAATCAACCCAGCAGCGGTGCTCCAGTGCTTCCTGCACCACGACTTGAGAACCACGTCGTTTCACCGTAAATATCGATTAGAATTGAAATAATCCTGCCTTAACGTTGCTGTTTCGGTCTCCTTGTTCCTTTGTCACTGTGTCCTCTATTTCTCTCTCTCTCTCACACACGCAAACAAACACACACACACACACACGCCGGGCGGGCCACAGATGGCATGGTGGTGTCAGGGTGAGAGGGGTTTGTTAGGATCAAAGAGCTCCAGTGTGTGGCCCCTCCACCCTTCACTTGCTTTCTTCTTCTCTTCCTTTTTTTCCTGTGTGCCATTTTATTCCTCCCCTTCCTCTGTTTTCAATCTCTCTTCCACTTGCCCCCCCACCCTCACCACCTCCAACTCTCTCTCTCTCTCTCTCTCTCTCGCTTCATCTCTGTTCATTTTTCTTCCTAATCTGTCCATCAGAAGTGTTGATAAATTATTCATGCCTCTGTCTGTCCCCGAAGCCTTGTCACCTCTCCTCCACCACTCGCCAGTTTCTCAGCTTCCTCTCCTCTGTTGCCTTCATCCCTTCCTCCTCCTCCTCCTCCTCCTCCTGTTTCTCCTTTGCTCTCATCTCCTCTTCCCTTTCCTTCACCTCCTCCCCCTCCCTCCTCTCCAGCCTCGCACAAAGTTCGACCACACACGATCAAGTTGAAACCGAAATGTAAAAACCTTTAACTTGTTTTTGGTGTGTTTGCTTTTTTCAGAGTCAATGCCAATGTTTCGCTTTCTTTTGAATGAGAATTCGTTTGGAGGTTTTACTTTTGGATTCTAGCTATATCTATTTTTGTTGTAGTCTGCTTTAAAAAACAAAGTTGCAAGATTTTGTATTTTAGTAAACGTAGATAAATATGCACCAAATGAATAAATCAGAAATCATCTCGTAAGTGGTGATAAGGTTTGATTTGGGCGATATGGCTCACCACCACCCAGGGCGTCAATACATTGAGGGCGGCAAGGCCACCAAAATGAGGATACTCTTGCAATTCCTTATGGTTCAGTTGTATTAAAAATAGTTATTTTAAAACGTTTCTACAGTATATTGAAAAATATTGACAGGTCAGACTTGAAAGAAAATCAAAAATTGGTATCGGCTCAGAAAAGATCGATCGCTGCATCAGGCTTCTCTTAAATGTAGAGTTCACCATGGCAATGGCAGGATAGATATGAAAGAAAAAAAAAACATTACTTCCTTTCTTCTTTTATTTCCTGTCAGCTTCACAGCGCCCTGACGGAGCACCAAACACCAGGATCAAACTGGGAACAAAAAGAAAGATGAGTGGGGTAGAAGTGAAAAAAGACATTACATGGAATTACATCTTGCATCTAATCTAACTTTCCCTCCTCGAATTAATAAAGTCTGGTTTAAGACGGCTTATCCTGTGCAGCAATTACCTCCAGGCACACAGGCACAGACTCCAGTGTAGTTTTTAACCAGAGATAAAGTTTACTGTGGAAAGCTATTAATCATTGGAAATCCAGACGAACGCAAAAATTTGGGAATCTAGTGATTAGTAATAAATTGCCTTGTATTTCCCCGTAGGTAGCGAGTATTTGTCTGCATATGTGTGTGTGTGGTAGCTGATGCCACAGTGCAAAGCACTCGCGTTGAACCCCTGGGATATTAGAATGCAGCTGAGTGTGTGTGTGCAGGCATGTTTGGGTATGTGTCACATATGGTGTATCTCTCTCAAAAGATGGGCCTGTCGCAACCACTCTCATCCTCGGTTACCACGACGATTAATACATTTTAAAAAATGTCCCCTCCACTTTCCCTCCTCCCCATGTCGGTTTCTCACACAAGCCTACACCCCCCCCACGCCCGCACATGCAGGCACACACTCTGCTCGCTATTCAGCGGGGGTTACTGCAACATCAGCAGCTCGCACATCTCGGCCTTCAGAGGCTGATCAATCTGAACCTCCGCTGCACAGATAAATTACGCAAGTCGAGGAGGAGGAGAAGGGAAAAGGTAGCGGGAAGGGATGAGAGAAAACAGAGACGTATAATAATGTGGACGGGTTAGTTTAAAAAAAAAAAACAAAAGCCACCTGGAAAATCCCGTTTTAGAAAAACGAAGAAAAAACCCCATCAAACGCAGAAAAATCTGAGTTTGAGCCGCATCGCGTCGATGTTTCATTTAGCTGCTTTCGGTCTAAAACCGACCAAGTACTTTAAATTCTACTAAATGCTACTTTTACTAGGCCTCAATAGATGCCTTTGTTTTGAGGGAATGGGAACTTTCCCAAATCTTTTTTTTTTTTTTCTGTGAAGAAATGGGATTTTGGTCCAGTTTTTTTGGGGGGGTTTTGTCATGAAGCTCACTTGGTCTGTCAGTGTATGACAACACGCATATGAAAAATACCGGCATATTAGCATTTCTTCCAACAGTGGACTTTTATACAAAAAAAAAATCCTTCTGTGTCCTGGGAGCCAAGGCGAACAGCGTGGCAAGTCAGGTTGCTTTACGGCGTCGGGGAAGATTTGCTCCCTGGAAAACAGGAGAGTAAAGGAGCTTGCATCTGTTGCATTATTGACGTGAATTACTTGAAGGCGCAATAGATGCATCTGCTTCAGCGCATAGCAAGCGGCAAATCTAGCAGGCAGAAATCGTAACTTAGCAGGTTTCCCCTAGTGTATTACAAGCCTGGCGGGCCGCCGGGCTTTATTTGTGCCCCCTCTCCGCCCCGCCATGCTAAGCATTACTTATCTTAGTCATTTTAAAATGTTAGCTTTTTTTTTTAAGACTTCATAGTTGGTGTTCAAGTGTTAATCTTCGAATCTTTCAATAACACATATTTATCAAGTGATATTTTCAAATTTCCTGCCAACTTTAAACATTTTTTAACTCAAAGTCACGACGGGCTGTTGGATGAATGACTCCACCGTCTTTGTAATCTTTTATTACAAAGATTGTAATAAATGATGTGAGCCTGCACTAAAGCCTGTATCTGAATTGTAGATGCATATTTTCTACAAAAAAACCAAAACAAACTTGACCATATTATCACATTAAATTCTTAGACAATTTAGTCCAGCACTGATGATTTTTTTTTTGAATGAATAAATAAATAAATCATTGTTTTAATTATTCTATCTTTTCAGTATTAGGACCACTTTAAGTTAAGACTGCAGAAATATGTTGAATTTTTGGTTCCCCTATTTCTGATACTTTACAACACAGTCCACAGTTTGTGAAATCTTGCTTATTCATGAAAACGTAAAAAACTGGCGAGCGGTGCCGAGGGATGACCTGTTCTGCACACTGATCTGCCGGCTCACAGTTTATTAATACCCCTTTTTGTCGAGAAACGTCTCATAGATGATTCCTCTGACTATTACTTCATCTCTGTCTCGTCTGACATCTTTTTTTTTTTTTCCTCTAACATTTGAAAGATCACAGAAATTTAAATCTCGCCCTCTGTGCCCGCGACAGCACGTGAAAAATATTTTTCCCCCCCCTCCTCATCCCTGCTTCGCCTCCCTCTCCTCTTATTCTTGCCGGTGATAAATCCATAGTGATCTATGACAGTTTTGTTGCTGCTGGGAGGCCCCTCCTGCCTTGTTTGGCTGTGATTCCAGCCGACAGCTTTAGGAGCGTGTCTTTATTTAAGAGCTGCTGTAATTACACAGGCTTTAGCATATGTAGACGGCCAGATATGATTCAAACCACCATGACAGGGGGAGAGGAGAGCTCAACGGGTGAATGAGAAGGGAGATAAAACACAATGGCGGGAAGCACGAGAGACGGAGAGCTGAGGAAGAGATGGAAGCAGGAGAAACAGCGAGGGAGAGACATAGTGAGCAGGGCAGACTGATGGAGCAATTGAGAGACGAGGAGAGGGCAGCAGGGAAGGGTGGGGGGGAGAAGAGAGGAAGAGATATGGTTTGGCAAATAAAAGAAGAGCACGGTGCTGCTGCAAACTGTTCGCCTTATGATGCCTCATTAGGGCTTAGGGCTGTAGATAGTGCCTGTTAGAGAGATCTATGGCCTCAGCGTGGAGAGAGAGAGAGAGGCTGAAGAGAGGAAAGTGTGAGGGGAAAAAAAGGAGAGATCAGTGAACAGGGCAGAAAAGGTGCAAGGCAAGAGCGACAAAATGAAATGGAAAGATTAAAGCACCCCCCCGTCCATACGAGACGTTTCATCGGTTACAATTAATACTCAAAAGTGTTGATAAGAGCTACAGAAGAATATATGACTGCAAGGATGCAAAAAAACAGATTTAAGGACTGAAAGAACAACAAAAGACGGCAAGGGAGAGGAGATGAACACGCTATCGACAATCTATTGACTATCAAAGCGTTCGCCAAACGAGTGAGCTTTATGAGCTGATGACATATCGGTGTGTCAACATCCTAAGACATTTTTGTAGTTTTTACTTCTGTTTGCCATTGAAGAACCATAAAAATCCAGGACCTTTTAAACAGCATTCCAAACGTTAATCGTCTTATGACCTCAATGTGACACAGTTTGAAGTTCACCATGACATATTCATTTACTTAAAGTGACAAGCAGGGGAAAGAGAGTAATAACAATGCAACAAGTATCTTTGGAGTAGCTCCACAGATCCACAGCTGAAGTGGGATCATCTATAGAGCTTGAGAGAATCTGTTGGCAAAAAACTGTTAGCCACACACTCTACAAATCTTAGGCCTTTGCGGCAAAGTGTCAAGAATGTTCAGTATAAAAAGTTATGTTGGCCATGGTCAAAGTTGATGAGACAACGGATGACATAAAAAATGGGTCGATCCGGAAAAAAACTCCTCACACTCATCAAAACATGTTATGCTAGAATGGAGGTTCTCCTATTCGCAGGACAGCAACCCAAAATGTGCAGCCGGATCTACAGGGAAACGGTTAAGATCCCTGCATAATGCATGTGCTACAAAGGCCAAGTCAAGTTTTCGATCAAAATCTAAAGGGTGAAATTTTCAAAATTTGACTCTCTGGATGTGCGGAACCTACAAAAACATTCCCCCGAAAGATTTGACATTAAAGTCTCAAAAAAACTCAAAAAAAAAAAAAATTTCGAGCCACGTGAATGCTTTGGGCCAAGGCCGTGTGAATTCAAAGGGGCTCGTTGAGTGAGGAGCCGCTAACGGTGGCGAAAAAGATCAATTATTGTTAAAAGAGGAACAAAAGGGAGGAGAGAGCAGGACCGAAGCGAGATAAGAAATCCAACACCGACCAGGTGACACAACCGAGGAAGGAGAGGGCCAAAGTTCACTGAGAATAAACCTCTCCATTTCCCCCCCTGCGAGAAAGATAGCGGACCGTATATCACTCGGCTAAACAAGCGCTAATTAGGAGGCCGAGCTTTAAGAGGAGAGTGAAGCGGCGGTAAAAGAGAGGCAGGACGACGGGCTGAAGGTGGACCGTTAATCCACCGACCATTGTCAGTCGGTACAGGAAGGCCCTCTCTGCATGTTTCACCACAGAGGAAGAGAGAGAGGGAGCGAGAGAGCGAGAGAGCCATAAATCTGCGACGGAACCTGTACACAACGCAGGCACAATGCAGCACAGATGCACCCCTATGCGGCACATGATACCGGCTGACACTCAGTGACAAACTGCTTTCATCAGAGCCTCTACACAAATCAAGTGCCAGCCCATCTCTCTCTCTCTCTCTCGCTCGTTCTCGCCCAAACCCAGCGTGACTGAAGCATAATCAGTACGCCGTTCTGCCGCAGTTATCCAAAGTAGTAAATCAGAACTTGTTGTTTCTGTCCTGAAAGGCCGACGCTTATCTGCCAGCTACAGGTGTGTGCATGTGTGTGTACGGTCTGATGGTTATCTTTATCTTGTAGCCACAGAGGGGCCCTTTGTGGTCGCTTGCTGATTAGCTGTCTGTACACATGGCCGACCATAAATCCGCCCAATCTCTCCGCGAACCAATATTAGCACTAATGAGGCGTACGAACAGGAAGTGTGCGCGGGGAGTTTCTGTTCACGTGTGTAGGCGTGCGCGGGCGTGCGAGTGTGTAATAATTGCACTGTCATTACCACAGGGGTCCAGTTGAGGTTTTCTCTGATATTTGTACGGCTGATTCACAAGAGCTGTCTAAGTGGGCCGCGGAGACGACAGAAACCGTGGATGCACACTTGTCTTACCAAGACCTTCTCCCCCCCCTCCAAGTGATACTGTGACTTGCTCCTGCTCTCCGGTGTCTGGGGCAGACAAAAAAAACACACCCACACGCACCCACAAATCAGGCTTACACCTCCCGCTGCACTCTCCACGGTCCAAACGTGCACATTGCTCATCTTAACCACCATCATTTCCCTAACCGCCGCTTGCGTCGCCGTGGAGGATCCCTTCAACTGGGCTGATCATAGTCATGATAGGCCGCATACGGGACCCTGTGCAGGGCGATGCTGTCCTGCAGGAAACACAGAGATGCATTTGGTCAGTTGAAGGTTTAAATAAGTTGTTGGGATGGCGACACGTGAAAGACAAACACCTCTTTGATAGTTTTAGGGAAAATAGTTATCACGGATAAGCCATGCTGATAAATAAAATAAAAATGTACCTCTAAGTCGTTTTTTTTTTTTGGTGGGGGGGGCAAACTGAAGGGCTGGCCCAAGAATATATGAGGGCTTGAGAGTATATTAAAATTGCTGTGTCAAACTGGACTCTGAGATAAGAAGCAAAAAATAAATAAATGTTTAAGCGATAGTTTTGGATCCAATGCTATTCTCATTAGCATTTGACGATTAGTTGATTGATAATCAGTTAGTATTTACACTGGAAATGGTTGTAGGAGGCAGTAAATCACCAATAATCCGTATGTCAAACACGTAATTTGATCAGTTTGTTTCCTGTAAAAAGCAAAATATGTGACCACAGTTTAACTGAAAGTTGTCTAATTGACCTTGTTTTTTTTAACACCCCATTACTTCTATATCTGCAGACTGGAAATGTTTTGAGATGTCATCCACCACCACTTCCTGTTTAGAGACCCATTAGGTTGGGTGTAAATTACCACCAAGAGTAAAAATCACAAAGGCTGATGAATTAAAATGTTTTTGTTTTTTTTAAAAAGACTGAACAACTGTCATATTTTTAAAAGCAGAGCACTTTTTAAAGATGGTTGAAGTTCACTTTAGTCTTGCCTCCTGTCAGACAAACAAATAACTTCAGACAGAAAATATGTTTATGTGAGATGTTAACTGCTCTTTGCTGCTTACTATAACTCACTTAAATAAAAAAAAAGTGGGCTTTTCAACACAACTGCTGACAGAAGCTCCAAACTATGAATGATTTTTCTTTGCATGAATACAATAGAAATGTTCTCTATTGTCCCACAGAGGGGGGAGTTCAGGAGCGACAGCAGCATCCGATGTATGGGTTCACACAGAAAAAACTGGGCCAACACTTCCACTGATAACGGCAGTAATATCAATCTGTACAAGATTGTAACATGAAGATACCGTGCAATAACTAGAATGGAAATATTCCTTTCTGGTTGGCGCTAGATCCGAGGGATGTGCAACTGTGCATGTGTATTGAACTGTATTTATGATGAAGTATATGAGTGCAGAAAAATAGCATGCTATCAAAAATGAGTAAAAATCAGTGCAACTGGATGTATGTATGCACATATAGACCTCTGGTAAATCTTGAGTGCCGTTTGTTTCTCCTGTAGGTACGGTAGCTGTTGCAAAGTTTGCTTGTAACTCAGACCGGATTGACTTGCCCCGGGCACTTAGAAATGTACCGACCGTTATCCACAACGCGGTTTAGATGGAGCTGGAAAGCGATCAGCGAGCTTTTTACACTAATAGGGGTTTAACTAGTTGCATAATGTTTTGGTCAGACTCTCATTGTTCTTCCAAATGGGACTTATTGACCACTTGTGCAATCACAGTCCATCACCACACATATACAGTAGATTAGCAGCGGCCTCTAACTCTCCCCCCCCCTTCTCCTTCAAAGTCTCTTCACACCCACTCGTGTCTTCTTCCGGTGTTCATCTCCTTCTCTCTCCCCCCCACTTCGCTTTCTAATTTGTAATTCCGCCGAAATGCGCTCCCGTGTCATAACTGTCGTGCATTACCAGTGTTGACAAAGAGGTTTACAATACATAATGATCACAACAATACAAAGAGATGATTAAGGTTGCGACGTGATCATTTATGTTGCCTTTGTTTCCCCTCGCGCGCCGAGGAGAGCGACAGCAGGTAAACAGGCCCGGCGCTCGCAGTGGTTAGGTGATTCAGTGGCGTGGCGCGCTTCCGAATGGTAATTTGCAGAAATGAAAACTTAATCAAGCGTGCTGCAGAAGTGGCCCTGAATAATTTAACAGCGAGGGGCGTTGGGGGGGGGGAGGTGGGTAAGAGTGTGGTGGTGGTGGGGGGGGGATAAGCAGGCAGAGGGAGGCTGTCAGGAGGGAAAGGAAAGGAAGGGGAGATGGTGGAGGAGAAGATATTTGTCTCTCTGCCTCCCACCACGTTCATCCTCCTACATTTCTTCCAACTCATTTGTCACATTTTGCTTTTCTTCCTGTTTTTATTAGTTTTTTTCTTCCTTTCTGGTTTGGACTGCCTTCGAATACAAGTCCAGTTTCTTCGCCAACCTGCCCTCCCTGAATTCTTTTCCACAATCCATTTTTATCTCTTTCTTTTCTGTTTCTAGTTTTGCAGTTTTTCCAGCTCATTTGTATCTTGTTTTCTTCTCGTGGCCTCTTCATTTTTCATCTTTTTTTCCACGCACACTTGAACCTCACTTCCTGTCTCGCTTTGCGTTCGTCCTGGCGTATAAAGCAGCAACAAATCTCAATATTACAGAGTTTATCTTCGTCAAAAGCTTTTCTCGGCGGATAATGAATTACTGAGCCCCACTTAAACTTTTAATATCTCCCTCCTCCTACTTTATCTTTGATTAATTCCTGAGCCCGGAAAAGAAAGAGTTTCAATTAATACTAAAGCCATTAGTCTTACCATAAGGAGGAAGCACTTTTTTATTTGTATTTTTTTTTTGGTTATTCCAGATGAATCTCCTAACCCTCCAAAATGATTAAGAGATGGAAAGTTAACTTGTTTCTTTTTTTTTTTTTTTGAGAATGTTAAAATGTGAAATTGAATCCTGATTTAAAATTCTCACTCAAAAAATGTGTTTGTTTCTCTGAAACGTTTGAGATTCACTCTGCAGGGTCGTAAAATAGATCACGATTCTTTATATCGAATTCTCGCAGTTGAAAATATGACAGTGTAGCTTTTTAAAAAAATCTAAACTAAAAAAATATCTATTTAAAACAAAAAAAAAAGAGCATCTACCCACTCTGGTGCTATATGTTTAGCAATTTATACAATTTTAAATAACATAAATTATATAATTTATAAATCGTATAATTTATAAATTATATAAATTATAATTTATATATAAATTGTATAATTTGCAAATTATACAATTTATAAAAACAATTTATAAATTGTATAAATAATTGTTATAAATAGTTATTTATAACAATGCTAGATTTAATTACTTCAGTTTTGATTAAACCAAAAGCAAAAAGGAAATCAGACCAATAACCATAAAAGTACGACTCAAGTGCGTGTTGCACAGTATTTCAACTTGTTGCCATTTTGCCTGTTATGTAACCCTGACCATCCTCTTCACCAGACTGTCTCTGGAAGGCAGAGCATCTTCAGTCAGAGGCTTCTTCAGGTTCAGTGCAGCACAGATGGCTGCAGAATATCTTTCCCGCCAACAGCCATCACCATTTTCAATAACTCTTTGATCAATCTAAATTAAATTACACAACATTTAATTTCCCTTTGGGGTTAATAAAGTATTTTAGACACATGCATGTGCAATAAGCTGACGAGACCTCATAGACGACTGCCCGTTTTTGCCACATCCAAAGATATTTCCTCATTTCTCTTTACTTGTAAGCGAAGGCAGAGGTGATCATTAGAGAAAAGTAACAGGTTGGGGAGGGGCATCGCCGTACGCATGCACACGTCAAGCAGCCTTTAAAATGCTGCGTTCACTCTGTAGGAATGTTAGATTTCAAACCTCGACGTTTTGAAACTTTTATTTACACGAAGAGATTCAAACTCCCGGTAAACTCCACTGAGTCGTGTCTCTGTACCATATGAGCACAAACAGGACAAACTGTCGCTTGCTATGGTATCATTTTCACAGTATTGTTACCCTAATATCTGCTCCTTGAAGTTGCATTAACAGCATCTTGAGTGTGTGTATCTTGCAGCAAGACACACACACTCAACTATCCTAGATAGCAAGGATAGTAACTTTCCTTGCTATCTCTGAATCGAAGCCGTCAGAATATAGATGTTTACGTTACTATCGAGGTTGTCTCTTTATTTTTCACTACTTTTCTGTAAAAATATATGAATTCATCCTTTTATTTATAGCATTTTTTAAGGAATTTCAAAATGAAAAAAAAACATATTTAAATAAAGGATCCCCCCCCCCCCACTCTGAACAAGAAATATGGGCTGAAGAATTAGCATGTGGGGAAAAGCGTCAGTAGATCATTTTGTGTTTTTAAAAAAACAAAAAAAATTTCATTTAAGTGTTTTACATATTTAAAACTCAATATTCAAAAGCTACTTTTTTTCCAGTCTGGTGTATATTTTTATTACTTCACCATTTTCTGTATTTCAGATGTTCATTTATATTGATCGATTGTAACCAAATAATTACCCCAAAGAAAAAAGAAGGCTTTCTGAGTCTTATTTTTTTCTAAAAGCCGGAGAGTATTTTTTGGTTTAGCTTTACCGCATATGAAAATGAAAATGTCTTACCAGCTTCGGTATTCTAATAGAAGCTTGTTTTTTTCACTCAGACCTCCATCGTAATTTATTTAGCTAAATGTAAGCCTAATTGAACATTTTCTGTCTCTTGTGTAATAGAAAGAAAAGAAAAAAAGACGCGTCCAGAGTTTGGGCTGAGTTTACAAAACTCGAGATAATGGGGTGGTAAAAGTTTCCATTCATCTCAACAAATTGAATGTAAGAGCCGTGTAAATAAACTCATTTCTGCTTTACTTTTGTGACATAAACGTGCAATAATAAACTTTTTTTTAAAAGCAATCCTTAGTGGAAGAGAATCAAAAAATAAAAAACAAATCTAGGGAAAAGTCCTTCTCCCTTCCCTTTACTCTGTCTTCTACACAAAAACCAGACTCTGAATTTTATTAAGTGCCATTTAGAAAGAGTGAAAGTGAGACAAGAGGGGAAAAGTCACCCGCAGCATGGTAATCAGGCCGGGACCCAGAGAAAAGAAGAGAGTTTGTTAAAGGAGGAAAGACGGGAGAGGAGAAGAGGGGGAGGGGGTCAGTTTCAAAAACAGGAAAAGGAGTACTTAAATATTTCTTTTTCATCGTACTCCTGCTGCAGAGGCCTTTGACTTGACCAGAACAATATCTGGAGGAACAATATCAGAAAAAAACAACAACACCCATTTCTAATACTTTTTTTTTTTTTTAAAGCCTAAACATGGTTCGAACGGAATAAACGCTTTTTTTTTTCTTTTTTTTTTAAATCATATTATAGGACAGGAATGTTCCCTTCCTTTGGTCCGGTAGCCGACTTTGGCCTTAAGTTCTCGAAGCACACTTTAAGCCCAACTGTACAAATGAGCAGTCTGAGAGCAGAGCACATGTGAGAGCAGGAGGAGACAGAAGGGCAGAGAGTGGCAGGAGATAGCAGGAGGAGGAGGAAGAGGAGGAGGAGGAGCTGGGTGATGCCCTGCATGACTGCGCTCTCCCCAGAGGAGCCTGAACACGCACGCTCTCCCACTTTCAGAACAACGGCGGCTGTGCGGGTGGCTGTCTTGTTGGCAAAGGTTTCTGATTTCACGGCCTACTGGGTGGTGGCATTCAGCCTTCATCAGGCAACCCCCCGTCCCTCTGCACCCCTTCACCCTCCTCTTTCAGACCTTTCACTGCCCCCCACCCACTCCCTCCACCACACACACACACACACACACACACACACACACACACACACCCACACGCACACCCACACACCCCCACACACACTCAAAATAGTGACCCATCCCCTCTGGTCTGTCCACTCAGTCTTCAGTTTCTTTTTTCCCAACCTTCAAATTCTTATTTAACGAAAGAAAAAAATGGTTGTCAAATATTTGAAATGCAATCTTTGAAAGAAAAAATAAATGACTGATGATTAAAATAAAATCCAAATATATCTGGGCTGGTCCAAAAAAAAAAGCTGTGTCAGGTTGGACTTCCTGTGTCCAACCTTCCAGTTATTTTTATTTTTTTTAAAGACAGTTAATGCTGGCAAGTGTTTTATCATTATTTAACACTGAATGGGGAGAATAAACTACCGACTTTACAACCACACAAATACAAAGTCTCCGACTGAAAACTAGGAAGTTTTTTTTTTAACAAAATCCGCATTTAAGAAAAAAAGAAAATATATGCTGAAGAATATTCTAAGAACAAATTAGAGCATTTTCCACATTAGCATTAGAGTGTATTATTTAAGCTAAAAAAGAAAGAGAGAGAGAGAGAATCCATCATGAAGCTTGAAATGGGAATGTTGGAGGTCAAGAGACAAGAGGGCCCACAGACACACACACATTTATATACTGCAATGAGAAGAGACCAGACTTTTCTTTGTTCAGTTTTCTTTAAAATTATATATAATGATAAATTATTTTCTATTAACCAAGATAGAAAATGTCTATCAAAAGGAAAATAAACAGGAAAAAGTATTGACATTGGGGAAAAAAAGAGAAGAAATTATATGCTTCTTAAATTACATGTCATTACAAATGACATGTTAAAATTAGCTATGCCTCTCACAGCAACCAATTGACAAATCTTGGCATAAACCCTCCTCCTAATCCAACCTTTTTTTTATTATTTTTTTTACATGTTTCCAGTAATCATTTATCTTGTGTGATGAGCTGGTAATAGTCTTTTTCGGCTGGATGACCCTAATGCAGGGGTGCCCAAAGTCAGTTCTCGAGGGCCGGCATCCTGCACGTTTTAGTTCTCTACCTGGTGGTAGTAACAACCTTTTCAGCATGTCAGGGTTCTTCTTAGGCCTCTAATGAACCATCATTGGATCCAGGTGGGTTAAGCCAGGGAAAGAACTGAAACATGCAGGATGCCGGCCCTCGAAGACCGACTTTGGGCACCCCTGCCCTAATGAATAGCTCCCTCCACAGATTCCCTATCGGATTGAAGTCAGAACTGCGACGGGGCCACTCCGAGAGCATCAAGTCTGCTCCCTTTTAGAAGAAACGTGTTGCAGACGTTAAAATATCGCTTTCAACCTAAAGTTGAGGGTATGAATCATTTTGGTTCAAACATTTGAAGCAAGGTGTTAAATAAACACACGGAGAGCCACTTATAAATGAGGAAAAATCAAACATACACAACGAAATCATTTAATTCAGCGTAAAGTCCCGACTTATGTCGTTTATTTTTGCCGTTCCTCTGAAGCTCAATAATTCACCCCTGTTGGAGTGAGGACTCCAGCTGATAGGTGGAGACGTCCCTCCCGTCTCTTCACCTCGTTTGTACAGATACAGTAGATTGAAGCCTGGCATCCTGCACTGGAAGCTCTTTTTAATTTAAGACTGAGCTGCATTAAGGACCAGCTGAAGAATTGCTTTCCTGAATTTACCTTTGGACTGTAAAACTAAGTCTCATTAAAGAAGCCGCTCTGTCCTTCCCCTACCAGGCTATTAACCCTTTGTGATATATATATATATATATATATTTTTTTTTTTTTAAGGAGTTGCACCATAAAACCACTTTTGTTTCCTTTCTCTTTTTTTCTTTAATGGCCCCAAGTGAAAAAAAAAAAAAAAAACAGGGTTCCACGTGAATTTAATTAAAGCTTTCCTCCGAAAACGTCCGGCCTCGGTCCAAATATTTGAAGAGAGCAATGCCTTCCTCCCTCCTCCCAGTTGATTAAAATATGTGATATTTCACATTAGTTTAGTTTTTATGGGCAGTGAGGTAATTCGTTGTCACTAAATGGCTTGTCAGAGTGCTCTGTGAGTGATGTAATGCTATGAAGTCTATCGTTTGAATTGCCCCTACGCCTATTAGAGAAAATCGACTTCTGGGCCCATTATTTGATTATCTCGCAGGAAGTTTGGTGAAGGCTCTTGGCATCATGTTATGGGAAGGGATTGAATTTTTATTTATTTTTTTTTTTTCAGCAGCTGTGAAAGTGGGCCAACGGTATGACGCTGTGTGTTCAAATAAAACACCCAAATGTCTCAAAAAACACACTTCACCACGTGCCCACATGCCTTCCAAGTCGCTTTTACCCTTTAATTAAAGTATGTCAGGTTCCCTGTGGTTGCAGAAACACTTGAACACGTTCCCGTATCAAGGTATAAAAAAAAAAAAAAAAAAAAAAAAAATCTTGATACCGGAGCCTAATTAACACGCATCTAAGAATACTCAGGATGCAAATTAGCACTGCCGTCAGAATAGGGACAGTGTGTGTGTGTGGGGATGCGGGTTGGGGCTACAAGACGAGATAATTCCACTGATGCATATTTATCTCATGCTAATTGCCGTGCACGGCCCGAAGAAAAGCGTGCACTTAATTAATTGACATGGAGGGGGGCGCAAATGAATTAGAGGCACTCAATCTGGAGAGACGGAGACAAAACAGAGAGGGGAAGAGGAGGAGGGGAGCGGGGTGGTGGGAGAATTGGTAAGAGGTAAAGACAAGAAGGCACAAACTGTATCATTGTTTCCTGTTTATATTGCGTTAATATATATTTTTTGCCTAAAATGTAATTTTCCATTAGAATAAACTTAATAAATGACCTTTTAATTTTTATCTTGTCATCTTAAAATGCAAAATTATAACATCCAGGCTTTATAGGACTGACCAGCACAAAGCTATGCATAACTGGGAAATGAGAGGAAAGGAATTCATACGATTTAAAATACCTCTCTTTTTTTAAGCACAAAAATCTTAAAAGTGTGGAGTGTATTTGGGTTCAGTGCCCTCTAGGCTTCTCTAAATTTCAATAGTCACCTCCTTGAATTTTAGACTAAACGTTCAATCGTTTGTGATTTTGCAGTTGGGAACTTAAATTTCAATTTATTTAATGTGCAGCCAACGTTTGCCAATTTCCACTAATAAAAAAAGACCTTAATATCATGTATGTCATTCATCGCTTAACAATCGATGGTCCGTCACATGAGAGCCCAGTAGTTGAAAGTTTGTAGTGACAAAATATATTTTAAAAACTCTAAGAGACAAGATAAAGACCATTACATTGATAGGATTTATGCACTGGAGGGCGGATGCTGCATTATGAGGGCAGGTGAATTTCGCTTTGTGTTTTCCAAAGAAGCGGGCCACGCCGAATCTGTTAATCGGCCCTAAATGTCCGTCGCGGTTTTGTCACTCCGTGTGTCCTTAAATGCCCGGATTTCAGAGCTGTTTTGTCTCCGAAATTGCTGTGTCTGTCCACCTCGCCCCGTGTAATTCGGTTTGTGAAGCCGGCCCCCTACGTTACGGGGGGACCCCTCCCCGCATTTGCACACACACACACACACACACACACACACACAGGAACACGTTCCCTTCATACCTCTCATTTTATTTGTTTACGGTCCTCATCGCGCCCCCCACCCCGTCGAGGAAAACAGAAGTGGGACCTTTTTCCTTTTTTTTTTTTTTTTTTTCTCGCCCGCCTTAAACCCCCCACTTGCAACCCCCCACACCCCTGCCCCTCCCTCTTTGCTCCGCCCACTCGGGAGGCACAAGAATTAAAACAGAAATGTTTTTGAACGCACTCACAACACTCATCCATTTCAAGCCACAGATGGTCTTTTCAATGAATGCTGTGAATGTGGGAGTTTACCATCGCCTTTTAGACCCCCCCGTACCCTCCACCTTCCTCCTCCTCCACCTCTTCCTCTGTGTCCAGGCAGCCGTTTTGCTCCTTCGTTTCTTTTTCTCTTTTGTGCACCCATGGTCTCTTTTTCCTTTTTTTCTTTTTCAAAATAAGGGGGGGGGGGCAACTCTTTTGTGTCTAACCAACAGCCGCTGACTAAACTTGCCTTCTGCTCTTCTGCCCCCATTTTAACCTTACACACATCGTTTCTAAAAAAAAAAAAAAAGATGCTAAAATGAAGTCCTACAGTGCACAGGAGCTTTCTGGAAACGTTTTGATGAATAGGTTCTCGTCTGAGCCGTGATGCTGCCGTTTCGTTGCAATCTCGAGAGCTTGTGTGAAAAAAAAATCAGCCAATAAACCCAAAACATTCTCGCTCGAATTAGTCAGGGTAACACTCGAGAAAACATCGTTGCTACTGTACAGGAAATGATAAAACCAGCCACCTGTTCCTCACTCACACACATACACGCACACACACACACGACTCTAGCAGGCGTTCTTCCTCTGCTCATGCAGGAGCAGCCAGCTGTCCTCGTTGGTGGTCTGAGTTATGCCCCGAATTTTTACCCGTATGTAAAACAAAACGCAATCCTGTTTTGTGCGCGACTCTCGGCGTCGTGTCGTTTTACGGCGTCATTTTTACGCGTCTACGTTCTTGTTGGACAAGGCGAGGCAGGAGGGATGGGGTGAGGGGGGGTAAAGTTTCATTCACTCCTGCAACTTCGTTCCTGACTTTTCAGCTGTTAATGTATTTAAAGCAGCCGTGAAGCAGAGCTCAAAGGTGACGGCAAGGTGGAAACATGGCAAATGCTATAGGATGTGGATGGTGTCTTCCCCCCTGGACCCCACCTCCTCCACCCCCTGCTCTCTCCCTAGGTGGCTGCGGTAATAAACACACAAGTTGTCTGTGTGTCTTTGCGGCCTTGGCAGGTTGAGGCCTACTTAACCAGGCGAAGCCGCTGCTCTTTTTTTTTTAAGTCCCTTTGAATGCCTCCCTTTGTCGGCGACACGCCACCATGTTAATGTCATGTACCATAGAAATTGCCGCGGCTATGGCTATTAGCCTCGCCGCTAAAGTACAGAGGGGTGATGGAGAGAGAGGGAGCAGGCGAGGCTGCCACCAAAACCCACCGGCTTCAAATGCAGGACTATAATTGCATTGCTGTGAAGAGGGTTAGCCCTGTCTCTCCCCCTGTCTCTCTCGCTCTCTTTTTCCTTACACCACCACCCCCCACCACCCCACACACACACACACACATCTCTCTCATTCTGCCTTTCTCTCTCGCCCCCCCACTCCCCCTCCGTCTTGTGTGTGCGATTTGTCCCTTAAGCCGGCGTAACGTCTCGGCCGGGGCCGCAGAATGTGGAGAGCAAATTGGAGGCAGAGCGTGAACAATGGAACATGCATCGCTGCTGGGACATTCTTCTTCTTTACTGGGACCAGTGGGGATGGGAGGGCGGGGTGAGGGTGAGGGAGGTGGAGGAGGTGAGGAAAGAAAGTCATTTTGTAAAGGGGGAACTCTTGGGTCATATGGAGATTCAGATGCAGACTGTGGGCGTCCGGCAAAAGGTTGTGGTGGATTCGCACCAGCTAATAACAGAGCGACAGATTTGTTTGAATGGTATTTAGATATCAGGTTGAATTAATAATTGTAAGAAATGCTTAGCATCTATTAGTGCACACGCTGTCAATATTTTGTTCTACCTCCTTTTTTTTTGCCAGGAGGCAGAAATGGGAAGAGTAGCCAAAAATTGTAATCATTACTTTAATTTATTATTAGTGAAGCAGAAATGAAAATTAGTCCGCAGGTAAGAGTAGCATAAACAACTGTTTACTGTTTGATTTTAATATCTAAAAAAAAGATGTAGTCAGACACTAAAATATAAAATTGTTTGAAAATCCTGATATTTAGGGAATAAAATTTGATAAATAGCATCAGAAAGCAAATTTAGGTGGAAGAAATGCACGTTTTGCCAACGCCACATGCTTTACATTTGTGATGGTAGGACAAAATCCTCATCTTTTTTTATTTTTGTTTTTTTGCAGGCATAACTCAAACAACTCCGGCTTTATTCTCTGACTCTTGAAACTCTCATTCTCAGAGTTTGGACACTCTCCGACTCCAAACATTGCAATTTTGCTCCAACAAAATAAACGCTGCATTTATTGGAGAATCTTTAAGCATTTCTCCGCATCTTCACCGGTACTCGTGTGGTTGGTGCTGTACGCGATACATAACGTGCGCAACTAATGAATCATATCAGGAGACATCCTGTCAGACCGCCACCTGCAGAGCTTCAGATTTCTTCCATTCGAAGTCGCTACATCATTATTTTCCTATGTTTGTTTTTAGTTTCATGTTTCATGTGGCCCACGTCTACGTAAATCTCAAATCCGTGTGTTGGAATACATGTATCTATGTTTCAAGCCGCTGGAGCCAGATCACCGGAGAAAAAGCATATGGGTGGGAGATTAAAGGAGATAACAAGAAGACAGGAAAGACAGGGGAAAGGATATAAACATGAAATATGTACAAGTTAAGCTGGAAAGCGCAAGTGACAGCAGGGAAGCACAAAACGGAGACCTTGAGCACAAGCTAGAAAAAAGTATTAAGTAGAATTCATGCTGGACGGTCCAGTGATTAGGGTATTTCTTTTTCTTTTTTCTTTGACTGCATCATTTTCAGCTGTTAACATTTTCTGACTTGACCTCAGCCGCACCTGAGTACAGAGGCCCTTTGAAGCCAGACGGACTGAGGCAAAGAGGGGATGAGGCTGGGGGGCGGTGGGGAGGGGAAGCACGAAAAAAAAGGGGCTCCGGCAAATGAGAAAAGAAGTCAAACGCGGCACACAGAGGACGAAGAGAAGCAGAACAGCTTGTCTTCGCTGGTGAGTGGTGACGTGTATCATTCACGTTGAGTCAACAGATTAGCGACAGAGGAGGCTTAGCTGCTCCTGGCCTCCCTCGTTTGATGTTTCGGGGGAGGCCTAATTTGATTTTTCACCTCCCATTGTTTCAGCGCTGTGTGCCCCTAATCCACTTTAAAGTGGAGACAGCTTTCATCCTTTTTCTCTCTCGTTCTTTTGTTATTCTCGCATTCTCCAACATTAGCAGAAGAACTTGACTGCTGGAAAAAAGTCGCCAGCAGCATTTTAATTCTTAACTCGGGACGCGACTGGATTTTGAGCTGCGATGTCTGATGGTATTATGACGCCTCTGGACTTCCCGCCAAAATGTCTGTCTTTCTAAGCTCTGTCCAGTTTCTATCTGGTTGCTAATTTGACCAGTGGAGCAAGAGTAAAGTATTATGACAGGAACCAGAAATGGAGTTTATTAATATGAGTTTGCGTTCCTGTTTTTAAATTTGAGGCTCTTATTTTGAAGTAAGAAAGGAAGTACTTAAAGGGATCCATGTTTAGTTGTAACAATGGACTTTATTTGAGAAATATTTTAGATGTAAGAACAATTCTGTTATATTCTTTGGTATATAACTAAACAGTTATTATTTTAGCATAAAACTAAACGGCACACTGTTTAGTTTTTTATACATTTTAATAAAACAATGTCACACGAACGTCGTGTCACGCTGCAATTCATTCTGGGTAAATTACGCCTATTAGTCCAACTGCACTAGCTCAGCCCAGCCAAAACAGTGATGAGTAACGTCATTTTCATTTGAATCAGAACGCGTTTAATGCACCCTACCCTAAAAGTTCCTCTGAAAGAGGGACAGAACCGTCCATACACACATTACCCACGCACACTTGCTCTCAAAAAAAACGGCAGACTTGAAAAGAGCAACACGCACACACACCATCTCGTTTTGTGTTGTCTTCTCCGAGCCGTTGACTTGATCTTCACACGTCTATATCGGCTTCCCTGCTCTTCTCATAGCATTTTGTCATCACTCACATTCTTTTCCTTATGCAAAATCATTTTGAATCACAGTAATGTCAAAAAAAAAAAAAATGCTGGATGGAAAAACAAACTTCCATAGCCGGAATTTAAAATCGTCTTTTCTGGAGGTTTGTGTGTGTGTGTGTGTGTGTGTGTGTGTGTGTGTGTGTGTGTGTGTGTTTGTGTTTGATGGATTAGCTCTATGAGGGACTCAGCGGTACACTGATATCTTTGCTCAGTGCTCACAGCATGATACACTGGATGCTGGCACGTGCTACCAAGTCTCTCTCCACACATACACATAAATCTGTGAGCAGGGATTTGGTGTCCAGCAGTGTGCAGACAACTCAGTAGTGAGCTGTCACTCTGTGTGTGTGTGTGTGTGTGTGTGTGTGTGTGTGTGTGTGTGAAGCCTTGTTCTTCTAACGGTCCTCTAATCCTTCCAGAGTGGCCCTGATAGCACTAATGACACACACTGGGACACTACAGGGTGCTGCACCTGTGTGTGTGTGTGTGTGTGTGTGTGTTGGAGCCATTACCACTTGCTGTGACACTTAAACAAGATACTTTTTTCTGTCTTCTGCCTTTTTTTTTTCCAGTTGGGATTCTTTCTATATTTGGAACAACATTTCTAGTGAATCAAACTCACACAACTTAAGAAATATGTCTGATGTAATTTAAAAATAAAGAAAAACAGAGCAAATTATAAATTGTCCGCTCTGGGTTTGAAGCAGCAGCACATGGGAGGATGATGCAGTGGTTTCATCAGGGTTGTTTTCGGCTCCAATCTCAGCAAGGCTGACAAAGAAAGTGTGTGTGTGTTAGAAAGAAAGAGTTGACGTCATGTTTGAAGGAGTTTGACCAAAGTCAAAACCTGCACCTGTTCTGTCTGACTTCGAAAAGTTTGGTATACACTAAAGGTTTGCTTAACTTTGTAGCTGCAGTCGTATTTTTTTGTTTTTGTCTCTTTTTACAGTAAGAATTTGGATATTGCTTACTTTTCTTCTGTTAATGCACAGTTCTTTGAAGCATGCATGCCACTTGATTTGTTTTCCCCACCTTTCCTAACATTATTATGGCAAACTTCAATGTACTTTGCAGGATTTGATTTTACAGACCAACTCCAGGTAACGAAATACCGACAACTCAGCTAGGCCTGTGATTCCACGGGTGATTCGAGTACCTCGATTATTAAAATTCCTCAAGGCAAATCTATCTGCCTCGAAGTTTCGTTAAATTATGTTTTACTGTTTAGCGCACCTTGTTCCGGCCAGATCATTATTTGCGTTGGGCACCGCTCTCACTTCCGCCTACGAGTTGTTGCTAAGTGCTAGCAGAGAAAGAGGAAGCCCTAATTCCAGCAATTCTTAAGTCAGAGATTCTTAACTGAATCACAATCAGGACTTGGACTGGTCCATTCTATCACATGACTGTACTTTACCCTCAACCACTCCACTCTATGTTTGGCTCTGTCCCTTCTGTAGAAAAGCAACCCCACGGCACGATTCTGCCAAAAAACACAAGTTTTTGCCAGACTTAAAAAATTTTGCTGTGCCTTGCATGGCTTATGGTAAATGATTTCTGTCAGCTTTCTTTCAACAATGCTTTACGGCATTATGAAATGCACAACCAACAGTGTCAATAGGCGTCCTGTCAACCAGAAAAGTCCCACCTGAACAAATGGTTCCTGTGGATCCACGGTTACCATGGACTTCTTTCTTTGATGCTGCTCTGGTTAATCCTTTCCTCTCCGTTTTCCTTTCCCAGCCTTATAAATTCATCTGGATGAACATGATGTCTTGGTGAGTAGTGTAGTCATGTCATATCCTTTCCATTTTAGGATTATAGATCAAACGGTGAGGCGTTCAAAGCTCGGGATGTTTTAAACTCGCCTTGAACGTGTCCAAAACTACTTTTTCTCCCTGGTGTTGGTTTTCACGATGCATCTTTGTTCACTAATGTTCTCTTAAATTTTTTTTTAAAAAACTCACAGAACAACACTGCAATTAGATTACTCACAGGTGGACTCAGCTTAATCATCAGTTAACCATTGAATGAAACTATTTTCTTGTTTTTTTCTTTTCTAAAATAAAAAAAAATTAGGACGCGTACCTTTTTTCTTCCACTCCACAGTTATCCACTCTTTGGCTTATCTCATAAAATCCCAAGTGAGGGAATTTCTAACCACACTGAACATAAATGCATGGCATTTTTTGCAAGGCAGTTTAGTTATAACTGTTTATCTAATTAAAGGGCTCTTCAGGCCTGGAGGACCTGAAACGCATCGTATCTCCCCAGAGGAAGCAGACTGTTCAGACTCATAAACTAAAAAAGTACCTGTTAGCTTAAAAAGACGGCTCTGATACTGGACTGCCTCCGGCTGCTGGGCAACCGGCTTCCTGCATACACACATCCAATACATGTTGGGGCCTCTAAATGACAGGGAAATGTCTATATGTCCCTCAGTGGCAGGTCCCAACACAACCATAGGTGTGTTTTTTATTATTATTGTTATTATTTTCCTGTAACAAGTTGCATCCCAAATGAACTTCTCCTTCTGCTCGTCATAACTCTATATGCATTTCGCTGAAAACATGACTCAGGTTCCGGTCCTGTTATCACTTCCGGGATACTGGAAGGCGAAGGAATTAAAACTCAGCAGTCGCTTTTTCTTCTGCGTTAGGAGAAAAAAAAAATACTGAAAAGTATCTCAGTTCTGCCCTGCTGTTGCTTCCCCCCTTCATTCGTGCGAGGAGGACGTTTCCGTCTCTGTGTCTGTACCTAAAAGACCCATTTGCCTCTCTGTATGTGGGGAGGAAGGAGGGAAAATGCAACAATCTGCCTTCCCTGTGCGTGTGTCTACGTGCAGGAGTGTGGGGGTGCATGTGTGTGTGTGTGTGTGTGTGTGTTTGATGGCAGCAAAGTGACGTTAGATTATAGGGTCTGGTCCCTGAGTGAGAGGTGGAGGGAGATGCAGGGGGTGGTAGTGCAGGGACAGCCAGTGACATGATGGGACTCCTAATGGCCATAATTGGCCCTGGCTTTGACAGCAACTATATGATAGCTGCACAATATACACAGCCCAACCTCGCTGTGTGTGTGTGTGTGTCAAAGTGAGGGTGTTGGTGTGATTCTTTAAGGAGAAATTTACACAAAATTGCAGCCGGCTTGTTGAGCCGCTTGTTTGCAACCATTGCCTGTTTCTATGTGTTTTTCTTTCTTTTCTTTTTTTGTTTGACTGTGTAGATGTGCGTGTCAGATAGAAATATTGTATAAACACAGTTGACTTGACTCCTGACAGGTGTAAAAGGTAGCAGTTAAGCCTGTTCCCCTCCCACCTGTTTTCTGTTTTGGTGGGTTTTTTTGTTTTCTTTTAAAGCTACCTAAACCACAGTGCAGACACGCATACAGTGACACTGTGTTTGGCTTGTATTGAGTCTTTTTCTTGATGGAAATAAAACCCCATCCAACTAAAGCATACAGAAGCATTTTCACCAAAAAACAAAAGAGCTTTGCCTATGTAGGAACTAAAAGCAATCAAAACAAATGACTATATCTATGACTAAACCGGGTTCCTGTGGAGTAAATGTCTCAAATTTGATTTATACATTTCCAGGTTTAGAGAAGGATGGATGGGAAAAAGTATAAAGTAATTATTTGTGTATTCTGCAGATGCTCTCTAATCATGCTCCTGAAAAATTTTATCCATCCATCAAGGTTGCCTACTTAAAGTCTGACCTTTGTAAAAGTAATATTCTTTTAACTTGGCCAGAGGAGAAGTTTCTGTAAATCTGCACTTTAGAAAAGCACCAAATGACACAAACAATAAATTTCAGACCATGACAAAAAAGTTATGCGTTCGTCACAAACTGTCACGTCCTTCCAAAGCGGGTGAGTAGAATTAATAAATCTGTTATTCGGGAATTAGGTTCGAGTCTCGGAGAGAGAAAAAAACGAGAATACGATCCACCGCACCTGAACGATACGAGTGTGTGTGAAACTGCGCCAGAGCGCTCCCTCTGATCTAAGTTCAAAGACAGAAAGAGGAAGAGACTCCAAGTATTCTGGCTCCGGAGCAAAGATGAGAACTAAAAGAAGGAATAGAAGATGATGCAAAGGAGACGGGGGGAAAGAAAAAAAAAACGTCAAGGAGATGGAGAAGATAAATCTAGTAAAGATTCCCCAGGGCGGACAAATCATTCAGAGCACAGATGAATACGGAGGTTCAAAAAGCCTGTCTCGGTCCCTTTAGGAGGACGCTGCATCTGCGATTGCTCATAAGCAGATTCCTTGCGAAAGGTTGTTGGCGCCGTTAACCTGAAACGACTTCGGCCGAAACCCGTTCTTCTGAAAGAATGAGAACGATTTGGAGAAGGAACGCCAAAAAGCTGCGTGGACAGAAAACTTCTGTCGACTTTGGACCAAAACCGATTTGAATGGAATAACAGGTAGGATTTAATTTGCTTGGGAAATAACACTGGCGCTCTTTAAAGATGCCCGTAAAGGTGAGTTTATAGGAGCAGCAGGGGGACAGGGTGGCGCTGCCCAAAGCCATTAAAGGTTGGGGAAGCGTATGGCACCTGAAGATGCAAACCATAGCAACCTAACCCTTAAAGGGTCAATGTGTGTGTGTGTCTGTGTGGGGGGCAGGGGTCGAGGAGGCAGTGGATGAGTCTGATGGCCTTAACAGTAAAACTAATAGTAGATAGCTGCGCCTCAGTCGGAGGCTCGGGTCTTTGTGACGGTTCCAGCTGCTTTCAAAGGACACACACCAGCTTCAAAATGAAACCTCACACACAAAACACACACTCCCTTGCTGAGAAAAAAAAATAAAAAATTGAGCATAAGCTTGGTTCAGATCGAAAGACGGCAGAACAAAATAAAATAAACACAAATTTCTTTTGCAGCTGGATGCCTAGATAAAAATGTTCTTAGTCGTCTTTTGTTTTCATTGATCTCAGCGGATCTCGCTCCTGGTGGATGCAGAGAAACGGGTGTGTAAAAAAAATAGAAATAAAAATCGGAGACATTTCAGCTTCAGTTGGAAGTTCCTTGGCGAGAGAAATGTAATGTTTTATCGTGCGGTTTCCGCTCATCTTACTTCCTGCATCATACACCGCGTCACTCATGCTTGTTTCTCTTGGTCGTAAATGTGAAGCTTTAATGTACGTTTGGCTACTAAAACACACACGGTCCTTTGGTGTATGCGCGTTGGCGTGTGTGTGTGCGTCCACACACGAAACAATGATGCCGATTTCTCTTTGTTTGAATTGGGGCGGCTGGACACCAGTCTGTTCTCATTCCTTTCTCCTCACCAAACACACACTCACACACACGGGTGGACAGGTTGTGTCTGTTTTCTCGTGGAATGAAGGTGTCACGGGTCACCAAGAAAGGCCAGGTCTGCTTTTTCATTGGGCGACCCTTACTTCCTACTTCCTGGATGACCCGGAGCCATCTGGGTAAGTGATTGGTTGAGAACAAGGAGAAGTCTCCTGAGGAGGGCTTCAGCAGGGCGGCCAGCCGGTTACCCCGCTCGGGCCCGTCACTCCTGCGAATCATAGAGCCTAAGTCGCTAACGATCAAACCAGCTGAGTCACAAAGGTTTTAGACCTAAAAGACGTCAAATATTTCCATCTGTCAAAGTGGTGGTAACGTAAAATAAAGAGGAAAAGAAATTGTTGTTGAGAAACGTCCACATGAGGAAGAAAGTGATAGAATTTATTAAAAGGTTGGAGGTTGATGGAAATAAAGTCAGTACTTTGCCATTTTGGCCCGTCTTGATTCCATAATTTCATAATTCCATAATTCCATTTTGTACCCAAAAATGGGCACAAAATGGAATTTGTACCCATTTTATACCTATCCAATTTGGGACATGTGATACCCAACTTTTATTGGGTATCACATGTTTTATTGGGTGTTGTGTCCTGCCTGGACATTTTCATCAAGCCGAATAACAATTTTTTCATCATTAGGGCTACAAATTGACACATGGAGATGAAATTAATAATTGAATTATGGAGATAAGTCATAAAAGGCTCTAATCTTATGTCATTTTAATTCAGTTGTATATTGAAAGCTGAGGCTGCACTTAGCCTTTAGTTAGTTTATAACCCCCTTCTTACTGCTTCTGTTTTCTGGTTGCACCATTCCTGTAACCTAAACCATGATATGTGTATTTATGGAGATTATTATTCATAAAAATGCTCAAATTGTCAATGCTTATATGTATGAAATCTCTGTGTTACATCCTCGTGTAATTCATTTTAACACAGATGCAAATGCTGCCATTTGACTGATATGAGATATGACAAATCCTAGATAAAACCAAAAATAACTCTAACGGACCGCTTGCTCCTTTAAGTTATATAGTTCCATTTCTCACAGTAGAGAATAATAGAAAATAACAAATTACTTTCAGACTCCTTAGCTGTCATTAGGAAACCTGTTTCCTCATGGGACCCACTGGAAAACCTGTCGGCATTTCGAGGGCGACAGTTAAGGGTTTAAAAAACAGCTAGCGAACTGGGTATGAAAGCCCCCCATTTTTGCCAAGAATTGACGCATGGTCAGTACAAATTGTCCCGCGGTACTGGCACTGTTTCATGAGACGCGATCCAAATATTCTGAAGATACAAAAAGAAGTGAAATAACCAGCACCCACATAATTTTCTTAAGAAGCGCTGCGTAACCGCCTGTTTCCATTTAGTTTTGGTTGAAGCTCAAGTTAGTTAGCCCCTAAAAACGCTCACCACGGATAAAAACAAACATAACTCTGTGGAGGGAGATGACCAGAGTTGTACGTTGACCACGTTTTCTTAAGAGTACAATGTGGGTAGAAAATTGACAATTACTTTTTTAATCATCAGTTATCAGAAGGGATGTGAATTGATTTACGGTCGGCATGAAACCGTAAAGTTGGGTACAAAATGAGCAAGAAGAAATGGTCAAGAGGAGAACTGCCCAGCATCTGTCACTGTTGATCGTAACTTGTTGTTTCCCAGGCTCTGCCTGTCATTTTCGTTTTTTTTTTTAAATACTGTGGTCTCTCCATTTCATTGCTCGACTCAAGTATGGTCTGCGATTCCATAAAGGCAACAAATAAAACTTTGTACAAGCGGAAATATCTGAACTGATTCTTCGAGACAACGGGATCCACAGTGACAGAACGTGCGCACTCGGTAAGAAATTCAAAGACGAGAAGATAATGGGAACAAAATAACAGAGAGGACATCAAATTATGCTGGCAAATCACAACGTAAAAGAATGGAAGAAAACAGAAAGTTATTGGTTTACTGCATCCTTTCTTCATCCAGTCTTCCTCAATGCCGCCGTTAAAGCCCAGATTTCATTCCTCCCTGCAAACTGTCTCCTACCTTTTCTGTGATTCCTGCTTTCCTGTCTACTTTCCCTCCTTCCTCCACGTCTCATTTTTTTTCTCTCCCCCCCTCATCTTTTCGCTCTTCCACCTCCTTCCTCTGCCCTTCTCTCCCAGTCTCCCCTGTTTTATGAAGGTAAATTTATAGGTCTACCAGGAGCTGTTAGCAGGAGGTGGCCTGTGCTGCTCAAACCACAACAAGGTTTCACCCTCCACATGGAAAAGCATCAGCATATTGGGCATACTGGGCCGTTTTCATCACCAAAACATCACACCTGATATCGCGCACTCACCTCGCATTATTATCTACTAATGAGCTTGACTCCTTTTCTTCCCTCGCTGCTGCACCGTGTCATCACATTTTCTGAGGAGTGGATGGTTGTGTTTCTCCCCCCTGCGCTCCCTTGTTTTTCACTTTATACTGCTCCATCTAGCATTTGTTTTTTATTGGTCTACGAGGAGCAGTTAGGCGGTGGTGAGCTCGTCTGTTTAACCAGCACATATGTTGTGCTGTTTTTTTTTTTTCACATACCAATGTTTAAGTCGGCTCAGCCAGTGCCCAGGTATATCGTTTATGGGGAGTGTCACCCCTCTCTCACTAACTTATTTTCTACTTTATAGAAGCACGTCTCCCTTTTTTATTTTTTTTTTCAAACGCATTGACACGCCGATGCATTTTGAGTACATAAGATTATTTAATTTTACGACGAGGTTTGAAGGAAAGTAGATGGGTGGGGGTGGACTGACTTCTGACACAGTCTTATTTAAAAGAAACACCTGTTTTATTTTTTATTGGTTTCATTCAAGATGTTCTGATTCAAAGTCTAATGCTCAATAAAATTCAATACCATTTAGGCCTATATGCACATAACTTACTATATTCCCTCAGTATTACACTGTCCCCGTCTAGGTAATGTGATAATATAGTACTTAACTCACTTCTCTTCACTTCTTTTATTCTTTTTTGACAGCAACAAATATTTTGGCCCATCCAATTTTTTTTTATTCAGCTTTAATATGCTGCTCTACCACAAGGTTACCTTTATTAGGAAAGCTGCCATAATGCAGTGACACCATCAACAAAAACATGTTTAACTAAAGATACATCTGACTTGACACAATCAGCAAATTTTTCTGTAAATTCATACCTTTGTCCCGTGGAGTAAGGGCCAGGACTTTAGCAGTTTATTAAGGTTTTAGGCTAATACTAGCATGTTTGCGCTCTGTTTTGATACGACTTGTCGATAAGCCAGCTCTCAGCGTATTTCAGTGTGATTCCAGTCAAGTGTTTGTGGACAAAGCTTACCAAAAAAGTTGTTTTCTTGGATAAACTTAGCACTTTGTTTTGCATGTCATTAAAGAAAAATGTAACGGCTGGTGTTTTAGCTGCTTTCTGTGTGGCAAGGACAGTATTCAATTTATGTTGGGGAGAATTCAGATCTGTTTGAACAGTTTGTGTTGCCCTATAATGGTTTTTCTAGCCATGCACATGAAAAAGGCCCATAATCATCAGGATTAGCAGCGTGATCATCATGTGCTTTGAATATAAAGTGTATTTTCTTCTTGAATTTAACTGTTTTTGTATTTCTTTTCTTCCCATTTTCCTTTGGTCGCCCGTGCCAAATCCCCTCCCCCCATCTGTCTCTCTGCTACAGGTAAGTGAACGTTTGTTTCTCTCACGCAAACACAACCACACATTTTGCAAAGCCCGTCTTAAAAACACCTAAAATCATGAGACTTTGAATGGGGGGAGAAGCGAGGGCGTCGAAGGGGTTTAGGCTTTTATGAAGTCGTTGAGAGAAATAGTCTTGACTTGTGTGGCTGGTTGTTAAAACGGTCCCAGGTCATTCAGGGAGGGAAGGATTAAAGAACTATTATAGTCGGGCACTTCTTATTGATGAATCAGCAATACTCACTTTCACTTTTTATGAGTGCCCACAAAATAGTGCTCTCGCTAAGCCTCATGTCTTTTACCTAACTGCAGTCCAATCAGAACCGATATAAAAGTTCCATTTCTGTGCTTCACTTCGTTGAGTTCTGGCTTTGATTGTTTTGTCTTTCGCTAATTTGACTCTCGGTCTGCCTCCTTGTTAAATGGACACGCCCACACACGCAGCGGCTGTAATTCCTCAGGATAGCGGTAGTCATGTCAAAGGTTTTTACTGATCGCTTGTCGTCTGGTGGGACCAAGGTGACATTTCCTCTTACGACCTAAAATTGAAACACAGTACATGTCTATCTGTAGGCGTGTGTCCCCCTCTAATGAGGGGTCTATATGCAGGGTTGGCAGCATATTAAATATGTAACAGCAGGTTGGAAATGGGTGGCTTGTCATACACACAAACAGACGCACACACACATACGCTTTTTGCTTTTTTTCCTTCCTTTCTTTCTTTCTTTCCTTCTTTCTTTCATCCAGCTTCTGCTGTTTACCCAAAATCACTGCACATTTTTATCAGGTAGGATTTGTGCAGCAGAAAACATTGAATAAAAATCGAACTTTTGTTTTGTTTTTTTCCCGTATTTTATACATTTTAAGTAGTAGAAGCACATTGTACTTTTTCCGTGGCGATCTTATCCGGTCCTGGACGGGCTGCTCGGTTGCTAGGATGACTCCACAACTATGTCTCAGCCGTGGCCACACACAACCTGCTTTCACAACGTTTCTAAGACACACACTGGCAACCAGTTTGTACCGCACAAAGGAGGCTCCCACCCTCTCTCCTGCTCCTTGGATGCCCATCGTAAAAGAACCAAGTCTACTGGGCCTTGATAAAAGCATTTATAGCTCATGAACTGCTACGTGTTGCAGTCACCAACTTTTCTTTTTTTTTTCTTTAAAAGCGGAAGGAAAATCATACAATGGTTTTCGAAATCCTTCACGAAAAAATGTGAAAAGTTTTGCGTGGGATTTTGGGGAAGGTCTCTGAGGTTTTGTTGGAGAAAATTAGAAACATAGACCAAGGAGCACAACACACAAGTCAAGGGTAGAACTTCAATAATCTCCTGAAGACTTAGTTCTCATAGTAAGCAACAGTAGTGGTATTATAATGTGGTAATGCTTTTCTTCAGCATAAACAGGTTATCAGGTAAGAGTTGATGGGAATGTAGATGAGCTCAGCAGCAGACGGGTTGACACCGAAGTCTTCTGCAGGTTCCATCATCCAGCAGCTTTTAAATTATGTTAGTTTATAACCCCCTTCTTACTGCTTCTGTTTTCTGGTGGCGCCGTTCCTGTAACCTCCAAACGCCAAGCAATACAGGCAGAGTTACAAAACATTTGATCAAAGCAGTTCACATGTGCTCTTCATACAATCTGAGATTGAGCAATTTGCCCAAAGGAGATTGTGCAAAAACTTTAAATATGTAAAGCTGGTGAGAGTTGTAGCCGCCACTACAGTGACAGGTGGCTCTAAGAAGTGAGACTGAAGACAAATGTATCTCACACCGTTTTGAACATCACGTATTCTTTTGTCTTCATTTTGCCAATTATGCACTTCTTTTAAAACATCTTTTAAATGTCCTAAATTTAAAATGTCTGCCTGGCTATTTGTGCTTATTTTAATGTATTAAGAGCGCCCCTCAAATTGATTTCACTCCCTGCTACGACGAGGGTGAAATTATCGTAATACCCCAATATTGGCTGGAAAGCGCCACGTCTAGCCTTTTTCAGAAACTGTTGAAATTTTTCAAGCACCGCAAAGTGTGGCAGAATTACTGCAAATTTGGCTTTGTTTAGGACTTAAAGGTATAATAGAGCCCCAGTAAAAATGCATTGAAGTTGCGACTGGGAATCAAAAAAAAAAAAAAAAAAAAAAAAAAAGTTCAACACGTACAAAAAAATTTGTAATACACCATCTCTTTTTTCCCCCCCTTTTTCCTTTCTCTCCTTTCCTCTCCGTCCGCTTTCCTCACCTTGCAGCTCTTTCTATCACCTCTGTCCTTATCCTTTCATTTTCTCTTTACCTCTGCCAAGATTGATTTCCTCTCTCACTATTTCACGCAAACCTCTCCTGTGCTCTCCAACACAGTCGGTGTGGCTCACTAATACGGACACGCACACAAGCGCACCGACTTCTGAGAGTCGCTATAATGGGATTAGAAGGGTCTGCTGAAATATTGAAGAGTCCCGATGCAAATAATGAATAGGCTGGCAATGTGTCTTGATAAGTGTGGGCGAGTGTGTGGCGAGCATGAGTGCAGATGCTTAGCTGCACCCTGGGAGTGTGTGTGTGCGTGTGTGTGTGTGTGTGTTGCTAACAGCCCGTAATGTATGGTGGGCTCACTGTGCAGTTAGTACAGCCTGGAGGTACAACGAAAGCATCGAGCTCAAAGACACACACGCACGTACGCACACCGCCCTTCATCAGTTTACAGTCAGGGCTTTCCCACTTATCAGGCAACCACACTTACATCTGTCTCACAGCAAGACAAGGAGAGGTACACCGTGAGTGTGTGTGTGTGTGTGTGTGATTGCATGACTCCTCATTCAAAGTACGCGTACAAATGTGACGACGTACGCTGCGTGCACGTGCGCATTCTCACGGTGGCGTACGGTTGCTGGCTGAATGGAGGAGAAAATTAGAGCTCGTACGATAGTCACGCCTCACGCAGTCGGTGTGCGTGTGTATCGGGGTGGGATGACGGTCACTGGAGCCCAGAGTTGCACAAAGATGGTAAAATATCAAGGAAATTTGATATGAAGCAGAATAACAACGCGGCGCTATCAGAAAAACACGCAAGATAGGTCAGGTTTCTATTTCCCCACCTCGCCTTTTTTTCTCATCCATTTTGTGCTTCTTTGCCGCCAACGAGAAGAACTTCCTTTTTTCTTTAGTTGAACTCTGTTCATATGGAGGTTCGTTGGCCTGTCCACGGCGTGGAAGAGAAAAATGCTCCCATAGTTATACCTTGTCCAAAAAACTGTTGGTTGAGCCACATCTGTTTCCATACTTGAGCATATGAAACCAATACAAGGTCATTTCACAACAACATATTTTTGCCAAGAAAGTCTCAAGAAATAGAATAAAACATATGAAACAAGTGCAGTCCAGTAGTGGCAGCCTTTGATATTTCAGTACCATTTACCTGACAAAAATGTCAAAGGTGAGGAGACTCTGATGGCATTATGTACCCTAAGGAAAATTAATGATTAAGGTCCGAATTGAGGACCAAGATTACAGGTCGAAGTATAGCTAGTTTAAAATCCTGGTTCAGGTGTAATGGTAAAAAAAAAAAAAAAGAGGTGAAAATGTCTCTGAAGTTTCTCTGTTGATGGGAATACAAAAAGCTTGAGGGCGATAGAAAAAAACGATTCCAAGAAGACAGAGTGGGACAAAAAAAAAAGCTTCTAAACCAAAAGGTTTACTCAATTAATTTCTAAGTCTTTACATATATCAATCCGGTGAGTCATGGTGCTGGGATTTTCACGCTTAAATTCAGCCTTGCAAATAAGTGTACTTTTAAATTACAAATTTTTTGTTACCCTCATTTCAATCCTCAATTTGTTTTATACTTTACAGTTTATAGTGAACTATTACGCATAGGTCATGTTATTTTCAACACTTACAATTTTAAATTCCAGCCATGACCAAACCCAATTGGACGAGAGGTCATGACTGCCAGGTGTTTGAGCCAATAGCGTGCCAGGGGTAAATCCCTCCCTTAGGAATAGAGCAGCCCTAATCAAGCCCTTGTAATACACTGGTTCCCGTTAGCTCCCAGGGGCTAATTAGCATTCTAATTACAGATTGCAAATGAGAGGTGCGTTGATTGTGTTCTGCCTGTGAGTGTGGAGGCTCAAGAGAGATTCACACACACGCACATGCATCTTGCATGCTGCCACACTCTCACACACTGAGCGATCATCGTTAAGAAGCTTATCATGCTCTCGTTCCTCTGTGCTTTTCCAATCTCCCTCTCATCTCGTCTCGTTACGATCACACTGCAATACGCTACCATACACACACACACACACATAAAAGCTAGAACACACGTAAACTTTGCAAACACACCCGCATGCAGATGTGGTGATGAACACCGAAGATGGTAATAAAGAAACAAACATAAAACATTATATACTGCCAAAGTGTTGCTGTTGTTCCTACCAATTAACACAGCGCTGATTTACCGCTCGAGGGGAGGGGAACGCTGCTGTGCAAACCACAAAGGTGCGATACGCGCTCAACCCGCACACCGTAATGTGTGCATATGAACCTGAAAATCAAATTCGGTGGGATGGGAGGGAATGGAGTGGACCGAGGGGCCAGAAATAATGAAGGAATAATTCGGTGTTGCATTAAAACCAGAAGGCGCCCGTTTCCGCTCGCATGTTTGCGTGTGCGCAAGGCGTTTTGAGGCTGGTGGAGGCATGGAGAGGAGGAGTAGATAAGAGCAAACTCACCAGCAGCATATAATCACGTTATGCTGCTCAGTAAGGAGCTTTAACGAGGCGCCTGTGCTGCACTTCAGGTCACCGTTTGGGTGTCGCTGACATGTGAGGCCATGTCTGTCTATCAACCAGCATTTTTTTTTTTCTTTTAAGAAGAGCCATTTTAATTTTAAATGGATTCTCCTCAACAATACAGCACTTAGCCAAAGCTATTTACCCTATTGAACATTATTACAATTTTCAGTTTACAACTAAAGGCTTCATTGTATTTTATGTAGGTTTTATAGCATAGATTAACATGGATACAAGTCTGAAGTGTTGTACTGTATATAAATTAATTCCGTATTTTATATTTTTATTAGAAGTATTATTATTATTATAATTATTATTACCACAATAGTGATGTACTCCATGGATCTGATATATATTTTTTAAAGAATAGCAAGAATACGGCTAATATTCAGAGAAAGCCATAAGAAGTCAGACATAAACATTGTCTGTTTCTTATAACACACAAAATGGTCAAACGTGATGGTGGTACCACCATGCTGCTGGGATGCTTGTGTTTAGCAGGTATAGAGAAGCTGGTCAGAGTTGATGATGGAATAAAACTTGACTGAATACTCTTGCGAGGCTTACTACATTAATTGTTTATTAGGTTAAATCTTAGAATTTATTGGACTTGTCTGATCTCTCTATTGTGTTTTCGATCAGCTTCGCATGTAAATCATTCATTATAGTCTTTGCCAGCAGTTCCTCAGTTATTTGGCACCCCAAACAATTCCCATAACCAAGGTATTTTTGTAATTAAACTGATCAGAGTCTATTTAAAAGTGGAAATACAAGAGAGCACACAATTTAATGCATATGTGTGTCGATATTTATCAGTGGAAATGTGACAAACAAAGCAGAACAAAAAATAAGTGATCTTGTGTTAATCACAAGAACACTTTCTAGTGTTCTTGTGGTTAACAATCCCCCCCACTACAGCAAGATTTTTTGCCAATATTATGGAGAGAACGGTATGAATCTTTATTAATATTATTCTCCACTGCAATCTCATGGACATAAAATTAGGATCTGGCCACCTGGTGATCAAAGATACTCTCTGTAACCGGGGTTATTGTCTCACCTCTACTGGTCTGACCGCAGTTTAAAAGCAGTGGTAAAGAAGAAAGTGAAATTGGAAACTCACACACTCGCTGTGTTGGCTGGTGTGTGTGTGTGTGATGTGATTGATGCTCAGCAACCTGTGTTTACTCTTGTTGGCCAATTGAAAACTCAACCTGGCAGCCGGCGAAAGCACAATGCGGTGCGGAGCTAAAGCAGCATTGTGGCCGCAGACACTGAGACAAATAGATAGAAAGCTGTTAAGAGAGGAGAGGACACAGTGGGAGGGAGGATGGTCGAGCTAGGTACACAGTCTGCTGATAGACGGCATTAGATTTGATTTAAGCTACGGGGAGAGAAATGGGAGATCAATGACAGAGAGAAACGGAACAGATGCCGAAAAGAAGGGGGCAGAAGAAAGTCAAATAGCTACAAAACGGGGCTAAAAAACAACTAAAGACGCGATCCGAGGTATTAATCGAGACAGACAAGACGGTTGGAGCAAGAAACAGGAAAAAGAGATGGGCCAGGGTGGAAAAGGCAGAGACAGGGTTAAAGGAGAAAGAAGAGCCTGGAGAGTGGGAGGGACAGAGGAGTGGAGATGCTGGACATCACTGTCGGCAGATCTTTAAATGAAAGGCGACAGTGTGTGTTGGGGAGAAGATTGGAAGGCATTAAGGCTTGGCATGTTCTGTGACACCCTGAGAGGCCCAGAGCGTGGGGGGAGAAGGCCAATTGAATTCTCCTACCAAATGCCCACTTGGCCATGTTAAATCTTTCTATGCATGGCTGTGTACATGCATTCCTATGGAGTAAAGGGTTCCACAGTGTCTGTGTGTGTGTGAGAGAGAGAGAGAGACAGATTCTGAAAGGTAAAGAGATTTAGTGAGAACAGAGGAGAGAAGGGGGGATCTATAAAAGACATGCTGCCCTCGCCTTTGTTCACAATCAAAGCCATGACTTCGGCTTATCGGCTGCTCAGATTTGTGCCGTATCGATAGCACCTCTGTGTGTCTGAGTGTCTGTGTTTACAGATAAACGAGGGAGACTGGAGAGAGACGGTCGCTCTCTAGAATGAATATGTGCGTTTTGCAGAAACAAAAGACTGCTAAACGAGTTGGTATGAAATGTAAAGACGAAGTAAGAGTTGCTTCTACTGCTCTCCGTCAGTGAAGTCATGAGAAGGTTAATGAGGCTCTACATACCAATGAAATCAAAAAACGAAAAAAAATTTTAGTCTATCCATCTGCCCATTTGCTTTCTTATCACACAATATATCTAAGCAATGGTGTGATATTTCACATCAAAGTGAAGTCAGGATTGTTGAGAACAATCAAGTGACTTTGTCGTTATTTTAAGTCCGGGATTAGCACACGAAGCTTGACCTGCTCTCAAGCTGTATCTACGCTTGGGACTCTCTCTTTTTCACAGGAAGGCGTCCTCCCCATCCTTCTCGACACCGAGTCCGGGTCGAACCGTTTCCAAATACGTCTTTGTGGGGTGTTGTGTGATTGGTCAAAAGGTTGTGGATGCGGTTGTGTTTAATGCGGAAATGCGCTCAGTAAGCAATATAGATATTTTGGTTCCGCTATCAAGCGGGCAACATGAATATTTTTGATGGCCGTTTGTCAGAAATGGCAAGGAACTATGCACATTTGTACGATTCTTAACAAAATACCAACAGAGATTGTCAAATGGCTAAAAACTCTTGGATAGAAATTTCAAGAGGAGGCTGTCTGCAGAAAAGTGTGACACTCTCCCTATGACAAGATGTACCCATATACCTAGTGCAGAAAGGTCTGCTTTTCTGTATGAAAAGTTTTTGCGAATGCGAACACCGTGCAAATGCATGACCACAGGTTGACTGTTTCGGCTTCTGATGGGAAAGCCTTCACAGCCCTAATAAGTAATGGACAAAACCCTCCAAACACTGTGGCAAACGGCAATTCTGCACCACTCATTTTCTGACCCACTTATTTTTCCTTGCAAAAGATTTCTTTCTTTTCATCTCAGACAGAACCGTCTGCTGAGGACGAATTTGACACATATAATCAAGACGTCAACATGTACACATTAGCCAGACTGGCCTTCCTCGAAGCACTCAGCTTTGAGTGGCACGGAGATGCTCATTTCCTTGTTTGACCACAATGAAACCACCTTTATGCGTGTGTTGGTGTGAGAGTGTGTCGGACCCAAAAGGAAAATCGGAGAGGGAGGGTTAGTGTGTTGACTGCGTGCGCGTGTGTGTGTGTTGCTTAATAGAAGGTGGTTAGAGGTGTCACCCTGCACCCATTTTAATGTGATCCACAATTACAGCTGTCATGGCTGGGAGATAATGTGTCAGGCTGTTTTTCTACACGTTCACACACACACACACACGTACGCTGAGGTGGTAAAATATGGCAGACAAGAAGCAGTCCTCCGCTCGTATAAAACACCTCAACGGCTCCCATCATCATAGTTGTGTGTGCCTCTGTGTGTGTCTGTGTGTAAATGCACTAAAGATGTACTGTGTGCCTCTGCCCATGAGTTATGAGTTTGTGTCGATGTGTGGCAGTGCAGGTGTGTTTGGGGGACGGGGTGCACTTGTGTCAGTGTGTGACAATATTTGCTTTGTTGAACGAGCCTCCTGGTGAAAGTCAGGATGGTTGTAGAATTCTTCATGTAGCGTCGGAGCAGCGGCGGCGGCAGGGATGGGAAACACGGGAACATTAGCACACTTTACCAGCTTCTTTACGTTAACAGTCGGCAGATCCTGGAAAGCATTTAAAAGATGTGCAAAGCATTTTTTCTTTTACATAACTCACTAGCGAATATATTGCAAGGCCATCAAAGTAGGTAACTAAATATTAGTTCAATCCAAGCATTTGGCATATTGAGATGAGTAATTCCTCATTGGTCCAGACTGAGCATCAGCATAGCATAGCATGAGATCCGTTATTGGGTCATTGGTGTGACATTTCGTGGCAGTGGTACAGACTTGGGGTACATTACATGTTTGTTGTGAGGCCAAATAATCTGCATAAATTGCCTATATGAGACTGAACTGATGTACACTTACCGGCATAGCTCAGATTTAAATGTAGAAGTGACACCTGTCTGACTTTACCCATAAAGTGTAGGAGCAACAGTAGTAGGGTCCATCCTGTAATGAGTGGGTTGCCAGTTCGAACCCCCCAGTCAGTCTCTCTCAGTTGTTGTGGCCTTGGGCAGGACACTTCTTCCCTGCTTTAACCTCCTGGTGGTGGTCAGAAGTGGTCTGGTGGTGGCGGTGTATGGCAGCATCGACCGGGCAGCTGTGGCTATATTCCACTGGACCAGATAAAGCACTATACAAGTACAAGTACATTTACCATAACGAATTAGTGTTAAGAAGCTTCAAGCTTATATTTTTATTACTTCAATTGTACCCTTCTAAATCACTGGCACTCTTTAAACACTAGAAAATAAACTGTTGCTATGGGGATTTGGTGATCAAGATGCCATTCAGTGAGCTCTGGAGACTTATTTGCTTCCACTGCCATCTTCTTCATTGCATGCTTTAAAAAAAAACCTAAAAACTTGGGTCCTACTCCACAGTTAAAGTTGTCTTAAGCTACAAAAGACTGACAAAACTTATGAAAGGCACAGTGAAACCCACTTTTTATTTTATTTTTTTTGAGTTAACATTTTTATACAAAAATCTTCTGGGATGAGATGAGAAAACGTGAGAAATTATTTGGGCGGCAGCAACTTCAAAAACAGGCAACAGACATTATGGCATAACAAGAAAAAATGTCCAGGACTTAATTTGGGTTGAGAAAACCTCCTATTTTCTCAGCAGTTAGTTAGCTGATAAATAAAATACATTCTTTTTATTTTCTATTTGAGATAATTACAGCTGCTAAATGCTCTTGTATTGACTTCATCTTTGAAATATCTGACCCTGCGGGGATGAGCAAGGTAACCCCATGCTTTGAGCTCTCTCTTGGTGTATCCCCGTCTCTCTGAGAATGACTTTGTCTCAGTCTGCCTCTCTTCACTCTCCCTCTGAGTGCTCCAGAAATTGGCAACGTGACCTCTAATTCTCCGGAGACGAATATGTGCACATAGATAAAAAAATAGAGAAAAGAGAAAAAAACATGTCTGAGGAAGAATCGACTCACTGGTGTTTTAATGTCATGCATTTTAGGCAATGACTGGAGATTATACCGCACGGTGCACGCGCACAAACATCTAACGCCGGCAGAGTCAGTCACACACAGGTTTGGCTTTTGGGGTGTGTGATATGAAATCTCCCCCCTCCAAATCTCTATTCCACCGTCACGCAGCTGAAGATGCAAACACAGATGATTACCGCTCTCACACACACACACACACACACACACATGCTTGCAGGCACACGCGCCTACACATATGCAAACGCTCGAACGAGGCGCACGCACGCGTCCGCGCAGATGCGCACGTAGAGGGGTAACCCTGGTAGATTTATCAGTGGAGGTCTGCAACACAGTGGCTGCCTTTCTCATTTCATAGGCCACCGGGGCAGAACAGGCATGGGCTTGTTCAAATCCAACCCAGCAAGACCACCACACACAACCTCAGGCGCACACACACACACACACATGCATAGAAACAAACGCATGCATACGCGCTCTCTCTTTAGCGGCTTAACAGATGCCAACCAGAGTTGTTGGAGAGGAAAGCAGGGAGGGATAAAAGAGAGAAGACACAGGCAGGATGAAAGAAGAATGTGAAAAAAAACAAAAAACATATATATATATATATATATATATATATATATATATATATATATATATAGCTTCTGTTAAGCAAAAACAGCATTATTACACCATCCTAAAAAATTTAATGAAAGACACACACCAACCTGCAGGTTCCTCGTCTTCACACGGGGCAGCTCAGTGATGCTCCATTCTGCCGCTTGTAAAACACACGGATACAAATAAATGAGGGAATCACGATTGCAGGCATTCTCTGGGTTTTTTTTGTGTGCGTGTGGGCGTGTGTAATGTGTGTGTTTGCACACTGTCACTGGAGAAAATCTGTGTTTTCAGAGTGCACAGTGTAAGACCTAAATTTAATTGGATTCTTTGGAAATGATGGAGGCTTATTGGTGTAATGGCATGCTCATGGTGCGGTTGGAGTGAGCCCCTGTGGCAATACCTAGTGCCTCGTTTATGGAAGTAAATATGTGCCATCAGAATTTGAATAAAAAATGCCTCTGAAATTTGAATGTTGTATATTAGTGCTTACTTTTTCAGTGTTAAAATAAATTCAGAATATATTTTTAACCTAAAAAAAATTCAGTGTCATTATTTGTACATGAAAAAAAAATTCAGTGTCATTATTTGTACATGGTTGCAATTTTCATTTATTAAAAAAATTCACATTCCTATTTCAAAGTGATCAAATTTTCAATATACATATTTTTCACAGTTTAAATTTTCAGTGTTAAAAAATTCAGCATATAAAAAATTTCAACTTTTCAAAATTCGAATGCAATAATTTCAGTGTCCTCCAATTCAACTTGCTCAAATTCGCTGTCTCAAATTCAACGTCTAAAAATTCGCTGTAAAAATGGCGAGGTTACTTCAGGTCACAGACATTAGCAATGGATGTCAGATTCCAGGACCCAGCTAATCACGTGACACAACCGTCATATTGAAGAAATACCAGCGTCACCGAGGCTGGCGACCATGGAGGCGAACGCAAACCCAACGGTGAGTTTAATGCTTTCATATTTCTGTAGTATATTTTATTTTGCGCATGAAGTTTGATACATTACCTTAAATCTTGATTTAAAACACGGTTTTGGGCCGTTGTTAATCTTACACCATGTAGTGCTAGCATATTACCTCTCGTTACCTACTAGCCCCCCCAGCCCCTCCCCGCTGCCCCACACCCAATTTACCCCGTTTTATTTCAAAAAGAAATACCACTTGCGTCAAGTCTAGAATCTTGAAAGAGAACTGATGGGTGGCGACTTTCTGGGTTGTTTGATGTTGTCTTAGGTGAGACTGAGACAGGCAGTCTTAGTAAAGTGTAATTTTTCAGGAGATGCTACCGCTAATGTACTAAGCTAATATGGCTGCCTTGTGTGCTTCAAGGAGGGGCTGTGAACACTACCGACATTAATTATAACCACAACCCCATTCTGTTCAGCTACTGTATTGTTCAGGTGACTTCATTTATGAATGAATTAAGACATTTATTGTCATTACAACATCATCCAAAATACTGCTTCTCTTATCTGACAAGTGTTGATATACAATATTAATTTACATTCTTTTTACTTTGCGGTATAAAACCTCGTTCTGTTACTTAGCAACACTATAAACAACTCCCTTTGTTTTTTCAATTGATTTTAACTCATTTTCAAGAAAAATATATGCTTGTAAGTACATCTGTTAACTTGTTTTAGACTAAATATCATAATTTAATTTATATTACTGTGATGTCCCAATACTGACCTACTGATTTCAAAATACTTTTTTATTTTACTGACAATTTTTTTGACATGTTTTTTTTTTTCTCTCTTTTCAAGGAACTTTTGCTGGATCACATTTTTGATAGACTCCGTGATCGTTTGGAGCATGTCCTTGACCGTATGCCCCTGGATCTGGATTTCCTGGACTTTATCTGCACTCAAGAACTAGTTTTTTTAAATGCCATGTCTTGTCAGATAGATGTTCCTTCAAATATTTTGGATGCGCTGGCTCATTTGCACAGACTAATTAATTTAGAAAAACAAAGTGAAGAACAACAAACAACTGTTGTGCATATTGAGCAAGGACCAGCTGGGCGACAACGGATGGTCATATCCTCAGACTACCTTTGCAGTCTTTTAGAACTCCATCTCCCTGTCCCATGCATCGCCAAACTCTTGGGTATATCTAGACGGACTGTATATCGACGGATGGCAGAATCTGGTCTTTCAGTGAGGGCATTATACACCACCATGTCAGATGATGACTTAGACCAATGTGTGAGAGACATTAAATCCAGGCAGCCTCACTCAGGGTACCGAATGGTAAAGGCCCTTCTGCAAGCCAGAGGACTGAGGGTGCAGTATGATAGAGTCAGAGCGTCCATGCATCGTGTAGACACCATTGGAATGGCATCACGTATGGTCCAGCTAGGATGCATAGCTCGACGGACGTACTCAGTTCCTGGCCCTCAGTCTTTGATGCACATTGACACCAACCACAAATTAATACGGTAAATCATTTATCTTTTTCAGTGAGGGGCTTCTAACTTTGAAGTGTGCTTGTTAAATAGATTCAACTCATGTAGAATTTTTTTTTTTTCATAGCATGTCTTATACCTTTTGGAAATAAAAGCACAACTTTTTTCAGTATTATATACATTGGTGTATAATGTGTGACCACACCAGCCAGTGTCCTGCATGTTGTGCTTCAATATAGCCAAATATAAGCAGTACCTGATCTTCCTCTGCAGACCTCGCTTCAAATTAAATTCAAATATTTTCTTATTCTAAAGGAAAATTAAATGTTGTAACTCATTAATTTAGGTTATTCAAAGAGTTATTGCAGATGGTGATGACTGCTGGCAGGAAAGATCTCTTGTAGTGTTCTGTATCACAGTCAGTCTAAAGAAGCCTTTGACTGTAAATACTCTATTTTCTCAAGATAGTTTCATGAAGATGTTGTCAGAGTCAGGGTTGCCCAGCATTTTCTATTTATGAAGAATCCTTCTTTGCATAAGTATCTCCAGAGGTTCCACATTTGTCCCCAGAACAGAACCAGCTTCTTTATTAGCCTTTTTAGTTCCCTGGTTCTGATATTGCTGCCCCAACAGATGACGGCTGAAGAGATGAAGCTCTCAACAACAGACTGATAGAAGATCTGCAGCATCTTCCTGCAAACTTTGAAAGAACTTAACTTATTCAATAAGTCCAATTTGCTCTGTCCCTTCTTACAGACATGCGTAATGCAAGAGAAGCAAGCCTTTTTAGTGATGATATTTAATGATGATGATGACATACTGTATTTTCTGTTCTTTTTAGGTACAACATTGTTATCTTTGGTGGCATTGATGGTTTTTCTCGAAAGGTGCAGTATCTTCTATAAATTCATAAATGCAGAATTTCATAAGCTATGAAATTGACTGTTACATTTTTGCTGTGTTGTGCAGATAATGTATCTTGGTACAGCTCCCAACAACCTGGCATCTACCACACTCGCTTTCTTTCAAGGTTCAGTGGAGGAGTTTGGTTTCCCCCTCAGGTAAAGGTTTACAGTCCATCTTAATCCTTTTGAGCCAAGGAAGAAAGATTAAAAGTCAGCATCAACTAACTTTTCTCCAAAATATAGGAGCTTGTTTTATATCAATAGGTTTTGAGTAATGATGAAAAAGTGAAACCTTAGCGTAGAACAAGACATTTTCCAATATTATAACTTAGAATTTTGGAATAATATGTAGTTCCACTGTCAGATTATGTCGCTTATAACTATTACTTTTTCATCAATATTAAGAACTTATAGACTTAAAAAGAGCTTGCTGAAAAGTTACTTGTAAGTTAGTTTTGTCTAATCCCCACTATTTTGTATCTCCAAAATATATTTTTGGTTACAAAGAATGTTTGAGCTATGCTAAAATTTGTCATTAATGTTGTAATTATAGGCAAATTATGAATACGTTACACACTTATTTTAGGGTACGTGCTGATCAAGGGGTGGAAAATGTGGACGTGGCACGACTTATGTTTATGATTCGTGGAACAGGAAGAAGCAGTTTCATATCTGGAAAAAGTGTGCACAATCAAAGGTTTGTACAAATGACAAGTTTCAATATGTGATGCTTTTCAATGTCTATAGTAACATTACCTTTGTGTGGTTTTCAATATGACATGATTTGAAGGGCAGTTTTTAACCATTTATCACTAAATAATTTAAGGATTGAGCGACTGTGGAGAGATCTGTGGACAGCTGTAACGTGCATCTATTATGATGTGCTACACTACCTTGAAGAAGAGGGATACCTGGACATTTCAAATGAAGCACACCTCTTCTGTTGCCATTATGTCTTCCTGCCACGTCTGCAGGATGATCTGGATACTTTCCGCAGTGGCTGGGACAATCACCCACTTCGAACTGAAAGCAACATGACTCCTAACCAGCTCTGGGTTCTTGGTCGTACACATCATCCAATTCCTGAACCCCACGGTGCCTTGACAGAGGTACATTTTAATTTTACAATTTAATGTGTAGCATGTATACTACCATTCACTTAATTTGTAAAATAGTAATCTACAATGTCTTACTAAGTAAATTTTGAGTTCTCTTGATCCCTTCTTTGTGTTTTCCAGGGTGTACAGATTCCCGAAATTGAATGGGAGGACAGCGGGCTTTCTCTTCACGAAGAGTCAAATGTCACAGTACCAAACTCTAATTTGCAACTGACTGACGAACAAATGGCAGCCTTAAGAAATGCAGTAAACCCAAAAGCCACATCACTGTCATCTGGATGTGACATTTATATTGCTGCAATTCAGTTTTGCGAGCAGTTTTTTACTATGTGAAAGTTATCCATTTTACGGAAGCGTATTGCTATCACGCAGGGAAAAAAATTCGAGCTATCACATTGAGACGTGATAGTTATCTTGTTAAAACGTGATAATTTTATGTCCAGGAAGTGGCGGTATTATGCTAGGCTAGTACAGTGGCTAACAGGACTTGGTCAAGTTTCCCTTCATAATAGCATAATACCGCCACTTCCTGGACATAAAATTATCACGTTTATACAAGATGCGTATTATGTTTTAACAAGATAACTATCACGTTTTAATAAGATACGTATGACATTATAACGTGATAGCGCTTGATTTTTTCCCCCTGGATTATAGCAATAAGCTTCCGTACCAGTTTCAAAATTCACCATTTATGAAAGGTAAAGCAAAATGCTGATCATGTTACCACAAAGGTGAATTTTAGTGTCTTTATGTTTAAGAACATGTTTAAGAACTAAAATGTTCTAAATTTGTAATTTGATTGTTTTTTCTTTACTTAAAAGGAACCTAGTAGGTACATTTGTACATTGTTGTAGGACTTTAAATTTCTTGCATTATAAGAATCAGAAAAAGCTTTGTTTGTCTTATGCAATTTATTTTCTAATACTTCAAGCATATATGAACTCATCTAAGTACAATCAATAAAATTTTGCATAAAAAACAATTTCAGTTTCATATTTAAAACTGCCTGTACAAACAGTACTCAGAGAAATGAAATACCTACTCTGAACATTGTCACTCTAGTTCCTCTAGTTTTGAATGTGACAAAACTAGAGGAACTAGACTAACACAACGTTACTCTCAGTAATACATATGATTACTATGTATCATATGTATTACATAGCAATCATTCATTCATATGAATACATACATATGAATACATTCATACTGTATGTATTCAATTCATATTCAATTCAATACATTCATATGTATACATTCATATGTATTGAATCACATGTTGAATTCATATGATATGTAATCATCTGACAAAATCAGAAAATTGAACTGATTCTACATTTCAACAAAACTGTTTCATTTGAACAAAGCTGCTTCACAAAGAACTGCTACAGTTTAAATGTAGATTTTTTTTTTTTAAACAGCATTCAAAGCAAGCCAAAGCCAGTTTGAGTAGAGGAAATGCATGCTAAAAACTCATCACTGAAAGATTTGTAACTCCTGTAGTGACAAGGAATTCTTAGCGTTTCGTAGCATGTGGCAGCTGTTGGGTATTTTCCAGGAACAATCTCCACAGACAGACTTGCTGGCAGATTTTCCCATCCGGTCCAGAATTTCATCATTTCTTTCAGTTCAGGTGGTGTAGCTTTGGAAGAGAACAAAGCCACAATCACATTTTCAATTCTAATTTACCATACGTCCGCAACTTATGGATAACTTTGTATGTTTGTAAGACTAAAGTAACTGGAAATATTCAAGACAGTTTTACTTTTTATTAAAATCCACATCAGTTCTAGAGCCACATGTTGAGATAGAGCTAGACTGCACAGAGAGAACACACAAACATGCATGCAATTCAACTGTTTGAATTTTGAGCTAAGATTAAAACTGAATTGTGAGGTACCACTGCAAGCAAGTAAGAAAAAAATTCTACAGGGATGTTTCATTGAAAAGTTATCTGAAAATCTCCAATCAGACACTGGTAACATTACCATTTGCAATGAACTGTTTCAGATATCCTGAAATGCGGCATCTGGTTTCCTTTGAGCAGTCGTCATCTTCATCACTTCCGTCATCTGTTTCTGGCCAAGTGATATGCTGAAGTACCACCTAAGTTTAGTAGAAAAAACTAATTGTGTTGTGTTTAACAGAAGTTTGCAAAGAAAATCTTTTATATAAAAGGCATTTCATTAAAACAATAACAGATGCAACACCATAATTCCCGTTATTTAAATATACCTCTGGACACAGGGAGGCTTCCTCCCTTGGAAAAAGCAGCGGTACAGCATCAGGCCGCCGAGTTACCAGTGACCATATTGGGGTTTCTTTCAAGCCTCGTCTAAGCTGCTTTATTTGTCTTGCGACGCGTCCAAGAACCTATTTTAGAAAATGGTAATAGTTTATTTCTAAACAACTCATTTCATTACAGTCATTGTGCTGCTCTGGTAATTCAAACTAATAACAGGGAACAAAGCAGTATACAGTAAAACACAATGTGTATAAAAAAAATGTAATTCATGTGACACTGAAGATATGACAATCTTTACAATTAACAACTAATGTAAAAAGATTAATCTTTAAAAGTGAATCACTTGAGTTTTGCAAGACCTCAGAGAAAGTATGAGACTGTTCCTCAGGATAGGAGCTAAAGCTTAAAAAGCTGTCATTTGTCTGAGGCAATCTAAAGAAATTGAAATCTCCACAGACAGACAAGAGGTAGAATCTTCTTCAAAATATTCTACCTCTTACCTTTGATTGTTTATAGAAAACACTTAAGATAAATTGGTGCCAGACTATTTAAAAATGTAAAAACAATGGTAAATCTGCACAATTCTTTATCCTTCTGTGTATCAAAATTGAATTTTAAATAAAATGTAATTAAAAACATAAGTTAAAGAAAAAAATACATGCAGTGGAAATGAATGCTGACTCACTGCATGAAGTAACAGCTTCTCAAAAAGCCACTTCCTATTGTTCTCTGTGGGACAAGGAAGGTCCCATGAATATGCCAAGCTCTGTACTCTTTCCATTTGAGTATCAGAGAGCCTGGATTCTCCTTCGAGCTGCAAAATACATCACAAAGAACTCAGAGGGGAAAAAAAGCAAGAAAGAACTAGAATAGCATAATACACATGAAATTCTATTTTTATTAATTGGGGGGCATACAGGACTGATGGTTTCCCTGATGTCTAGGTCTGGGCAGTCCTCCAGGGTGACAGTTGCTGTTTCTGGACTGCCGCCAAATAGAACATGAATAACAGCAGGACTAAGTCCTGACAGGCGTGGTCCTCCATGAAGGAAAGCGTGGCCTATCATTCTGCCAGCCACTAAGAACATGTCACTTTCAACAAGAAAGTGAGAGGCTGATGGGACCCAGTGGCCAGGTTCTCCTTCGAAAAGTCGTGTAACAATGGAGTTTCCTGTTCAATACATCAACAATATAAGAAAATAAGTAATACAGATGCATAAAGACCAATGTTTAACCCTATACTGCCTCACCTATATTTTGGCTACACAGTGATTTAATTGATTTTTAGAAATATTGTACCTTCTTCATATCAAAATGTACAACAATACATGAAACTGAATGTTTGAATTATCATGATTAACCAACATTGAGCTTTTACACATGACAGATGTTTGTGTAATATAAAGTGAACACAAATGACATACCAAAGTTTATAGAAAAACCCGACTTCAATTTTTCCAGTACGGTTGAAAAAAAAAAGCGGTTTACACCTAGTCCAACAGCAACATCTCCTGCAAGGTAAATGTTTTCACAGGTCAAACATACTTCGAAATGAAAACAAGTTATGTGTAAAACCTGTAACTTTTAATTACTTTACCTTCAAGCCTACAATTAAGGGGGCATGCCCATTGCACATTTGGTCGCTTATAGAAGGAAATCAGAGCCATGTCTTTTTCTGCAGGGCTGTCTCTTAAGTCCATCTTCAACAGCAAGGGGTTCTCCATTGCATGTATTTGGAGGAAATGGTCTGCACAGCGAGAAATGGCCTTTGAAGCATCGCATATGGTATACCAGTCTAAGAGGGAAAAAAATAAGTTAATGTAGTTACAGAAAAAAGTTTAAATTTGACACAATATTTGAAGAGCTTGGGCATCAAAAACAAAAACCAAAGTAAGGTCAGGGTAAAAAAATAAAAACATAAAATGTAACTTATTTTTTTTCAAAAGTGGTCAATACCAAGTAAGCGTTAGAACACATGCCAAATTGGAAGACAATTTCTGTGTAGCTGAAGTCAATGCTTGTGACTACCATTATTTGTGTCCTAAACAGATCTACATAAGCACTTGCTTTCAACCACACTCACCATCACTGCCTGAAGAATATAATGTAGATGGCCCAGGCATTGTTTCATTCATTTCTTCTGTGGAATGAGGTCCTGTACTTCTGAGACAGTATTTATTATTACACTTGCTTTAGACAAAGAAAACCGTTTTGACAAAATTATTATATAAAGTAAATACATACATTTCTCCACAAGAAGAAGCATGTACTTCTATGTCCTCAGTAGGATATATGTTTGCACACACCGGACACTCTTGCATTGCTGCTGTCACAAAGTAATTGGGATATTGTTGTAGTGAAGCAGACATCTAAAAGGCCACTGTATGATATGCAAACATTTAAACATTTCTTACATATGTCCTTTGCAGGGTTGCAAACATCAACACCAGCCACATCAGAGGGCAAGTCTGTTTCCACACATGACTTTATGTGGTCAGTCAAAAAATGCAAGGGAACATCTACTCTGCATTTCTGACACATGGCCTTTGGCATGTTTGCAAATGCCTCGTCATTCAGCTCAAGAGGATCCGTGCAAAGTTGTTCCTGAATAGGGACTATGAACAGGGTTTTCCCGCCGCGACTCGCAACCTTCAACATTGTCCCGGTATAGCCATCATCTTCAGGACCAATCAAGGTCAAATTGCGTCTTCCCCATCCACCTACAAGAAACTGTGCATTATGACTTTGCTTCAAATCAAAGCACAATATCAATTTGCTTGACAACCACATTCAGAACAACATTTGGTGATGAAAAAAGTATTTCTATAATTACAATCATTTAATTTGTCAATGTTCCATGTTTTGTAAAGTTAATATATCATCTGCCCACTTGCTCTTTTATGGATGCCTTTGTTAACGAGCTGTTCTACTGCAGCAGAGAGTCTATAGATGGCATGTAAAAGAGTTGCCTTTTAGTCCTCCAACGTTGTGCGCCTACACAAAATTTAAGGATATATGCAATAACATGCAGAGGATCCGTAGATATGGGTTAAATACAGCCATTGATGGGACCAGGAGAGCATTTTGGAAGGGGTGAGGGGGGCTCAGATTGTTGCTCTGAGACCAAAAGTGGTGTAACTATTTGAACAGCATAACTTGTCTGCCAGTTGTATTTCTTTAGAAGGAAGAAATATTTTAAAGTCTCACACTAACAAAAATAATGAAAAGAACATTTTTAATAATATTAACCTGATATCAGCCACTTCATCACCCACCTGCAGATTTGTAAAGCAGCCAACCCCCTGTAATAGTTTCCAGCTTTGGAAAAAGAACTTTAAGCGTCTCACCCAGCTGTAAAAGAAATATGTCAAATTAAGACTCATCAAAAATGCAAATATACAGTGATTGTTCATAATACAATATTAATACATGCAATGACAGCCCACTTCATCAGATCAACTTGAAATGTTCAAAAATGCAAAATGACATAGCCAATCAGAGAGCAGCATTATTGTAATCAGGCTTCTAGATGAGCTGCTTATGTTCAAATAGAGAATCAGAATGGAGAATAAATGTTATTGAGGTGAATTTAATGGATCCTGCATTCAAAACATAAGCCTGAGTAATTTAGAAATTACAGGTCACCAGTGATTTTCAACCACATACATCTCCAAGATTTCAGGCTGGTGGAAGACAGACCTGATATTTAATGAGTGGAAGTTCTGAGTGGAAATATCTTGTTGATACCAGAGCCTAGTGCAGACTTGATTGACAAGCATCAGACAATAGAAAGGCAACATGAACTCAGAGAAGAAGTGGTCCCAACCAATGTTCTGCTAAGACGGAGAGCAGAGCTATCTTTAGGGCTGACACAATAGATTTATCAGACTAGTCCACTGTTTAAATAATTGTGGCATTATGAGGAATTACCTCGTTGTGCGTTATGCTCTCATCAATGTGAGCTGTTTTCCGGCCCAATCCCGCTTTCATGTGTATCAGTTGATCATCTTCTTTTGGCGTTTTTTCATAATGTTTTGGTAGTAAATAAAAAACCACATCTAAAGGTTTCATCTTTTTCGCCGGGACCAGGCTTGTTGGAGGAAATCGTCGTTTTCCTCTTCCCCTGTTGTAAAGTCCAGGAAAAGATCTGTTGTACAGAAATTTGAAGATAACCAAATTATATTGTTTATTTCATTTCAAACATCACTTTGAAGACATAAATTATGACAAATTAGACAGTAGATTCAAAGAACCACTGAGTAATTTAGACATACATTGCATAATACAAAATAATAAAATACAAGGATTATTCATATGACCCAGTTCAAGAATTATAATAGTAAGTCAATTTTGATAGAAATTGACTTACTATTTCTATCCCAAGTCCCAAAAATGTAATATCTTTTCTGAGAGATTTACATTGTGATGATTAGTTGGTGCAACAAAAGGTAATAATATTTTATGCCATATCAAGACATACAAGTGGAATTTTGGAAAACAAATAAAGGTCTTTATAATAAATGCTTCAAAATTGAATTTACAATAAATAAAGTTGTCATTTACCTGCTCATTTCCATTTGGACAGATGGTTCAGTTTGAGGTACCCTACGACTGTTGGATGACAGAATATATTAGTATACTGCTATGATCAACATATTCGAAATATACATATTCATTAGGCATAAGGGCAACAGTTGAACCTGGCATTCTGGTTGGTGAGGTCTCCTCTTCCTCCACTTCGTGGTCTTTCAGTTAGTAAATTAAGCAAGTGCCTTGCAGATTCAACAATAGCATCCTGACTACTCTGTAGTCACAAAATGTATAAAAGAGAAAAGTAGCAGTTGAAAAAGGATCACTTAAAAAGGAATTTACACTTTATAAGAATGATCACTTTTACTCAGGAAAACTCTGTGCTGTAGGGTTGCCACCTTTCAGAAATTAAAATAAGGACGCATGCTACGCCCATGTCACCCTTCTTTCATATGGTGGGATGGCCGGTGGAGTGAGACAGCAAGAAATAAAGTTATGTGCAAATATGTATGTGAAGGCTGGTTCCAGATCAAATTTACCACGGGGGCCAGTAGTCAATGTTTTTTCATGGGGTTATTTACAAAAGGATGAAACAAAAAACAGATGTATTAAATGATCCCTGATCTAGCAGATGGAAAGTGTCATTCTATTTCACTAGAGAAGCTAAAACTGCAGTACCATAAGTTTTAAAGAACAAAGAGACAGTATAATTTCTTCAGCTCCCCTCTTAATTTTTTTTTAAAAATTGCTAGCATTCATCCTCACTGACACTGTTCAGCCTGGGATGTGTGTCTTCCCCCCTCAGGTCTGTATCTTTGCTAGGACATGGTAGAGTATCGGTTGAGGACGTTTTAAAAAGACGCAGGTTGAGAGCGGCTCACCACGACTGCTAAGCTCCTTTTGTACTGCACCGCTGGCCGGGTCGACCCAGGTCCAGCGGTGCAGTACAAAAGGGGCTTAGTGTCCGTCTCTAGGCAACCGTGACATCATCATTGGTCCGAAGCGTTCTGGGGTCCTTGCTAGCTCCCGCCACAATTTAGCTGACCTTAACATATCTTGTGCTTTATTTTCGTAATTATTGTTACACTAAATGTTTATATGTGTGTGATAGGCGTTACTGTCGGACATACAGAAATACGGTACAAATAGCGTCTCGTATACGGGGCGATTCGGTACTTTACGAAAAGGATGGCAATCCTACTGTGCTCTTCTCCCATTAAAACTGTAGAAACTATATCAAACACAAGTAAATCCACAGTTTGGTAGGTAACTGGTATTTTGGATGATGTTGTAATGACAATAAATGTCTTAATTCATTCATAAATGAAGTCACCTGAACAATACAGTAGCTGAACAGAATGGGGTTGTGGTTATAATTAATGTCGGTAGTGTTCACAGCCCCTCCTTGAAGCACACAAGGCAGCCATATTAGCTTAGTACATTAGCGGTAGCATCTCCTGAAAAATTACACTTTACTAAGACTGCCTGTCTCAGTCTCACCTAAGACAACATCAAACAACCCAGAAAGTCGCCACCCATCAGTTCTCTTTCAAGATTCTAGACTTGACGCAAGTGGTATTTCTTTTTGAAATAAAACGGGGTAAATTGGGTGTGGGGCAGCGGGGAGGGGCTGGGGGGGCTAGTAGGTAACGAGAGGTAATATGCTAGCACTACATGGTGTAAGATTAACAACGGCCCAAAACCGTGTTTTAAATCAAGATTTAAGGTAATGTATCAAACTTCATGCGCAAAATAAAATATACTACAGAAATATGAAAGCATTAAACTCACCGTTGGGTTTGCGTTCGCCTCCATGGTCGCCAGCCTCGGTGACGCTGGTATTTCTTCAATATGACGGTTGTGTCACGTGATTAGCTGGGTCCTGGAATCTGACATCCATTGCTAATGTCTGTGACCTGAAGTAACCTCGCCATTTTTACAGCGAATTTTTAGACGTTGAATTTGAGACAGCGAATTTGAGCAAGTTGAATTGGAGGACACTGAAATTATTGCATTCGAATTTTGAAAAGTTGAAATTTTTTATATGCTGAATTTTTTAACACTGAAAATTTAAACTGTGAAAAATATGTATATTGAAAATTTGATCACTTTGAAATAGGAATGTGAATTTTTTTAATAAATGAAAATTGCAACCATGTACAAATAATGACACTGAATTTTTTTTTCATGTACAAATAATGACACTGAATTTTTTTTAGGTTAAAAATATATTCTGAATTTATTTTAACACTGAAAAAGTAAGCACTAATATACAACATTCAAATTTCAGAGGCATTTTTTATTCAAATTCTGATGGCACATATTTACTTCCATACTCGTTAGCTTGCCAGCCACACGTTCACACAAAACGCTCACACACACACACACACAGACACACACACAAAAAGACTGTGTAAAACAAATACGAATAACATCATGGGCAGAGGCTTTGATGAAAGGACTTGTAAGAAAAACCACACGCAACTTTGCATGTTGAACATGTGCACACATTGACACAAACGGCGGCTTGCAAAAGCATCCGCGAAGCTTTACTTCTTTCATTTTCTTTTTATTGTTCACATTGAAGCTACCAATTTCGATGCGTTTTATTGGGATTTGTTTGACAGGCCGACAAAAAATAAAGAAGTTGTAATTGTAAACAGGGTTTCCAAAATCTGAAAAGTGCGGTGACCATTTATGTCGAGTCCATGTTTTTCAGAATCGCCTTTTACTCCGATTACAGCAGAAATTGTTTTTTGCATTTCTGACGAGTCTCGCTACCAACTAGCGTCAAGAATGAGATTCGTTGTGAGCTCCGTTCAGAGGGGAGTGTTTTCAACTTTGCAGCGTTTTGCTTTAAGGTCAGTAGGGTACATTTTGTTCTCAGCTGAGCGGAGCAGTGTCCTCCACATGTTCGTTGTGTCCCTTACATAGATTGTGGTAAAGTGCAAGCAGGACTTTTTATGGGTCCCAGGCAACAAAGCTTTTTTAAATTTTATTTTATTTTTCTTGCTGCTCTTCCACAAAGGCCAGTTTTTGGGATTGCAAGGCTAGCAGTTGTTCTGGCAACAGTTTCTTCCACCTGCACTGTGGATCTCCGCAATTCCTCCAGAGTCAGAACAGGCCTCCTGACTGTTCATACGGCTAATGTTTAACTGACCCTTCGGTGTCAGTGGGCTGCAATCAAGCCAGATCTTGGTAAACTGAAGTTGTACTGACTTTAAAATGTTATATCTGACATGTCTAGTGTCTGCTCTTCATAGAGCTGCTTTTTCACAACTGTTCTCACATTTCTAGATAATCTGTATTTATTTACTCATGTAGAAAAGTTTTTGAAGGGTCTCTAAAACATGTATTTGTTCCAAACCTCCAAATGAATGCATTGTGTGCAAAGAAAATAACGTACTCTTGAAAATGATTGTTTTGGGCCTCCTTGACATAACAACTAACTAGACAGTAGAGAGTCTGTCCTGTTTTTCTTTACCCAATTTACATTTTGCTCTTACTTTCTCCACCTTTTCCTCCCCTCTGCTTTGGTAATAAGCTCAAAACCTACCACTGTAAGGCCAGTTGTTTCAAATAGGTGGCCAAGCTCTCCATACCTTCTTTGGAATTCTGTCTTCTTTGGTGGCTCTAAAAAAAGAGCACAGCGAAGCCTCAGAAGAAGGAATTCGGGGACAGAAGATTGAGGGATTCTTTGATCTGTCTGGTTTCAGCTGAGGGAAAATAAAGAGGCAGCCAGGCAAAAATATACAAGGCCCAGTGTGGAGCCTGGGCTTCACCCAAGGGAGGCAACCCAGAGGAGGAGCCCCATGTAAAGGCTTGAGCGCTGCCCGGCAGGGCCTGCACTGTTTGTGTTATTCTAACATGGTTAGCACATGGGTTAAACTCCCTGGTCATTTATTTAACACACAGGCTCCCTGTGGCGCTTCCAGATGCCACAAGGTTAGAGGGAGCAACAAAAATCTCATGAGAGGACAAATCCATTTGGCAGTTTGTTTTTTACCGATTCATTTCCAGTAAATGTCAGATGTTGATTGGATCCTCATACAAGTAGATGAAGGTGCATTGCTGCACAGTTAGTGTGTTGATTTTGCTCGCCCAATACAAAGTTTACAACTGCACTATAGCGTCGTTCACCAACCACTTCAAGCTAGGACTTACCCTTCTCTGTGTGTTTTCCTGAAAGGGCTTTAGCGAGGGGGTTGCAGTCAATCTGTTCTTATGACAACTTTGAACCGCCAAGAGAGGTAATCGCTGCCCTATTATGGTGGACCTATGTAAAGGTTAGCCTGCTTTGTGGCTGGAGGGTGTGAAATGACAGTTGGTCTGTGCAACCAGCTGGCCACGAGATTTAAAGCAAAAACACACCGGATCCGGTGCATTGCAGAGAGTCCTGCACATCATTTCTTGCCGTTGACACATATTGCAAGGTGGTGGTAAACTCCACGAGACAAAGATTGGTGGACTTCAGGGTACAGAGTTTTTCAGTAGTCGGATTAGAACACAAAGCGAACAAAACGCAGCACCCCTCCCTGATCTGCTTTACCAATTATTAAAGCAGATGTCCTGACACTACGAGTATGCAAAATGATGTCTCAGCTCTGCGAAGTTACCCTCCATCTCATCTTTGAGGCCTTGTGACAAATATATTTTGTGGAGGAAGTTTTAGGTGACTAAATTGTGCAGCAACCTACTTGTCATTTGTTGAGAACCTACAAACCAACCAGGCATACTCTTTGTGGAAGTATTGTTGGGAATCATTGAAATTGAGGCAAAGTCCAAAGTATGAGAAATATGAGAAACGGCTTGTAATCTGTGCACTTTCTATTTTATGTATCTGCTCTCCACAGTTAGAATCCTAAATCAACATATTATCATTTTCATCGTACGATTGGAAGACCCACTCCTTTCTCAGCCGATTAGCTCACTTTTTTGTGGTTTTGCCGCATATTTAGGTTGAAAGCAAACGACGTGATGGCTAATTAATTCTGTCATTGTCTGCCTATGTGTTCATCCAAATATACACACACACACACGCCCACACATACCCTTACTTCCACAAGCAACAACAACAAAGTCTGGATGCCAGTTGGACGTTGACTGCCTTATGATATTTGGCAACCTTGTTCCTCAAACAGACTAGCGCACACAATCCCCTGTGGATGGCTATACCACAAACTGTGTTTGTGAATGTGCGCGTGTGCGAGTCTGTGTGTTTACCCAGGCAGCAGCAGCTGTGTCAGTAATAGCTCTCTAAGCTGCGGGCTAATGACAGAACTCAGAGAAGGGGACTCTAACATGGATAGATGTTTAACCCCATTTAGCCCCGATCTGGAGACCACTGGGCAAACACCATGTAAGCACACACACTTACTCTCTCTCTCACACACACACACACCCCTGCACGCCGACCCACATCCATTATATCTGCCACAACTTCTTTTCTTGTGGCTTCGGTTTGGTGTAAAAGAAAAAAGAAGGAGACATGGTGCAAAAGATACACAGGAGAAAAGAGATGGAGGGCACAACATCCTTCACCCTATATATCAGATCTGCTTCTTTCACCCTGTTCCCGTGGCAACAAGACCTCACACACAACAAACCAGACCTCAAATCATAAACACTCCCACCACTTACACACACAAAAACGCACCCCATCTTGCACAAAGTCAAACGCACACACTGTCCTTTGGAGAGCAAGAGGGGGCAGGTGGTCACATCAGTTGTGCCTGTTTGGGGGTTGTTAGCTTTTAGGGTTACAATGCTTGTGTGTGTGTGTGTGTGTGTGTGTGTGTGTGTGTGTGTGTGTGTGTGTGTGTGTGTGTGTGTGTGTGTGTGTGTGTGTGTGTGTGTGTGTGTGTGTGTGTGTGTGTGTGTGTGCACCACGGCCCAATCATTGCTCAGCCAGCAGTCTATTGTCCAGACCCATGAAGTGACTGTGAGGTCTAATTAGCAAGTTAACAAGTTAAGAGGTGGAGTCTGTCAAACGCTTAGCTCTTTCACCCCGAGGGTCAGAGCACCTTTGCTGGGTCTGGATGGACTCTGTATGCTTTGTGCTGTCGGGGTTCCACACAATCACCAGCTGTGTTTCTTAGCTTGACCCCCCAAGTTAATACTTCAGAGAATTGTCTTTTTCTGTATTTACAGCTGCAAACCTTTGGGGTAGGAGAAAGATAGCATCCCACGGCATGATGCCTCCTCCACCATGTTTGGTTGTGACTGTGGTGTGTCCCTGGTGATGTGAATACATATTGTTTTGGTCTCTTGTTTTGTCTTGCCAACAGATTGCTCAGCCGCTCAGCTGCTTTCCGACTCTTCCAAAGAAAATCGTACTTGTCTTTTCCTGCAATGCTCCATTTTTTCAATGTGACAATAAACGCACTTAACCCGATGGTCAAGCAAGCTGATTAGCCTTTTATAATTGATAGCAGAAAAGCAAATGTCATCAAAAAAAAAAAAGAAAAAGATTTTCCAAAAGTTCAAAGTGACGTTTGTTGAACTTATTCAGCCTGTATGCATGCATGTTTTTTTTTCTGGGAAGTTTGAAGTGTAATAATCAATGTGGTGAGACGCCATGTCTGTTCTGGGTGTCTTTATGACATTCTTCAGGACTCATTTGTAGCTGAATCGGCCACAGTAACGGAAAAATAGGGTGAACTTCAAATTCCTGTCTACATCTTTACCCCTTTCCCCACATTTACGTAATTTGCTTCTTTTAAGACCTTGATGCCAGCAGTTTAACATACTGGAAGTGAGTTCAAAGAGATTTAATTAAATGTAATTATCACAGGACTGAAGCTGAAATGATTACTTTCTTTATGTGACCACATTTTCTTAAGACCATGCTTTGGGCTTTGGTTCATAAACTTTATTTTCAGCAGTTCCACATGAATAGCTGATCCATTTCTCCCTCCACTCTTCTTCTTCTTTCTCCTTTTTTTCTTTTTTCCTCTGTCTTATGCACTCTCTGTCTTTCTCCCTGTTAATCTGTCTGTCTCTATATCCGTCCCTCAATGAACTGAGGCTCTCTACCTCCCACAAAGGCAGCACCATATTTCTCCTCTTAAACATCGGGGGCAATGCCCATTGTCTGGAGGACATTGAAACTCACTTACAAAAGAGGTGGATGGCTCAATGTGTGTGTGTGTGCGTGTTTGTGTGCGTGCGTGCAAAGTAGGGGTTCCCCCACCTCCCTTTAAGCAGACAAAGATCCCAATTTGTCACCGCATGTACAGCTGTAGACCAAATGGGTTCAGTTTGGGTGTGTGCGCATGTTGGTGTGTGTGCGTGCATTCGATTGTTTGAAGGCGGAGGGGCTAGGGGTCGGGGGCTGAGGGAGAAGGAAAAACAGGGATACGGGAAAAGGAGGGAGTAACAGAGGTAGGATACCCCCTTTCTATCCCGGTACAACCTCTGAGGGGCCAGTTGTCGGGAGGGGGTAAGAGGTTAGTGAGTAAAAAAAGGGGGTAAATAGTTTTTCTGTGGGAATGTTTGTGTAAGGAGACAAAGCGGCAGCCCACTCTGCTGCTGTGTGTGGGAGAGGGAAAGTGTTTGAGAGATCCAAAGGGGGCTGGTGGAGAAGTTGAAATGGCACTTAGAGTGATGGGTTTGCCCTTGGAAAGTCTTGGAAGCACCTCCCGCATCCTCCATCCTCTTGGTGACAAATCGCTTGAACTAAACGTGACGCAAAGACCACTTGGGAATGATTTGCTAGTAGGTCTGATTTTTAACTTTCACTCCTTTAAAAATTCACCTCAGGTAGTAACTTTTAGAGATTTTAAGGCCTCAACATTCTTGTTCTGCCCCTAGAGCTCGGGGGTTCAAGTCTCAAACTGTGTCATGGTTAAGTCTCAAAAGCAAAGATTTTTGACTATTTTTAGACTCGCGCTCTGCAGACTTGACTTGGACTCAAAGTTTCATAATTTATCAGAATTTAATTTTGGTGAAACACTCAGAGTAACACACTCTGACAGGCATATGAAAAAGTCTAATGTAAAAGGGTGTGATTGATTTATTAACCGGTGGACCGTATCATTTCCCAGTTAAAATCTGTTCACTTGAGCTCTTATTTCATAAGAATGACCACAAAGAAGTCGCTCAAATTCAACTTTTTTGTAAAATGACTTTGAATCATTAAAAAAATGTTACAATTAAAAAAGTAATACACTTTGTATGCAAAACTTATCTGTAACTCGGTATGTTTTTAATATGTTTTGATGCACAGAAGCAAAGAAGAAAAAAAAAAAACTAACTTTAAGAAATTGGTCACCACGATTTACAAGCAGCCTCACACTGATGACTAAAAATATCCTGGCAAAAAAGTCTCTAAATATATATAGACCAGTTTTGTTTTCACTTCTTCTCTTGGCTGAAGACAAACTTGAATCTTTGTGTTTCTGGCACCATCTGTTGAATGGGAGTTTTAGCGTTATGTATCATATGTTGTTGCACACAATCACAATCCTTGGCTTCAGGCAGTAAAACTGGACCGAAAAGCAAAAACAAAACATTTGTTGCCTGAATCACATTTGGCCTGTTGAGTAGTATAACCAAAAAGCAAACAGGAGAAATACTTCATTTTTGCCCGTTTGTAGAGTAAATGACGAGACAACCGGACCGACTATACTATGATCCTACGTTCAATAACCCCTGACGGTAGTCCTCAAAAATATTGCCTAATTTATTTATTTATTTTTATTTTTTTCAGCAAAAAGCAAGTTGAGTTTTACATATTTAAGGGACTAAGTTTTACAATTATGCTAACAGAGAATCAGTAACAATCATCCATTTCCCTGCGTCTCACCGTCTCCCAGAGCTTCCCGGTCAGGTCAGCTCCACCCTGCCTTGCAGACCTCCTCGTCCCCTGGCTGGCCCCACATGTTGTGACTCCTGACAACTTCTCCAATTTGCTCTGCTGTGTGAAGAGGCTGGGAGCACATTGATGTCTTCCCACCTACACACACGCTCAAGAGTAATCTCCTCCTTTCTCGTGGACACACACGCACCCGAGCATCCTCACTCGCCAAAGTCATCAATATTCTCCCATTTATAAATGATCTGGCCCTGGGATAGAGTTTCAGACCTGCTGGGTCCCTCTTATCTCCCCCCATACACACCCATGCACGCACACACACAGTCACACTCTTCACTGATCATTGATTACCTTCTCAGATTTAACACAGCTCCATCGGTTGTTTGAGCAGCAGTGGGGACCTCTGTCTCTGCCCATGTTCATCCCAGATTCGCTGTGTGTGTTTTCTGTGTGTGCGCGTCTGTTTGATCATGTGCAGTTAAATCAGCAGATGTGTATGCGCTGCGAAGGACGGTCAAGGGAGTAAAACAAAAGCACACTCCTGCTAGTCATTTTGCTGCTTATGAAAAAAACAAAGAATGGATGGAAAAGAAAGCTGGAAACAGTGGAAGTGCACGCCAGCTTGTGTGTGTTGGAGTGTGTGTGAATCTATTTCAGGAATGATGTGAACATTTCCTATTGAAAGCCACAAATCATGTATGTGTTTGGATTTGTCAAGCAAACACAGCTGAGAATAGGACTTGGAAACAAAACTTTGGTGTTATACGAACATTTCAGTGATACCTTAGAATACAAATTGAGCAATCCCCCAAAAAAAAGTTTCCCACATATTTTGGTGAAGGGAATCTGGGCTTTATGTCCCACTTTTTACATTCATTTGTGTGGCCATTGGAAAAAAGCAGTGTCAACGGCTACGACACAGGCGCATTTCCATTGTCCATAAAATTACAAATGTAAATTTGCTTAATAGAAACACCCCAATTTTGAAAAAAAAAAAAAAAATTCAAGATTTTTGATTAAACATTTTTGTGCTAGGATGGGGTTGTTTTTCAGCCGCATCGACATTTGCTTATTTCTCAAAACTGCAAAAGAAATGTTTTAGTTTTTTTTTTTTTGCATCAAATGAGTCACGCCAGTTTGAATAGAGCAGCTTGTTTATGGCCTGGTTGGACGATGCAAAAAGGTCTCACAGCATCTCACAATTCACCAACAGTTGAGTTTTTCACTTGAACGTGTTGAATCTTTTGTAAAATCACCTACAACTATTTGTATCAAAACCGCTCCCTAGGATAAGGGGCTTGTCGCCCCAATGTCTGAATAACACACAAACAATATGATTTATTGCGTGAACAAACTTATTCACATGTGAATTTAATTGGATTTTTTATTTAATGTAAACACTGCAATTGCAAAATTGTGTTTTGCAACTGCTAGCCTCTTATATGTTAAATCAGACAGATCAATACAGCCCTGTTCAGAACTGTCAGAGCTAGGGATGCACAATATCATTGGCATGGTATCGGTATCGGGCGATATTAGCTGTAAAATTTAATATCGGACATAAAAGGTGTTGCTTTTATATGACAAAGCAGCGACAATGATGCCTGCAGCACAGCACAATGTTAAATATGCCCTGTTTTACTGTTGTCATTGTCTTAGAGAGAGAAATGTGATGAATAAATTTGACCTTAAACATAATGCATTTTGAAAGTGTTACATCATTTTCAGCTTCCTCTTTAGCATTTGCGTTTGGTAGCAGCTAAATTGACACGGGTAAGGCAGTATTTTAATCCACAGTAGAGAAAGCCATATAGCTTCAGTTAGTAGGCGTAGGGAAAAATATAAGTATTGGTGTCGTTTATGGACCAAATGAGTTTTGGTATATCAGCATATAGGAAAAGGACCAAAAATCCAAGATTGTCCATCCCTAGTTAGAGCATATGACTCTTACTGTATGGGGGGAAGTAACCAAAAAAAAAAAAAAACAATGTTTATAATTAGTGCGGTAACTGAACATATTTTTTGCTGTCACCAGTGTGCATCTTTCAGCATAAAGATGTGCAGTCGTTGTCATTACCGGCTCACCTGCAGCCACTCGCTTACTCTCCGTTTCCCTCCCTTCTCACACCACGATTGGCCACGGCTAACTGTAGATTCCTTATAACCCGATCCCGTCTAAATTTGCAGGCCTTTCCTCATTGATTTCCCCGGGTGAAAATAAGAGGATAGGAAAGCATGTTAGACGTCTCCGGAATCAGAGCCAATCCATTAGCAACAATCAATACACTGGCCAAGGGAGAGAGCGCGCGCGCGAGAGAGAGAGAGACAGAGAGAGAAAGAGAAGAGAGAGGGGAAACGTGAGTGTTGACAAAACCAAATAAATATAGATGCGCAGAGAGAAGAAATCAGATTAGCGCTGAGAGAATCTAAGCACAACACTTTTAACCCCTAACCTAACAATCTGTGTTTACACCACAGTAAGGAGAGGGAGAAGGTGGGAGTGATGGGGAGGAGAGAGTTTGCGGCTACGTGGAGAGCGCGTCTGTTCCCAACTTGAATTTAACAAGGTTTTCATGCTGCTGATGGGTGGCATTGAAAAAACTGTACACACGCACACAAACGCACGCCTGCACACACAGTCGTACATTCACGAATAACTGTTGACATGCATGCTATTGTCATAATTGCTGTGGTTGAGCGTAATGTGACTAAGGATTTATGGCTTTCTTGCGGTGCAATGAAGTAACTCCTTTTTATATAAAGATTATTACATGGTTTGAGAGAGGCCGAACGTGGAAACACAGACCAGATGCTGCTCAGTAATTCTCCTAATTTTGTCTTTCTTTGTGTTTTGTTTTTCATGTGGCCCATTCTCCGTCTTTTGGGTTTCTCCATCCAGGTAAGTCTGTGGTTTTTTTGTGTTTTTTTCTCCAAGTGATTCACTGTCCAAAACGTATATACAAAATCTCTCCAAACCCATTAGAAGATATAAAATGCAATTTTTGATTCTCTATAAAGTTCATACACCTACTAAATGGTCACATAGCCTAACTTTTATGGTTTATAAATCAATGTAACACTTGGTCAAGATATAAAACGGCTTAATGTGGAGAAAATTATTACATCTCTACACTACAATATCGTGAAGCAAGTACAGCGGTCCGCCCTCTGGGTTTCCCCCTAATATACACGTAATCATTTTTGTAATCATTATCGAGATTCATTAGCGTTAAGTAAACTGAACATCTGGTCTTTGCATAAAGCTTCGCGGCAATAAAAATAAAAAATCCAGTGTATAAATGATGAGACGAATGTAGTTCGAGCAAAAAGAAAAACTTAGACAATACTTTCATTTAGTAGTTTATAGGAAGGTTAGAAAACACACATACACCAAAAAAAAAAAGCACACACGCACACACATCTGCTTCTGCTCTGCTGTACGACACGTGGAAACAGAACGTGATTGAATATTTAGTCATAGTGGAAATGTCACGTTTTTGGAAGGATTTTTCTCTAAAACTGAACTTCTGCAATAATACTCCAGTGTTCAGAACTGCACTTGTCTTACCAATCACCCTGTGTGCTCTGCCTGGAATCAACTGACAAGTCTTATTAGTTCAGATCAATGAAGGTGTAAAAGTTCTGAAAAGAAAAGAAACCAATCTCTGCTTCAAGGCAGTGTTGCGTTGTACCTTTGTTCTGAGTCAACATGTTGTTTTTGTGCATATTTACAGTCTTGCTTTGACTGACTGACGACTTGGAGATTCCAATCTGTTTCATAAGCAAAGATAATCACTTCCTGTTTGGTTTAGTCAACTTTCTGAGACATTGTCTGTTCTTATCAAACTCTTCACCCAAAAACAAATAGTGTTACAAAATTCTCAAATGTTTGCTTTCAACAGTAGTTTTCGATTTAAAGTGTCCTGCAAAAGTATTCCTTGGTCTTTTCACACTTTGTCTCACAGTGACCAAAAACGGACTTTTGCATGATAGACCAACAGCAAATAATTATCCTGAAAGAAAATAAGCACTTTTCTGAAAGCTTAACATATGTTTCTATTCATTCGCATTCATTTACACCCTTCCTTCGTAGCTCTGGTTGTATGCGCAGAGTAAATGTTTTGCTGGAATATCAGCCAGCTTCACAATTGTAGCGTTTAACGATCTAAACAATCAACTCTCGCCAACTTCTACGTCCCTGCTGAAAAAAGTCACGATGCCACCACCACATTTCATGGAAGAGATGATGTGTTCAGGGTGGTGTCAAGTGTTACGTTCACATTGTCTTGAATGTATGCTAAAATCCTTGGTCCCAATCCCGTCATAGCTTATGTTTGCTGTGTCACCTGACTAACAGAAAAGCTCTTGGGGTGTTCTGTTAATATTTTTGCCATCTTTTCATATATTTCCCATTTATGAAAATATGGCCACCAGTCTGTCAGCATCCACTGATGCCCGTGTCAGTATACCATAGGTTTGTATTTGTGCTATACTGTACATTGTTTATTTTCTGACAATCAACTGCCCTTAAAACATTTCTAAAACCTAAGTTTGCTTCAAACTTCTCTGCAGCTTTATCCCCGATGTCTCTGGAGTGTTATTTATTCCTCATGATGCTGTCAGTTCTCCAACAAACCTCTTTGCAAATTGGGTCAAGTTTGAGGTCGCAAAAGGACAAAACGTAAAAAAGTATAAGGTGTATACTTTTGGAAATCAGTGTGTTTACACATAAATATTACTCAGAAACATAAGCAACCCTTTCTACAGCAAAAAAAAAAATAAAAAAAATGGTGTTACAAGCCTACGACTTGAAATTGTGCTAACGCTACCTGAAAATAGATCCTTGTTTCTACCCTCCTGGAAAATAATTGCGTTCAGGAGATCGTTCTGCATTACCATGTTGCTCCTTTCAAAGACTTGTATTGAAGAGTAAAGAGGCGTTCTCCACAACTCTGACTTTGATAGATGGTTCCCGTCCTCAGCAAGAAATACTGATGTCATTATCTATGGATCGGTATTCAATCAGTGTCTTATTTTCAATACACGGGCCATTTTTTAAGCCTTACACTCCAAAGGAGGTTTCCTATCCGGCATATCCTATTAAGTTGAATCAGACGCCTCATTGCAGCTGGAATTACATTCAAAGACAAACTGTCAGTTTAAATTTCTGGCTCACTCGCCAGCAGCAAGAAGCATGTTGAGAAAAAAAAAAAAACACAGAAAGGAATAAGAACATTCATTTCTCCCTCGCTGTCTATACTTTTTTTTTTTGTTTCCACAATTTCTTTCGCCATAACAAAACGTAGTACCGTCTTCTGAAATCTAAGTGGAAATTAGCTACAACTTTATTGTTGACTCTCCCATGTGTCTAAAGCTTCCTGCCTTTCTTTATTGTGTATCGAACAATAAATAATGACTGGTTTGGCCTTAAAGACGCTTTGCTTTGTTGTCTTTTATATGTATCTTAATGGTTCATGATTGCCCTGCAATGACAGTGTCTGTGTCTGTGTGACAAAAAGAGGAGAGGCTCTTGTCTGTTTGCTTGAATATATGTTTGAAGCTATGTGTATTGGTGTGCGTATAAGAGTATTGCCTGCTACGCTTGAGCCCGTGTCAGAAAATAAGCATACTATTGACACTGACAGAAGTGAATGCAATTTCTAATCTTGATTATTATGTGCGTGAAACATATCAGTCTGTGCTTGTCCTAGTTTTTCCCGTGTCACGTAAGGACCCCCTTCACAACGGATTAAGACCATCACTTGGTGTCTATGAACCTCAAGGGAAACTTGCGTCAAGTTTGAGGGCAACCGTGATGCCTCTGCACCTTGACGCTCACCACTAAATTCTTTCATTGCTGCTTTAATGGCCACACAACAATGTTTAAACAGTTTCGATCTTTCATGCGCCACGCCACAGTCTCGATGCCCCTCAGAAGACCTCTACAAGATTCTGGTTCATTCAGGTTCTGGCTGATTTTTAATGTTATTGTGAGGTATTGGGTTGGTGTGAAGGGAGCCTTAAGGACAAAGACACTGAGAGCATAGAGGTAGAAAGCTATAAAAGTTGGCCGGTGATTGGGCCTTGTAATAGTTATCAGTGTTTTAGGGCAAATATTATGGCCATGTAACGAAGGCCTTGATTTCTTTATTAGCCTCTTGAAGTCATTTAGCTTGCGCTTACCAATGTGACCCTCTCCAGGGATTCCCTTCAAGTCCATCGCTTCAAACCCTCCCTGACCATCACCTCATCCCTCCTTTCCATCTCCATTTTTTTTCCCCTCCCACAGCGCAACCCTCCTCCTCTCTACTTCTCGCTGCACCCCTTGATGATGAAATCAAATTAGGTGCACTGGATGGGCCTAAATCATGGCTCGCGTTGCAGGCCATGACATAAAGAATGGCCACGACGAGGTTACTGAGAGTTCACCATAGATAATGAAAGAGACAGCGGGGTAATAGCATGACGGAGTGGTGGGGTTCAGTGTACCGGTGGTGGAGGGAGGGGGGGACTTAATACAAGGGGAGGGTGGAGGTTCATTTGGAGGGTACCTGCTTATATGACCATCTGGTTAGGGACACTCATTCTCCTCTTTTGGCACCTTCTCCCTTCTCAGCTTTTCGTGGCTGATCTTGCAATGATGCAAGTCTTTTCTCCTGTCCTCTCCTTCATCCTTTGTCACCAGCTCATTCTATTCTCTTCCTTGTTCCAACCTCCCATTCATCCTTCTTCCTTTCCATGTCTTGATGGTGATAAAGGTTTCACACTCAATTAACTAAAGTATCACCTAAAAGGGGAGTGTGGCTGGCATTATCAGGAGACATTCACTAAGTACTTCCGTGATGCTTAGCCACTTCTGTAATAACTTATCTCTTCTGAGTCTATTTTGTCTGCGAGAGCGTCTCCTGATTTTGCCAAGCCTTGGTTTATTTGACACTCGGTATTAGTCGCTCTTCCCTCTGGTTGTGATAAAAGCAATAAATCTTATCAAACATACATGTCCTGCACTTTTTTCCTGATAATTCTCAACAAGAAATTTACAGCCGAGCTTATTCAACAGCAAAAACACCACAAATATTTCGATCACGGAGCCTGACAGTACAGTGTTTTTCAAGTTTACCCAAAGCGTTATCACAAACCAACACAACTAAAAGCTCTCCCCACGCAACATTTCTGTAAGATTGATGTGACCCCTGTTCTGGCAGAAAGTTGTGGCATGTAAAATTTTACGCTACATGGCTCCAACAACGGACTCGATAACTGGGTCAAGATGCCCTGTATCCTTAGAAGAAAAATAACCCTAAAACATTGTTTCCACTTCTTTGCTTGACTGCAGGGCCGATTTTCCCGCTTATTCAATGCATTCCTGTTTCCCAAACCGCAGCAGATTGAGTTGATCCCAAGAACCTGATTTTGGTTTAATTTGAAAACTCTTTGTCAAAATCTTCCTCTGCACCACTTAGTAGATGTCCATTGGCAAACTTAAGACCTGGTTATATGCAATTGGACTGCAAGAGTTTATCCCTATGTGGAATTGTGTGTCACCGACGGTGTCCTCGGCTGTTCTCCTACATGCACTGATCCCAGCTCCTGTTGATCCCTTACTCTGTCTCATGTGAGCTTGCACTGAGCCAAAAGCTTGCACTGAGCCTTACATTGTGCTCCTTGCATCTCTATTTCTTCCATTTCTCATTAATTCCACCAGTTTCATCAACATTTGTCACTGTCTTAGGCTTTTTGTACACGAGTTTGGAGCTGATTTCAACCATGTGCAAATCTATTTATACCTGATGCCCTTTAAGGGGTCTTTGGTCTTCCTTACATACACCTAATGAGCTGATGTCAGAAATATCTGGCTGACTGATTGATTGGGAGTTTGAAATGCCTTAAAGGGATATAATATTTCCCTGGAAGACATAAAAATATGTATTTTTATTTCACATTTGATGCATAATACTGTACTAACAAACTTATAAAACCCACATAGGATCACATAGTTGTTCCCCACACTTCAAGGGTTGAACATGGTTAAATATTAAATGTAGACATAATATCTGCTGCCTATTGATAGGTTAAAAATAATCTTTATGGCATCAGGGTGCCACATACTGTATGTCCAACGCAGCCTTGTATTATTTTTATGGTTAGATTCCAACAATGTGTCAAATCAATAGAGATTAATGTTGATATGACTTTTTTGCCCACATTAAAACAGGCTGTCAGGTATAAAAGGGAACACACTCAAATATTTCTGTGGAGTTTTAGCAGATGGTTCATCATATCTCGGAGTGTGTGTGTGTGTGTATGTGTGTGTGTGTGTGCGTGTGTGTGTCTCAGGGCTAACAGGACACCTGTTACTGTTTACAGTCTGTTGTTTTTCTCTCATTACTAAATACCACAACACATACTATACTGTTTTAATACACACTCACACGCACACACCTATGGTGCTGTTCACAAACACTATGGTTTAGTGTGGTCCAACACAATAACATAGAATGATCCTTGACCTCTTCCGTCGAGATTATTTCCTTTTTGTCCTTCCTTAATGGGGCAGGTAGGATATCTGAGATCATGGGGTCATGTGGATTTGTTGGTCAGCTGCCAAACTTCACTCCTAATTAGCGTAACTGCAATGCTGTTGCTTCAACCCAACTTTTCAGCCTGAGATATCACCTTAAGTAGTGCAAAACCACATAAAGTATCAGTATGTATGTAATGAATCCTTGCCTGTGTCTAATTCCAGATCCTCACTTAGTAGTTTGTTTTCAAGACTTTCTAGGATACTGTTAAAATATTTTTTTCTTTAGAGATTAAACTGTGGGTTTCTGTAAGAAGCTAAATCTAAATGCATCTCTCTCACCCCAGAGATCTCTTATTGACCTTGAAGCCACCTTGTCCTTCATTCACCAAACTGGGCTTTAATTCTGTAGGCTGGGACGACCAAACGGAAATAAAAAGCCCATTATGTGTAGCCTGCGGCGGGGGCTTGTTGACTGGGTTTTATTACAGCAGGGGATGAGAGTGTTTGATGCCTTCATTTAGGGTCCCGAGCTCCCGGCACAGAGAATACTGTGACAGTACGGGTCCCCGTGGCACTCCTAAAGACCCCGTGACGAAAAAAAAAAAAAGACACCCTGTGTGTGTATATGAGTGTGTGTGTAGAGTGATGGCTTGGCCCTGGCTTTCTACAGTACAGGCTGGCACGGCGAGGCACTCCTGTGTAAACGTCCTCGTAAAGCTGACAGACAGACATATGTATGGATCCTCCATTAAAGTTTTACCACTAATCAGTATGGATGGCCCACCCAGTCGCCTACTGGCTGATAACTCACTCACAACCCAAACGTTCTCCAGTTAGCCTACTACGGCTGTATTCTCCGTAAAATCTGTAAAATCATATCTGTCAGTATCCTTAACAATGGTGGGACTCTGAGAAAAAAACCCGGATGATCCAGCTTTTTTTTTAAAATGTTACAAGTAATCAAATTAAGTTTATCCAAGTAAATACATTAAGTTTATGACGTCGTCATGTAAATAAATTGTGTTTGATTTGATTACATGTAACAAATTAACTCTTTTTTTTTTTAAGTTGGAGCCCCATTCTCCTTTTTCAGTGTATGTATCCAAAGAGCTGCATTAGCATTCACTGTCAGTTTTAATATAATTTAAAAACTAGGGATGCCCCGATGAGACTTCCAAGTAATTTAAGAATAGGCATTGACTGACGCTGTGTCACAGTTTATTATTTTCACTAACTTAATACCATCTACGTGCTGGAAAAGTTAAAGGTTCATAAACTATAGCATGACACACTAAGCTAAATTTAGCCTGCTATCTTTTTAAAGAGGTCACCGTTGCTTTTAGCCCTTTTAGTTTTTTATGTCTCTTTCTGAAGAGCTTTAGTCTTTGCTTTCACTTTGGTATTGATATAGTAGTAATACTATCTGCTGTAGTATTAAGAATGGGGGCGGGTGGAGCACTGATTCATTATCATTCCTAAAACCTGCAGTGTGGAGTAATGCTATTAATCTCAACTGAATGTTGCGAGATGCTTCAAATAATTTTTTTAATCAGCGGATTCCCACTGCTGACACCACATAGTTCTTCAAACCGTTATCTGCTTTCAGAGTGCTAGTGGAGACACTGTTTTAACACCAGGGGATCAGGTAAAGTTCATCAAGGGGTTGGCAGACTCATCAAAATCTATGTTGCATGTCTTGCGGTACATAATGCATTGTAACAATATCAGCCAAGGTGTCATGAGAAAGTGAAAAATGGGGGAAGGGAAAATTGGGTGACACAAATGGAGGAGGCATAAGGACCGGTGTGGGATGACTCTTTGAGAAAGAAAGTTATTTATACTGACCTGCTTGGCATTCAGTTAGAATTTCTCATCTATGAAGTTACTTCCTTCCTTTTTTCCTTCCTTTGCTTTTCCTTCCTTCCTATTTCAATACCTGACAGCAGGAGAAATATCCGACATACCTTCACTGTGAGTTTTTCTGTTCATGATTTAAAACAAGATTCTATGTGAACCCTGACTTTCAAGTACGTCCCTTATTAATAACTGTCTTTTTTATTTTTGAAGTAACGTCACAGTTTATTTCTTTAACGTATCATTTAGGAGCATGTTTTGTTCGCTGTCTGACCTAAAAAGGTCGGACCCACTCCCGTTTTTCTTGACCTGGTGTGTGTGTGCGCGCGCGTGTGTGTGTGAGTGCTTCAGATGTGTGTATTAGCGTGTGACGAAGCAGCAGAGTAAATAAACACATCGTTGGGGAGGTCACAGAGGCAAAGGTGAAGCAGCGGTTGCAATCGATACCCCTGGGGTATATGTGGGCAGGTGTAAGCACCAGCACCCCTCCTCCTGAAGCCTTTCTGTCCCTAACACTGTTACCCAACTTGTTAGCCAGTGAGGGGTGACCCCCACACACACACATTCCGAATTGCACTGAACTAATGGCCATTAATGAGAAGCGACCAGGGAGGGAAACCCATGGGACTCATGACGCGATGAGCTACACGGTCAGTCACTGCCTGGATGTCTGCATGTGTTGCATATAGGTGTACCAGAGTGCTACATTTCCTAATATCATTAGGTGAGGCTAATGTGAGGTCATTCTCCAGAGTGTAGAGCATTCTTACTCACTTACAGTGCAACCCCGGAGGGCAAACGAGCCCAGATGACCTGGTCAGACACTTTCTTGTTATCACAAATTATTACCTGGATTTCCTGGAGTTAAGTAGAGACCTGATCCTAGTTGACCAAGCAAAAGTGTTGGAGCAGATCGGTTTCAGATGTAAGCGAAGACGTAGGGAAATAAGGATTTGACTGAATCGTTTGTCTTTCAGCATGTTATCTAAAATCCTAATGGAAAATTTTCTTAACCCAAAGTTCAAGCTGCGATGCAAACTTAAAGGCACCTCTGCAAGACACCACCCCTGTTAAAGAGTATTTAATTTGTTCAGTAAGTAATTTTTCAAACCTATACATTGGTAAACTTTGAAGTCAAGCAGGCGAAGTTGCTCTTTGTTGCAGAAAAACCTAAAATCCATTCTTCAACAAAGCTAAGGAGAAAGAGTTTAAAAATGATAGTACAAAGTATTTACTTTTGGATGGTTAAATCTTGTTTCTTTAAAGGCTTATTGGGACGATGGACACCAAATTACAGAAGTTAGGAGTTCCAACCAACCAACCAATCGTCCATCCATCCTACCATCGCTTCTGAATAGGATACTAGACATGAACTCCTGTACTTGAGGCCAAGAAAGACATTCCGCCTGGAGGAGCCAAACCTTTTCTTTTTGTTCCTCAGATGCAAGTCTGAGGCCAATGCAGTGGAACTGAAACAATGTCTGATTCGTCTGTTTTGAGAAAATGTCTGCGCAAGAATTTTGATAACACCATCCGTCCTGAATACGCAGGAGAAACAAACAAGCAATATGTCAGATGAACTTCGAAATCTTTTTTGTTTTGTTTTTTTTCCATTCCTGCTCCTCAGACAGCCCCAGCCGATGACGAGCTGCGTTGCCTCGTGATTAGATCGCCAACGTTATGTGTTGACCAGATATGAACACCTGTCCCGGCCCTCCTTATTCCTCCCCGTCTGTCACCCTCTTTCAGTCGATAAGCCTCTATTCTCCTCTTTTCCCTGATATGATCAGTGTCTTCAGAGGCACTCAGACCACTTTCGCTGCAACTGTTAACCAGTGTTCCAGGCAGCCCGCTGCTATCAGGGAAAAAATCATGTGAGCCTGTCTGCCTACGTAAGTGGGTGCTTGCCTTCGTATGTGCGCGCTTGTCTTGTGCACGACTCCTCCCGTCCATCTAGCTGTCGGCGTCTATCGACCAGGGGCCATCATGTGTGTTTTGGCCAGAGCGAGGCCACAGATGCTACAAGGCTATTAGGTGCCCATTGTTTGTTTTGAATGGCAACGGAAACAAAATTGGTCTCATTCTGATCTTATTGTGGGTAACCCTACCTCTCTCTGTGGCCAAGGGAGGCAAAAACCAATCCTAATTCACTTACCCCACCCCGACATTGGCTTTTCTAATGCTTTTTCGGGGATGAAAATATGGGCGACATGCAATAAGTGTCGACAGCGCAGAGGTCCTAAAAGTGAAATTGGAAGAAAAATAGATACATAAATACATCGGAGGGGAAACGGTTCACAAAAATGTATTCGGTTCCATGTTTTCTCTGGCTTTCTGCCTTCCAATTATTGTCTCACTGCAGTGTACTGTCTTTTTTTGCTTCATCTATCTGACTTTTCTTTCCTTCGATGTTCGTTTCCTGTCGCCCTTGCATTTTGACGCCAGTTGAGAAGAAACGCTCTTAAATGGTTTACAATTTATAGAGTCCACAAGTGGAACCGATTGATAGGACATTTTAACCGGAGCTGACCAAGCCATTGCTTTATTTAATAGCGACAGACAGTAAATAAGTTTGAACCGCAGTCACCACCATATAGAGTGTACAGTGTAGTACATCTATATGTTGACTGTAGATGTTATTGTACCACTGGCATAGTTAACCTTTTCTATCATCCAGAGCCACATATGTTAGGTGATTCAAGAATTCAAAAGTGGACTATATTGGATCCCCTTTCAACTTTTTTCACAGGTGTTCACATTAGGACATAATTTACTACTTATTTTTTGTATGATTTTATGTCAGACCAACTCAGCGCAATGCATATTTGTGAATTGTAAGAATGGTGATGCATGCTTTTCAGATATTAAAATTAAAAATAAAAATCATGCTTTAATACCTCTACATAAAAGCCAGTGCAATTAGTTCTCTTAAGAAGTATAATACTTTGCAAGCAGATTCCATCTGTGCGTAATTTGCTTTCGGAATAGCAGCCAAGAAGCCTAGAATAACTGTGAAGGAGCTGCAAAGGTCCACAGCACGGGTGGGAAAATCAGCCCTTTATGGATAAGTGACGGGAGAAAAACTTTTGTTGAGAGAAAGTCGGAAGTATCCCTGTTTGCAGTTTGCCACAGTCCGGGAACGCAGCAAAATTCTATGTGGGGCAGAAAACTTTACCCCAAAGATGCCACCATGTGCACGGTGAAACATTGCGGTTGGGAAAGTTTCATGTTGGGCAATCCAAAAAAAAAAATTATAAATAAAGTTAGGGGCTGTAAAACGTTTAAGAGTGGATTCGAGGTTCAGCTTCCAGCAGGACAACATCCCAAAGCACACCACCAGAACCACTGTCCCAATGTATAACATGGAAAGCATGCTTATGTGTTAGAATGGTCCAGTCTAATTCCAATTCATAATTTATGGAAAAGTCTTGAAAATACATGTTCATAACTGTTCTCCATCCGGTCAGACTCCGCTTGAGCTATTTTGCGAACAAGACTGGGCTGATATTCTTGTCTCTAAATGTTTTTTATTCTCCAAAGTATTGTGTTTGTCTGTTTATGATGGGAATTGAGTGTGTGTGGGGGGGAGTGGGCGTGTGTGTGTGTGTGATTTCTTGTTTATTTTATATATATATATATATATATATATATATAGGGTGAACAGAAAATGGATGGATGGATGGATATATATATATATGTATATACCTTGATATCATTAACAGAAATTTTCCTCTGTCGCAAAGTCAAACCAGGATGTTCCTTTTCATATTTCCATAATTAGATGAACGTTGTTCTCTACTCTGCCTGGCCCATAATGAGCCTCCTCTTTAACGCCAACCAGCACACAGCCATCCATTGCAGGCCAAAGCTCTGGAGAGAAATCCGATCTTCCCACAGTGGCCAACTCTGCCCTCCCGTCTGCCTTTCACACAAACACAGCAGAGAACTGCCTTGCCCTCTCCTCTGCCCCCTGTACACACACACCCCTGCAACAATGTCTGTTGACCTTTAACACCAACGCTGCCCTGGCAGATTAGTTTACAAGTGGCTTGGGGATGTCGAGTTTCAAATGTTAACCTCTATGATTTTCATTTATTGATTATAAACACTCTGTTTGGTCATGCCATCAGTACAGACACAGTCAGTACTGATGCAAGTGAAAAAATGAGCCATCTAAAATTTTGAGTTCGGATTAAAAAGAATTCAAAGTATTCTGATAGTGAGGATGAAAGAAATTGGTACGCGGATTTCAAGTTATTTTAAAAATAAAAAATCTGACAAATGTGGATCATTCAGTTGGCTTCACTCTGATTCTCCTACATGTAACCTCTGAAGTCACCCATCTAGTAAATAAAGCCAATTTATTCTCATTATAAACCTCAAAAGGTTGTCAGAGAATATTAGTGAGCATAAAGACCAAGGAACGCAACGTAGAGAATGAGAAAATTAAAGCAGATTTAGGTTAAAAATCACTATCACTGGCATTAAACATCTCATATTACATTGTCAGATAAGTTTTCTGAAAATGGAAAAGGAATGACACAACTGTAAACCTACTAAGACCACCTATACAGTGATGGGAACGAGAGCATCTAGTAAGTAGCCGTGGTAAGGCAGGACAACTATTAGTCATGCAATCTGCAACTCTGACATTTATAAAAAGGTGACCAGAAAAAGGTCATTTTTTGGTGGGGGGAGGCTTAAAATCTGGTTTGCAGTTTGCCAAGTCTTGTAGAGGACCCAGCAAAAATGTGGATTTGTTGAGATTTTCAATTATTTGAGGTGAAAAGCTACGACTCATGACACAGAATTATATCGTTCCACTGTAGAAACATAGCGGTGGCTTCGTTGCTGAAGTCTTCTCAGCAGCGAGAGGGAAGCTGGTGAGAATTTTAGAGGAAGAAAGACTAAAACACTCAAGTTAGAGGCTGCCAAAGGCTCGAGTCTGGGGCAGCAGGGAAATTATCCTAAAAAATATGCAGCCAGAGCTGGATTGAGGTTTGTGGTTCTGAGGCGGCAAAAACTCAAAACGATCAAGGTGTGGGAATACTTTTTCTGGGCACTTTGAATGTTTTATGTCACTTTTATTCACTGCCTCCTAGAACATAATGTGATAATATTTCAATTGTAGCGCAGGAAAAAAATACCATTAAAAGTGATGTGGTTTTAGACATCATTGAAAAGCACGCAATCGGGTGAGTTGTTTCTATATCAACAATGAACATTCCCTTCAAAGCCAAGTACTTTTTTAACAGCCAACTTTGTTTTTACTGATCGTATTATGAAGTATTATATCCTGCAAGTAGACACATATATGCTCATCGCATCATATGATGCACAGCTATACCTTCTCCTGCACCGCAAAGCCTAGCACAACCAACCCGTTGCTCCGTCAACATGCATGAACACGCACACGCACGCAAACCCACACACTCAGACGTCAGCGATAATAAGTGGAAAGTGAGTAATAGCCTAGATGTCTGGCAGCCAGCTGCTGGGCCTACTGTTTACATGCCAACTGATTACCCTAATTTCAAACGCATGCATGGCAGTTAAGCTGATAAATAGCCCCCCCAACACCACCACCTTCTATTTCCCCATTGTCAGCCACTGCAGGCCAGCCAGCCACCCGGACCTATAATACCTTTTTGATTATTCAATAAATAACACATAATTCGACATTGATTGGACCCTTGAATGGGCTTTGTGGGAAGGAGGAGATGAGAAGAGTGGAAGGGGATTGGAGGGTGGGGTGGGAGGGAGGAGGTTGGTACGGCGGTTGAGTGGGTATCGACCAGTGGTGGTCAGCGCTTCGATGACCATTGGTCGTTAGGGTCAGTGCTTCGCGAAAATACACACAGAGCATGGGCCGTCTTTGCATGGAAGCACACACCTCTCTGCCTGGAGTCTGATTTGATTACAATAAGGGTCATTAGTTCAGCCTCAACGCTTATGTCCAAACAAAGATGTCCACGACTAATGGGAGCGACTTAATTATTTGAATGAAAGATACGCAACATTGAGGGAGTATAGATAAACTTTTTTTTTGTCATGGATCACATTTGCAAACAATGAATGACTAAATCTGTCCTCTTTACCATTTATTTTCAAGTTGGAGCATCTGCAGAAGACGATTATGATGACTTGTACACTAAACTCACAAGCTGGTGCATTGACAGTGATTATGGCCTTCAGTGTTTCCTCCCTTTTGTTGGTTTTGACCAATTATCTTAACTGTGTTGATGAACATTGATTGCTAACTCTGATCTTTGCTTCTGGCAGTGTGACCTTACTTCATTGCTTCCAAACTTTGCAAATGTGCCTCACGCACCAAATTGTCCCTTTTTGCATTTGGTCGGTTCTTGACTGTGACATGGTTAGTATGGACTGTATTGAAACCTGTCCACAAATGGATTATTCCTTTTTCCTAAGTAGGATGGATTTTATGGTGCTTGCCTGATCACTATCTGAGACCCCACTGATCGTTAATGCGTGAGCGTGCGAATGTGTGTGTGTGTGTGTGGAGGGGGGCGGGGCGTGTACGTGTGTGTGTGCGTAAACCCAGCTGCCTTGATGTTGCCATTGAAGTGTCCCTGGCGTTGTACTTATTGGAGTTCCCTGATGTTAGATATTGGAATATTGATCTTGTAGAATGTTTAGCTTTCACTCCTCTCTGGTTTCATTTATATGCTCACACAGCTGACGCCCGCTTCGCACAGCGGTACACGCTGCAGATGTGCCAGTACATGAGGGACTGAGATCAAATCAAACTCGCAATCAATGTGCTAAAAAGATTTCGGTTTCAGACGGGATTTCACACCAAGCATCTGGAGCGTCTAATAGGAGATTGGGTCACGATCAAATCAACAACAAAAATAAATAAATATTGCTTAAAAGGAGCTGAATAAGGTATTTACATGATTTAATTTCATTTCAGGCATAAAATTAAGATGGCATAGAGTTATAGAGACTGATATTGATAACCTCTTGATTGTTGCACCTTTTTGTGAGTGAGCTAGTGAGCAATTTTGTCCTAAAGGGAATGTTAGAAGCAGGAAATACGGCAATGTGTTGGCTAGATGCCTTGGTAAGAACATTTCCAACATTGCAGCTCATGGAGGGTATATATGTCAAAAGTTGTCAAATGTAGGAATAGGTGAACCAAGACAATGGGTCACTGACTCCATAATCAATAATTAGTAGACTGGACCCTATGGCCTCAACCAACAGACAAAGCACTCTAGCTCAAATTGCTGAAGAAGTCAAATGTTCTGATAGAGAGATGTCAGAATGTATATGTATGTTTATTCCATATAGAGCAAGGTTTTATGCCTAATTGGTGATCTTCAGCTTTACCCTTAGTAGGTCAAAATCTCCAGAAGCAACTTGTACTTTTTAAAGGGGTTAAGTGGCAAGAGCGTTTTCCTGGGGAACATTTCAAAATCCTGAAACGTATACAGTTTAGTTGAGAACACCTCGCGACGAGCACACACACTCACGTGTGTACAGATCACACTCATGCCGTCATCACCACTTAAAAGCCAGCTAACGCCTTAGAAAGGAAAATAGTAAGCAGCAGCGCTCCACGTTTCAGAGACTCCGACTGAGTCTCCCTTTAACAACAGTTACATTGCAATGCAGCGTCGGTTTCCTATTAAATACCTTCTCCAAATTACCCATTATTTCCCCCTATAAAACCACTGCAGACTACATCGGAGGGCTGTTTTATCCCCCCGTCACCCCACGTCCTTTTGTTTCTGAAAACATGTTTCAACTTAATGCAACTGGGACAGCTAAGATGGAAAGGGAGAGAGAGAGAGAATGTGTGCGAGAAACGAGGGAGGGGAAAGAAAAGGTAATTTAATGAAGTGAAACGTTTGATGTTGTAAATAAAAAGCAGACTGGTCGTGGGTGAGAGGCTAGAGCTAATGGACTTTGTTGGGTGGGAGGTGTGGAGCTGCTGATCTTTAAAAAGCCTAAATAAAAAAAGTGAACTTCTCAGATAGGATGCCAAGAAAACTTCTGGCCCTCTTTGCCGGGTCTTTCGCCCAGGGCAACCACATCATTGGTAGGGTGTGTTGTACAATCAGAGCAAAGTAAAATGTGCTGGCAACCTTCATGTGAGTGTGTGGGCGTACGATTATTTGTGTTTGTCTTGCATTCGCCTGCTAATTTAGCTCTGTAAAACAGAAGCCTGAAAGGAAAGGAGCGGAAAAAAAGATATAAACGGCAGAGATGAAAGGTGGAGAGAGGGGAAAAAAAAGGAACCGAGAACAGGAAAAATGAATAGCAATGGCAATATTTTTACAAAGTGGAAAGAATATAGTGTTGAAAGAGAAAAGGAGGATAAGAAAAGAGCAATAAGAAAAAAAAGGGCAGAAGGGGGAGGAAAGCAAAGAAATGAGAATATGCGATTATGAAGGTTAAACAATGGCAGTGGTCATTATGCGTCACTTTCAATGGAAGGGAGGAGAGAAATCACTTCCCATTTATAATTCATATCCTCAATTACCACTAATAAAGTGGCATGAATGGAGCTAGCCCAGGGAATGGGGCCGGAACAATTACATGTAGTATAGCCTGGCATTAACATTTTCTGTTTGAGCATTTTTCAGCCTCAATTTCTCTTGGAGTTAATAAGAGCGATGATCCCTCCCTGACTTTTTCATGAAATTATTGTATGGTTATAATATTCCAATCTATTAGCCCTCCTTCTCCTGTAATGTATTCTGCCATTTAATAGCCTGACCTGGCTGGATGGAGAGATGGTTAGCGAGTGAGAGAGAGAGAAAGAAGGGGAACATGACATTGATGAGAGGAGTAGATCTTGTCGTTTTGACCCCTAGGGCGGTGAGACAAAGGTCTGATATACCTCATACAGTGTTTGAATTGAGGTCTTCCCCGAGGCCGTGCCTATCATCTGGAAAAATGTCCGTAGCAGTGCAAGCTTCTCTCACAGGCCAGGCTTAAAGCACCAGCATACCTGATTCCAAACATTTTACTTTGTCTTTACAAGGAAGGACGTTTTATTGCTGATTTTTCGTTTCACTTGTTTTTCCATACTAATTGGATCACCTGACCATCTTGGGGAGAAGGTCCAAAAACATCCGAACGCTCATTATTGGTCAACTTTTTTATTATTAGCGAGTCAATCAGTACATGAGTTCTGGTTAGTGCCATATTAATCTTTCCACGCATTCTGCTGGAAATGCTGAGGGTTGTGTGACGTAGACAGAACGTCTGCTTAGAGTTTGAAATTCCAAAAAACACTAGCTATGTAGCATCTCTAAGTCGGAACACTCATACCACAAAATTATTGTCGATATGCATAGTTAAACATCTGCGTTGGCCTGATACATAAAAGTAGCATTATTTGGCTCTAGCTACAGTCAGTTCGAAACCTTGCACTTTATCAGGAATATGAAGTATGAGGTTTCCTTTAAGACGTATCACATTAGTCCTAAGTTGAATGTTAAGTACACAAGGGCAAAAAACTCATGGAAAGACCCGCTGACTCTCCGAAACCATTGCAGACATAAATGGATGACTTAATCAAGTTCAGAAACACTGCAAAGTCGACCGATTTGGCTGTTGAATCACTGTGTTGATTTGAGTCCAGCAGACTCATCTGAAACACGACAGACCCGGGGAAACACAGCTGGCTGAAAATATCGATTTGCTGACGTGGGCTGGCAGACTTAGTGGGAACCCCTCTGTCTCAGATAATTCAGTTCATTGACTTCTTCCACATTGACAGCGTGCACTGAGCATTGGTACAACTTTCAGGCAAAGGGCGGCATCATACCTACAGCAGTCAAAAAAATAAAAATAAAAAATGGCAAGTCAGATCAGGAGCAGAAGAAGAGAAATAACATAACACATATCATAGTGTTGTGTTAGTAACTGTTCTCATCTGGATCCGTTTTCTCTTAAGAGATTAAAAAAAACCTTCATTGATTAGCTGGTAGGAGATTACTTTCTTCTTCTCCAAGTAGACAGTTTACAAACCAGCATATTATCACCTCCTGAATCCAAAGCAACGGCGCTTTTCTTTTTAAATTGGTGTGCTACAACACTCACTCAAGTGACTCAAGTGAACCAAATCACTTTAGTGAGTGAGTCAGATTGTCCCAACTCCATAAAATGAACAGATTTTACCACCTCTAGTAAAAAAAGCAATGTTGGAACATTATTTGCTTAAAGCCCTTTTTCTTTGTATGACATTAAAATGCAAGTCAGATGTGCATGGCAGGAGTAGTAGTATATTCAAGTTAAGCAATTCCACCACTAATATTTTCAGCCTGTATTTGACAATGTGGTGAATTTTGTGAAACTATTGACTATTGTTTAACTTTTATGAAAATGGCTGTATTTCAAGCTCTATACTTCTCAATCGGAATGAGAATGCTGTTAAACACCCCCAGTCTCAGTGATTGATAGTTGCCCGACCCTGACAGGCCTCCGTATTCCACCTTTCGTCCCCCCGCAATTGTACTGCCTCCCTCTTGCTACTTTTTCATCCTTCCACATAAAATGCCAAAACTATTCAGCGAAGATGCCTGCTTGCTCTTGAACAAAAATAACAAAGTGTTGGGAGCTTGTAAAACCTTTGCAACACTGACGTTTTAGCAGACTCCGCAGTCTTAAAAGTTCTGTTGTTCAAGGGGCAATAATTGTCAGCACCACAACAAAGTGGATCAGAAGTGCCATCATCTGGAGATTTTCAAATCTTCCCCCAATCCCTTACGGTCCGGCATCTGATTTAAGGGCTGCACCTCTGGTACCACACACACACACACACACACACACACACCACAGATGGAGAGACGAAACAGACTGGAGGGCAGTCTCTCTTGCAGACTATCTTTTCTTCCACACGCACATCCACCATGTGGCTAGCTGAGAGCCAGCTGTTACTTTCCACTTCACATCACTATGGGCTAACGACTGCTAATCCCCCATAGCTTTTCTCTCAAAGGAATTGAGGCAGCAGCCATGATCTAACCCCTATTGAATTCTAATTACCCACCAATGGGATTTCACAAGAAGAGTTCCCTCTTACCACCAACATCTCCTCTGACACATCCCACATGGATTCCACTGTCACATTAAGACCGGCATACAGTCTGTAAAGCCCAGTTTTTTTAATGCTATCAATTGGCTTCCTTTTTTTTTTTTTATCACTTGCACGTCATGAACCGCACTTGCCTCCAAAAAGTGAATTGAGAGGCAGCAGACATCGTTGTTTTTTTTCTGCCCGCATAGCAACAGTTGCATCCTTGACTTACTTGCCCACCCCTTTCTTTTTATCCTGGCAGGTCGGCCCCTCTCTGCCTGGCAGGGTCCCTTGTAAAAGAGCAGCTTATATGAATGGAGGCCCAGCAGGGAGCCTGGAAAGCTCACACTCCTAAACCCTCCCCTCATCTCATGTACACACACTCCTACTTGGATCCCTTTATCATTTTTGCTCTTACCTGCACCTACAAATTAACGGGTTTGTAGGTTGGACTCGTTTGGAAAAGCACAAAATCATTAACGTCCAGTTGGAGAATAGTGGGATTAAGGATTTTGTAGTATCACAAACTTCTGCTCTCCCCTCCCCTCCACTCCATACAATACAAAGATTTTATTGCACCAAGCATTGACTTCTTTTCTTCCAGAGCACAACACTGGACAGTAAAACAATGGGTGGCTCTTGGGTGCCCTTTGGAGGTGGAACCATGGTGGGATTCCCGGTAGAGACTAGGAGAGAATGCTGCCATGGTTACAGAGGGTGGGATTGGCTTTAGGTGGTGGAAAAGACCACGCAGTGAGAGAAAGTCCTGTAGAACTAAAGCTGTCTTCTTTTGACGGAGCTTTTAAGACAGAAATGAAGTTCACTTTTTCCAAGCAGGAAATGTTGTTGGCTATATTTGTGGAAAAAACGTATAGTCTCTGCTGTACAATTGTCCATAGACCAATCATGCATACAATTTCTATCAGGTCATTACAAAACTTTGAAGAGTACAGGGCCACAAAAAAGTCCTAGTGTAATTGTTTTTTGCTTGAATTGTCTTGCCACATTTTTGGAGGGGTTTTCGGACATGGACATCCTGTCTAAGATCATGCCACAATGTCTAAATCTGATTAAGACTAAACTTTGACTGGACCCTGCATTTTGTTTGAGCCATTTTGGGGTGAACTTTGTATGGCTTGATGTCCTGGGGCATAACCAAGTGTGCTTGAACCTACTGTCATAAATTGATTGCCATTCATTCTCCTGTAGGATTCATTGACAGAGAGCGTAATTCTTGTTTTCATCAATTACAGCAACATTTCCAGGTCCTGAAGCAACAAAGCAGGGCCAGATAATTACATGACCACAAACATGTTTGGAAGTCGCTTTGGAGTTCTGTTTTAGTTGTTTGCCAAATGTTAAGTTATACAAATGTTTCATTTTTGTCTCACCAGTCAACAAAATGTTTTCTCAAAGGTTTTAAGGTTGATCAAGATGTTTTTTGGTAAATGTGAGATGAATCCTTGTGTTTTTTGTTCAGCTTTAGCTTTGGAACTTTTCTTTGGTTGCGATTTTATCCCAGTGATTTTCTTATCACTGACTAAAAGCGAGACCTGCAGTTCTCTCAATGTTGCTCTATGTTCTTCTGTCATGTGTTTCAAATATCGACGCTCTCTCAGTTTTTTTGCTTTTGTAGGCTGCTCATTCCTGGGAAGATTCACTACAGCTCCACGTCTTCTCGTTTTGTGTTCAATGGTTCTTAAGGATGTTTGCTGTAGTTCCAAGCCTTTGAAAAGCCATTGTTATCCTTTCCAGCATGATGGATATCAGTGACTTTGTTTCTGTGTTGTTTATGAATTTCTTTATATTGTGATACGATGTATCATTTTTAGAGATTTTTTTAAGCATATTTCCGATTGTTAGACAGATTCTGTTGAAGTTATTTATCGATTCTACAGGTCAAGGAATCATCAGCCCGGGGAAAGTAAGAAATCGCCCTGCCCCCATTTAGGTGTCAGTAAAAGGCAAAAACGGAAAAAATGTAAAGGTAATCTCCTCCCATGCTTGAAACACTCACTAAAACCAACTAATTTCAGTTAGTGTTTCTCCTTGTTAAGCTTAATCTGAGTAAGTAATTATGATATCCACTCAAAAGAGAGAACTGGAGATAAAATTTGGTTTCACTGGGACAGAAGCTAAAGGTGAACATAAGTGTATTTGTGGTCTTGGCATCTGTTTTTGAAAATCCACTCATTCGCACTTTAATGCCCCTCTCTACTTTTAGGTTATTATTGTATAATGGAGAGATGGAGTCACTGCATGGCTTGTAACCACACACACACACCCACACACACACACACACACACGCACACACACACACATACTGACCTTCAAATAGCCTCAAGAACCACAGGAGACTTGACAACATCCAAAACATTTGATTAAATTGGACTTGTCCACACAATTCGGTTTTGTTTTTCACCTTTTGAACGTGAATGCTACTTTAACACTGTTTTAACAAGAGCCAGTTGCATACACTGTTAGTCTTTGTTTTTCTCTTTCCCCCCCCCCTTCTCTTCACACACTTGCCTTGCCTCACTTTTCTTTGAGTAAGTGGGTGTAACTCAAGGCCAACATGAGCTCCATGAGAGCAGAGAAATTTGTTTTGTTTTTTTCTGAAGGTGGCTACAACAAAAATTCAGTTGTATCACACCAGAACATTTCATACTTCCATCGTTGCTAGCAGACGCCACACAGGTTCTGGCCCGAGGAACAAACTGCAAGAACTCCTAAATGAGGACTGAATGATGTCATTCTGTTTGGAAAGAGGGAACACTTTCTGTTCTTACGGTAGATCTATAGGCTTTTACAGTGCCTTGCAAAAGGGTTCATTTCCTTTGAACATTTTCACATTTTTGTCACGTTGCAACCGTAAACATGGTGGTGGAGGCATCATGCGCTGAAGATGCTTTCCGTGAACATGTAAAGGGAAGCCGGTCAGACTTGAAAGAAAGATGGAGGGAGCTAAATACTGTGCGTTACAGGGAGAAGGATTGTTAAAGGTTAAGAAAAGACTTGATACTGGTGTAAAGTTTCACATTTTAGATAGCACTGAACATACAGTGAGAGCAGCAATCAATTATTGTTTTTTATCAAAGTAAAGTAAGTATTAGAAAGTCCAGTCGAAATGCGGAACCAAATCCAATTGATAATTTGAGGTGAGACTTAAAAGTTGATCTACATTAATATGGTTTTAATTGGTTTCTACTTCCAATTAATCACTGCTTTGTGGGTGTGTGTGTGTATATATATACAGCGCTGGAAAAAATTAAGAGACCACTTAAAATGATCAGTTTCTCTGATCTTACTGTTTATAGGTATATGTTTGAGTAAAATGAACATTGTTCTTTTATTCTATGAACTACCGACAACGTCTCCGAGCAAACATTTAGTATTTATTTGCAGGAATTGAGAAATGGTCAAAATAACGAAAATGATGCAGTATTTTCAGACCTCAAATAACGCAAAGAAAACAAGTTCATTTTCATTTAGGAACAACAATACTAATGTTTTAACTCAGGAAGAGTTCAGAAATCAATGATTGGTGGAAAAACCATGAGCTTTACAATGGGGTTCAGTGCAGTGGTCGCTTCATTTTTTCCAGAGCTATATATATATATATACTGTATATATAGAGAGATATAGATATATATACAGTATATATCCCATAAAATATCTAAAACACTGAAGTCTGTCATTGTAATGTAATAAATGTGAAAAAGCTTAACAATGAATGAATACTGTTGCAAGACACTGCGTTCGCATTCATCACTTCTAAGGTTAAGGAAGCATTTTACAATAGTATTAGGCGTAGGGTTGTATTCAAACAGATTGAGGACGAAGGAAAAACTCTCAAAGGATGAGGCAAAGTCTACAATGCACATGCCAAAGCTTCTCTCCAAAAAGAGAAAGCCAAAGCCATTTTCCCATAGGAAATGGACAAATAAAGATCCTGAGCTCCTCAGACAGAAGAGTCCTCTTGGTGTATTTTACCCCCTCAATATTCATGATCGTATATCATGGCTTTTACAAGGCTTCCCGTGCAGACCAGCTGTTAAACAAGAGAAAGAGGCACGTTAAAGTGGAAGTAATCTTAAACGATCACAGTTGTGCAGGAAAGAGGGACGACTCGCAGCCGCTTTACCGATCCAGTCAAACAAGACTGCCAACCTTAATGTATGCAAGGTCGCTTTGCCTGTTAGGCCCTGAATGGAAAAAAAAACATGAGCTGTGCTTTGTTTAGTTAATTTCCTCTTTTCTTTTTTTTTTTTTTTTGCATGATCAAGTCTGTGTCAAAGTGCGCTTCATGGCAATCTATCCTCTCAAACATGTTTTATAGGGCTTTGGCTGCTTTGACCGGGGGTGTAAATGTGTCATACTTTATTAGAAATCCCAAAGAAGAGGGCTAACATTAATCACTGGCTCTTGTTTATGAAAGTCGTAAATGTTTCACTGAGTGCTTTATTGTCCTCTGCCAGATTTGGAGGCGCATATTGAGAGCATTCAGTCCACCGCTCCATCATGACGGCACCCCGGACTCCTGAGAAACTCTCTCCCTCTCGCTCCGGCTCTCTCTAAGGGCCTCTGCCTCACATGTTGTCAGAAAGTATGACGTCACCCTGCCCTTTGACCCAAGCAGTCCTGAGAGCACCGACTGGGTGATTGGCTTATGGAGGACGTCCACATTGACTCCAAACTCAATTCTGCTGATGTCAGGCGCTATTAAAACTGACGACATGCACCCGCACACCGAGCCGGCATGTTGGGCACGACTGTGCAATGGTGTGTGTACGGTAACGTGTGCATGTGTCCGCTGATGTGCAGTCATGTTCAGGGTTATATAGGTCAAATGTCTGAAACTGGAACATCTCCCAGCTGAAATACCAGGCAAAATGTCAGAGTCTGCCTCTGCGCGATCCCTTCGATCAATAGTTCAATTGGACATAAAGGCATTGTTGTAGGCGGTGGGCTAACATGCTCATCACAGCATCTGAGATACCTCACCTGTTTTCACCTTCAACTAATTTTGCAGCCTGTAAGTTAAAATGAACGGCGTACATTCGTAATTTACAACTTCCCTTTAAATATCGCTGGAAACGTTGTATTGCATTCCCTATGATACGAGTATGAAACCTAAAAAAAAAAAAACTGTGACGAGTCTACGGCTTTGTGCCAGTAAATCAACATGAACAAACATGTAGGCTTTCTGCAGTGTGGCCACCGTTTCAAAATGTATTATTGACGGAAAAATGCTGTTGCCAGATGAAAGTCATGAAACAGAGTTGTTCTTTGCAACACAAACACAGCAGTGTACACATTTAATTTGACAAAGTGACCAAGATTCAACTTAAGCTAGAGTTTTTTAAATTTTTTTATTTTTTATTAGGGGTGTCCCAATAAGGATATGTTGTCCTTGATACCATCAGAGTCTAAAAGGACTAGAAATAATGACTGCTTACACCAAACAGTGGCAGCGTTTGACATATTTTCGATTTCAATGGGGAATGGAAACCCATTGCATTACGCAATAATGCATAATGAGCACATTATGCATTATTGTGTTCAGAAAATATGCTGTATAATTGAGCTCTTTCTTATTCAAGATCCTATAAAGCTCTATTAAATATAAAATATGATTGTTCGTCTTTGTTTAAAAAAAAACTGCAATTTGAAAACCTGAGGTCAGCAATATACACAGCAACATAGATTCTCTAGTGCTCCGATTGAGGTTGTAAATAAATAAAGTAAAACCTTTGACTTTATTTGTTATATCCCAAAAAATTTTGTTCTTATTATTACATAGAGAACACTTGTACTTTCCTTCTCCCAGGTGTTTATGATGCTGCAGATTTCATTTTGTTCCGAGTTCTTCATGAAATTTCTTGCTCCTACTGCCAATGTTTTTTATTATTGTTCAGAGCAGCATTCTGCAGAGCTAGGCTTACATTAGCTTGTTGCTTTAGGTTTTGATAATGCTCAACAATTTGACTTAAATAAGTTTTAGTTAATTGTGTTTGAAAACTTAGGAAAAGTAGTTTTCCTGCTTCTTAATGGCCAGGGTTCAATTAAAAGTGCAACGTTACAACATGTTGAATGTACAAAAAGAACGACTGAACAGAGGTGAAGGTGTAGGAGTTAACTTGCTCTTTCCTTCACTGAAGTACAAAACCACTTTGATAAAAAAAAAAAGAAAGAAACTGATTTCACTGATAGCTATAATATTGCAAAAATACAACATGACATTGTTCCACAACTTACAATCTTTCTCAGAGCCCTCATGTCTTCCTTTAGCATTTCTGTCGAGTCAGTGTTCTCCATAATGTCGCCTACCCTCCCTTTAAATAGGCCATTAATATACGGTATCTCCACCAGACGTCTCCATTGTAAAAACTTATCCTTTCACCGCTGCTGCTTTTAGCTTGTCCCCTCCCCAAAAGTCCCACGTCGAAGCGCAAAAAGTCCGAACGCCGCACCTCAAAAGGCGACTCTCTGCCGCATGGAATCGCGACAAATCATAAATTCAACACTCTTTCCCTCCCGCCCTCCATTTCTCACCCCGGTCGCCCTCATCTTCCCGCTAGTTAAATGTGGAATAATGTCATCTTAATGATTATTTTTTTGCAGTGTGCCATAACAGCATAATTCAGCGATGGTGTAATGATTTTTTATGCCCCTGACATATTGTTTTGCAGGGAGTGACATAAAAGCGCAGTGACATGTGGCATTTTGGGAAAGGTCAGGCGCCCCATCTCGGCCGCCCGTCCATCTTCATAACGTCGCCACTTGTCATATGGAAACTGGCATCACCAATCTTTGTCTCTCGTCGTCTTCCGCTCCCATTTGCCTCTTCCCCCCCTTTTATTCTGTTTTCTCCTCCCGTTCGTGTTGCTCTTTTATCATTCAGTACCTCCTGGTTTAATAATGCGACGCCTTTTCGGTTAACTTGTCTCTTTAGGGGAAAAGAAAACAAGGTTTCACACGCAGACGCAAAAAGGAAAACACACGAGGCTCGAGGTCTCGGGGTTTTGGTGCGGGGGCCCAGGGAACGCATGTCAACACCAGCTGTGAGGATCGCTGCGACAGAGAGAAGGGCTAATACTAATGTGATAAATACGTCAGCGCTCACTGCAGGCACTCTGTGCGTCTCTGAATTTGCTTGATGGGTTTTGAAATGCGCCGTGAGCCGAGCACTTGCGCCAAGAGGCTCCGAGGCCAAGATTTTGTCACGTTTCCTTCAAAAGCAAGAAGAAAGAAAAAGAAAAAGAACATTAACTGAATTTAAAGGCCACAAGTCATTGAAAAACATTTAACTTTTTCCTTCCTAAAAGTCTTTTTTTTTTTTTTGCTTGTAGTGGATTACAAAAGTGTACACACCCGTTTTTATGGTGTAAAACAGTGAGACGGTGATAAATCATTCCAGTCGTTTTTTGGGGTTTTTTTACCGTCTGTAATGTCAAACTAAAAACAGATCTATTTTAAGGAAAACGATGATATTTTCTTTCTTTGTTTTTATTGCACAGATTATCAGAGATTTCCTTCTAGACTGAATCAGCCAAAAACTCCCCAAAATTGTTATTTTCCCTTTTTATGAAGTCCAACTTAACTGTTAATTTTGGGTGTTTGCTGACACTCAATGTGATGACGAAAAAAGTCAAAAGGTCCGGGAGGTTTTGGGTTGAAATTGATGATCACTTGTTAGTTTCTATTAATATAATCTGATTTTAAAAAACAAATAATTGTATTTCCTTGGTGAGGCCCCTGCTAAGTTTCACCAGGTTGTCATTTGGTGATGCACGGTGTTGTTTTAGAACAGCATTTCCTATTCGCTGGTCAGTAGTTGCAGTTTGAACCGTCGTAGATCTTTCTGTGGAATGTAACGTCAAACTATTTGACGAAAATTCACCAATTTGTACATTTTTATCCAAGATATTTGAAAGAAAATGCAGCAAGGGAAGCTGAGATTTGAAGACGCAATACTACTTGACACGCTATTGGCTGGTGTTCACAAAGCAGCCAATCAAAACGCAACATTCATATTCTCCTCTCATTTCCCGAGACTCTATTAAGAAGTTCGAAGCTGGCAAGAACTTTTTCTATGTCCAGCTTAAATTTTTTAATTTCCCAAGATGTTTCTGCACGTTGGGAGTAACGTTACAGTTTTGATGCGGCCCAGCCAGTGTCCAGACATCAGTCTCACAGAGAATTAGGACTGCACAATGCGTCGCAAATATATCACCATCGCAGTCTTAGTGTGTGCAGCAAACATTTCACAAAGCACTGCAACGACTGTTGGATGATATATTCCAACTTGTATGAATCTGCATTTGCCACATTAACATATTAACATCAGAAAAAAAAAAGTTTCAAAATAGTCTAATTTTTTCACAGTTTCAGTGTTTTTAGGGAGATTCTTGTCTCCTTTACAACTGGAAACAAACTTATTTGGGATAAAAAATAAATTGTCCTAATTTGAAATCAGCCATGGGTAATGAATAATTTTGGGTTTATGAGGTCTGGAGAACTCTTTGTTACCTTCGGCAGTGGCATCTTCATACTTTTTCGTCTATTTTAACCTCTGAATACCTTAGCAGAAGGATACAAATGAGCAAATTTCAGGAAAAAAAAAAGTTTTTAACTGAAGTTAAAAAACATCCATATTGCCACAATCTTTAAAGGACAAAGAGGATTTTTTTTCTGTTTTCATTGAATGTTTTCTTTTTGAATGTTCAAAAAACAAATATGGGTTTGGAAACCTTTACACTTCCTTCCCATTCCTCATATTGTTGCTGCTTTTCTGTTGCCTTCTGCTCTTTCAATCCGTCCGCCTTCTCTCTCGGATTAGCACTGCATGGTGACTGAGAAAAAGTTTCCATGTAAATGTGTTTGTATTTAATTGAAAATCATGTCATTTGATCCATGCCGGAGTGGCGATTTCCTGCCGTAAAGGTAAATGGAGACGTAAAAGCGTGCGGGTGCGCCGGGTCGACCGGAGAGCGTCTGTGTGTTTGCAGGTCGCATAAGGCCATGACGGGTGAGTGAGATGTAATTTCCCAGCTGTATTACTCAACACTCCCTTTCTGACAGCTTTAATGGTGATGGCCTTATTATAGAGAAGGCACCTTTCATATGTGTGTGTGTGTGTGTGTGTGATCATTCTAATGGTGACGGCCATATTATAGTGAGAAGAAGACAGCTAAAAGGCTGGGATTTATCTCTCGTTATTGCAAAAAATGCTTCGTCCCCTCAATATGTCTGAGTGTGTGTGTGTGCATATTGTGGCGCGTGTTTGAATAAATGCTTGTTGAAATAAGCGCAGTTGTTTCAATTTGATTCTCATGGACCCGAAGCATTTGCAGGCGTGTGCGAGAAACTGCGTTTCCATAAACCGAAGAACTGCGCAAATTGAAATCACGAAAATAAATCCTCTTAATGGAAACGTGGCAATGTAGAAAATATTGACGGTTTTCGATAAAAGGTTGCGGAGGTGGTTTTTCTGCCGTATGGAAATAAATGTATATGGCAGAACTGAAATGGAAACACTTGCTTTTGCGTCACACCAGTAAGGAGCCGGATGTCGCCACACGCAAAAACCACGAAGAAGACGACAGCAAGTCGTCTCCTTCGTGGTTTGTACTTTTCTTTCGGACAATCTGGAGCTAGCTCAACCAGAACGCTCACAGCATTGCACAGTTTGTAAAAAGTTGTGTGTCGTTCAATCGTGTTGAATCCGTAGTTCTTCTGTGAAATCGCAGTCTATGTAGCTGCTCCCCAAGTAGGCGGGGCTTGTCTCTCCAAGACGCCGCTCTCTCCTCTGATGGCTGATGAGCACTAGCGTAGCACCATGGCTGAATTATTTATATAATCTCCTCTTACTATTTACATCTGTCGTTGCCATGGATTTCAATGACTTATCGTGAACAAGCTTATTTAATTTTCTTTCTTATTTAATGTTAACGCCTCGATTGCGACATTGCGTTGTTGTTTTTTTCGTTACATTAGCAGAATATAGAAAAAGATTTGCTCACATCTATAATAAAAACACAACTTCAAGTCTTCCGTACTTGAAGCATTAAGAAAATAACCTGAACACATGAACCAGTGTTTTATTTTTTTATATCATTATTGTTGTACTGGTCTGATTTACAGTCACATAACTCCTTGTCTCGCTCCTCCATCTCTTTCCCCGCCGCCTCCTGCCCCTCCCGTCTTTCACCACACTGTTAGCTAATCGGGTCGTCCGTCTCGTTCTCAGGGCACAACTTGCTTCCTGTAGCTGCACCCTTTGACAGCACCTGCTGAGCCGTTGCAGAAAAGGAAAAGGGCTGCGTTTGGCGTGCGGTTTCAGGAGAGCTAACGGATAGCCCGTAGTTACACTACAAGAATGCACTCGCTGCCAGAGCAGGTTAACCTCTTCCTCGTGTTACACAACTAGGTTTGAGCCGGGCCGCCTTTATTTTCTCCACAAAACTAAATCACTCATGACACATTTGTTTTTAGTCTCTCTCTCTCTTTCTGTTTAGACACATGTCTACACACTCTTGGGATGCCAATATATTCAGCTCAAGAGACAACATGATTGGTGACACAGAATTGAGAATTTATGAAAATGAGATATCTGTCCATAATTTTTTATTAAAAGAGAATCACTTTTTTATTTTTACAGATAAATTGGAGGTTTTAAAAGAAGGCTCTTTTATCAGTGTACAATAGTTTGAATGATCCATGTACTGTGATTTTACATTTGTGTAATTCTACGTTGGTCGTCACATGAAAACCACGTGTTTTTTATTTTACTTTTAAAATAAAAAAACCCTTCATAAATATGAACTTACGCTTTGAGGAATTCCTGTTTTATGTAAAATTTGTCAGCCTGGATTTTACTAGTCAAGGTATTCTGTATTTTGAATTAGAGAGGATCTGAACTCTGAAATAGCTCTTTAGCCTGGCAGCAATGTTAGCTTTTAGAGGCAAGTGCTAATCTTAATAGGAACAAGCGGGTTTCTTAAGGTGCTTACAAATCAATCGCATCTCATCTGTCACAATTTATTTGTCCGTTTTTCATTATGTGTCAGGGAAATGATTGAAAAGTGGCAGAGGTTTCTTTGGTGCAAATTCAGTAGAAAAGGTAGAGAGTGTATAATTATAAGGAGATATTACTGACTTGCAAAAGTGTCGGAGCCTTTAGAGACTAGGAAATATTTTTATTTCTCGTCTCCACACTATTTCTGGTATTCTCATAATGTAACATCCATAAGCGCTGATCTGTAGCCTGAAGCCCGTTGAACCAGCCCCATTCCCGGAGCGTGCTACGTTTGTCGGAAGCATAAAGTCTGGTTTGATAATTGGTTAAATATAAAATAAAATATCATCTCATCTTTAAAGCTTCCTAAAGAGTCAGACGCCAATTTTTAGACGTCAAATTTCTTTGAAGTTATTTTTGATATATTCGGTATTTTTATAACAGAAGGTAACAGAAGGTAAATGCCATTTTATTGTGCTATAAAATGGCATTATGTGCCTGGAAAATACATAATACCTCCTTAAAATAACCGAGTATTTGTTGTTTTTACAAGTCCACAACTATGTTAGTCCCTGTAGTTACAGCTATTTAGAGGAATAGCAGAGTCAAAACAATACTAGTCATGAAAATGTATCATAAAGCCATTTGTCCTGGAAAAGCCCATCCATGATTCATTTTACTGAACAGGACTCAAAATGTTACCCCTCTTTTTCCCTGGACGTATGTGGACGTCCAGGGATAAATACTTATAACAAAAACAGACTACTTTGAGAATATAAAATCCACATGATAAAATGTGTGAATACAAAACTTTTTTTTTGACATGTTCTGAGTGCTTACACTGGCTTAAGTTCGGATCTGACAGCGTCCAATGGCAAATCCGTCTTTGAAAATCAACACTATCCACAAGCAATATTATTATTTTTTTCAGTTATTTCTTTTCTCATGATTTCTGAAAACTAATGCAGTGGATATTTGGAAGGCAAACATTAACATGAAATGGTTCTATTAGTCGACTCTTTCATCATAAAGGGTCAATTATACTACTTTCCTTTCCAACTTCGAATGAAGAGTCTTCATCTACAAAGCTATATTGTGTACGTTTTTTTTTTGTTGTTGTTTAAACTTTCACAACTTAAACACACGTACTCTAAATGGTTTCCATTAATTTTGGAAACATTTGTGTACCATGGAGATCCATCATGCATAGACAGGAGTCAGAACACGTGAAGAAGATGCTTTAAAACGTCTGTGCACTTTCGATTTATGTGTTGCATAATGGTACTTTATGCCAAGAATGTTCACCCAGCGAACAGCAGAAGCACTTGATCCTGAAGGATCCAGCTCTCATCTCATTCTGCAAACAAGCATGCTGCTGGGGAAGCAAATAAGCCGTGTTTATCCTGCATCATCGCACCGGGCCTGCCCCCTCCTTTCACAGAATGACAAGTTCTGCTAATACTTCCCCTAAACAGGCGGCATATCTGATTAACACAAATAACCGAAATTAGTTCACAAACCCTCGGATTTCAGTTTTGAGTTCAAATTTCTGTTCTTCACAATTACATTTTTAATGAATGCAACTATATTGTCCCCAAAGAACCCTCAGAGAACACACAACATTCACAAAGGGAATGGAAAAGCAGCTTTTCTGACGCATCCTTGATGTTTTTCTTCAGTGTCACAGGGAGTGAAACGTGTTTGGATATTTGATTGCGCTTTGTGAAGAGCTACTGTACATTGTGTGTCCACAGCGTCATTTTTACATCCAGACCTTTTCATTGGGTGCTGTTATTTGCATACCATTAGATGAATGCCCACTGTAGAAAACACGTTGCTTAACAGAACAATGCTGTGGCAGCACAAGTGTACGTGCGAAATAAGATTTAGTCCAATTTATGTACTATGTATAACTCTAAGTATTTATCTGTGTTTCTGTCTGAGCAATAACTTCACGAAACAAAGCCCAAAGAGGTACAGATCTGTCACATCCTGTGTTCACGGTAAGCCTTCATGATAAAAGTTTTGATTTGTCTGCTGCCATCGCTTGGTGACATCCATTCCTTTTGATGCCAGATAAAAGAAATGACATAGGTAGTTAGTTGTCTCTGCGTTCAGAGCCGTGAGCCGGTCTTGTAGCAGAGCGGGTGATTTTATTTATTTATTTCTTTTACTTTTGATGATATAACTCAAGAAGAAGAGAGAAGCAAAGCTGTAGCCCGACTGGCGAAACACAAAAGATAGGGACAGGTACGAGAAACGTAGAGCCAGACGATCTGTTTCCTGCATCACGATGTTTATTGCCACAGCTAATTCGCAACAATTGCCCCGTAACAGTTGGGTTAGACAAAAATTTAAGATCAACAGTAAATGCAATAGAATGATGAAAAAGAGATGTGAAACAAAGTATTTAAAACTACTGAATCAAAGCGACTCTGAAGATATTATCGTGTTTGAGTTTCACATGCTTTTTTTTTTATTGAAGTTTACTTTGTAAGAAACTGTTTATTTACACGATGTAAGAAGGTTGGTCTGTTACGTTATGCCTATGACTCATGAAAAGTGTAATGGTTTATAAGAATATGGAGGAAATGCATTTCGTTGAGGTTAAATAAACGCTAGGCTAAGAACATCTATACTAATTTGAGCCAGAGTAGCGTATCTAGCTAACGCGGCTTATCAGAGGTTGGATTTTGTTCTTTCGGCCTCGTCCCACCGTTACTGTGTTAAACCCAGATAATTTTGTCCGCTCAAGCAACATGTTGGCCTTTTACAGTAGCTAATTTACGACATGCCTTCTTATCTCTCACTGGGAGGGGGGTGGGGGGAGGCGTAATTTCCAGGACTGCACATGTTCAACACGGCATGGTGAGTTAAAGTCAAATCTAAAGGGGTATTTATTAACCAATCGATATTGATATGTAACTAATAGTGCCATTCGCAGCACAATAGTCAGCGACCGTGTTCGCGTTGTAACCTGAGGGAATTCTTCTGTGTTTTATTAGCTAGCATTGCTCCAAAAAAAAAAAAGAAGAAGCTAATTCCTTTTCTCATAACTTACAGTACTTTTTCTTTTCTTACTGTCTCTGCATCCATGTCTTAAGATCTTCGAGCTCTCTGTTCGGATCCTCCATCAGCCCACGTGTCCTCTAATCTTGTTTGTCAGAACTAAATGAGCTGCCCCAGTGAGGTGTGTTAGCTGCTAATGAATTTATTGCTTTATAAGATGGGGGGGGGGATGAAAGGGGGACACGAGCAGTAACAATTTACTGCTCTCATAAAATGCTGGAAAAAAAGAATGATGTTATTAACCTTTACTAGTTGATGTGTACTAGGTGGTCCCGACTGATGTGGTGTATGTGGGTCAGCAGGAGAGGGCGTGGGGGAGGAGGGGGTGGTGCTATGCTTTTGGGGTGGTTTGTATATTTGCGGAACATGTTTGTGTGGCTACTGTCTGCGTGAGATTAGCTATGTCTAAGTAAGTGTTTCCCCAGCGTAGGGGAGGGAATGGCAGCCGCAATCAATTAATCGTTAATCATTAGCGTGTGATTTCAGTTGCGTCCAGACTGACCGGAGACAATAAATACATATAGTCAATAAAACGGCAGAGCACCATGGGATAGGAGCGGGCTGACACATGAGCCAAGGTGCCAACATCATCAGCCCAACCATAAACCTGGAGCCGGTTATGGCTTTACACTCTTGTTCTTATCTGGACTCACTCAATTAAATGGAGAGAATATTAGGTGAACGAAAGCTGGACATCCTTTGGGGGAAGACAAGATAAGAGGAAAAAGGGAAACACAGACATCAAACAGTGGTGACTTTCTCTTTCAGGGCGTCGGGACGCACGCCAGACCTGCAACTCTGCTTTTTTTTTTCCTCCGTGCCTTCAAACAGTAAACCATTTCCTCCACGGTCGCACACTCAAACGCTCTCCGCCGGCTAATAGATACTGGACTAATGCCTGGGCTCCACAATAAAGTGTAAAGATGGATAGATAGGGAGGGAAGCAGGAGGAAGAGAGAGGAAAGAAAGAATGAAGTGAGTTATGAAGCAAGACCCAGGGGGTTAATTTCTCACCGGCAGTTTTCGTACCCCGGCGCACACACGTGTCGAGGCTGACGCCGGGCCACGGCCAGCCGGTAGCACGCTAGTTAAAAGTGAATAAGTTTATGGCCGGCGTAGGCCCCTCATACATCAAGGAGCAGTTTGTTTAGCCAGCAGGGTGACAGGGTACAGTAACATGGGCAGGACCACAGAGTGGCTACAGCTGTGATAAATGGGGGATTACAGGAAGGATGGTGTCGCTGCCTCTGTATGGAGGTGTGTGTGTGTGTGTGTGTGTGTGTGTATACGAGAGAGAGAGAAGAGGGAGACATCAAAGCATGTTTTTTAGCCCTGAGATTAATGGCAATTCCAGCATTTGATCTGAGTGATTTTTTTTTACCCCCCTCTATTTGAAGAATGCCTTTTTGAAGCTGTAAATATTGCAGACACCCCTCGCAACATGGCTCCCGCCGTGCAGAGTGTGAAAGGATTTCTCTCTCCAGTATTGACAAAACAGCTTACGACTCCGAGTGTAAAGTTTTAATTGCCAAATGTTTCTTCGACGTCTGCTTCCATTCCAGCAGACTGCTTATAAAAGATAATCATTTTTGGATGTTTAGGATTTGACGTCGAGCACAGCTTTGCGAAAAGCACTCACAGATAAGTAGGTGTACTTTGTTTATGTTTCACCTTTCGTAGATAAAATCACAACGTGCTTTACGAAAATACAGATGTTGGCTTACTATGAAGCAAACAGGTGATGGCATCATAAGAGGATCATAAAGACATTAGACCAATCAAAAATGTTGTAGATTGGTCTAATCAACAACTTCATGAGTTTGAATATCTCACGACGTACATCTACATTCAAGGCAATCGTGGAAGAAAAACCAAGGGTGAAGAACACTAGAACAAAGTTTCCCAAAATACACAGGTGGAGTAACAATGGAGTTAATTAGTAAAAAAAAAGATCTTGCACTTTTGTAACCACTCACAACGTTTTACACTGGAGCCACATTCACCAAATCATGCATTTATCTGTCAATACGCAGATTGTGGAGGTTACCTGTTTTACCCAGAGTCACGCTGACCTGTGGCAGGTAGGAAACAAGAATCGAATCCACAAGTTTTCACATCGCAAGACAGTTGCTCTCCCTGCTGAGCCACGGTGATGAACTAAATCCAAGCTGAGACTCTGTGGCAACGCTACAAAACCGTGCTCTCTGTCAAATCCGATTGAGCTTGATGTATTTTGCAAATACAAATGGTCAAAAATAAAAGTCTATTAGATTTCCAACCTTGGTAGAGAAGGTTGTAAATGTAGTGAAAATCTGGAGCAAACTTTCAAAACAACTGGACCACTGAGTTCCCACCATTTGATTTCTAATAACTGGAACATTGATCAATGTATTTGACGTTTATTGTTGATTTTGATGATGGCGTTTGACAAAATGCAATGTTCATCGCTTGTTTCATAATTGCCTACTGTATTATGTTTTTATGGTGTAAAGCACACTATGAACTGCCTTGCTCCTGAAATGTCCCACACAGGCAAACTTAATTTGAATTCACTTGACGGGTCGGTTATGCTAAGTATCTTTTTGCCATTTTCAACCAATCCTATTACGTTACGAGTTTTTAAAAAGCCTCGACTCTCTGGTTTTCCATCCGTCCTTCACATCACCTTTGCTTCTCCGTGGTCCGCCCTCACGCCAGCCTCCGCCTCGCACCGATCCAGCTGTGGCTCCAGCTGTACCACGGCGCGGAGAGACAATGAGCCAGTGTGGGAGTGAGTTGCATGCGCTTCTATGAGGATGCAAACAATAGACTCATTATTGCTTGACCGTGGAAAAAAAAAAAGGACAACAAAAACTGCTCTGGTTTGTTTGCTAAAGCCGCCGGACTCCCTCCGTCGCCGGTTTGTCGAGCGAGGCAGCCAGAGGGGCAGAGTGAGAAGAAGACCGTCCAGATCCGGAGGCAGTCAGGGTGATAAATAAATAAATAGACAGACAGGGAGACAAAAAATAAAAAGCAGGTAGACGGGCAGGGCATGAGCAAGGCCCCGCCACCCATCCTGCCTCCATTTCTCCACCTATAACTCACTTTTCTCGCTCTATGAGGGGGTGGGCGGGAAAGAAAAGAAAACAATAAGATATAACAATTGGCAAACGGCTGAGGCAGGCGGAGCATTACAAATGAAATGTAATGTTGTTACAGTTTGGAAACAATGAATTATGAGGATAAGCGGGGATCTGTAAAATCGCTGTAGCGATTTACCGAGGTTTCATTTTTCAACTGTATTGAATTATGGAGGGATGGCCTCAGTCAACTGCAAAATACAAAACGAGGGGGAGAGGATGATTCACCGTTACACTCTGTGTGGGTGTGTTTGTGGATGTGTTTGTTTCCTCAGTTGCATGCAAGCATGTGCAGCATTGGCCGGTGGGGTGTTTTATTTACGCTGCAGCATTTACATGCATTAAGTGCATGAGACTTTCCGTTGAAATGCATCTGTGTGTGTGGGTGTGTGTGTGTGTGTGTTTGCCTCCCTATAGACCTGTTGAGGCCTTTCTCTTCCTCAGCCCCGCCGCACATGTGATAAATGTCCCTTATCGCCTCTGTCATTGTAATAGTCCCACAACAGGCCCCGGAGAGAGAGGGACAGTGCAAAGCGGGAGAGGGATGAAAAGACAGATAGGTTGAGGAGAGAAGGAGGGAAACAGGTTAAGCGGTTGTTGAAATCGTAACGGTTACAAAAAAAGAAGAAAAAGTGGAGGAAGAGGACAGAGATGGAAGGACGGTGGCGGCGGAGTGGGGGATAGCTAGAGTTATCAGCTGGTCTTGTAAGGGAAGAATACGCATCAAGCTGCCAATCATCTGGCCTGAAAATTGCTCTGAGATTTGAGTCCCAAGACGGTGAGTGTGTGTGCGTGTATGTGTCCAGGCAAAGCCCATGTCGCCTCCATGCTATTACTGCCCCCATCCCCTCTGCCGCGACCGTCTCGCCCTCTCCCCGGTCACCGTTTGTAAGCCTCAAACTCAAAAAAACACTCCTCTCATCCCGTCACTAAAACCGACACTCAGCTCATCTGAGCCACCGCCGCTGTCGTCTGTGGCGACGGCTATCAGACGAGGGAAGGAGACGCTGAAAGAACGCGCTCGGGTGGTACGATGGGAAAAGAAAAAAAGTGTAGAAAGAAGAAAATAGAATGGAGGTTAATGTGTGAGCAGGAGCCATTTCAGTGGCTTTAATTTTCTATTGATTTTGGCAGCAGACTTGTCGCCTCAACTGTGTGTGTGTGTGTGTGTGTATACGAGTGTGGGCGACAGACAGAGACCCTCCAAGCTGTCTCCATCCAGAATCTAAAGATGTCTCAGCGTAAACAAAAGCAGAGACAACCTAATTACTGTCTGGTGAAAAGCGCGTCGCACCGAAGCCTTTTGTTTCTCTCGTTTTATTTTCATTTAGGAATCGTGACTTTTTTTTAACAACCTTATATAATTGCCTGTAAAGCCTCTTTTTTTGTGTGATCTTAGATAACCTGTCAACAGTTGAGAAAAGAAACGTTCAAAACCAGGCGCAAAACACCCACCATCGACAGATGTGAAACAGGTGTGATGATTAAGAAATTAGGACCAGGTGTGAGGGAGGAGAACGAAAGTTTAATGGTTACATGTTCTGTTTGGTAAAAGCAGAACGTGTAATCAAAACGCACCACGGGCAAAGACGAACCTCAAAGAAAAACGAATATTAAAAATCATTAACTGAGGATAAAGAAATGTGAAAACACACTTTAATAAGAAATAGTGTATCTCAATAGGATTTGTTTTCTTTTCCTGTTCATTGTTCACAAGTAATACTCCATGAAAGAATATTTATTTGTAGAACAATGTGGCATTCTAAGGTCTGAGTGAAACGGCAAAGAGCCAGCGAGAGCAAAGTCTAATGAAACACCTCCCTCTATTGGACAATGATGAGATGTTGCCATGCAGCTCTGGGAGCAAGTTGGGAGACGAAATGAAGGAAATCAGAGGAAATGAGAGAAAAGGTGAGAAGAGGACGGAAATGCAAAAGAAGCAAGAAGAATAAAAAAAGAGAAGGAAAAGGCAAGACAGCATGGAAGAAGAGGTGACAAGAGTGCTGTAAATCAAGAGTGAGAGCGCGTTGAGAAAGATCACAAAGATGTCCGATTTCACCCAAACATGAAGTTACCTTGCCTCAGGTAAAATCAATGAAATACCTGATTCCTGTAGAGATAGATGTAACAGCTCTTCGAACATTTTCTAAATATGTTCCCATTCCTGTTTTTTTTGTCTGTTTTTTTTTTTTTTTTTACTATTGTACTTTTGTTCGCTTGTATTGGTCAGTAAATGTCTTTTTTTTTTAAATAAAAAGTATAAATTTAAGGAATTTAAATTTGGGAACGGTGTTTAAATATAGATTTCACGAGAAATAAAGAAATCATGTGGTCTCTCGTCCAGGGGCTCAGAGCGGCCTGCTGCATCGACGCTGCCATGGCGACGTGGCACGCAGACGAGTTTCCTACCACAAAAAGTGACACATAAAGGCAACCCAAAACTTTAAACTCTTACCTCGCACCGACGGCGACTGTTAAACCATTTTTAGCTTTTCGCAGCATGAACTCGGACCACACCAAACTGACCTTTGCTCTCGCCGAGCTCAACTTGGTGAGTCGTGCTGACGGAGATCGGCGAAATGCTGGAAGTTTGCCTTGTGGACGTTTGATTTCCATTCTGGTGACACTCCTGAGAGACGGGTAATATAGCAGACAGCTAGATAGATGGAAGGGAAGACTGCTCTCCTTGTATGAAGGATTATCCCCTATCCTCTGTTTGTGACAAGAGCTGATAAGGGCCTAAGAGGGGAGGCAGCAAGAGGCTGAGAGGGCTGGTGACACACACACAAACACACACAATCCACAGCGACAGAGATATCAATCCATCATTTAGAGCCTGGGATTCTGCTAGAGGAAATAGGTTCTCTTCAATTGCTGACAAGCCAACATGCACACACTGCCAACACACACACAGACACACTCACCTCCAATGTGTTTGCTGTACAAAAGGGCTCATGAGGCTTTCCAGTTAAATAGGCCTGTTTGAATGACTGTTCAATTTCATCTACTTATCAGATTTACATTTGCCATTGTTGTCACCGAGGTTGTGGGTTAGTGCGTTTAGAGCTTGTTGTAGCCTGAATCACATCAATGTTACCGATAGAAATCGATAATATTAAACGGAACAATCTTGGATGTTGCTTTCTTGAAGCCAAAAGTCTTAGAACTATTGGTTTTAAGAGGCTGAAACACCATTATACCAACAGTGGCAGCAGAATCCAGTTGATAATAGGCAGGATAGAGGGATGCCTTTATGTTCTCTACGCCAAATTTTGGCCAAACCATGCCCCTTTTCAGGTCCTTAAAATGGCCTTTCTTCAGTATTCTGGTGTTTTATTTGACTTCTGAGTTGTTTTGTATGTCTAGATGCCTAAACGCCACCATAACAAAGCATTAAAGAGCAACAGAAAGGTGAACTGAAATAAAGTGTCTGGGCTGGTGTACAGAGTGGCAACTTTATTAACTCAGATCTTAAGAAGAAACAGAATTAGTTCTCACTCTAGACCAGAAGACACAAGTCATAAATGTCAGTGGCACGGTGGAGAAGGGTAAAAAAAAAAGAAAAAGTAAAGGAATCAACAATGTGGCTCGAGTTGTTCGGAGATCAAATGTTGCAGAGACGTCGGGATGAAACGGGGAGGAGCCGTTTCAGAGCCCCGCATTGCTCAGCTCCAGGTTAGGTGGCAGGGCCATTTGGCAAAGGCGGCGGTGCTAGACTTGATGGATGAGACAAACTGCAGGCTCTTTTCTCTTGTAACTTTAAAATCATTAAGCCTTTTACACGGCCATGCAGATTTTTATGGCCACCTCGGACAATCTGTCGGCGTTGGTGCCTTTTAGATCAGCAAGATGGGAGAGGACGGAGACGGGCGGTGCCGATAATGTCGGGACTTTCATCTAATGTGATAGGTGTCTCTCAGCAGCAGTTGGGTCGAATTTATAATGCCATTTCTATGACTGATCTATTTTGAGATTTCCTTCGACCCGTTTTAGTGCAGAAAACCAAAGGCACTCTGCTTTTATTGTGCAGCAGTACAATAAAACTCTGCAGCATGAGTAACATTTGTAGTATTGCCTTAAATATTACAATCAAAAAAATCTAATATTTAGGATGCTGAATCAGTGTTGTCACTGTGAAGTCACACAAATGTAATCATATCATTCGTATGCAAGAATCAGATTTGCATTTATTTAAATGCATATTTATCCCCTCTGATCCTGCTAACACGAGGCAGGTGCAAAATGCAGTTCAAGCATGCAGCAGGTAAAAGGGGGGGTTGGAATAAGAGGACAGCATGACATTGATGTAAGATTTTAATCTGCCGCTCCTCTTCGCCAGGCACGCTTGCTGTGCCAAATACGGCGAGGAATAACCAGGAGACACACGGCGAGGATATGAGCTGTATTAATAAAACCTCTTTAGCCAAGACAAACTTTTACCCGGGCGAAGCAGCGAGCAGCGCAAAACGCTAACAAAACATAATTGCGCCTCTTTTTAATAAAATGCTGCTTCCTTTTCTTCTCTTTCCTCCCTGAAGTCGAGCTGTGTTCCCCCACACAAAAAGGCCAATAACGTTAATGATAAGCCCGCAATAACAACAGGGTGGGTGGTACTGTGTTGCGCTCTGAATATTATCAATAAGGAATCGCGTGTAAGTCTATCCATCTCCTCCATCTCCCCTGTCCTGCTTCCACAGACTGCCTCCTCTGCTGTTAGGATTCAATTAACACGGAGCAGGCAGCCACGGCACCCTCATTAAAGCTAATTAGTTAAAACATCAGCCAATCTAGCGTTAATTGGCTTTGGTAATTAATTCAGCTGCTCGACCATATGAAGGCATCAGGGAGCGGGGTAATGAGAGGCAGCAAAGGGGTGTGGGTGGGGAAAAGATGAGCAGGATTTAGGGAAAGAAATATAGGAGATGAGTAAATGAGACAAATGATCACTAGGCAAAAATACAGTTGTATGTTTTGAGTTTGAAGTTTGAACACACAAACTATGAAGTGCAAATCAAGTGAAATGATTCTTGAAGTAATTTCTGAATTATCTTCGATTAAAATGCGACACTACACTTGTTCACAACTGATGCCATCGGTCACTACAAGATCAAGCATAAGGTGACAGCAACGAGTTGGGCTGAGAACGCCGTAATGTTGATGGAGTCTAAGATAATACTAGCAGCCTACATTGATGGTCACCCTTATGTACTCACTTAGCAGCTACTGCAAGTGAGTTCAGCAGCAATGAATGTCTCCTTTGGCTTTCAAACTTTCACTCGAGGTGCAGCTGAGTTGAGTCTTTCTTTTAAAAAGTAGATGGTACTGCAGATAAAATCTGCTTGCGTCCAGCAACAGGTAGCAAAAGAAGATTAAATAGAGGAAGTGCATTCCTATTTATAGTCCGTCAGACATTTTTTGGAAAATTTGCCCTTTCTGTGTTCATATGTACACGGATGGTCAAAACGACAGGATATGTCCCCCCAAAAACAGTGTGCGCCATCAAGCTTCTGTTGCTAGAAGGCGCTCATGAGAGAAAAAATTGTTGGTAGTCACAAGGTGTTAGCCCTCGTTCATGGTTTTGTGCATCAGTCTGACAGACAAATATGTTTCAGATACTGTTTTACTCTTTCTGTTTTGCGAGAGCCTTACAAAAATGGCAAAGTAAAATTTAAATGAAACTGAACTGCGTTTCCAAGAATTTTAAATCTCCTACACATTTAAAAGCAAATACCTCCGCAGGGCAGATGGCTATGGTTTCGGTGTTGTGCCCTAGTGCTTGTTAAGGTTCTTAAGCCAAGATCTGGTCCATAACTGCAAGTTGTGGCTCTACTCTGTGGGTCACTGATTGGCTAATGTTCCATTAATGTACCTTTGTCTGTCTCACCAATGTCTCTCTGACACACACACACACACACGACGCATGCAGGCACACACACTCTGACAAGGTGATGGATTGGATAAACAGCTGTCAGTAGTTGGAGATAACCTCACTTGCATCACCGATGTCTCAGAGACAGACATGTGTGCGCATCGGTGTCCCTGGAGTAAAAGTCGCTACACTCACCCTGAAACCTATACACATGCACACACACCGACGTACACAGGGATCATCAAATGACCATTTGTCATTGTAAATTCTGAAACGGGCCGGTGATGATTTATGATGTGGCAACGTGTTAATGTTCCTGGCTCTTTGTTTTTCCTTTCCAAAATGCTTCAGTATTCAGTTGAGGTTTTTAAAATGTTGTCTACATATATTGCCGGCCACATTTATTAAAAGTGATGGAGAATGTGTGTAAACAACCCTTATATTAATAGGTCTTTTATACCGGTGCTAAATGTTCTTAAGACATTAGAAATATCTAACCTTTATTATCAGTATATGTATCAAGAAAAAAACGTCAATTGGTTTTAATAAAAAATCCCCAGCTCATGATTTATTGATACCCTTGCTTTATGTTGTACAACCTCTTTTGATAATGAGATCAACTCTTAGTCTTCTTATACAGTTGAAGCTATTTATATTTTTACTCTCTTTTCCTTAACTCACTTCATAGCTTTTCTACAATTGTATGCAAGACAGACATTCTTGGCAAACAATTTTTGTTGATTGAGCTCTTTATTTTTCATTGTGCTGAAACACACTTTTCAGCTTAATAAAAAGTATTTCTAAAAAATTACATTTAAATCATTTAAAACCTCTTATTTCGGAGATCCACATTCATCCTCGCACGTATTCACGTTTTGCTTCACACCAAACCCACTTGCAGTGTTTGTTGCCAAACGGCTCTGTGTTAGTATCACTTGACTAAAGAACTTCCCTGTAAAGTCACACCAGAATCCATGAAAGACCCAACAATAGTTCACTTTTATGTCAAGGTTTTTCAAACAAAGGTTTTATTTCACCGGATTGCTAGGAGTAGCAACAATTGGGGTTGAGTTGTTTTTGATATTTGCCATGCCTATTTCTATATCATATATCTATATTTGAATATATTTTCTCAGATTTAAAAGTTGGACTTTTCTAAATTCTCCAGTTAGAGATTCTTCTACTTCAACTGAAGACTAACTCATTAATTTTAAGATTAATTACGCATCTTTTTTTGGCACGCCAGTAAATTTTGCTGAGAATAAGCCCGTTTGCTCCTTGCAAATGTCTTGTCAGTAACAGAATAATTAATATTTTCAACATAAAAGCTGCCCTGCTCATGTAAAATAATTACATCCTCTATTTAGGACTGGACTCCCCGCTCTCGCTCGTGCACGGAAATGTTGTGACTCGAGCCGTCAGCAAGCACGGCCGGTTTAGCACCCAAACGCACGCACCGCCAACACACCTTTTCCCCTTCAATCCCTCCATCCAGCCATCTCTTCATCCCTCCTCTCCGCCGAAGCCGACATTTCATTTGCTTTGCTAAAAGTGACAACCCCAGGGAGCGAGGGAGGGATAGTGAAAGAGCCTGGTGATGAGTTTTGAGCAGGGCGTGGAGGAGTGCTATTTAAAAGCACCATGCATCATTGTCAGGGAGTGAGACTGCACACACTCACACACACAAGCTGACAGATACAGGAAATGCACACATGCACGTAGAAACGCAAAGCAGCATGGGTGGCAAACTGAAGTTGACCCCCGTTCCATTTCATCAAATGCCCTCTGAGTGAGCCAAACAGCCTCATCTGTTTTACACACACACATACACACACCCAATCCCATAGACAGAGATCAGTGTCTAGCCTGCTTAAATCACAGCTCACTTAAGCAAAAAACCATATCACTTCACACACACACACACCTTGCTAGTCCCATTTGTGTTAATATGGCCTCTGGTTTTGGGCTTTAGGGCTCATATTTGCCATTATGGAGATGACGGCTTTACGGAGCCCCTATCACCTCACCTTGCATCGTTTGGGGAGAAGACAAGGAAGAGTCAAAATGAGGGCTGACACCTCGGTGGGATTTATTTGATTGCGGATGCGAGGCGGTGTCATTCTGGAGAAGGGGAGTACGGCAGAAGGAGGAGGAGGCGAAGGCCCCCGGACCCTCAGGCTAAGCGAAAAGGAGACAAGAAGAAGACGGTGGCGTGGTGGGTGTGGGGAGGATTGGTAAAAAAAAAAAGAGAGAGAAATAAATAAAGGACAGGAAAAGGAAGGAGGGAGGGGTGGCAGTGGCAGAAGTGCCCCCCACTTTTCCTTTCGTGAATCAAATCAAATTCCCCTTATCGCACATTATTTGAAGAGGTTATCTGGCGCGGTAATGCGGTTACGCGCCAGGCCGCGGCTGAGAGATTTCCTTGTTTACCAATGTTGGCGGGTGTTATAGCTAACCAGGATGGGGGGAGAGCGGGGAGTGGGGATGGAAGGCAACGCTGGAGAAGGATGTGGAAGACATTTGGGGAAACTGGAAACTCGGGTTGCGGTCAAACACTTGATGCCTGCATGAAAACTCATGTAGAGGAACAAGAACATATACAATGGATTTGTTAAAAAAAAAAAATTAATAAGTAAGTGGAGCGTTTTTCAAGGTTACAAAATCAGACTCTGCTTATAGGGGCTTTTTGCAAATCCATTCAGGGAATGGTTTTACAGCATGTGCATTTTGCAAGAGTACCCGTTGCGTTGCATTGTGTGTGGGGAATTAGAGTGGGACCAAGAAAAAAAAACATGCAGTATATGTGTGTGCTAGGCCATAAATCTCTCTCTTCTGACTCTTATTGTTGTGTTTAAATCCAGTTAACATGCCCAGCAGTCATTAGCTGATTGTGAGTATAATTTACAGGTCTGATAAATTCTCTTCAGAACATATAAAGAAAAAATTTTAAATAAAACGATCCGGTTGGTGGAACGTCAGCCATTTCATTCCTGTGTTGATGCAATAAAAGTTCAAGCTAGCTTTTTTTCAGCAGAAACAGTGTGCTTCCAATACTCTTCTCATGTCTGTGGATTTCGGCGTAGAGAGAATCTCCAAACTCACTTACAGGACCTTGAAATGGTATTGAATCCCCTTAAACATAAACTTACATGTAATCCATGTGAAAATTAATTAAATCGACAAACACAAAATAATACCTAAATGTGAAATAGAGGTAAATTCTGTTTTCAAAACCTTTTATGAATGACAATGTAAAAGAATCTTGTCAGTATTTAGATTCAGACCTCTTTACTCTAATACCCTTTAACATAAGAAAGAGTTCAAGTGATGCCTTATTAAGTCATCTAATTAATAAGATTTGAACAACATTGAGGGCTGCACAGTGGCACGGTTGGTAGCACTGTTACCTTGTAGCAAGAAGGTTCTGGGTTCGATTTCCAGGCTTTCTGCTGGCCAACTCCATTCTGCACGGAGTTTGCATGTTCTCCCTGTGCATTCGTGAGTTCTCTCTGGGTACTCCGGCTTCCTCCCACAGTCCAAAAAGATGACTGTCAGGTAAATTGGTCTCTCTAAATTCTCCCTAGGTGTGTGCACGGTTGTGTCCTGTCTGTCTCTGTGTTGCTCTGCGACAGACTGGCGACCTGTCCAGGGTGCACCCCGCCTCTCACCCGAAACGTTCGCTGCACCCCTCCTGACCCCACTAGGGACAAGTTTGGACAGAAAATGGATGGATGGATGAACAACATTGAGAACTAAGGGTGTCCTGATACTACTTTTTCACTTCTGATACGATACCGATATTATTGAAGCTTTGAGCAGTGGCCGATACCGTTTTCAACCTGATATGCTATCAGCACAATTCATACGTACTTTTCTGACTTATTTTGTAATGTATGAGAACAACTGACCCATTTATTATCAACCAATGAGTTTGTGAAACAAGCTCTGCTGGATAGAAATCATGGGGTGGACTAAATGCTGGAATGGATTGCTTCTATCGGCGTGCCTACATTGGAGATTTTACATGCATCTTGATATCACCCGATAATTGGTTTTTGGCTGATATCGGACTGACTTCTGCTATCAGTGTTGAATCGAGACACCCCTATTGAGCACTGTTCAGTCCATAATCAATAAAAATGGAAAGAATGTTGCACAGTTTTGAACTCACCAAAACATGTACCGTAAGCTGCCAATCAGAATCATTAATCAGAGCTAAAAACAAAGTAACTCTGCAAGAAAACGTTTCAAAGGATTGAAGAATAAAATGGTTCATGTGCCTTTTGATGGTTACTAGGTGTATGAAGCGCTTGCTGACAAAGTAATCCATCCATTTGAATCAGCAAGTTCACAAATGCCGGCTTATTGGTGCTGGTCTATCAAGCAAAATTCTGATAAATACCTTAAAGCTGTTACTTTATAAAATGTGACTAGCGTTTTCCCAGGCACTGTACATCCACTGAAAGGCAGCAGTGCTGGGGAAGATAAAAGTGAAGAGATGACACGTAATACGGGTCATTAATGGGATTTGGACCCTCAGAGTAGCGGGGACACGCTTTGCCTCTTAGCCCATTGAGCCGTGAGGACACCCCAAAATGGTGTTTTATCTCAGGCCCCATTGAGAGCAAGTATTGAGCTGACAATCCTAGTCCTCCATGGAGGTGGCCTTTTACCTCAGCCTATTGTAGTCTGTGACTAGCCGCCTGCGCTATCTAGAATCTATTGATTCCCACTTCATCTGGACCTGAGCAACGGAGGGAGAGGAGAGAGATGGAGAGGAAGCAGTAAAATACTCCTTAAATAGTTAAAAGGGATTTTTTTTTGTGGGGAGGGGGAGGGGAGGTTGCAGGGGGGATGTTTCTGACAAAACCACTAAAAGCAGAAAGAGGTTTTCAAAAGAATTATACAGGCGTCCACATCTGTTAGAGCACAAAGAAAGACCAGGGATGGCTATTGTGCGAAATCCACACTTATGAAATTACAGAGCAAGGAATGCCAAATAAGTATGGGATGGTAGGGAAACAGAAAGAAGTGAGAGAAATTAGAGCATTTGATAGCGTGGATTAAAGGGAAGGGATAAAAATACAAGGACAGGACGCAGTAAAAAGAAGACCACACGTCTTTGGTCTCCACTCTTCCGTATGATCCGACTTCCTCCTCCTTACCATCTGCTGTGTGTAATGGCCCATGGTTGTGTTTGTTTGTGGGATTTATCCTGTTATTTCAGGGTTTTAAAAGCCTGGCCAAGGACAGGTTTCATTTAAACACCTCCCGAGCTTCACTTGGAACTTGAAAAGCATGTAAGACACGAAGATGTTCTGTTTTTGGCATACAACCAAGTCGATACAGAAGAGCTTTTCAAACTGTGGTACAGGTACAACAGGCGGTACTACTGGTGTTACCTGGGCGGGAGTTTAGTAAAAATGTTGATGTCTGAAAGGGAAATGTGAACAAATAAACTGTGATGATGAGCTAAGCTAGTGTGTTAGCTACACAAAAAGTGTTGTGCAATTGTGATTTTTGCAAACTACGCCATAAAGCAGATCAATATTTCTGCATTCAAATATTAACAATAGTTTCGTCTTATAAACCCCTGGCAGATCAGTGTGAATGTGCCAAATAGGAGCCAATCAGATTGTGTTGTGCATTCTGTCTCAATTGGTTTAGTAAGGTAGCATATAGCATATAGTTGCTATCTTTGAGACAGTACAAAGAACAAAGATTGTGCTTTGCAAGATGTCTTTAAGCAATAATTTATTCCATAAGGCAAGTTAAAGATCTGGTGAGCTCCCTTTATTGGGATGAAATTTAAAATAGGTCTTCGTAAAATCAAAAATGGTACTAATTATTTATTTACTTTTGCATCTGGATGTTAATTAAATCTTCTATGGATTGAGTCTTAGGAGGCCACCCAAGCAGCTCCAACTTTTAACACTAACCCTGATTCTTGGGTTCCGCCAGACAAATTATTATTTTGTTACTACAGTTGGTAGTACACAAATTGGACGGAGGACGGACGGATGGATGACCTGAACAAAACCAGTGAATGTCGCTTGGCATCGATGGAAAGAAAGAAACGTTGCACCAGGGAGAAGTAGCGAGAGGAAGACGTTTTAAAAGATGGGTGGAAAAGGAAATTGAAGATGCAGAGAAAGGATTGAGACAGAAAGAAAGACGGACATTGAGAGAAAGAGAGATGAGATGATCCATCTTGGCCCATTAGGCCTGTATTCCATCATTCTTGTCATGAAGGGAAACATCTTTGTCCAGTCCTCCATCCATGCAGCATTCATTTACTCTCCAGCTGCTGTTTCACTGAGGAATCTCCCAACTAAAAAGTCCTGTCAGCCCTATTTCCTTGACTTTGTCTTGCCTCTGCTCCCCCCTCCACCCTCCACCTTCTTTGACTGCTGCTTCTTCCCTGCGCTTCCCAAGATTAAACGCTCCCTTGTTGGACCACAGATTGGAGCTGTGAGGTCTAAAGCAGGACATGTGGGAAGAAGTTGTGTGTATGTGTGACGCTCGTGGCCCAACATTAATCATGTTTAAGGGGCTGACAAGCTTGGTGTGGGACATCGCATCACATCAACACTGCTCCCTTTCCTGTTGTTCCTCTCCCTCGTTCACCGGATTTATCTCTCCGCTGGCCTCTCCCCATCGCTCACTTCCCTCTGGGAAAGGATGAGAAAGAAAAACAGAGAAGAAATGCGTAGACGATGTGAAATGGGTGAGGAAAGTGACTGGAAATGTATTGTAAAATGTGCATTTTCCATTCACTTCAACGCCTCCAAGTTCTGGGGGGTTAACAACTCATGCAAGGTACAAAATAAAAAGTGTCTCAAAGTGTTCTAACTTGCTTTCTACCACCTATGTTTTAATCAGGGGAAATTTGCATCTCTTCTTCTATGAAGAAGTTTTGTTTACTTTTCCATGAAAGAACCAGGTCATCTTTAAGTTATGGTTCTTTGGTTTTAATAGGGGAACTTAAACGTGTTTCCTTGGCACCTATAAAAATTCAAATCAGTTCACAGTTGCACGTTTTCCAATCCTTCCTTTTTCATCCCTCTCTGCTTGTTTGTTGTTATATCTCTGCGTTTACATTTCAGCATCGATCTCTGGAAAGAAAAACTAATTTACATAGAACGTATTATAATTCAAAGGAAAATGGCTTCATGTTGAAATGCAAAAAAAAAAAAAAGCACCATAACTGCTGAATACGTATTTGATTTCTTTGTTTTAGCATTACAAAAGCCTGAAATTGCACAAATGGAGGGTTTTGTACTTTGAGCGCGCGTTTGTGCAAGTATTTGTCAGGAAAATTTTGGATTGGGTTAGATGGAGCCCTCATTGGATGCAGACTCAGGATTGCAGTGGATTCTCCAGCCTGACTCAAATTATCTTGTCAATAAAGGTTGGTGGGGTGGGAAGCAGAGCGAAAGAGTTTTCATACCTTTTGATCTTTTCCACACCTATATTATAACTCCAAACAAGTATTTTACTGCCATTTAATGTAACACGTCACGACAAAGTACCATATACTGTCATTTTGAAGTAGAAACAAAAAGTCAGACATGATTTCTAATACTTGCACAAGTAAAAATCAAAAGTATGCAGAATTATTTTAAATCCAGCCCCTTCTACTCCTACACCCCGTAAATAAAATCTGGTGCAACCAGCCTAATTGGTAAGTAGAGTCCTCCTGTGTAATTTAATCTCAATACGAATACAGTTTGCCTTATTGAGATTTATTTTTGGATAACATGAGTGAACAAACGGCATCATAAAGACCAAGAAACACAGCAAGCAAGTCAAAGCTAGAGTTCAGGAGATGTTAAAAGCAGAGTTAGAGTACAAAACATAATCTCCAACTTCAAACAAACAGCGCTGACCTTTTCCGGCCAACGTAGAAAGCAATCTGCGGTGAGGAAAACCATCGTCACCACAGAGAAAGGTGGTGGCGTTCAGCACTAGCGAAACAAGTCGGGCCGGGTGGGCGGGGCTAATGACCGGGCCCTTTATACCCAAATAATAAAGCTCATGATAATTTAACTTTACAACATAGACATGCCCACAACAGCGGAGCTTACAAGTTTCACCTCCACAGAGAGCCACTCTGTCATTCTGAAATCCATCTGACATAAAGTACAACAAACCAAGAGAACAGAAACATCAGGCTGCTGGTCACTAATGATGAAACAACACAAATTCAAATCAGTTCTGAACCGCGGATAGCGATCGGATCATGTTAACACTTTATCAATTTCAAACTCAGAGCCTGAAGCCTGGTTGACGTGTTGAACCGAGCACGCAGCAGCGCGCGTGAAGCGGGTACGCAGAGGCACGTGCGGCGTGTCGCAGCACCTCGTGCACCTCTGGATCTTTGTAACTCGGCGCGGATCGCGCGCGCCGCCATTCACACAAACTGGACGATCTCTCCAATGTAAACCTTAACTATAAACGCCATACTGCTGTCTTGGCTCAAAGACGCGCTCAACCCGAACTGTTGAAACCGACTATAACTTCTGTCCCTGACATCACCGCTGTACCACCGACAGAGAAAAAAGGGGATGTAAGCTCGGCGGCTGGAATGATGCAATTTACTACCAGTCTACAGTTAATAATGTGAATAATGTCAGAGTTGCTACCTGTAACTAGTCCAGCTCCTTCGCTGGGCTGGCAGTTTTGGTGGGTCTGAATCGCTGCCAACAAAAAAGTCTGGTTCATCTCCAAGACAAGGAACAAAATATGCGTCCAGTTTTTGGCTTTTCCTTGCTCTCTTTTTTCCATCCTTTTCACCTTGCCGCTCCATGTTAACTTAGTCTGTAGAAATGCTCTAGCTAGTTTCCCATCTGTTGCCAAGTGACTGATGACACTGGTGGACGGTTGGTGACAAGCTTTACCCAGAATACACTTGGAGACAATATGGACGATCCACTTGTAATTTTGTGTCATAAGGTTAAATGTAAGAGTGAAAATAAAGCCAGTCATGTAGTACAACATTTTATTCAATATTTTACACCCACTATGTCACTAAAATCAGTCGGTCTTGTAAAGTTTTTAGCAACCATGAGTCAACAATGACTGGGGCAGAATACTATATAATTTACAGGGACACCAGGCTATATAATCCTATATACACCATACTCAACAGGAGAGGGCCCGCTTTCTCCAGCTCTCATCAGGCGGCTTGGATCCGTAAAGTCTTACTCTGCCTCCCATCTTGCCCCCCTGTAGGCCTGGGCGTGGGGCCCACCGCCCCACCCTAGGCTCCCCTGAACCTCCGCCCCTGGTGTTCAGCATCACGTTGTGGGGAGGCTTTTGAAAATGGAGCATTGCTTTCTTTTGCTTTACAGTTATGCGCTACTTTGTGTTACATGTGTCAAAAAGTTGTGGTAAAATAAGTTTGTAGTTGCGACATGACAAAAAGTGGAGAGACCTCACTGCACTTAAGGGACAATGAAGTAAAATTGTTACAAAGGAAAACGTTACGAAGAGGAAAGAAAAAGCAGGCATAAAGAGTAAAAGTTGTTTTATTTTTCCCTTATCAGACAAGATTTCTATTGCTTCTGGCTTGTTTAAGTAAAGGAGAAAAAGCTTTGTATAGCCCCACATTCTAACAAAGAAGCAATAACTGAGTGGGTACATTGTCTGTTCAATCCTCATGCAGAGTATATGATAGAGATACATGATACGCTCATGTACGATTGTGATGGTCTCGGTGCGCAAGTCAAAGTGGGAGTCCTCCTGACCCGACTCTCTGTGATGCCATGGTGACAAATAGTCTAAACAGGATGTCCTGGCTGAGACGGGGGACCCTTTTGTTCGCGGGCTAAAAAAAAAGCCGCATTTGATTGGCTGAGCTCTGGAAATCAGGAAGCATCCTCCGAAACGAACCACCGATACAGTTTCAAAAACAGCTGCTATTTTTAGCCAGTCCAGACAGACGGGGCGGTGAACTCTAAGGGCCGCCGTACGCCTACGAAACACAAAGGGTGCTGGACGACCGATGAAACGCATGCTGACACACAAAACAGGTGGGCCCCACCCTGCTGCCCTGCTGATCAAGGACAATGAAGTGAGGTGGTGTTGGCAGACTCTATACAGCATTAGCTCATCCACGGCAGACACTTCTTTAAGTCCCCCTTCCTCCCCACGCACCTCCCTCTCACTTTGACCTCAGAGCAACATTACACAATAAAGTCTGTGCAGCACTCTGGTCCGCTTTCTGTGTGAGTAATCTAATGTATGTTCACTTAATGTCTGGGACTTTATAGAGTAAGGGTGGGGGGGGGAGTGCTTTCACCAGCAAAGGTTATTCTGAAGGTGCTGGATTGTTTCTCCAGTCACTTGATTTTTTTTAAATTTAAAGTGCTGTGCACAAGTGCTGATGATCCTCAAACTTTTTCTTACTTTCTCATGATACATACCACAATGTAGCAACAAATCTGTATGTCTTTGTGGAAGTATCCTCAAGGTCAGCTGGGTTGGGTAGAAAGCACGGTCCATAAGATTCTTATTGTATCGAGTTCTGGACTTTGACTGGACCAGTCTCTGAGCCATTCCATTGTAGCTCTGCTTGTATGTTTAGGGTTATTGTCTTGATCCCATCAACTCAAGATTAGCTTCCCTATAGTTGTCCTCTACCTGACTAATGGCAAACTCTAACTGGGACTTCCACTTATTTATTTATTTTAAAACTTATTATTCCAGCTCCTTTCCTTACTTCAAACTCCTCCACAACTTCTTCCCTGTCCTGTCTTTAAGTGTTCCTTGACTTCCATGATGTCCGTTTGTTCACTCATGATCTAGGTTTTCACAGAACAGCTGGATTTATATGTAGATTAATTCACACACAGGTGCTTTCTGTGTTGTTGACTTCAAACGTCAACAACACAGATATTTTGGGGGGGGAATCTGAGTAAAAGGGGGGCTGAGAGTACAAGTGAGTTTTTATTGTACCTGTGGAAGATTTTGGGGTCGATACATGGAAAAACGTGGAAAAAGTTCAAACGGTTTGAAAAATTTTGCAAGTCACCATCAACTTTGGGTTGCACTTTACTCAAAGTTAGATTCTGTTGTTGCGCTGATGCCGTCTATCCCTCTTCTCTGTTGTCTCCAGGTAAAAAGAAGATGTCTCTATATGACAGCCAGGCTCCCATTTGTCCAATTTGCCAAGTGCTGCTGAGGCCCGGAGAGCTACAGGAGCACATGGAAACCGAAATAGAGAGACTAGCCACAATCTGCCTCAGGTATGACTGTGTGAGCTCGTAACTATGCAGAAAGCTTCATTTTGCCCAAGCCAAACCATGACATCATGTAATGCTAAACTACGGCCAGGTTTTAAAACAGGTTGAGAGACACACTGTACAAAACGCAAAGGTAAACCAGAAAAGAGCATTGAAGACAATGGTTGGCGTTGGCGTCATTTAACCCGTAAGGCTTGGGCTTCGGCTTAGTTCAGCTCGGTTCGCCGAGCAATATTTCTCCGGTACGTGCATTTGGGTGCCATAAATCTGCATAAAAAGGGAGAAGCATGCCGTCAATATAAAGCTAAGTGTTTCCTACTGGGATTAGGATTCACACCTGTGACCTCGGGTTCCCCGCCGCCTCTTTCTCCTCCTCGTGGCAGTTGCACGAGCCGTTTTATGACAGATAAATCAACTCCAAGCCCTTTTAACGATGGGACACAGCCATTAGGGTCCATATTTCACCTCAAACACATGCCAAGCTATGTATGCGTGTTTGTATGTCTGCGCGTGTTGCTGCCCCCCCCCACTTGTCAGCGTGTGTGTTTGTGTGACCTGCTGTGCACTTTGGCGGCCCAGCTTTATGATAGTCCCCATTAACCCGGGGAAAGAGGGCAACTGACTGCGTCACCCCGCATGGAAATCACTCTGTATTTCTCCAACCTTTACACTTGTGGGCTTCTGCTGTCCCTCTGAATCTACGAGTTCCACCGCATCCCTTTATTTCTCTTTGTCCACAATCACCCTCATCATCTTATATCTTAATATACGTATATAAATCTATCTTCTCATCTCTAACAGTCCCTGTCATTTTTTAAGTTTTTTTTTTGCCTTCTCTTTTTCATACAGGCACAACACAAGCATCTCTAAGAACTGTTGCTGTCTTCATGTGATATATAAAAACATGCATTAGAATCAGATATTTAGTCACGGTTGTAGTGAAGCTTTTTATTAATTTTTGCATTGGCTTACTATTCAACGCAGCAGTTGGTACATGTTCTGTTCTCGCTATGTGTTGTGCACAGGAAAAAATACTAATCACACACTGCAACCTTTTCCATTTTCACTCCATTTACTATCTAAATATTCACCTGCTGCTTTGCTAATTAACTACTAGTGCAAATCTGGCAGCAACTCAAAGTTTTGTAAAATTGCTTTCAAGCATGTTAGTGTTTGACCTTTTTGAGACTAGAGTTAGGAAAGTAGAAGCAGAAAGTAGAAGGCTTTAGCTTTCAGGACTGGCAACTCTAATTTTGAAGTTGCCAAGTGAGTAGAGTACTTCAGATATGAAAGTAATTGTCTATATCACTTAAAACAATTCAATAAAGTTTAAATTTTTTTGGAAGTTTTTATAGGTAGCAATTCCTCTCCTTTAGCAGAAAGGCTAACAGCTAGCCAGCCAGGGTCCTTTGTTTTAGGCAGATTTCAGTAAATAAAAAAATTTCAAACTAAAATGTTTATGGTTGTGGGATAGAATGCTATATTAATAGATACTCCTACATTTTAACAACACAATGGCTTTACGTTTGTTGCTCCTCTATCATAGGGTGACCATATTTTACTTTGGGAATTCCAGGACAACCTGCAACACCAGAACACCTTGCAGCGGGGGGGGCTCTAAAGGCGGGGAAACTCCATACATTTGCGCTTTGGCATGTTGTTGGCGTACTGACTATCTTCTGATTAAGAACAGGGCTGCCCGCACTGACGCGGCTCAGGGATTATGTGACACGCAGCGCCGTGCACAGTGCCCTAGTGCCTGTAAATTTAATGGTTCAATGAAAGAAATGAAAAAAAACAGGACATTTCCTCACTTTCTAAAAAGAACCCGGGACAGGACGTGAAATACAGACATGTCCCGGGAAATACGGAAGTTTGGTCACCCTAACAATGTTAAATCCCGTCCAAAATCCCGGACGATTTTTAAATTCCCCCCGGACATCTTTTTAGGTCTGAAAAGTAGGACATGTCTGGGAAAAAGAGGACGTCTAGTCACCCTACTCTATCAGCTGAACAGATTATCAATTGGAAGCGATGCTAGTTAAAACTTAAAGAAACTTACCTGAAGAAAATAATAGCTCGTAAAACCTAGGCACTTTGTACAAAAGAAATGTTAGGATTCATTAAGTTTGACGAAGTTTTTATTGTCAGTGACAGACTTCTTAAATTTTTCAGTGCCTTCATCAGAGTCTATGCTTGGCTTGCTGTTATTTGATAATAAAATTATCAAAAAATGTATGAAAACGTAAGGATGAGAAAAAAAGATGCGTCAAGATGAAGTGAAACTGGGAGAAAAGATATTCTCTTGTTAAACTTCAGGATGCAGGTGTATTCCAATTAATAATGAAGGTTAGTTTGTCCTTCCCTCTGGATACCAAACTGGTGAAACTCTCTCTCTCTCTCACACACACACACAGTTATTTAAGGAAATCGCATCATCCCTGGGTGAGATGGGATGGTGGCTAGCGTCACGCCTGGCTGACTTACCTACTCACCATTAACCCAAAGACACACTGCAAAAAAAAAAGGGATGATGGGGGAGGAGGTGTTAAATGATATAGATACAGTGGACCAATTTTAGACATGTGCTGAAGAAAATAATAATAATAATAATAATAAAGCAAAAAATCCATAGTTTTTCACATAGAAAGTAACAAACAAGAGGGGTTTGTATGTGTGTTGCATCACAGAACCGACCTTATGCTAAATCACCTTCTGCCTCTTCCTCTCTCTGGCTCTCTGCATGGTGGCAGCCATCATTGAAAGTGACAGTGGGAATTTGGCCCAATTTGTAGTAAATCTACCTTTAATGACACGCAGGCGGTTGCCGAATAAAAAAAACCAAACCCACGGATATGGAAACGAAGGGACGCGTGCGCGCGCGCTGCATCTTGCTTGGCTCTTAATGCCTGTTCTCCAGCGTGTCGCTATTTGTTTTCTGCTTCTTCCGCTCACAGTCCTGTTCTGTCTGCATGTAAATGGTTGTGGGTTTGATTACAACTGCCTTCCCGCCCGCCTGCCTGTCCTCCCTTGCGGCTGTGTCACTTGTTCATGGGCCGCAGCATCTGCGAGGACATGGAAATCGCACACAGATGTAGAGCTTGGCAAATGGAAATCTATCATGCCCCGTACATGTCAGGTGGCTCAGGGGTGGTGGTTGAGGGTGGCAAAGTCATTTACATACCCCATCATACTACACCCTCCTCCTCCTCCTCCTCCTCCTTTTCCCACCTCTGCTGCCCCTTCCTCCCCCTCATCCTTCTCCATAATCAATTTACGTCCACACGGCCAAAACCCTTACCTCCCTGGCAGATGACACCAAAAAAAAAAAGGCAAAAAGGAATCAACGTCTTGAATTTATTGTGCCATCAACCTTCTTGTTTTCACCAAGAACAGCCCAATTGCTTAAATGGATTGTAGGATGGCTGTCGGTCACATGCAGCGTCATTCCCTTGACCCTTTTTTTTTAATATACATTTTGTCCCGTTACAACCACAAACACGAGTGAATTTTTGTTTGCGCATAGAGAGCCACAGCTCCAGATGGAGTATCTGTCAATAGGGTAACTAGTCATTGTGCACCATCCAAATCTGGCCTTTATACACGTGTGGCAAGAACAAAGCTGCTTTCCAAAGGAAGCCACAAGAACCCAAATATGGGACATGCATGAGCAGCTCTGGACAGATGAGAACGAAAGTGAACTTTCTGGCCAACAGAAGAAAAAACACCCGATGCACGTCACCCTGGGCGCACCGTCCCCTTGCTACACATGGTAATTTGAGGCACAGGGAAGATGGTTTGAGTCAGTGAGTCAGTATTGTCTTAATTATAAAAAAATTAAATAAAATAAAAAATGCACAAAACAGATAGAGGTTTTTGGTTGTGAGACACCATATTCAGATTTCACCAGGCTTAGCTTGTCCATATCAAGGGAACCATATCATCCATATCAGGGTGACTGTGGGTAGGTTGGTCGTTTTGTGATCGGAAGGTCGTAGGTTTGATTCCAGCTTCCTCCTGCAACATGTCGATGTGCCCCTGGGCAAGGTGCTTAACCTCAAATTGTCTAATGATCTGTGTATACATTTGTGTGGGTGAATGTGACTCTAGTGTAAAGCGCTTTGAGTGGTCAAAATGATCAGAAAAGCGCTATATGTTCAGTCCATTTACCATCAAACACAGCAGAGGATCCTTCACACTTGCTTTTATTTCCTATTCATAATCTTGTAGTTAGTGTTCAGACAGTCTCTCTCAAGTGGTGGGACAGGACAAAGACCTGTAAGAAGTAGGAGGAAGAGAGGGACCCCCCCATTCCCTCACCTGTCCTCCGTTTCACACTTCCCTCATTATCAAGTCATTATCAAAACATATTTTAAACTGTATCTGTTCCAGCTGCTTGTTTGGCGGGGTTTCTGCCTCCCGTGTTTCTTTTCTTTTTTTTTTTTTTTTTGACGTGCCAGCCAGCTGGAAGTTCCAGGGCTTCCTATCCCCCACTCCCATCCCCGACATCCCCACCACCACCATCAAAAATTCATAGAAACCACGACGAACAGATGTGTAAACCCCTAAGAAGAGGCAGCGCCAACATTCCTATCACTCCCTCTTGTTTTCCTTCCTCTCGTTTTCTGTCTCCTTTCATCATTCCTCTTTGTGTTGCCCGCTCATCCTCTCTTACCACATCTTTCTTTCACCTCGCGTTCCCCCCGCTCCCCCACACCACCACCCTTTTCCACTCTCCTTTCATCTCTCCATCACCCTCTCTGTCAATGTGGCAATTTCCCCCCACACCCTTTTGCGGCAGGCACGCAACTGCTGTCCCCTCGCCGTCTCGCTCGCTCTCCCGTCGCTGTTTGACACTGTCAACAAGCAGGTGGAGGTGGCTGTTATTGTTGACGCCTCTGCAAAGGTTCCAGGTAATGAATAAAAGGGGAGATCGAGGGAGAGAGATGAGAGAGAGGCAGAGATGGGAGCGAAGAAGTGAGAGAGGTGAGGGAGAGGGGGAGGTTGGCAGATTCGGCTGCGTCGCGCGGCAGCTTGACTGTGTCAGCCCCGTGTTTGCTTTCTTTGTTGCCGAACGGGAGCGGCCAGCACAAACATGCTCGGAAGCGGACGCACGTCCACAGGTGCATGAGCAGAACTTAACTGGCTCTCACATACCCGCTCCATAACGTGACACTCAGCTACTGTTTGTAACATACGGTTAGATTTCGTAAGCACGAGTCCCGACTCCTCACTCACAGTTTTCAGGCCTTTCCCCAGTTGCTGTATCAGCACCTGGTCAAATGTAGACCGGATAAAAACTATGAACTAGCCCTTTAATTTAGCACCAAATCGGAAGCCGTTAATCAGATACCAACTCAATTTGCGTTAGCATTTACAAACATATTTTCTGGTAAATAAGTAACAGAAAGCGTGTTTTGGATGCCAGTAGCCTATAAACTTCCCCCACCTTTAACACACTTACGCCATCCCTCAGACCTTGCCGCCCTTGTCATAGAGCCGTACACATATCAAAAGCCACCTCTGCTCCAAACTGAAATGCTGCTTTTAAAGAGACAAGACATGTTAACTTTGACAGCTTGAGGTGCCATCTGCACTGGAGTTGTTTTATATGAAAAAAAAAAAATATATATATATATATATATATATATATAAGTGTTTTGTTTTTGACCTCGGACTCATACAGAAGTTGGATTTAGGGACTTCTGACATGATAATTTTCAGAAAATGGTTCCTTGGTTCTATAAATCTTAAAGCTCCACCCTTGTTTATCATGTAGATAACCAATATGCCTTGTTTCATAACTGATGATGTCAGTTATGAAACAATGCACAACTGACCCCCCCACTACTTTTATATGCAAGTGCCTGTGCTTCTCTGTTTTTGTTTTTGTTCCATTTCCATGGCAGTGTTACAGCGCCACATACAGGCCAGCCAAAGTTGCTTGCTGTCCACTTTTTGATGGCAAACGTTATAGAAATAACAAATAGATGGAAATTAGATTTTTGGGTTCTCCTTTCAGGTTTCCATAGCTTCTTGTTTTCCTACCCTTTTGCTAAAGCATACACCTAGCTAGCTCTTAAAGCTGAGATTTGTTTTTTAGGAATACAGACTTGAAAAGTTTATCAATTACGTATGGAAATGACAATATTTCATTTTCTCAGTTAATATTTGAATTGAAAAACTTTACATGATTTCACCACCATTTTCACACAACGCATGTTATAATTGAAATAATTTATGATGACTCTGTGGAATATTTCAACTCTCATCATGTGGGAGACCATTGTAGAAGCTGATTCCTGTCAACAGATTTCAGCTGAAAATCCAGCCAGTCAGAAGATTTACCGCCTCCAACTGACAAATACGCCCTTTAATCAGAGAAGGAGGTCAATTTTTGGGCTAGAGCGTGTTTTTGGCAGGAATGTGACACCACAGTCTTTTTTTTTTAAATGTCAGAGTGAGTACACTGCAAAAAAAAACTAAATCTGACCAAGTATTTTTTGTCAAGTTTCTGGTGGAACTATTTTGAAAGCTTGAAATAACACAAAACTAACTTGCAAACAACCTTTCAGCCAGATATATGAGCTTGTTTTAAGTCAATAATTCCCTAACATTAATGAAAAAGTACTAGTTCCATTGGCAGATTATTTCACTTGTTGCATGGGAAAAATGTCTTGTTATAAGTAAAAAAAAATCTGCCAGTGGAACTATCAATTTTCATCAATATTAAGGAATTATTGACTTAATCAAGCTCATATTTCTTGCTGCGAAAATGTCTTAAGTTTCCTAAGACATTTACACTAGAAACGTGACGGAAAAAAGAGTTGGTTAGATTAAGATTTTCCTGCAGTGAAAACATGTTTCATAAGTTATATACCGTGTATGTAAATGTCTGGTATTAACTGAATGTTTAATATAGATTAAAAAAAGACACTATTTCCTATTGCAGAGGATAATGTTTCACTGGCCCGTCCTTGTTGTACGCCAGTTTGCAAATTCTTCCGTCAGATAAGTAACATATAAATAAAGCCTCTTATTTTTATGATCCACCCGTTCAGCCGTTGCAAAATAAAATCCCTGGTCTACCGGGGCATGCTGTCAGATTAGAGGTTGCGCTCAATTCAGTTTTGGGCACTGTTCCTTCCTCAATCTGCCTTTGTCTGTTAGCCTGTGTGTGTGTGTGTGTATGAGTGAGTGACTGCGCCTGTGTGAGCGTGTCCGAGGGTCTGGACTGCTAACGGGGTCTCAAAGCAAACATGACAACCCCTGCCTCGCCGTGTCAATGTCAAGCCTGTTGCAACGCTCCATGAGGCTCAGAGAAATTTATCTCAGTGTCTGAGTGAAAGAAAGTGAAGGAGCGAGAGAGAGATAGGGGATGATGGGGCGCGGAGAGAAGGTAGAAAGAAGGATGAGTGGATCAATTGAGAATGAGCATCAAGGAGAAATGTCACATGTCTGGTTTGTTGGCAGGATAAAGCGCAAAACTGTCAATTTTCTACATTTTTGACTCCCCCCGTCCTTCATTTCCAATCGAAGCTGTCTCGCTTGTTTCCGAGCCAAATGATGGTCCTCGACATATTTTCAGACTGCCAGTGAGCGCCGTTTGGCAGCACTGGCAAATTCTCTCGTTTCCCGCCTCCCGACACATGTTCCGTGTTCATGTGAAAGCGCGGCGGCGTTGGAGAACGCGTCGCTTTTTGGTGGTCGTAGCTGCTGTAAAGTGCCTGATGGAAAACAAAAAGGGATGACGGCGAAAGGAAGAGCGGGGCGGATAAAATGCACGCGAACGCATTAACAAGAGTCCGGAGAATTTGCTCTCCGATGTGCTGAAAATTTACAGACATTGCTTGTTTTATCAAGGGAAACGAGCTGAACAAGCACGCAGCGTGTGCCCAGACTCGGCTCAGCAACACATTATTGTATAAATCTTCACTAAATTCCTTCTTGTCCTGTTTCTTGATTGCAGTAAGAACCCCTCGTCCAAGGATGGCGTAGCCACTCCGGGAACTCCCAAGGTAAGGAGAGGCTCGTATTTCAGAGCAGCGTCTGACTTTCGTGTGGATGTGATTTGCTTAGCGTAGAAATAACATTGTTGGAATGATTCATTGCTGTCCTGTCAATCAGATCTGCGCACATCTTTTCTTGTATTTCCCACCAACAAACTTACCCAGAGCTGAGTCCTGTGGTTCGCAGGCAGACGGCCCAAAAGGAAATGTATTGTCTGGTTTTCTAATAAGATGAGGAGAGATTTAAGGAGCATTTCCGAACCGCCAGACATAGAGCATTCTAGAAGTATTCTGACATGGTGTAATGGCAATAATTTACAATTTCTTGCCAAAGTATTCGCATCCTATCAGCGTTTTCACATTTTTGTTGAGGCACAATCATAAACCTTAATAGGATTTTATCTAAACGATCAACACAAATTAGTGCATAATCAATGTCATGTAGAAGAAAAATAACACCGTTTTATGATAAGAAAATCTTAAAAGCCCGGTTTGCATTTGTGGTCAGCCCGCTTTTACTCTGATAGCTCGAACAAACCTCAAATAAACCCTCAGAGAATAAATACCAGCCTTTAAAAAAAGTGCTTTGGTCAGACAAGACAAAAACGCACCACCCTGAATGCACCATATCTCACAGTGAAACATGGTGGTGTCAGCGTCATACTGTGGGAAAGGATTTTTCAGGAGGGACAGGGAAACGGGTCAGAGTGAACGGTAGGATGGATGGAGCTAAATGCAGGGTTGTCCTGAAAGAAAACCTCTTAAAATATCTTAAACTCTAGTGGAGATTCCTCCGTCCAACACTAAGCGTAAAGTTGGGTCACAATTGAAAGTTTTACATCAAAGAATCTGACTGAGTTTGAGCTCTTTTTGCGAAGTCAATGTCCAGATGTACAAACTGGGAAAGACGTACCTCAGGGTTTCCCCCAGTATATTATAAGTCTGCTAGGCCACCAGGCTTTACTTCCCCACCCACCAGGATAATAATCATTTGTTTATTTTAAATTATTATTTATATATACAGTATACATGTATATATATATAGACCAGTAAAAGTGATAGCAAAGGTGGGTTATGCTAGGTTGATGAATAATAAAACATCAGTAGCCTTTAGCTGACAGATAACTTTTTAAAAAGATAATGGCATTCACAACCTACAGAAAGACTAGTTTTATTCAAAACTGCTTTATTTTCTTTGTTGTTGATGTTTTATTTCCAAAACTTTCTGTTAACGTTTAACATTTTTTAACATAAAAACACGGTGTAACTGATGGGCTGGCCTGCTGCCACTACCACCAGGCTTAGATGGATTTTTGGGGGAAACCCTGTACCTCCTAAAAAATGGTGGCTTCACAAAGTATTGACTTTAAGGCTGGATGCAAATCCCTGCTACACTTTTTAGATTATTTGTTTCATCTTCATTCCATACCACAAAAACATGTAGTCTAAAAAGTCCAGCTGAACGAATGTTGCCTCCAGTTTTTAATCTAATTAATCTCGTCATCATAGAGCAACACATGAACATAGAAAACCTACGGTGACTTTTCTAAAAAGGCCAAACCTAAGCCACCCCGTTCCACATTCGTATTCAACCTCTAACCGCAGAAAGTCGGAACACCTCGAGTCAGGGAGCGCTTTGACTCGAACATGAATCCACGGGGGGGATCTTGAATAAATCAGTACTCCCCCCACATCCCCCAACGCTTGGTGCAGAAGGTGCTGACCCGGGCTTAAAACAGAGCGCTGGCGGTGCTGCGGGTGGGCTCGTACTCCAGTGAGGCAGGCGGAGGAGGGTTGAGGGGTGAGCGCTGGCCCTCCTCTGCAGCCGTGACTGCGCATCTTACCGCTGTCGTTTAGTATTCTGCGGCAGGCCGTGGAGAATGAAGAGGGCCAGTCTGAAGCATACGGGCTTGTTGTTGTTCTCCCCCGGCTGCTGTGCACCACCCATCCATTTCATACCTGGGATTAACCCCAAAACTCCTCCTTATGTCTTTTTTTTTTCTTCTTCTTCTTCAGCTGTACTCGCAAGGTAGTTCTGTAGAGAAAAATGTAACACATTCGAAAAAGAACCATGTTCAGATATCTGACGCAATAAGTCGTAGACGTAATCGCTATTCTGGCGGGTTTCTTTTTTTCTTTTCTTTTTTTCACGCTGGTCTTTCTGCGTGTTGATTTAATTAGCGCTTTTTAAAGACCAAATTTGGAGAAAGACCTTCATTTATAACCTCTTTGTAGATTACCACTAAATGTCATATTCTAATGATAAAACTTAAATATATCCCTCGACCGCCCCCCCAGGTAAAGGATTCCTGACCTTTTTAAACCTGTGAAAAAGAAGAAAGATCAGACACACATACTCGCACACACCCACACACACACACACTCAGAGAGGCAGAAAAGCACCATGCATAATGTCCAATTTACTGTGGCAGCACTGGAGGTTGGTCATTTCTCACATATTATTATTAGATTACTGCTGTCGAGCACTTAAGCCTCTGCTCTGCCCCTTTCCACTTGATTAATAGGAGATGACTGTAAATACAAATATTTCACAGCTGCCTTGTAAAAAGAGAAGAAGAAGAAGAAAAAAAAAGCAAAAGCAGCCACATAAGCACAAATGAAAATATAAGTACGGAGGGAGAGAAAGTGAGAGAGTGAGGGCGGACAGTTGTAAAAGAAAGACATTACCTTCCCTCTCCCCTCCCGTTCTCTCATACCCTTGTCTTCCTCTTACCACCCTTGCTCCTCGGTCACTTGCGAGAGTCCCCTGACTGTCTTTGTCACAGGGAAGAGGGTTAGAAGAGGATATTCTTTTATACGTGCGTGCCTGCCAGAGCGGCAGCACAAAGTGTGGCGGGACAGATTTATGGACAGGCGGTGTCCTGTAATGTCGGATGTTTACCCTCTCTCCCGCCAGCCCTCTCCTCAATTTCCTCCCGTTCCCTCTGAGGGCTTCCTCACTTTCCAATCGCTCTTTCTTCCCTAACTCCTCTTAACGTCCCATAAACATTAAGTCTAATCAGAGGAAGGGGTTTTATAGACAAAGTCAGGCAGGTTACAGTCATCATCGGTGACGTGTCGCCCTTAGCAGCTGAGGCAATAACACTGCCGGGGTTCTCCAAGGGTAATGATTCCGGGTCTTTGCTGCGTCGTAGATCTTCGAGGGACGTAAATAAATGTTAAAATTTTGTAATACAAATAAAGAAAACCCTCACATTTTACACTCAGCTGCAGTGTTTTGTAGTAAGTTGCTTCAGTTTTGCACGGTTGCTTACTCATCAGTCCTTATCACATCATCTGATGCTTTAAATGGTTTCTCTTCTCTGAAGTTTAGCTTTTGAAGTAAAGACGATGATCTGCAAACTGCTGCTGAAAGGCAGGAAGGCCGTTTTTTTTCTCCTCACTGCTCCACAACTCGGTTGTACAATATGGATGTTTCTTCTTTGTAAAGTTTATTTATTTGAGGTCATCGAATTCTGTGTAAGCATCTCCTAGAACCAATTTTCTTTGTAAGTCCAGCAGCTGTGTATGTTCCGGTTTTCCCTTGCGAAAATCACCACGGGCTTTTAGCAGACGATATTTTTTTTGTTCTGTCTGTGTAATGCAAACAGATATTTGCTATTAAAGTTTTCAAACTTAAACTACATGCTCTTCTACTGCTACCAAACTATATCAGAGTGTCACGCGTTTTGCACAAAATTCAAGTTTTTATTAAATACCTTTGCAGTCCAAATGATCAGGGAAATGCATGATGCTACGCTAACCTTTTAAAAAATTTTCGCTGTTTTCTCAAGTTGAACTGTTGGGGGAAACATGCTCAAGCTTTGATATCTTTTCTTTATCAAATCTCCGTACTTTTTTGCTCCTTATTATCCTGTTGTAGCTTTCGGACTGCAATATGTTATAGAATAACCATTTCTCTATACAGTGACAACATGACAAGATCATTTGCGTAGAAGATGACTTTTTTTTCCTCTCTCTTCTCTGTTTGCCTCTCCAGTCGATGCTTTTGTCAGTGCACATCAAGAGAGAGGGAGAGTCTCCGGTGGTGTCACCCCTGTCATCTGAAGATGCCCACCACTCCGACAGATATCAGGTCACAAAAGCACATACACACACCGCTCGAGGCAGTCATGGTTGAAGTTATACTTTTATGTTAGCAGGAAGGTCATCTCTTTCAATAGAAAACATCAGAAATGTAGTTTATTAAAGGAATTTAATTTCTTTTAGTCTATAAGTTCAAGCATGATTCATTCGGTTTTCTTACTAACCCTCCAGCTTAGGCCAATTTATATAAATGTTTATCTGTACTTTTTTTTTTTTTTTTTTAAAGAAAATCTCTCTCCTTTATGGGCTTGGAGTTGAGATACCTCTTAATCCGATCAAGTATTCAAAAACATGAACTCAAACCTGACATTAAAGTTAAAAAAAGTCAAACATGTTCAAGTTGAAATTGAAAGTTACATTAAGGCTGTTTGAACAGCCTAACAAAGTGTATGTGATGATATGAGGCACTGAAGTAATAATGACGCGTTAGCGGTAGAATATTATGGTAAATTTTGCTTTCTGATGCCTTCTCAGCAGTTAAGCTGAATAACAGACCAATCTTCTTTAATCTCAGATGTCACCCTGACTGCTTTTATCTATTCTATTCATCAAAATTTGTTCGGCTAATTCTTCTGGCCGTGATGTATCTCCGGGTTAAGTGAGTTTCCCCCTTAACACCATAAAATAAGAACTATTAAGTTCATGCCGACGTTACATCCATACGTTTGGGATGACACAGCTCATAAAGACCTTAAAGCAATAAAGGAGATTTTCTCATTTGGTGAAACTGCTGAAATCACCTTATATTATACAAATGATTAAGTCGATGGGGACTTATTTTAACACCCTGAAATGAAGCATAATGGAAGACTTTACCACCTCCTCCTTTTCAGTCAGGTCTGAGTGCTCACAGGCTTTCTCGCGTCTCCTGGAAACCTGACCTGTCCTCAGCCGTTCACTGAGTGTATCATAATGATAAGGTAGCGGTGGTGGTGGTGATGCACGGCCAGCGGGCCAATAACTCAGAGAATGAAGAGGGAGGAAAGGATCAACGAGGGGGAAGGTGAAGGCCCGGCTGCTCAACGGTTTCCACCAATGGCAGACAATAAGAGCATCGTTGCAGTACCATAGAGCGGGTATCCATAACTGTAAGAGGAAATGCTTTAGTCAGCGTATAGTCACTGCGTTTGGCCCTCCAGGTTGAATCCCAGCAGATCTGAGGGACACATTTTGCAAAAGACAAAGGTGGATAGGCCAAATGAGTCTGACCTCAATTAATTTCATAATACTGTACATTTATTGCTGAGGCCATTATTTTTAATGATGCAGGTAATTCACCTCGGGCAGCATGAACTAGCTCGGACCCCAAAATGTTCCAGATATGAGCACAAAAGAAAAAACAAAATATTAATAATTTATCTCGTAGTGATACATTTACTCAACTACAGTATTTTTTAAAAAAAACCTTTACAGTTTCTGCTACCAGTTTTTGCAAATGACTACAGTGTACTTGACTGACACATATTATAATGGTTAAACACCATATTACACAATGTCCAATAAAACAAACTCCGCAGGAACTGCAGAGATCCATAGCTCAGATGGGAGTATCTCCAGACAGGAAAGCTAGTGGTCATGCACTCTGGAAATCTGGTGTGTGTTGAAGATTACCAAGAATAAATCCCTTGCTGAATGAAAACTGTATGACCTAATCAAAGTCTAGAGCCAAATCAAATTGGGAAGACTTGAAAATTTGTGTTCATTGTCTGGTGTTACAACGTTTTAACTATTTAAGGGGGAAAAATCAGTCTCAATATCCTCAAACACTGGTAGAGTACACACTCATAGCTTGTATCTTTTTCTATTTTTGGGAACAAAAAAAAAATAGCAATAGCAAAAGAAAGTAGCAATAAAATAAAACAATATACCATCTCCTTGCTACTTTATAGTGGTAAAATTTGTGGAAATTCATCCAATTTGTGATTGTAGCATGAAAAAAAAAAAGATTTGGCCAATCTTTCTGCAACCCGACTTTGTACTTTTGATGCTTTATTTACATTTAGCAAATGTTAAACTCTTGTCTTTCAAACAATTACAACATTTAACAGTCGAATGTAAATTTGAGCGTGGTCATTTGAAATAAAAATAGTGACACTACCCAAAACATAAGAGAAAAACTCTAGAAGATAATCAAGATTAATAGTATAGACATATTTTATTATTGTGAGACATTTATAATTAAGTAAATAAATCAAATAAATAGCGTTAAAAGTAGCCAAACCCACCTATTAAGTGACAATAATCTCTATGTAAATCATCAGAATTGCCTCCTGGAGGTTCAGTATGAAACCCGCTGCTTCCCCCTAGTGACCAACAGGCGAAATAACAACCAACGTCTCGCACCCTTCCGTTTCCTCAACGGTCACGTGATCACAACAGCCAACATGGCGTCCGAAACGAGAGCTCTATGCCGACTCGGGCGCCACTTTCAATCCTTTTCCATCCGTGTGGATTTGTAGTCACAGCGCTTAGTTTGTTGGGATGTAGAACATCTGGCGGCAGCCCTGAGCCCTGTGCGGCAGCGAGTTTTAGGCCCGCTGTCGACGGGGAGCGGAGAGTTATGGAAGAGGTGGAAAACAAGAGAGAAGTAGGTGGAACTGTCTGTCTTGATAAGCGCGCCCCCCCCAGAAAGTATCCAAAACAATCCCACTAAGAACAGCGAGATTTGCTCTTGTGAACACTGCCCGCTGTCTAATGAACGTCTAATGAGTGTTTCCTCTCTCTCCTTTCTTCTTTTGCTTGCAGACATTTTTACGAGTTCGGGCAAACAGGCAAACGAGATTGAATGGTATGTACACATATCGGTTCGGCTAATTCTGTCGTTTTAATTTGCCAGTAGCGTGTGTTACTCTGAACTTTGAAATTAATAAAAGTTTTTGACAAGTATATGTGCTTGTAAAGCCACAAGAGTTAATACGTAAACTAAAGAGTTGCATGTTGAATAGAGATGAGAATAAATGATCTCTTTACCAGACCTATATATGAATGATACACTTGATAAAAAAATACATTATGATATCAAATGTGCTCTATTTATATTTAAAAAATATCTACTTGGGGAAAAAAACATGCACTTTCAGTAGGGGTTTCCATGGAAACCACAACTTAACTTCAGTGTGAAGCTTCAAGAAAGTAAATCCTTTTTGTAAAGTGCCTTGCAGTGGAATTGTATGAGATAAACTAGTGTGCAAGTAGCATATAATTATAAAACAGAAATAAAGGTTTTTTTTTTTTTTTTAATTACACAAAAATCTGAAAAGTGTGGCCTGCATCATCTTTTACTCTGATGTAACTAAATAATATCCGGTGCAAATTATTTCCTTCTAACTTCTTCACAAAGTCTGGCTTTGTGTGATGTAATCTTTATAAAATACATCTGTTTTTGAAAACCTTTTAGAGAACTTCAATGAACGAACATTATTAAGACCCAGGAAGACGGCAGAAAAAGTGGAAGATAAAAACATTTAAAATACGGTTAGGTCATAAAAATAAACACCAAAAGCTTTGAACATTCCACATAATCTGGCCTTTGTTGAAAGAAAGCGATAAATAATCCCACTAACATCTTGTCACGAGCGCTCAGGGGGCTACAGCAAATAAGTACTCTGGAGGGGTCACATTTCACCAGGACAACAACCCTAGGGATACAGCCAGAGCGACAATGTCATGTTTTAAATGACATCTGCTTTTATTGTTCTGAATGGCCTAGTCAATGTCCATACCTCAACCCAGTTGGAAATCTGTGTTGCAAAAACTGTGACATGTGACGTTCACAGATGGTCTCCATCCAGGCTGATTTGAGCTGGAGCTATTTTGAAGCGATCAAAGGGAAACATGCTAAGAGCTGGTAGAAAATACTGTGAACAGACGAAACAGGTTCGCATCAGTGACAGTGAAAATAAATGCACATCACACTTTCCAGATTTTGGTGTGAGAAAACAGCTGAAAGGCATGTCTTTTTTTTTTTTTTTTTGTAAATATTGAACTTCACGTTAAGTTCTACGTTGTGTTTGTTAACCACAGTTGTTTTACAAGGCACTTTTTAAATCTGGCATTTTGAGAAGTTCTCTCCATGAGGGGACTTAAAGGTTTGAGCTGCACGTAATTAGCAGCCTTTTCCTCTCCTCTTTAAACAGTGCTTCTCTTGATTAATGTCAGGAAGAAAAATTGCATGGAAGCCCCTTCTTCTTTCGCTCCCTCCACACTCTTGCCCCGCAGTTATGGCATGCTGCCTTATGTCCTCCTCCTCTTTCTTCTTCTTCTCCTCCCTCTGTCAGTTGCTGCAATCCCTCTTGGCCTGCTTTGCTTTTCCCAGCCAGCTAAAAATTAATGTCCCCGCGCGCCATTTGCAGTTAAGAAAAAACGACAGAGACTCAGGGTTCAATCACGGCTGTTTGGCCCTGTTAAATTTCTAATTAAATGTGTGGGTGGATGGGGGTGGAGGCTGAGGCTTGGGTGGGGGCGCGGGGGGGATGCCATGACAGAGAAGCAAAAAAGGAATAGAGCAAAGGCACTGATGTAGAGAAGAGTGGAAAGGAATTGAGGGCGTCGCATCCAGCTGTTTCTCTCTGAAGATGTTCCAGAAGGTGGCAAGTTTGAGCAGATCAGCCATCTTTAATCAACGACATTAGAGCTGAAATAGTTAATTGTGATTAGTCAATTATTGAGATAATTGTCAACTAATTTAGTGATCGATTAATTGCTAACTGGAGTACACAGACTCAAAAAACTGTACAGAAAATATATACATCTTTAATTCAAGATTTAAAAAAATACTTTCTGTAAACATGTCCTTGCCAAACTGCTTAAATATCATAGTTTACTACTGAAAAAAAAATCTCCTTCTAAGCACCTTTTGATATCCAGTTAATCAAAGACACTGGATTTGCTAAAGTATCGTTGTGTTATTGCATTTTAGGGAGTAGAATGGTTATTTTCTTATTTAAAAATTAACTGAATAATTTATTTGTATCTTTTAATGTATTTCTAATCTATGCAGATGGCTTAAATGAAAAATCTACAGAATTTGCCAAATTTTTGTATCTGATTAATCAATTAATTGTCAGAATAATCAGCTAACCGTCAGAATAATCGATTAGTTGTCAGCATAATCAATTAATCGGCAGAATAAACAACTAATCGTCAGAATATCAGATTAATCGTCAAAAACAATTGATTAATCATCAAAATAATCGATTAGTTGTTCAAATAATTAATTAATAGCCAGAATAATCGATTAATTGTCAGAATGATCAGTAGATTATTTGATAACTAATATAATTGTTAGTTGCAGCCCTAAACGGTATAGGTTTGTGAAGAACTCAGTGCAGACATTCCAAGATAAGTATATTTATTTGTTGTTTTTTTTTTTTTTATCCCCTCTCTTTCCTTGTCCCTCTGCTCCAGCTCGTATAGGCAAGATGAAGAGGAGGAAGCCTGAGGAGGGGGGGCAGGTATGTCCGCTGTGCAGCGCCCCATTGGCTGGGAGCGAGGAGGAGATGAGTAGACATGTGGAACAATGCCTGATCCAGGTAGTACAATCCCGGCCCCTAGACCCCCTGCCCTGCCTACCGCCCCCACCTGGACGGCCTATGTCTTCCCCCTCTTTTCCCACTCACCTCTCTACTTCCTGTAGATTCTGAGCAGTCTCATCCATGCTGTACTGTACAAACAATCATATCGGATCAGCTGCGAATGACTTGAGCGCAAAGGGGTAACATTCACACCGGACTCGTGCAGTCTGTTTCTGCGTGCCGGTGTTTTAAACGAGTCGGCTCTCATCTGCAGGTTATCCCATGTGACACGGTTTTAGATGTAGCCCTCACTACCTGTCCCAGCTTTGTCTTTAGTATTTACTTAACAGCTGTCGCCTCTTCTAGAGTAGATGTTGAGATAAATCATTGCTACTAATGAACTTCTTCTCTATCTCATGTCACTGATTGCCAGCCGTCAAACCTCCCAGAGATACTAATATCTCCCGGCATGATTGTTTTTCATTTGTTGCAACAGTGAAAGGATTCTAGCGTACACGGCCTTGCCAAAGTATTCATTCCAATTCAGTTGGATTTAATAATGTCACATATTCGACATTAAGAGAGTGAAATGTCTGTCCATGCATCTTTGCAAAGTCTCCCCTGCTCGCTCAAATTGGATGGAGAAACTCTGTGAGTGGTGCTTTTGAGTCTCGCTTCAGATTTGCCTCCCGATTTCCATCTGGACTTTGACTATACCTTTCTAACAATTGAATATTCTTGCAACAGAATTGTGGCGTGCAGGTGTAATAGTTATGTCAACCAGGGCTGCACCTCACAATTATTTTAGTAATCGATTCATCTTTATGATTATTGAGATGACTAATAAGATAGACAAAGGTTGGCACATTCTGCAGATTTTTCATTTAACCCCACACACATTTTTGTACAATATTAGGTATATGTCAAAAGATGCAAATAAAGAAAACAAAAATAACAGTTTTTAACTAAAATCCAATAGCATAGCTAAAGTATACTGTTGATCATTTGTAGCAAAAGATGCATCTGCACCTAAAAAAACATTTCTTTTTTATGAAAAGCTCCATCTTTTTGCTCGACTTAACATCAGTACAGCGTAAGGCTGATCTGTTGACTATTTTTTGGATTTACTGAATAATATTTTGACAGAAAAATTTGCTTAATGGGAGATTTTTCGGCTAAACTTGTACCACATAAAGTTGCAACTATCCCACTTGAGGAGTTCTGGGTAGAACATATTTAAAGACAAAAGGTTTTTTTTGTTAGTTTTGGCTTAGTTACAGCTTTGACTATGTTGTTCTTTCAGAAATTTGCATGTTTTTTGGGTCCTTTTTTTTGTTGTTTGTTTTTTATTTTGATACTTATACATTGTATTTTGGAAAAAAAAAATCCTGAACCTTAAATTATTGTTCTTCCATTTCACATTTTTTCATTACTTTTGTTGGTTTGTCACCTAATACAACACACTGAATTTTGTGGTAGGAATCTGTCACAGTGTGAAGGTGTGTGAATACTTTTGCAAAGCATTCTATCTCAAACATTTTAAAGAAATGTTTCCCGTGAAATCTTTCATTTTAAGTTTATTAAATGAACTAAATTTGTGTAGTTTAAATGCATGCAGGTAAACGTCTTTGTTGAATGTTTGCAGCAGATTGATGTCTATAAAATATAACAGTGAAAGCTTGGTGAATTTCAAGTAGGACTTATTAGTATTAAAAAAAAACAAGGCAGCATTAAATTTTGGTTTCAGTTTTGAAGTACAGGTAAAGTTTTTATGGATATCTGGTCTATCACCAAATCGAATCCTTAACCTTGAAAGAGTGCGGAGAGAAAATAAATTCACGTTTAGCCAATTTTCTTTGAATCATTCTGTCCTCTTTTTAAAATGGGTCCTTATTTGTTTGTTTTTTGTGGGCCAGCGCGAGGGGGCTCTGGCCGACGAAGACTCCGCAGACATGGACGGCGAGAACGGGCGGGGCTTCGACGAGTACGAATGGGCGGGGCAGAAAAGGATCAGAGCTACGGCCTTACTGGAGGGAGGCTTCAGAGGTACAGACGCATCTGATGTGATTCTTTGTTAGTGGCTTTTCCCACCAACTCCAGACAGCGTGGTACTGCCGTGAAGGCGTGTGTGTGTGTTTGTGTGTGTGTGGGCTTTCTGACGGTGTAGGTGTCTGGTCGGCTGACTGACTGACCTCTCTGAGCTCGGGCGCCACACTCAGTTCCAGCAGTTTGTTCCCTCCTCTTCTCTCTCGTCCGTCTGTCTCCTCTTTTGTTTCCCTGCTCATCCATCATTCAGCGCTCCGCTGTCCAATGTGAGCGGCGTTAGCTCTCCGAGACCGGCGTCCAATGTGACCGGAGAGCAGTAATGGTACCTGTGGTCTAGCGTCAGCGCGGGCGGTTCCGGGGTCAGTCCGGCTCGGCTCGTCTGAACCCCGCTCAACCCTCTGTGCGAAGGGAAGGAAAACACATTTAGCTGGGCAATTGACCCGCTGGTCACCGCTTCGTGTGTGTGCCCAGAAATGCAATTATAGAGCCAGATAGGAGAGCTGGTCATTGGGGAGCGCAGTAGCAGCAGCAGCAGCAGCTCAGGGACACAGCACACCTTATGTGCAAGCACTTAGCTCAATATGATTCCCTACTTTTGTTAGCTTCTGTAAATTTCATAAATACTTTATCTTCTTTAGATTAGTTTTGCTTAAAAGGGTTGTCTGTTTTTATATGAGAACCAATTACAGTTGAGCTTCTTTATACCTTTTTTTTTTTGGTTTGCAAGACATCAGAATTTGTTTAAAATGCCACATTAAATCAAATTCACAGATTCAGATCCCAAAACCACTCGCCTAAGAGAAGTGCAACAAGATGGGAGAACCTCTAAGAACCTAAACGGAGGATATAGGTCTGATCTAAGATTATTATGATAAACTTGTCAAGCGAACATGCGTATAATAGTATTTTGTATACCAAATATCTATGAAATTGTCAGCAAATCAAGAATAATTGTTAATGCTTTCAGAACAGAATTTATACATTATTTTTGCTTTTCTGCTCTTTGATAGAGTGGCACAAATAGAGCTAGTTAGTATATAACAAGTTGGGGTTTCTGGTATCTGGTAACCAGATAACTTCAGATGTCTGATAAGCATCTTGCTCGTAGGTTGCAAGCTGTAGTTTTAAAATGCTTAAAGTGATGGGCGTCCATCGTTTTACTTTCTGCCCTCTGATAGTCTGTTTCTAATAACTGGAAGGATTTCCATAAATTCAAGCTTGTTTTATGTGCCCAAAAATAACATCTAAAATAATAATTTACCCGACAAGGGCTGTTTTTAACGAGCCCAAAAATGTCTCGAGACAAATCTTTGCTCTGTTAACTGGATCCATGAACTGCCTTCATCCTGATTTAGACAAAAATTATCCCACATTTTATCTTCATTGTATCTCTTTAAGTCGGAGAGATAGATGGTCAGTTTGAAGCAAACCGCGGCGATGCGAGGCAGACGGAGCTGCAGGCTCCTCATCTCCGCTTTCATGTGTCCCTCTCTGCGTTCGATCTGTTGTTAAACACACATGCTGGGGCCTCACCTGCCTCCCTTCCTCTCTTCTGCTTGCCAAGTGGAGACAAGACAGATCAATGCTAAAGTCTCAACTAAAACACCACAAAGTGAGGCACTTAGGGGGCAGGGAGGTGGATGGAGCCCCTCTTCATCCGTCTCCCGGGCGCTCCCTCCATCCGTCCGTCTGCCTTTCACGTTGTTTAAAGTTCGCAGCCACAGCCCCGGACCCTTCTGTCGCGCTCTAATAGGGAACCTTGTGATGCGACGCAGATAACCGAGGTGGCCTGGGGAGAGCGACTTGAAACACGGAGACACACACACGCGCGCGCACTCTTCCATCTTGACAGAAGGCTCAGAAGGTGGATTTTGTCTTGAAAGCTGCTCAGTGGTTCTGACACACACAGCTGCATCCAGTGGGCTCTCTGGAGCTCACGACCGGCTAAACGGATATAGAGACGTTACGGGTGGGGGGAGGGGTCCTTCTCAGCTGGCAAGATGAAGAGAGAGACTATTCCTCTGTGAAGTGCCACCATCCTTCTCTCCCTTTGAGAGGCCGGGGAAGAAAGACGTGAGGGGGGTCGGGGGGGATCGAACAAGATCAGTTTATGATTCAAGTGTCTGTGAGTGAAGACTTCCCTGTGTCTCACACCGGCTTAGGCGGGTTGAAAGAACCCGTATAACTCAGATAGAGTTGTCTTTATCTGTCTGGTGGTCTGTTTCTGCAAGCTGCAAAGTGGACAGATTTTACGCCCTAACTTTCCCTCATACTGCTGGTCACTTTACAAAGTTTTTGTGTTGGTGCGAAATGCAAATGAAGTTATGACTGGAATGATGTAGTCTTTTTTTTTCTTTTCTTATCAATTCAGTTCAATCTAACACCACCTCAAAAGTGATAATTTTTTGTGTAAATAAAGATTTGTTCCATAATTTCCAGACTATTAACATATATACAGCTCTGGAAAAAACGAAGAGACCACTGCACTGAACCCCATTGAAAACCTCCTGGTTATTCCACCAAATATTGATTTCTGAACTCTTCCTGAGTTAAAACATTAGTATTGTTGTTCCTAAATGAATATTAACTTGCTTTCTGTGCATTATTTGAGGTCTGAAAGCACTGCATCTTTTACCTTATTTTGACCGTTTCTCATTTTCTGTAAATAAATACAAACTTTTTGCTTGGAATTTCAGAGACATGTTGTCAGTAGTTCATAGAATAAAAGGACAATGCAAAAAAGACAAATTCTTTAAAGATTGTATTTTTTTTATTTTTACAATTTCAAGTCATGTTTTGGAATAAAAACTTTTTTTTCATTTTTTTTATCACAGTTCAGTACATTCTGGTACATGCATTAGTACATGGAAAACAGAAACACAGATGTGAGCCAAAGCAAAACTGAACAGACGTTTTCAGTTACATGTAACACTCTTTGTTCATGTCAACTAATAACTTTTAATATCTATGTTGGGTCTCTTTAACCACTTTGATAGCAGTTTGGTCGATGAAGAACCGGACGATGGGCATTAAAATGTGTCCGCCTCCAATTTTCTTTAAATCAGCATAATATTTTTGAGTCATATGCATTCAGCATCTGTGCACCACAAATTTGGAACAAACTTCCAGAAAACTGTAAAACAGCTGAAACACTGACTAAAATCTTGACTAAAATCTAAAATCCTTTAAATCTTGACTAAAAACCCACCTGTCTAGGATTGTATTTGAAACGTAATCAATTGCAAATTTATTTATGGAAGTTTACTTAATGTCGTGTTTTGATTGTTGATTCTATATTACATTGTGTTTCTGTGTTTGATATGATGTAAAGCACTTTGAAATGCTTTGCTGCTGAAATGTGCTATACAAATAAAATTTGATTGATTGATTGATAGCAACATGATTTATGTAAGGGAGGCTTCGAAACCATGATGGCTTTTAAAGATAATTTATGACCAAGGACTCAAGGCCTCACCTCAGCTGATGACTTGTACTAGTTCTAAGATGTTTCTGCAAATTAAGACACAATACGGATGAGGAATAAATAAGGTAATTAGTTCAACACAGAGCCTGTTTTATTTCTTCACCTTTTTAACAAATATTCTAGGGTTGAAAATGGCTAAAAATGTGAACCAAAAAAATACTTTCTGAAAGGGAAGCAGCAGCAGACAGATCTCGAGCTGCGATACCAGGCCGTCCCGAGACACTCTGGAGGAGAGGAGGAGGATTACTGCCGGTTCAGTTGGCCCAGAAGGATTGAGGAGAGGACAAATCTCCGCTTTGTACATGAACTTCAAAGATGACCGTCTCATGTCTTTGTGTCTGGCTTCCTCTCTCCCCTCCCCTCACACTCCCTCTCCCTCTCTCTGTGTGACCTGTAAATGGCAGGGAGATAGTGTGATCACCTTTGACATGCCTCCTCTCGGCTTCTTAGGGGGTCCCGATAATTGCTATGGAAACAAGATGTTGCCGAGGTCATTGGATTGGCTGAGGCGAGCTGCCGGTCGGCCTGATGAGGCCTTTGATCGTGCCCGCCTGTTCAGATCTGCGCTTGTCGCCTTGTTGTGTTGACATGCATGTAAATTGAGGCTCTCTTTCATTGCTGCCACGAACCATACAACACAGAGGAGGAAATATGTAGTTAACATGTTAAAGAGTCAGCGATATTGCAGGGAGGGGGCTTTGATAATGAGACAGATCGAGGAGTGGAGGAAGTATTGATTCAGATGATTTGGCTAGCAAGCTGTTTATTAAGATGGGCTAAACACAGTAGAGAACAGTTAAAAAAAACCAAATTTATATGTTGGAGAAGTTTAAAAAAAAGAAGCTAATTGTGCGGAAGGGAAGAAAAAATGGAAAATGAGGCAAGAAGAAGAAGAAAAAAAGAAAAGTAAAGACAGGGGTGGGGGTGTTGATACATAATGTGAGTGAAAGGCAGTTAGAGTGTGGCTGACCTTTCCCTGGCCAGATTAGATTGGCCTGCCAAGACTGCTTAGAGGAACAGATAGAAGAACAGGGGGATCACACACATTCAGAGCAAACAGGCCGCACCAACCCTGGCGGTGAACACACTGCCACACATTTACGGTGTGTGTATTCACTCCCAGTCGGCTCAGGAGGCATCCAGTTTACAGTAGAAGTGCAGATACTTAAATTACGGGGCTGAATCACATTTAATAAGACAGTTACAAATGTCGGGGGGACCCAGATATTTTTTTGTGTGTGGTTTATATAGATGCTGTGTGTCCTGAAGCATTGAAAGCAGAATTCACTTTTCCTTTTTTTATTCTAAGAAACCTCAGCGACTGGTGCACCTTACTCTTTTTTTTTTTTTTCTTTTAGGTGCATCACACTTAACTTTGCAACATTAACATGTAAATGATTAATTATCAGTCTAGGAAATAAAATGTATTTATTTGAAGCAGAAACACTATTTCTGATTGGTTTAGACCACCATTGGAGATATATATGTCTGTTGTTGAATACAGGAAGCTGGCCTGTCAGAGACTTCTTCATTTTTCTCTTGAATGACTGGCGCACTGGTGCGACTTCAACATTTTGTGACATGATCTCATCAGTGACCAAATTGGTTTTACTCTAGAGCCCTGAACCATTATCAGTCAATTTAATTTAGATAAATTTCAACCTGTTGGCTTAAAATTAGGACATTAAACCTGAAAGATACTCAACAAATTACAATACTCACGATGAAGATGGAGGAAGCCAAGCGGAGATTTGTCTTATGGATCTCTGAAAAAAGAAAAAGAAATGTAACTGCACTTAAAAATGCTAACTCAATAAATCATTAAACTATGCCCATTTCTATGATGGTGAGTGGGCTAGGTTCTGCTTAAGTAAAACATTTCCAAACCATGCCACTTTCATCTTGATATGAACAGCTTCTCCTGGCATGCTGTATGAGGCATACGCTAATCACATCTTCAGTTCTGGTCTCTGGTCACAGTTGTTTTGTCATCCATTCATAAAAGGATTTCCCTCACAGCCAAATTCTTTCTGTCGGCCTCTTTCAGCTCTTATGATCTCAACTTTGAGTACACTCTATCTTCAAGTCCGGGGCACATCAAGCCGACTGAATTTGTTGTTTAACCCGCCCCATTTTTCCCAGTTGCGTGGTTTCCCTAGCTAAAGAAACTTGTAGGTTTACTTTGCGTTGTAATCGTCTGCATGAGTATGACGCCTCAGACTAAAAATACATTGAAAACTATGTTTATGTTGGCATCTTTACGTCATTCCATACATTATCCTCATCTATGCTCATGTACCTACCTCTATAAATTCCCGAGTTAAATGTGAGGGCAATCTGTTGGCTGTATTGTAGAGAACGCTTTCGGGCGAGCTCAGTCGACTGTGTTGCTCTCTGACAAAGACCCCGCAGTGGAGTGAGATGCAGTTGTTCGCTGATGGCAACTGTTCCAGGAAGTCTAGTGTTGGGACTCACACAGGCGGGTTAAACAGGATGGGTGTCAGCTCCGTCTGGTTCTACCTTCAACTCCCCCCACGGACACTCATAGGCAGCCCACTAGTCCACCTGAGAGCTTGTAGAAATTGGAATAGGTGTAAATAAGATGGCTGTCAGGCCTGTCACGGGCTGACACACACCAACGGTTTCAGGCGCAACACACACGCATGCAGCCCTAACGGTAAAGGGTCTGAGTAATATACACATTTGAACACAAACACACCCCCAACTACTTTTGTGCTGCAGATAGACATAGTTTAAGTGACAGGTGAACACACACACACACACACCCCCACACACCTTGGAAGGATTGGAGAGATAGGACCTAAGTGACAGAGGGACAGACAGTCTCAAACAAACATGGAAAAGACACCTGTAAGTGACGGACACAAACACACAGAGCCAACTCCTTGGTTAAGTAGAGCTGAAGGGAGCAGTCAGGCAGCGGTAAGGGTTTGTCTGAGCGTTCATTACTTGGTTTATACAGGTGCCATTCACACACACGCATACACACGTACACACCCGTCTCCTTCTCAAAGATTGATGGGTAACGAGTCAGTCTTCATCTCCTTCTTTTTGTCATTTGTCACCCGGGTTTCTGAAAGTCTTTAAGTTGATTTGCAGAGAAGTTAAGTTTAAGATGAGCTTTAGCCGTCTCAGAAAGTTAGGTCGTTTCCAGCGTCATCAAGCAGTACGTTGTTTATGTTGGGGGCTTTAAATAACCCTTAATGATTCAAAAAAAAGGGCAAACATTGTATCAAAACTGTAAACCATTGAGATTTTGATTTTCCATATTTATACTCTGTGTGTAAAAATATATGTTCTACTTCTAATTGGATATTGAAAGTATATCAAGTCATGGGACAATTAAGAACAATGGTCCACTCTCTCGTGCACCAGTAGTCAAAGGCACCTTTAACCAATATGCTAATTGAGGGTGTTTTCACAACCAATTGTCCAGTAGACTCTGTTTCTCTGGAGACCTAAATTGCAATATTTGCTAAATTTTCAGCTGATGGTTGTCCACTGCAGTGTCAAACAATCTAAACTATTTTAAAACCTGCCCTCACCTGGTCTATGGTGACTGTACCAAGAACTACTGAAGGAAATTAATTACATAAAAACCTTAGAAGATGTGAGCATAACTTCCTTCTTCATGAAATGTCAACAAAAATAGAGTGGCATCAGATTTTAGCAACTGTAGGATTTCTTTTTTGTCTTTGGTAAAAGACTACAAACCATTTCTCTCACTCATTTAAGACTCTCACGTATGTTTTGGTTCCATTTACCCAGAATTCCCTGTATTATAGTTTACTTCCTGCTTTCGGAGAGGTCGCCAGTCTGCTTGCATCATATGCATTTGAACCGCTCCAGAGTTCACTTCGACTGAACTGAGCCCCAGGTTTTTTAGATGGACTAAATGGGGCTGATGTGAATGCATCCTTAAAGTATTGGTGTGAAAATGTCTTTCTCTCTCCACAGGAACTGGATTCGCCACATGCAGTATCAAGGAGAGCGCGGCGGACAGTGACGCTGACCTTGACGTGGACGGAGACGACACGTTGGAGTACGGGAAGGCCCAGTACACTGAGGCCGACATCATCCCCTGCTCCGGAGCCGGGGAGGACCAAGGAGAAGCCCGGGAGAGGGAGGCGCTACGAGGAGCTGTGCTCAAGTACGACGTCTTCAGCAAAACGCTAGCCGTGTTTTCAACGGGTTTTTATTTTTTTTATTTTTATGGGCATTTCGAAGTATTCTATTAGAAACAGTTAATGGTGGCGGTAAAATTTGAATCAAAGGAGTGAACTTTCTTTTTTTATGTGTGATTAATCCTACTTTGCAGCCCTTACATATTGTTCATTACACTGTAGCTCAACGTCTGACAAAATTACGCTCTGGTTGATTCTTTGTTGATTTGCTCCAAGCCAGTAGACGAACATACCTAGTTTGCATTTTCCTCAGCTTCTTTTTTTTTTTTTTTTACAATATTTAAAAACTTTTGCTTAAAATTAGCATAACAATTAGGTGGAAGCTTAGATAGTGGATGAAATACTATACTTTGCACAATGGAAAGAACACACGGGCTGTTGTACATGCTGATGGTTGTGCTATTTTGTTGCAGCGGCGGGATGCCTTCCAACAGAATAACGCCCGAGTTCTCCAAGTGGGCAAACGATGGTAAGTAAAGCACTAATTGTGCTATTACAAAAACGACAACATTATTATTGTTCCAGGCAGACTGAAATGGAGATCTGTGGCAGGCAACTGTGATAGACAGGAATTTATAAATAACTGTTACCTTTTTTGCGACCACAGAGATGCCTTCAACGAGCAACGGGGAGAGCAGCAAGACAGACCCCAGCACTCCTTCATCATCATCCTCCTCCTCCTCAAATGCTCCACGTACCTGTAAAAACAGCGAGATCGAAAAGTAGGTGACAGTCTAATAATCAAACATGGAAACATGATAACGTAGATAGCAACAATCAAAATTTAAAGCCAGGATTATGTGAATTGCTTAGTAGTCTTTCTGCATTTATGCCTTGTGTTTTCTCAGCATCCAGATAGTTTTCTTTCATCAACCTTCCTGCTTGGTTGCAAAAGGATGCCTTTCTCTTGACCTTTCCACATTTTGTCATGTAACAACATTTGCAAAATATTTGATTTAGATTGCGAAATTTTATGAAGAGCAGGCATAGACATCAGCTGCTAGATGTGGAAAGCTTGTAGAGACGTACTGTGTCACCAGAAACCTAAATAAAATATTATTTGCGGTTGTATTGTAAAAATGTAAAAAAGCTCAAGGTGTAAAACTGCCTTTTCAAGACATTATTTTCACCCAGCTGCTAGCACTTAAGTTATGGTATGGTCTTCACAGCTTTGACTAACATGTACCCCTTTGACCATGGCGACAGTTCAATAGAATAGATTATTTAAATGAATTAATCAGCACTGTGGGTGTGCACATTCTCCATTATAAATATCAGCAGATTGGATAATTGGTGGACAAACCGAGCCGCTCGAGGTGTATTGATTAGAAACTCCACTGTCAAGACAAGAGTGAGTGTTTGTTAGGTGTAGAGATCCATCTAATGCCCGGTTCTTACACAGAACGTGCAGCTATTCTGGTATTCAGTACAAATAGTTAAGCCAGTTCACCAGCACGCTTAAAAAAACCCCTTAAAATCTAACTTTTGCAATAGACAGATACATGAGACTTGTACAAAGCGCCTGCTCTGTTAAAAACTTGAATGAAATGTGTTTAATATGGTTTAGTATAACACTGAAAATCACCACCTGCTGAATTGAGGAAAACAAAGCAAACATAGGCATTTTATTGAATGGAAAAGTCTATGTTTCTGGAAAATGAACAGAAACGTTTAGTGAAAATAGTCCAAGTAAATTAGTTTTGTCTCATTAGAGATTCTTTGCAAATGTTAAACCAAACCACACAATAAAAACTGCTCCGAGTCAATTAAAGTTGATATAAGAAGAAAAACCCCAAAAACTATTTTGTGCTACATAATTTTTGACTAAAAGGCTCCAAACAGCCTCCATGCCTGTCGAGAAATATCAGATTGACTTATTTGCACCTCCAGTTAGCACAATGAGCTGATGGCTGGTCGTACACCAACCATAATTAAGACCTTTCCGTCCTTGCACATCTCTACGCGTGGTATGAACTCACATTCATTAATGTACAGTTTGTGGTGGCTGATAAGAGTCTCTTTCTTCTTAATCAGAAGTGAAACATGGAGAATGCGCCTGATGAATCTTTGGCCTGTGCTTCATACAAACAAGTTACTCTTTTAGGTAAAGAAGGAGAACTACTTCTGTCAGGAAAGGAAGGCTTTGTTGAAAATAGAACATATACTGTAGCTCTTTATATTACTACTATTCAGACCAGAAATAAGTGTTTGTTTTTAATAATAATTATAATACAACCTAAACAAATGCACGTGTCTAGCGCTGTGCAGGAGAAAGGGCTTGTCGTCTTTTACCAAAGAGAAATTCTACAACTGGTCAAATCTGATGCTGCTCCATTTTTGTTTACATTTTAAGAAGGAAGTTGTGCTCATGTTTTGGAGGGTTTTATGCTGTTTCTTTCAGTGGTTCTAAAGGAAACAACAGGTTCTTCAAATTTTGTTGATTTGACACAGTGCGCTGAAAGTGAACCACACCAAATGTACTTGACGATCAGGTGTATAAAGCACCCTAAATTACTCAAGGCGGTTAAGAAACTATGTGAAACTTTAAACATTTAAAAAAATAAAATTAAATAACTTCTCTTTTAAGTTTGAAAGGACCAGTACTGGACTTAGGACCCGTACTTTTCCGTTCCCACCATTGTCCTCGTCTTTGTTTTCTGTCACTTCTGTGGAGCAAATATTGCCGTGCTTTGCCACACGATGTTCTCCTGGAGACTTTTAGCGGTCACCTGGAGCAGAACACGCTTTAATCTAAGTGTCCACTTAGGGTGAGGCCAACTAGGTACTGAATGATTGCATTGGAACAAGCAGTCAGGTGCCTGGCTAGAACAATTCCCCGCCTCACTCCTCCTCTCACTTGCTATAAATGCACGTATTTGTGGGGCTTCTGTGTCCTTCCATCCTCAAATGAAAATGAGATTTGTCTCCTTTTGTTACATTGATACATTGTGTGTGGGTGTGTGTGTGGCTTTCCACAAGGTAGCGTTGGTGAAATCTCTCTCTGTCTCTGATCCCAGATGGGTAATGATCTGGTCGCCTCCCGGGGCGTCCTCGTTCCCCTGCTCATTCCCCTGCAAGATAAATGAGTTCTTTCTCTCTCTCTTTCACTGATACACACACACACGCACACCCCCACACGCCTACATACATCGCCTGAGATGTTCTTTCCTCCAAGATAAATGGCCCCTCCATTGCCGCCAATGCGATTGCTGCCAAATTTGGTGCTCCAGCTGGAACAATGCGGAGTGATTTCCATGTGGTTTCTGCAAATAATTGAATCTGTCCTCAATTTGGAAGTGATGAAGCTAGATTTCTACCCCGCGCCCCACCACCCCTTACACACACGCGCACAGGGACACACACGGACTCTGCCCCAGTCGTCTCTACATTTTTCCTTGCTTTATTTCACTGTCCCATTCTCTCTCTGTCCTGTTTTTCTCGTTCCTCCCTTCCTGTCCTCTGTCTCAATTCCTCTCAGCTATTTACAAGGTCCCCCCAAATCCCCCACCTCTTAACTTTTGCTGCGGTTGCTCACACATCGGGAAGAGGCAGGGGAAATCAATAGTGACTTAAATGTTTTATCATGGTGTCTCGGTGTAGTTAAGGCCTTTGCTAACAGGGTGCAGCACAGAATGATGCTCGAAAGGGATTTACAGCAGCAGCACATGCTTGGGAGATTTATTTAAGGCGAAAATGTTTTACCAGAAGAGGATTTCAAATTAATTTGTGTTAAATTTTATCCGCTGTATGTTCTCCTGCCGAGACAGAAGCGAGAGTGAGACCAAAATGTAGATAGACAGCAGATGAAGACATTGAGCTGATTGAGATGGATGGTAGAAATCCCCCGCTACACACACACACACAAGCACACGCGCACACACACCCTCACGCACTAATGAAATGAGAAATAACGTCGCAGATGCTGGGAACAGAGCGCTAAATAGAGGAAAAGCAGAGCCATCTATCTGTCTCTGCTGGGCTTTCCTGCTTGCTTTTTTTGCCACGAGGAGGGCTTCAGATGGAAAACACCAAGCCGAATTAGCTGTGGAACGGCAATAAAGTTGAACCGAAGTTTAAACAATCTGGCATTTAAATCGAAGTAATGCATCAGTTCAAAGCAGGACAATGTTTTGGGGTTTTGTAGTTACAGAAACTGTTTAGCACAAACAAAGCAAGCCTGCACTAGCAGTGCTGAATCCACTGAGACTAAAAGGTAAAACTGTTTATACCCTTTCAATGTTATATTATGTTATATTTCCTAACTGACAAAAACAATCTATCGTTTTATACCCTCAACAGCACATGAATGTGTTTGAAGATCTAAGAAAGTCATGATACATAAAGGCAGGTCTTTTCATTTAAAGCCTTATCAGGATAAAGAAGCTTAAATATTACTGGTCTCCACATGGACACCTTTTTCAATAGACCCGGCAGTCCTATGAAAAGAAGAGCAATTCATAGCATTTATGACTCGTCTCTGTTCAAGGGCTACTGTACCTTTCAGGTTAATCCAGATTGTGATTGCTCAACCCGTGTCCAACAGGGACATGAGTTTTTCTATTTTGGCTAAAAGTCTCAACAGTCTTGAGCTGGTTTAGGTCAGTGGAATACACAAAGGATTTAAGGATTTTCACATGCGAGAGGTTACCGCTAAGCCTGAAGTTCTTTTTTATTATTTTCTTTTTGCTTGGCCTGATTAAGTCGTATTATTTTCTTCCAAACTTCTTCTATCTGCAAAGTACTCTGTTTTTTGTTTTTTTTTTCCTTTGTCTGCTTTCATTTAGATGCTCACATTCTGGCCAAAAGATTAATGTTATTACGCTGGTGGAACATGAAGCAATTTGTTTTGTCTGTGTGCTGAATAAATATTTATAACAGGAGATTAAAAAAGCGGCGTGCTGAAAAAGTGATCAATGTCAGGAGGAAATGAGCAACTTTTTGTCCAAATCTTTTTTATAGTGTCTCTTTGGAAAATGAAAAATATCCCTCCACAGAGTTCAGTGGGTGACGGAGCCACAGAGAGACTTAATAGAACCGTTAAAGGACAGTTACAGTCCAGCTTTGTCCAGGGTCTGCGGCTCTTTTATAAGCTGGCGAGCTAATCAAGGCTAAATGACTTTTTACAAGCTCAGCACTAATAAGAGGAGAGGGTAAGTCCGTTTATAGGGCACAGTGGTGGCACGACAGTCTGGGTCTTTATAGACACGGGATGATGTGGATGATGGCTTTACAGGGAGGCGCAGGTCTGCTCTTCATACATGTTTAGGAAAGTACTTAGAACTTACTGCTGATCCCGCTGACTTGAAGCAGCTCAACCGTCAAAGACCTCCGCAGCCTGCTGGAAATTCAAAAGGAGGAACCCAGAGTAGCTAAACCGTTCTTGGTCAGTTCCATACAATGGCAAAAAGGTGTTAACTCAATATCTTTGAGTTTTAAGACAAGTCATGCAACAAGATTTCTTGATAGTGAAGTACACAAAACTTAAACCAAGTGAATTCGGTCTCTCAAATAAATGTTTATTGGCAATGTCAGCATGAGTTGGTCTGGTGGAATGAGTCTTCGCTATTAATATGAGAGGGTTTGCAACTCATTAAGGTCCTTTTCTAGCTGCATGGCTCAACCTAACTCTGGTTGTTGTTTTTTATTACGATTGAGCAACAGCTTTCTAGTGGGTTGGGTGTTCATGTAATTGGGTGGCCCCGGAGTCTAAAAAGTGGCATGACACGATCTTTACGGGACACAAACACAACACAACAATGGAGGATATGAAAGCTAGAATAAAGCCAGGAAAGGCTGTGGACAGTGAGACCAAATACGCTAAAGAAGTGCCGTCTTCTGACGTCCCATTTTCATTCCGACTTGGCGCATTAGGATCCTCAGCGAAGAAGGGGTCGATACCACAGAACTGATACTAGTGGAAAACCCTTATAACAGAGTCAAATAGGTAGTAGTGGAAAATGTTCATGAAAAACTACTTCTTATTCTAGTATTAGTTGGCTTCTTTATTGACAGTCGACTAAAAACAACTTGGCTGCAACAAATGATTCTACACGTTTTAGTCATAAACCCAGTTAGCTCAAGTTAACTGTGCGGTTTTTGGTGGCACCTCATTCATGAAATGTTCACATACTTAAAATGTATTTTGTTGAAATACCTTTTAGATGGCTGGTGATTCCTACGGTATGGTTAACCTTGAAAAATATACAACCGTTTATTGATGTCACAAAAGTGAATCACCTGCGCCAATTGCTTTTATATAAAACAGCTTGCCAGCCGGTTAGTAGGCTGACAACGCTATTTTTAATCAGTGTTACGCTAATTCGAGCTATGAATGGTTCTTTTAACATTCCCAAAGTGTGACTGCCTGTGTTTATGGCAAGCAGAAACATTTCTGACCAGTCAGGTTTATCTTTTCTGTAAGTGTGAGAAAAAAGAACTAGTAGATTTTTTTATTTTGTTAGCTGACCAGCAGTGAAGAGAAACAGGTGAGAGGGCTAGCATTAAATTATTCTATGCTCATGCATCTGGAGAAAATTGGTCATTCCATCACTTCCTCTGATTAATACATCAACTATTTATTGCTGATATACCAAAGTATAAGTTAGCTAAAACTATTTGATTTTAAACTTCGACAGACAAATGAGAAAGTCTTTCACTATCCTCTTGTCTTTGCTGCGTTTGTTGGAAATGGAGCCATATCTTGCACCCCCTCCACACCACAAACACACACAGCTACTTACTGCTTGCGTTTACTGTCCCTTCCTCCTCTCTGCTTGTCCTTCCCCCACCAGATCAATACCATAGATCAGCAAAGCTATCAGGCTGCAGAATGACCACATCACCATAAATACACACACTCCTCGTAACACACGAACACTGTCGCTGCATCTCGGCGGCGGCGAGCGAACGGACGGCTGTAATAAACATCAGCCGGCTCGTGTGCCCGCGACTCGCTGTGCCGAATTATCATCAACGTTTGCGGTCGGTATTGATTCGGTTATGGCTGCTTCATATGCTGCTGAACAGTGTTAAATGCACATTTTCTGGTATGGTGATGCACATTAGTCAGAGGGCTGCTCACGGGCAGGAAGAAAGAGAAAACGGATGGAATAAAGGACAACAAGAGGAGTGAGAGTACGGATGTGAAGATCCAGAAATAGAGAGGCAGGATCATAAAGTGACATGGGCAAATGGAAATATAAAAACATGGAGATGTTTCAGCATAAATGCCAAGGAAGTTAAACTTTCCTTGGACTAGCAGATTTATGGATATTAATTGAGAGATGCTGGAGATGTATATCGACTATTTTTTTAAATTTATCTGAGTTAATTGAAATTAGTCCATATGTGGTCATGAAAAACATGGAAAAGTAAGAAATGTCTAATAAGTTGTTTAAAAAATGGCATGTAATCGGGGAAAAAAGTTTCCAAATTTATATAGATATACATTAAAGTTTTTGATAAATAAATGGTTTTTGTATTTATTTACATATACATGTGACATGTTTTCATCAAATGGCAGCTAAAGCTTTCTCCAGATTACATGACATTTTGTTTTTGAGTTATTTAAAAACAAATAAATTCACATGTGAATATGAAAAATTAAAAATGGACCATCTGTTTTTTTTATTTGGGCTATTAGATAGCAACATTAAACTGCACTGGTTTAGTTTGGTTCGGATGACAAACTAAACATTGGCACTTGATTTATTTATTGTTTCAAACCAAATAAACAATAAATACAATAACATCCACATTTTCATAATAGCTATAAACTAATTTCCATAATACTTGAGTACCTACTCTTATTTATTTATTTATTTTTCCCCTTGTGACGCAGGGTGACAGAGGAAGAATCAACAGCTACCACTATGGAGGCTCTGAAGGCCCGAATCCGAGAGTTGGAGAAGCAGATCCTTCGGGGAGACCGGTACAAGTGTCTCATCTGCATGGTGAGCAAATCTTCCTAGCTGTCCGCCAGGCTGCGCATCTCGCCTCAGCCACAGCACCTTGCAAAAGTACCTACACTCCCTGTCCTTTCCCACATTTTACCACAAAACATAAAACGAGTTTCGATGTTTCAACGCATGCTTATTTTTATTGGAGAGAATTAACTACATGAGGTTACTCTGGAGGAGCTGCACATATCCACGCAACAGTCCACTCAAAGTCCAGAGCTAAATTTGTTAATTTTTAATAACTGTCTGTGACTAAGGCCAAGGGGTGTGAATACTTTATGCAAGACACCTTGAAAGTTTTAATATCAATCAATTCAGTTCCTCAAAACTGAGGAAATCTTATTAAGAATTTGAGGCAAAATCTGCTTTTTTTTTTTAATTGAAGGCTATTTTCTCTGACCATTTTCCATATTGCTCTTCAAGAACTCCACAGACTCCACATTATCTTGTAGCCTGCCTGTGGCTTGCTTGTTCTACCCCCATTTGCATGCTATGAGTAACATCTATATTTACCTTTGACTTTTTTTTTGTGCTTTTATGTATACTTTGTGGGTTTAGCCCTTGCATGGCCCCGCAAGTTGATGGAACTGTCTGCGTGATACTCATGATCTAGTCAACAATTTACCTGCTAGCTTAAACCCAAAGGAAGAGTGTGAAATTGTTGCTTTTGTATGTTAGCCGTGCATGATGGCAGCTGAGTCAGCGCTAAGGTGCTCTGTTGTTTAGCTGTTTTTAATGGAAATTCATCAATCAGTATTATCAGAAGAAGGGGACAATATTCATGTTTCATCAGACACCTTCCAGCTGAAGTTACATCCCGTGATCGGTGTTTGTCCTCCCCACTTTATATCAAGTACCCATTCTGTCATCCTTCAAGCTTGTGGACAGTTCAGCATTGGCATTCTGTCCCTCTGTGTGTGTCTGCGCGCGCACGTGTGTGTAAAACGGGTAATTACCAACGCCTGCGCTCTCTAAAGGTCGCTTAGTGCCTGAGGTGACACGGAGGGCAAGGCACAGCGATTGATCACTCACTGCCCCATGGACACGCGTCTCCTCGCCACTCATCTGTCACTGTCCCTTATCTCTCTCACACTCCGGGGGCCCTGCAGAGAAACGCAAATATGTGTCCACACTCCTCCATCTAATCTGCCTCTGTCTGTCTTTAGGTTGTCTCTGTCCTGTCACGTTGTCTGATCTAAAAGTCATCAGATTAGTCTCACTTGTTGCCAGGGATCGGGCGGATTTTTGAAGGAGGCGGAGGTTTCCGCCGAAAGCATCACAGCCGATGCATAAAAATGATAATAAAAAAATAACTATGAAGTTGTCTCAGTTGTCTCAGGATTATATGAGCAACATTTATACATATTCCATGGTAATAATTTACTTTATGAATAAGAACGTTTATATCATTGTCTCGTGATTTTACTAAAACATATTTATTCCTGCTGCCACCATGTTGGCACATTATTCTACCTTCCTCTAAGCAGCTTAGTGCTCCAGCACAGCATCTGCAGTGGATTCCTACCCCCACCTACTGGTCATTTTTGGAAATTTAGTGATTCTTGAAAATATTTCTAAGCACAAACCTATTGCTAGACTGATAGTTGTTTAATAGTAGCTAATATTCTTGGAAAACAATGCAGTTACAGAATTATTATGCAGTAAAGCTTTCATATTTTGTCACATTACAACCACAAACTTTGCTCAATTTCATTGGGATTTTTATTAGATAGACCAACATAAATTTCTCCACAGTTGTCCTGAGAAAGGAAAAAGGCATTTTGTTTTTAAAAGTTTCTTGTCAGCTCCTTAACTCTTTAGGTTAAAGCAGGTTTAGGTTTTACAACCTAACCTACCAAGACATGGCTGTCCAGCTAAACTTAAAGGGTGGGGAAGAAAAGTATTATGTAAAGCAACCGCTACAGATGTCATCACCTGGGGTGTGAGAATCTGTTACAGTCACACAGTCCATTAACCTGTCCTCTTTTTTTTGGAAGAACAGCATAACATTATTTTACGAAAACCTTAAGAAATCAAGTTTACAGTTTGCTGCAAGCTTGGCATGGGACAGCAAACATGTGGAATTAGGTTCTCTGGACAGATGAGATAACTAAATATTTTGTAATGCAACCCCAGCACCAAGTCTTAAATTAACACTGCACATCACCCTGAACACACAATCCCCACAACGAAACACGACAATGGCGCCATCGTGTTGTGGGAATGCTTCTTCAGCATGAACTGATGTTTGAAGCCACGCAATGGGGAATCCTCTTAGAGAACCTATGTGTTGGTCTGTCGCAAGAAATCCTAGCAACAAATTGGAGTTTGTTTTTGGTAGGTAATATAAGGTGACAATGGCAGATTCCCAAGGCACTGTCTCTTGGATAAATGTAATGTTTCTTTTTTTTTTTATTGACATTAAACCTGCCAAACAAAGTTGCCTTCCTCCTTGAGGGAACTGGTTTAATGCTGAGTCAATTCATCAGTATTTCGTGAACCTTCAGTCTACTTCCTGAGGCGAAGCGGTTCAGCCGATTGCGGTGTAGTCACAGACTCTCTGGCCATCTCTAGCATCAATCGGTGTGGCCGTGTGTGTGTTTGTCCTCGTGCCTGTCTGTTTGCACTTTAGTGTCGGTGAGCACGACGAGTTGAGCTTCGTTGATTAGCTGCCGCCTTTCGCCCCTCACTCTCCTCTCCCCGAACTCCCACCCCACCTCCCCCCCGCCTCCCCTCCTTCCGCAGAGAAAGCCTGCTCTCAAGCCAGGCGCAGAGATCAAGAGCATAGGGGTGTGGTCGGGCTCCCGGCCACTGGCCAACGAGGTTGGAGAGAGGCAACCTAAGTCCCTCCCCCTCGGCCTGTACTGCCTGTACAGGGGCCTTGTGATTGGGGGCTACAGCAGCAGCATAAAGAGGCTCCTCCCACAACCCCTACGGAGGGTAAGGCGCTACCTCCCTCCTACCTCCCGCACCTCTTCGTCCTCTTCCTCACCAACTCATCCCAACTCATCTCTCCATGTTATCGCTGAGATGAAAAGACAGCTGTGCTTCTCCACGGCTTTGTCCCCACGCATCCCCCTCCCTCACCTCCCCGTATCTGCCCCTCCTCCCATCTGTAGTTGTTGCCTGCCCGATGTCGTGTCAGTGAGTGTGTTTCACCCCGAAGGTTGACGGTTGAGTCGTACCCCATTGTGCTGCCTTGCTCGGTGGTTTTTGTTTTTTAACACCCCCCCACCCCCCGCCGGCTGTGTTGTTCCATGGACAGCGGTCCGACATTGTGAACTGGTCAGGAAACATTGCGGGGTTTTGGTTGGACGTTGGCGACTGGAACTTGTGTCACTCGTGAATCTGGTGAAATTTCTTGATTTCTTTCTCCTCTTCAGGACTCGTACACGATGCCTCTGACGTCCATCCAGTGTTGGCACGTCCATTGTGAAGAGTGCTGGCTCAGGACTCTGGTACGCCTTACCGCACACCCCGACACACACACACAAACACACTCTCACATCCTCTTCTTTCCTGCAGCTCCTCATTTTATGCAATTATTGCAGCCTCATTTCACAGTCAGTGACTTTCTCTCTGTTCTCGTGCCCAACAGGGAGAAACTAAAATGAAATATTCCCCAAATGGCTTGTTCTAATATTGCACTCACAATCCAGGCAGTGCAAACACTTTTAGCCTCAGTGGGGGAAGAGCTTAGATGGAATGGTCCCCAAAAGGCTTGTTAAGATGCTGGAATAAAGTAGTGAACTCAGACCTCCGATATCTAATACACAGTGCCTCAGGACTGTGCACATACACACACACACACACACACACACCTCTGTGATTCTGTTGGTTATTAGTTAGTCTAATATATTCAGTTGAGTGTAATTAGCCGGTGCTAATGTGGTAACAAAGAGTAGAAGAAAACAGTGTTGCTTAAGTCGGGGAAAATGAACAGTCTCTATTCGGTGCCCCTCTCTCAGACTACCTCCTCTTAACATAAGCCGCTTACTGCTGTCTCCTCTTCTGCCGTTCCCATTTTGTCACAGTATTTCCCTCAAGTCTTGTTCAACTCGCAGACATATTAAAAGTGACACTTTTTTTTATCTCAAGGAAACCATGACTACAGGATTACTGAGCACTCATACAGGATGTAGAGTACAAATTGCCAATGTAACATGTAGCATCATCTGCAGCGCCAAGACTGTTTCCTCCGTGCAAATGAATGCATATTGAGATATATACTGTATATACATATTTAAAGTCTCAAGTATTTGCCGATTTCAGCTATTTGTAAATCAAATCAAATTTTATTTGTATAGCACATTTCAGCAGCAAGGCATTTCAAAGTGCTTTGCATCATTACAAACACAGAAACACAATGCAAGATAGAATCAACAATCAAAACACAGCATTAAGTCGGTGGTTGTTGTCCCTAATCTATGTGAATACCAACAGTCCTGAGTATATTGGGATGTAGTGACAGAACATATCTGTACACAACCTTCCCAGAAGAGTTGAAGTTGTTGTAACTAACATGTTTACCGGAATCTTAGTAGACAGTTTTAAGACACTAGAGTCCCAACAATGCCTCAACCTTTCATTTGGGAAACCTAAACAAGTAATCCCACTACTGCACAAATATTACAGAGGACGTGAGTGCATTATCTACTCCATTCAGAAAATGTCATTTGATTCTGATAGCCTTCCAAAACAAACAGATGTCCCAAATAAACTTTGATGTAGGTTTCAAGACAGCAGCACAGAAACCAGATCTGAAGATGTGGACAATGGCGACTAAATTATCACCTTTTGACGATGAAACTACAGTACTTAATAACAAAGTCCACCATCTGACTTTTTGGTCAAACTGAATACCAACTCTCTGTCTGTGCTGCACATCTACCCTTGTTCATCAGTCCACAAGCTGCTGTGTTTTCTAAGCGATCATATCGAACCTCTCTTCTTCCTGCTTTTGCTGTACCATCGGCCAATCATTGGCGTTCAAAAACCTAATCTGATCTGATGGTGGTGATCTCTGATCACAAAAACATCTGGTTTCACTGCGTTTAGATTTTTTTTGTTTTGTGATCAGCAGCTGTGATCAGCGTACGGTGAAAGGAGCTGCTCCTCTGGTGGTGAGGATCAAATCCAGTCCCGGCTCAATCAGAGCATCTCCGATTTAGCACAGTGGGATATTATGGTCTGCCTTTAATAAGCTTTTATTTGGCATTTATACTTGTTAATGATTGTTTGGAACATGACTTTAATTTAAAATCAATGATGATTCATGAAGAACTTCATCGGGGTACAAAGAAAGCCGCCGCCTGCGCATGTTTTATTCATTACCTAAACTGTAATTTAGTTTTCGAGAAAAAGTGTTCTGTGTACCTGTATTTGCTGTGCGTGCTAATGTATGCGGCATTAAACTCATAGCCTGGAGACGGCTGTAAAAATGGGAGGGCCGAGTTGATCAAAGTAAATGCCGAGGAATCTAGTTAACACCAACCCCCAGCTCCTTACTGCAGCAATGAATAAGGCAGCTGGAGCGCAGCATGACGGGAGCTCACCCGTACGCGCTTACCGACCACACCGCACAGGAGTAGTAAGCTTTAATAGGTGTTCAAACCAAAAAAAAAAAGAAATGGTATGCTCAAATTATCAATTAAAATGATTATCTATTGAGTTGGCCTGATATTTGTACCGGTGCTTGTTTATTTTCATCCCAGTTGAGCCATGAATGTTTGCAGGACTTTATCTGTCAGGTGTTAAAGCAAATTTCAGATTACCTTCACCCAAAGTGTGCTTTAAAGATTTGGTCTAGCAGCATTGAGGCAAAAGCATCTATGTAACAATAAATCAATTAGTCGTATGATAATTATTTCCATGTGCATGTTTCATAGTTTTTCTTTTTTCTCTCTCTCTTTCTACCGGGACTTCTCCGCAAGACAAAGTCCCGCCGTGCCAGCCTCAATTGACTTGAGGCTGCCGCTAACTAGCTGCTAATAAACTCTTGCTCGCTAGCTAGCCTTTTTTTTTTTGCATCTGTCATTGGAAAGTATTAATTTGTTTTCAGTCGGTTGGATGACATTAGTCTTCGCCATTGGCTCACTTCTGTTGCCAACCCATCTGATGCGACCTTCAGACTGTGCAATAAACCCCCCCAAAATCTTGGCACTACTAAAGTACAAAATGTGCAATTTTCTTTTGTACATTTCTGGGCAATACGGCTGAAAAATGTACCACGTTATAAACGTTGCACGTCGGTCGACATCGGTAATTACCGATTTAGTGTTTTGTTTTAAATATCTGAAGCGCAGCCAAGGTGGAGGCGTGACCTTTCCTGTTTTATCCACAATTTCCTCTCGAGCTGTTGCTCATTTTCTCCCTTCACACCACGCCGCTCTTGTTTATTTTGAAGCGGTTACGAGGCACCGTGGCGCAACTTTATTAAACTGCTGCTGCTGCTGTGCGAGTTACTCAACTCAAAACACTAGCGTTGTTCGAGAAGACGATGATCCCCAGCTTTGTCAGTAATGACTACGCGGCAAAACGGGGCAAATAGAAGGCGCCTGCAGCTAGCAGTTACCAGCCAACGTGGAACAAACAGGATGGAAGGGAAGCTGAAAAGACGGGAGGTGGAGGAAAAATCCTTGAGGCCACCCACTCCGAATCGAAGAGCGCTCTCTGCCCTGCGTTGCGTATTATCACCTGCTGCTTTACTGCAGATGGCGCCCTATCAAAGCAGAGTGAGGAGAGGGGGAAGGGGCGAGGAGAGGAAACGGTGCACTGTTGTAAGCAGGTTAAGTTAGACCCACATTTGTAGGAAGGAGGTAATGAGTCGCTATAAATGTTAGTACTTTTGCCAGGCGTTGATAAGCTTTGACATAATTAAGAACTCGGAGACTCTACATATGTTTCTTTGTTGAACCGAGTGATTTATTTTGACCTACATGAGGTTTCAGATCCATCTCGTTGAACTAGAATATCATTGAAAAGCTCATGTGTTTTAGTAACACAGGTCAAAAAGCGACAGTGATATATATATTATATATTAATTACTCACAGAGTGATGTATTTGAAAGATTTATTTGCTAACTTTGTTGTTCACAATGAAAAACCAAAGATTTGTTTATAATAAAATTGCAATATCTGATAAACAACAAGAAAAAGGACTTTTAAAACAGACATTTTATGTTACGCCCTCATAATCATGGGGAAAACTGCTGATTGATAGTTGTCCAGCAGACAATCATTGACATCCTGCATAAAGAGGATAAGACATTAAAGGTTTTTACGAAGGAAGTTGACAAGGTGTCATATTTAAGTATATTTATGGAAAGTTAACTGGAAGGGGAAAAGTGTAGTAGAAGAATAGCACATTTTGCTGGATGATGAGATTATTGAGATAAATTATATTCTTTTGAGAGCATTTTTAAGTAATATATTGATAATGGCAAAACAAAGAACGTTTTCCCTCTCAAAGAAAACAAAAAACTTCAATTTTGTAAAGAACACTTTTAACACTGGAACTAAGACATTTTAAATATCCAAAATAAAACACGACAATCAAAACTAATTTTAAAAAATGACTGAAGTAAAAACAAAACACATATAGCCAAAACCATAAATAAAATGGATTGTGAGTAAACAAAATTACCCTACGAAAGATATTAATCATCAGAATGGAAATTATCAAGTCACTCCTGAATTAGGACAGACAGAACTGGCCTGCTACTTTATGTGGTCCAAATCCTCTATTTCAGATAAGAGTCAATTTTGCATTTCATTTGGGAATGGAGCTCTCAGAGTCTAAAAAGACGAGTCAAGAAAACACAGAGTACAATCAGATTTAGATGCACGGTGAAGTTGTTTTGAGTTTCCATGTTATGGACATACTTGATGAGACACAGAACATAGAGTTTCCATTGCTTGTACATTATGAAAATTCAAATGAACACAAATAAAAACAAGGAGTTGCATCACTCTTAACCTTTTTGAAGTAAATTGTTATGTGAACAAACATCCTCACCTCAAACACCTATGGCATCATAAAGTGGCCTAGATCACATTAGCAGCCAAGCTAACTCTTCTCTGTCTGCTCACCACAGGGGAACAAGAAGCTGTGCCCGCAGTGCAATACCATCACCTCACCTGGAGACCTGAGGCGTGTCTACTTGTAAAGAGCACAACGGCTGCCTCTTTCATTTCCTTCACCTTGGATTCTCCCTTTGCCCCATCGTCACCTTTAGCTTTCTCCTGTGGACTGTTCGCCCCATACCTCCGAGAGCATTTAGAGACAAGACAGCAGTCTTTGAGACTCCACTGGCTCTTTTGGGAGGCTAACACTCTGTTGAAGAAGTGACGTATAGACACTCTCGTTGACTGTCCGATCGTCCATTTGCAGAAAGAAAAGAAAATACGGTGACCCGAAGTCCCAGATGCTTAACAAATAGGTTCCCCTGAAGGACTTTGTCAGCGGAGAACCCTTAACCCCACCCATAAAGAAAAGTCCTGCTGACTCCTGGTAGCTTCACGCTGCTGGGGATGAACTCCTCGTTCCTGCGCTTCTTTAAAATTTGACTCCAGCTTGGACAGCAGGATCATCGTTGATGACTTGACAGAACGCTTCTTTGAATTATTTTATTTTTTTTATTTTTTTCCTGAAAAAGCAAACTCTTCCCTCACAGAACTTTTGCTTAAGTGTTTGGGGGAAAAGACTGGACCAGCCACCAAGATTGAGCTTTCAACCAGAGAATACCCCTCCGAACCTTTCCACAAAGAAGTTTGACGCTCCCTGTCCTCCACTTCTTCTTTTCCCGAAACTCTTCTTTTCTTTTTCCCTTTTTGTGGTGTTCCAGTGAAGTAAACCAAAATTTGCCCCCCTCCAAAAAGCAGTGCAAGCACATGTAATATAGTTCTATGTAAGTTTACAATGTTGGGTGTAAATGACATGGAGATCTCATACTCACTTGTACACGCGAACACTCACATTGCCATCAGAAGACACACACCGAAGTATACATTTAAAATCCTTTTTTTTTTTGTTTCCTTTTTTTTTTTTTTTTGAGTCAAAAGTCAGTTTGGGAATAATGTGTGTGTGAGGGGAAAAAATGGCTGGAATAAAAAGCCTCTGTATTTTTGAAAAGAAAAAAAAAAAAGATCATTTTAAGGTCTGTTGAAGTTTTATTTGATTGTACAGGAATAAAAAGAAGATAATAAGAATAATAAACTACTCAAGACTAGATTGTCAAGATTTTAGGTGGTGTAGTTTTTCTGCAGGTTACCCTGGAAAACTAGATCAGAACATAAAGCCAGGACAAATGTTAGTTCTGTTGAGTGGAGAGATTCCTATCGCCCGAGCCTTCATGAAACCCTGCAGAGCAGCCCAAATGTTCTTTGATGTTTTTAGCATAGCTTGTTCTTTTTCGCCAGCCATTTCTTCTTCGTTTCTGTTGGGGTTATGCCATGATCAGATCATAGTCAGCAGACACTTATTTTTTTTTACCCCTACTTGTCTCCAAAAACAGTTATTTTTCCTAGTATTCCCATAATGCTGTGCTGCATAAAAAGATCCCAAGAAGCAAGTCCAAAGGGCTTTTTGTTTTCTTTTTTCTTTTTTTCCCCCTCTAAGCAGTAACAAATGAGTAAAGGCTCTTTAAAGGAAAGATGCCCAAGGCTACACTGGCAATCTCCACCAACCCAGAGCATTTTCCCCTTTTCCCTTTACCGCAGCAGCATCAGCAGCCAAGATGGTGGTGTGCTTTGTGTTTGTAAAACTATGTAATCTGTGATGTCTGTATTGTTGTAAGAAATATTGGGAAAAAAAGAAAAATAAAACTTCTCAAATATCACGAGTTAACTTCCTCACACAGGATGAAAGGTGAAGAAAAGTTGGAAGAAAAAAAAACCCTGGCAGATACGGCTTTAATGCAAAGGCGCCCACAATTTCTATCCTTTTAAAGCCTTTTTATGCCACAGCTTCAAAGCTCTCCTGCTCCGTCATAGTTATCTAAGAACCAAATGTTTGGAATCCGCGCTATGGGTCACTTATAGAACAAGAAAATTCTGTCTTTGTCACCTCGAATGTAGCTTTTTCATTAGATATACCTAATTCTACAGTTAGCTTGACAGTGGCAGGTGAAATACTTTTGAGCAAGATTTGTAACTTTACCCCATTACTTTAGAACAAGTCCATCGGACTTTGCCTCCTCTTATAAACTACAAGAAATTTGCGTCAGTTCCCGTTTCTGTCTTGTACGTTCATGGAAATGGTACGTGTCTTTCCCATTTGTAAGATACAACTGACATGGATTAAATACCTAAATATCAAATGGCATCCATTGCATTTTTTTTTTTTGCAGATTCCCTTGTTTCTTGTAGTAATTGTTTTTTATTGTTCTGTTTTTTTTAAGGAAGGATGTTATTTTAGGTGCTAGCTCGTTTAATAGTATGAGCTATAACGTCGGTCAAATTGAACTCGCAGTCCAACCTTCACGCCTTTGGCAAATAATGAGTGAAAAACATATAAATAAACTCTTACTGGCTCAGTCGTGACCCAGGTGAACACAAATCTGGTTGTTGAAAGATATTTTTATTAGGAACAAGAAGATCTATGTTAAGAGCAACACAGTGAGGGTTAAACTATGCGTCAGAATAAATGAGGGGTCTAATGAAGAAACAGCGAAGGCAGCCAAAAATGACTTGGGCTATGGTTACTGATCTAAAGAGCTACAATGAGGAATCGGAATCAAATGGAGGAATCTTGTCTATCAGACTGTGGTTGGACAACTCTTAACTTTCCAAGAACTACATGCCATATTGGACCTTAGCTGGATAGTACAAGTTTTAAAGACGCTTTGGCATGAAGGCAATCATTAGTGGAGGTGGTTGAGGAATATAAATACCTTGGTATTCATTTGAACAACAGACTTGATTGGAGGTTCAACAGTGAACCCGTCTACAAGAAAGGACAGAACAGGCTGTACTTCTTGAAGTAGCTTAGATACTTAAAGGATTACAGGAAGATACTGCAGATGTACAAGTCTGTTGTTGAGTCTCATGTCTTCTGCCGTCATCAGTACCAGGGACATACAAAGGCTTAAACCTGATAAAGAAAGCTGGTTCTGTTCTATGGATTTTGTGGAACCTCAGGAGACAATGGTGCGAACAATGATTTTAAATAAAATCAAGAAAATTATGGACAATCCTGCGTATCCCCTTCATGAGGCTATCACAAAAGATAGACGAGAAAAAAAGTCTTCAGTCAAAAACGGCTTCACATTTGCACCAATACAGACTGCTACAAGAGGTTCTGGGCGATTGCTTCCTGGAGGCACGGGCTGTGTTGAGGTTTTACATTTTATCCGATCGCTAACGTTGGCCTGTAATGTATCTAATGCGCCAGTTTGACGCTGAGAAGCTTACTGGAAATTGCCTCCCCTTTCAGCAACTATCCCCCATCCTGCGAAGAGAGAAGTGCCAATCCCAGCAAGGCTGCTGTTAATGTCAAGTCAATATTTGGAAGGCAATGGCCAGACTACAGCCATTGGCCAGGTACAATAACTGTAGAAACCATGACAAGTATATTGATGATCACATCACCTTCCAGCCCTGTCCTGATACCCCTTCACCTCACCCTTAGATGACCATGTCATTCAACCACAACTGCAGTGTCAAAGATATCATTTCTGCAAATAAGATTTCAAAGACATTGTAACCATCTTCAGAATTTAGCTGTACGTACGACTTCAGGCTGTGAAGAAGAAAACTATCTTTTCAAGATGCAGAAGGGAAGGTTGGATGATTTCTCTGGGCAGAGTTGTGCAATGTCAAGTGTGCTTTCCTGCACACTGTTGATGGGTGGAGTAAGAAGAAATTCTCCCCAAAATTGTATGCTCATTCATCACTGTAAACTAATCACATTAAGGCTTTGAAGCGTGAAGAGGAATCGTAAGAGGGACCATCTTCAAGTGATAATTCTAGGCACATCTGAACAGCAAGTTGTGCAAAAATTCAATTGACAAAGTCTAAGAAAAATCAAAGATGGCTGGAAGAAAAACGCATGCCAGTAACTATTGCAATGTCCAGAAATGTCTAGTTGGTATCGACAGGAAGTCTCACAGTCAGTCACTGCCAAAAGTTGCACTTGATTCCACTGGGATTTGCTGATGTAGAACATTAACTTGCTGGTCTTAACCCTTTTCTGATATTGGGTGTGAAAAGGATGAGTTACAGAAGGAGGCAGTAGTCGTAGCAACATCAAGAAGAGAAACACAAAGGTGAAAACAGTGCAGTTGTGGAAGATCAAGGCCTGATTGTTCCAGCGTTAATCTGGGCTTTCGATACTTCAACCCCCATATCAGACTTTGGCTCCCGCTTCCTGATGAAACAACCTCAGCGATTTCTGTTAAGTCCTTTGAACAGTTCAGAGGCCGTGTAAAAACCTCAGACTCCCAGGCTGTTTGGTGGACAATCTTGGCTTCAAGCTTGACTGAATTAAAGTGACAGACTCCGTGAATGGCAGGCTTTCGACTTTTTGCTGGAAAGAAGGACAGCTATGTCGGCCACAGATGTCTCTGTACAAGTCAGAAATGTTTTAATTGAACATTTTGACTTGTTTATCTCAGTCTGACAAAAAAAATAAATAAACGCGAGACAAGAAATCCTAAGAAGAGTCCTTAGAAATGTTTTACGAACCAGAGGTTCAAATCTAGGTATGTAGGTCTGCCGCTATCGATGACTTCCATTTTCTGTAAAACCAAAAATAATGAAAGCGTGGGAGAAAAATGGGTTTGGTCCGGATCTGGTAAAAAAAAAAATAACGTGTTTAGATTCAAACAAATGGCATTTAGCCGTTAACTCATTTGCATAGTGCACGATCCATTCCCCGAGTCAGCAGACCACCGCTCTAAATGTTTTCTCCAACCACTGCAGACTGGCAGAAAAATCCTGCTGCGACAGACGTTGCCAAAACCGAGGCCTGTTCTCCATAAAGTGAAATACCAACATGTATGAGTGTTTGATTGTGAGTCAGTCATTAAGACAAGTGTTGTCAGATGCCAATAAAACTTTACACCTGGGTTGAAAACCGCAGCAAGATAGGAGCCTCACTTGAAAGGCGAACTCTCACCAAAGTCGAGATGGGAAGGAATGGCAACATGCTGGCAATATCACTCCCAAAAGCCACAAGGTATCAGAGAATCGCGACGACAACAGAAAGATGACACAGAAAACAGCGTAGCAGAGATGGGAGATGTATCTGAGATTAATGTCAGCATAAGGTTAAGTGTAATTGGGCCTTTCATGCCTCGTTTTGCAATTGCAATGCAAGTGAACAGATCATGTGGTGCAGAACGGTAGTAATAGGTAACAGCGGTAGTAACAAGCAACCATAGCCGCAAAAGCAATCCTTAAGCAAATTGAATGTAGCCAGGAACAGTTTAATTGCTTTTTGAATCGGGAAGAAAAACATATGCAGCGCAGTATTGCCACCTAGAGGTTTTTACCTGACATGCGCCAAGTTTTTCCCCATAAATAATCTTGCGCTTGCCGTTGGATATCTGACACATATCTGACACCAGATCCTCGGATCACATCTCCGCCCAGGAAAACTCTTGTGTTTTCTGATTTTTATGCTCGCTACACTTTTGGTGAAACCGTTTTAGAGAAACCTGCAGCACCAAACAGCAGAGCTCATGATCGAGGAGCTGCTTGCGAGGGTAATTAGAGGGGGAATTACTCCAGTATATCCTCTCTCAGTACAACGGACTGCTCCTCAGATCTGCATCCAAGCTTCAAAGAAAAGCTGCCCAAGGTAGGGCCTTATTAGACCCAGCGTGAAGACCCAGCCCTTTAAGGGCTCCTGTAAGTGCTGTCAGATGTTAATAAAGTCTTGGAAGAGAGGTAATCAGATGAGGAGTAATGTGTTGCAGAACATTTTGGGCAAAAGCGATGCACTGATTATACAAGTAGCAGTCAAGTGTGCAACCAATTAATCATCTGGACACTTATACTTGGGATTGTGTGTTATTTAGCGTTTCCATTCAGTGGGAAAACATCAGCGTTCATAAGCTTACAAGTTTGTTTCAGTCTGTGATTGATGTTGAAGGTAACGGAGGTGTTGCATGGACATGTTGCAAGGCCTTCCAAAAGTATTCCCACTATGTGAAGTTGTTGTTTGTCAACTCTGACATTTTTTTATGGTGTTTTTTTTTTATCTAACCATGGTATCATTGGCCAAATGGTGCGAAATTAAGCAACAGGGGGGGAAAGGATGTGATGTATTCATTTTTCCTATGAATAAAAATCTGATTCGGCATCTGTCCAACATCCCTGTCCCTACTGAAGACGAGCATGATGTTGCCACCAACATCTTTTACCACGGTGCGTGTCTTCAGGGGGAAGTTGCAATGTTAGCTGACTAATAAGATGAAAATGAGTTCCTCCTGAAGAGAGGATCTTTCAGTGTTTATTTACTGCACTGTTTTTTTTTAATGCCAAATGGTACACTTTTTATGGCTTTCTTCCTGCCACTTTTCCGTAATAGCCAGATTTTTATGGAGTTCCTGACTAATAGTTGTCCATATAACGACGACTCGTCAACCCGAGCTCTAACTCCTCCAGAGTTGCTCCTCTGAGCACGACCTCAAGGCCGGGCTGTCTCTTTAGGTGGATGGCAACGTGGATATTACATGCTGGACTGAGTGGCTTATGGTAAGATGTTTAAAGCGTTTTATACCTTCTATACCTTTATACTTCTCTACATCGTTCGCCATGACCTGTCCGTTCTGTTCCGTGGTGTTCATGATTGCCGTTTGTTCTCAAACAAACAACTGAGGCCTTTACAGAGCAGCTGGAACTATTCCTGGACTGCATTGCCCACAGGTGGACCCTATTTACTAATTAAGGGACTTTTAAGGCAATTGGTTCCACTCACTTTTAGTGAAGGGTATCAAAATCACTACAAGCATGGCATGGCATGAAGTCTCTACTCTAAGAAACTACTTTTCTTTTACCTTACTCTTCCCAGTTGTGGATGACTTTATATTGGCCTACAATATAAGATCCCCCCAAAAATATTGTGAGATTTCTGGTTGTAAAGTGGCAAAACTTATACATGTGTATAAAGATTAAGTAAAATGAGCACTTTAGCATATGTACTGTGTACAATGTGGAACTGATTGACATTCTTATTCAAAAACAACAAAACATAGCAGCTGCTTAAAACTGCGGGTATACTTCACTGACTGCAGGTAATTTATGCAACAAGTTTCTAAATAGAATCTGTGTTTTATAAAACACACATCTGAACGAGATTTCTCTTGTTAAATCTGGTACATTTAGCAATGATGCATGAAAGTAAAACCAATCATTTTTATTTATTTTTCTTCTTTTTTTTTGTTTGTTTGTTCCATCGGCACAGCTCTGACATCAAAGCCATGTCTTTTGGAGGTCACACAGTGTGAGTCCTAATGAGGATGTACACAGCGCGGTGTGGTCATTATCGGCATTTTATAAACACAGGCCCACACAGACGAATCAATATGACACTTGATAGTACCTTCCACGTCCACTATTGCACCCAGCAACTCCTGAAGGTTCATACGATATATATTTATATATATATATATATTTATACTAGTATGCACACAGCGCACGTGAACAGACCCATAAATTCACACGTGTGCACACATTTTGACACAAAGTACATATTGATTTAATGATTAGTACACACATACCATCGGCCAGTTCAACAGGACTGTTTAGCCGCAGGCTGGGTGCCAGAGGTACCAGGCGATCTATCCCAGAGGCGCCTGCAAGAAGAGGCAGGAAACTGAACCAGATTACAGAAGAAAGCCCTGAAGGCTGGTTAGCAGCCATTAGGATCACTAATGTCATCAAGCAGCTCCACCCAGTTTTTTTTGCAAATGAAATCTGAAATAAACCCCCCCTGGATTGCAACTTCACCTGCAAAATTGGCAAAATCAGGGTGAAGTAAAAGTCAAATGGATTTTCCTTTAATAGTTTCTCCAACTTTTTTTGATGTGTTGAGTTCATTCCCCTGGAACACATTTTTCATGTGTTACGATCATATATAACATGTACTTCAATATATAAGATTGCGTGTATTGTTTGCATTGCATCTGTTGAACCAACACTAGTAGTGCATTATAGTGAAGATGAAGGAAAATGGTATGTAGTTTTCAACATATTTTATAAATAAAAATGAAAATTCCTGGCTACATTTTACTCTTTGATATTACCCAGAAACTAAGCTCAGTGCGACCAATTACATGTAAAGCTGCTTGGTAGTTGCCAAGATACAAAACAAAGTTGGTAGTAAACTAACACCTTAACGTGCAAAACATAACGTGTTAGCAGCTTGGTGGATGGTGGAGTTGTGTTTGTTGTTGTTGTTTTAGCAGAAGAGGGGAGCTGGTAGGAGTCACGGTAAGAGAAGGAGTTTTCTTCTTCATCTTGAAGTTTTTGAATATGTAAAAATTTAGGGATTTCTTCTTTTTTTTTTTTTTTAAGTCTGTCTTCTGAGAATTTTAAAATGTTTGTTTCCAAGTCAGACCAATGTCTGTGAGGTTTGTGTCATGTCGCATGCTTAGTTAGACCCTGTGCGCAGGACAATCTGCTTATGCAGAGAGCGCTTGCCAAGTGTCGACCTTGCAGTAACAGCGGGGCGCCACGAGGTGGCAGTGTTTCCTTACAAACATTAATTCGCCCGCTCCTTCGAATATGCCCCTAAAGTTTACACCGCTCGTTCTGTTCTGTTTATTCCTGCCTGTACAGGATCGTCGGACTCTTCCTGACCTGTCTCCCGCGTTACTTGGTCTCCATTATGATGTTTGTTTTCTAATAAACCTCCTACAAAGCAAAAGAAAAAAATACCTGGATTTACTGAGAATAAATTAAATACAGGTTGACCATTTTTACTATTTAGTTGGACTTTAATTATAACTTTTGAAATATTTCCAAAACCATTTCAGCCATCTCCTTCCCCATGCTTTCTTTTGGTCTATTCCATTGAATTTGGTAAAGAAAAACAAAAACAAAACTGTTTATGATTGTAGAATAACAACATGAAAAAGAAGGACTACGAATTAATTTACAAGGTGTTGTAGGCTATTTCGTGTTAAAGCATAAAGTTCTCTCTGGTGCTGAAAGGAAATGCCAGTGTTTTATATAGGAAACAAGCAGAGCAAAAGACAAGATGAGGAGTGAGGTCATGTCATCTGTTTCATCTCTTCCTTTAGTAAACCCCTCACCGCACCTTCTTTCATCTTGGTCAACCCCCCGAGGGGAGAACACTGACCCACTGTGGGGGTGTGTGTGGGTGTGTGTGCGTGCGTGTGTGTGTGTGTGTGTATGTCAAGCAAAGAGACGGTGGTGGTGGTGGTGGGGGGTTGCCAGAGGATCCCCATTTCTTGAAAGGGAGAGATGACAACCTGAGATAATGGTGCTAGCAGGGGTGGAACATGAGTGTGTGTCAGTTTTCAGACCCAATTTCCTCCTGAAATCAGCTCAGAAAAAAAATAAATAAGATAAATTCTTCACACGACAACACAGCCAATAGATCACACAAACGCAATGAAGTGTTAAACTTCTTAGCTTAAACCCTCAATCAACAAGCAACCCAAAACCGCCCGAAACAAACATGTTGTCTACAGGTGTAAAAGGACGTGCACTTAGCACCTGTTGCCTGGCTCGAAGCACGCCCATTTCATCCGGCCTGCGCAGAGCTACACTCACATCCTGCTCTCGCATGGAGAGAAGCAACCCCGGCATTACCCACGCTCACGGTTGATCCTGACTTGAGTCCAAGTTAATCCTACCTGCCCGGTGCAAAGAAAAGACAAACTGTTGACACATTAGGTGGGGCCGCGGCAGGGAACACATTGTCTCGTGTTGGTCAAGCTCTGTGAGACTCAACAGCAGACTAGATCTTTAATACCCTGGTGGAACCATAAAAAAAAGGCCAAATATGTTTGTCTTGTCTGACAGTTGTAAATGTAGCTAAAGCCTCGCTGGGATATCCCATTGCAGTTCCTACTGTCGTCCTGTTTGGCCTGAAGAACATCAGCGGAACATATTAGGTAACAGCCGGCTTGTTCGGAGGCACGTCTAATCTTCCCAAAGCCTGACTGTAAGGTAATGATAGGTTTTGTTTGCATGGTGCTTTCTGTAATCAGCAAAGGGATAAAGGAAAAGATCAGCAGAAGGGTGATAGACGACACACGTGCTCCACAGCGCAAAGAAGGGGCGCTTGTACAGGCTCCTTTTGAACAGGAATGTTTTGTCAGGTTGAAATGATTAAACCACCCCTTCTAGTTCATCCAAAAGTAATACGATCACGATTGGATGGAGTCCATTGGAAGTTCACCGTACAGCTGCTTGTTCTCAATGCTAGTTTTAGTCATTTAGAGACCAAATTGGCAATCGTGCTTCGTCTAAATAAACTGTTCCTGCTCTTTTGCACTAACTTAGAGAACAGAGTGGACGGTTTCGTCGGCTGTGGTAAGTCATCCAGGCCCTGAAGCAGCAAAGCTTCCCAAGACAATTGTCCACCTCTGTGTTTAACTGACATGATTTTAGTTTTCAATAAATTTAATGGAACCTCAAAAATAATGCATTTAAAAAGGAAGTGTTTATAAACACACACACACAAAATGTAATTTCTTTCCAGCATGCTTTACTTCATGTTGTCAAACAGGTTCTGTTGAAGTTGAACTTCTCGTTTCTGCAAATCTGGCAACAATCAGGCTTGAATGTAGGTCGTCAAATTAAACAGCAACAAAAAAAAGGTATTTAGTCACAGTTTACGATTTGTCTTTTTTTTCTTGTTTTTTTTTGGCCCTACTTTGTCAGTACATGGTTTTGAGTTTAAGATACATTTCAGTTTCCCCAGTGTTATGTTTTTCCTGTGTATGTTTTCCATCACTCACATTGAGTACTGGCGATTTTTAGAGCAACATTTAGACACTGAGCTTGAAGACCGGAGTGGTGTCTTCAACAGTCGGATTGTTTAGCTGACATCCACTGCGCTGAAAAAATAAAGATATCGCAAATGGACTTTCAGGATATCTGGTGGCGTTTAGTCGTGAATGCAGCCTTGTCTTTGCTGGGCTCTCCTTAGAAGCTCACCCTCCCTCCCTTCAACCTCCAAATCCTTCGATAATCAGTTTGTAACACTTGTAACCGACAGAAGCTGATCCATGTCCTAATCCTCTATCTAAGATTTCAGTTTGTTAAAGGGGAAGTGTCCAGTGTGTGTGGCTGTTATTGTTGATTTTTGCAAGCAAGTGGGTAAACCTGGCGCTCATGCTCAAGCAAACAGTGAGACAATGCTCGGCTGGTTTGGGATTAATGCAGACACGGATTGAAGTCCTGCTGTTTCTGGCTAATGCACACATTTGCCTGTTGACAAAACCCGACAGACAACGGTACCCGTTGACTCGCCAAACACAAGACGGACTTTAACCGACCCACATCCTGAGCCCTGACTAATCATGCCACCTCATTCTCAGGTTGGAGATTGTGGTCGTCATTCTTAGTGACATTTAATGTCTCGCTCCAGGCGTTCTCACAAAGACACGAGCCCCCCGTGTTTCTTCATGTCTTTGAGAGAGATCAAAGAGAAACTGCAATGTGAGATTTCTCCCTTTTTTTGTGTCTTTTGAGTAGGAATTGCATGAAAGTGACACAGTTCAGTGAAAAAGGTGTTTTTAGACGAGCTCTTGTTTTCACCGTGGTTTAGGACCGTTGAATGGGTCGGTTACCTACAATCACACAAACTCGGTTATCTTCAAAAAATAAAGCGTGCTGCTCATTTGTTGTGCTTTGACCAAGGCTGTAATGGTTTGCCGCAGTGAGCTATTGGAAAACATTGGCATGCATGCCCCTTTTTACTTTAATACCCCTCATTAAAAACCAGTGGCAGGGGCGTGCCGCGGTGGCGTAGCGACCCATGTTTGGAGGCCTTGAGTCCTCGACGCGGCCGTCGCGGGTTTGACTCCTGAACCCGACGATATTTGCCACATGTCTTCCCCCTTTCCTGTCAGCCTACTGTCATATAAGGGACACTAGAGCCCACAAACAGACCCCCTGGAGGGGGGTCTTTTAAAAAAAACAAAAAACCAGTGGCTTTAGAGGCCACTAAATGTAGTGATTTACTCTGTGTTAAACCCAGTGGATCCCTTTAGAGGATCATTTGAAAACATTGCTGAATTAAAAGCATTGGGTGGCGCAGCAACACAGCAGAAAGACCAAGGATGAAGTTGTGGAACTTTTAATCGTTGTTGGATCATAAATATCCCAAGCTTTGTGTCGTGATTTGGTGCTGTTGGTCTTAATAAGATCTTTGAAGCTTCCCAATAATGGGTCGGTCTTAAAGGGTCTGTTCTTTTGCGGTTTTGGACCTGCTTGTCTGGGAAGACATCGTTATGTGAATAAAAACGTGTGCACTAAGGCTCAATTTTAGGTCCAGGTAGTTTGCGGTCCGTACGTCGCCCGTGGGGACGTTAGTCTCACGGCATAGCCTTTCGTTTCGCTCCTCTGCAGATGACTTGCAGATTTATTTGCCTTAAAAAGCAGAGGCGGACTCATTCCGGCCGGTATTGTGTTGTCATGAAGACTTTTAAGAAGTGGACTTCCTGACGTTAAAGATATTTGTCATTTCATGCGACTCTGCTAGTGAAGATTTTGATGTCTGCAAATGTTGAAAACCTTGGCATTTTACCTTGAGTACTTACCATTGGTCAGGTGAGTATTTTTATCCAACCAAGCTCTCTTATCATCAAAGCAGCTGGTCAGAATTGAGAATCAGTTGCAAGACGTAAAGATTAAAAAAAATTCGCTGTTGGTTTTATCGTTCTGGTTCAATCTGAATGTGTTTCCGACCGTTTTCCTTTTGGCCCCGTATGCTCCTGCTGCGGCAGCTGGTTTTGCAACACGTCTGTGCAGCCTAGTGTGTTTCTTGAAGGCACCCATGTTTGCAGATGCAGCACCCTGAACACGTCCAACAAAAGAATACACCACGGCTTTATTTTTGTACGGTTATCTGATTTGTAAATTCCCACCGATTTTAAAAATTAAATTCTAAAAACGTATGCATTTCACAGAAGACAGAATAACATGGTATGTTAAGTAAGAGTAAAAACGTACTTCATTAAGAGGCTATTCATGTGCTATCAGGTCATGTGACTTAATATTTAAAAACATCAGACAAACTAAAATATAATATCATGTACAAATTCTGGTATTTTAAAGACAAATAACCCATTACAAATTGCTTTTCATATAAGATTTGTATATATATATATATTTTTAAATAGGGTTACGGGAACTCCACAAAGCATCTCTGCTTAGAGCACACAAAGGCAAATACCGGCCCTGTTGCAGAGACGACCACAAAAATTCGGCAAGCGAAACAGAAACATCGTACAAAGAAGTGGAATTTATTGTGGATTTGTGTTGCTGTGAGATTCCTAAGAGGTGGTGGTGGTGGTGGGGGACACAGGGACGGAAGGGATAAAGTGGAAGACCAGAGGGGAGCCGTCTGTCTGCCTGAGTTGTGAGGTTGAATAGATGAGAGCCAGCGTTGCCCCAGGCCGCACCTGGCAGCCTGGCTGCCTGCCTTCGTGCTCGTTCCTCTTTGACTGTACTCACCTGTTCAAATGCATCCCTGAACACATCAGGAGGGACTAGGGGGCGGGGTGGGGGCGTGACGCTGCAGGTTGGGTTTGAATGTTACACATCACTTTGGATCATGCTCACTGACTGTCTTCTGCATTCTTGCCTTCATTTGAATGCTTGCACAACCGTCACAAAACTTTTTCCTCTTTTTTTCTGCTTGATCAAATCAATGTTTGATCAAACAGTGAAAACCAGCAGACGAAGCAAAAGGCAAAAGGCAAAAAAAAAAAAAAAGTAGATGAAAAAAGTGTCTTGGAAAAAGTTCTATACTCGACTCGAACTTTGTCAGGACAAAACACATCCGGTTTTTAGCAAAGAGGGCAGAGAAGAAAGCCATTGTTAACAGAGATCTACAGTTTGAGTGTTGCCATAAGTAATGAAATGAACACAAAAAGCAAGCATGGCGAGAAAACCTCATGGCGTGGAAAACCGACACGCCGTATCACCCATACCATATCACCCCACATCGCAATGAAACAAGAAGACGGCTGCATAGTGCTGTGGGAATGGCTTTCTCCAACAGAGAAGAATGTTTCGAGACAAAGGAAAGATTAACTGAGGTAACAGAGAAAACAATGTGTTTTCTTTTTTGTGTGTGTGTTTAACCCCCATAAACTATTCTGATCTGTCTGTATGTTTGTGTTTGTTTTGTTAGTTCTTAGAATGTCCTGTAGGGGGCACTAGACCCACATTTCTCTTGTGTCGGTACGAGAAGAAGAGTAAAGAGAGGGGAGAAGAAGAAAGAAATGGCAGACTAGGTGGACTAAGTACATTTCAGCAGAAGTAGAGAAGTTACTACGCATAAGTGCTGCTGGGATACGAAAGAAATCTGTTTATTTTGAACTGGATAATGTACATTCTGTTCTGGGAGTTCTCCGGTGAGTCTGTTGTTTTATTTTCAGCTGCTTACTTACGCAGAATGGCTACCTAGCTGGAGCTAACGTTGCTCAGTGTTTTTTGAACCGGGAAAAAAAACCCAACCGGAGTATAAAGTGTCGCTCTGTAAGCAGCATAGCTCTGTGAAATGAGACCGTTTATGATGAAGTGATGTTTATTAAGTCATTTCTTTATTACTGAACGTTTTTGGTTTATTTTAAACGCTAATTTGATTTTCACTGAGAAGTAATTGAAAGATTTCTATGATTTCCGTATACCTGCATTACCGGTTAACGCTCTGCATGCAGGTTGTGGGTTTTTTTGGGACGACCGATACCTGAACGAGCCAGTGGTTCCAGAACCAGGAGGGTTCCGCCGCCATCTTTGTTACTCGGACTGAAGCCTGGAGAGACGGAGGGCCTGGTGCTGCTGGAGCTGGATGTTTTGCGTGGACAACAGATAAGCTTATTGAACAAAAAGGGGGCCCCAAATCTTTTTTTTTATTCCACAAACTATTTGTTCATGAACATTTTCAAAACTGACAACTTATGTGCACATTGACTGAGCTGTTATGTTGAAGGACTAACTGGAATATGTAATTTCTTTGTTTAAATGAGCTTTAAAGCTACAGTTTAGAAAACCTACCCTCATTTGTCCGAATATTTTATTTTTTTATAAGGGTGGACAATTTAAGTTTTATACCTTAATTTTATTAAGGTAATTAGTGTTACCTGGATTATTATTTTTATGTGGGGAAAGAAAAATAAACTTGAGTTGTTAAAACTTGTATGCTTATCATCCTCCTGTGTGACCCTAGACCAAAAGTAACTTTCCTACTGAATTTATTGCTAATTAAATTAAGTAGTGGTTACATGTGCAATGACAATAGTCCACAACCAAAACGCAAGTACAACTAAACCAGAAACAATGGAGAAAAACAAAAGGAGGCTCCCGGTAGTTTACGTCCTCACGTATAGCAGAAATCATCGAAAACTTCTCTCTTCTTCTGTCGCCTCCCGCCTCCTAACTTTGTCCCACTCTCCCATCCATCGTTCCTGAGCCGTCTTGCATCACCCGCGCTGAGGGGAGAGGGATTTTGATGTCCCAGACAAAGGACAATTTGGGTGATTTCCTGTGCGCCAGTGTCATATGATTTTGTCCTGAAGCGGTCCGGGCTCGAGAGCCCTTTGTCTGGCTTGGCCTGAGCCATGGAAGTCAGGCTTCCCTTCCTTTTCATGTGGCCTGTGTGAATGAGACGGGTCCGCGGCTATTGTGGTGTGATTTAGTGGTTTATCCGCTGGATCCAATGACGGAGGGTTTGACGTGCAGTGTTAACTGCGTATTTGATACTACCAGCCAGGGCTTTCACAGGGATCGTCTCCCTACGTAGAGATGACTTGCGCATTGTCAGAAACAATAGCTTTTGTCGCGCCGGATAATGGATTTGGTTTTTGAAGAGATTTCCGTGTTTCTGCGGTGATTAGAGGGCTTGAATGTTTTAAGTTGCCTGAAAAGTAATGGTCTTCTCTTTGAAGGTCAGCAGTAAGCTGACCTTCATTGTTGTCTCCCTTCAAACTTCAGCAGAACTGAACTGTTCAGTTTCAGTTTTGTATATACACCCTTTGTGGTTATGCTGCAGGGGCACCTCAGTACACTGTTTTTTTTTTTTTATTAATTAATTAATTTATTTCTATTTTATCTTATTTATTTTTTCTTTCTCCGAAGAGTTTTTGCGGCGCTAGTGTCTCGTATTTTTTCCACAGTAGACAGACAGGAAGGAGGGTGAGGAGAGGGGGTATGTGGTAAAGGTCGTCGGGACCGGGAGTCGAACCCGCGAGGTCCGCGTCGAGGACGTGGGGCGTGCTGACCCCCTGCGCCACCACAGTACGCCCCCAGTACACTGTTTTTAAAACTTTTATTTTGAAGTTAAAAGAAACAAAGCAGTTTTCATGTTAACGTAGACAACTAATAAAAACTTATCAGTATTACCATCAGTTTCTTATCAGCACTAAATTTAAGAATTATTTCACATTTTATATTGAGCCTGCATTGTGTTTGGTCTTCTGTTGTTCAAAGATCATTAAATAAAAACTTAAATTGATCAAAGCTGGACTGGATAACTCTACATTGAACAGAGTGTAATTTCAAGCTGGATGCAACAAAGTCCTGTGGTATGAGGACTTGTTTGGCAAGGCAAGTTAATATGTACGAAATGTTTATTAAATGCAAAAAAGTATTTTCAATATTTCTTTGGTATTAAGTCGAAGTTGAATAAGCTTAAAATCTCAATATATAGACTAATCAAATCTGGACTGGAAGTTTTAGAGTTTTGCGTCTTGAAAAATTATTACTCTCTGAAAATAAGGTTTATCAAAGTAATTTTAAGATTCTCATCTTGCCTTGTGAATGCAATTTTGTGTAATGTCTCATCTTTTGAGCTGGATATTATGTTTCGCCCTTAATAAAATTCATTCACCTCACTGGGGTTGAGTTCTAAGCAGGTACTGGTATTAAATGCTTAAGCAAAATCAACATAGCGCAATGAACATCTGGAAGTTGGTGTGTGTGTCAGGGAAATGACATCCTGGTTAGTAATCTGCTCTGACATGGATGCTTGAAATGATTTTAATCAGGAAATTTCAGTCTTAATTTAGAGAGTCTCTCTCTGTCTCAACTTGTTCCTGACCTGAGAATGGCAATGTTAAACTCTCTGTGGGAACCGGGCCTCATACTCTGGTATTTCTGACAGCTGCTAGCTCCTTTGCTATATTAAAGCCCTAAAATCATCAGTTAACTTACAGGTTGGAAGAATTGGAATAAGAAGGACGTGCCGCGGTGGCGTAGGGGATAGCGCGACCCATATTTGGAGGCCTTGAGTCCTCGACACGGACATTACGGGTTCGACTCCCGGACCCGGCGATCCTTGCCACATGTCTTCCCCCTTTTTCCTGCCAACCTACTGTCATATAAGGGACACTAAAGCCCACAAAAAGACCCCCTGGAGGGGTATATATAAAAAAAGAAATGAATAAGAAATGAAGAAAGACTTTTACAGTTTAAAATCAGAAACTTTAAAGGAATTGAGTAAATGAAAGGTTTTTGGAAAAATTCTAATTGACTTGAATTCAGTCACACAGGCAGATTAAGGTTAAACGTGAACATATTTTCCACCTCTGGAACTTAGACTTAGACTGACTTTATTGTCATTCTGCATGCACAGGGTGTATTATAATGATTAGATTATAATGTTTTGAAATTTGTCCAACAAAACCTTTGGGAGAGTCTTTTTTCTGGAAAGCTAACTGAACAAGTTTGTAAGGAAAAAAAGAAACAACATTAAAGTCTGTAGTATCATTTCTGTACATTCAGACTTAAAATGAAACATAGCATGTTTAGTATACCTCGCGCTTTGAAGAGGACCTCCACCATGTTTTTCCCCAACCTACAGTACTTGGTGTAGAAATATTAACACTACATACAGCAGAAGTTAAATTTTACACAATTGCAAGATGACATCAGGTGGAGATCAGAAGGTGTTAAAAAGTTATTTTGCAGCGAGGACAAAGGACCTCCAAAGCTGCTCTGCTGTGCAGGAGTCTCCTACTGCAGTGGCCCGGTCAGTGAAAGCAGAGCAGAATCTCATAACACACTGCACTGCTTTAGTATGGAGACTAGTTGATGGCGTCGCCTATAAACCTTCTGAAAAACAAAATCCTTTTTGGTTTTGGAAGTTTCACATGGAAGATTTTCCAGTATTTTTACATGACGGCATTTTTAAGACCACTGCGTTCCTGCCCCTGTACATTTCTAACGCATGCCATAGCTGTATTGTCATTGTATTTCTGAAGGTAGAATAATTTTGGATTGTTTTAAAGTCGACTGTATAAACAGAAATGGGTCAAAAACAGTGTATTCATCAGCTCAATCTTACAAAACTTCTGTATATATATATACATGTATATATATATATATATATATATATATATATATATATATATATATATATATATATACAGTACAGACCAAAAGTTTGGACACACCTTTCTAATTCAATGGGTTTTCTTTATTTTCTTTATTTGGTTGGCTGTACTGTATATCGATATATATTGGACATTCTGATACCCAGCTTTGCTAGAAAGTAGTCTGCTATATTCAGTCACACAGGCAGATCAAAGGCAGTCACGCACTTGACAAATCAAAAAAATGTAATTGTTAAGTGACAACCTGGTACTTCAGGGTGTGTGAACGTCCTCTGCAAATGTTTGATGGAAACATTTGTGACTCTCAGGGATTCCTAGTGTGTATGACACCTGTCCTTTATGAGTTAGCAAAGTATACCTTGTCCCTGCCGTCTTGGGTAGATGGTAGGGACCTGAATCAGTATACCTTGACTCAGGGTCCCTGAGTAACAAAGTATTCACTTGTTATTTCGTCCAAGATGTCACTGATCCACAGAAAGACAGCAAATTTTAAGCAGAATACCTAAACAAAAGAAGTCTAAGAAGTTCTAGCTAAATATGTAACTCAGCACTGGTATATTTCATCAAAAGTCACAACAAGTCCATGTAAGTCTATTCTATTTATGCTCAGTGTTGGTGACCCTTCCATTTCTCCTTGGCTGAAGTGATTGTTGGAATGAGGAATCCCATTGATTATTCATTCAATTCACCAGGCGATGAAGATTTCCCCCAAAATCTTCATCGCCTGAAGATTCCTTCTGTGAATGCATGTCACCTCCTGTGACCTCCGGCGAAGACAGACCTGTTGGCTTTGATCACACGCTTGTTCTTCCACAATGTGCACCACCCACACACACCCCGTCACATTCAAGCACACACTCTGAAGTCCTCCACAGCGCCTGTTCCTCCACAGAATGATGTGCAACGGGTTGACCTTGTAACAAAAGCCGTAGGTAACAGTGTGTGTGCTTGCGCACCGCCTTGTGTGTATCCTCTTTCAGAAGATGGATGTGAATGATATGTGATGATCAAACCTGCTGATACAGTCAACTGACAGGGCCAGGGATACATGATCCCTGTGTAAGTGTGCTTGTTCAAAAAAAAAAAAAGATAACTAAGTTTTACTAAGACCATCTCAGATTAGATGTCTCCTAGATTTTGGGTAAAAGGCAGTAGATGCCTTATTTAAGGGGGAAAAACCCAAAACATTTGGTTTAGGGTGCAAAGATACACTTAAAAGTTTGGAAGCAACATCATATGTATACAACTGAGGTAAGGAATACTAATACAGAATAATCTGTATAACATTAGCCTTATAGTAAGATCAAAGGTAGTACGATAAATAAAACCCTGATAGATCAAAAGACAAATCTAGTGTAAAAACAAAATGTGACAATTGCTGCACATTTCATTTTTAAGATGTTGGTTCCAGAGTTGAGGGACTTTGAAACTAAGTTGTGTCTCCATTTGTTTAGTCCCTGACCTTGGATCACACACTGAGGAGGTCTCTGACTACCCAAGGGTTCTAAAGTAAACGCGATTAACATATGAAAATGTCTAATCAGAACGTATTATTGTTCAGCGATTGGCAGACATTTCTGTTTTCTCACGTAGGTTTGGCTTGAGATGGTGACATCGTGGCACAAAATGCAATGTTCCTGTTCCATAACACATAAGTGGCAAGAGAAACTGTGACAGATTTCAAATCAAATTTTTTTTTTATTAACCAGAATTGCCATTCATTACCCAACAATAATTAACTGTTTTCAGATGTACACTTTATAGTAACTGTGTTGAATACGGCTGCTAAAATATTTGCTAATACAAATAGTGACTTAGCAAGTCACATGGCGGCCTCTAAGGGTGCCGTCACACCAGCCCTGTTTAGTCTAATTTAATTGAACTATAGGTTGTTTGGCTAAAAAGTCCGGTTTGTTTGGGGAGATGTGAACTCACAATCGAACTCTAAGGCGGGCCAAAAGAAGCAAACTCCAGTCGGCCTTGAATGTAACCTAGGTCTGGGCTCGGTTGGCGTAAAGTCTGAGGCGCTTCGACTGTGAAAGCCAAGCAGACCGGAGACAGGTTCAAAAGCAGGAAGGACTAAAGAACAGAGCATTGTGGGTAAATACAACCAATATATGTGTGAATATATAGCACTGTCAGGAGAAATGGCTCGTGCTGAGCCCATTGTTGAAGAGTGTGTGTGTTCGACACGTCTGCCAAAGACAAAGGAGAAATTCTACAACCACTAAAATCTGACTCCACTCCATTTTGGGTTGCTTGTTTTTGTTTTTTGTGTCGTTCCCTTCTGTGGATCTTGGTGCAGTGCCACCACAAGCAAGAGGGTAAAAAGGTTGCTGAAAGGGTTTGCTTCATTTGACACATTTAAAAGCAACCAGTGAAAAGTCCAATCAAACTAAGCTGCAACATTCAGATGGTAGCAGTGCACATATCTATCATCTAATGGCTTCTTCCATCATTTTAATGCATCATGTCACAAAGTGTGCATCATCTTAAAGCAATTGGAGAAAATATTTGCTTTACTCCAACTGTTTACACAGCCACCGCATCTGAATCCATCAAGCGCCTGTGGATTGTGGTGGAGCAAGAATTTCACATCATGGAACCTTGTAAGGTATACCTACAAAAGGGACTCGTTAGTGCAGTTTTCATTGTTTTAGTTAACTATACAGAGGCTTTTTCTTTTTAAAGTATGCTTCATATTATTTCAATCTTCTGAACCATTTGGCGCAGATTTTTATTTGTGTTGAAATTTGGATAGTGTGCTTCAGAAAAAAGCAAAAAAATAACTTCTTTGGTCTCAAATGTTGGCTGTGCAGGCCTCTATCTGGAGAAAACGACTAATTTAAATGACGCAGTCAGGGTGTCACAAAACATGCTACGACTATCAATAAATTGATTGTAGATGTTATTGGATTGTTGTTTTCCTCTGCGTAGGTTTTGTCGTTTGCCCGATGACTGTTTAACTTAGTTTTTTTCCCCCAAAATTGAAGTAACAGAGTAAAAAAAATTAAATTGTATATTTGACCATGGAAACAACTTCTGTTGGCTTGTACAGTTGCTTTCAAACACAAAACAAAATACTTCTATTTTTCCTTAGATCGGTGTTCAAAGTAAATATGCTTTTAAAGTTCGGACTCAAATCTAATAGGTAGGGCAATTTGTTGTGCTAATATTTACACCTTGCTAATATTTGGACTCGCAGAGCAGTTCACCAGAGAAGATGAGGCTCGCTGTGTCAAATCAGACAAATCAGACAAGCTGGTGTTCTGTGTGCATGCAGTGCTAATACTGCGCAACAGTTTTGAAATGAACATGTTTTCACTCGAGCTATAATGTTACATTTGTGCAGGAGTTATTGTTAATCTATCTGTGTGGAGTGGATGTTGTTACACAGTCAAAAAGGTTGTGTCACTATTTCAGTGATAAAGTGATAACGTTCAGCATTGCCTTAAACTAAGCATTCGAAATAATCACTTATGATCAAAAAACTCTAAAGTGTAACATTCTTAAATTTTCACATAGGTCTGGCTTTTTTATATATATATATATATATATGTATATTTTTGAATGATTATTTAAATAACTATAAATGGTCACTAACAATATTTTGATGATCTGAAACTTTTAAGTGTAGCAGAAATAGAATAAATCTTCAGGCAGAGGTAGGTAAAGTAAAGGCAAAAATATTTTTACTCGTGTGAAAATAAAACGTTGCCATCTAAGAAATTACTCAAGTAAGAGTAAAAAAAATGTATTTGGTATAAAGTCTACTGAAGTACTGGACAACTGATCAAATTATCAATAATTTAATATTTAAAAATGACATAAGACAGACCAGAATAAGAAGTTAAGTGGAAATTTTTGTAAATCAAGGACCAACATGACAATAACGCATATAAGACACAAAAAACCAACAAAATCAGGCAAAATAATTTTTCAACGACAGTTTCTTTGAAAATAAAACTACTGAAACTTTAACAAAAACTGCAAGTGTGTCTGGTGAATTTCTGGTTAAAACATGTTTGTTCTTTATTCAATGAAGTTACTCAGCAGGTAGAGAATCCAGAAATTTTACTAAAGTGTGGCGAGCCTTCATGATAAAGTTAGTCAGCTAAAAGTAAAATGTACAGCATAGTAAAAATGCGCCCAGAAGTAAATTTTTTTCCAAAAAGTAACTCAAATTACTACCCAACTCTGTCTTTAGGGGGACAAATACTTTTTCACACCACTGTAAATGAATGTTTCTTTCCTCGAATTAATAACCACATTGTTGCTCAACCATAAACTCGACAGTTGTGAAACAGCAACAAAGCCATTAAGAGAGTTCTAGTTTACAGCCAATTCTTTCCCCTTTATTGGACCAATCTTATCAATCTGAGAGCACCAAACCTTGAATGCAGATCAGGTTTCAGGATGTGTGCGTTCATGTTTTTATGGCACATTCTTTTTATGACATTGTTGCTGTAATGCCTCTAAGCATGTAGCAGATTTCTGTAGAGTGCAGATGGAAGTCGCATGCAGAATGTACTGTATATCCCCTCTACGTTGGGGTGTTGCATGATTAATCTTTGTTACACAAACACTGTGTAAGGATTTCTCTGAGTTTGCACACGGTATGCAGTTTAAAGTAGGGATGCACGATATTATCAGCATGGTGTCGGTATCGGCCGATATCAGCTGTAAAATTTAATATCGAACATTGGCGATTCTGTCAAAAAAACCTCACTTTTGTTGTTAAAGCTTTTGTTTTCATATAACAAACCTGTGACGATGATGCCTGCAGCACAGCACAACCTCAAATTTGCACTGTTTCAGTGCTGTCATTGTCTTAGAGAGAGCAAACGTCATGAATAAATTTGACATTAAATGTAATGCAAGTTGAAAGTGTTGCATCATTTTGATCCTCCTTTTTATTATTTGCCTTTGGTAGCAGGCTAAATTGACAAAGATAATGTAGGATTTTAATCCTCAATAGAGAAAGCCATATAGTTTCAGTAAGTAGGTATTGCAAAAAAATATAGGTATTGGTATCGGCTATAGGCCAAATGAGTTTTAGTATATCAGCATATCAGATATCGACCAACAGTCCAATATCGTGCATCCCTAGTGTAAAGTGCATGAAGCATATCATAATATATTCCTTCCTAATCTTTCTGGTAGGCAAAGTACATCCTGAGATCTCTTGACCGCAGCTCTCTTTAAGTGACCCCACAGAATTTTCTGCAGATTAACCTCTTAATTTCCTTCTAATTAAGTCATTCTTTTGTTCATTCGGGTCATTCTTGTTCTCACTAAACAAACTTGAGCACTTCTTCATCTCTGGTTTCTCAGATTTTAACTCGGAGCCTACGGCTTTTCAGTGTGCTTTAGAAGTATAGGCACTTTTCTCCATTTGTAAAAAAACAAAAACCCAAAAAACAAAAACCCAAACATGTTTAAAGTGACGTGAAGGCCGCAGCACTCTAAATTCACCTTTAAGAACTCTTCCTGAAGACTGAAATAAATAACTAGACCCATACAGTAGAGATTTCTTAACGCTCCTCACACTCAGAGCCTCATTTTGTCTTATTTTGCTTTCATTTATGTATGATCGCTAACTGTCACAGGCACAAATTGCCACCAGGTTGTACAGATAAGCTATTAACATATTTGTATTGGCATCTGATCTCATTTTCCTTCTTGCCCGGATACTTGTCTGCCTTTTTGTTTGTGTATGGCATGGCCTCTGATAACCTATCACAATCCCTTCAAGAGTGTGTGTTCATGTTTCAGTTAAGTCTGTGTGTGTGTGTGTGTGTGTGTGTGTGTGTGTGTGTGTGTGTGTGTGTGTGTGTGTGTGTGTGTGTGTGTGCGGGTGTGTGTGTACAGGCTTCCACAGAATCATTATGTCCATACAGACAACTCATAAACATAATTGGCTGATAAGAAGAGGAGACGTGATGAGTTGGCCTTAGCTCATCTGACAGCAGACATACACACACACACACACACACACGCACACACACTTAGATTCACTGCAAAAGATCGTGGAAAGGTTTTTATGAATTTTTAAAGTTTTTTTTTGAGAAAATAGCATTTTGCCTGACTAGACTCTTGTTCTGAACTGATAGATCAGAGGAATAATTTGTGCGTCATAAAGAAATCTAAAAACACAGAGGAAAAAAAGGCGGTTAGCAGTAGACGAATGAGTTTGACACGTGAAAGGTTCTGCAAAAACCAACGCATAACTCTGGAGATGCATATCAAAGTTTAAAACAAACAAATTAACTGCTGTTGGTATTATCGGCATTCACGGTGTTTGATGTGGGGAGCCGCACAACCCAAGAATGCATGCTGTGTGTATATTCCCATGCAGATGGCTTTAAATTAAACAAAAACAAAGAAACGGCAAAATTAAAGCATGAATAAAGGAGAATTTCAAATGTGGAGGGAATCTGATCAAGTGATCAAAAAGGGGGGGGGGGGAAGCCCAACAGACAGAATTGGAGATATGTGGCTTCCCCATACCTTCTGTGGTGCCACTGCTGCAGAAGCATCTGAAGGGAAAATCTCCCTGAGCAAATGAGCGTTCCATCTGAGGCTTTTGAAGTTTGTCAGCAGCAAGACTCAACACTTCCTCTTTGCATTACAGAGCCAGTTTACGGTTGCATTCTCGAGGGGGGAACAAAAACAAGACGTGCTCGCTTCATGCCAGCATGAGCTGGCTTTTTTTTTTTCCCACCCTCTGCTCTTGTAAAAGTATAAATGCACAAGGAGCCTATCTTGTCTCGCTTTGTCTCTTCGTTTGACTCATTCTTTTCTCATGGCGACGTGTTGCACATGTACATAAACTACATCAGGAATTGGCACTCTGTGAAGTTGCAACGAAACGCAATAACATTCATGGTAATTTGCTCCGATGTGTTAATTATCTTAACCTTAGAATGAAGCACTGAGTGCTGACATGCTTTAATATACAGACTTGCTAAACAAAATCTGCTATGGCTCCCACTAGACGTGTGGCGATGTATTGGCCACACGTCGATTTCCTTAATTTTGGTAGATCTGTGATCGCCTGACACTTACATGTGAAAAAGATCTTTAAATCAACCACTGTTCTCTTCTGCTCCCCCGTGAGAGAGGTTTGACTGACGGACATGAGCCCCCAGGTCATGTCTGCATGTTTGCAGTTAATAGTCCCCCCCACTGTTGCCAACTCAGCGACTTTATTGCTATATTTAGCAACGCTTCAGACCAACAAAGTATTGGTGTCGGCCAGAATCAGAATCAGCAGGTCAGGGTTTTTAAAGATCGATAATCGACGATCGGACTGAAAACTAAAATGATGGTTCGCTGGAAAGGGCATCCCTGCTCAAACAGGAAGAGACTGCACAAGTACACAGGAAGCTTATCGTTTTATAACCGCGTGCAAACAGGACTCTTTGCACAGATCCCTTATTTGCTTTGCCACATTCTGCAGATGCAGAAGTAAACAGATGCACAAGTGGTGTGTAATCACTCCGGGCATGCAGCCCAAAGTTCTATACTCTTAGTTTTGTTTTTTTTCCTCTCTAGGTAACCATATTGAAATTCATCCAACACCTAGTAAAAATGCCGTTTTGTGTGTAACAATAATTAACGATAAAAAAGTCAGTAATGCGATAAAGGGGGCCCAGGAGGGGATACACAATCTTATAAATTTGCTACAAGCACCAATAATTTGTTACATTGATTCATAAAATTGAACACATCACGCTCATAATCATGTTTTTTTGGGGGGGGGGTTGCGCTTTATAGCATTGGAGCTAAAAGAGATCCAATGCTGTAAATTTCTCTGAAAAATTTGCTATAAAATTAGCTGAAATTAGCTGTTTCGGCAAATGTGGACGTTCCACGTCTCAGAAATCATCTCAAGAACCACATAAGCTCTTCTCAGGTAGAAGGGAATGCTTTAGTTCATGTTGGAATATGTAAGATTCGGGCATTATGGTGCCAATTAGGCCACTGTGCAGCCCTGTGTTTATATGTTTATGAATTAAGAATAGTTTTCCTCTGAACTTTTCAATGTGAGAATACAATGAAGTAAAACAATTATTTTTATTTTGCAAAGCCAAAAGTTGGTCTGATTAATCAGCGAAGACTATAAAAACTACTTCCTTTCATCACTGTACCCTGACATCTATTTGTTGTAGAATACAACTGGCTGAAGAGCTTCTTACATTCAAATAAAAAAAAAAATCTGGCTTGAATTTAGCTTTTCTGTGTGAAGAAAATTCAATATAAAGAATGTATGCAGTATATATGCATGCTAATTATTATGTTCAGCTGTAGCAAAGTTTAAGTACAGCCAGTAGCCTGGAAAAGTATTCATACCTCTCAAACATTTTTCACAAAATTTGTTGTATTTAATGGGATTTTATGCGATGGACCAACACAAAGTAGCACAAGGAAGGTGACACAAGGTTTTCAAATCGTTTCACAGATAAAAGTTTAGGGGTGCGCTTATTGCAGTTTTCTGGCCAATCGGCGATGACCGATATTTAAAAAGCCTGACTTGTCCGATACCACATTTTTTGTATGAAATGTGGCTAAATATAGAAAGACTGTCACTGAGTTGGCAACAGTGGGATAAATATTAACAGAAAACATGCAGACATGATCTGGTGGGCCGGTGTGTCAGTCTGTCAGTCCAACCTGTCTCAAGAGAGAGCAAAAGAGGACAGTGTTTGATTTTTAGGCCTTCGCTGAGGTAGATCAGATCGGTGGATAACATCGACTTCACGTGTAAATATCGGCCAATCACTGATCTCCCAATATTAAGGAAATCGGTGCACCCTTAAATCTAAAAAGTGTGGCAACCTCCGACCTTTACTCTAATACTTTTAAATACAATCCAGTCCACCTTAAAGAGCATTGCTCAGTAAATTGTCAAAGAATTGAAAGACCAGGGCACAACCGCAAACCTAGCAAAACATGGTTGTCAATGGAAACCAACAGGACAGGCAAGTACAAAGTTAATCAGACAAGCAGTAAATACCCAGATAAGTGATGATGACGTTGAAAATCATCCGTCATGATTTTTGTCAGCAGGGACAGGGAAGCTGTTGTTCCATAATTGATGGAAAGACAGATGGAGCTCAGCTGAGCAATCCTAGAGGAGAACCTCTAGGATGCAGAAGATTTCAAAATTGAGTGAAAATTCACTTTCCAGGACAATGACTAATGCCTGCATGCATTAGACTTGGTCAATCTTATGTGTTAATATAACACAGTCAAAGTACCATTAAGGGGCAACTGTGGGTTATGGGTTCAATTCCAGCATTATCCTGTTGCATATCTGTGTGCTCAGGGCAAAGCACTTAACCCAAAGTTGCTGACAATTCTGTGTATTAGTGTATAATTGTGTGGGCTATTGGCCTCAAGTCAAAAGCAATTTGACTTGAAATCCTTTATTTAAATTCAAAGGATCATGTGAAAATCTGTGGCATGACTTGAAAAGTGCGAGCTATTCTATAACTAAGAATTGGTAAAGCTTTTGCTGTGTAGACGTATCCCCCAAAGACCCGCGGCTGTAATTGCCTTGGAAAAGTGGTTCTGCAAATGATTGAGCCCGGGGAGCAGAATATAAATCCAAATACGTGCTTACAGAATCTGAAAGCCTTGTATCATGCGAGTAAAGTTCCATGGATGTGCAAAATACTGTTCAAGAGATGACTCAATGACAAAACCATACTATTTGTAACCACTTCTCAAGCGGATCATAAAGTCTAAGGAGTAAAGACAAGTTCATTGTTGAGTTCCTGGGATTTGCTTCTTTTAACTGTCCCCCGACCACAAACTGCACAGTTCCTGTCTCTGGTTATTAGATCCATCCGCGTCTCTGATTATGCAGACCAATATATGTGCTGTTTCCTCTCCGGTGGGAAGTCGGGAAGGTAAAAAAAAAAACCCCAACTCTGTTTCCGTCTTCATGCTAACGAGGGTCTCCAGAGAAGCGGCATTTCCTCTTTTGAGGAAAACACACACACGCCTACTGACACCAATCCTGCAGACAGAAGGTTTTTCCAGTGGGGGATCTAGTCTCCTTCCCCCACTTTGGCTTGTCTCCATCAGTTAGCTATAAGCTCTTAAAAGGGCCAATGGGGACTAGTTAGTGGTCTTGCTTGGCTGTGCCTGATCCCAAATCATCTACATTCACAAAGAGCAGCCATTTAATAACTTAACTGTGGTCTAAACTAAGAGAGTGTTTTAAATTAACTATTTTATGTTCTTTGCCTTTGTGAGCTGGCGAGTATGAGTTTATTTTTGGCAAGTATCTTGTTTTTGATTCGAGAAGCGCGTCACTGAATCTTATGCACTGGGGTTCACAGGCCACACAGAAAGTGGGGATTCCAGGGGGTTTTTCCCTAAACATCCCACCTCCATGGTTGAGGTGAGCAGTGGAGACAGACCGAGTGTGGGAAATATTTATCCAGGCCAAAATAGCATATTATATCTTTAGCTTGATAAGGTTGATGTAGTTCCTGTCCGGTCTGCAATTTGGTTTATGTCTCCAATTTAGGCACCGGTTACCAGAAAAGGTTGTGTAAGTTGCAAGAAAGCCGATGAAGAGGCGATAAGAGAAGTTTGGAGAAGTTTCAGTGTTTTGCTCCGAATCCAATTAGTGTCAAATCTCAGGGCTTATTATTTGTTTTTGCCTCCTCATTAGAACTCATGAACGTTCCTGATGATGTCAGCCTAAGCAAAGATGTAAACAACGCAGTCAGTTAATTAATGGCAGAGTCTCACACTTATCAAAGTCAGGTGAAAATGATTCTCCACAAACAGAGTGTCGTGCGATAAAGAAAGTTTACTCTGCAGTGGTGAGCAGACAGCGTGACAGCAAAGTTCAGTCGGCTGCTGCTGTATTTCCAGTCGGCTGCCGAAGAACCCGAGAGCAAATACGGGAGACGAACCGTGTTGTCACCGTCTTCAGATGTGGGGAAACCTCAGGTAGGAAGACAAGTGAAAGTCAAACTTGCACACTTTCATTTTGAGGAAACTGTAGTCAGCGATTTTACAGAAGAATGCCATCACGTGACTAACTGAACTTTTGATGAACTCAACTCTGGTGAAGCCAGCTGCACATTGTTCAAGGATGCTGGTGCTTACAAATAAAGGCTTCACACCGCTCCGGGTGAGAATCAGAAAAAGTTTGCGTGGCTGCCGCACATTTTCACGGCAGGTCAAAAGCTTTCGTAAAAAACAGTAAAAAAGAAAAAACTAATCAAGAGCATTGACCCTGGTTAATAGATTCATGTGGCTTTTGCTTAAGAATAGTTTGAAATAATTCCAAAGAAATACCATATCTTGAGTGGTGATGATTTAATTCTGTCGGAGCCAAAACAGTTTAGTGTGAACGCCAAATCAAATGAAGGTTTGAGATGTTTTGGCATTCTGCCTCCACCCCCTAGACCAGGGGTCTCAAACTCCAGTCCTCGAGGCCTGGAGTTGACCCCTGCCCTAGACTATCGGTACCCTTGTCTTCTACAACTATTTATTAGAGAATTGTCATTATTTTCTGGATTTACCTATTATTCATATCTCTAAGGTCTTTCACTGATGTTATGAATTAGTTCATGTCTGTTATTCCTTTCGCTTCGTCATCTTCTGCAGTGTTATAAGCTATGTTGGCCGAGTTGCATCGTACTCCTTGCCTTTCCTCTGGAGCTCATTGAACGACATACCAATTAAACAATACAAGTCAATTTGCCCTGTGGCTATAATGCTGAAAGTTTCCAAATAAAAATGCTGTAATTGCTGTCCCTGGCATGCTGTCAGGAATTCTGTTTCCACAACATTTTTCCATTCCTCTCTCCCTCCTTCCCCCCCGCAAGTACACATGACAACAAAATAATTTTACAATCAGCAGCTAGGAGCCTGCGTGTTGAGGCTCATTCATTCTCAAACACTAAACAAATATACAATGCAAATACATTTTTCATTAAAGCAGAATTTACAATGACAGATGTTCGCAAGGATTACTCCCTCTGTCTTAAGACTCACTATTCCCAGAGTCGGCATGCCAAACCCAGTCCCCTCCAGCTAAATACCTGAGCGTTGTTAGCTAGGCTAGAGCAAGGTTGACTCGCTTGAACTAACCACCGTCATTACTGTCATCCTAGCACATGATCAAACAGTTGGGGTGGGCTGAGAATGCACGCATGTATATGGCTGCCTGATTGTGGGCGTGTGCGTTGTAGTGCGTGAATGCCAATGGGAACGCCAGAGGTTGGAATTCCAATTGGCACAGCGGGAGATGGGTGTGTTGGTTAGACCGGCCAGTCTGCAGACTCCTGGAGAGAGGTACAACTCACCGACACCGTTCAATTTCTGCCAAAAAAAAAAAAAGAAGTTCTTTGTGTCAAAGATTTTCATTCATTCTTTTCTAAATATCCGTAAAAAAATAAAATAAAATTGCCCTAATCACGTGTGTTTGCGACAGTAGTACAGTGACTGATTCACATAACATCTAAAAGATTGGGGAACAAGAGTTATAATTGACTGCAACAATTTGAAATAAGATGGCCGAGTAATTATAGCTTAGGCTATGGGGTGTGTGCTCACCTGCTACCTGCTTCTAGGTTGTTTCTGTCACATCACTGACAAACTTTCAGACTTCCAAGGATGTTTAATTTCCTAATGCGTTCAACTTTTGAGTTTCTGTCAGCTCATATGTAACAACTGTACCAGGAGAAAGTCTAAACTAACGAGAGTTCATTTGAAGGCTGCCAAAGCAAGTTGTTCCATAATAAAATATTGTAACATCTTCCTTTCAGCCAAAAGCAGTTGTTCTGATTTCGTGGACATGCTCGTGCAATCTCCATGGCGTTGCCTTGATTTCATACTGACCAAGATGTCACCTGCGTAAAGCTCAGTGTCCTGAAACGTTCAGCCAATACAAAGCATTTTGCCTGTGGGTGGTGTTGCAGTCCCATTCCCAGCAGTACTCTCCACCAGCAGAGCAAACTCCCGTCACAAAATGCCAATTTTCCTTCTGCTGGTCAACGCAGAAGGAAGCTGGATGGAGCAAATCATAATACAATAAAGTAAGAAACCATTCAAGAAGCTTTCGGAGCCACAACGCTCAGGTGGAAGTTCACGTGATCTATACATTTCCCTGCTTTAACACACGATTCAGGCAATTGCAGTTCACCTAAACCTGGTGGTACATTGATCGATTGGTATTAATCAACCGTGATTTCCTTTAAGAGTGGGTACTATATAAAATTGACATTTTGAGCTTTACATCATATTATAATGTTGTTCCCTCGTCAAAAACATATATGGAGTGTTGCTTTGATTCTGTCATGCATGTTTGAGAAATTCTTCAATCTCCCGTGGCAACCATTCAGGGGTGCAAAACGCTTGATCTCACAGAGAGCCGTCTTTTCCATGCAGCTTCTCATGTAGCGTCTGCTGAGCTTATTACACAAACTGCTTCTCAGTGCAACACTGGTAGAAACGTTAAATCTTAACGGAGAAGCTCCTTAAAGAGACAGAGGCCCAATTTCAAGGCGTGAAATTGCCATGTTAAATATCGTTTAAATCATGTTTGATATATACAGGATTTCCACAACAACTGTAGGTAACGTGGTTACTTGATTGTGTTACAAAATGGCATTATGTGCATGGAAAAGGCATCATACCGCTCCTTTCAAGAAGATCTAAAAATACCTTCAACATGTAATGCATTCATCCTTGTTTTTTTTTTTTATTTTTCATCTTCATTATCTGCAGGCACATTAACTGACTCCGCTCAACAAATTCTGAAAAATCTGTTTTCCTCATCCCCTTTTACTGGATTTTATGTGTTTTCACAGCTGGCTGTGAATCGCATGCGTCAGTGTACCGAGGAACATCAGGTACAAGAAGTACCAGGAAGGAAAAAGTGACGGGGACGGAGGGTGAGCATAAAACTGTAGCAGAGCAGGAAATGGAAGAATATAAAAGAAAGGTCATTGCTGGCAGCTTTGAAGCATTCAATTTTAGATAGTGATAGGCGTGTGCATGTTTTCAGCGAGGCATGAGCGAGGATGTTTAACCAGTTTTTCACTGGCCCTTGACTAATCTCTGCGTGGGAATTCTCAAAGGTCAGAGCAGCTTGAAAAGGTTTTGGAGACAAGTGGACACAAGTCATTCCTCACTGATGTACCAGGATGTGTGACTGGACAGTGTCAGTGAGTGGTGCTACCTCATGCGTCTCCTGACACATCGTTTTCATCAGGTTGCTGGCGCTAATCCTAACATGACCTGCCGAACATCTCGGCTGAGCTCTGGACTGTCATGTTGCAACTTTCAGTAAAATAAACATCCATCCGTTTCAAGGGTTCATCTCTTCAGCTTCCCTTGTTCCTTCTGCTTGATGTTTCTGTCACAAGTTTGACAACTCCCAGTTTTTGCTTTCCAGCTGAACTCGGAAGTGGTTTGTGCTCTGTGGTTTTGTTGATCTGGACATTGACATCCCACACTCATCGCAGAGGTTTCTACAAACTAATTCAGCCACTCGGGGCGTTTTCACACCCGATAGTGCGGTACATTCGGTTCGATCGGGGACCAAAATGGCAACATTTTGTTACATTTTCAGCTGGTGCAGTTTGCTTTCGCAATGCATCGTGTCAAACAGTCCAAACCATTTGAAAAAACAAAAAACCATTCCACCCCCTTCGCATGTCACGGTGCTGAAGGAAACAACACAAAAAGCTTCAGAGAAGATATGAGTGTAACTTACTTTACAAAATCTAAACAAAAATGGAGTAGTGTCATATTTTAGCGATTGTAGTATATACCTTTGGTCTTTGTTTAAAGATTATAAGCCATTTCTCCCACTAGTGTTGGATTCTTGCGTTTGTTTTGATTGCATTTGCCCAGAATGCCCTGCACTACAGTCTGCTTCCTGCTCGGCATGGTCTCCAGTCTGCTTGCATCCCATATATGCATTCAAACTGCACTAGAGATCTCTTCAACCAAACCAAGCCCTAGGATTTTAGAGTTTGCTTTTTTTGGTCCAGATCAGAGTTCGATTGTGCCTTCACATAGCCCATCCATCCATCCATCTCTCTATTCCTGCTTACCCATGCATGCAGGGCTTCGGGGTTCTGCCGCGTATCTCAAGTGGTCATTGGAAATGCAGGAAGCACCCTGGACAGATCCATCTGTAATATGGATAATACAAGGGCAGAAAAGACATTAGCCGCTAAGGAACACACCTCTACCTAAGGGCAAATTTAGGTCTCCAGTAGAGCTAGGATGAGTGGTTTTGTACTCTGCCGGAACCCCAGTGTACACATGGGGAACATGCAAACTCTACGCTGCAGCACCGATGCAGGATAGTTAGATGTTTTTGGGTGATGACGGTTATGCTGTTCAGGTGTGGTTGTGTTCCTTTACTTTTTCAGGGTTTCGTGATGCAGTGGCCTTTGGTTGCTGGGTGGTTTCTGTCAGTCTGGGCAGTTTGCAGGTCTTTGCCCCTTGTCTGTGTCATTGTCCACATTGTGTCTTGGTTCCGTCTTTGCCCTGTGCTTTCTAACACCCTAAGTTTAATTTCTTTTAATATTTGAAAATAGGAGAAAAATTGAAAGAAAACAGCTAAAATGCATGCACTGCACAATCTGATGATTAATAGAAATCTATCTTTATTGCAGGCACACACATTCCAAAACAAGAGCATGATTAAAACTAAAATGTAACTAAATGGAGATGCCCAATTGCATGCCCAGGCATAGTCTCCCAGCATGCTCACAATTGGACAAACTTTGCTAAATACACGAAAAGAAAGCTTTGCCCTCCCTTATTGACACAACGCCTACTGCTCCTCGTTTCTCACACGCTGTTATTTTAGCTCTTCTATTAACACCTGCAGGATCCACACATGAGAGATTACTCCATATATTGGTTAACACATCCTGAATTATAACCTGTTTGGGTGTGTAAAAAAAAAAAGAGAGAGAAAAAGTTTAGCCTTTTACCATTGAGTGTGAATTGACAAGTTTAGGCTTTAGTGTTGCTGGAAATCCTTCAGGTCATGCGGGCCAGGTATGCTACTCTGGAAAGTTAAATGACTCAACAGACCGTTATAACCCTCATGTTAGGATAGTTCCTGTCTTGGCAGCGTTAACTCCGTTAGCTTAGATCGCCTGACTTTGTTCGGGAAACCCACACAGGTTCTCAGTTTTCTTTTTAGGTTATCAACTTCATTCAACTTTGCATGTAAGATAATGAGACACACAACATAGCGCAGTGAAAGCACCTGGTTACTGAAGTGATTTGGGCTTAAATTACTGTACTGCACACTAGCTGTAGCTTGCAAAACTACAAGTCCAAGTCATTTTGCGATTCATAAAAAAAAAACACACACATATTGCTACTCATTTGCGCCACATCCATCCTCCCACACACATCACGTAAACACCACACCCTGAGCTTCCCATTAAATACGAATAAAAAATAAATCCGGTTGGTAAAAGATTACAAAGGTCCTTTGCATTCTACTTTGCTCCTTTTCATAAAGCAAAAAGAACATTCTGATAGCTTTAACTGTACGAGTCACAATATCCAAATTAATCTGGAGTTATGATTCTACGAATAAAAAAAATCCCCTTAAAACTGCAGTATGTAACTTTTATAAGTAATGTGTTTTTAAAACATTTTTGTTAAAACTGACACCATCTCATGATGGTGAACCAAATAAGTAAAAAAAAATCAAGCCTCTCTGCCTCCCCCTTGTGGTCATTAATCATCAGACTGCCACTTGCAGAAAAACACCACTCTTGGTCAGAAAAACCAATCAGAACCAGCAGGAAGGTCTTAGTGCTGTCAATCAAGCCCATGTACATGCTACTCAATATGTTAATGGCGTAGAAGCGACTTAAGGTTACAGGAAAACTGTTCATCGTGTCATCAGTTGCCATCCAAGCTAGCCTGAGCATTCACGACAGACTCCGGTGTGGGGAACTAGCGGTAGCCTAGCAGAGAGCAAAGGAGAGGATGTAAGCAGCACATACACAAGGGTGATTGATGACAGTGATTGCTGTATTTCTGCAGATCGCTCTAGGACAGGGGTGTCAAACTCCAGTCCTCAAGGGCCGGTGTCCTGCAGTTTTTAGATGTGCCACAGGTACAAAACACTGGAATGAAATGACTTAATTGCCTCCTCCTTGTGTAGATCAGTTCTCCAGAGCCTTAATGACCTAATTATTCCATTCAGGTGTGGTGCAGCAGAGGCACATCTAAAAGTTGCAGGACAGCGGCCCTTGAGGACTGGAGTTTGACACCCCTGCTCTAGGACCACTGGCAGTCAGAGGATTTTTTATTTATTTTTAATTTTTTACTGATTATCTGTTAAACTGTCAGGACATAGTGGTAATCAGTGATGGCATAGTTACTTCGAACAAGTAACTTTAATCGGATTACTGATCACTCCTTGAAAAAGTAACTTAGTTAGATTACTGATTACTTGATTTGGAAAGTAACTAAGTTACGTTCAAAGTGACTTTTTTAGTTTCAGCAGCTGCTAACAACAACGCTCTGCCACCTGTGAAAATTACATTGAGCTTTGCCAAAACTTCATTGCAAGTTATTTTATAAAGGTAACATCAACAATGTGTTTCTACTTATAAGGTTGAACTGAAGGTGAGATTGTTTAATGGCTACAACAGTACAAAAAAAAACTTTAGTAATTTGTGTGTGTTTTTGTGTGTTCAACTACTGTCTGGAAAACTCTAAGTAGTCCCCCCCTCTCTGCCCCAGTGTCCAGATTCTGCGTTACGGCCCTGCGTTGCTGTCAGAGCGCAGCGCACAGAGCTCCTCCTGCGGCTCCACAACTCAGATGGCTGCTGCACAGATTTGTGACATTTATCTTAATATTAATAATTATAATGGCGTTTAGTTGCGCAACTTTACGGACACGTTCATTCGTGGTTGTTTTCACGTTTATTGCGAGGTTCATATTAGTCTCGATGTTTGCAGTTTGTTGTAGCGCAACGCGAAGCTCGACGTCATTCACAGCAAATATATTAACTTGACATTAACAAAAACACAGCAGGACGGATCATCCGGGAAACGATGGACAGGGAGAGTCTGACTAAAACTAATTGGAAGTCAGACAAGTTCTGGGGTTTATGTCTGCTTATTTCCAAGCCCAAAAACCGCAACCAGCGACTCATTACATCTGCAAGCGACTTTAAAAAAAATGAGCCCAAAGCCGTTTATAATAACCGGACTTGGCAAAAGAAACTCAAAATAGTTTCTGTTTTTCCGGCAACAAAATGTCCATCTCCCTCTTCCCTCCATTGTTTTTGTTTCTGTCCCTCTTGATGCTGTCGCATAGAAACGGCGGTCGATCCCCAAGACGCGTAGAGGAAATAAAATAAAATTACAAAAGAAAATAGTATTGCAAAGTGGTTTTGATAAGTAACTGTAGTCTGACTATTGGATTTGAAATAGGTAAAATTTACACTTGATAAAATCATCTCTGAAAATTAACTACATAAAAAAAAAACAACAAAAGGTCTTCCGCTAAATATTCTCATCCTCCTTGTGAACATTGAGTCATTCTTGTTGACAAGAGATCAATATCACAACTGATGACTGTATTTGTATTACCTCACGCTGTAGTGAAATAAATGGTTGTTTATTGTAACGTCAGCGGTGACTCAGTAGGTTAAATGGTGGCCACATTTGTTTCTGGAGTCAATGTTGATTTTTTTTTTTTTTCAACCTCGACAGAAAATGTATCAAATCAGCAGACGTCTTATCTTTCGTGACTAAGGTAAAAATAAACATCAATAAATGAGTCGCATTACTGGATGAGACATCGACAGGAGTTGGGAAAACCAACCTGGATATATGGAAGAATGAGTATCAGATAAACTGAAGACTTATCCTGACGTGATTGATAGATATTCTTCTGTTCTTATTGCTGTGGAAGAAACGGTTAAAAAATATTTGTGGCTTAATTTGATTTATTGTGTTCTATTTTGTCACCACCAAATACAATCAGCGATAGATCTGATCTCTAAAACCTAAAAGAAAAACTAAGTATGCACCGACTGATGACTGATATCTAGGTTTACCAAAGTGGTAGATTGATAGAAAATTTTCCATTTGCTTAGAAGAAAAGGGGGAAAAAAACAATCCATCATTCTTTGTGGCTTTGAGGTTGGATTGTCTTCCGTTTGATCAGGTTCAAGGTTCTGTAAAATGATTGTAGATTTGGTGTTACCATTAGAGCTTTTGTGGTTTTTGAATCGAAATAACAAAATGACAGTGGCATTTTCACACTCAAGCGATTACGATTACCTTCTTCACGGTGTCTTCCTGCAGGTTTTATTTTTGGGTGAGCAACCAAGTGTACTGTCGAATACACGACAACCCTGTCTCATAGTTAGATCTTTATTTTTTTAGGAGGAAGCAATTACGCTGCCGTGACATAGTGAGTCTGGGTGGAGTCTTTATCCCTCCTGTTATGTTCACTTTCTGATGTGCAGTAACAATGTTCCCGGGTCAAATTGACCCAGGGAATGTTTACTCATGCAGTACAGTTTCAGAAGCAAAAAAACATTTCACAAGAACATATTTGTATCCAGGGCTGCACAGTGGTGCAGTTGGTAGCACTGTTGCCTTGCAGCAAGAAGGTCCTGGGTTCGATTCCCGGCCCGGGGTCTTTCTGCACGGAGTTTGCATGTTCTCTCTGTGCATGCGTGGGTTCTCTCCGGGTACTCTGGCTTCCTCCCACAGTCCAAAAACATGACTATCAGGTTAATTGGTTTTTCTAAATTCTCTCTAGGTGTGAGTGTGTGTGTGCATGGTTGTGTGTCCTGTTTGTCTCTGTGTTGCCCTGCGACAGACTGGCGACCTGTCCAGGGTGACCCCGCCTCTCGCCCGGAACGTTAGCTGGAGATAGGCACCAGCACCTCCCGACCCACTAGGGACAAGGGTGTTAGAAATGGATGGATGGATATTTGTATCCGATTATTAACTATTAATTATTGCGCTTTGTGTTTTATTTTTACAGTCCACTAAAAAAAGCCTACAGAAAAAAATAAATGGTTATTAATGAAAGTGATTTATTTAAAATTATGCATACATTTTTATGTATTGACATTTATATTCAAGCTTCAGATATTTTTTTCTAGGTCGAGTTGACCGGCTAATTTGACACCAAAACAAATGACTCGTGAGGGTGAGTACTGATAGTAAATTTTCCTCAGTGGCTGAAGTTGAACCAGAAATAACTGAACCCAGAAGTCAGTTCCCTGTTGATTCATCCTCACAGATGCCAGCCAGAACAAAGACTCCAAAATATGAGTGTAAATGCTCGTCATCCGGTCCCCTCCATTTCTCCCCTAAAACACGCCTTCCTTCTAAGTTAGTCGTTTCAAGAATAATTTTCCGTATTGAATTGGACGGACGTTTTATTTTTACAGGAATGCCTTGCTTGGAGGAACGTGATTAGTGTTTTCATCATTTGATTCATAATAAGAATAATCAAGACTCAGAATTCACCTCCATGCAGTCTTCAGCTTCAGACACCTCCTGCTCTACTTCACAGTTATGATCAAAGATAAGTTTCAGGGCTGTCTTTTTCATTTTTGTTGGTCGTTTTCTGTAGCTTTGAAAACGACTATTATGCATGCAATGTTTTTAGGACTTCCTTATACAGAACATTTATACGTTCTCCCCTCCTGAGTGTCCATTGTGGGTGGAGTTTCCCCATGGGAGCAGAAAAGGTTCCCATCAAAAGACACACACACCTGCATTCTTGCAGTTTACGAGTGAGGTAAAGAGAAAAAGGGTAGGGATTTGTGTGTGTGGCTGTTTAAGGTGAATACATTTGCAAAGTACCAAATGGTATTGAACACTTCTGACCATTTCTACCCTTCAGTTCGTCTGCCGGGTCAAATCAATCCGCAGTGTCTACAGCAGGTAAAATAAGTATTGAACACATCACAAAGGTGCTGTTGACATGAAATTTTCACCAGGTGCTGGTAACAAGCCAAGTAATCGATACATAGAAACAAACCAAAACAAATAATGACAGTTGATGTGTTCAACTATATATTTTATATTTTTATAAGGGATCAATTTGACCCGCAACACAACAGTTAAGCGTTGGATCAGTAAACCAATGTATGGTTAATTTTTCATTAGGCTGGTAATAATTTTCTTCGGTAAATGAGTTTCCGTCGATAACATTAGAAGAAAGGGAAAAAAATTCATACGAAGGCATAGATATTAAAATTAATTTTGTTGACAAAACATTCTCTGGGTTTCTTGTTGCAGTCTTGTTGAAGAAATGAAAACAGATTTGAAGGGTAAAAATTTAGATGATTCCATCTGCAGGATGTATTTTACGAGGCCGCCTTTCTGACAAAAAAAGGTGGCATGTTCAGAAAAAGATCGGTATCCTAACCTGACATAGTACTTAATAGATTTGTAAAAAATATTATTAGGTCCCATCCAGCAAGGCTAAAACTCTAAGCATAAAAAGTTGGGTTATAGTAGAATAATTTAGATTTTAATTCTGTATCAGTGAACTCAAAGCTCAAATTTGTGACATGAATTAAAAGCGCATTTTTAAACAGACGCTCTCCATCCAATCTGACTGACTTCAGAAAACAAGAAGGCTTCCAGAAATGCAAAGTCAGTAGAAACATACCCCAAAAGACTTGCTGCAATTGCTTCAAAATGCTTTTATTTTTGCAGAAAATTGCAAACGACGCGACTTCTTCTGTCTATTGACCCCAACACTTCACTGCAATAAACAAGTTCTGACAGACATCCCGACTGTGTGTGTGACTATTTTACACTGCTGTGTGGCTTCGCTGTCCTGCGGTGTTATTTGCCGTTATCCCGGAACTCTGATGGTGTTTGATATCAACCCCTGCGGTGCCCTGCTTAGGCCCTCTTTAGCGCCTGGTGGGGTGGCCCAAAGGCTAGGGCAAGCCTGTGATTGTAGCCCCCCGCAGTGCTGGGAATGAGGGGCCTGCCTCCCTCCAATTACACCCAACCCTGCCCCGTGAAACGCAGGGCTTTACGGCTTTTATCCAATATGAACCCCAGGCAATAGAGGGCAAGGAGAATAGGGCAGCAGCAGGTAGTAATGGAGCTTAAATGGCAGCAGGCATTCCACAGTGTGAAGCCTGCCTTACGACCGGAGACCGGTAAGGCAGCAGGTGAGCAATGGATGACAGGGGGAGCTGAGTGTTTTCATGCACATACGACCAAATACAGAGTTCATTTTAGGAAATCTTTTATGGCACCGTTGAAGCTGTTTTACTCGATTGACTCTCATCCATATAACATGAAATTGACGCAAGACATTTACATATTTGCGTCTGTAAATAAGACGCTGTTGGAGTCTGACATGCATTCAGACTGTTACTTTCTGGTTTTAGGTCAATTAAAGTTATCAAAATCGGTCGTGCTTGCTAATTAACAATGGAGAGAATTCTGGAGAGAAATTTTGGCAACTTTTTCAGTGAGTTGGGCCCACAGGTCAGGGTTGTCGAACCTTTCGACAATTTTGTGAAAGGCTAGACGGTGATTGTAAGCTTCTAATAAGTAAAGTCACAACATTTGAATTAAATGAAGACATCTTTGTGGAAGTGTTATACACCAATTTTGATTTAATTTTTTGTGCTGGAATCAGATTTTTCTTTTTGCATTAGTCATTCATATTTTAATTAAATTCGTGCAGAAGAATATAGATGTCACATGGAAGCACATATTTTACCTATCAAGCTGTCAATCAATTTTGAAGTTATTAAGCACAATGCAGTTGACAGAATTGTCACAATATCATCACACAAAGGAAGCAAAGAGAGAAAGAACTACTCAGCATTTTTTATTATTATTTTTGTAGCATTGACTGCATCTTCTGTAGAGAAGTCCGTTTGGAACCAAGAGTGGTTTTGATTACGATATGACGATTTTCTTCACAACTGTGAAGTACGGAGGTGGAAGCATCATACTGTGTGTGTGTTTTACTACGGGACGTCCTTAGAACATTTTTTGGCAGTTCTGAAAAGGCGTGTGCAAGTGGGGAAAAGGTTTTGGATCCTTTGATAGTCCATCTAAATATTTCCGCTTCAATTGTTTATCAACCAAAAAGGACTTGCAGAGCATGTTTGCAGATACCTAAGTGTATTTATTTCGATTATTATCTTTTCATATATTACATCCAAAAGTAAAAAAAAATAGAAATGTTGAACTTGAGAAGGAAAGCTTTGTTCAGGTGCAAGACGCACTTTGACTTGTTTGCCTTGGTATTGCATACCAACTATTGTGCCGCTGTTGTCATGGAGATTGTACAGTATATTCAACTTGAAACATCTGATAGCAAAAGGAGCTGCAGGGCCTCCATAAATAGGAAGGACCCGAGGAAAGAGGCAGGACAGGTATTGTTAAGTAGCAGGCTGCTGCACAGGGATGACTGAATTCCTCAGTGAAGCTACTGGTCATAAATTAAAACATCTCAGCAAATCAAAAATCCCTGCTTCTATCAAATATTCTGCTATTTTCTTAAGCACTAATAAACTAAACACTAATTAAACTGATATAACTGTTAAAATGAATTATTGATGAGTGGCAGACTCGTAAGAGATACGATCGACTTTTTTTTTTTATCTATGTGCAAAAACACTGCCTGTGGCTGAGAGCTAATTGTACACCTCCACATAAAGACAAGTTTCCATTGCCACCACCAAGTTTCCGTTGTGGCAACACCATCAGGTGGAGATACTTTTCTCCAGCAGGCTCGGTCTGCCGCTTAGAGTGGATATGAGGAGGAATGGCGCAGAATGCCGGGCGATCGCGCACCGAACCCCAGACTGACTTCGCCAGACTTCCCTTGAGACTGGAACAGAGGTCCTGCTGCGGGGTTCACCCTGGACAGGTCTCCAGTCTGTCGCAGGGCAACACAGAGACAGACAGGACACACAACCATGCACACACACACACACTCACACCTAGGGAGAATTTAGAGAGACCAATTAACCTGACCGTCATGTTTTTGGACTGTGGGAGGAAGCCGGAGTACCAGGAGAGAACCCACGCATGCAAAGGGAGACATGCAAACTCCATGCAGAAAGACCCCGGCTGGGAATCGAACCCAGGACCTTCTTGCTGCAAGGCAACAGTGCTACCACTGTGCAGCCCCCCCCCAAAAAGAAGAAGATTGACAGAAGGAAAACAAAGTGTTTGACATACAAGCTACACTCCTCCTCCTATCCACAGTGGAGGTGTGGGGAGCTCAACTTAGCCTGCGTTCCTTTGTCAGGTTTGAGTCTAAATAAACTGGAATTGTTTACATTTTACTAACTGCTTAAACAGCACAGTAACGTCCTAAGCAATCATCAGTAACTCGAGAAGCACGGGCTTCCACAAATAATGAGGGAGATTTTGTGGTGGGGTGGGGCCTTCAGGAGAGATACCATACAGGTGCTTTAACACCTGCTGTGAAGCTCGACAGCTCAGCGGAACAATGATGACAGAAGAACCGAGTGGAACGGCCTAAACAAAGCCTAATTAACCGTTTGCGTCTTGAAAACGGACTAAAAGCTCCAAAGATTGATTGTTGTAAGCTCGAATTGACTGTTATTCCAGTATTGAAGTATTCGGAAGAAAAGCTGCAAACACATTTTTCTAACATCCATCACACTCCACAACGATTTATTTAGTTCACAGATCCAGTTTGTTGCTTTTTTTTTTTTTAGTCTGTAAGCACAATTGCAGTGTAATTTATGTTGATGAACATCAAGAAATATAAATTTACAGATTTATATCTGATTTATATAACACAACTCACCCAAAGCAACTTTGGGTGAGTTGTGTTTCTCAGCTTTACCATAAATTAAACCGAACTCATAACAAATACTGTTTATATACGTGCATGTTCCAAACACCCGATACATGTACAGCCTTTCTTTTTCTTTTTGTATTTAAGCGCCGACGGCTCAAAAGAAACTGCTGTTGCGTTAGGGTGACGAGTAAACTCAAAAGTGAAATCCTGCTTCTTGTTTCCGTAGCGTCTGTGGAGCCAGAGTTGTTTTTGGCTGCACATCGTCTCCTTGTGATTCTTTTTTTTTACGGCATCTGAGCCACAGTTGTGGCGGCGCTTCCCCTCTGACTGGAATTTAGCGGCACAATTAACAGAAACTCTCTCTGAAGTCTTATCAGTGGCGACAACACAAGGACTCGAGCGGAGTGGCAGAAACACTAACATTTACTTTGCCAATTAAAGTTGACTCGCTTTATCGGCGCGCAGGCCGACGGTGCTAATAAACCAGAAATGAACAGCAGTAATGATTTTTAACAGGTAACATGTCACAGCATGTCATGGTTCATGGAAACGGTCATTACAGAAATGTCTAAGTGTTTCTTTTTTGAAGTTACTTTGACTCAAGTTATGTGTCAGAATTGGCCTGATTACTAAGTTCGGTTTTAAAAAAGCAGAACAGCAGCCATCTATACAGGTCTGTTGCATCTCAATAAATAATGAAAATGGTTCACACTCGGTAATACATAAAATATATGTATTCATATTTCAAATACAGTATATAGTTCTTCATTTTTTTATGGTAATGGATTGCAGCTAATTGAAGCTCAAAAATATATGGATTATTTCAAAACTGAAAAGTATGTCCATGTGTTGTACAGTGAATACAGTTTTGGTCAGAGCTGCTTTTGCATGAATTACTGCATCGGTGCGGCGTGTCACGGAGGATATTAAGTCTGTGGCTCTGCTGAGGCTTTAAAGGAACCCCGCCTGCTTTAATGTAGGTCCGTAGCTTGTCTGGTGCCTCGTCTTTCTAATCAGAAGGGATAACATGGTCATTAAAGCAGGGATTGGTGTGAGATTTGGCAGTATGAGTAGGGGACAAGTCCTGCTGGAAAATGGGAATAAGAAGGAGGAAAAAAAGGCTAGTGAACAGATGACATGGCTACCCAAACTATCTGTGGAAACGTCAATCTGTGTCTCATGCAACTTTTTATCTTTTCCTCCACACACTGGTTCCTTGGAATATCTACTTTCACCTGAAAAGGGAACTTTTGACTTCTATCGAATCCTTTTTTTCTAAGTCTGAGTAATTTTCCTCTGACATCTCTGGATCCATGAATTTTGAAACGATAACAGTGACATCAGTTTTATTAATATTGAACAAGTTGAACAGATACTCCAGATCCCAATCACACATAAAGCACACAAGCTCGCCTAACGTTTTCTCAGCAGTGACAAAAACTACTGACTGTGGCACGAATAAGTACATTTGTCCGCATCTGGAGGAGAAATCTGCGCTAGACCCATTGTTAGCCCGTAGACATTGTGCCTGAGCCCGATCCAACCGAACCGATTTATTTAATTAGAAGGCGTGAGCCCATACCCGACATATTGTTCCAATTAAAATTTTACTGCTTTCGCTTTTATACCACCACTTGAGTAAGCGGTGTTGCTTCTCCCGTTTTTAGCTTTGGCCCAGCTCCATTTTCTCGCCTGTTGTAACCGCAGGGTGAGTCAGGTGCCAATCATCTGGGAGGTGTGGTTGATGGGAGCAGATCAGGACGGGGCCGCGAGCACGTTTGGTTGTACAGTGCCCTGCGATTGCTACTGTCTAACTAATTCCTGTACTTTACTTTCTTTTCTCAACAATGTAAACCAGCTCCTCCTCTATTTAGACTACAAATAGATTAACGCAGCATAGCATTCTCGTTTATGTTACATTGTTCTGTGTGTACTGTAGGCTTGTTAAAGCCCACAGATGCCCAACCCGACCGTCAAGCAAATAATTTGGTCACGACCAGGACTGAACTTTCGGGTTGGGCTCAGGCTACAGGTCTAGACACTAATCTGCGCTCGGCTGCTTCACTGGAAATTAAAATGCCGCTTCAGAGTTTTGAATGCGCCTTTGGACCAGACACACTCCAAAGCGTCTCGTTCGCAACTCTTCCACGCGTTGGCAGCTCCCGGTCACCAAGATGCATTTAATTCATCTCGCTGACGAACCAATCAATTTTATTGATTGGTCGCTTCTGCAATGTATTCTGTGCGTAAAGTTGGAAATATCCGCGTCTGCGTCCCGCTCCAGTACAAGATGTTTTAACAAGACAGTGGCCAACAGCGTGTGACATGAGTCAACATGACATGAGGACGATACGAACCTTAAGTCTGTTTCAAGCATTATATGTTGAAGGTTTTCATTTTAATGTTCTCTGATCGCCTTATGATTTATGAGCTACTACTTTCCTCTGTTTTCACCGTTGTTGAATTATGTTGCCCCTGTAGCACAAAGCATTTATGAAAAATCTTCTAGCACTTAAAAAGGTAACAGGAATCGGCAATGAACTGAACGACACACAAACCTATTTACAACACACGTTGTCACGACAACTGAAGCACACAAAAAAAGAGGACTGTAGTGTCCTGGGGCGAGACGAACACTGTGCATGCAAAGCATTTCCCTTGAATAGTTGACAGAGATATTTCTTGATACCTAAAACAACCTGATGCAATTAGCAAATCACCGACCTACTTAAAAGAAGTTGTGTCACACCACATACACACACACCCCGATAGCAATAACAAAACTAAATGCAATCAAAAACAACCATTAATCATCATGAATGATGTATGTGAGAATGTGGCTATTCTTATTTATTAGTTTTTGTGTTTTTTTTACCAGTTATTTGTTATTTCTTACATTGTGTGTGAATTGTGAGACAGTTATTTTTTGTTTTTAAGCATCTGCACTGACTGATGGCACTTTTTAAATTTCGTTGTTCTTGTGACAATGACAAAAAAGATTTATCTTATTGTTACAGGTCCTGAGTGTCAGAACTGCTGTAACAGTGATGATGCAATCTAAAGGACAAACAGACAGGAGTCAGCAGTGGAACGTAGCGCTGCCTTTAGCATCCAGATTGCTTTTTTTATTATTATTATTTGTTAACACACAAAACCTTTGTATTATAACACAGTAAATCCTTTTACATTGCCACTGGTGTACTTTCATGACAGGCAAAAGTCAACCCCACACTGCTGAAGACAACCGCGGCACATACACCAAACAGGACAAGCCAACTGCTGCAAAGCTTCACTGTAATTTTACTGTATTCCTTTCTTTTTAAAAAAACAAACAAATAAAACTTCTCAAACACCAACGCGTTAAAATATAACGGTCCTACAAGAAGACGTTATATTTCAACGGCCCCACATGAAGACGTTAAAACATAACGGTCCTCAGAGCGAGCCGGCACATTACCAACTACCCCCGTCCGACAATACTGACAAAACGGTGCATAGAAACCGCGACTCAGTGATACATCACGTCAATCAATATATACACATCTTACAAAGTTGTCTTGGTGGGTTTTTACCACTGTATACTGACCTAAAGGACAAACAGACAGGAGTCAGCAGTGGAACGTAGCGCTGCCTTTAGCATCCAGATTGCTTTTTAGGGCAGACCGGAAGTCCATCCCAAAACCAACCTGGAAGCAACGCCCCCCAAACAAAGGTTCCGCTTCGCCATTACCACTCCCGTCCCCACCTCAGGAACGCAGTACTAATGTAAACAAATGAACTTGCCTAACTGTAAACAAAACGAAATTTGTTAATTTATTATTTTTCTTTTAGAAAATAGAATAAATTTTATCTGAAACTATTTCAAAATTAATAAAAAAAACTAAATACTGTGGTGACATTTCCTTTTTAGGTGCGCCACATTATCTTATCTTACATACTCATCCAACATGTTTGCATTTGTACTAGTGCCAACTGATGAGGGAAACCATCTGTACATGTTACGTAGCTCTGCTGAACATTTGCATGTTAGCGTTTTGAACCCAACGGCGGGTCTGAACGGCCGAACGTCATCAAGAAAAGCGATGGGATGTGCCATCACTTGTAGATTTTAGTTTTGGGTGAAACTTTCAGGCAGGCCGAGATGATGCAAGAACTCCTTATCGCTCAGTCGAGTCACCGAGTAGAAATGACTTTCCACGGAAGAGTCGATACCGGAATGCGGTCACACACATTCGCGTAAGTGGGTGCAGCCAAAAATATCAGGAATTAATCCAATATTCTACACATAGTAGAACAGCATGATTAAATCGGGGCTATAGATTCTAAACTAATAACGAAAGTTTTGCACAATTCGCCTCATACTGTTTAATCCAGGGGTGGGCAACTCCAGGCCTGGAGGGCCGGTCTCCTGCAACTTATAGATGCATCTCTACTTCAACACACCTTAGTCAAATAATGAGCTCATTAGCAGGACTCTGGAGAACTTGACTGCACTTAGGAGGTGATTCAGCTGTTGGATTCAAGTGTGTTGGATCAGGGAGACATCTAAGAGATGCAGGACACCGGCCCTCGAGGACCAGGATTGCCCACCCCTGGTTTAATCTAACAAAATAAAAAATGCAAAGGGCATGGCACGTGTACAAACCTACCATGAAATGGATGTTATCATTAACTGACACAACTCTGGAAAAGCTACTGAGCTTGCAATGCAAAAAATCTGTCAACTGGACAATTATTGGTCTGACACTTTACAAACTTTCTTTTATGGAAGAGCTGGTAGCGCCGTTAACAACCACCTCGTTATTAGCGGGGTGGTTGTTTCGTATTTTTCCAGGCACATAATGTCATTTTATAGCACAGTCAACTCACTATGTTACCTTCAATTATAGAAACGCTGTATATATCAAACATAGCTTTCACTTTGGTGCAGTCCCACATCCTGCACATGTAACGGGTGACAGAGGAATAAGGAAGAATCCGCTCGTAATTTGTTATGGTTCCTTTTACTGCATCATGTTTTCCCTCATATTTACTCCTTTCAACACGATGACTGTTGTTTTTCTGCCCTTGTCATGAACCTGTTCATGTGTCGCCTTGTTTTTCATGGGCAGTGCCCCATCAAGCATCAAGTGGGCCCTCATGTCGATCAACCCTTTACTTTATTCGCACCTGAGTGGAGCACTCGGTCGCAATCCAATAAAGTTACAGCCGGACATTTGAATGCATTTTTTTTTTTCATCCGTACCACAGCTGCACATGAGAATGAATCGTGTGTTTTGTTTTGAAAATTGCCCAATGAAGGACAAGAGGGGCAATTAGAGAGACTGCGGCTCCCCTAACCCGACCCTATCTTTCTGTTTCCGTCTGTTTTAAATAGTAGCAACACGCAGATTTCTGCTTGAAAGATCTTGCGTAAAATCCAGAAGCTTTGGGATTCATCTATTCCTCATTGGGAAGTGAAGGTTTCCACCCAATATCTGACAATCCCTTAAAAATAACTCTGATGGGAGAACGTTAAAATCTGTTTGCATACCTGCTTATCACATATCCAGGTCCTCAGTCGGCCAAACACCGCAGTGACTCATTGGGTTTTTGTGAGATGACGGTTATCGTCAAGTCATTTCTCAATCATCCTGACTTCTTTAGAGCTGTAACGAGCTTTCTCCACATACACAAGACGTTAACGTACGTTGAGAACAATATGAGACAGCAGGCGATTCTTTTGACAAGAGCAAGAGCAAAGTGAATAAATTTTGATTTCTAAAATCTAAAAGACAAAAAGAGTGGGTTAACATAAATCAAAAAGTTGATTTTTTTCAAAAAATAAAAGTTTTGTTGTTGTTTGTTTTGTACCATGCTTTGATTATAGCACAGCGAATCAATTTCTGGTTCTCACCACTGCAATAGCAATTTTTATGTGTATGGAGATGAAAATATAAAAATTTTACAGAACTCTGACTAACAACATATTTATTTTCTGGAAGCAATTTCTGAATTCCTACAAGCTACTGAATCACCAGATTGAGGTAAAGACTTTCTATTGATTTCCCAACTATCTGTTTCTTGGATCTCAGTGGTGAACTTTTACCCAACTTGTTTTTTATTAATATATGTTCTAGTTTATTTGCAACATGTAAATCAAAACTTTTTTTTCCACATACGTAAGTTTGATGAGGCATCGACTCCCGGAAAGATGAGCAACCACAGTACCGAATGAAGCATGAGGAGATTAACATAGTTGACTCATTTTTTTTAATCCCCAAAACAACAGACTTATCAAGAACTGGACTTCATTTCTAGAATTTAAAAGCAAATCATTCTCGTCTTTGCCAGAAAAGTGTGTGAATTTAACATCATTTGTAAGAGCAACAAGGTTTTGTTTGATTAGTTATTTAAACAGAAATGAAATGCAAAGTACTTCTCAACAGCCTAGCAGAGAGATGTATTAAACCCTTAGACTTTATAAGAGTTGTGTCTGTTGTGCACTGGGTTGACGCAAAAGTTTATGGGGCCTTAAACAGAATTTGCTTTGGGCCCCCTTATGGTTAAGAACACTGCCACCAGCACTTTATTAAACTTATGTCCAAATTCTATGTTATTGCTATTAATTACTCATAATAACACCAACAGATAATTAGTAGCTATTATTTCCTGAGGTGTGTTTGTGAAAAAACAAAACAAAACAAGCTGAAACACAGGAAATGTTAAACTTGTATTATCAAATTGTAACGACGATGACACAACAGGCCAACAATAAAGGTTGTTCTTTGTACTTTTACTAAGTAAACTCACAAATTCCTTTAAATCTTAAATTATAATTCTAAATTGTATACAATGTATCTATATTGAAACAACCAAATCAAAACAACAGTATTCTCACCTTCAAAAGTAATAAAAAAATGAAAACCTGACGAGAACATGTCTGCTTAGTCTTTAGCGCTTTAATGTCTTCCCACAAAACTGTAGCTTTTTCTAATTTCTTTGGGTAGTTTTTTTTTTTTTTTTGCGCAAACAAAAATAACTCAGATCTACCGGTTCGTCTTGAATGAAAGGAGGTCTACGCATTTTACAAGTTGGCCAGGGATAAAACTCTGCGCACAATCTCTCAACTGGGATTTGACCCTCGTTTTGTCAAGGCTACGGAATATTTCTGCCGTGTCGATAAGCGCCGTTCGTGAACGAAACGTCCAGAGGTCATTTCTTCGATGTTGAAAACGCAGCACAAGAAGCGACGACAATGCCAGGCAGAGAGAGACAAGTGCATGACGGAGTGAGAGCGATGAGGGAGAAACGTGAAGAAGAGATGTTAGTGGAAGGGAGGGAGGGGGATTGAGGAAGTGGCGGGTTACTCATAAGGGCTTTGCTTACATTGATAGAGAATACAAAGTGTCAAGAGAAAAGAGGTTGGAGAGGTTACTCCATACGAAGAGAGCTGTATCTTACTGTCGCCGAGTGACAGGTGAGAGGCTCTGAGAGTTTAGAAAAGGGTGCAGCCGAGATAAAAGACAGCAAGTCACCGAGAGGTCGTACGCTGACAAAACAAAGTAAGGTCAGTACATTTGCTCGAAGAAAAACTTCCTGCAAAAGGTACAAGTTATCATTTTAGAGGCTGCTGTTGTTGTCGGTGCTGAATTTCTCCAGTCTGAAGCAGGGCTGAGCAAATCTTTCTGTGTGTGGTTGTGGCCACAGAGGCCAGGATTATCTCCAGACACTGAAAGAGTTTTCCACAACCTAAAACACACAAGCAACACTCGTCGAAAAGGCAATATGTTTGCTCTAGTCCGAGGATTTTGTCACAAAGCCGTCGCACGAGTAAATAAATAATAAAGCGCGCACACGGACCAACAAGGACACAGACCTTGAGCAACCTGGTGCTCAGTCACTCATTAATCTCATGCGTCAAAATTCTGCATGCCAACTGCGACTGATGTCGGCTCCAATTGCTGTGGGATAAATTTCCACTTAAAAAGGGCTTGCTGCTTTGCTCAGTAAGGAGTGATAAAACTGAACTACCCCTTCTCAAGAAATATGTGACACCAAGAAATCTGGTGAGTTTTTGTTGGGGTTTTTTGTTGTTTTTTCACAAACATGCACATAATTCTCTACCGAGACCAAGACATCGAAGAGGGCCTAAACCACGACTTTAACTTGAGCTAAAAACAGCCGTTCATCCCGCAGATGGTTCTCCTAAAATCTTTAAAACATGCGAAGTTTATGAAAGCATTCAGATTAGGAAGATATTCCTCAAGTTGCATGTTGATGCATGTCAAAATATTGCTTGAAATGTGTGATTGAGAAACCCGAATCTGATAAACCATAGTGAAAGTTGGGAAATGGGACGCTCTTTCACAGAATGACCTTGGGGCTGGTTCAAACAGCCGTCATCCAGAGGTTGATGATGACGAAACGGGTGCCACCGTCATACACCGTGTGGTGTGTCTTCTTCTATTCTTTCTTGCCACGTCTTACGACAAAACCTCGATTCAAATGCTGTACATGCATTGCATTGTTGTACCTGAAAAGTCCCAAATGAATTATTTGATTCATGCTACATCCAAAAGCATGTATATGCAACCAAGAAAAAAAAAAAAGCTAATGTGCAGTATGTGTTTTAAAGCTGCGAGAAATGATCACAACTACTTCTACTGCCTTCTGTTTTGCTTTGCTTGTTTATTTAAGTAAAGCTCTAAAGGCTCTGACAAAGTTAGCTCTATTATAAAAGTATATTAGGAGTTTGCATCCCTCACACGAATGCAAGCCAACCTTACCAGGTAATCCAGTTCCTGTTATTTTAGTCCGGTCTACAAACACGTAGGCAAACTTGAAGACATTCTCACACAGCATTTAATCTGGATCTCGTCCAAAGTACATTATAACAAGTGACCAGCTTTCAACAGAAGTTGATGAGAATAACAGGCGGTGAAGGAAAGCCTGAGGGGTAAAACTAAGAAAGGTCCCCAGGCACATTAAGGTAGTTGTTGTTCCTCTGTAGAAGGATGACAAAGATACTCCAGGCTGAAGCTCACCTCACACCTGTAAGCCCCAGAATGTGTTTTTTTTCTTTTAAATAAGTAAATAATCTCATATTTGATTATTTACATTACCGACTGAGCATTTTGTATAAAACAGAAGAAAAAGTGAGCAAAGTCCAATTGAAAATGTCATAAAATGTTTTAGTAGTTATTATTTTTAAGTTTACAAAACATTTTTTAAAGAACGGGACACAGCTCCCGTCTTTATTTTAAGCTATGATGGATTCGGTTGGGCTTCGTATCCAGAAGTCATCAGTCACCTGAACTTTCACCTCTGTTACTGACAGACGTATAAATAAAATATTCCTTTTCTACCAATCTCTGGCTTATTCCCTTTGACATTTAATGGAAATGTGTCTACTATCAATTTAATCAATATTCTATTAAGATATCTGCCTTTCTAACACTTAATCATAATATATTCCGTTACTGTTTTTGGTTATTTACGCATAGAGGAACTCGGTATATTCTACTTCTGCTCCAGTTTCTAAATACTTTGGAAGAATGACGTTTAAGTTTAATCAAGTCGGACATAGGAAGTAAGAACTAGCCTCAAAATCCAACATGGCCACCAGTCACCAGGATAAGATGAACCGAAATCAACTTCTCATTTGCGCTTCAACACGTGAACTTGAAAATATTCCTGAAAAAAACTTGTCGATTCTTAATTTTTCCAGATCCGTTGCTAAAATCTATTTTCCTCCTCAGAACTTTTCGTCGCCTCGTCTGGCGATGTGTGGCAACATCCCCGATGATTGTTGCAGCTCACGTTTTCCACCAATGTGGGTTGACTCGACGTTCCCTATGTCAAGCTTACTTGTCGACGTGTTTGTTGCAAATTAACATAATTGAATTTGTCACAACCTTCAACGCAGGTGCAAAAAAAACCAAACAAAAACCAGACACTATATTTTGCAACTATTACATAAAACCGGCGCAGGAATGTGTTTCATGACACTTGTCTTAATTCCTCGAGGCTTTATTTGTTTATTCAGCCATTGTCTAATTCATCAGGTGTGTTTTTAGTTGGCCAATCCTTGCATGCATGAGTAAAAAGAAGGCAGGGAAACATTCTGGGCAGATCGCGGTTCGAAACCTGGCATACCAACGAACGCAGTCGCGGCCACAAGTTGGACAAAGGATTTTTGAGGTTTAAAAGAGGCTTCAGCTTCGTGTGATCTCAACAAAGAAGGAAGCATGAACGAGCACGATAACCGACAAACATTGTTACCCAATGACTAATTCTGCTGCTTCTATTTTTAATCCGATAGCCATTATATCAAGGTTTATAATGCAGGATGTTATTTGTTCTACAAATTCACTTCTTTTATATAACGTGCAATTCGGTGTGTGCCACATTTGTCCTTAGATCGAGTTTTTCCTGTAATATAGGAGTGGCACACACACACAAAAATCAGACATCTTGTCAATCAACACACTGTAGCAGTTTGTGTTTAGTAGTGGTCGCAAAGAAATTCTTATGCAAACGAGGAAATTGTGTTAATTTTTTATTTTTTTAATAAACTGTTTAAAATCCAAACAGGCAATGTGGTATTTCCTTTGTGTCGGGATTGAAATTCTAATTTTAAAGCCTAAAAGTAGAATATTTAATCAAATTGCACAATAGCTGCGCTTTTTTTTGTGTGCTAGTTGTTTGGGTTCTGTTTGATTCATAACACAAATAGTTCTAATGATACCCAGATCCCAACCCACACTACCCAGTAAGCTTGTTTCCGCTTGAACCAATTCGGCGGAAGATAAAACACATAAGTTAAAGTTAAAAATATTTTAGAATCTAAATTGATAGCATCCAGTTTTTACTGGTACATACTTTTATGTCTTTTCTTATGGAAAAAACATTTGCATTTTCTCTTAAATTCACTTAATAAATCAATAAAAAGCCATAATTTCTCCCTCTAAGTGTCAGGCCTGCCTTTGTCTTTTGCCCAAATTTGGACATGGAGCATTTTGCCATAACTGTGCTGTGCAATGAGGACATGTCTTATTTATGAATCTAATTTTTTTTTAGTTATAAATGTGAAATTCTATCTGTCAATCAACGACACTATTGTATTAATCATCCCACACATCTTTTGTTTTTAACCCCCGACCTTTTTTTATTATTATTATTATTATTAAAAATGCATTGAGGCATGTGTTTTTTTTTTTTGTTTGTTTTTCGGGTAGTATGTCCTACATGGTTATCGTCAACTTTCAGACGATGTTAAACATTTAATATCAGAATCATGTTGTAAACAGCACTGATTGACATAAATATGTAATTTTTCTCATAAGTGCATATAGAATTTGGACCAGCTGCATTACAGCAGAGTTGCAGGATTGTCGTTTTACGTTATTTAATTGCATTATAATCTTACGTTCTGCCACTTTTGTTTCTCAGGATCATTTGTTTCCCATGTTTTATGACAAACGCCATATAAATTTAATTTGCTCTGTGCGTTTGTGTGTTTCTACCATCGTCCCTGGAAGTATGTGGGTGTGTAAAAAAAAAAAAACTAACATGCAACCCAGCGCTTCATCAGTGGTAATAGTATAATTGGCTGGCGGTTTTTCTCTTCATGTGGGCTACAGTGGGTGATGTTATCTTCAAACCGCCGGCGCCAAACCAACAGAATGTTAAGACAGCAAAATAAAGAAAGAAAAAAAAATGGAACCGTTACTAGCAGCCTAGTTTCTAACAAAATGTGTGGTCTCTTAATGACGCAAGAAGCACTGGAATAAGGATGGCAGCGATTGCTCTCGCTGTTTGTCTGTTTGAGAGAAGTACAACAGATGACCTACATTTAACTGCAAAGACCACAAGTCATTGGGGGTCATGTTGGAGTAAAACTTCTAAAATTGAATTCACTACGTCATGGAGGAATACACCGTTCACACACCCTGGTACAAAATGCTAGGCTTTTATGGTTAAAAAAAAACCCAAACTGAAATCAAAATCAATAACTTCATCAATCACAAAAAAAAAACATGAAAATCCCCAAACAAACTCTACAAAGACAGGTAAACAATATACATGGTTGCTTATACTCACTATATTTGATAGCAAAGGAGCATAAGTGTCTAAATTAGATTGAAAAGGACCTTAAAATATGGTATTTGTGAAATGGAGTGCACAGTTAAGGTACAAGATTTTTCATTTGCAACATTTCTTTCCCCTCCTAACAGATGGGTTTGTTGTAGTTAGGCGCCAGCAGGAATAAACAGCTGCAGTTCATTTTTTGTGTGTGTGTGTTAAATAGTGCTACGTGTGTGTGTGTGTGATATTAAAAGTGGAAAAAAGTTTTCAGGTGATTTATCATAAATGTGACATTTACACAGTTCTGTGAGCCATTAGCAGATATATCATCTCTATTGCGTACGGAGGAAAAACAACTCTAGATGATTTATTTATCACGACTAGATAATTGTATAATAATACACTACAACATTTTTTTTTTAACCCAACAACTTGAGAACAGTAAATAACCATTCCAGGAGCTAAACCACAAGTTGCTGTGCAAACCACCGAAGCCTAACATTTCATCATCGCATGTAGGCGAGTTGGATATTTGCGTGGGAGACGAGGTGATTTGTACGAAGTCTTGTGTTGAGCGTGTTGTTGCAGAATACGATGCGGCTGACTGAGCGCCAAGTAAAGCAGAAAACGCTCCGCAGCGCCGTGCAAAGACCCAACTCACAACGAAACGCGGGAGGCATTCAAGGACCCGCGTCGTCATCTGCGGAGAGGGTTTTGTTCCAGTCGGAGCCGCAGTCAGTCAGTGCATGACGACGCGGCGCTCTCTGCATTCCCTGCACTTTTTGAAGTGTGCACGCTGCCAAAACAGTTGGGCGTGTTAAAGCCAGTACTTTATTAAATCATCAGCTTCCGTCATGGTGACAGGTACATGCACTCTTAAATAGCCTCACGGGTATCGGGTCATTTCATGCTCTGGTAGATGCCTTGTTCAGACAGATGACATTGTTTTGTTTTGTTTTTATTTTTTAATGGTGCAATGGCTTTAACAGGCATTCAGCTTCTATGCACCACAAATCTGGAACAAACCTCCAGAAAATGGAGTTCCTTTAAGTCGAGACTAAAAGCCCAGCTGATTTTTAAACGTTACAATCGACATTTTTGACTAAAGGTAAAGCCTCAGTTGTTGACTGTGGGTTCTGTGATTTTGTGTCTTTGTGATGTAAAGCACTTTGAAAAGCCTTGTTGCTGAAATGTGCAGTACAAATAAAACTGATTGATTGATAATACCCCTCATAGATACAAAAAAACCCCCCCAGCAATAAATAGTTTATATCTTCTGTTACAAAGTAGAGCTGAGGAACGGTATTAAATAAATTAAATAGAGAAAACGTCCTTGGTAAAATAATGAAAACATCAGTGGCCGCGTGGGACATTTCTGGAAGAGACGTTCCTCCGAATGTCGTTTCCACTAATCTGTGGTGGACAGGCCGGACAGCGCAGAGGTTCACCCTGAGATAATGCTTTTCTCCAACGGAAATACCACAGGCCGGAGTCAGATAAGAGCTGCGAGGAACTGTCCAGTCCTCTGGCTTCTTCTGTGTGGATGAGGAGATAAGACGCACCGGCTCACTGTGGCTCCCGAGCAAAATGGAGGAAACTCTTTCTCTGAACAGCCTGACGCCTTTTCTCACCTATGCAGTCGTGGCGTGTTTGAGAATTGATTTCCTGACATACAAGGGAGTCGGAGGGAAAGCACGGTCAGTTGGAGGTTCCTACAAGAAACAAGTTAGAAAATTTAAAGATTAATTTTTTTGTTTGTTTGTTTTTTAAATAAAATAATAAATCAATAAATTCAAAATATAGGAACTTCGGCAAAAATCTTACAAATTTAAGTGGAAACCCTAAGTGCTTCAGCTGCTACACATGGAAATATTTAGACCCACCAGTTGATTGTCCTTGAAATCACCTTTATTTCTTCTTCTTATTTACTCTTGTGCTCCTGTTTCTCTTCAATCCTTTGATTGATTATTCTCACCTCTGGTTATGGCCAGTTCCTTTTGATGTTTCTATTCCTCATTACCTTCCTAATATATTTATCTGGCTTAAAGCTGAACAATAAGTTCAATTCCGCATACGATCCTGGCTGGAAGAGTTATGCTTCCACGACCACTTGACGATTCTTCATTAAAATGGTTTTAGTTGTGTTATTTTTGCTACATTTTATAATATGCTGGTCTACTTTGGACATCTGCGTGAAAATATTTTGTATCAAAACAGTGTAAAGCCACACGAAAACAGTGGAATTTGGTTCAACAGCCGTGACATACGTGGTTCACTAAGACGGCAGATTCACTTGTCACGTTCTCCTCGGTTTCAATCAAAATGTCACTGGGATGCAGAAACTTGGAACAAAATGCAAAAAAAATGGAAAGAAATATCTAATTTATGCCATTGATTTTATTTTCCTCTTTACTCACTTCCTCTTGATGTATGAAGATAAAAATTTTCTCACTCCACAATCATTTTCCTGTTTAGTTATGTCTTTAAAGGTTCATGACGAGAACAGAAGTCAAATCGAACTCCCAGGACACAAATAGTTTAGTTTCCATCACAGTTCACACATTTACTATTTGAGTGAAAAATAGAAAATTAAGGTAAAAGTCATGCATACTTGTATTTTTATTTTAGTGGTTGTTTACCTACAGTGAGTTAGTGTTGTGCATATTTTGTCATTTTCAAAATATGCACAATTTGGTTTGTTTTTTGTGCTATCCGGCTTGTTAACACAAAGGTTTGAGGCAGACAAACAGCGGTTATCTGCAGTGGACCCCTTTAGGTCTCCAAAATGTGACAGCAGAGCGGGGGCCGGCGGTGAGGCACATGCGATGACAAATCGTAACAAATTGGAGGAGAGGGAGGTGGAGAAAACTTGTCAGCCTGACTTGAAAAGCCCAAAGATGAATGCGCTGGAGCTAAGCCCTGTGCAAAACATCCAGAGACCACCTCCGGGTTTCCGTGACACGTTTGGGAATTAGTCCGTCAGTGCGTCGCTTTCCAGAAAACGGCGCCGTTGAGCGTACATAATGATTAATTAAGACTATACATGCCAGCTTTCTTGAGAATAACAAACAAATTAAGAGGGTTAAATACGCAAAGAGAAGCCTGCAAAGCGAAGGTCTTGTTAGCTGAGCGGCTACACGGCTTTCTCGTGATGACGGATACGTCTTCGACTTGTTGTACGGTGCCCCAACAAAACGGGTTAAGATTACAGCCGTTTAAAGTGGCACACAGCTACTCTCATCTATTTATCACGTGTGAAATTAAGTTTATATTGATCTTGTGTGTTTCTGCTGTGTTTGCCGGCTTAAAATGCCAAGTTTACTCCTCATAACCCAGACAACGGGATTACTTGCACAATTCCTTATAAAAGAAAGAGCGGTTTGCGGGTGCTGTTTTTTTTTATTTTGATTATCTCACTCATATAATGTGGATTTTTTTTTAAACTTTTCTTGTATAACCTGAAGTATGTTTGAAACAACAGAGGCAAACACAAGTGGGGTACTAATTTTAGCGACAGGTATAAATGCTGCGCAGACGCATCCTGGTTCTGCAGCACAACCTCTTCTTTGACACTTAGGTTCTCTGCCAACAGCTGCTCCATGAGTCAAGATATTAAAATAACTAAATCTTCCTGGTGTTGTGTAGGACCCGCCTAATGACGAAAGTAATCTGAAAATGATCACCCAGCCAAAATAATAATAGTATGCAAGAAGGGCATTTCCAAAAGAGGAGAGATGTTGTTGAATAAGACTTGCTGCTCTCCATTTGACAACTGCTGACGAGGCGTAAAAATCTACATTTCTGTCAAATTTGATGCTTTTCAGTTCTTTGCTGTGGGTCGACCCAAATTGTAACCACATTCCTCTATATTTAAACATCGTACTGCTTTCCTCAAGTAAATTATATCGGTCAAAGAAAAATGCAATTGACCAAAAATGGTGTCTGGTTAGTACATAATTCTGGCACAATTGCCCTTACTCGACTTGAATACACACTCTTTCTACCTCCTCTTGTTTTCACTGCCCTGCCAGACCCATTTCACTCCAAAACTCCCGTCACTTTACTTTGCAAAGTGACAAGAATCAGTTTTTGAGCCCCTGGGTTTAGCTCACTCACAATGCAAATGTGTGTTTGTTTTAGTTTCCATTTTCTAGAAAGTTTGTCTAAAAGTTTGAACATTGTTTTTTTTTTGACAGCCACAGCAGTAGGACTTCATGGCCAACAAGGACACATTTTAATAATAACTGTAGTCTATTTGGCTATACAAAAATCTCTAAATTCTCCAAGATTTTTCACTGCCACCTGTTCCCTCAAGACTTCATCTCTCTCCATAGATTCCTCTTGGATTGAGGTAACTTTATTAAGTTAATCTTACTCTTAAGCCTCTCCGTCGTTGCTTCGGGGTTACGTTTTGAGGTATGTGTGTAGAATGTCACGATGGAGTCTTCACCATGATTCCTCCGCTGGCTGCGGGAAGAACAGTTTATGGTACACGGACCTGTTCATTGGTCTTTAGCAGCTATAAAGTCATCAGAAAACCACCCTGAAGAATTCAGATGTTTACAGGCCGGCTTCAGGCAGGCCTGTACCTGTGTCTCCTATAACAGCATTAACTCCATCCATCATAGCGTTGCGCGTTGCCAGTGTTGTTCGTGGTTACCACAGCTCCAACTGCCTTTGGGTCGTTAACAAGCCCCTGTCTTTCTTCTGGTCAAACGCGCCAAAAGTGTTTGCCTCTTATTAATTGGCTTGTTGCTCATTTCAGCCATGCAAGAATCATTTCTTATTTTACCTAGTCTTGCCACAAAAAAAAAAGAAAAATCTGCTTCAAACTCATTGCAAGTAAAAGTCAAGAGTTTCTGTAATCTATTGATTGATTGTTTTCCATATGCCACGTGGGTTCAGGAATCTTAATTTGCCTAGGGGCGTTGTTGATTTTTCAAATGCTTATTTCACTCAATGACATGCAAACCAGTTTATCGGCCTTATGGATCGTTGTTTGAAGCGGCGCTGCAGAAGGCCTGCTAACAGTGTGTGGTGCTGGAACATGAAGCCGGCGCAAATTAACGGCGTGTAAGGCCTTGTTACACATATTCATATCATTTTCACAATAATGGATTGAACCTCAGGTCTTTATCAGTCTCCCACTTTAAACCATGAGTTAAATCCAACCCCCCCCCCCCCCCCCCCCCCCAAGAAATGAAAGGGCTGATATATTTATGTAACAATAAAAAGAAAAACTGGATCAAACAGACACAGAACATAAATGGCAGAGAATCTATCAGATTGCACATGCTGGATCCTTGCCTGTTCAAAGTATGCTCTCTTTCTCTTTCTCTTTTTTTTCTCTTCTCTCTCTTTGAAGGAGGCCCTGCAGCTATTCAGAGCTTTAATCTCATAATGGCTTCAATAACAGCAACCTTATCTTCGTGACAGCTATTTCAAAGGCCTGGCAGGTTTGATGTACTGTACACCACAATGCACACTAACAGCACAACACAGACCCACGGGAATACATTATGAAATGCCTTTTGTCAAAGGAAATTAGGAGGGAGAGAGGATGGGGGCTGGGGGGGCAACTGGTAGAAAGGGTCGGGTTTTCGTAAAAAGAAAATCGTAATTGGTGCGAAGCTTGTAACCCGAAGAAAGACGAAGCTGCGTGACGGTTGCTGAAGTGCCAGGAGGTTAGTTTGCCAAAAATAATTAGTGAGTTAAAGCAATTAATTACATTTTTTTTGTGTCTGTTTGATTACGCCACAAAAGACCGTTGCTAAGGAATTTGGCCAAGTGTTGAATCACAACCCACTTTTATATTGAACTTCTGAAGAAGAAGAAAAAATGACCAGAATTGAACTTCACGTGATAAATCTTTACATAAAATTTGAACAAAGATGTGACATGTTTCTTACTTGTTGAACACATGCAAATAGGCCTGTCACACTAATCAATAAATCAATTAATCGCATAATAAATGAAAAGAAACTCGATAATTTTCACTTGCGTAATTTATCGTTTTTCTCTTTTTATTACCAAAGACCGGGTGATAAAGGGATAAAGCCTGGTCTCAGCTAGCCCTCATTTTGAAGGACAGTTTTGTTTATAGATGCTTCATTGTCTATTTCATTTCTTCTTTCTGTTTTGTTTATTTATTTTTGGATATTTGAAATGTCTTCCAGCTCCAGTGGTAAATGTCCATCAGAATTGAAAGTTTATGGATCTGTAGGAATGTGTTCCCTGCATCGTTAGTCTTACTTGAAAATGGTCTCAAAACAACAATCGTTATCGTTCATCGCAATAACGTCTCGGGACTTTTTATCATCCAGCAAAATTTGTTATTGTGCTACATGCAGTGTTACATGTGTGTAACTGCTGATTCTTCTGATTTTATTAGGTTTCTAGTGTGGCTACACCAGATTATATGTTTGTGCGCGGTGATGGAACTGCTGAGGCTTTGATGACAAACCCTCGCTCTTCTTACTGCCTTCTGGAGACGACAGAGATGAGGAATCTCAACTCTCTGCCAGAGTTTTGAATCGCAAATTGAGATGTGAAGCCAGATCCCGACAACGACGCCAAAACTCGTTACCGGTGTCACTGCTCTGTTGTTCTGCCTAAACCTGTCCCTGCACCAAAGGCACAGAGAAGCGTAGGATTGGATTTTATTAAGTCATTAAAAGCAAAGGTCTGGTGAGGTAAAAAGCACTTATTGATGTTTCTGATGCAACATTCTGCATGAATCCCCGAGGGTCCTGGCGCTTGTTGCCTTCTGCGTTAGACCTTGCTGTAGATTGAACGCATGTGCATTTGGCAACTGCAGCATTTGTTCTTTGTTCTTGTTTTCCACAAGAACAAAGTGACCTACCGCTCCAGAGAAGTTGCAGACGAACAGCTCGAGCAGCACAGGGAGTACTGAATGTTGACCCGGCTGGCTAAGCGTGAGCGCGATGCGCCAGAACAAGCCCGATCCACGGCACTGCTCCAACCTGCAGTTCACAGGACCCAGAGTGTTGTAGTAACTAGCTATATTTACTCAATTACATTTACTTGAGTGACGTTTTTGGAAAAGAAAGAAAAAAAGTACTTTTAGGAGTATTTTTACCACGCTGTACTTTTTACTTTTACTTGGGTAATTTTATTATGAAGTACCACTGCTCTTATTTGAGTGAAATTTCCAGATTTTCTACCTACTGAATGGAAAAATAAACATGTTCAAATCTAGAAAAGGTCAGCAGAAAAAGACACACATCTGCCATTTTTGGTCAAGTTTAATAAGTTTTACATTGAAAGAAACTAATTTGGAAACATTTTCTCTTGCCAGGTTTTGTTAGTTTTTTGTTATATGAATTGTTGTCATTTTGGTCTTTAAAATACGTTTTTAAATAATAATTAAAATTCGCCTTATGATGCAATTTTGAAACATTAAAGGATTGATAACGCCGGTCAACAGTCAAAAAAAAGTTCAACTGTTTTAGGGTAATTTTGATGATCTGAATCCAAAACTCACATTGGCTTTTGCTCAATCACATCAACTTTCTGCACTACGGATCAACACGAGCATCAAACTGCATGACTTGTTCTCACATATGCATCCGCTTATTGAGAATCTGGGATCAATGAGTGACGAGCAGGAGGAGAAACTCCATCAGGACAGAAAAGAGACGGAGAATTTTGCACAATGGAGACGTAATGTTGAGTTCACATGCACTTACCCTCATCAGTGTTTATTGTTCAGTTTACAGAAATCCAGGTTTGTAGCAATTAATTAATACACTCTGTCAGAAAACAATATTTTCTTTCTCCTATAACCGAGAAATATTAATGAAAATGAACTGATAACGTCACAAACATGTAACCAATTTAGTCAGAAGATCGGATTTCTCTAAATCAAATTAGAATAAAAACTTGACGTCATTGAGAAAAATGGATGTGATTTTTGGATTAAGTGTTGCAAAATAGTCCTAATACAGTTGAAAAAACATCGACAACTTCCCAAAAAAACTTTTTTGCAAAGCCTTTTAGAATCAGTTTGCAGTTTAAAATCGGAAAACCTTTTGCACGTAAGTAGAAAAAAGTTCCCTCCGCGTTCCATCGGATTCACTCCTCGCCCCTCCTCCACTAAGGCAGAGACTCCCGGCCCGGTCCCAGTCACTCATCCTGCTCGGCTCCCCTTTGTCTCCGCTGGACGGGGGGATTGAAGAGTGTAATTGGCCGAGCCTGCTCAGGTGAAAGCAGGCCTCTTGTCTGGGGACACAAAACCATCTCTCTGTGTGTTGTCTGCAGTAACTGCAAGGTCAAAAGGACACTCCACATTGGGGGACTCACACACACACACACACACACACACACACGCAAACACTCACATAAAATACTCCTCATTCATCCTCCAGCCCCCGACAATTGGTGCAGCTACCTGGGAAAGGTAATTATTTGCTCTCATGTCCATCTTCTGGTTTTCACAAGATTGAGCTGTCTGATCTGAAAGAAACCAGATCAGACCCGCATTAGTGTTGGAGAGGTTTAGGTCTTTTTTTTTCTTTTTTTTTTAAACGTTAACTTTTTAAACAAATTCAAATACCTGCATGGTCCTCAAAACAGAGATGGTCTGTTTTGGGTGCAATGGCTCTGTCTTGCGTGTGGCTCACTTTAGGAAATTTCTCTCTGATTTTTGATAGCAGAACGTTGTTGCTGCGAGCGTGTTTAGTAGAGGAAAGATCCCCTTCAGACACGCAGATATTTACATTCAAAAGTATACATTTGAAATCTGACAGCCATGTTGCGGAGAACTAAAAGTCGAGTAAAGTGCAACGGGCTGCTCCAGTTCCTCTCCAGTGTTGTTCCGGAGACATGTCATTTCCACGGTTTTGTGGGTAAGCTTTAAAAAATGGGACTCTCCCCTTTGTGTGCTCATCCTTTCCCACAGCCCCATATGTTAAGATTCCTTGGAATACCAAGCACAAAGCAAGTTGTGTGTGACGGCACAGGTATTGGCGGTATTTATGACATCAACAACAAATTCTTCCATCTCTAACTGGATGTTTTGTAGTTTTATGGACAGACGTGCAAGGCGCTGATAAACTCTTGCGGTTCTTTAGCCTAGACTGTGACCCTAAATACGTGCCTGATTTGGGAGACAAATAATAAATTGTTTTTCTGAAAGTCCACCTCAAACTTTACAGCAGCCCTTTATGTACCACTGAGCAAATCACATCCTAAAAGGTCGACTTCAAATCTTTTACTTCGGGATGGCTCATTACTTCATATGAAACAGATAAAAAAGCAAACAAACAAAAAAAAAAACATAAAATATAAATAAGCTCAATCATTTTGAATACAAGATGACATGCATCTCTAATGCCATTGAAGAGAAGGTTGCCTCTTGTGCCTGGCGACTATTTCTGAGTTGATTAGCTAATGCCTTTGATCGTTTTCATGCTTTTCTGACAAAAGCAATTGGATTTTGATTGTAAATCTCCGGTTCACACGTCCTTAGGAAGGAAAGCAGGCCCACAGCACCACAAATCCTCTACCGTGCTTGAAGGTTGTGATGATGTGCTGTTCCACTTATCCATCACTCCACTCTGGTTTCCAGTAGCTAAAAGAAACACGCATCTGTATCACAGCCTTCGTACCACAACTAGCCATTAATAACTGTATGTAAATATTCAGATTTATACATATATATATATATATATATTTAAAAAGTAAAGCAAAAGGAGATGTTTTTAATGTTGCTACATGCTTGCATGCACAGTTGCATTAATTGTTTGATTTGAATCTCAATCTGTCTTTATGATTGTATTCTATTTGCATAAATTGTAGTATAGATGGGATTATTAGATGTAGCTAAATGTGAATTGGATATTTTTTGTACATAAAGTGCCCTGAGATGACAGTTGTACGTAAACCACTACATCATTTTGCATTTATCATAAATATTTGATTTTCTGTTGATTGCTGCCCTTGTGGCTTTGGCCAGTTTGAATAGGCTGCATGAGTTGTCAGTGAAAGTAGGAGATTTTGAGCCTGATGTGTTGCATTGACCCAATATATCATCATATCATATGATACCTAATGTATCATATCAGTGGTTGGTTAATTGTTGGATAAACCGTTGGAAAAAAGAAAAAAATCTATATTTTATTGCTTTTTGGACACTGTTATCAGGGGTGCCATACTGTGTGAAGGCTGTTTTAATAACTTCTTTATTAACTTGAGCAGGAAAAAAAGAATATTGTTTATTTTCAAGGGAGGGACCAGCATGTTGTTTCAGCATTCTAACGTAGTGCGTGTCATTTTGAATACAGAAATCAAGCTGATATCAGATATTCTTCCAAAGTTAAATGCATTTTTTGGCTGATCTATTCATCTTGCTGAAAATCTGCTTCTGCGAAAAGAACGAAGATAAAGAAATACAAAAACAAACACTTTTTGGCGTCTGTGAATCAGATAGATATTCTACTCTTGGCTGGACAACTTCTTACACCGTGGAACCGATAATATCAGATAAAACATAAGTAAATAAACTATCTATTTTCTCAATTTGTCCTGATGTGTTGTTTCTTTGCCCTATTTGTCTGTTTAGTAAGGTTCTTTAAAAAATTGTGGAGTACTCATTACTGTAGATCAACATTTAGCTTAGTAGTTTTAATATCGTAGCAAGATCTTGAGAAACTCCTGTTAGTTTACAAATCTAGGACAAACTTACAAAGTACCATTTATCTAACAACCAAGAACACGAATTAAAGAACATTTAGCTTTGTATTGTACAAATCTAGAACTCAACCCAGAATAACTGGAACCAACATTTAGTTTTATACTTCACAAATCTTACCAAACATGGAGAACCAACATCTAGTTTCATCAGCGCAAGAATCCAGAGAAACCCCTAATAGTTTATAACTTATGGACGACTTATTCTTATTTTTACATGACGAACCAATATATGTAGTTTTATACTTTTACCTTTTTGTCTTTCTTTTGGTTTTGTTTGTATTTCCTTTTAATTCATGTAAAGCACTTGTTGCTGAAAATGTGCTATATAAATAAAATTACTTTGCCTTACCTCTAACTTCAGCAAGTGGAAAGAAGTAAAAATTGACCAAAGTTTTGAAAAGGTCAAACTCTTCCTTCACAGATTTATGGCCAGCATGGGTGGCCCCATCTGGAAACATGAGTGCACTACACTGACACTGAATACGTGGTATTATGCACAATACATCACCCTTTGGCCTCCCACTCACCCACGCTGTGCACTGGTTGTCTTTAGTTTCTCTATGGCCCATGACAGAAAGGCAAAGAAATGAGGTATTTGAAAGAGCCCTACGTCATTTGACGTCTATCACAAATATTTGATTTTCTGCTGATTGCTGCACTTGTGACTTAGTTCAACTTGAATAGGCTGGATGAATCGGTGTCAGTGAAATCAGGAGCTTTTGAGCCCCGATGTGAGAGGCATGCGCCCGGTGGCACCCTGTCCCCCGCACAACATGTACTGGGATATTTGGTCTCGCAGGGACGCCGACATTCCTTTTGCTGTGGTCTGATGCCAACAACGCTGATATGCCAAGATTGAAACTCTAAACACGGGCAAGTATACGAGAACCATTGTACGTGGAGTGACAAAATATCGAGCATCATGTGTTTTCTTTTCTGTTTTTTTTTTTTTTTACAAAACCACAACAATGGACGTGATTTTGCCCCTTTGTCGCAGCATTCACAAAGGTCTTTGGGATCGTCGAGATGCTTTTGGCAAATGTGAAACAAGCCCATACGTACGTTTTGTTTGGATATTTTTGTTTTGACAGGGTTTGTGTGACATCCATTCACTCACCCTGACTCTATAGTTGTTTTTTTTTAGAAAACCTTGTCAATCAATAAATCAAAATTTTATTTGCGTAGCACATTTCTGCAACAAGGCACTTCAAAGTGCTTTACGTCATAAAAACGCAGAAATGCAAAGTCATAGAGCAGACTGTCAACAATTTAAACATTACATTTAGTCAAGTCCCTCAATTTGTCATTGATTATGTTTCAAAAGCAACTTTAAGCAACTTTGACCTTGTGATTTAATTACAGCTACAGATCTTTTTTTGGGTATGTTTATGCTAGCTTGCACATTAGGGATAAACTTATTCCTCATTCTCTCTTTGCAAAATATCTTAAGTCCTGTCAGGTTGATAATATATTACAAATAGGTGCGTGTGTGTAGGCGTGCGTGTGTGTGTGTGTGCATTTTCTCAATTTTACATGAGCAAGGACTTCCAGTCATGTTACGTTTCATTGTAAGTCTCACAGCTCCGCCTTCTTTAATGTGTCGTAACATGTTTTATGACAGGTAAAAGTACACTGCCCTTGCAAATACACCCCTACATATACACACACACACACACGCACACACACACACACACACACACACACACACAGAAACAACAGGTGGAACAGGCAAAAGGCCCTTCATGTGGTGAGTGAATACACAGCAGTCAGTGAGCGAGAAGCTCTGGACAGCACAGAGCGGTGAAGCTGAAACTGAGACGGAGAGAAGAGAGACCGGTTCTTCCAAGTGCACTTAAATAAAATGAGTAACAATAGTTGGACTTTAAGTCGGTCATTTTGTTATTCGGGCGTGGAACTGCTGTGAAATTTGTGATTTCACCCATGCCACTTGCACAAAAGCCACAGGGAGCTGAAAAAGTGCGAGTTAAGATGGAAAGTGTCAGTGAGGTGGAATGAAAAGATGACGACAAGTCATTACAAAACACACTCCAAAAACGACGCGACAGAGGCTGAGCAGGTTAGCAAAAACAAACACGCCTATTAATTAACACGGGAGAGAACTACAAAAGGTACAGTCACCTGGTTGCATAAGTGTGCACACCTTTGAACTAATGTTTTGTTGAAGCAAAATTTTAATGAAGTTTCACTACACACCTCACATCAGCGACAGCGAATCTGATCATCGTGAAATTGAGTTTACTTCCTTGACCATTAGCTAAAACGATAGTTGCCGAGAGGTTACAAAAGATCCGATTGGCCAAAGGAATCAGTCAGGAGAAGGATGCATATTTGCATTCCACAGCGCAATAGAAACATTAACTGATATCAACAGACATTGTCAAGAAAATATGTTACGACAGTGACATTGCTAAATCTGTCTGGTCTGCCGATATTATTAAAAAAGGCAAGATACAAACTGGACAGGCAGGCGGCCACAAGACAAACGGCAACATCGACAGAGTTGGAGGAAATTTCTGAAATTACAAAGATGCAACAACAATCTCCTGTATGCTCAATGTGTTTAGGTTAAGAAAGGTTGAGAGAAAGAAGTCTTGCCTTCCAAAGTAATTAGATTTAAAATATATATGTTTCAGAAGAGCCTAGCTGGAAGACAATGAGGATTGAGGGCAAGAATTGTCCTCACATTATGATAAAGCTTGATGGCATTTGCGAATCAAAGGCATCAAATGTTCTTCAGTCAAGACCTGGCTTCCTGATAAACACCTACCAAAGACGACCGAATACTAAAATTAAATCCAAGAGGTGACTCAACAACAATTAGTTTTAAGTGTGTACTCATTTATGGAACTTGGTTATTATTTTGAAAGGTGAGACAACTGATTAACCTCAGGGTAATTAATCCTTGACAAGGTTACTTTTGGAGCTTTAAGTAGCTACGTGCTCAGGATGTTATCGGCCTTATTGAAGCTCCTAATTGCATCTGATCCTGATCAGACAAAATGCTCTGTACCTTTGATCTTATTATGCTAAAAGTTAATTGCTAATTGCATTGTAAGCGTTTGATCCTACTTAACTATTGCACCGCTGGAATCTTAAATAAACCTTCCTTGCGTCCCAGTTGGTTAAATGCAACATCAAGGCAGAACATTTTTGTCCTGCATGTTGTTTCCAGAGCTCTCCTTGCTTGAACGGTGACCGTTTAACCCAACAGGCGTTCAACTTTGGCCCCAGGAAGGCGGAATAAAAGATTAGACCACAGCTAGTCGTTGCTTTTATTACTCCCCTTTCCCATGATTCCCCTCAGTTTGTGCCTATTTCCTGTCTCCCCTCCCTCTGTGTCTTGTTGATATCTTTCTGGAAGGTAGCGAGTCTGTCTCCTTGCTGTCGTCGCGCTCTCTTTTTCTCCCCGCTCTAATCATTTTGTTGCTTTTTCATGCCATGCTCGGCGGCATATTTATCCAAGATAACAACTGGGTTTCCCCTCTCTATGCGGGTGATGGAGAATAATTGCTGTTGGTGTTTGTGTTTGCCTGTGTGTGTCCCCGTATTCTGTTAAACAAATTGTTCCTGCCTGGCTGTTCTGATGTTTTGACAGGAATGTACGCTTACACACACACACACCCACACACACATATGCCCTTGTAGACACGTAATGAAAAACAAAGCGTAACAACGGGTATTTGTGGAAGCATGTGTCATACATGTCTGCATAAAAAGAACAAATTTAAATGGAAAAAAGTAAGCATTTACACCGTAATTTATTCAGTAAATGATTAAAGTTCTGTCCACTAAGCTGTCTGCTCCAACATTCTCCATTGATGTTTAGCTAGTTGGGTAAAACTAGCTAAACGTAAGCTAGTATACACTTAACATTCATCCAAAACATCATTTTAGCAAACTAGTAAACTTTCATTTGGTGCGACAAAAAACATCTGAGTGAATCGTAACATTTTTAGCTTTTGTGTTTTTGCTAAAATTAGCAACTTTTAGTTTTCTTGTCTGAAAGCATCAACTTCTAACATTCTCAACTAAAACCATCAGCTTTTAAGCTAGCAGTTGCCGAGTTAGCCTTACCAGCTAACAGTAGCAGCTTTTACAATTTCGAATGAAAGCAGAAACTTTCAGGCTTTTAGCTTAAGTAGCAAAGTTTGCAATTTTTAGCTTTAAAACTTTTTTTAAATTATTGAACATAGATCTTAGTTACAAAGCAGAACCTTTTCTCAAAATGAAAGTTGTGCTTTCTTTAATAGAAAAACATCGCAAAAGCTACAAGAGTTCATTTTTCAACAACTTTAGCTTTATTTTAGCTAAAATAGCAGGTTTGAGCAAAAGCAACACAATAGCAACCTTTTGCATTTTTAAATGAAATTAGCACCTTGTAAAATTTTAGCTAGAAATAGCATAACAGTTAAGCTAACAGCATATTTGTTTTTAGCTCTGAAAGTTGAACAAACTGCAGCTTTCTATTTTACTACTTTCAGCAGTGTTGTAGTTACAAGTAATTTTTTCATTGTGACAACAGAAGATTTAAGATGAGACATAAGGCAGATTTAGAAAAAGTGAACAAAACTTTAAATGCAAGTAAAAACAATAAAGTGGTTAATGTTTGCATGCTAACATCTCTCCCTGTCTGTGCTGAAAAGAGTTGTTTTTGTATGTTTGTCGGTTCACAGCTGTAATCTCAGGTAATTGTGTTTGGAAAATGTCAGCTGGAAGACTTCCTCTTTTTTCAGAAAGAGAGTCACAAAAGAGAAACCTGAGCCTTGGGGGACTCTTTATCTGTTTGTCGCTATACTTGCCAGGTTGTTTTTTTTTGGGGGGGTGGGGGGGGGTTCTTACACAAGCTCAGTTTGATAAGGCCTTTGATGAGACAAGACGGATGATTGTTGTCTCCAAGGTGTTCAGATTTTAAAGACTAAATGGTAACTGTTTATTTTTCTCTGACTGGCCTATAAGAGAGTGAGACCAGGAATGTGATTTCCTTTTTTTTCTTTTTTATTTAGCATAGGCCCACACTAAACTTACACGCCGACGAGCACAAAGTTAGCCTTACGGCTGTGTGGATACAGTTGGCGCTTGGGCAAAAGGCCAAGAGTAGCTGCATCTGCATCCTTAAACTCGTCTGAAGGTGACAGCGGAGTGAAAGTACAGGAAGCGAGTGTGAAGTTTTTCCTCAGGAAGCGGAGTCCATTTCCACTTTGGCTCGTAGGCTGAGCCGGAATTTTGTTTTGCGTAAGCACGGCGGGTCAAAAATAACGGAGTATAAAAGCAGGGAGCTGCAGGAGGCGGCTGCTCACACACAGGCCCCTCTGGAGAGCCAGAGCGCCGTTTGACTGGCTCTGTTGCACTTTGTGGAATATGCTTGGAAAACTTAAAGGGAACTTATGAGACACTGAACATGGGGTAGAAGGTTGTGTTTATAGTTGGGGTGTAGAAAAAAAATGGAAATAAAATTCTTACTGTAAAAAGATTACATTTCTTGAACGAGACAATGCTATTACCTTAACTACTACTTTAATCTTGTAAGAAACATTTTGAAATGATAAGGGTTTTCTTTGACCACAGCAATCGCAAAACTGTGATATACTGTATATATTTTAAATATGTATTTAAAATGACTTTTGTTTGTTTTCGTGTTTATCTCTTCTCTCTCTGTTTCCTATTGTTCACCCTTATCCACCTGTGCATTACCAAAGCAATATACGACCGTAGGGTGCATGCGTGCCTGTGGTTGTTGTTGGGGTTTGGGGGGAGGAGGAGGGGTTGTCATTAAGGATACTTGTCGGCCAGTCCTTTGTTTACTCCCGGATTAACAGGTTGTCTTGATGGGGCCCCTCCGCTTCACGCGTTTCTGTTTGACAAATACAGACGGAGATGATTTGAGGATGAATAAATTTCAGTCTGAAGAGGCCGAAACGAAACTAATGGAGGGGCTTTTAAACTGCTTAATATAGTGTTAAGTTGAGTGGGGGTATCGGGGGGCGGGGGGGGCGGGGGGGGGGGGGGGGGTCGACTCGCGTCCTTTCTACTTACCTGGACCAAAAAACAAACAAATAAATAAAAAATCATGCCGCTGTAAAAAGACTTATTTTTTGTTAAAGTTTTAAAATAAAGGAATAAAACGCTTTATTGGGCTGTGTACGTTTCTTCACAATGTAAGCGACCTGGATTTTATGTCAGCGTTTGGAGTCGCCCTCTTGCTCCTGCCTCGAGGAAAATGTCAGGTTTCATGTGAATGAAACTAATATGCATGTACCAATGCCTTCGGGACGTAATGTTTTTTTTGTTTTGTTTTTTGTAGACATCTAGCATAAAAAAAGAGACTCAGTTCTCTTTCAGTTCTATACCTCTTATTTAAACACATGCTCGTTTAAACTACAGGTTATTTCTCTTTAAATTCTTTTGGCACTTTGATCTCACCTGCTCAAGAAATTCCACTTTTTTTTTTTTTTAACTCGACGGGGGAAGGTCGTGCATGCATAAGTACGTGTGCATGCGATTACTGCAGCCGAGGCCACGCCTCCCACTCTGAGTTACAGCAGCGGTATAAAAAGTCCGTCTGCGGCGTTGATACTCACATCCTGAATGCTGGAGCGATCCCGAGTTGTTCATGCGAACCAGAACGTGCGCTATGCGTGCACGGATACGTCAAAGTCTTAAACTCGCATCGATTGTTAAATATATATATACAGAGAGAGACTTTCAGCATGGCTGTGGCTGAGGCACTGATGCCCGCCTTGACGTCGTTTCCAAATTTCAAAGCGATGGATAACGTAAGTAGAAGGATATATGCTGTATTTAAAAGAACAATTTTTTTAAAACCTGCCAGCATAGCATTTTCCTGTTGTTTTTCCTGACATGAGCTTAATTTATTTATTCATGTTGTTGCGTTTATTTTCAGCTTTGCAGCGTGGATGAGTGGGTGAGGAGCGGCGCAACAGGTGGCACGGGCAGCGCGCGCATCGAGGTCGACTTGAGCATCGTTCACTCTCCGTCTGCAGCCCACAAGGACGACGACGAGCTCGGGAAGTTTCTGGACCTCGAGTTCATCCTGTCGAACACCATCTGCACCGACTCTACTGCCGGGAGCAGCGACAGAGGGAGCGCGTCTCCCACACGGCAGCAGCAGCAGCAGCAGTGCGGGTACTCTTTGCCGGAGTCGCCGGAAAGCTGCGGCGGCGGTTCTCTGCCAGACTGCGCCGACCACCCGCCTTCTCACCTGGCTCAGGGCTACCCGGGCGTCGTCGGCGGCTTCGCGGAGTCGAGCCCTGTCCGCAGCCTGATGGCGGAACTTCTTACGCCCGACATGAGTTATCCAGAGGAAGACGCTCCGGAGAGAACGAGGAAGGCGAGGGACAGCTGCGAGTACACCGAGCTGCGGGCTTTAAACGGCCCTCCGCTCCCCCACGCGGCGTCACCTCCGTCCCCGCTTGGATACAAAATAAAAACCGAGCCCGGGGTGCAGTCGTGCATGATAGCTGCTGCCGGAGCCTTTGCGGAAGGAGCATATGAAAAACACCAGATGCGCTCGGCCGCAGCTTTTACGCACCACCAGCCTCCCGTTGCGGCGCAGGGCTTCGGCGCGCACCAGATCCAACTTCAGGGACGCACAGACTGCACGCTGCAGCAGCACATGAGGCCCCACCACCATCATCCTCTTCATCATCACGGTCACGATCAGAACCAGCTGTCAAGCCAGTACATGAACGCGCCGTACCACCCGCATTACGCACACCGAGGTGCGCCACAGTTCCAGGGACAGTACAGCATGCAGCACCATCCCGCCGCCTCGCTGCCGGGGATGATGCTCACTCCGCCCTCGTCGCCTCTGCTGGACTTTTACGCGCACGACGAGGCCGGCTGCGTGAAGCAGAAGCGAGGCCGCAAGTCTTGGACCAGGAAACGCGCCGCCACGCACAACTGCGAGTTCCCCGGCTGCGGGAAGACGTACACCAAGAGCTCCCACCTCAAGGCGCACATGAGGACGCACACAGGTGAGCTGATCTTCGAACCTCGGCTTCTTCTCATCGGTGTTGTTGTTTTGTCGTTCGTGCAGCAGGCGGCGCCCAAATTTCTACCGTTTACCACCAGGTGATGCTGCGCTGCAAATCCTAACTTCCGTTTGGCTTTTCTGTTCTCCAGGTGAGAAGCCCTACCACTGCAACTGGGAAGGCTGCGGCTGGAAGTTCGCCCGATCCGACGAGCTGACTCGGCACTTCCGGAAGCACACCGGGCACAGGCCGTTTCAGTGTCACCTGTGCGAGCGCGCGTTCTCTCGCTCGGACCACCTGGCTCTCCACATGAAAAGGCACATGTAGGTCATTCTCAGCTCAGAGTCTCTCTTTATGGACCCCCCTCACCCCCACTCATCCTCTCTCTCCCCTCTGGGGTATCGCTGTCAGCATCTCCAGAGACGCCGCACAGCAAGTGGACAACTTCTAACTGAACTGCTGTGTATGAACGAAATGAAGCATTCACATATAGGAGCGTGCCGACCTGAGGTCATTATGTACTTTATGAGAAGATGCAAAGTGGGAAATGGGGGAGATTTTATATTTCTTATGATTTTTTTTTTTTAACTTTCTATAAGTGCCTCATTTCTACCAAATCAAGTGCCTCTAGTGGTTTCTGTATATTTTTGTAAAAAAAAATAAAATAAAATATGACAAACACTGGCTAAGTTATAGTAGTTTAGCATTTAACAAATTTCTTCCATCTGCCTTTGTTCTAAGTTATTGATCAGTTGGTGAGTGCCTTAGCCAGACTGCTTTATTTGCTCACTGTAGGCCAGACACTGTGCATATATATATATATGATGGTTAAACGGCATTTTTACGTAGTCTGTTTCTAAGAATAAGGTAAAATCAGGTCAAAGTTGCCATATTTTTCCTGAACCCAACAGTTGTCGTAGTCGTGCTTTGCATTGTGGGATCAGCGTGTTTCACTTTCAGTCTTTTTTTTTTGCTCATCCAAACAAAAATGACCAAATTCAGGTACTATGCTAGTTTTCTACAGCGCTAACAGACACGATTTCCTTCAGCTCATCCACACATGGCTCATTTTGCGGGACTACGGTCAGGAATGAATGAATGAGTGAATGCATGAATGTTGAGCGACTGCGTCTAAGAATGAAGTATCCACTGTAACCACTGGTTAAACGGCTTTTACTTGAAACTAAAATGTAAGCTTGCATATGTACTGCTGACGGAATGCAAATGTTTTTCTATGTGCTCAAGGGCTCGGAATAAAAAAAACTACTTTTACAATAAACACGCTCTTGTTTTTGCTGATTTCAAACTGTCACACAGGTTTATGTCTTTATTTAAGTGTTTTTCTTTATCTGCTCCTTTTGAAATCTCTCCATTATAATTAATTATAATTAACTGTCATGCTATTGAATCAAGCTAAGGTTTGAGAGCCTGACATTAACCACACCATTGCTTTGAACTGTGAGTGTAAAATGGTCAAACTGCTCTAAAATATATCACAACTTTTATTGTTAAGTGAAGAGTTTCCTTGTACGTGTACTGTGGTTCTCAAACTGTGGAACACGGACCACTAGTGGTACGTTGGCTGCTTTCCGTGGCTCTCACGTGAAGTGGCTCAATCGGCCGTTTTCATGCTAACAAGAAGCAAATTAGCTGTAGTCCAGAACAAAGAACCAAAACGACCTTCAGCACATTGATCTCTAATAGATACTACTCAGGAGAACGCAGAATATTTTCAGAACCCCATTAGGAGAAATCGAAGCCCAACACAGCAAAGTCAAAACAAAGTGCTGGTAGCCACTTAATGCTGCTTTCTATTTAACTCTGAAGTCAGAACTTGACTTTAGGAAGAACACCAAACCATGTTCTAACGGAGAACTTGACATGGTGTGATGTTGCACTCAGTAACCAGGAAATCCTGTACTGGTGCAAAGTAATAACAATGGGTTTTATTTTATATGTACCGAAAATAATGAAACATGTTCACTAGTAGCAATATTTAACGTGATACAAACTGAGAGAAGGGCTGATAAATTGCTCCAGCAGCTTTCACTGTGTCTTAAGCACACAGCAGTCACAGTGGATTTTGAAGATGGAATTAGTTAGATTTGTAATTTCAGGGTATTATTATTATGATTATTTATTCATTTTACCAACTGGAAAGTTGGACATATTTTAGTCTGTTCGGGCTTTTATTTATCAGTAATCGGTCCGAGAATCGAGTAGCTTCGTCGAAGATGCCTCCGCTCACATTCATGCGCGCGCTCTACCAACGCGGCCAACCTGCCGATTTTAACATCAAGCAACAACTGGTCGCATTTTATTTTTCTGTCTTAATTTGTGACAAAAGACATCAAGTATAAAACGTCCAGGTCTTGTCGGTGTACTGCTTTAACACGTGCTGAATGTAATTGGGAAATATTTCATATACCTTACCGCAGGGGTGTCAAACTCCAGTCCTCAAGGGCCGGTGTCCTGCAGTCTTTAGATGTGCCACAGGTACAAAACACTGGAATGAAATGACTTAATTGCCTCCTCCTTGTGTAGATCAGTTCTCCCAGCCTTGCTAATGACCTAATTATTCTGTTCAGGTGTGGTGCAGCAGAGGCACATCTAAAAGTTGCAGGACAGCGGCCCTCGAGGACTGGAGTTTGACACCCCTGCCTTACCGAGAAGAAGAAGAACTGTAGCTGCTGAGTTGACCAGGAGGCCCTTTAAAATTCGCATCGATGCTTGTGCAATGCTGCTCCCTAGTGGCCATGTAGTTGCGTTGTTCAGGTCAGTGTTGAAACGGTGGGTCGACTTACGAATTTTATTCACTGCAAAGTAACAATAGACTCAATACAGACTCTAAACAGTTGTAAAAACAACAACAACTATTGACCTGTGTTACATGGTCAATAGTTTCATGACATAATCCTTTATTGTGAAGTTTTGCTTGTTTTTTTTTCAGATCAGAGGTTAGTGATAATGTGTATTCCTCTTTATTAACCCCACATTTCTTTATCATCATTATCATCATAAATTTCATGTTTCCATTAACTGTAAGCAGAAAAATCACCATTAACTGAGATAAAGGCTTGAGTACATGAGTATGTTCATATTTAAAGTATAAAACATGTTTTACTCAGCATATTAACTAAACTACATTAATCTTTGAACAACACTCTTATTTATTGAATATGTCCAAACATAGTCTTTACCTAAACTAGATAAACCTATTATGAACATAAATCAGAAATATTTTTATTTTATTTGGAATAACAAGCGAGATCTAATAAGAAAATTAATATTTGTAATTCTCAGGTATTTTATTTCGTATTTTGTATCACTATTTTTTGTTTGGTTACAAAATGTATTGTTAAAATGTCACCTTTTTAATATTTAAATGCTATTTAAGTGCAGTAGGTGAATAAAGATCACATTTCACTTTCACAGGTCTGTGGTACCATATCTGGTCTGTCACTTGTGTTGGAGCATCTTGATTATTAGCAATGTAACGGATAGTGAACTATTTAAAAATAAATTGCCCAAATAATTTATATTTGTAGACTATTTATTGTAAATTATTCAAAGTGAATTTTTTTTGTCGCAGATTGTTTATGGATGTCTGTCTGTTCTGATTAGCATTTTTGTTGTTTTTTTTTTTTTATTTTGTTTTGTTTAATGGTATTTACACTTTGTAATGTTTTTGGGGTTTTGTATGTACCTCACGGGCTGCCGTAGGTAATGAGGGCAGGCCCTATAAAAGCTGGTAGGATCATTGTGTCAATCAATGACTTGAACTGTCAAGTTGTTTGGTATGAAGAAATCAACACTTAGTGTTCCCCAGTGAAAGCAGCGAGGTACGTTTTGTTTTGCTGTTTGTACTGTAAGTTTATGTTTGTATTCTAATATTTGTATATGTTTTAATTTTCACGGTGATTGAGGTGATTCTGAATCACCCGTAAAAGAAAAATAAAAACGCCAAATTCACCCGTCGAGACTGGCTGACTAATTCAAGTGCTGGGGAGCTGCTACAAGCAATTAATCTGAATTGTTTTTATTTCAACAGGCACTTCTTCAGTTAAATCTTTCATTCCGGCTGCAACAAAGTCAAGTGTCGAGATCAGCTGCATTTCTCTCTGGATAAAAAAAAATAAAAAAATCGACAGGTGGCATCCTTTTAGTGGAAGAGTGAGTATTCTTCTCAATACTTAGTTTGTCCACTAGATGTCCCTCTTGATTTATTTCCCGCCACTGCAGCTGCTGTTGTAAGCTTCATTGACGTGCGTCATGTTTCGTATAAATCAATCAGTAACGAGGACAAGTTCTGATGTTTAATTGGGTTACACCGAAGAACAACTTGGTCCTGAGTTTGTTTGTTTTTTTAAGTCAATCGCTTGCATCATATGTCAACTTTTTTTTGGTGACTATTCGTCATGATTGATGAATAGTCAGAGTGTTTCAAATCTGGACTGTACAGAGAGTTTGTGGCAAAGGAAGTCACACAAAATCACTCATTTTCTGAATGAAGTGTAAAGATTTTTGCTCACATTTTTCAGTAAATGTGGCCTTTTAAACTTATTCCCATTCCCAGATGATATTCAGATTGTTTTCCATGTTACTTTCTACTTTGCTCATTTGCATCTCTTTGAACAAGATGATCCAGGTAAAGTTGAAAGTTTGTGGAGAAGTCAGGAGACTCCTGCTGTTTTGGAGCAATTAATATATATATGTATATTAATAATGGCAGTAAAAGGTGACTCAGCAGTGAAACTGGGCTTAATGGGACTTTATGCCTTTTAGTTTTCTAATTTAATGCTGAATCCTGAAGGCACCATTCCAAGATCAGCTGCTTGGAATGTGGGACTTTCAATTATTAATATCATGGGGAACAGACAACCTCCTTCTGTCATGTCATGTTTGCCAAAGAGGTCAGACTCTGGTCCGGGCAACAGTTCAGCAGGCAAAACGGGAGCGATTTCACAGATTTATCAACTAGTTAACATGTACAAAGTAAATGATGTAACCTTGGATCTGGACCCCCAGGAAGCCAGCTGAAGAATCCAGTTGAATAAGTGACTCCTGAGAGCTGTCTCACTTAAATCAATCAAGGACGTTTATTTGGTGAGCACATTTCAGCAACAGGCCAGTTCCATCATGAAAGCAACATAAACACAGTAACAAATGTCGCGTCGTTAGAATCACCAGTATGTTGGTCAATGTTCCAGTGATTATGGTTCAAGGGCAACTCTAGACAGGTGGGCTTTTACTCCCAACCTCAGGACATTGTCCGTCAGTGTCAGGACTTCACATCTGGGATTATGTGCTCCGACTTCCTGGTTTTAGTGAGAATGTGAGCAGCAGCGTTTTGGATCAGCTGCCGCTGACTTTTCAGGCAGAACTGTGAAGGTACTACTGCGCTCATCAAGGAAGCTAAAGATGAATGCATGTAGGCATGCAGCGCAGTAAAACCAACTACTTTCGACTTCTATAAAGCTTCGGTAACGACGTAAAGCATTGAAACCGTGAAATCAAACCATCATTTGCATGTCCACTGCGTTTCTCACTGACACCAGTTTAGAATTACATTTTTAAGTCCTTCTTTAAATCAAGACATTTTCGTCCTTGTCATGGCAAAAAAAGAAATATGAGGGAACATTTCAACTGATAGGCATCAAAACACGTTCCTAATTATGTATATATATTTCCTCGTATTTATTCTCATAGAGTTTAAGTACAAAATAAATGTAACTCCATATTTAGGGCTCCTTTGTTATTTCCATGGCTTTGCTGTGAAAAAAATGCCCTCCTGCCCTCTCAGCCTCTCCAACAGTTGTTATGCCGACGCATGTCTCCTCCTCCTCATCATCTTCTTCCTCCTCTGCGCTCCCCCTCATCCCTCCAACCTGATCGGTCCTGACAAAAAAAAAAAAAGGTAAAGTCCCCGTCTGCATGCCAGAACCTCCGAACTGTCTCCGTCCATTCCAGTACAGTTTTTATCATCATCATTATTATCATTACTCACAAAACCACTATTGTTTTCTCCACTTTTCTTTCTTTCTTTATATATATATATATATATATATATATATATATATATATATATATTTGTATCATTATTATTATTTATTTCCTTCCTCATCTGGAAGTCCCGAAGCTTCCACATCTCCCCACCGCACTGAGCTACCACACCTGTCTGGAAGCATCGCGTTGGCTCACAGAGAGCTGAATTCGCATCGTGGTTAAAGCGGATGTGATTTTATATATGGCCTATATATATATTTATTTTTTGTAGTAAGGATTGAGAAAAAAACAAACAAACAAGCAAACTAAAAAATAAAAAATCACCGGGGCGACGGGAGAGGAATGGTCGCGGCATGCTCTCGTCCTCTCGTGACAAAAGAACGAGCAGCGCGTGCATTTTGAACACGTGCGGCTCCACTCTTATTGCTGTCTGATGACGGTCGGGGTCTCGGCATCGTCAACGCGGCGCGGCTGCAGAAACGCCGGCGCAATTAACCCCCCTTCCCCCCCCCCTGTTTATTTTTATTTATTGAATAAATTTTCTTTGACATTCCGTCTCGCAAAGACACATGGAGGAGTTTTGTTAGCATTTACGAGGGTGTGGGAGGGAAAGGAAACTGACATCCTGGTTACTGCAGATCGATACCAGGCAACTTGACAACATTTGTCCTGGTTATTAGGAGCGTTCAGGTAAAGCGACGCAGACGCATCAGTTGGACGGAGAGCCCTCACATGTTGCTGACCCCCCGCCACGGCTGGTTTGGATTAGAGAAAGAAATGGGAGGGGTCTATAGCAGGAGGAGGTTTTCTTTTTTCTTTTCAAAGGAGGCTTGACGTTGACCGGGTAGGAACCGAAGACCAAGGTGATGCAACTTCCATCTTCCGTTTCTTTTTTTTTGTTTTACCGGCGGGAAAAAAAAAAACACAAAACGCCGGTTCCGCGTGTTTGAGCAGAAGTGAAGGGCGCGCCGCTCCTCCGCACACAATAACGCATCTCTGATCAGAAAAAGAGATAAAGGGGGGTAAGGTTGGACTTCAGCTCTGGTGTGTGTGTAGCTTTGTGGGTATGTCTGCACCAGTAACCGTAGCGTGTTAAAATCAGATCAGCATCGTGCTCGGATCACGTCTGTGTTGTCATTATTTGCAGGGTTCATGTTTAAGGAGGAAACACGTGGCGCTGTTATAGTGAGACCCCATTCATGATCACTGTGTTCACTATGCAGAAAGTGAGGGAGCTCTGAGGAGGGGGGTTAGTGATGAAGGGAGGGGCTTGATGGAAGATTTGTCTTTCCACGCTTCCTGTCTTGTCAAACACTTTGCTTAAACATCGAGTTCTGGCATAAGCGACACCGTTTTCTTCTGTGATTAACTACCAATCAGACTAACAGCATGGAATAAGTAGGGAATTAGCGCTATAGCAATTCCATATTAAAGTTACATTTATGCACTTATCACTGCTTTACTATGTGCACATTGCTAGAACCGAGTTTTTTTGTTTTGTTTTTGCCATTAGAAGATCCTTAACCTTCAACAATGAGTCTGTTTGAGATTACTGGAGCTTTCTGTATTTAGATGGTGGCACACTGTAGTCATGAAGTCACAGGTATGGCCAGCAACAATATTCTGGGAAGTTGTGGTGGTTAAACACCACACCCACATCAGAAACCCATCATCGGCCTGACCCAGTGATTGAGTGCCGTCGAAAATTCTGACCTTACTGTCTGAAGTCGAGAATTGACGGACCAGACAACATTTTGCCCATCTATCACTGTCATTCTTGGTGACCGTAGGCAAACCACAGCCTCAGTTTTCTGTTCTCAGCCGAGTGTTCAAGGTTTGCTGTGTTGTTCATTCAGCATATCTTAGTTGTGATAAGTAGCTATTTCAGCTACATGGTTTCATGTCGCGCTTGGTCGCCCGTTCTCCTCTGATCGTCAAACAAAGCGTTGTTGTCCACACAACTGCTTCCCATTGGATGTTTACCGCATTTGGACTATAGAGTGCACCTTACTATAAGCTGCACACACAAAGTTTTTTTTTTTTTTTTTTAAAAACTGGAAACATACATATATAAGCCTGGGCTATAAGCCGCTGGTATCTCCGCCGCTCTCGGTTGGTTTTCCACAAGGACGCAGCAGAGGGCTGCCTCCTTAAAAAAATCTACTATCAAGGATGCAGCCCTGCGTCTCCACACCATGGATTTGTTTCTTGAACTTAGATGCAGCCACTATCAATCTGTACTACCAGATGGATAGTCTTCAACTTAAAAGCGGCATCATATGGACTTCTTTGTGTTGTTTCCATGATGAGGGGGTATGAGTTTGAAGAAATTTCTCAGTCTTGCCTGCTGCTAGCATGTGCTTGTTTTAAATGAAAATGAGAACTTTCTTCTTTGATTTCTAATTTTGACTTCCAATGATTCACTTCCTCCTATATGCCCCCTGATGGTGGAAGAAAAATCCACAGAAAAGCAGCACAGTTCAAATGTGGCTTATAGCGGCTTATAGTCTGAAAATACGATACTCTTTTTCTGGCCGTTTTTATTTGTTTTACCTAGACATCGTTGTGCATTGAGAAAATCCAATAGATCAAAAAATTTCTGAAACATATTGGCCAACTGCTCTGGCACCAACAACCAGTGAAAGTTCAAAGAAGTGAAAGTGATTATTCAAAGTCACTTAAGTCTCCTTGTCTTTTTCTTTCTGTCGCTGAGTTTCATCTACCATGTTACTGGTTGATTTGGTATGTGTGGAAAGCAATTGAGCAAGTGTTTTTCTCAACGTTGGTGACGTTTTTGTGTTTTTTTTTTTGTTTTTTTTTAATGACCATAAAGCTCGAATGTGGGGAAGTAGTTTTGTTGGGGACACAAACAAAAGTTTGAGTATTTCCCTGCCGTTTCTATTTCAAGAACTCAATAGGTAAAAATTTAGTTCTAATTAAATTATAAATTTCCACCTGCGTTAACCGCCTGTACCAGACATGAACCATTTTTTAATGCAGTCAGGTGCCGCAAAAGTTGCAGGGGTGAAGATTTATTGGCATAAAAATTTCCAGTTCTCTAGTTAAAGTCCAAATTTTCTTCTGTCAATACATCAACCCAGAAGGGATTATCGCTGCCTCTGACGGTCGTCAATTTAACAAGCGGAGTTAATTCTTAATTCCTCTGAAAGTGTTCAGGACTGGATGTCACCCAGTGTACTTTTTTCCCATGACCTGGATCAGGACAGTTTTCACAGCATGGCTCTCAGACATTTCAGTGTTGTTTTTTTGCCCAGCGTTTGTCCAGACACGTCTGGACGTCTGGCATTCCCAAATGCTGCGGCATTTAGAGCGTTAGGAGGGAGGAGGAAGGGAGTCGTGTGGACAGCAAAGCAGAAGATAATTAAAAAGGACAGTTTGTGTGTCAGAGGTGTCAACGCGCGGCCCTGTTGTGACGGCCTTCGCCCGGGAGGATGTCGCTTTAATCTTCAGATTTAAGTGGTTTTCATTTAAAGTGACACTGCTGCTAGGTTATATACGGAAGATCTTAGTTTATAATAAACAGAGAAAGAGATGTGAGTGCAGTCACAGACAAGTGGTGGCTGGCGTTTTATCTCCAGCCACCACTAGAGGGCAAGAATGTACAGCTTAGCTTTGCCATTTGGTTTGCGCTCTGGACTGCAATGGCTCAAGGATGTTTTATAGTCTTAGCAAAGCTGCTGTCTTGTCAGACAAGATGCAGAAGTTTTTTTTTTTTTTTTTTTTTTTTTTTTACAGCCAAAAGGCACACCTGGTCTGAGCCACAGATGCAAATGTGAAGTGAAATAAGGCAGAGCTTTAAGTTATTTAGTAGTTTTGTTTTAAAGAAATGTGGAGTAGATTATGTGTATGGGTTAGACTCATTAATATGATTAATAGAAATGTTTTTCCCCAACTTCTTTTCATTAATCCATCCATCCATTCATTCATTCAAATAAAGTCCTGAAATCCCTGCTCGTATTTGACATATGTGTTGATCTTATGCAAAGTAGGGTGGGACTTTTAAGTTGAGACAAATGTGGGAAATATATATATTTTTAGCAATATGTGGCATTTAAAGAAATGAGACTGTCTATATTTGCAATCATCTATAATGTCTGTGATCTTGTCTATAAAGATGTAATAAACATCTCCATTTACTTTACAAACAGATAGAAAATATTTCTATTTGGTAGGTTGAGTGGAAAATGCCTCTAGTTCTGTCTGATGTTGTCATGCGTTTATAGTCTATGGGTTTTCTTTAGTTCGTACTTTTTAATCCTGTGTTTGGAATTTCCTTGTTCCCGTTTTAAATTTTGGTCGCGTTTCTTTTTCTAAATTTGCTTTTGCATCTGGATTCAGTTTCTTGTCGTCTTTCACTTTTACTTCATCTGTTCATCATTTTCTGCAGTGTTTAGGCTTTGCATTTTTTCTCTTGTTGACAAATATTTTTCTTATATCTAGATAATTTAGAATAATACTGAAAGGTACTTCAGCTAGTAAACAGATCCTCATATATTGCACAGATTTATTACACATAGGGGATATAGTTCAAGCTTGTTTTTTGTAAAAAAATAAAAAGGGTATCATTATGGCGTACAGGTAATCAAAACCCAAAATTGAGTTAATCTGATTGATGGGACAAAGAAAACAATTATTTTTATGTCAAGCACTTGCCCTCTGAAAACCCTGACTTACACAATCAAGAAACTGGTGGCTGTTCACAGAGTGCAGTATCGAATCAAGTTAATGGAAAGTCAAGTGGAAGGAAAGAGTGTGATAGAAAAAAGATGGCCAAGCAACAGAAATGACCACAGTATTGGAAAGATTGTTTAGGAGTTCAGGGAGATTCACGAAGTGTAGACGACAACTGAGGTGTGGTATTGTATGTGTTATATCATGAACCAAAGGCAATTTCATAATCTCCTTACCTGGGCTAAGGACAAAAGAGACTTTGTATTCAACTGTCCAAAGTCCTTTAGGTTCAGTGTGAAGTTTACTTAGTCCTTGATGATTCTGGATCAAATTCCGTTTCTAAGCTGCTTCATTAGATCCTACCACATCCACGTTTGGACAGGTTTTGGTAAGTTTTAGCCAGATTTAGTGTTTCCTTTACAAACATTTCCTTCTCTACTGTTTTGTCCAGACACATAGAATACATCCAACCAGTATTAACCATTATTCCTGCAACTTCTTTAACGTTACTGTCTGACTCTGAGAAGCTCTCCTGACCAGTTTTTTTTTTCTTCTTCTTCTTTTCCTTCTTTTAGTTTAAGGGTCTGCACACCTATGCAGTCAAGGAACTGGCTGGTATTTTTCCATGATGTCTTCAGTTGAACAATTCAGGAACTAGTTCATTTCAAAGGTGGTAAGGTAGATTTCTATTGGCGTTATTTTAGCAAGAGTTAGCAGTCGTACCAGGATATATATATATTTTTAATGACTCAAACAATTATATTTGGAGTTGTTTGAGTTGTACTTGTATTTGCCTGTCAGTCATTCACAGATTCCTTCTCTGACCACTGAAACTATGACTTGTTCTGTACGCTCTGATTGCCGCAGGAATTGGTTTCCAACCCCAATTTGTCTGATCGTTCTTCCTCCGGTGACTCAATTCTCAATGCAAGATATTTTTAGTTCCTCTTGTTTTCTGGTAAGTGCTCAGAGTGAAAGCAAAAGTTGCAAGCTTTGGAACTCGTGCAACAAGTTATGCATCTCATCAAGACAAATTTCTCCATATCTACTGTCAGAGAATTATATATACACTGTATATAAAGTAAAGCTTTGATAAACAAGATTGGATGATGCTGGCACTAAGCATAGAGAGAAAGATGTTTTCAGTGGCACTCTGTTTTGAATTAATTTGACTTTGATCGTGACAGTTCTGTTGTTCTGGTCTGGTTACTGTTTCAGGGCAAAGGGTTATTTTTGGTTGACATATGCTTGTGTTTTTGTAATAGCTCTATAGATCAGGTAGATTGTGCTACATGATTGCTTGTGATTTGAAACACCACACCTCCTGTTGTCTAAATGACATCTATCTCATTCGCTCTATCCAGTTGTTTTGTCCGCATGTGGAGATTGTTTGGATATATGAAAGGAATTAGGCTGACCAAACATCATTTAGTGGCGTAAGCACTGAAGAACCTAGCTAAACCGTAAAATGATTGTGCAAGTACTTTTTGTGACTTGGTAGAAATTGAAGTGTTGAGAGAGTGACAGAACAGATAGAAAGGATTTGCAAAAACTGGGGAGATACTCTGTCTAAAAACACAATACTCTGTCTGGCTAATCCCCTTAAGCCAATGCAGCTGAAGTTAGCATCTTCCTTGGAGCATTTTGACATTGCTAAGCTACAATGCATTTCAGTTTTGTGTTGAATCTGTGTGGTGTTTAAACATGCCAGTCCAAAAATATGTGTGTGTGTGTGTATATATATATATACACACAGTATATCCACCATATATAGTGGTGGAGAAAGTACTCAAAAATGTACTTAAGTAAATGTACAAATACACAGACAAAAATGTACTCTAGTAAAAGTACAACATTAACATTTTTACTTGAGTAAAAGTAAAAAAGTACTGGCTTTTAAAAATACTTGAGTATTTAAAGTACTTGCTGAATGCATTACCTAATCGCTAATACAATACCATTAAGTGTACCCATCGTATTTAATTTTAATACATCAGAAATGTGCCATTTTAATGAACAACGCCACAGATAAAGCATGTTTTTATTGTGTTTACTCTCTGTGGCAGTTTAGACTTGGATATGTGATTCTATGCATAATATTTCCAGGGACGGAAACATCTCGTCTCCTGAACATGGCATGACCTTCACTTTTTTTGCCACTAGTGGCATTTATTTTTTTTTTTTACCCCTCCAGGGGGTCTTTTGTGGGCTCTAGTGTCCCTTTTTACAAAAGTACGCTGACAGGAATGGGGAAGGAGAGGAGGGAAGACATGCGGCAAATGTCGCCGGGTCCGGGAGTCGAACCCGCAACGGCCGCATCGAGGACTCAAGGCCTCCAAATATTGGTCGAGCTAACCCCTACGCCATCACGGCACGCCACAAAAAGGGGATGGAAAGAAGGTGGGTGGGAGAGGACATGCAACCAAGGAGCCATGTAGCAGTGTTGTAGTCAAGACCAAGACCAGCGCCCCGTGCTACATGACACAATAAAATTAAGTGTACCTATCAAAATTGCTTCTCAAATTGGTCTGAAAGATCCACATTCCCATAAAAAACCTAGATATTAAATACTTAGAGCTGAAATAAATTTAACCAGTATCATTATCAATTCAAACTATTCTTCATTCTGCTTTGTTTCCATCTCTGTGCCACAATCCACAGAGGTCTCCTGCCATCCCTAAACAGATAACGCCCTGGGCAGTTGCCCATATCGCCCACGTCAGAAACCACAACTGTCTGCACCATTAAACATAGCAATTAAGGCAATGCATTAATAATAAACACTCAACTATGAACACTGTTCAAGGCGCAACAAGCAAGAAGTAACCAAGCAGAAGGACCATGACTGTTCTCACCCTGTCTGCCACCATGGCAGGTGACGAATCAAGTTTTTATTAAATAAAATAATAACAGTTACTGCAGTGTACGCAGAGCATTACAAGAACAAAGAACGGCTCTCAATGAGGCTTCAGTCCTATAGGACTTAGTAAAGATCCGTCCGGAAGAATTGGATCGTTCGTGAATGTTATATGACTATATAGCAAACTTTGGTCACAACGTTGTCCCATATAAGCGACACCTCAGTCAACACCTCCACACAATAATTCAGCGCATGAGTGGCAACTTTTTTTCATCGCAGATGCAACATATGTGTCTCTGTGTTAGCTTTGCTAACATCACGTCCACAGAGCTTACCTTTCTTTAAGCTTCCTTTCCAAGTGACGCTAAAAGTTGGACGAAGCGCTGCTGAATTTACATGTCGCCAAATCTTATGATTTATGTAGCGGGATTCTATTTCTGACGATTAGACAGACATCTTCTCCCGCTCAGAGGAAGCCACTGCGCATGATGGGTAACATCAGATCACGTAATTAGTAAATCACGTTACTGCTTGGTTTTTACAGCCCCACGTCAAGTCCCTGAACTTCACATTTTAACGAGAAAAAAAAAAGCGCAAAGCGACTTGAATCTAACGAGTAACTCGATGGTTTTGTAGAAATGTAGTGGAAAAGTAGAAAGTACAGATACTTACTGTAAAATGTAGTGGAGTAAAAGTCGAAAGTACCCATTATTAAATCTACTTAAGTAAAGTACAGATACACGAAAATTGTACAGTAACGAAGTACTTGTACTTTGTTACTTCCCACCACTGTATATACATCTTTTCTGCCACTCTCTCAACATTTCAATTTCTACCAAGTCCCAAAAACAAAACAGAGGGTTATAGATTTCCCTAGAAATATTGTTAAAATTCTGTTAAACCCCGTTCTCTTGAACCCAGTGCTGTGTGTCGTTTTATGCAGTCAGCTGGAATGCTCACTGTCCTCATTTAGTTTTCCAAAAGGCTGTCCTTATTGTAATTTTACAATTTTAAAATTAATTTATTTTTGCAACGGACTGCTGAAAATAAGCCTCACGTTGGCAGCCCTACTGATGTACACAAACAGCTTCTGCATTTTTCTGGTGGCTTCCCGGAGGTACAAAAATCATTACAATTTTACTTTAACGTCATTTTTATCTTTACAATGCAATGCATTTTTACAGTGCAATCCCGTAAGTTTCCCATTTCCGCTGTGCTGTTGACGGAATTAGTCCGTGGTTGTTTTTATTTATTTATTTATTTTTTGTCAGCTTTCCCAAAGTGATTCCAGCTTTGCCGCCTCTGTTTCACATGGTCCTGAACAAAGGCTCGAGCTTAGTTAGGGCCGCTTTGAGTGCCGCGTTAGTTGTACTTGGCGTCACGTACGTATACGGCTAAGGCCGTCTATCGCAACCAAACAGAACTTGTGGAGTCCCAATCTTGCTGCCTCATATTGACCTCATTGATAACAGACACAGCTGCTTTGTGAGGCCAACAATATGACGCATTGTAAACATGGCTAGCAATAAAAGGTGGCCGCTTTGTTTTCTGGAGGCTGCTTTGTTGCACATTGTGTCGGGGCCGGGAACCAGAGGCTCTCACACTGACTGACACAGTTCATATGCAGATTGCAAGAACAGAATGTATGACTGTCAGTACATTGAGAGCCACGTTGGATCTCTCTGGGAGACAAGTGCTATATTTAGCTTCACTTGCATGTCTCTTCGTTATTGTTGGCCTTGATTATCGAGCAGCAGAAATTAAAAATAGCAACAATGCTGTCTATCGTTCTGCTGTATACTTCTCCTTATTTACATAAAGTTACACTTGTTCAACTTTATCTTTTCTACAATTGCATTGATGTATTTCTGTTGTTTTTGTCATCTTCTGCAGGAGTTTAAGAAAGTACATAACTATTTCCAGCAGATTAATGAAAAATATGGCTTTCCCTGCCTTGCCTACAGTGTTGATTTCTGGTTTTGTCACCGTTTCTACAAGATTTATTCCATAAAGTTTCAACGGAAATGATGATGTATGTGGAAAGAAGAAGGTGTTGGAGTCGACTGTAATTTCTTTTTTTCTTGTACAGACTTTTTTTTTTTTTTGCATATTCTGCTTAAGTCAGCACATTGCATGGTTTAAACTCAGACAAAAATTAATGTGTTTCAAAAACGAAATGTTAATCCTTCCAGGAATGTTTTAGATATGTGTATACCAAAAGTACAGAGTATATTAAAAGTATTCACTTGTCTGCCTTCATACATATGAAGTGGAGTGCTATCCCTTTCTTAATTCATGGGTTTTATTATGTCAGCCCACTCTAGTACTTATTCTGAACTCTTGTGGAAAGCCTTTCTGTAATGTTTATGGGAGTTTTCGAGCATGTTTCTGAGGTCAGACACTGATGTTGGACAAGAAAAGGGCTACCTTGATGTTCAGCTCTAGTTCATCCCACCATAGGGTTGAACCATAGTTTACTTTCCAACACCGGACTTGCTCTTTCATGTCCGTCTGAGCCTTGGTTTGCACATTAAAGCAGAGGTCTGGTCAAATCAAGAAGACACCATCAACAAATGGCCCCCACTTTCCTATAATAGTTCAAAAGTAACCTGAAGCATTGGCTTTTCTTTTCGATGAAACTAAGAGACGAACCCAAAGATCCGTCCACCGTAATACCCTCTGCAACAAACATTACACCCGACACGATTCAGACAGCCAAGTGACTTAAGTTAACATAAGACGAGGTAACAAATTGTTTGGATTATTTTCAGTGGATCCAAATTTACAGCTATTTGAGTTTTCTTTTTTCTGTTCAAGTAAAACCAATGCAATTAGAAATAATCACTGAAGTCTAAGCATAAAACTCAATTTAAATTGACACCGTAAGTTATTTTTACTTAATCTAAGTTATTGTAAATCATTGATTTTTATTAAAATGTAACCTTGTTTTTTCAACTACAACATTTGACCCTAGATACATCAGTCAACATGACATAAGGTAGAATAAATGTTTAACTCAGTTTATGTCTTCTTAAATAGTTTAATACACAGTGGCAGCAAAATATATATATATTGAAGTACTCTTATTTTTTTCACTGTCTTTTGGTCAAATTTGACATTATTTTGAAGGTCCAGCCCTTTTCAGTCTTGAAGGATTTCTCTGTAGCTGGTTTAGACGTTTTCCTCCGCAGGTGAAAGATTCTGTCATTTCTTTGGTGGGAAATGCTTCCTATTAAATAGACAGGACTGTCTAAGCCTTAGAATCATTTTTATACTTTAGAATTTCATTTATGATGTTGAGATAGTAGGAGACAGAGAAAAAAGGGACAGTGTAGCTGGAAACTTTAAGCTAAAATATGAAACTTTTTATAAAAAAAAAAGATTAAAATTTTTTTGCCAGGTTGTGATGGTGTGCACCGAGTCAGATAATTAGACTCTGTGTGCACTGGGTACTGATCATTTGATCAGCACCGAGTAACTGATCAAATGATCAATCATTTAATACTTAAAAATATAAGGCTAAGTGGAAATTTTGGTATTTTAAGGAGCTAAATGACAATAATTCATACAAGTAACAAAATCAGGCAAAATAACCTTTTCATTCAATATAAAACTTTTGAAACTTTAACAGAAACTGCAGGCGTGTGTCTGTGTCTGGTAAATTTGCTGTTTAAATGTTTGTTTTTCATTCAGTGGGTAGAGAACCCAGAAGGTTTACTTTTAAGTAAAAGCAGCGATACTTCATGATAACATTTCTCAAGTAAAAGTGAACGGAACAACATAGCAAAAATACTCCTCAAAAAGTACATTCTTTCAAAACAAAGTTTCTGAAGTAAATGTAATTGAGTACTAGTTACTACCCAACTCTGCCTGGGTCAGTATTAATTGTGTATTTATGTTGGTGCCAACATTACATAATCTTCCTTGTCTGTCTTCTGCAACTTTCCTCACGAGTTCACTGAGGCGTCTTGATGTTACTTCCTGCTGCCACTCCTTCCAGGATTGCCCAATCGGCGTTCCCCGGTTCTTCACGTACATACGTTAGTGGAGTTTCTCAGTGGGATGAAGCCAGAGCTGTGTACTTTAATCACAGCATTCAGCCCTGGCCCCTGATCATTCCTGAGAGCCTGAGCCAGCTGCCCTCTGCTGATGTTGTCTTTCTCTCCCCAGCATCTCTTTGTGGACGGTAGGGCCCAAGTTTATAACCTAGTTTTCTTTCTTTCTGCCATCTTTTATCCATGTGCTGGGTGCTGGGTGTGATGCGTGTCGCTGGGCGTTTTGGAGTTTCCATGGGCTCCTGTATGTGAAGCAGGCGTACTGTTTGTATGTGGTGGAGTTTTTTTTTTTTTTTTTTTATGCGAGTGACCCTGAACGGTGGCTATATTTGGCCCCTTTTCATTGCTCATGCTGAAATTCTTCTTTTTTTTTTTTTTAATGACCTTTTTATAGAGTCAGATTAAGCAGGACATGCTAACCAGCCACTGTGCATCATTTACAGCCTGTTCAGCTGACATGAAACTTTTTCCTCTTACTATAAGGCGTAGTTTGATACTTTTCCCTTTTGGTGTTATTGGACATGTTGGATGCTGTATTTTTTGGTGTTGGGACCTCCATTGATGTGCCTTGTTCTTGTCCTTGTTCCTGTCTAATTTAGTCCGAATCGTAATCTTAACGTTTGGTATAAAAGTTTTTTTTAGCATTGAATTTGGGTATAGTTTGGCTGGTAAAGTGTAAAAAAAAAATAATAATAATTCTTGGCGTATTAGCTTGATGCAATCTGTGTCCGTCCTTTTGAAAGTCTACTGAGACTAAAAATGATCAAGACTTCAGCCACGAAGTCCCAATCAGAGCTGAAGTGACAGATTGTGGTCCAGACATTTTGTAGAGATCGCCGTTACCGGAACATACGAGATTCCTACAAAATTCAAACGTCTAATTGTTAATATTTACCACATTTTCACTGTACAAACACATTTACAATGCAATGCAGTTTGCACGGACTCACTGCTTTTATTTAAAATTAGAAAGCAACAGTTATTCCAGTTGCTGCTAAATTATTGTCACATTATCAGCATTATGTTATATATGACATTTGTTCAGATCTATTTAATTTAACTTGGAATTGGATGAGCACCGGTTGGGTTTTGTTTTGAGGCAGAGTGACTGTGATGTCGTTTATTTATTTTTTAAAGTTTCACTTTGGACTTTGGCTGCGTTTTCACTCTTCTGACCATTTTCAGACTAAATGTTTTGAATGGCTTGTCTAAACTTGACTCTAACTTATGAATCAATGAGCTAAAAAAGTTCCCTAAACTTTAGATATGAATGTGCGATAATCAGTAAGTTATACCTCACATAGTAGCGCTTCAATATACCTTACATACCTTCAAGGCTGCTTATAAAGATTATCAAAAGAAAAGAACACAATAAATTAGCTCTGCACTTGATTTTTTTTTTACCATATATTTCTTTTGATGTTTTTTGTTATTTATTTAAAAATGTATCCAGTTTTTCACTATCTAGATTACATACATATTGCTATTTTTATCTGGATTAATGCATGAGGAGTTTTTTTGTATTATTATTTATTTATTTTCAGAAATGAGGCACAGTTGTTCAGAAAACCTGGTGAGGCAAGAGAGCCTTGATGGGCTGGAGATTATGTCAAATTGATAATGCAGATTCAAAACACTTTTATAGATGTGATCATGTTTTAAGGAAACAGTTTCGGTAACATGAAATGCCTTTTTCACAAGCTTTTATTTCCCTGCTCTAACTGAAATGAATTGACAGATGAGACACTGAAGTTGGTGTTGTATTTGGAGCTTGAGTAAAGGGCCATTTCGCTGTTTTTGAAGCTTAGCTCAGGTGTTCTGATGTAACTAAAGAAAATGTCATTTTAAAGCCTTCTGTGCTGTTTTTTTGTAAACCTTTATTGGATTTCAACTTTATTTTTTTTTTTTTTTTTTTGATTTCCGAAATGGAATAAAGCTTTCAGAGTTTTAGATTGTGTTTGGAAGAATTTGTATTTAGTTTTAAATAATCCAGTCCAGTTTTGAGAACTTTAGAGCTTACTCTTGATTAAAGGCAGCCCGCATTTCATTTACTGAAGATAAAATCCTGATTCTAACTTCAGTGTTGTTCAACAGAAGCAAAAAAGTAAGGGAGGAAAATAAGTTTATAAAGACTTTTTGATGTCTGGCATTCCACTTGAGAAAAAAAACCCCCAAAAGAATTTCAATTACTATATTTAATCTTTAGTTGCAAAAAAAAATAAAATAAAAATTAGAGAAGATCTTTTCCGATCTAAAAAAAACAAACAAACGTGACTGCGTCTTTTATCTGCTTTAGTGTAACCAAATAGTTAGCCTTTCACTTCATGTTTTTCATGAGTTTTTTGTTTGTTTTATTTCCACTAAAATCTCATGAAAAGACATTTCGGACAGGCTCGGACTACAAAAAAATGTTTTGTTGGACCATAAATATTTTCCGCCACCTGCCCTCAAATCCGGGATCGGAGCCGTTTTCCCACTTTGGCCGTCTTACAGCCGTCTGAACGTTTCCCTAACAGTTAATCTCTGAACACAAAAGGCCACTTTGTCGTGCCAGCTGCTTTGCTACAGTATGCAAATATCTCGCTACATGCTTTAGAAATTCTTTGCATCCGCTGTCATTGATTTATATTTTTTTAGTTAAAATTCTTTTAGACGTTTTAAGACATTCGGATTTACACACACACACACAAAAACAACAAACATTGGCGCCATGTTAGATTTGTTTTACACATCCCGGAGAAAGATGGATCTGAATATTCACAAAAGGGGAGGGAACCTTACTAAAAAGTGTCTCTTTTTCCCCTCCACCCCTCTCCTCCCTCCTCCTACCCCTCTCTGCCTGTCACGTGTTCTTTTCACAGCTTAGAAAAGTTTCTGGATTAAGGCAGAATTGACACAAAGCGGCAACGCCACTCCAAGCAACACTTGCGAGCGGCACAGAAGCGGTGGGGGGAAACCGAGACGGAGAGAGAGAGAGAGAGATAGAGATAGAGCCCGACGCGACGGGGTGAAGGCAACAACCCGGGGGCCCCTCAGAAGACGCCGAGAGCTCTGGTAGCCAGAAGGCGGACGAGTCCATTCCAGGCAGTGAGTGAGAAAGCAGCAGAGAGGCAGAGGATCTTTGCCGACGAGGTCCCGAAGGATGGAAGAGAAGCCGCTCTCTGGGATCCTGGTGAGTTCTCCTCTCGCGCGGCGACACTCAGAACTTTGAAAGCACAAAAGGCACAGGGATGCGGGGCCGCGTCTCGCCGGCGTCACGCTGCCGAGATGCAGCTGCTGGACCACCAGTTGAGTTGCTCTCCGCTTCACTTTTTTTCAGACCTTTCTGTTTAGTTGTGATATTTGGGTACTTTCGACACATATTTCAAACTTTTCACACACTTATTAGACCTCTAGAGACTTTCTGAAATCATTCTGCTGCATTTTTCTTTTTTTTCCCCCACCAGAGGACTGATAAGTAATTTCTTGTTCCTGCTCATACTGAGGTGTTTAAAAGTAAAAAAGAAAAAGCTTGTTTCAATTCAAAGAAGAAAAGTTTTCCTAGGTTGCTGTTCTTGTTCCCTTCATATCTGATATTTCTCTTTTTTTGAGAGAGAGAGAAGGCCAGAGGCTGATAAGACATTGGGCCAAGAGGTAAATGTGTCGGTATTGGGCCTGCTCTGAAGCAGAGCGTCAGTAATGTGGCGTCATTGACAGTCAGGTCACTTCTCCCTCCACCTCTCCCTTCGGTCCAAGTCCTCCAGTCAGTCTTAAGACGGCGATAAACACAAACCCCCAGCTCTCCTCTCTGACGTTCTCGCTTGTTTGAACCGTTGCCTTTCTCCCCGGTGACACTTTTCCAACCGACTCTGTTGCGTCCTTTTAAGATGTTCCTCCGCGTTGAGGTGCACACCAACCGTTCCAACCTACCGGTCTTGCCCGCTCTCTCCCATCCTGCTCTCTGTTGGGGGGGGGTGAAGATTAGACTTTTTTTATTTTTTACAACTTTTTTGTATGTGTGGTGTCGCTGTCATGTTTCCATTTTAGTCTCAGTAAAGCCAGTTAGTGCTTTGACTTCTGAGCCACAGCTGGAGAAGCGCTGGCATTCATACACAATGGAGATATGAAGAGGTTTTAATGCATGCGTTTGAATTAAAAGTGCTGGCAGAAAAGTGACCAGATGAAGCAGTTATTCGCTACGATTGACAATTTTAGGAAATGTTCCATATTCCACGGCATATGGTGTGTGGAATAATCATAATTTAGCTAATCAACATTGATTTAAGGAGTTCTGGAAGATTTTGCTTTTGATTTTACTTGTTTCGTCAACTGTAAAGTTTATTAACGTTGCAAAAATGATCCACCAGTCAGGAAGCCCTGACTTTGACCATCCAATAACAAGCCAAGTTGATTTCTCTTTACGAAATGTAACAAAAGAAGACATAAATACGGTATGCAAAATAACTGCCGCCAGCATTTATTCATTCCTTATTTTGGGCAGCAGCAGGGAGAGAATGGTTGCTGTTAAAGTTTTCATATATTCTGTAAAAGCAAACTGTTCATGGAGAGCAGTGTCTTTTATTAGCAGTTAGCATGATTAGCATGAGTGGCATATGCGTATTCCTTGAAAACGTAGACCCCTTAGAGTTCTAAAAAACCTGCCAACATTTCCAAATCCTGTTTGTTTTATGACCAGGAGAGGTCAGAAGCTCCAGAAGACCAAACTTTGTGGAGCCTTTCTGCTGTCTGCTGAATGTCTTGCTTCTTCTTGCTCTTTGGCGCATGATGTCAATAATTCATAGAAAATAGAGCGTTCTTTAAAACGTCTTCTTACACTGCTGTGGTTAAATGCAGTTCAGTTTGAAGCGTCGCATTGAGACAGAAAATAGAGAAATGTGAGTCTTCTTCACTCGGTAACACAGAAGACGGTTACTGTCAGAGCAACATGGCGAAACCGAGATGGGTTCATTCATTTGTTGGTTGGTTGCCAATTATCAGCAAATAACTTAGTGCATCTGTACCAAAGTCTTATGGTAGAGATGCATTATTGCACAGTGGCGCAGTTGGTAGCACTGTTGCCTTGCAGCAAGAAGGTCCTGGGTACGATTCCCGGCCCGGGGTCTTTCTGCATGTTTGCATGTTCTCCCTGTGCATGCGTAGGTTTTCTCTGGGTACTCCGGCTTCTTCCCACAGTCCAAAAACATGACTGTCAGGTTAATTGGTCTCTCTCTAAATTCTCCCTAGGTGTGGGTGTGTGTGTGCATGGTTGTTTGTCCTGTCTGTCTTTGTGTTGCCTGTCCAGGGTGAACCCCACCTCTCACCCGGAATGTAGCTGGATATAGGCACCAGCACCCCTCCCGACCCCATTAGGGACAAAGGGTGAACAGAAAATGGATGGATGGAGGGGCATTGTTGTATATCTTCGATAGTATTTAAAAACCAATTTGTCTTCGTGTTTCAAGAGAAATTGTGGTAAGATGTGCAAGTTGTTGCCACTTTGCGGTAGTGGAAGGTACACAGCCAAGAAATCTAAATCTTAGCAAGTATTATTTTTGTCAAGCGTCTAATGTAAATATCTCAAAACTTTAACTATGGCAAAATGACCTTACAAGTAACTCATCAGCAAGAAATAAGCTTGTTTCAAATCAATAATTACTGATTGATGAAAAAGTTCAAGTTCCATTGGCAGTTTTTTTTCACCTATTACAAGACATTTTTCCCAGGTAATGAGTGAAATAATATGCCAATGGAATGAATACTTTTTCACCAATATTAAGGGTTTATTTACTTTAAAAAGTTGCTATATCTTACTGAAAAGTTATCTGAAAGTGAGTTTTGTCTTACTAAAGGTTTTCTAAAATATTTTTACAAGAACCTTGTCAGAAAATACTCTGTAAGATTTTGGATTTTTGCAGTGTAGGAGATTACTACCAGATCATAAGCAAATAAGAGTGTATACATTAAATGCATGTATATTTGTATATTTTTGTGATGCCAAGTTAACCAGAAATTCTTCACAGTCCAGTCTGGTCTACTGTCACCCAGTTCAAAAGGGAAAACCACAATCGGATGCCATCCACACTCGACCGTAGTCCCTTATCTAAACAACACTTGACTTCTCTTTACAAATTAAAGTGCAGATTTCTCAACTCAAAAGCCAAAAGTTCTAAAATGCCTTCCCAAAAATGTCCCATGAGAAAACGGAGAGGAGCGAGACACAAAAGTATGTCATCTCCTTCAAACACTGGCTCCAGCATCTTTTTCGAAAACTGTTGCACCACAAACATGGCTGCTAAACCCTGGAAAACATGGACTTTTGTAGTTCGCAGATTCCATCCAAATTTAGTCTAAGCAAGTATGTTGAAAGTCGGGCTTTGTCAGTCTGCTTGACACCCACTTACCACTTTTCAAGCCCTCTTAGATATCAGCTGGCGACAAACACTCAGCTTTGAGTTTTAAACGCAGCTTTAGAGAGAAGGCAATCTGATCTTTTCTTTCTTTACTTCTTGGAGTGTCTGACTTGGTGGGTCAAACACAAAGCTTTCTCTAATTTCTCCCTGCCGATGGCCGAGGCCGCTGTTCCCCCAGAAAGGATTGCACAGTGATGTTTGCCCAGTGGTGTCAGCTGTGGCTTCAAGTCATCAGCAACCAATCAAAGAAAGAAAGTGTGTGTGTTGCTCCCATTGCCAATCGCCTCTTTGTTTCCTCTTCCTCCGAGTGCGCCCACTCTAACTCCACCCTCTCCTTAAGTACTTTTGTCGGCCGTATCCTCCTCTCGCATTGTCTGACATCCACAAGGACAATTTGTAATTGTGATTTATTTGTCTAACCTTTTAGATGTAAACTACTCACCCAAACTGCCGTTTGAAGAGGGGAACATTGCCTTTTTCTAAAAAAGTTCCTGCTCTTTTGGTCAAGTTAGATTTATCTGTACTAGCCCAGATGGTTGGTGGATGAACCGGTCACCGTAAATCTCGCCACACACTAGGCGGTAGCTTCCTGCTACCATTTGGCTCGGCCTATAGCCTTCTGTCAGGACTCTCTCTCTCTTTCTGTCCAAACTTAAATCTCCTGCCACCGCTCACGGCTCTCAAAAAGAACCCCATGTCCCTCAATCTCCCCGTTTGTCTTTGACTGCCCTGGAAGTGGCGACTTCCACCAAGCGGATGAGCAGATGGTGCCCTGGCATTAGGCTTTTCACCGGATAAACGGAGAGCTGTCTCTTTGTTTTCACTCCTTGGTGACTTCTTTTTGCAGTCGCAGTCTTTAAAGTGTCCGCGCTTCGAGATGTATGTCGCGGGATGTGAGGGTAGGAGGAGGAGTTGGGACTGTGGCGTTGCTGATTTGTTGCATTCATATGTCAGGCGGTGTGGACCACTGCTGCAGCTCCATCAACCTCCGAGGCAAAACGGGCGGAGGAGGTCACCCAAGTTTGGACGATGATCAAAGCACACGAGGAAACGGGGCGGGGGAGGGCCGCAAGATTTTAGTTGACTTGATAATCACGTTTAAACTTCTTTCGTCGCCTCGTAACTCCAATTGATCCTGCGCATTTCGTACCAATAAAAGTGTAGGAAGTCTCTTGTTCTGAATTGCAGTTTGACTTCTGCTTTTACTGATGCACTGCGTGTCCGTCATCACACCCAGATGTGCAGTGGTGCATTTCCTCAAGTGTGGCTTGTTCATTCGCCGCTGTGCAAGTGGGGTTTGTCTCTTCCTCTAAGCTGACTGGTAACTGTCAGCGCACTGCCTGGCTGAACTCGCGTCAGAGAGCTTTTAGGATCACAAGCTCCTCTTGTACCGTTGAGTCATCTCTCAGCTTTCCTTGAGAATTAGTCTCTGTTATTTAGCAAAACGATAGAAATTAGAATTTTTGTTCTAATTCCTCAATAAATTGTCTTAGACAGAGAAATCTCAATGACAGGAATATATGAAATCTTGGGTATTTGGCATGGCAAAAATCGGAACAGGAAGAGAGAGGAACCAATAATGTGGTGCTTCCTGAAAGAGAGAACACTTCTGAGACATTAGATGTTTATGCAGTACAGAAATGTCCAATTTTATATCAAGTTCCTGTACAATATCGTTCAACATTTGCGTGTTTTGTCACATCATAACTACAAATGTCACTGTATTTTTTTTTTTTGTGATTTTAGGTGATAAACCAGCACGAAACACTGCATTATCACAAAGTAGAATACAAAATCTCCAAAGATCTGTTATTTATGGGTAGGCCTGTCACAATAACAAAATTTGCTGGATGATAAATTGTCCCCGAAGTTATTGCGATTGTCGATAATATTGTTGTTTTGAGATCATTTTAAAGTAATAATAATGCAAGAACACATTCTTACAGATCAATAAACTTTACATTTTGATCAACATTTACCACTGGAACTGGAAGGTCATATTGTTGATGTGCTCGAATTCATTTTGATGTTGTGTGTGTGTGTTGGCGTGCGTGTGGGGGTGTGTGCTCCATTTCCCAGGGGTTGTGGGACTAATGTGTGCTGTAAGCTGTGAACTGGAAACTAAACAGGAAGAAATGGTGGATCCTACAGCCAACACCTCCATGGGGTCAGGACCCGCACACACCTGCAGGACACATTAGAATGTAATGCAAACTCAAACTCTACAAAACAAACTTTCTTTTTTAGTTACATGGTTTAAATATCACCCCAGTGTCAGAGAATAATTATTCAGTGGCTTGTGTTGAGTCAGAAATTGTTCTTCTGACGCCCGACTTTGTTAGCAGTCACTCTGCGTGTGCTGACAGATGCTTTCCTCCTCGGCGTGCTCTGCACCGCGTGCTCCATGCCGACCTACAGGTGAAAGACAGACATTTCATCTCTCTCTCTCTTTTTTTTTTTTTTTTTTCTGCAGTTATGTAAGAAACATATTGAGTTGCCAGTCAGTCCGTTTAGCTAGCAGCAGTGCTCAGCAACCGTGTTGACTGCCTCTGAGGCAGAAAGCGCCGACAAGCAGACGTGAACCGAGCGCTAGAGATGAAGACGGAGCTTAGAGGGCAGGTGGAGGAGGATGAAGTCAGATATGATTTGGTCTCTTATTTCACTCCGCCTCCCGACTGGCCAGCTCGCTGAAGAAGATGGAAAAAAAAAACAAACAAAAAAATGATTTCTTTCAACCGTACACAGAGTCAGTCGAACCGCCGCAACGGTGGTGAGCGTACAATTGAGACACAAGTGCCACAAGTGCCAAACACGTCCACTGCTGGGCCATGTTGAATAGGTAGCTCTCACCACCCACTGACTTTCAATGTATGCTCACACAATGCAGATACACACACATGCTTCGCAAGAGGGAAATGGGGGCCTTTATTGTGTTTGGGACCTCCAGGTTTCATTAAGAGGGCCCTTTCAGGCTCAAAATTCTGTTTTCTGATGTTTCTGTCTTTTCCACTTTTATGTGACTACTAATGGGCCGTCCCTTGGCGTTCAGACGCAACAAAGAAATAAGACAAGCACGTTAAACAGAGGGGACTTCTCTTCCTTAATTCCACTTTCGTCCTCAGAAGTCAGAGAAATTATGGACAGCGTCTGGACACAAAAAAGGTCGTTTTTTTTTGGGGGGGGGGGGAAATTATCGTTTTTGGTGGTTTCCAGTTGAACTCTTTTCAAAAGCCTTTTCAGAGGTAATTTTAGGTGATTTGTTGCACTTGAACTGAACCTGCTCTCTGGCCATGCGGCCGTTGAATGGCAGCTGTGAGCCCCTTCGGACGAGGGCGGTCGTTTTCTTTTCTCGGAACAGTTTGTCCCGCCTGTCAGCGTGTCCTGCACGTTATTTATCACATTTTTTCATCTGAAGCCAACTTCAACTCAAGAAACTAGAAACGGGCCGATCGGATAGAATGAGGGCAGTTTTGCACCACCAATTTTGGGAAGTTAGTTGAGTTCCTTCGAAGATCTGCTAGTAACTAAATGCGTTTCTCTATTTTCTAGATCGGTTAGAAATTCAACAGAGTTTTCTTTCTTGTTTACAAACTTCAAATATCAGGTCCGGGTAAGTCGAGCTGAAAACCATCTGATTTCGTTCACCAGCTGATTTTTCTCTGCATTTCCTTTGCAGCTCGTGTAAAATTAAGCTTCTTTTGGCTTTTGCTGAACGATGGAAGATTCTGTTGATTCTGTTCAAACAGGACGGATTCGGGTGAAGTGCAGTTGGAGAAAAAAAAACAATAAGCAAACAGTCCTTAGAAGGAAAATCTTACTAAAATAAGCAAAACCCTCCAGATTACAGGACAGATGTTTCTCTACAGAGGTGTTTTTATATGGCTCAGGAGTTAGAAGTTTGTCCGGTAACCAGCAGTTTGCCGCCTTAAACTCCCTCTATGTTCGTCTCAGTCGTTTTACCTGGTGCTGATTGAGTTCTTCAAAGTCCTCTGGACTTGATAAAGTGCTGTACAAGCAAAGGCCACTTACAAAATCGAACACTGTGCGTTGCAGGAAGAAAAATAGTGTCATTTCTGAACTGCTGGTCACCGATCCGAGTCTACTAAACCATAAAACATGTAAGTTTAGACATAAATAGGCTTGTTTAAATTTTTATTTAAAAAAAATAAAATGGGCCGTGTTTATGACGTTGAAAGATGATGGAGCAGATTTTCCGACGCTGCATCACATTCATCGTCTCAGAAAAACTAGTGTTCAGATTTTCAGTTATAGTCAACTACAGATGATATAATGACGAAAATGTAATCCGTTTCAAAACCATGTTTTGCTTCTTTTTTTTTTTTTTTTCAACAAAAGCTTGAAAAATTGCTTCCTCTATCTCACCAGCTTTGTCATTTTAGAGATTCTCTTCTTCGCTGTGAACAGATTTTCACTCACAGGCTTTAATATCTTTGCATATAACGGAGAGCGGATTAGCCTCTGATCACGACGCAGCAGCAGCACCTTGGACAGTGCTTTGTCTGCTCAGGGCCTGTTTTCTCTTTTTTTTTTTTCTCCACTTTTTTTTCCTTCTTCGTCTTCTTCCTTTAACTTCTGTCACATTTTCAGCGCGACTGCGACTTTTGCCACGTGAGGCCAACTTTGCTCACGTGTTCCCCACTTTTTCATCCCCAGCAAATGGTCCCATATGTTTGTAAAATAAAAAAAATAAAAATAAAAAAACGTGTGTGCCGTGTGCTTTTCCAGCCCGATTTGTTCCCATGCCTTCTCTCCGATGAGCCCCGCTCTCCCCGGGGGTCCGAGCCGAAGCCTCACGCTATTTATACAGACTGAACAGCTGGGGCCCTCCCAGCCAAAACAGTGAGGGATGGGGGTGGGGGTCGAAGGGGTTGGTGGAGAAACTAACATGGAGAACTTCAGGTTTAACCAAGCGTTGGAAATGTCTCTCTGTTCTCTCTCTCTTTTTTTTTTCTTCTTTTTTTGCTTCTGTCATTTGTTTTGCTCTCCCCCCAGAGAGGCCAGGTCGTGTTCAGTTCAAGGCTGCTTGACCCGCGGACAAACATCACTCTGTGTCTGAGTCTTCATTGTCCCGCTTTCCATTCATCTTCAATGCGTCTTTCTTCTTGTTTGTAAGTGAGATCGTTGAACGCTACAAAACGTCTGTTTTCCTCTCCTATGTGACTTTGCTTGGTGCTCATCTCGTCCAGAAGTCCGGTGAAGTTTCGCCGACGCGAGGCTCTGTGATTTCAGTGCTTCCTCGCACGAAAAGCTCAGGGAGAATAGTGTGCACTCTAAGCGTGCTTCCTTCACTTCGAAGCCTCTCTCCCACAGTCAGGCGTCCCGTCGCAGGCATGCTGAGCTAATGAGAGGTGAAGAGAAATTAACCAAATTGCCGTAAGGGACAGATATATAAATTGTATTGGATGTAATGAGTGCAGATACATCCATTGGCTCTCTTCGAAGTTGGCTAATTGAAACAGATGAAGCCACACTGCGATTTTGTTTTTCCTTATTCATGTTCAGATGAAACCAAAAATTTACCATCCTTTTTAAAACATTTTTTTACCATAGCTGAAGCACGACAGCTTTACAAAGATCTACATGTGTTTGCAACTGTGTGCAGTGTTTGTTGTCCGCTGAACGTATCGTCATCTGTAACGGTCAAAAAGCTCCGGTTTCGTCTCCTTCTGCCTGACCATGGCTTTTCCCACATGCCTTTTGACAAATTCTACTCCAACCTTGATATGAAGTGCATTTCTCACAGGCACTGTTCACCGGTGAAGAATCCAGTCAACAGGTGTCGTATGCAGAGTCTCTCCCCTCTCGGCCGATGAAGTTTGTAACTCCTTTGGCGGAGTCATAGGTCTTCTTTAGCCATTTTCCACATGTAGCCTTTCATTTCTTGATTTAGTGGACTCCAGGAGGATGTTCAGATCCTTAGAGTTTCTTTTAGATGGCGCACATGTACAGCTAAAATCCGGTCATACTCTTGCTGATAACTTCATGTAGAAGTACTTATTAAAGTGTGAGGCTAAACATTTAGGGATGGATGATATTGGATTTTTGGGCGATATTCGATATACTGATACACTAAAACTCATTCGGTCGATAGCCGATACTAATACCAATATTTTTTGCCTATAATTCTCTACTGTGGGATTAAAATACTGTTATCTTTGTCACTTTAGCCTGCTACCAAAGGCAAATGCTAAAAAAGTAAAAAAGGAGGCTGAAAATTATGTAACACTTTCAACTTGCATTATGTTTAGTGTCAAATGTATTCATGACCTTTGCTCTCTCTAAGACAATGACAACACCCAAACAGTGCAAATTTGTAAACCTTCACAAAACTAAACTCAACCTGTTCACAAGCAGCAAGTGAAAAGTCCATCAGTTGTTTCTCTAATACTTAAGTTTCTTATGACATTGTGCTGTGCCGCAGGCATCGTCACTGGTTTGTCCTATAAAAAGAACAGCTTTTACATTGGTGGATTATTTTGACGGAATGACCGATGTCCCTAATGCCGGCTGATAATATTGTGCATTCTTATGAATATTAGCATGTTTGCTTTCTGTTTTCGAAGCAAATTTAAGTTTGGTAAGATTTTGGTTCCACTTTTCTGTGTTAGGTTTTGATCGAAACTTAAAACAGAAAGTTGGCTTCCTGTTCAAACTTTGCGCCTCGGTTTGAACGTCGCAAATTTTAATGACTCATGATTCAGCTGCTCTCTGCACATCTTCTGAGGGACATTTAGGAATATCTGACCAACCCAGAGCAGGTTGGATGACTTCCACAAGAGAGAGCCTCTTGTTCCTCATCGATGCCATTGCCAAGGATAAAATAAAAAAATCACTTGAACTCTTAAGAAAAAGTATTGGGAGTTGAGATGAGTTTTGCGACACATCAACAGATAGTCTAGCATGCCAAATATCCAACACTGCGATAGAAAACCTGCTTCAGCTGTAAAGCCATAAATAAACATTCATGTTTAAGTGGTGAATTGTAGTCATAGAGTTTTTCCTTCCCACTGAGCAGTGAGAAAAAAATGCTTAGACTGACAGCTGTACACACACACACACGCAGCAACCTCCAGTTATAGCAAGAAACACAAGTCACAATTTGAATATTTGCAATTTATCGCTCAACGTTGTTTATACTTTTTGCCCTTTAAAATCACAAAGCTCCTTTTCAGCAAAAAAAGACTTTAGAGAGATACTGTGTATCTGTGTCAATTATGCAGTGATATTTGAAACTGTTTGTTAATCCAGATAGGAATACTTTGAAAGTTAGCGAAAAACCACAAAAGTGGAGATGAAAGAGACAGAAAGAAAAAACAAACTGGAAGTGAGGCGTTTTCCTCCCTGCTTGTCCAAAGTGGTTCATGTTTGCCTTACCCTTTCCTCTGGCACTGAAATGTTAATCTGATATGAAATGTGCAATATAAGTCATTGACTTACAAGTTATTCAAATCTTGACAGTAACTTGAGCAAAGAGAAAAGGATGATGATTGATGTACATTTCGTCACTTCTTTATATTTTATGTAGTGCAATCAGTTACTGACGCAGAGAGTGGTCATATGTATTTGTTACTGTATAATCAAGAACAGTCCCAGAAAATAAATAGTCTTTTCAGTATGCCAATAGGTTCTTATAAAATTGCGCAACATCCATTGATATTTTTTTTTTTAGGAAGTGGAGGTTTGACTGGATTTACTTTCGTGTAAGTCAAACAGTCATTACCACTTTACTAATCGGATCAATAGTTGCCTTTTGGTAAAAAATTATAGTTATTATTTGTAGAGTTTAGTCATTACTTTTGTCAATGAAAAAACATGATCTATAACGAATTAAGTGGTTGCAACAGATGAGGGAATGACGGCCAAGGCATTTGCTTCGTGTTTCAGATATGTATAATATAGATTATGATACAGGATGCATGTTCAATAACTTTTTTTTTCAGCATTATTAAGAAAAGTAGTTTCTTAACTACTTTTAAGAAACTAAAGTAGTTTTGATAGAGCAACCAGCAAATACTGGTTGCTCTATCAAAACAAACGTCGTCATCTAAAATTAGTTTTTTTTTGGGGGGGGGTTAAATTAGACAACATAACCTCCTCTTGCTTTCTCTGACTGCTAGTAGTTTGAAACAAAGTGTTTGTGTCAGCACTATTTTTTGTCATCTTTAAACAGCAAGAAAAAGAAAATCCTTATTGTGCACATTATCATTCATGTCCCAGAAACTCTACGACCGTAACAAGAAATAATAGAAGTGGAAAGAAAAAAATCACTTGTTAGCAACAGCATCTGTGCATCTTTAATTGGAGGTAAATGACTCAACGCAATTAGACATTGGCTAACTAAACACCCTCGCAGCCCCTTCGCTAGAAACCAGCTTTAGTCTCACTTATTTTAGTAATAGATTCTCATTAGTTTAGCACAAAGTGAATTTTCCGTGACTCCTCCGATATGTAACGCCACAATAAATGAAGTGGTATGTATTGCATGCATGTGTGTGCTGAGGTTCAAGCACTTTGAAAACATTTCATCCATTTGACCTAATCTTGGCAATTGAACCTTAACAAAAACAAGTTTAAATGAGTCTTTCCTTGTAGAGGAAGTGATGGTCTGCTGTGAAGTGTTATACAAATGTTTCTTTTTAACATACTTCTTTACTTCATTGTCACATTTGACTGGTCACATCATCAAACGCATCGAAATATCAAGCAACGATAAAATGAACAAATAATTAAAAAATTCAAATGCTAACTTCATTTATCAAGGGAGAAAAACCCTTTCTAAGCCAGCCTGGTTATCATGAATGAACTGTTCATTTTCTCTGAACTTGTAGACAAACATGAAATACGCCTAAAGATTTTAAAAAGTTAGTCATTTTAACTCAAGCTAGACAAATTCAACAACAGATGAGAAACAAAGTTATTGATATCTATCAGTCTGAAAACGTCTTCAAAGCCTTTTTATGCCAGTTTGGCAGATGTAGTTTGTTCTTGTTTTAGAAAGATGTCGCTACTGCTCAGACCGCCTCAATTTTTTTTGTTTTTAAGAAATCGTAATAATTTTCTTAACTGTAACCAAAAGGAAATAGCAAAACCACAGCCGGTGCTGCTTCAAAAGCTAAATAAACAGACAACCTACTTTTTGTTCTGTAAAAAGAGAAAGTAACACAGCTAATGACACTTTTGATGTTGTTCCATCGAAAGCTAACCTACATTAAAGATCGACTTGTCTCCCGAACAGAGATTATAGCTTTATTATTCTGCTAGAATACTTTTGAAAAGCACACACACGCTACGGTAAATTTATTGCCTTAAACAACCAGCAGGGATGAAATACAAGTGACGGCAAAAACGCACAATTTCCTCCTATCAAACAGTTTATGCTTTACAAACGTGTCAACATACGCAGTCGTCTGTCAAGAGCGTTTCCTTTCTTTGCCCTTCAGTGCTTCCCCTCAGCGCCCTGAATGGGGGGGCTAAATGCTAATGAATCTTTTATTGCGTCCCCTGTGAGATTCTGTCGCTTTTAATTGATAGACAAATGAAAAGCATCCGGTCCGTGTTGCTTGTCTCGTGTTGAACATAACGGGAGGGCCTCCACTCAAGCGGCAGCAGCCATTGTCCTCAGCTATCAAACACCCATTAGGCCAGGCGCCAGTTGCTTGTCAACTCTGGACGTCATTCACCACCGCATTCACTCGCACAATTATTGCCAAGCGACTTATTGAGTGACAGCATCTCATACTGATTCTTTTCTCCGTGTTTTGTCAATCTCTCAATCACCCCTCAATTAACGATGCAGTTTTGCCCTTCAGCCACTTTGCTCTTTTTTCTTTTCGTTTTTTTTTTTGTCGTTGTTGTTGTTGTGGGCGGCCATTAGCCATGCGGTGGCAAACAGACACAAAAATGTTGGCATCCAAACGGCAGCCCAGGAGGGGAAGCGCTTAGATTTCAAAGAGTGGTCGACTCTGTGCACGCATTGCTGATGAGGCGAAAGAGGTGGGCTTTCTGGCGTGGGCCGGCCTCTCGGTGTGAAACGGTGGGCGAGTGGAGGGCATTGGCAACGTCAGGGTGTAAAGACGGACGAGGATTTGGAAGAGTCAAGTACCGCTGAAAGGGGAAGTTGTTGGTGGTCTGCGGCGTTGCATGCAGCTGCCCCTGAAAACAAATGGAAGAAATAAGGGAGATGGGGGGGAAGAAAGAGGGGTTGGGTGGTGGGGGGGCAGTAGAGTCCGGTGGAAGGCTTGCAAGCTCCTAACTTTTTTTTTTTTTTGTCTGCTTGCGTTAATCTGTTGAGAAAAAGCGTGAGGAAACTTGGCCGAGGGTCCACCCCCTCTACCCCCACCAGGCTTCCCCCCCCACTTTACTCCGGACAGCTAAACTTGAAGTTGAACACCCCCCCGCCATCACCGCCACCATGGGTCCTCCTCTCTCCCACTTGCTTGCTCTGTATTCTGTCTAGGTGCTGGAGTGACAACGAGCCATTCATTGTGGAGGTAGAGCAAAAAAAGACTCTGGATCTTTCCTGTGTCTTTTTTTGGGAGACGGTGGGAGTCGGAGGGGACGGGGGGGGGGGGGCTGGTAAAGTGGGAGGTGCACTGCTAAACAGGAGGGCAGGAGTATACTCCTGAAATGGAGAAATGTGACAGATAAGAGGAAATGTAATGAGTTAGAATGGGGGGAAAATAAAAGTAAGAGAGGGTTGAGTAAAGAGTAAGGTGCAGAGGGAGCGAGCGATGGAGGGAGGGGAGAGAGGTTGCGATTGAGGTTTGAGGCAGAACTGGAAGCACAGAAGGAAGGGAGAGAGAGAGAGAGAGAGAGAGAGAGAGAGTGGGCTACCATGCCGAATGAGCAGGAGAGGCGGAGAGGAAGCGGAGCTCCATCAGATGAAATGAGGTGAAAGTAATTCAGGCATTAATCAAGCCAGGGCAAAAGGGAGGGTATACTGTTTTCTCGCCCCCCCACCCCCACCCCCTCCCTATTTTTTTTTGCTGCGGAACTGAAAGACAAGGTGTGAATGAAGGAGCCTGCAGTGGCCTGCAGAGAAGCACCACCGGGTCACAGCATCAAATCATGTCCGAGTCGAACATCGTCACGGCTTCCACCGCAGACCAGGTCAGTTAAAGCTGTCTTCCTGATTGTATCTTTGTCTTTTGGCTCGCGAGCGGGCAGATATTCCCCCGCCGTTACAGCTGCAACCCTCACGCCGGCTCGAGGACCGGGAAACGGTCCCCACTTAGGGTCTTTGAAGAAATTCGGACAAAAAAAAGAAGGAAAAAAAAAAGTCCCAAGATCCGGAGAGATGTATATCATCTTTAGATCCTAAATCGGAAGTTGCGAGGGTGAGTCTCCAAGAGCAACTGTGAGTGAGTGTGTTTCTTGGACTTTCAAAGCAATGATTGTTTTTGCTCTGAGCTGCCTGGACAACGGTACAGGGTCCTGAAAGAATTGAATTCATCAAGACGAGCTATTGTCTACGTCGCCTTATTTTTCGGTGATCATTCAGGGGGTCGGTGACGACTCAATACCCCCCACACCACGTGAGGAGGGGAACGCAGCTCTTTAAAAACCCGACCACGTGTGGCGGCCCTGAAAAGTTTTATAAGTAATTGCAGTGGGAAGTCCGGGCAGTGCTGTGAGAGACGGGGTTGGTAAGGAAGTGGGCCGGTCTGCCGTGTGTTTTGGGAAAAAAAAAAAAAGACAGAGTGGGTTTGAAAGAGAGTAGAAAAGGCAGATATTTATCCCTTCCTCCCCTCCACCGCCACTTCCACAGGGAGCTTTAATTGCACGCTTTGGCACATCATCCCCTCGCTCCGCTTTCTTTTATTAACAGTCAACTTGACTGAAACAATTAAATCCTGTGATCTGTGTAAGATAAGACGTACGGTTACTTCCATTATGGCAGGTAAAGACAAAAAAGAAAAAAAAAAGGGGTGGGGGTGTGTTTGTTGGTGTGCGCATGCCGCTGTTGGTGTGTGTGTGAGCATCCGACCTCGCTGCCGGCATACATTGTTAGCCAAGTCCTTGTCTCCTGTTTCCGCCTGATACTCTCAAGGCTGAGTCAGCTTGCTGTAGTTCTGGAGGCACTCACTCACACACACAGATTCATTCTTACCTTCAAGCATTTACACAAATGCTTTGAGCCTTTTTCTGTGCTAGCACAACAAACATTATAGTACAAATAGTTGCCTGCCTGCAAATTGAAGGGATAAGTTGTGGGTGGAGGAATGATTTTTTTTTTCTTTAGATTTCCATAGTGTGTGTGCACATTGTACACATTGGGGGGTGGGCATGCGTGTGTTGGGGTGTGCTAATCCAGCAAATCTGGACAGTTTAGATTCGCTAACAAGCGGGCACCATATTTCTCCACAAGCGTTGAGTGGCAGGATCCTAAGTCTTTGAGACTGACAGGTAGTGCTGCCTGTCCATATGGATCCACATTTATATTCATAATTACTGACTCTTCCTATTCTTAATTTACCATTTAAAAAATAATCTAAAAGAAGTGTTTTGGGCACTAGCTAATCGCTGAGTGGGCAGTTATTCATGGCTTTTAAGATGACATTTACTCCTGCCTTCCTCAACTCTTTACATCAGTTTTATTTTTTTAATCATTCCAGTCTTTGAAAGCTTTAGAACAGTCATTCCCCCTCCATTTGTGTTTCACGCTTTAACTACAATTGAGTTGGTTCTCCACATAAGAAATGCTCATTAAACATTAAATCTGTAAGATGTAACTTTCAAAATTGGATGTAGCTGTTAGCGTGGTTAGCACAGCGAGCAGCATTTCCTAGAGAACCTAGATCCTTACTTGTGGGTTTTCTAGCAGACACATGCTGAAAGCTCAGATGTGTAAAGCAGAACATGTTTGCCGTGTTCTGCTCAGCCTCCGTGTTATCTGCTGATCGTCTTGCTCTCGCTCGCTTCACGGACGTCTCAACGTATCTCCTGTTGAAGTGGGGAATATATCACGTGTTTCTCAGGCACGTGGTTCCATTTTAAAGCAGAATGTCAACAATCTCAACGTTAGTTGTTATAATGTTGTTGTTGTATATATCAAACATAACCTAAAAGAATTTCGACTTCCCAATTTGGCGCATTGAAATCGGCTTTTCTAAGTCAAAATATCAAGTCTCCGCCGTAAAAAGTCGTTTTTATGTAATATCCTAGATTTAAGTATTTTGTTAAATGTCTGTTTGCATGTAGTGATACTATAAATAATTATTTTCCTTTAAAAGGTTCAGTCTTTGAACATTGCACTTCAAATGAAACTATTTAATATGTCCAAAATGCTTCACTCGACCGCCACATTTTAAACTGTTACGAAAAACTTAGTTTGATTTCTGACGCTCACCGATCAAGGCTGAAGTCTGGTTTTGGCCGTCATACAGTTTCTTGGTGTCTCTTTTATTTTAGCTTCATTTCCCTGCACATTATTTAAAATACATCAACACTGTCGAAACATTAAAAAAAACCAAAATACAATGTGTTTATCAATTGATTTGTTTAGCCAGATCCTAAACTCATCGCATTTTTAAAAAAAATTTTGTGTACATCTGTTCCATAAAGTATCAACCAGCTACACGCACAAATCATTTGACTTTCATTTGTTCAGTTTTGCCTTACGACATCTTCATGTTTACGTCAAGAATTAACAGATGCCCCTTTTTTTTTTTTTTTTTTTTTTTTTAAATGCAGAGTCAAAACATGCTTTGCTAAATTGCTTATGTTCTCTGCTTTGGGTGAATTTGTTGCATGGATGCAACACGGCTGGACTTGAAAGCGTCGTTTTTGCAGAGGAGTTGAGTTGGCATGAAGAGAAAATTGTGGAATTACGTATTATTGAGGAAAACCAAACTGCAACTCTGACTACCGGGCATTTCCTCCAACCTGAGGGAGTTTACAACATTTATCTCAGGCGGTGCGACATGGAGTAAGTCTGTCGTGTTTGAGTTTTACATATATATAGCTGTGTCGGTACTGAACGATGATTTAGCATCAAATAAAGATTGCTTTTCATTTGTCACCTTTATAGGTCGCTATATTCGGTGCTGCAGGTTGGGTTGGACGCAGAAAGCGTTGAATTGGAAAATATTTTTCGGTAGAAGTCTCCACTGGATCCAAAGATCACTGCGATCTCGCTTCATTTCCTGTCATCTGTCTTTGCCTGTCACGGTGCCACGCCAGGCTCCGAGGTTGCTGATTTTAAAGAACATCAAATCATTAAAAAGGGACGGTGTAAAAAAAAAAAAGAGCAGTCAGTCAGCAGTGGGTTTTAAAAATAAAAACACTTTTTACAGCACATTGTACTTAATTGGTGCTCCGCTGTGTTTAAATAGTGAAAAAGAAAATCTGATGTTGTCACGTAATTATCGTTTGGACATCGCCTTTTTTCTTATTACATTCCACTGGACTGATGAATGTAATCACGTTTTCTGCAGGTTTGTGCCGCCTGAGTTGATTAGGTCGAGTCAAGAGCAGATGGAGCAGATGAAGCTGATTGCTTGTGTGCACACATTCAGGCAATTAAAATCCAAACAAAGTGCGGCAGTGCTTCCTTGGTTTTTGCCGGAGATCATTTGATAGCATTTAACTGAACACCGACGATAAAAAAACGAAGATAAACTACTCCGTCCCGTCGGCAGCTTGGTGCGTCTAAGCTAAATGCTCTTTTGCTCTCGTCGTCACACGTGTTGCTCCATCTTATCAAAAGCAACGAGTGTTGCCGTGACGCATTTAACAAACGTGGGTCCAATATTCATAGTTTTACTTCATATTCCAGTGATTACAGCTTAATTTGTAATAATTGATTGGTACTGATTGATTTTTTTTTTTTTCTTTTGATAAACGGGCGTCAGTCGGTTTTAATCTCTGAGATGATGAAAGTATTGAAATTAAGAAAAAACCTTTTTTAACAGTCTCTTTTTGCAAATTTTTTTATTGGTTTTACAACAATCAAATGAATGACTGTGCATGGTAGTAACCCTTGCCACCAATGATTGTTTTTCTGCACAGCAACAGCAAGCCAAGACTCTTGAGCAGCGCGTACACGAGGTTGATTGGCAGTGTCGAGACCATCTGCTTGGCTCTGATTGATTCTCAACAGGAGGTTTTTTGAGGTTATGTATTCCTGCAGATGGCACAGGGAGAAGACAGGGAAGCTCAATTTTATTTATTCATTTAAAAAACAAAAAAACTTTCTGTCAGGACATTGTGAGAATTTGTAAAACTTTGTTGTTTTTTTTAACAAAAATTGCCTTCTGCAGCTTTAAAATATGAATTTAAATACAAATCCACAAGGGATATGCATAGCATTATGCTTGACTGTATATTTATTACTATACATTTTATTTGTTATTTTGCTAGTTCGTTGATTCATGCTTCAGTACTGAAAAGGCATCCATTAAGTGCTGATTGCTCACAATATAAGGATGATATGAAGTAAAACTGAGAAAATAAAAATACTCATAGACAAGTTTTAAAATAGTTTTACGGTGATGATTGATGAGAACTGGTTTCCATGCCAATTCTGAACTCATCTTCCATACTTTCTGTCGATGGATCGTAGAGAACCATTTAAATCCACGTTGTCAGTCAGAACTCCTTAGCCATTTACTTTCTCATGTGGTGAAAGCTGCTGGTGGATAAAATATCAAGAAATGTTTCCATTTTAATTACGTCATCACATAATTTTAAGCCTTTTTTAGGAGGAGCTAATGGATGAAGCAACGAGTTACCCATTACATTTAAAACTGACCTGAATCTATTATGAGGACCAGAGAAGATAATTACATATTTAAGACTTGTTAAACCTCAAAAATGAGTTAGACTTTTTTTTTTTAAAACTTAGCAGCAACCTCAAAAAGTAGATTTATTGATTTTTTTTAAAAAAATTAAAAGTATATAATTCGCTCAGTTTTCTCTACAACGCTTTTCCAACACGTCTAAAGCCATTAGGATTCGTGTCTCAGTAAGAGTCTGTTGACCAGGCTCTGATCAAAAACATGTTCCAGCGTCTCTTTTGTCATTTCGCAGCAGTAGCTGGACCTCAGCACGTCGGGACAATAGTCTGAGGTCATGTGTATGATTTTCAATATATGCTTGACTGGTAATTGGAGTAATAAGAAGCTCGGATGGCTCCGGTAATTGCTGAGCGAACGCCGGTGATTGGCTTTGACGTGCTTTATGCTGGGGGAAAAAAAGGAATGGAGGGGGGTGGGAGGTGGAAATAAAAAATAAAAAAAAATTAAATAAAATCGGACAAGCTGTAATTACCCTGTCATTAATTTGGAGCGGTGTCGTTTTTGAAAAGTCGCCATCAAAGCTACACGTGAACTTTCTTACACTCCGTTGTGTTTGAATTTCTGACTGACGCACATGTTTGATGCATTACGCCTCAAAGGAAAATAGTTTCAGCAACGAAACTGGTTGTTGTTTTAAACTGATTTTCAAACAGACGCATTAATGTAGGCCGTTGCTGCACTCCAGCGCTCGCCTTTGTGGTTAATCCTTATCCATACCAGTGTACCCTGGACGCATTTAGCCTCTCGGTGCCGCAGGCTGTCACAGTTTTAGCGAGGTGCGCTATAGCTTCTCCTATGTTTCCTTCCAGCCTAAACTGAATAGAGCAGAGACTGATGATCTGGCAGGAACGTTTGAAATAAACACGGCCATAAAAGTGACATGACTAATCAAATGCGAAGCATCCACGAACATCACACACACACACACACACAACGCTTACTCTAGCTTGCCGCTCATTCTCTGCTCAGCACATTACATCTGTCCTGGGAAGCCAGCAGCAGGGGCCAGCGCCCGGACAGACGCACAGAAAACACTCGGCTCATCTGGGGGCAGGTGTTGGCAGTTCATGGAGCGCAGCAAAGTAGCTCGCATTTACTCTGAGCCAAGGTTTGGCGAGCGGGGATAACCAACACATGTGGAAAAGGGAGACGGAAATAGACTGAATATAAAGCGGTTGTGTGTGGATGGATGTGCGTGTAGGGGTCCCCGCGGTGGCTTCCACCTCGGGTCTGCCTCCGTACTTCGCTTTAGTTTGGTTTCTGGGCTCGCAGCTGCCCTGCCGAAGCGTTCACTCTCACTGCGCAACACAAGGCAAACGATAAAGACTTGCGCTCTGTGGAGGGAGCACTAAAACTTTGATTTCAGGTTTAATTTGAGTCATAACCTACGGAGTCCCCTAGGGGACAAGGTGATTTTTTTTTTTCTTTTGCGTTCCCTCGACAAAGAGCAACTATTAAACTTCAGACTACCATCACAAAAAAGACACATAAAACTGTCAGATATGAGTTTATTACCCCGTGAACATTACTCAGAAATAGTCCAAATAGTTTGGATGTATTTCTTTCTTTCCTTCTTACGGAAACTTTGTTTTACATCTTAGCAGGGAGGTGGAAAGGCCGTGCTTGGCCTGTTCTGCTTTTGCACTTTGTACATAGGTTTGTGGTGCATTTCTTGCCTCAAGAAAAAGCTATAAAACTTCAGATATCTCTCAAACAAGATATTAACACATATGGAAAAAACTTACAAAAACCTTATATTATAGCAGGAAGGTCAGTGGCCACCAAAAGAAAGACTTTCAGTATTTAATTATGTCGAATGAACTTATCAGTACATTATTGCGAGAGAACGCAAAACCTCATGCGAGGTAACGTAAAATAAACTTTTTTCCCATGTTTCCTTGGGTGCTCCGTAATAATCTGCAGGGAGGATGAAGGGAGTTTTTTGGGGTTTTTTTACCCCATAAGATTTGGATTGTGATGGACTTTAAAGCGGATGGACTTGATTGTACTGTAGAATTGTAATAAAAATGTTCAATTTAAATGAGTTTTTTTTTGTCCGGTAAGCAATGATTTCTTACCGGCATCGCCAATAAAGTTAAATAAATATTTTATTATTATTATGGCAGTAGCATGTTCTTTTTTTCTAGGTTTTGTTGGCTCTAGTGGCAAATGTTGCCAGGGCAGGAATCGAACCTGCGACCACCGGCACTAAGGCCTCGATACTTGGGTTGTGCTTTCCCCCTGCGCCACCACAGCACCCCCGCTGTAGCATTTTCTTACACAAAGAAATGATTGTTTGAAAGAAATCAGTGGTACAACAGGTTGAGACGTCCAGGAAATGGACCAATGTCTTTTTTGTTTTTGTTAGAATTTGCTATTTTTGTATTAATTAGAGTATCTAGGTTATTACTTATTGCTTCTCTTGGTCATAAATATACAGAAGCCAATTTCTTGTCGGCACATTTCAGCATGGATTAAGCAGAAATAGCTACTGATCTGAACTTGCCCTTATAATAATATGAAGTCAGAGCAATAATTAAGACGTTTAAAGCAACTGGAGCCGGGACAGAGAAGGTAATTTTCCCATCACGCGCACTGAGAACGATGGTAAATTTACTGTTAAGAGAACGGCAGCAAACACTGGGATCCGGCGGTTGCCAAGTCTCCATAGCAACAATTGGCAACAATTTAAATTGAGGCTTTTTGTACACGTCAGCAGCGCCGCTGTATATGTTTTACACTAGCCAGCCTAAATTATCTTATAATAATGAACAAGTTTGTTTAGAATAAAACACACAGGCAGGAGCAAAGAGGTCAAAGGTAATAATGTATTTTCTCCACGTTTACCTTCTGAAAAAGCCTTTGCCTCAAGCGAAGGCATTTTGTAACCAGGTAACTTTACTGCTCAAGGAGCCCGAGACCTTTGACTATACCGCACTGTTGTGTGCACCCTTTTATGCTGATTCCTGGAACGCTTTATTCCAAACCAGAACTAACGAGGCCATTGTGGAGAGTTCACTTCTGTCTCGCTCTGTGAGACACTTCAGGCTCATGATGCCCAACATTACGAGACTTCCACTGTGGGAAATTGGTGGGGAAGGTCGGTGTCGCTAATTGCACCCTCTCTGGTTTAAAACCAGGTTTAATAGAGAGACTTTGGAGTCGTGGGTATGGTGGATATGGTACTTGCCCAAAAAACGATTGAAAGAGAAGGTGGTTTGAACGTCTCCCTCCTCTGCCTCCATGTAGTTCAGGTATTATTTGAGATGCTAACCAGCTGCTCCCAGTTTTGAAAACAATACCATGTTGGTACGGTTACACATAATAATCGTTGCCACCATGAGTGGTGAAAACCTTGTCTGTTTCAGGTCAGGAAGGATTAATACAATTAATCCAGAAGTTTACATCCACTAAGACTTCCAGTTGAGAAAATCCAGATGATGATGCTTGTTTGCTAGTTAAGAATCTAATCTAATAGGTAAATTTACGACATTTGAGTTAGTTGGAGGCACAGGTGTTGGTGTGTTTCTGGGCTAAAACACAATCAAAGGAATCAGAGAGAATCGCAAAAGTGTGGCCCGTCCTTGGGTATAATTTCCAATCGGCTGTACATACTAAGTTAATCTGTTGTAAAAAGTAGCAAGTACGCACCAACGAAACGTTCAGCCGTCTTATTCAGGTAAGAGTGTTGTAGGTGAACATGCCTTGGTGCAAAATGTTGATCACAAACCTAAAGCAGAAGGTAACAGGAGACAAGCTGGTAAGGGAATGTCAGTATCTCCATGGAAACAAGACCTGCACAGAAACAGACTAAAACGCTTCTTATTGAGGAACAAACCACAGCTCCAAAACAAAGATCTTTATTGGGGGTGTATGATGAAACTAAAATGTAAGTGTTTGGCCATAATGATCACTGTCACATTTGGAGGAAAGCGTAAAACGATATACCTGGGAAGTACCCAGGTAGCATCATGTTGTTTAGCAGTTTTGCTACAGGCCCCCACTTGCAGCACGTACACTGGTTCACTTTACAAAATGCTAATCTAAAATTTCCTATTAGAGCTACAGTAAGGACTGCGGGAGGGGGAGGAGCTTGATGCTTTCAAAACTGCCTCATATTATACTGCTGCAGCACAGTTTTAAGACGCATCTAAAAAGAAACATATAAAAGTTACATATTCCATCTTTAATTTGGAGAGACACTTCTACAGTGGGTGGATGTTTATGTGAAATGTATGCTATTTAAAACTTGATAGAGGGAAAAAAATTTGATAAATGAATATTAAATTGTTGTAAAACTTCAAAATAAATCCACTTTGGATGATGCCATTTGCAGTGCAATCAGGAATTTTATTATCGTATCGATTTTTACATGCAGACCAAGCTTTAAACTCAGCATTTTGCAATAAGGAGTAAACCAAAGCAAAGAACAAACTCGCATCAGCGTTTAAATGTGGTGGCTGTTTGCGTCTAATGAACCCTGCGGGTCTCCACAGAGCAAAGCTTAAATCGATCCCAATTACGTCGACGTCGCGACCGACTCTCCTCCTCAGCTGCCCTGATCTGGATGCATCACATTTACATTTCGTTGCGCTGCGAGTTTTTGAAACGGGGGGCGAAGAAGTTTAGGCAGAACTCTGAAACTGGGTGAGGAGAAAAGGCTGATGAGGCTTATTCATCAGCTTTGTCATGGATTTACAGCAGGCAAACGCCAGGGGAGAAAAGGAGCTGATGACGAGGCTCGGCGAGGCGGCATGTTCACCGTGTTAGCAAGGAAATACAGAGGGGGTTAGGGCTGATAATGCTTGTTGAGTCTGCATGTGTGTGGTGTGTGTGTGTGTGTGTGTGGATGTGTGTGTTCTCGGTGAAGCAGCACACTTGCTTTGCAGTATGAGGGATTAGCGGCGGCTCCATAGAGAGGATGTTTGTTAACACTGGCTCCAATGGAGAGTGCTGGGAGGAGAGCTAACAAGCGGGACGGTACAATGCTGTAAATTAATTAGCCAGGATGTCAGCTGCAGGGAAAGATCACTTTGATTAACTCTCTTTCGCCGTTTTCCTGTAGAAACTCAAATAAGTTGAGTTGGTAAAAACAACAGAAATTATTTTTGCCTGGATTCCCTTTTTTTCTTTTTTGGAATAATTGTTTGATCTTGGATCTAAAAGTTACGGTTATGTTTGCTGTTTGTTTCTTTCTTCTAGATTTGCTCAAATACATCTTCCTAACCTAACACAGTAAAAAACTAGCAGCATTTATACAATGTGAAGTTTTTTTTTTTGTTTGTTTGTTTTTTACATTTTTCTAACTTCAAACATTCGATAGGATTTTTAGTCACAAACCAACACAAAGTAGCATGTAATTTTGAAGTGGAAGGAAAAATGTGGCTGGATTTCTAACTTAAACAAAATCAGCATGATGCAGCCACCGCCATACCTCACAGTGGGGATAGTGTGCTTTGGGAGATGCACATTGTAAGTTTCTTTTCATGTTTTGAGCAAAAAGTGACCTTTTGATTACACCTTACAAAGCACCTTCTCCTGCATGTCTGCTTTTCCCACCGCATAGATTGACTGAATCTCAGTTCCATGTCATATTAAAAGCTTTTTCTTTGAGTTTGAGTTGTTTGGCTTCTTCTTCCTGGTTGGTAAAGAGTGTATCTACAGGTTGAGATTCCTGACGACAGCCTCATTGGGCTTCATCACGTTTTGTATTAGTTGTTATTTGGCAGCCATTTTGTCTTACACCTTGTGTGTCCATATGCTTTAGTTAAACCGGCAGTTAAGTTTCCCTATGCGCCATTTCAGCAGCTCAGTTTGTCTTTTGTTTGTTTGAGGTTTGGTTGGTTCTGATTTTTGAGTCTCGTTTCTGGAGTTGGGTCGCCTGATTAAATGTTGGCTTTGTTAGTCGTGTTTTCATATTTTTGGGGGTAAATGAAAAATCCACATTTTGACTTAAACGCCTGTGTCCTCCATGCTTTACTCCTTGGTCCCTGATAGGTCCACAATATCACATTAAATGCACAGCTAAAAAGTTACTTTTAAGTTTGTTTTGTCTTATTTCGAATATACTGAAATATTTGCACTAGAAACAAAGCCAAAAATACTTGGTAACAGTTTTTTTTTGTTTCTCCAATGCAAATTAAAAGATTTGGTGAAATGATCTGTGGTTTAATAACAATCAGGTATATTTAGTGGGGAAAGGAATGATATAAATCTTTTTTTTTTCTTCAATAGCTGAAAAGGTTGCACATGTCATCTAGCTCATGGTCATTTTCTTATAGTACTGCAACGCTCCATCCTCGTTTGGATTCGAGTCGGAGTCAAAGCCAGGTGGTAAAAGCCATTTGTTGCAACCTAAAAGAGACTGGCCGTTCTTAAGAAAAAAAAAGACCTTTTCCTTGATTTTTGCGACAAAGACTCCAGCTCTAAAAACGCAGGAAAATGCGCAGAAAATCACCAGAAGCTTCCATGATGATTTCTAAAGCAGTCAGTCGTCATTGCACGAACCGACGCTTTAATCAGCTAAGCATGTCAGCGCTACGATCAACAAAAACAAGTCTGTGAGCCTCCTTCAATTCTGACTCTACAGCCGATGTTGTGGAAACACTACAACTTGAAGACGACTCACACAGCACTTGCTCAGGCTCTTGGCAGTTCTGGATGCGGTATCTAACATAAACACCCTGCTTATGTCTGTGTGTGTTTGCGAGTGGAGGGGTGCAGGTGAACAGCTTGCGAGGGCCAACAGTTCCGCGGGCCAGTCTCGCGCATCACTTGACTCGCCATACCCCGATGGAGGCCTACACACATATGAACTTGTTAAGCAAAATCGAGAGAATACGAAACGGAGAGAGAGAGAGAGAAAGGATGTAGCAGCTCCCACTAAACCTGCCTGCTGTTCTGCACAAAATCAGGCCTAACCCCGAGCCCCCCTGACCTTTGGCCAATCCGTCCAGAACTCTCTTTCTGTGACATCTTCTCTGACCCTCTCAGTGTCTGTCTCTGTTTCAGTCAGCCGCTGCAGGTCTCCCAATCTCTCCTGCCGAGGCTCATGTAATGCCATTGTTTAATCCGAGAACATCCTATCTGTGAAGCGTCACGATGCCCCGACAGGCCGCCGTCGTCCCACACTTGTAGAAAAAGAGGAACGGAGCAAAAAGATTCGGTGTCTGCAGGCAGTCGTAGTTACTAAAAATTCAAGGGATAAAAGTCTTTTCAAAAAATGTTTCTCTTGTGCAATTTGTTAAACACAAAAAATGAAAAACTTTTCAGTGGTAAGAAATGACTATTGGTTATATATAGGTAGATAGACAAAGATTCTCATGGCACAGAAATGCTTCAAGATCTTGAGAAACGGATCCATGCATTGGTCTTTAGTAATAGTTTTTTCTTGCACTGCAAGATGAAAGCTATACAATTCATACCTTTCTTTTAATCCAGGGAGACCAATTATGATTAATCTGCATGAATTATGGTTTTTAATTGAACTGCTTCACATATAAACTACATCTTGTCTCATACTGTGAACATTTGGATAGCTGATTTTGAAATCTGGTTTTATTAATGCTAATGTGAATTTGTTCTTAGCATTAGTTGGTTCCTTATTACAGAATACTGAGTTTAAACCATTGTCTGCATGTAAAAAGCAAATCTTAATATGATAGTAGAGTGCCTCATTCCACTGCAGATTACTTTTTTTTACTCAATTTGCTGCTGCTGTTGACACCCGTTTCTAAAAACTATTTACAAAAACATTAAATCAGGACATATTACTGCGAATAAATTATGCAGTACTGATACTGAGAGTTCTGGTGTATTAAACTAAGTTTTGGATTCATATAAAGGTTTTTGTTTCTTGTTAAAGAGTTTCGTAACAGTTGGTTTAGTCTTTGTGTTTCATTAAGCATAAAATTACCTGGATTTATATATTTCAATATCACAGTTGTTTTTGTCAGTTTGTTCATAACTTAATATAATTTTGCAGCTTATATTCAATCCCCGCTTGTTTTGCTGCTACAGATTTAATCCGATTCCGATCGCTCCCAAACGTTCTTCTTCTCTCAGTAGCGACTTTCACACTGCAGATTGTTGTTGTTGTGATGGTGCATTGTTGATTAACTGATCAAATTGGGTTTTCGGGTTTCCAACTGACCAGTCATCAGTTTGGGCCATTCGACTGAAAATCACTTCAGTCACCTCCAGCCAAAACGTTTTGAACTGTCTGCATTAAAAGTCGATTCAGCCATGAAACAGATCGGTGTTGGATTGCGCAGGTATTTGGAGACGAGGTAGAATTTAAACTGGTGCTGTCGTTCACAAACCCATACTGACACTTCTCCTCGTTTTGATACAAAGATTAAGCCTGATGCCTTGGAGCAGTAAAATGAACAGATACCTGTACTTAGAAGTTATGCTAGATTTAAATGTGACAACATTTCAAGATGCTTTCTATGACCATGAGCTGGAAATGATTTACTTGGCGCGTGAAGAGGTGCGTCGTGTAAGTGACCCTTGGCCGAGCGACCATTCATTTTTCCCACCTTTTATCTAACAAGCACCCGAATCCCTCTCATCTTGCTCCTGACACCCAAGCTATTGGACTCAATTAATCAGCCATGGAGGGGGATTTATTCAATCCCTGCCCAATGGGATCCTTTGGTATGTGGCCCCAGTGGTAGCAGGTTGAGAAGCTACGGTCTACACTGTCTTTAGGCCCATTACTCACACCTCACAGCCCGCCGATAAAAGACGCTTTGAGCTGCCCGGTTTCGGGGGGGATCCGGTAGGCTTTTTGTGCCACAATAGCCAAGAGGGTTCAGTCGGCACAGACAGACATGTTTACTAAACTCTGCATAGGTGCAGCAGGGGAGATTACGTGTGCCATTTGGAATAAGTGGAAGGGTGACCATTGGCTGGGAATCCTGGACTAAATGGCAACATGTTTCCTGTTTCACGGGAATCTTTTCAGCAATTTTGGACCGGCTGGGTTTTACCAAAGAGCAGGAAGAGAGATTCACACAAGAGAGTAACAGGGAGAGCTTCACATTTATTGTCTGCAACATTTACATCTGCGCTGTTGAGGTTTAAGCACAACTTTATGGGAAGGACTTCACTAAGTTGACCTTATCTTGGATAAGCAGAAAACAATGGATGGATGGATTGATGGATGTTTTAGTAAGTGCTGAAATGGACATAAACTGCTGGATTTTTCACTGGCCCTGTTTGCTGCTAGGAATGATCAGACCTGCAAAGCATATTCCTATAGAGAAGATGTTGAGACTGAAAAATCAGATTTTCTTCCATTTATCAAATGCACCGCGCCTAAGCCTGCTTACTGCATGTCAACTAACGACAGTCTTGGAAGCATGGAGATTTATGAGACTATTTTAAAGCTGAGTTATTTCCACAGTCCATTCATGTTGTGAGAGAGAGCAGACACTATGAAGGCTGAATGTTTATAGCATTTTTAGTTTTTAAGTTAAAGTACAAATCTGCATCTTCCATAACGCTAACCGTGCTTTCTGCTAGCATAAGTGCAAATCCACTGCCGATATTGTTGCTTTCAGATTGTTTTATGGCAAGAGAAAGCAAAGAAATATATATTTAACTGACGATTTAGCTTAGATCATTCAGCTAGGAACAGCTGCACACGAGCCACATATCAAAAGTCGTGCACAAAAAGTCCGATTGCTGCGTCTCTCCAAGCCTCCAGACACTGTACAACCTTCATTGTCATTGCATGAGGTATGCAAACGCTACAAATCATCCAAACAGAAAATAAAATAAAAGCAACATAACAATGGAAACCACAAGTCATTTTAGGTTTTCCGTGCAAGCTATTCTTCTGAAGGCACACCCAGTATTAATTTTAGTTGTGTGACCTTTCTGCTTTCAACGTCAAGCTGATGTCGACGGTGACGACGTAGTTTCTTCACCTCCTTTCCGCATCCCCCTTTCCCTTTCAAGCTGACAGTTTGCCTGAGCAGCTCCTGACTTCTTAGTGCTCACAACTCTTGTGTAATTTTGTCTCAGAGTTAAAGATGGTGTAGCCTTGACAAATGATAGCTGTGAACCAGCCAGCACCTCTTTCACAGAAACGGGTAGCACACATGCTACATAACCCCAGATCAGATATATATGTATATATACTGTTTATCTCATAGATTATGGAGGATTCTTAACTTACGTTATACATTAGAAATGTGATGTATTCTGATACCAGGTTAGGTTTCTAACATTCCAAAAGCATCCCTACATTCCTACATAATTTGAGAAAAACAATTTTCTAACCAGAAAATTAACAACACTTACAGTTTAAGATAATACTTTTTTAAAGTTTTATGAATCCTTCCGGTCGTAAGTTCATCCATCCATGACAGAAATGTCCAGAAATTTGAGTGTGGAAAGAATTAGAGGTGCCTTCAGAAAGGCTCATGAAACTTTGGTTAAGTCTTTATAAGCAATTTGAAAATGCAAGCGGTTAACCCATGCTGGACTACGTCCAAAAGCTGTAGCAGATTTTTTGACCGAATTTTCTTATTTAATCTGTATATTTAGAATTTGAACCGGTGAGTTAAGCCCAACGGATGTTTGTTTTCAATAACGTCTTAATTAAAAAAAAGTCTGATACTGAGTATTAAGGATGGGTCAGAGTTGCATGACGGTCTGTCCCGTCATAACGTAAAATTTGTCCCTGGTTTAAATTTCCCAAAACAATGAAATGAACTTGAGGGTGAACAACACACTGTGGGCTGTAAGTCTGTGCTGAGAGAATGTCCTGAGTTCACAGGCCACAGCTGTGTAGTCAGGAGGCGACGGCAAAAATATCTGCGGCAACAAGCAATAAAAACAAAAACAGTTCCACAAGACAATCTTCTCACATGTTGATAAGAAAAATCTGATGGTTTTTGAAACAAAGGGTTTGGGTATTACTCAAGTTGCAGCTGCTTTTTTATGCACCTGGAGAAAAGCTTGTACTGTTATCCCTACGTGTTGGATACACCGTGTATGTTAACGTAGATTAACAGCAAGCCAAACTCAATTTTCATGAGCCAGGAAGCCGAGCGTCTTGCTCCTTTATTACGTTTTCTTACAATTTTCGACAATTGTGTAGGAAGCTCAATAGAAGCGTTGAGTGAAACTAGAAACAGAAAATAAATATGTATCAGCTCTAAATGCACAGAATAAACTTCTAATATCAGAAAACATAAATTACAATTAACCTTAGCTGTTGTTAAGAAACAGTCACGAACATTACTATGCAAAAAACTAGTGGGACATGGCTAATTACTGGAGTAAACACATATGAAAAACGATCTCTAAATAAATTCTTATAAAACATATAACACCAAACAGAACACAAATTAAACTTACAGCCATTGCTTTCGGAGGTGTTGGAAAAGATTAACGACACAGGAGACGAAGTTTGTACATTAATAGGCAGGCTTTCTTTCTGCAAACACCTGTTCCTAGCTGCCGCTGCCTCTGCTACACACAATGCACTGCCACCTCAAAATTCCCCTTCAAAATAAAATACAGATAAACCAATACTGTAGAAATTTACTAAACAAAATTATTAAGGCATATTTCTAACTTCTAGCCTTGGGCAGAACAAAGCTGATTACATTCCATTGTGCATTTTTATTTGCTGAACATTTGTTGTACCTCCAGTGAATGTATTGACTTCCAGAGAAGAAGAACAAATTGTTTTCACTGCAAAAACACACAATTTTATCAAGTATTTTTGTCTCACTTCTAGTGCAAATATCTTAGTAAACTTGAATTAAGACACAATTCACTTTAAAGTAACTTAGTAGCAAAATATAGAAGCTTGTTTCAGGTAAATAATTCCTTGATATTGACTAAAAAGTACGAGTTCCATTTAAAGATTATTTCACTTACAACAAGGGAAAATTTTCTTGTTATATGTAAATTTATCTCCTAATGGAACTAGCACTTTCTTGCCAACATTAAGGAATTATTGACTTAAAACAAGCTTCTGTATCTCAGCGAACATACACATGTAAGTCAGTTTTGTCTTATTTCAAGTGTAGTAAGATATTTGCACTATAAACAACAGTAAAATTACTTGGTAAGATTTGGTGCTTTTGCAGTGTTGAGATAAATGCAACTGAACATGCACTTAAGACTTTGAATCTACCAAAAATATTCCTATAGATGTATCGTAAAATTGTATTTCTAACCTTAAAATTCAAATACGTTTCTGACCATGTTTAAGCACGTCCACTTTTTAGTGTGAATGCTGTTACCGAGTGAAGACGACCAAAGCGGCTTCTCCACTAGCTGGTTTTAAAAATTAGATTTGGAGAACTAAAACGGGGCGGAAAATTCGGACTCTACAAACAACACAAACCTACATTCGTTTGCCTAAACCAGCAGTGTGAACCTTCACTGCAACAACCGTAGCTTCTTCAGAGAGAGAGAGAGAGAGAGAGAGAGAGAGAAAAAAGGCTTTGAGCAATCGGTAAAATGTCATCGCTCCACAGTGGGAACGTCTAAATAAAATTCTTTCAGACAGCAAATGACACGCACAGGGTGCAGTAGCAAATCACTTTTCTGTTGCAGAGATTATCAGGCCCGTGCAGAGCTCTGCGCGTTACTGACTGCTTCGTTGCAATTGTAGAAGAAGATGGGACTAATGGGTCGGAGTGAAAGCGGAAGTATTAGAAGAATCAGTTAAATAGGAAAAAGAAGTGCAAATAAGAGTGCTGTGTTTTAATATTGTCTGAACCGACAGTGTTGTGAGGTGCATGTGATTTTTTGTTTTTGTCGCTGTTTTTTACTAGGTGAAAGGAATCTTTCTGGTCCTGCTAGAATCAATCTTCTTCCACGTTAGAGTTGGCTTCAGCTGACTGGGAACTAAAGTGTCCAAAGTGTGTTCTGGTCTCTCTAAAACTGCCTTCCAGGGTTCTTGTCGACCCCTTTAGAACATTTTTTTTCATTTTTTTAGTTTGTAAGATTTAAATCTTGAAATATGGTAAATGTAGTGCATTTTTTGCTTGTTTGGGAAATTTGTATAAAATGTACAAAACAGCGTAAAAAGTATTTTAGAAACTTGGATACATTACAGCTGCAGCAGTGGTCTCTGGACTGTTAACTTAACGGGAGCGCATCTAACTAAAGCTGAGCCCGCAATCAGAAACAGGAGGCAGACTTATAGCAGGAGAGGAAACGAAGACGAAACGTTAACACTGATCTAAAGAAAGTAGATGGAGATGCACAAAGATCAAAATGAAGACTAAAAAGCTAAGAAAGAAAATACGAAGAGATGAATATATATGGCAAGACCTATCGAGCAATAATCAATAGAGGAGACTGCACAGAAATGTGGCAAGACCTGAACTGAGGCAAAAGCGCTGCAGGTCATGATAGGATAAAATGGAAAGGAATAGATTATCAGTAAAGGGAATACAACAACAAACTATGAAAACAGACATAATGGAACAAACTAATACGGCCAAAACTATGAAGCACAAATTACTCATAAAAAAGCGATCAAACCAAAAACCCAAACATCCAAGAACTGAGCACCGTGAAAGCATCACGAGGCTCAACGGTAACATGAGTGGCTCCGTGATGCTTTAAATATGTCTTGTGGATTTGATTTAGAACTTCCTCTGTTTTGTTTTGGGGGATTTTTTTGTTGTCATGTTTCTACAAAAAATCTGTGATCTATTGGTCGATAGACAGATCTGTGTAAAAATTATTACCCATGTTTCTGTCCTGCATTTGTAAGAGATTAGGAGAGTACCGGCACTTAATGCACTGGGTAGACAGTAAAAATACCTTGAGATGACTTTTGTCAGAATTTCAGTGCTTCATAAATAAACTGAACTGAATTCAATTTGTGGTTGACCTTTTCCCAGCCTGCTCACAGTTACTCCGAGCCAGACTGAAGATTTAAATGGGAGTAGTACGTGATCTAAATCAAATATCCAAAATCCCTGGGAAGCTAGGACAGCTGAAAACTCAAAAGACTAGCACTGACAACACTACGTTAGACATCCGTCATGAGCTTCAACGCTTCAGCTGCGAATCAGGGAAGAAAGTCTGAAAATGAACGAGCACTTAACTTTGTTACTGCGACCAAAGGAGCTTTAGCTGTGTATTTACTGAATGCTGCCATGAGACTAGTGAGAATTCAGTTTGAAGAGACAAAAACATGAGAAATTAAACATGAGGATTTAAACATTTCTTAACACTTTTTTTTTCAAACAGTGGATTGAATTTTGCTGAAAGAGGAAAAAAAAGACAAAAAAGCAGCTAAAACTATCTAACTAACTCAATCACTGCATCCTTATGTGACCAACCAGTTGAACTTTTAAGAAGCCGAGTTAAAAGTCCTGCAGTGGCTATTGAAAGCAAGCTACCCGAACGTTAACAGTGATCTTTAAGAGTGTGCAATAAGCACCTAATCTACCTGGATGGAAGAATTTGCATTACAACTGCAGATATTTGGAAAATGGCGTCCTTCTGGATAAACCGCTGTGATCCCAACTTATGTCACACCCTGCGCTCGGCGGCTGAGTCTGCACAGAGCCGATCAGCGGCTTTGCTGGCATTTCCATCCGAGGCACTGAGCCGGCATTCTTTACGAGATCAGCTCAGCGGAGGGAACGGTTCGTAACAGGACGCTTTGACGGAGTGCTGATCTCAAACCTGTGTGAATGCCCTGGCAGGATATTTAATGACAACAATCTGTTTAGCTTCTTTGGGGACTCGAGTCTAATTTTAGCGCTCAGAAATCAGTTTAGGAGGGGGACGAATCGCTTCTTTGAACGGCAGTTCGTGTTTGCAACATCACTTTCAGGATTTGTCTAGTAGGTGCTGGTGTTACAGCGCTTTGTGAAAGTTTTAACAGCCCCTTTGATATTTATACAATTTGTGAGTAGGCGGAAGAAAGTTGTTTGTTAGAATATCCCAGTTAAAGCCTAAACTTAAATCCGATTGAAACTCTATGATAAGACTTGATGGGGTTTTTTTTTTATTATCACCGTATTTTTCGGACTATAAGGCGCACCGGATTCCTCGTCTTCGGTGTCGGAATTCAACAGTTGGGCGATGGCGGCATCAAGCAAGCCCGGATGCCTCTCGTCATCATCCGATTCAGTCTCATTGCTGTTGCTTGGCTGTTCATTGATGATTCGTGAAAGCTCGGACCACACTTGAGACCCATACCTTAGCCCGGGTATTGATGATCCATTGGCAGATAGTAGCGTAACTAGCCCGGCGCACGCATCAAGAAAAGTGGTTCGCCACCCCAAAACAAGTCTGTCTAGCATAGAAAACTGATTCCACGAGGTTTCTAACCAGCAGCGATTATTCTTCGTCGCTTATCAAAGTCGTAATAAGACATACGGTACACTGTTCATACATAAGGCGCACCGGAATATAAGGCGCATTACCGATTTTTCTTTTTTGCAAATATAGGGATTTGATGTGCGCCTTATGGTCTGAAAAATACGGTACTTAAAAATGATTAACCTCTAAAAGTAGAAGTCATGGAAATACCACAAAAGATGTGCAGTTGTAATTACAAAGTAAAGATGCCAAAAGAAAGAAAAGGTTTCATCTGTATCTTGAAAACATTATCACTTCACGACGATGCTCCGCTTTGTGTCGACCTGGCAGATAAAAAGATCCTTATTAAAACATTCATGTCTGTAGCTCCAGCATAACAAAAATATTGTATAGTTGATGTTGATGTTTTTATTAATTAGCGAGGGACTGCAGACGATAATAAACGAAGCAGAAATTTGTCCAGAAAAAATTCTGCTGGTTATTCCTGAACTTTGTCCTATTAGCTGCTCTTAAGTTTTATCCGTTTTGCTCTTGTACGACGGAAGAAATGTCCAAAAGTGACATGGGTTTGAGCAAGGTCAGAGCGGTTATTTTAAAAAGAATCTGGTGAAAGCTACGGATTAAGACGAAGGACAGAAGAGAGGGGACTGATGGTTACATAAAGCCCATATGGTCCTGGAGAACCATGTGATGGAGGAGTGGATGGATGGAGGGAAGAAGAGCGTCTGCATGTCTGACAAGGAGGTCCAGGGAGCTAACGCCGCAGGCTAGTAACACCTGGGCACAGAGATGCTCCGTGGTCAGATACCGATGTCGCCCTCAGGGTTCAGCTAGTCGTCGTAGCTCAGAGTTAGTCATCACTTTGGGTCCGTCTTAATGAGATCCCTGTTCAACATGTGCCGCTTTTCATTTCATAGCAGTTAAGTAAAAATGAGTCATTGGCTCTTTATCGCCAGAGAATGAGTCAGACATATTTAAAGGCTCTTCAGGGTTTGTCAGCTGCACAACTTAAAGCCGTCTGCTTCAAAACAATCTGATGAATATTCTCTTTTCTCCTCTTTTCTCTTTTTTTTGTGTCAGACCCAATTATAGTATTGCCTTAAATACATTTATTTATTAACAAAAAGGTCCCAGTCAGGATTATGTCTCCCTGAGTTAAAATCTCAGTCATTAATCAAGAGGCATTTGCTAAAGTCCCAGTTCGATATTTCAATCAAGTCCATCTTTACTTCACTTTACCAGATTAGTCCACCTATGCTTTCAGACTAACTCAAAAGTTCAGTAAAAATAATGCAGTTGTGTTCTGAACGGATTTGTCTTTAAAGAAGCAGCTGCTTTGTCCCAAGTGGAATTTCTGCAAGTCACTGAATATGCTGCTCTAACTTAACTTGGGCATAATATCCAATATGACATTTTATAAAGCATCACCGAACACTTTGCCATCTATTTCCAAACTTTAAAAAATTAATTTAATGTCTTACTAAACTCACATCTTGTTTTCAGGTGAAGCCGTTCGTTTTAGCACTATGCTAATGTTAGCATGCCTGCTCTTTGCTTTGACATCATTTTGTGATAATGTTGGCTTGTAGCAGATTTTTACAGCTAAAAGTTCAATTTCGCCATAAGCAGACAAAACCTGCAGAAAAAAAAAAAATAGTTGTCTTGAACGTTACAAAACTGTCTAGTGTTTCAGCAGCTCTTTGTTGCAGCTAGCTTTCCTTCACCATCACTTTTTTGAAGACATCTGAGTGCAGGAACGTGATTGTAAAGGGGAAAAAAGGATTTGGATATCTTGATTTAGCTGTGTTGCAGTATTGTGGGCCCTCTACATTTAAACAGGCAGTAACTGATAAAAAAAAAAAAAAAAAAAAGACTGTATTACACAGCTCTATGTATTGCTGGAGATGGGCAGAGATATGGTCAGACTGGAGACCAACAACAGATAAATGGAGTGTAAAGACGTCCTACAGCGATCATTCAACTCTAGCTTGATGAAGGTTCCAGAAGGTTCTATTTGTACGGTCAGGTTGGAGTTTCACAATTCATCTTCTGACCAAATGGTGTCTCAGTTTTCCAAACAGTGTGCCAGTGAAGATGAGCGTTTCTAATATATAGCTTGTGTTCATGTTATGAAGCAAAAATGTTTCGCATACGACATCATGGCTGTTTGGAGAAACAACAGTGCAGTCACCAGATTAAATTGATGTAATATTCAGCACAACTGTCGGCCATTTTTGGCCGATTTGCTGATTGTGCGTCAGATTTACGGGAGTACCAGAAACGCGCCAACACGAAGGTTCCACCTGGAACGTATGATTTAATTAAACTTCTGATTAATTGATGCAGGAATAGCTTACGTCAAATATTACAGATTAAGAAAAACTTATTTCCCTGTTTTTCTAGCTGCTTTTCCTTTTCTGTCGCATGTTTCAGATCAACAAGCAAACTTTACCCTCAAATACAATTGGTAGGTTTCCACTCTGGAAGAGTTCTGGCCAACTGTTCTTTGCAAATCTGTCTAACATACAGTCACATCACACAGGTTTTTCAGCCAGCATGAATTTTTAAGGTCGCATTGGAATAACTGAAATGGATTTAAGTCCAGATTTTGATTTGGCCTTGAAAAGCCTTTATTTTAAGTCAACCATTCACGCTACAATTTGAATTTCTTCAAGAAAATAGAGCGGAGTTCATTGTTTTGTCAATTAGAAAACGTTGTCCAAGTCCTGGAGCATCAGAGCAGCCCCAGACCATCATACCACCTCCTCCATGTTTGATGGTCTTTTCAATGTTTTTTTAGTTTTATGCCAGATGTAGCGCAACTTTGCCCTTCCAAAAAGTTTCATTTGAAGTGGTGGTTTATTACATATTTAAGTCTACTTCATCTTGTAAGACTCTTGTCTGATTCTATATGCCTTCCAGAAATCAAACTTTTGTTTGGTTTGTGAAACGGAACTAAATGTAATGAGGGTAATCGCAGTAAACTCAAAATTCTACAGGTGGGGCAATTGCCAGATTGGTTTGGATTGAAGGAAATTCTTGTTTGAAAATTTGAAGTTTTTACTCAACTTTCCATTGTCTGTTAGTAGTATTAGTTTGATGACATGAAACATCTAAGAAGAAATATTTCAGAATTTTCTTGAAAGCACTTTTATGACTTTTAGTCATGAAAGTGTAAGTAAAAGATGTTTGCTTCAGAATTTATAAGCTGAAATGTCACTGTGTAGCATAAAATGCCCACCGATACTCAACATTTTCTTTCTGTTCTGTCCCTGTGGTACTAGTTTCAGATTCTAGACGCACACTGTGTGTGTGTGTGTGTGTGTGTGTGTGTGTGTGTGTGTGTGTGTGTGTGTGTGTGTGTGTGAGTGTGAGTGTGCGCCTGTCTTGGGCACATCAAGTTGAGCTTTTGTAGAACAAACACCAGAGATCTAAGGATCATTGCTATTCCCCGAGTTTCGTCTCCCGCTCTTGTTTGTCTTGTCGCAGAGTCGAGCGCAACCTGCCACGGCGCGTGTTTGCACATCTGCGTGTGTTTTCCGTGCACGCCCACACCTGGTTGCTCGCGGTACGGCACAAGAAGAAGCACTGCCGACATGTTGACGGGAGCGCGCACACAGCTGCGCACTTGTGCTCCGCCGCTTCTTGCTCTTCCAAAGTCAACTCCGGGGACGGAGATGCTGTAATGCGCCACCCGCTGCGACGGCGGCGTCTCTGCTGGCGGTCTCCACCCACGCACCGCTGCAGCCGCCAGCTCGCTCGGAGGCTCCCCCGAGCGACGGGGCTTGTTTTGCTGATCTTTTCTGTCTGTCGCACCTGCAGTACGAAGACCTGTGGAAACGGAGGTCAAGGAAGCCGGAGAAATTGCGTTTGTTTTCCCTCCAAACATGCCCGCACATCTGGACTCGCAGACAAGAGGGGGGTTTTTTTCCCCCCCAGAAAATATGGCAGCTGTTTATGTGGTGGTTGCCATTTTGTCTAATTATTATTTTCATGCTCATGAACATGATGTGTCTGTAGGAGCTGTGTTTGTTGGGAAAAGGTCTTTATCAGCAAAAATGTACTACTTCTGCGTTATGTGTGAGCATGCTCTACAATAACACTGACTATATGAAACCACAGTTTCAAGGTATCTCTGTGTTTTCACAGAAAATGTGAAACAATGACCTCTAACTGTGTTACTTAGCAAAGAAAGACAGCATATCCTAACTGATAGAACATTCTGATTATTACACTTACGTTAACTTTTAATGTTTTTTTTAACAAGACAAAGATATGAGCAGAAATGCAGAATAAACGTACATGTAGTCGTCAGTACTTGCTGTGGAGAAGCAAAAAGTATTTTGTTAATCTTCTAGCACTGCTGCTACTGTTTTGCTAAGTTATTCTTTAGCAACTGCAGCAACAGTTCCTCCTTTTCTATCTTAAAAAGTTAAATGATTTTATGAATATATGCGTAAATACTATTATAGTGGGTTATTTTTACCCCAGTGATATGATACCTTGACAACACCGACACCTCCGCATTGCAGCTGCAGCCTGACAACGGCTCTGCGCTCACATCGGTTTTCTTTGACACGTCGTCGAGCCTGAACACCGTGAAACTGAAAAGCTGAAATTAGTGTTTAAAAATGATGGGAGGAGGAAGCAGAGATATTCGAACATGTTTTAAGCTCTTCCCCACCTAAAGTACTAAAGTCAAAAAATTTCGCTCATGTACTCCGGCCCACCGTTTGGATAATTTCACCTTTTTTTTTTTGCCGTTTCGCCGCTGCTTTTGCTCAACTGAATCGGCAGAACTCAGTCAGTCGAATGTCGGATTACTTCCAGTCCGTGCGCGACACCTCGAGCTCTACCTCGGCGATCTGAGTTAGCAGTATTTATCTGTCATGCAGCAGCGGCACAAGTGCCTTCATGTGAGCAGCGCGCAGACACAAACAGGGCCGACAAGACACACAGCTGAGGGTCTGGGGCGTAGGGGTCACGGGAGAGCGGCCATCTGATGCCAGCAGATGGAGCGATGGAGGGAGGAGAGCAGAGGAGAAGTTGGAAATCAGGGCGGCACAAAGTGAATGCTGGGAGGCTTTTCTAAAGGCACTGATTTCACTTCCCATCCTTTCTGCTCCAGCGAGCCCACCTTATGCTCCACTTCGGGGCAGAGGAGATAATAATAACTGATGATAACCATGACACTTGAATAACCGAACTTCACATTCAGCTGAACAATCCAGAGAAAAAGATAACTCCTTCAGATGCTCCCAGCAGAGTCTTGGAGCTCTTAGAAGTGAGGCTGAGGCCAATTTACGGGATCAGTAAGGTGGGTTTTTTTTTTCTTATGTGGAATGTGAAACTGCTGGTCTCACTGTAGCAACACTATCTCGGAAAGCCACTCGCGTTCGCTGCAACCTGTAGTCACCTGTGTGCCTCTCCCTCTCTCTCTCTTTCTTTGTTACAGAATGGAGCCGTTCCAGGGGAGCCCGTGAAGAAGGATGAAAACTCCCGGCGGGGGAACTGGGGCAACCAGATCGAGTTTGTCCTCACAAGTGTGGGCTATGCAGTGGGCCTGGGCAACGTCTGGAGGTTTCCCTATCTCTGCTACAGAAATGGAGGAGGTACGCGTTCCAGCTGCCTTTGGATAAAGACTGTAGTGGCGTTACAGAGGATGCCCGTGCGTCCTTAAAAGGTCTTAAAAGCATCAAGACCTTAAAATGTCTTAAATTCATTTTTAAATGAATTTAAGACATTTTAAGGTCTTGATGAATTTAAGACAAAGTATTTGCCCTTTATATATAAGTATAAGAGGTCTTAAATTTTGTGGTGGCAGGAATATTTAATCTTGTACATCATATGTAATTTATTTTTGCTCTTGAGACTTTTCTGTCAGGCAAAAGTTTAGCCATGGCCGACTTTGTAAAAATGGCTACCCTTCTTGGGGTCCACATCATAAAAACAACATTTATTACAAAAGCAGTTTCACACACATAACACGTTATTAGAAACATCTTCATTTTGCTCTGTTAACTAGGTGGCGTGTTTTTTTCTTTGTTTGTTTTTTGCGGGGGTTTTACCACTAACTAGCTGCTGAAAAAACCCATTGCTAGCTAGTTAGCTTTTTTTTAGAGAGAATTTCTTTGGCTTTAAAGTTTAGAAATACCTTTTTTTTTTCAACCCCTCCAGGGGGTCTTTTGTGGGCTCTAGTGTCCCTTATATGAAAGTGGGCTGACAGGAAAGGGAGAAAGATATCGTCGGGTCCGGGAGTCGAACCTGTGACAACCACGTCGAGGACTCAAGGCCTCCAAACATGGGTCACACTATCCTCTACGCCACCACGGCACGCCCCAGAAATACCTTTTTTGAAATTATTTTTTAAAGACGTTTTCAGTGCCAGTGGCTTCTACTGGACAGAAATCTGTCAGGAATGTTGCACAGAGAAGAGGAGAAGGACCAAACTGTGGAGTAAATCTATGGCAGAAGATTGAAAGACATTTAATAAAATTTGCCTAATTTCATTTAATCTGTTTTCATCCTTTACAATTTAATCAAACATGCCCAGTGTGTCAACACTATTGCATAAGCATTGCCTTATAAAAAAATATATACACTTTCTTTCTTTTTCTTTTTACGAAGCATGCCAAATAAACCCCACAAGCTTTGGATTTAATATTTTGTTTGGATTTTCTTGCTTGACCAACACACATTTGTTTTTAAAGTGGAAGTAATACTGCTTGATATTCTTTTTTTTTTTTTTTACATAAAAAAAAAAAAAAAATCTGAAAAGTGTGGTGTACATGTGTAAGTAGCTCCCTTTACTCCGATAACAGTAAACAAAACCCAGCAGAACCAGTTCAGAAGTCAACTAAGTGGTGAATAAAGTGAATTGAATCACAGTTACAGCCACAAAATGTCACTCCTAGATTGTTTAGCGGTTCTACTTCATGTGTCTGACGCACAGGTGGGATCCTGGTAGAGAGCTGCATTCACACGCCGTGACTCTGCATCCGTCGGTAGATGTTGTGTAGCATGCAGAAGATGGCTGACTCTTTAGCCGTAGTGACGAGGTCTCTAACTTTGCCCTGGATCAGCTGGTACGACAAATTACGCCCGGAAACACACATGCAGATGTTTCTCACGGTTGGCCGTCTAATTTCTGCTTGAGCACGGCTGGACGGCCTCAGCTGGACGTTTACTGACCCCTCAGCGAACACATGACATGTTCTCACCACAGATGAGGTTTATCTTTGCTTACTTGTTCTTTTTTTCCTTTACTTGGAGTGCTATGTATTCCTGCTAAGTCGAAGATGCAGGTTTGATTTCTTTTCAAAAGTAAAACCAGCCAACAGAAATTCAGAAATAGGATTAAAAATAATAAATATATACTGTATATATACTGTATGTGTATATATATGTTTTTTTTGGTTCCTGTTTGGATTCTGTTTTTGAATTTGGATCCTGTTGAATTTGTTGTCACAAACATATCTCAGAAATGTTTCCAGGGAGATGCATGTCAAGAATAGTGCTTGAGACCAACAATGAATTTTATTATTCATAAAGTGGACAAAGCATTCACATTCGGACATGTAGCTCTTAATCCACTAAAATATGCTATTAACTCCACATTTCACTATTTAAATATGAGTTCCTCCCACAAATAACCAGCTGCAAATTTGCAAAGACAAAAATATTCCCGACTACAGTCACCATTAAGTCTGCAGGCGTCACTGAACTGTGGAGGAATCCTGTCTGGGTTGGTATTTCTAAATCAGCAAGTGATGTGAATGTTTATGCAAAGCTGTTAAGTACAAAAGATGGAGAAATATTCCTCCCCTATTAGTTTTAGTCCAAGAAAAGACTTTGATAAAAATAAAAATTTATCTGATTGCACACAATTATTACATATGTGGATACATATATTCTGTACAAATTGTAATGGGTTGTAAAAATAAGAATGAAGATCTTGCTTTGGTTTACAGTCATTTTCTAAATCATCTTGCACTTGACATGGACGGTTTTTACAGCTGACATGATTAGAGGAAAAATCTAATTTGCAAAAATATCAAACAAATTGATACTTTCTGTCATTTTTTTTTCTTGTTTTTTCACCATTTTACGGTATTTAGTAAATATTTCACACAATCTGTGTTGTAAGCAGCGATGGTCTTGTAGAATCTGACACTTAGGGTGTCATTTATAGAAATATATGTTAACGTGGGGAGGCTAATATCCGATTCGTAGCAAGAATGGATAGACCTCATGTTGTATGACCCTAAAGGATGGATGAAAAATGTGATTCATTGTTGTACAATAGAAACTGTAACTTTTTTAGTGTCTTAAAATTATAATGCTTTCCAATTAGTCCTCTCTGGGACCAATTAAAAATTGATTCCTGTGGTAATTGTTGGTTGGTGGCCTTACAAATCATTATTGGTTTTTCTCTGAAGTCAGAATTGCTCTGTCCTGCAAAGCAAGAAGGAGGCAGCCTATCCATAATCAGCATAAAGTTCTGTGAACTCTACCGTGAAGCTTACAGTTTATGGAGAAACGTATTCTGTTTTCAACTTTATGTTCAGACATGAGCATGGCTCCACCTTTACACAAATAGGCATAGTCATTTTCAGGTCGCTCTGAAGCTTTCTGCTGCAGTTTGATTGAAATCTGCAATTTTTGATATATCTTTGATTCATTCTGGTAACCTAGCAATAAGAAAAATAAATAAATGGAGATTGGGTTTTGTAAAAGTCCCAAACTACCAGACTTCCACCTGCTAATTACGAAGCTTAGATTGACTCATAACTAAATTACTTTATTTTAACAACAGTTTTCCCCTCCCCCCTCTTTCCACTTATGCAATGTTTAATGATGCAGTGCATAATTGCCTCTCACTATTGCCCCCTTCTAGATCCCTCTGCTTTTTGGATAGCAATTAACGTGTAGATGGAAAATTCCCTCGCAGCATTTAGTTCTTTTTAATTACCTGTGAAATCAGATGAAACGTCGTACCTTGAGTTTTTGCCCGTGTGTCTCCCCAGGTGCCTTCATGCTGCCATACTTCATCATGTTGGTATTCTGCGGCATCCCTCTCTTCTTTCTCGAGTTATCCTTCGGTCAGTTCGCCAGCCTCGGGTGTCTGGGTGTCTGGAAGATCAGCCCTATGTTCAAAGGTAAGCGTTCAAATGTGTTTTCGTCCAACTTTTGGTTTGGTGAATGGACTAAGCAAACGGCATGAAAGAAAAGTTGTGAACACACAACATTTCTAGTCGGTAATAAACCGACGGTGCCTGTTTTTTCTTGCAAAAATGTCGAGCGAAACGTTTGCAGGACATTTCACGCCTTTATTATTATTATTTTGGGGGGTTCTTCTTCTTCTCTTCTCCCCGTTCAGGTGTTGGTTACGGCATGATGGTGGTGTCCACCTACATCGGGATCTACTACAACGTGGTCATATGCATCGCCTTCTACTACTTCTTCATGTCCATGACGAACCTGCTGCCCTGGACGTACTGCAACAACCCCTGGAACACGCCGGACTGCAGCGGGGTGGTCGGCAGCGGCGCCCAGCTGAACGGCAGCCTGGTGAACGCCACCGCCAGCCTGGTAGCCGGGGTGACGGAGGTGGTCAACCGCACCAAGAGGACCAGCCCCAGCGAGGAGTACTGGAAGTAAGATCAAGTTGCTGCGAATTCAAACTAAGCTTGCAAAGTCTTTTTCTGAGGCAGAGAGAGAAATTACGTTTTTCTTTCTTGTCTGTGCAAATGTAATTGCACACAGCCTTGCTAAGCAACACACAGTTGGTATGCCAAAGACGTCTTGCTGACTGAACAACTTTTATCTGTACACATCACTACAGTAAAAGACATCGACCAGCTAACCTCAGTCGACTGAGCCCTACAGGATGATTCTACTTACGCTGGCCGAAATGAAATTGGCAAGATAAGCTTGCATTAAACATGGCTGGTGTTTGCGGACAGCCGTCAAATATTTGAACAAGATGTGACTGAAGGTGCGACGGCATTTGAACAGTGTTGGATTGCACCAGCACAAGTGGCATGCAGCATCTCACGAAAGTATTGAGACCCTTAGAAATTATTTCCCACTGCTTCAGGCTACAGCCACAAATCATGTGAACACAAACTGAAAGTGGCGCATTATGTTGAATTGCAATTGCAAATTAAAGTATGAAATGTTAGGCGGTGGATTTGTATTCAGACTCACCAGCACTCAAACAATTTTATTTACATTATAAGTAATCAGTAATAATACATCTATGTGATTTTAATCCTTATAGGATAAAGACAAGAAGGCCGTTGAGTAAAGAAATAAAGTTTTATTAGAGTTAACTGCAGGGTCTGTACTTAATTAATTAATCAAAATTAATCACCTTTTCATCAAAAACTTAAAAGAAGCAATGCTTTAGAAATGTGTACTGTTGCAACATTAACATTGTAACATTAGCATCGGGGACATCTGTGTTGCTGCAATACGTTTTGTATTGAGATGTGATTTTAGCCTTGATTTTAGCCAAACTTCTTTTTCCACAACTTGCACACAACAATAATTCTTCTCCAGCATCCCATCAGAAAGTTTTTCGTAGCAAAGGTGAACGCCCAGCGGACCAAGAGAAGCGACTTTGTCGTCAATCGCCGTTTGTGCGTCGGGTTTACAGGAGCACCAGAAACACGCAAATACAGAGGTTCCAGCAAAAAAAGGGGGGAAAAAATGATAGTGTTGAAAACATTTTAACATGTTCAAATCTATGTTAATAATCCATTGAAATTAATGCATTAAACTGCTGGCTCTAGTTTATATATAAACATTAACTCGGGGGCCTGGGTAGACAGCCATGCCTAGTACCAGGCAATAAAACAATTACAATATTCTGTTGAGAAACAGAAAATGTCAGTAAAAAGTGCATAAACACATTGAAGATTCTGGTTGTTGAGTAACAAAATGTGAGAAGACATGGGTGAAGAAATGCTAATTTGTGGTAGCTTCCTTTCTTATTTTACAATATAAAGATTTGGGGAATAGTAAATGAAACTGTTTGATCATTCGTTGGCTTTTCCTTTCAGGCACTACGTACTGAACATCTCCGATGACATAGGAAACTTCGGGGAGGTCCGCCTCCCCATCCTGGGCTGCCTGGCTGTTTCCTGGTTCGTGGTTTTCCTCTGCCTCATCAGGGGCGTGAAGTCTTCAGGAAAGGTCAGGTCGCAAGTACACATTCACAGCGTTTCCCGTCTTTGCAGGTGAAGCGTTTCAACCGATTTCAGCAGCTTTCTGTGTTGACTGTGTCCGTGTGCAGGTGGTGTATTTCACAGCCACGTTCCCTTATGTCGTTTTGACTATTCTGTTCATCCGTGGGATCACATTGGACGGCGCTATAAACGGCATTAAGTACTACCTGACTCCACAGTGGCAGAAGGTTCTTGATGCAAAGGTATGTACTGATCTAACTTGGAAAATATTTATTTAAAAGTTGAAGTGTTTTATTTTTTTCCCCTGGCATTGCCTCTGTTTCTTTGTGGTTTTGTCCCTGCAGGTGTGGGGAGACGCCGCCTCGCAGATCTTCTACTCCCTGGGCTGTGCCTGGGGCGGTCTCATCACGATGGCTTCTTATAACAAGTTCCACAACAACTGTTTCAGGTAAAGACTGACGAAACATGTGATTTGAAGGAGTGGTGCTGTAGTAATTAAAAAAAAAAAATTATTCAAAGTCCACCACAAGTGCGAAAACGGTCCAAGGAGACTTTACCTGAAGTACTAAAAATGCACTTGCAACTGCGTTAAAGGGACATTTCAGGATTTTGAAGGTTCTCATTTCCTTTTGAGCTTGGATTTTTACCGTCCCAAAATAACCATAATTGGTTGATTATAATTTAAACAGGAAATGGAGGTTGGAGGTGGTGTACCGCCAATCATCTTCCTGAGTGAAACGCCTACTCGGTATGAAAAACATCTCCTGTTGTCCTGCCGTGGTGTGAAAAAGTGTTTGCCGCTTTCTTGATGGACTATTTTTTTTCTCACGTTTGTCACACTTCCTTATTTCAGAACATCAAACCAGTTTGCATGTTATTCAGCGACAACACAAGTAAACACAAAAGTCAGTTTTTAAATGTATGTGTTTTATTATTAAGGTAGGAAAACAATCCAAACCTGCATGGCGCCACTGCCCCACAAACCTTATAAATGTCTGGGCCACCCTTAGCAGCAGGTTTAAATATTTTGTAGTATATAAATGTATTTATTTTGTAACGCAAACCAGCTAAGCTCCATTTAAAAAAATGGATTCCATCTAATTAGATACAGGACACCCGTAAAAACTACCAGACTGGATCTGAGGATTTGTAGACGTTCTCCATTCAGAGTCTCGCTGTGGAAGAATGACCAAAGCAGAGGATGACACGATAAGTGGCGGCCCACGTCTCTCCTCATTATGCAGGGTGACATGTGCATCTTTTCTCTACGAGTCTGGAGTGTTTCTCTTTTGTGCTCTGCGCGCTAAGTTGTTAGTGATGTTGCCGTGGCAACATGTACATTTAGGGAATATAGCTTCTGGTAATCATTGTGGGAAGGGATGGATTTATTCAGCTTTTCAGTTTAATGTTGGAGGGTTTTTGTTTCTCTAAAATAAGACCTTCCCACTTTAATTACTTACATTCTGATACTTGTATTAATAATTTTTCTACCAAAGGCTCACTGATTATTATCAATGTTTAATCTTATAAAAAATATTCATACACATTGAATATATATTTTTTAATTTTTACACATTTTGGCATTCTTCAACCACAACCTTAAATGTATTCTATATGGCCCAACAAAAATATTAAATTGAATGGTAATAATTCATAAAAGGTATTATTACAAATGCACATTTGAAAAGTTTTGCGTGCATTTGTGTTAATATCCCTTCACTCCCAGTTGAACCAGCTGTCGTTACTTAATTAGTAAATAGGATCTACTTATGTGTATTTTTAGCTAAGAATGCTGGGAAAAAGGTTTGATGGAAAATGTCCGGTGATTCTGAAACCGTTCTATACTGAATGCTCTAGTTACATTTATTCAATTACATTTACTTGAGTACGTTTTTTTGGAAAAATCTACGTTTAGGAATATTTTACTACCCTGTTCTTTTTACTTTTACTTCACTAATTCTATTATTAAGAATCGCTACTCTTACTTGAGTACAATTTTTGGTTTCTCTAACCACTGAGTGAAAAACAAACATGTTTTAACCAAACATTCACCAGACACTCATCTGCAGTTTTTATTAGTTTCATATGTTTTTATTATTATTATTATTATTATTATTATTGAAAGAAACTGATTTGGAACATTTTTAATTTGCCTGATTTTGTTATTTTTCATTACTTATGGGAATTATTTTCAAAATACCAACATTTTCACTTAACTTTGTATTACGGTTTATTTGATAATGTCATTCTTAAACATTAAAAGATGGATAATTTGATCAGTTACTCAGTACTTGAGTAGACTTTTTACCAAATACATTTTTACTCCTACTTGAGTATTTCTCGGCTGGTTACTTTTTACTTTTACTTGAGCAAAAACATGTTAAAGTAGTGATATTTTTACTTGAGTCCGGGTTTCAGGTACTCCACCCACCTCTGCTCTATCCAGCGTAAGTAAGTAAGAATAACTTTAAAACTATTTGACTGAGCAAGGTAATTTTTTGGCCTGTGCTTAGAGACGGTTTGCTCTGTGCTTGGTCAACAGAGGAGAGAGAGCAAGCAGCGTTGGAAAAGGTTCAAACATAGGAAATGGGCAATAAAAGGATCGGACTTGTCATTTATTTCCAAAGGTTCTCCCCACATGTTGACAGTGACGGTGCCAACAGGCTCCAGAGGGCAAAGAGGACGGTTGAAGATATAATTTGTTCCTCCTCTAGCAGCTTGAGATAGCATTATCTGCCCAGGCAGCTGCACGGAGGTGCCAACGAGCTTCTGTTCTGCAGCTCCGGCCCCATAGAGACACACACCACCAGTAAGCACATGAGCAGAAGTGCAAAGTGAAGGAGAGGGCAGTCGCAGGGGTGGAAAATAAACAAATAAATAAAACGGGCATTTATGTTCTGAAAGACATCCTCTTCAATAACCTTAGTGGAAAATAGAAGGGGAAAAAAAATCTCCCTGTTGGACCTGAACTGCCGGAAATTTTGAGTAAATGCACTACAGAGAATGGATGAAACGAAGAAGAAGTCGGTGAGCTGTCACCAGGCGTCCATCCTGACTCCTGTCTCGTTTCATCTCACTACACGTTTACACAGAGGAAACTCAACTCTGGCATTTAGGATGAAAGAATTGTTAAACTTAAAAAGTTATGATCGATCCCTACCAGCTCAGCTTACTCCAAATTAGGGACGCACCATGTTATTGGCACGATATCGGCCGATATTAGCTGTAAAATGTAATATCGGACATCGACCATTCTGTCAAAAGAAGTCACCGATATAAAAGGCGTGGCAATGGTGCCTGCAGCACAGCATAATGTCAAATGTGCACTGCTTTAGTGCTGTCATTGTCTAGACAGAGTAAACGTCATGCACAAATTTGACATTAAACTTAATGCAAGTTGAAAGTCTTACATCATTTTCAGACTCATTTTTACCATTTGCATTTGGCAGCAGGCTAAATTGACAAAGATAATACAGTATTTTAATTCCACAGTAGAAAAAACCATATAGTTTCAGTAAGCAGGTTTAGGGAAAAAACGGTATCGGCATTGGTACTGGTTATCGGCCAACTGAGTTTTAGTACATCGGCATATCGACTCCGACATTGTGCATCCCTACTCCAAATTTCTTTCCAAGAGTATGCACAAATCGGGCCTTACCTGCTATCTGTCATTTTTTGATTCAACTCAAAAGGTTCATCAAAGCAAAAGCTGTTGGTGTGTTTTGTTTGTAGATTAAAAATGGTGGAAGTTTTTCGATTTGATCCATTTAAGGAAACTGAAAAATGATTGGACAATTCGGAGCTTCTCTAGTTGTTTTGTATTTGCTTTACAACCAAATAAGACCGTTTCTTGATTCACCCTTAGTGTTTGGCATGGACACTGAACTGCAAAATAGTGTTATCACCATCAGAACAACATGTTCCCCTGCGGTTTACCAAAAGTCTCTGCGTCTTTTCCTCCCTTTTCCGACACACAGAGACAGCATCATCATCAGCATAACTAACTGTGCCACCAGCGTGTACGCCGGCTTCGTCATTTTCTCCATCCTGGGCTTCATGGCGCACCACTTGAATGTCCCGGTGTCTGAAGTGGCTGATCACGGACCTGGCCTGGCCTTCGTGGCGTACCCTGAAGCCCTCACCCTGCTGCCAATCTCACCTCTGTGGTCGCTGCTGTTCTTCTTCATGCTCATCCTCCTGGGGCTGGGAACTCAGGTGAGAACAGGCTAAGGTTTTTTATTATTATTATGAAAATATGAATGAAACTTAAACAGAACTGAAAGGTAACGATGGAGTCGAGGACAACACTGGTAAACCAGCAGATTAGTATTTTTGTTTGAGTCTCCATTTTTCTTTTTGGAAGATTTACTTTGGCCTAAAGCATTTGCAGAACCTTTCCTCATACAATAACAACAGTGTTTATTTTCGCCCATTAATATCTTATTTCTTATGATGATTAAAGTAAATATAAGGTGAGATAAAGTCTCTTTCAAAATGGGAAAGATAGAAGAACAAGAGAAAACACCAAATGTAGATCTTAGTTTATAGAGATTTCATTTCAGGGTATTTTTATTAGTGGAAGTTGGAACTTTAACAGAATAGAAAAGATGTTATTTATTTATTTATTTATTACAAAACCTCATAGTTTACAGTTTTATACAAACTAGTTGGATTATTGTCCAGTTTTACCACTAGTTGTGTCCAGCATCGCTAACTTCTTCACTGATGGTTTAGCTGGAAAGTCCTGAAACATTATTTATTTGATTTGTGTGAAAACTATCCCCCAACATAAGACGTTCACTGCCTCTCACTGCACTGATTCTTATAATATTAATCATATGTTAGTCTTTAATTGGATTTATACATTTTTATATTTATTTTTTTTTACAATTATCAAACTCATAATTGTGAAATTTTGAACACAGTATCAGGATATATAAACATGCATTTTTAATAAAGTTGGTTTTCTTAAGTGTTTTTATACATTTAGAGCTTATAATTAGGTTGTTTTTTTTTATGTAGACAAAATACTGGTATTATAAATCTCCATAGTCAAACTCACATATTTAACATTAACATTATTCCCCCACCAAAATGTCAAAGTCTGAATGACATTCTCCTGCTCAGCGGGCGCAGAAAAAGCCAGCGTGTGAGGACCGTCCATGAACTGTCCAGGATCAGTTTGCTCTCCTCTCAGTCTGTTGGGGATGAATTTGAGCAGGAGCTTTTCCAGTTCTAATCCACAGTTTGAACTCACTCCCTAAACCTTGTTCTTGTATTTTTTTGTTATTTCTTTTTTTCTTGCAACAGTTCTGCCTGCTGGAGACGCTGGTGACGGCCATCGTGGACGAGATCGGCACAGACTGGATTATCAGAAACAAGACCGTGGTCACACTCTCGGTGGCCGTCGTGGGTTTCCTGCTGGGCGTCCCGCTCACCACGCAGGTGAGACATGCCGCCGCCGCAATGTTTTTAAACATTTTCTCCTGTTTGGGACGCGTTTCAGCGAAGTCTTGCTTTTTGGTTTTTTTTGCAGGCAGGAATCTATTGGTTGTTGCTGATGGACAACTACGCTGCCAGTTTCTCTCTGGTCATCATCTCCTGCATCATGTGTATCTGCATCATGTATATCTATGGTAAGTAGGGTGACAATCAAGCCTATAATGTCCAGCATGTTACTGTTAGCAATATATTTTTTTGTTGTTGTTATGCAAACCAACCAAAATCTGACTGAAACGGACCAATTTTCTTTCTATTTAGTTATGCTAGGCTAATTGTTGCTACTCAGGTCTCACGTTTCAGAACAGACGAGAACTCGTCAGCACAAGCATGGAAGGTTTTAAAGGATGCCGTTTATTGTGTATATAAGGTCATCCTATAAAAATGTCTAGTGTATTTTGTGTTTTTGTTATTTTTTGTAGTTCGGTGGACTTCTAAAATATTTCAGCAGAAAATTATATATTATTTTATATATAGTTATATATTAAACCCTTAACTGTTATATTAGGGATTTGTCACAACACACAATATATTTGACAATACCTGAGCAACCTGAAAATCCACTGTTAATCTGTCCTAGTGTTACACAAATTGGAAAACCGACGTAACATGAATTTTCCAATTTTGGACAAATTGGCTCATTAAGACATACTGACTCACTAGCAAAGAGACAGTGTGGCTGATGGGGACCGAAAAATAGGAAAAGAATGGCACAACTGGAAACCTACCAAGACACGGCCGTCCACCTCAACCAAGTTAAGAAAGCATAATTATGAAGTTTCGCTAAGACTTTATTTGAAGTGGTGTGCATAAGACTTTCATGATACTTTCATAAACATAACACAACTCCTGTTGTGAACATGAAGGAGTTGTGAGGAATGTCTGACCGTTGTCATATAGTGTCATTGTGAATAATGAGACTTTTAATGCAACGTTGTACTAAGACGTGCATTATTTATTATTTACTGAATGACATTTCACGTCAACAGTCGTAAACATTTGTGAAGACTCCTTAATAACAAGTGTTATATCATGATTATGACAGTATTATGTCAGTATTATGCACACCCCTTCCAATAAAGTGTTACCAAAGTTTCTAAGAAATTCATTAGGAGGAGCTGCAGAAGTCTAAAGCTGAAAGAAAAATTATGTTTTTTTGTTTTCTTCTTGGTGTTTTTGTTGCTACAGGCCATGTAGGACACGGCAAACATTTTTAATAAGCTGCTCTAGTCCCCTAAGTCCAAATCAGAACATTTTGCCCTGCATGCAAAACACACACTTTGTTGTTCAAATGGGAGGAAGTTCAAGGTGTAAAAGTATTTTTGCAAGACACTATAAGAGCAGAACCACTGTGCTGAAATTGTAAGAGAGGACTATACAACAAAGAAGCTAGTGAGGTATTCTCTTTTCTGCTTAAAACACACAGACAGCAAACATCTGACTCCTCGTTGTAATTTTGACCATGAACAATAGTGTGATTCCTGGAACAAAAGCTCTAATTCAGCACACACACAAGTTCCAACTCATGAACTGATCCGGCCTATTCAAACATTCCAGATTTCTGAAACAATTAATCGCCTCATCAGAGCCCTTGTTCGCGTAAATTAACCTGCAGTCACTGTTCGGTTGTTTTTGAAGATGACTCATCCGCCGGTTTCCAGCGGGGGCATTTCCCCTCTAATTAGGACTGTGATTCCACCACTAAACCTGTCAGCTGAGCTAAGCAGAAGCGTCAGGAGAATCGTTGTTATTCTGAGCAAAGGCACCGAGGGTTTGAAACGCTTTCAGCAATATACAGTAGATCAGTTAAAGTCAGAGTATCAACAGGCAGGAAAAAAAAGGATCGATGCATCAAGATTTTGTTCCCTGAAAAACCTTTAAAAAAAACCCCACAAAACACACAAATGGATGTTAAGAATTTTGTAAAAAAAAAAAAAACAGGATGAAGGACAGGAGTCTTTGTAAGACTTGTCTTCCTGGATGAACATTTATTTCCTCTTCTTTCCAGGTCACAGGAACTACTTCAAGGATGTTGAGATGATGCTGGGCTTCCCTCCTCCTCTCTTCTTCAAAGTCTGCTGGAGATTCATCTCACCTGTCATTATCTCTGTAAGTTCACGCACACATACACACCCCCGCACACACACAGTGTGATGTGAAGCCAGGAACGCTGTGGTTCAGTAGAGTGGATGGTTTTTAAAAAATAAAAAAAAAGCGAGAGAGAGAGAAACGTTTCTTGACTTGTTGACCAGTTGTTGGGGACCTGGCCTACATTCCGGATAATCTCCTCGCTCACTGCCTTTCTTTGCAGTCTAAATCTCTCAAAGCATGGAGCTACAGTCAATAGTATTTCCCAAACAGCCAAATTAGTCCTTTCATTCCCACTCTGTCAGCTCAGAAATGTGTTGTTGTTAAAGCTTCCTCTGACCTCGGGTGTTGGGTTTGTGATTTTTTTAAGTTCCTGCAAACTGCGAGAGAATGAAATGCTTTCTCTTGCTTGTTCTTGTGTGTTTTTGTGTTACGCAGCAGGTGAAATAAGTATTGAGGTATTGAATGTGTCACAATTTTTCATAGGACATCAGGTGTTGGTAAAAAACCAACAACAAAAAAACAAAGTGAAACAGTTTGTTACAGAAATGATTCATGGCAGAGTTAAGTTTCATGCATTTACGTCTATTTGATTTTATGTAAAAACTCATATTGTATACATGTGCCTTTAAATTAATTATTATATACATGATCTAATCAATTCTAGAACATATTGAATGTAATTAGCTAATATATACTAACAAAGTCTAAATTATTAAAGTTGTAAAACAAACAAGATTCTGGTATTTAAACTTTATGTGAATGGTTTTCATTGACGTGAAATGGGGAATCGGACACAATGTTCATCACCAGTAGGACTTAAAAGTCCCTTTAAGTTGGCTGCCATCTGTCTTAAGTCGGTAAAAGAAGAAGAGGATGTACTTTCCCCAACACTCATTACCAACAAAGGCTTTTCTAGAAAGTATTGAATGAGCATCAAGTGAACGTGTTCGTTACGTTTTCAGCGCTGAAAATCAATTGAACAGTAAAGTTCCTGCACTTCTAAATCCAAATGAAAAATCATATTGGCGTAATATGTAATTGTGTGTATATATTTCTAAGGACATTTTACAAAAAAGAAACAACATTCATGTGCAGTTTATGTTGCGTTCCTTTAAAACTCCTTGAAATGTGAAGGTGCTGCTATAAGATGTTGTTAAATGTGTTTTTCTTTCCGTGTGTCTGCAGTTCATCCTGATCTTCACGGTCATCCAGTACAAGCCCATCACTTACAATGACTACGTGTATCCCGGCTGGTCCCTGGCTATTGGCTTCGCCATGGCCCTGTCCTCAGTGATTTGCATACCCATATATGGCCTGTACAAGATTTCCAGGTCTCCAGGGGCCACCTTTAGAGAGGTATAGTATGAAACCTGTGCTCAAACATAAATAAAAATTTTTTTTTTTTTTTTTTAAACATATTTTTTTCAAGTTAATACGTTTGTAAAAGTCATCAGAGTGCTATTTTCTTCAGCTTCAATCGGAAAGTTGTCAAACCTAAAATTTTATCATGTGCGAAGCAAAAAGTTAATGGAAATACACAATTTAAATTTTAAAAGGAAAAAAATAAAACCTCCAACAGTTTTGGTGCCGTGTGATGCCTTGTAGCTGCAGAGGTTTTGCAGTCCAGAATTGGCCAAATAAATTATTATTTTTTTGCTTGGGGGAATGCTGTGATCTTCTACTGCATCAGCTTGGTGTGTTGATGACAGCAGGAAGCCTCGGTTCTTGCCGGTGAGGCCAGCGGAGGCTTTTCCTGAATAGTGATGTAACGTTGTTGGAAAACAGAGGTTTTAATCTAGTTTGTTTTTTAAAAAAAGTAAGAACAAAATGTGCTCAACAAAACCTAGAGTAAAGCCCTCTGCAAAATCTTTTGCACTCTTCAAACTCTTTCCAACTTGTAAATATTTTATCGCAATTCTATAGGCCAACAACACAAAGTAACCACAGACTGATGTGATAAGACATGATGTTTTTGGATTTTTATGCCTAAGAAGACGGTAAAATGTCATGGATGTACAGCTGCCCTAGAGTTACCATGATCTTCATAGCTGTTTCTCTGATTAACGCTCTCCTCGTCCAGCCTGTCGGCGTACATAGACGGGGTATCTGAGTAAAAGGGGAAAAAAAGACAAAGCTACATTTGAGGTTCTTATTCGTAAACAATCTGTCACTTTCCTTACTGTTCTCGATTGTAGACTATTTTGTGTTGCACAGACTAAAAGCGATGCGCTAAAGTTTGCGGTTTCAACTTGACGTTTGACGTGTACGTCCCTCTCCACCTTTTTTCCTCCCAGCGGTTGAAGCACGCCTGCCAAGCACATCCGAAGTGGGGCCCGGCCCTGGCCGAGCACAGAACAGGCCGCTACGCCCCCACGGCCCCCGCTGACACCATCGAGGCCCGGCCCATGATGGAGAAGAAGGAGAAGGAGGAGCTAAGAGAAGAGCACAAGGAGGAGGAGAAAGCGAAGGAGACGGAGAAAAAGGATGAGATCAGCCTCACCATCCAGGGAAGCAACGGCTCCACCAACACACACAACAACCCCAACCCCAGTGCATAGACGCCGCCTCTCTCTGTCAGCGCTACTGGGCCACCGTCTCCTCCTTCTCTTCCTCCCTTCTCCTCACTTCTCCTCCATCCTCTCCCTACTTTCCCACAGTCCTCTGTGGGGGAGATCCCATTCGCTGGAGACCTTTACATATTGTAAGGGCTTATTATATCTATCCTAACCTCTTCTATCTGTCTGCGTGTTATCTCTAGACAAAAGAAGAAGAAGAAAAAAAATGAAAGGACCAAGGAATTTGGGTCATCATCCAAAAGGTCTGCGTGTAAGCCACAAGCGTGTAAGCGTGCGTTTATGTGGGCCGGGAGTGAGTTGTTGATTTGTACCGCATAATTTAATAATGGAGTTTGTTCTTCCTTTCCTTTCTTTTTTTTCTTTTTGGTGTAAAACTTGTAAATGTCATCCTCATCATCAGCAGTTAGAGGTACAGTAGATCGTGGAGCTGCAATGTGCTCGTTTTGTGCGCGCAGTCGCAAAGAGATGCGCGCCGTTCTCCGGTATTCAGTCGGCCAGGTCCGTTCGGGACGGACGACTTCGTAGTGGCGGCGGTCGGACAGCCGGAGACCTGATGTGGTGCTGTAGCGTAGAGGGGCGAGGGGGGAACAGCGAACCGTGTCGGCACTGGCATCTGACACGGAAAAAATGGAAATAAGCTTCGTTCTGCTGCCAGAAAAAGGACACACCGAATCGCGCTAGTAGACGTGAAGGATCGAACCTGCTTTACTCAAACAGAAAGAAATAAATGGCCCAGTGAATAAACTAATATGGCACCAAATGCACCCAAACATATGATGGCGTAAGAAGTCGCATAAATTGGATTTTTGTATTTTGTTTTTAGCTGTCAAAATATCCAATATTTGTAATAATTCATGTCATTTTATATATATTCATTTACACACTTGTGCGTTGTTTTCATTTCTCGATTCATTTACTTGTTACATGCATTTAGTTTTTCTCTCTAAAATGTTGAGTATGATTACATTTTTTAAAAATATATGGCCACCAATTTTATTCTTCAAAGATTTATCATTAACATATGACCATTTATTTCCTTATTATTTTTTTTCTTTTGTGACCAGTGATAAGAAAAAGCAATCAATGAAAATGGAACCTTTTGAAATTAAATGAACAATAATATAAAACATGAAATAAGCATGTCTTAAAAATACAAATAAATAAACGAATGATAAGGAATAAATAACTAAGAAAATAAGCATAAAGTGAAAATTCTCCTTTTTATTATTCTGTAAAAGAAATGTTTCAAATATCTCAATCGTTTTTGTTGGATTTTTTTCAGTCCAATAATTGCTCTATTGAGCCATTTATCAATTTCTGTTTTCACTGACTATGGCAGGTTTGGCCTTCCGTACGTAGACTCTAAATAGAGCATTTTCCACAGCACACAGTGACCTCAGATTTAGTTGATTTCAGTTTAGGACTAAGCCTCTTGTTCTCTTATGCTGCTTATTCTTCAAATGAACCACACAGAGCACAAATATTTAACTGCACCCAAGAATATGAATAGCACTTGAGACTGATCTTCTGCGGGAATTTCCCCAGTAGTTACTTTGTTTTTCACTAAAGCTGCTTAGATTTAAAAATAATAATAATAATGAACTGTACTGTAACGCTGTCTTTTCATTCTCACAAGCATTTTTGCTTCATTTTTGATAGAAGAGGTCCTATTGCCCCATTTCTCAGGGTCCAAGTGAAGGTAAACTCTGCGGTTCCTTGCCTGTGGAAACTGTTACAGCGACTAAAACCACAGAATTTTACCCGTTGTATGAAAACACCCACATATGCACGCAATGTGAGTGGATGCAACTCTCAGCAGACAAACTGAAGTGCCATCTCTTCTTAAGTCTTCCAGGCATTGTTTTGGAGTGAAGTGCGTGTTAGGATGTGATCTCTGAAGGAAAAACCTGTGTACTATAGTCGGTGTCTAATGGTTCGTAGTCGTCTGCCCCCATCTGGCATGCAACCTGAGTTACATGGGTGTTGCACATTTTACGCTTTAGAAACAGAAGCAGTACGTGTTGGTCCTTTGCCGTCTGTGGAACCCTTAAGTGTATTACGAGACTCTTTGTTTTCGAGCTCTGAGCCAAGCCGTTAGGGAAACAGAAGGCAGAGAGATGCCGCTTGTTTCCACAAGACAACGGACTTAAACCTTTGCAGCGAAATCTGTAGTTTTCTATGTAGCTGCGACGGTTATTGTTCTCTCTGTAGATGTCGTCTTTTTACTTCTCATTGTAAAGTAACTTAGTAAATAATAATAAAGACAGTATATGTTTATTTTGTACAAAACGTAAAAGCTATAGATTTGTGATTAACCATGTTTACCTGGTTTCCTCTTCTTAGACTGGAGAGACCTGCATCAGAAATACCTTTCTGATGCAGGTTGTTGGGCTGAGTGTTGACCGGGAACTGTCCGGTTCAGCGGCGTGTCGCGTGGCGTTTATAAAGACAGAACTGACCCTCGTGGGACTTATAATTATACCCCATCCGCACATCTACATCAGAAACTTTACAATGTCATTTTGTGACTCCGCATGGTGAAATGGTTTTGGTTTCATTGGCAGAGACCACTTTTTTTAAAGATTACATTCACCGTGACGTCGTTTCCTCAGGTTGACACACATGTTTTTATGACTGCGATGCTTCAGCGAGAACATGTTTGAACTTCAAGTGGAGAATTATACTGCACATTCCAACAGTATGTAGAAATAGACTACTTCCTGGTTGGAATTAGCTGCAAACATTGCACTGCCAGTTAGCTGAATTTAGCGGAAGAAGTGAATAGGCTACGGAGCAAAGAACAGAAATTGGGTGACAAAAATTTTGACACTAGCCAGTAACATTTTCGAGCAGTACTGTAGTCTGAATTCCTGAGTTCCTTGTGAGAAAAATCTAACCGAATACTCAAATTGGATTTATGACATTAAATATCATAGATCCCCAGCCAACCTCAGATTTGATTGATTTGGCTGCTGTTCATATGAAACGTTAAATTGCTAGGGTAAATAATTTACATTTCTAACATTCCCTATAAATTCACAGCGCACTTAATACGCGGATTCAGGGATTCACTTACAATCCCTGTAAGTGAATGTGACATTTCAGTACTTAAACGTGTCAAATGGAGAGAGAAATGTTAGTATTAGCTTGCTTTGTTGATAGAAGTTGCCCTAAAACAACTTGCAAAAACAATTTGAAACAGGCCACAAGTTCAGAGCTATATTTCGGCTACTGAGGCGAAAAGAACTCGAACCATTTTGCTCCTTCGCTGTAACGAAGCATGGGCCGGTTTCAAAGTACACCTAGGATTTAAGAAATTATGTTCAAAAACTGTTTAGCATTCCATTCCTGCAGTAAAAAAAAAAAGTTTTTTGTAGTGCCCAAGAAATTCCCAGTGACTGTAGAGTGTATGAAGCAAAAAGTAACACAGAGGTGCACAGTTTTTAGCTAGCTGGGGTAAAAAAGCTACTACCCTTACTTGTAAGGCCAAAAAATTGTCTGGAAATATTTCTGGCTGACAAAACATGAGACTGTTGGGTTGTAGGAACTAAAAGTACACCATTCTTCACTCTTTTTAAAGTTTTAAGCAGCCAACTGCAGGCTAGCTATCAAACGAGATAGCTAATTAACTAGCTAGCTAAGATCAGCTTGCTGTTTTCCTGTTTGTTTGTGGTTCAGTGTTTATAGATTCACATATTTACGGATTATTCTGCTTAAGATATTTTTGGTGCTTAAATAAAAAATAAAAAACAGGCAGTTTTAAGTGGAGGTCCACCATATATAAAGAGCAAAATGCTAAAAAAGTTATAACATTCTTCTCATTAAATAAGTACTACTGCTAAACTTAGTTGGTATGTTTTATATATGTTATGGCTTAAATCTGTGTATCAAAATCAAACTAAATTAATGTTATAAATAATGTTAACGATGCATTAAGAATCAAAGTAATTTTATGTATTTCTTTAGAGAGAAAAATTTTATCTGTTTTAAATGAGAGCGGTTAGGCCATGGTATAAACTTATACTTAAATTAATACCGTGAAACTGTGGCATTTTTAGGTGAAGGTTTTAAATGCCATGAGAATCGCATAAAGGCTCATTCCCAGTCAAACCTTCTTTTATTTTTGTTGTTGCTTAAAAAAAAACTGTGTTGTGAACCGAACCGACAGCCTAGCAGCACTTAAACTACCTAACAGTTTTGCGTAACAAAAATATAGAATGATCCTTTTTAAAGGCGTTTTGGACATAAATTATGTGCCTAGTGTTAATCTTTTTTGCAAAGCTAATACAATCTCCTTATCAGAAAAACATTTATTTTCATCTTTGACTGAGTCTAGCACAACTAAGCACATATCTAGAAACGGTGAACCTCTCTGAGAAAGTTGCTGTTTTGCAACTTCTGGAAGACATCCGAAAGCACTTCTTTGGACTACATTTGCACATACGCATAGTTTTAAATTTGGTAATGCAGTTGCTCCAACAGACCACAAGATGGAGTAATGCTGACAATATTTAAATAGAGGGAGAAACACAAGACCGATATGCCCAAACAGAGGGGAAAAAAGAGAGACCTGTTAATAGAGCAACAATAAGAGAAATAAGAGCGCATAAAGTTAAATGCAAAGAAGCACAGCAGACATTCTGAAACAAGCACACATTGTGATCCAGCCTTTTAACTTGCCTTTGTACAGAAAAGCTTGGAGAAATGCTCTGGATATTTTAACACCAATCATTCCAGCCATATGGGGTATTTTATTACGTTTTTTGTTTTTTTTATATTAAGGCAAAGCAAAAGCAGGTGCCTTTTGACCCCAGGAAGTATCATCCTCTTTCTAAATCTCTTGATTAGCGTCATTATATAAATATAAAAAAAATCATTAAAAAATAGGGTCTTGCTTGCCGAAAGATGAAAGAAGAAGGTATTTTGCTCAGTATCTAGTGGGAAACATGTAGCTCAGGCATCGTCCTGTTCGTTTGTCGGTCTGTCTTCTAGTGAACACCTTACATACCGACCCCCTTACTAACTCTCCTGGACCCTCATCTCCTCCTGCTATTGTACAGCAATGTAAAAAAAAAAAAAAAAAAAGACAAAAAGAAACGACATAATCAGACTGTGTTTGCTTTTGCTTCAGTGCGAGCGGGTTTGTGTTTCCGTGGATCCTAGGGAGAGCGGGCTTTGACTGGCTCTCACTTGTCATGTTTCTGGTAGTGTGATGTAGACGATGTCAGGTGTGTTATGTATTACATGTGTAATAGATTAGCTCTCGCTGCAGAAACCTGCATGTAGAGCAGGCTGCTGTCAGCGTCGATGTCCATGTACCCCGTAATCCACAAGAATTAACTCTGTGCTATTCTACTAACACCCAGTGAAAACCGTTAGTGGGAAAAAAAAAAAAAAAGAGAGAAATGAAACAGATTTTGTGCTAGAAGTTGAGAGAGAAGACTATTGTTATCTTCGGGTTTTAGGAATTGTTTATCCATCTTTCATGACACTTTGTTTTTGAAATTGTTCCCATTGAAATTTTTTTTTTTTTTTTTTTCAAAAAAGCCAGCTGATATTAAAAAAACATTGCCAAACGAAAAAGCTTTGGATTGAAACTTGAACTGCAACAGAGTGGAGACACATGCATCACAATGCTTTTGTTTTCTTGTTGTTGTTTTGTTTTTTTTCCCTTAACAGTATTACATCTTGTAAGCTGTTTTAACAGTGCCAACAATATTTCCTTAGTTTTGAGCCGTCTGGCTGTTCCTGTTGATGGGATTGTGTGAAAAGCAGAACATAAACACCAAAATCACTCTGCAGCCGAGGCTGGATCCGCACTCAGAACTTCACCTTCGCCTTTCTGTGCATGTTGTAGGCGGGAGGTGTTATCTCTTTGGTAACATTGCAGTCAAATGATCCGAGACGTAACGTGTCGGAAACGTAAACTGTCGTGTGTTCAACACGGAGAGTCGCGTTTGCCACGATCAAGAGTAAATGCAGAAATAAATTGAACTAGTTTGACTGCAAAACCACCAACAAATGATTAAAAAAAAGAAGACTTTTAACGATTATCCTCGCAATATGGAATAAACTGACATTTGTATTAAAATTTTTAACTGCACTAGATTATTTATTGTATCCTTCTAAATTTACATATATATTTTTTCTTTCATTTGTATTTACTTATATATGGACATATTTAGTTTTGTATTTCTTTTCTTTGATTTTTTTTTTTCCCTCCCAGCTTTTTCAATATTGTCTTTCTTTTAAGTCTTTTTGTTTATTACGGTCAGTTAAGTAAAAAAAAAATAGAGTAAAGAATTTTTAAAAATTTGAATCTAAAAGTGTCAGCTTTCTGACAAAGGGAAGCACAATATTGAAAGCCTTTGGGAAAATAAAATCAATAAGAGTAAACCGGTACAGAAATAAACATGGAAGTGAGTAAATAAAAGCATCATCAAAAACAAAACAGTAGGGATGATTACTGATTATTTATTCCTCTTCATATGCCAACATAACTATCTAGAGCTCTTTTTTTGTTGTTGTATGTTTTACTTTGCATAAAGGCTGAGTTATTTGTGTATTTCTTTCTGATTGTGGCAGGCTTGGTGCTCCACTGTTCCAAATGTCCTAAACTACTTCTAGAGAAAAACAGAATTGATCCAGGTCTCCAGCTACTATTAAGTAATCGCTGACATCATCTCTCCACAAACACTGTTGATGAAAAATATACACACTTGGGATTTTTTATTTTTCTTGAGCAGACAAACGGAAACGTGGCGATAAGAAAAGCTCTAAACTGTGACCTTCTGCATCTCTGTGGTTTCATGTAAGCGACAGAACTTTACCTCTTGAATTTCTTACTACTCTTCGTACGAGCACATTCGTACTGCAGCACTTTAGTTGGGTTTTTTTTTTTCTCTCTGTAAGAACAGAATATAGAAATTTTCCATTTGTTTTCCTTAAACAAATAAAAGCACAAGAACAGAAAATGATTTGTTTTCCAAGGTTACGGCGGAGAGAAATTGCAGTGTTGCATTTGGTGGGATGGAGAGGTTGAAAAGAGAACACAGTACCTTCTATCATATATATATATATATATATATATATATATGATATATGTATATATATATCTGTCAGTGTATTTATCTAACCATGTGTGTTCTTTCTTGTTCTTCAACCTTTAGGGCCAAAATCCATTGAACTGTCTTAGTCTCGTCACCTGTATATCGTAAACTGTTGAATTACAAAATGGTAAATAAAATCTATTTTAAAGATCACTTTCTGTGTGTGTTTTTAATTAATAGGACACGTGAAGTTAAAATGCGTTTCCTTGTGTTAGCTTTTTTGTTTCAAGTACTGAAATAGCTTAATTTCTTAATAAAGGAGCAGAATGGAAAGGCAGAAACATTTTCCTCCAAAGGAAACATTCGAAATCTCCGTCCTTCTACATTGGTGGAAATAATATTTTTCCACAAAAAATAAGTGTCATACAGTGTAAAACACAGCGTGCTCTCTGTTACGGCGGGGCATCGAGAACTCTTTGACATTTGAGTACTGATGGCCAAAAATTGAAATATCGGTGGAACATGAAGATATCAATTCAAAATGTATACGTTCAACGTGAATCATATTTATTTCCTGGCACAGCTCTACGTGTTACAGAAAACCTGAGTGCTGAGCTGAAGGCAAGCGAGGATAAGAGAGGAATCTGGACATGCGTGCAAATTGTAAAGAGAGGAATGTTCGAAGGTCCCTCTTGAAACACAAGGAAACATAAGAGTCAGTCTGAAGAACGAAAGTTTAAACAAATTGAAGCAAAAGTGACTGTGTCGAAGAAATTCAAAAAGAAAGCAAAAAATGGATTGGCTGGTGGCAACAGAAACGGAAACTCATACGTCGGCTGAACTCTCCTGAGCATCGACGTAATTAAACCACAGCTCACTTCACTTCCATTTCACTTCGGGCCATAAATACTGCTTTTCCGAAGGGCAGCTTCTCTTGATTCCTGCTGTACCTGAGAGAGCTTTGCATGTAAATGAAATATATATTCCTGGACTAAACCTGGATGCAAAAATACAAGCCTTTTTGCTTGTATTACAGCTGTCCAAACATTTCTGCTTTCTGAGGGGAGAAAAACACATTTTTTGAAGGTGTAGATCTTTATGTGTCATGGTTGTAAAACTAGCTTTTAAGAACTAGAAAGTCGTACCAGAAGTCAGAGATGAGGGTGTTAGTGTGATGGTCTGTGGCCGCCTTGCTGTTTTTGGACCTGGACGACTTGCCGTAGTCGACAGAAACATGAATTTTCCTCCTTAGCAGAAAAAACCTCACAGGAGAAGGTTGTTAGTCTATGACCTTAAGCTTAAGTTCAGTTGCAGCAAGATAATGAAACAAAGCACACCAGCAAGTCTACCTCTGGATGGCTCAAAGGGAAAAATATGTAAGTGTTGGAGTGACCTAGTCAAAGTATGAACTCCAATTCAGTGAAATGACCCTAAATAGGCAAGAAAACCCTTCAATGTGGCAAAATAAAAACATAAAAATTCATGTAGTGTACTTTAAAAGACTCAAGGTCACGTTTTAATTGATGTCAGCTGTTATCTTCAAGGATGGCACCACGAGTTATCAGGTTTAGGGTGTAATTACTTTTCCACACAGAGCAAGGTTTGTTTGGAAAGGCTATTTTCTGAATAATAATAATAATTAATAATTAAAACATTATTGAAGAAGTGCTTCATACTTTCTTTGTCAGATATTAACATTTATTTGATGCAGCCATTCTTAACTTTGTCGATGTTCAAAACAAAACAAAACACATATTTATCTTACAAACTTAAAGACTGTCTCAAAACAAGGCTCGTTTTTTAAATGACTGCATTTCATTGCAGTTTGGGAGAGGCATTGAGTTGACTGCAATCCGTCACTTCGACGCTAGGTGTCACTGTAACGCCACACGCTGGTCCGTAAAAGAGGTGGACGCTTCTCACAAATGACTTGCGAGCTAAATTGTGTCTTTCCCCCCACCTCACAATTCATCATATGAATTTAAAGCATTCGGGAAAGTGTTACTAAAACCCCGTTTCATGAAATGGATGCTCGCTGTGTTTCCTCCACCATCAGTGAACCAACTTCTTTCTGGACTGTCCAGGTTTTATCCTCGCAAAACAAGGATTGCAGCACAGGAAGGAAGCTCTACTGCGTGTTGTACTGTGGGTATAAAAGCGTAATGTACGTTTCCGCCCACTGACAGCAATGCAGCAGCATCACCTCTCTGGCCTGTTTGTAATTCTGTGCTGACTTAGCCTCAGGCAGCAACTATACAGGAGGCTGGTGGAGAGCCATCTTATTGTTTTCCCATTAAATGGGGTCGGAGAAGCCTTTTTCTTTCTTTCTAAACGTAAGCACAAAATGTGTAGTCGCGCTCCTAAGCACGGGTTGGTGCTGCAGGTGTTTGCCACAGCAGCTTGCGACTAATTACAATATGCAGAGCAGGCCTGGAGGTCAGCATAGGACGACACTTTCTGTAAACGCAGAGCAATCTGAGCGGGCAATTGAAGACGTTATCACCCTCACACACAAAAACAAAACAAAACGTGAACTGTATCAAAGAAGCTTCCATTTAAGTCAGAACAATACCGGCGAGAGTCAACGGAGGGCAGCATGGCCGTACAGAGAAACTCATCTGCATGCACTGGGATGGAGTAAATTATACACATCTTTAAAATAAAATCCAATCTCATGACTGTTATTATTATTATTATTATGAAATACCTTTTCGGCTTAGATGAAAAAAAAAGAGCAGCAAGGTGTTCCATTTGCTGACGTGAAGATACTAATGTGAACCCTTTGCCACCTAAAAGGAAGAATATTTCTTAAGATCTGCCGTGATGTTTGGCAATTTCTGACTCCAGGGAGTTTGATTTTATCCCCACGGTGCAAATTGGACTCTTTGAAAAGCTGCTTTACTGTTGCTCTGAGTGGTGTTATTCTTCAAAGCAGAGAAAATGGAGCGAAATCATCCATCCATCCATCCATCCATCCATCCATACTATGTGTGTTGTTGATATCAAGATCTTATTGTTGTATACTAAAAAGAAAAAAAAATTCATGACGACAAAAGTCAAAACCGTATGTACTGGAACAGATCGGATATAATGAAAACCATGATGCCACGTCCGATGTGCTTTGACGTTTGGGTTCAGACGTCGAAAGAAATTACAAGTTTTCTCTTTTTTTTTTTTTACAGTAAAACACTTATAATTAAAATGTTTATTTAAAACGTTTATTCAAATGTTATTTTTATGTGAGAATGCCGGGTTCCTTGTCTGGCAAACAGCAGCAGGGTAAATCACTTAGGTTCCGGTTTTTCTCAACAATGTTTTAACTTTAGCTCCACAGGAAGCCCAACCGTCTGTCCTCAAATACGCAGTCACAATCATGAATCATGAGACATTTGTTTGGTTTAATTTCACTTGCCAGGCTTATTCAGTTGTAGAATAGGGGGGAAAGAATCACTTAAACAGGACACGTCTGACAACAGGAAGTAGGCTAAAATATTTTAAAAAGTAACAAATCCTGACCTGACCTATTGAAATCTGATCATCTACTAAGCCATGGAGGATCTCATAGTCTTGTTCGCAACAAGGCGGGTCAAAGTCTGAACGCCTGAAAAAGAAAGTGAACGTTTTTGTAGTGGCCTAGTATGAATAGTTATGGAGATTTATGGATTTGGTGAAAGAGGACATGAGGGTAGTTGGAGTGAGGGGAGAGGATGAAACGAAGATGTGGCAAACACTGGAGGGAAAGGCTGAAAGAGAAGAAGACGAGCTCTGGTGACTTGACCTTAAAAGGGCTCTTCAGGCTGAAAACCTCTTCAATATGGCCGAATCTGAACAACCCTGCAAAGTCAAGTGGCCCGACATTCCTCTACAGCGGTGGAGTGAGATGTACGATAGCGCTGCTCGGTTTTATAAGTTATGTCTGCGACAACAATGGCTCAGTCGGGGGTTAGGGTCACCAGCCTAACCAATGCTAAGCTTGGTTAGCTTTTGTTCTTAATCAACAAAACTATTATTTTAAAACAACTTTTTTGTATTTCTTCTGGTTCTTCCAGACATGACAAAAAGCAAAAAATAGAAGAAATCCATAAAGTGTGAATGACTTTTTCGCAGCACCGTCTCTTTTCCTTTCCCTTCATGTAACGCCACAGACCTCGGGTTTCTGTGCTGCATCCTCGTTTTGCGGAGCGAGTTCGACCCGTCGCTTAACTGGTGTCTCCCAGGTTTCGTCGCCTCTACACACCTCGTTTGAGTTTGATAATGACTTGCACTTAGTTTGGCCCTTTTTGCATGGCTGCTGCGTATACAGTCCCCCAGTGGTCAGTTGTCCTTTCGCCCATCCAGTCGGGCGTTTGTTGTGTGCTTGGAATTCCTGAGCCGTCCGACCCCGGTTCTATTTCCAGAATGTTTTCCTGCCTTGTCTCTCAAGACGCAGGACACCAAAACACGCAACTGTGCACCGCTGCATCCTCAGAGATGGAGATCTGTACGACTCTCTGTGTCTCAAGGACATTTCTTAGAATTCTGTATTTTTATCTCTGAAAAATGACTCATTTTTTGGGGAGGGGAAAGCAAACTTTTATAACCTGAAATGCACTCTTTAATACTGTTTATTTCTGCCTGGTTTGACCAAAAAAATTAAATAAAATAGAAAATGAATGAAAAGTAATAATGAGCTCAGTCCTTCCCGGCCCTGAAAGGTTTGCTGCTTGTCTTTCCAAAACTACCAGGAAATCTAACGAGAGGACAGTGAAACGACAACAGAAAACTACTAAAGAGATTACTAACTACTAAGCAGAAATACTTCATAGCACATACAGGGAAACAAAAACTCTCTAGATCACGATGCCAGCAGTATAATTTCAAAAATACTTACATTTTTCTTGTCGGGAGGCGGGGGGTTAATCTATAATTAATCCTTGTTTAAGCCGGAATCCACTTGTGAATCAGTTATTGAGCTGGTTTACGTTTGAACAAACACCAAAGATAGAAATAATCCAGGAGCCCAGTGATGAATGCAAATCACTGTCCGTCATTAATCATCAGTGTTACATTACAATATTTCTCTCCATATCACTAGATTCTGTTTTATTTCCCTGCGGGGTCCCTTACTGCTTAGATAACCAAAGTTACGCTGTCAACAGTACGGAGGAAATATCGAGCAAATTTGATGCTAAGATAGTTCTGTTGTTGGGAACCGTTAATGGCGAACAAAGTTAAATATACGGGCGTGCTATTTGAGTTAAATGAGGTGAGGAGCTGCTGATGAGAGGCTGGGTGTAGAGCGTTTCACAATCTGTGCAGGAGACATTTACTGTAATTTTCCACAGCAAATCCCAACAATGAACGTGAAACTTAAAGACCCGGGGGAGCCAGAAACAAAAGAGCAGTGACTGTGGGAAGGGGGGGGTTCAAGCTGCGGAGAGTCCAGAAGTCTTTAAACACACAGATACATGTTTTTTTTTTCGCCCCACACACACACACACACAGAAAAAACATGCTACTTTTTTTTTTTTTTACTCTGCAGCATGAGAAAAAGGAATGTCACGCTATAAAATTATGGAGCAGTATCAAAGGAAGGCACACGTCTGGCTTTAATTCACCGTGCAGAGATAAGAAGTCGTGCAGATTTCAACCACCCTAGAAAAACTGAGCTTTTATTTATTTATTTTTTTTAATTTTACTAAAGTGCAGCGAGTATGAATGTACTGGTTATCAACAAAGACCTCTGCAAAAGAAAGAAAAACCCGTAGTATCATCATCCTCCCTATAAAATCCGGTTGGGCGGATGAAGAATTTGTCCAATCCGTACCGAGCTTTTTGAGTCCCAAACATAACCCAAGAGTTACAGCAGAAAGCCACAAAAGTTTGCAGACCTTTTAGCCTTTAAAAGTGGATTTTTTCCTCATAATTACTATTAATGAATGACGTGGCACAAATCTTTTTTCACAAAACTGATAACAGGCAGCAGAAAAACACGTCTATGTCAACATGTGCTGCTCTGTCAGCTGCTAAATCCTTCGTTTCCAGGAAAATGTCTTTTGCCAGTCCTAGAAGTCATTAGAAACTCTTACGAAATTTCATTGAATCATCGTCATCTTGTTCCTCCAATCGTAATGGAGGCTGTAAGAAAGGGAAAAAAAAGTAGTATGCAGTATGCTAAGAACCACAACAATCATTTTCTGTCTTTACTTATTTATTTTTTTCCAGTCGACAATTCAGAAATAAGGCTAGGGTTAGAGTAAGTGTTATGGTCTAGTTTTAACTAACTCATGTTTATCTAGAGACAGTAACAACCTAAATGGACCAAAAAGAGTCAATAGAAAAACAGCCAATAGCATTTGTGATTTTTTTTTTTTTTTTTGCTACCAGGTCAACGTGAGGTCAACATCTCCGTCTCTCACTGCAGCTGGCACACAGACTCAGTCATGAGGACTGGGAGACCTGTGAGTGCTTTCAAAAGAACCAGAATGAAGTTGCTTCCCAGCTCTGAAGAGAATTTGGACCTGAAGAAAGTCCTTGTTACTTTTTCATGCCCTGGCTTAAGGCATACTACTTTGAATAAAGTTATTGTCTTGAACAGTAGATCCATCCATCCATCCATTGTTAAGAAAAAGGATTAATTTTAGTACTTAATACAGTTAATCTTACGCATGTGTAAAAAGGGTAGGTTTGATACTCTTGTTTTGAACCGGACAGACAGGGGTTAGAATGCAGATCACTAAATGGGGCCTTTTGAGGCCCAGCTAGAACACAGAGCCATAAATTCGCATTCCTGCAGGCAGTTGGGGGGAGACCTGCCGGAGGCCAGCATCTGCGATGGTGTAAAACTAATGCAAAATAGAAGATTGAAACCCCGTAACATTTAATTTCTAAGTATTAATACCATGTTTACTGAAGATTGTATTATCTCATTTTAAAACTACTATAGGATGAATGTATTTGAAAAACTGTATTATCTGTGACGATATTAGAAGCAAATGGAAATTGTTTGAATGAAAATGTTTTCTTTACTATTAGAAAATGGCTCAGGAATTATACTTTATCTTGTCCTGTGGATTTTATGTATTATTTTGGCAGAACTCAATCTTTTGGGGGGCTGACTGTGCAAAAGCAAAAACTGGGGTTTGCAAAGATAACATTTCTTGAAAAATTACCAGATGCAAGTCTCTTCGAGAACGTTAGGAGAAATAATGGAAGAGACGTCAGATTCCGAGGGTGTCTGCGAAATCTTATCTTAAGACTCCCGGCGCCGGGGACATTCGTACCTGGTATCCTCCAAGATTAACTGGTCCGCCCTTGTCTCTCGACAGAAACCAGACGCCTTTGGAACTTCGCTGTAAATTAGGAGACTTCTCAAGTTTCCCTTAGTCCCTATGGGAGTTTCTAATTGGTTAAAGAGCGGAACGCCTTAATTGAATATATTAAATTGAAGAAACACCCACTCAGTATAAAAATTTCATGCAAGCGTTAGAAATTCAGAATGCTACCACTGTTTTGCTTTTTGGCATAAAGCTTTCTCCAAAGACGCGTCTTTGCCCCCGTTTTCTTTGTGTTTCTTTTTCTATTTTTCCTGTTACAGGTAATGAATATATATCTCTGTACCTCTGCAGCTTTGTTAATTGATTCATGCGTTGTTTTGTGTGGAATTAAACTCTGTGATCTGTGACGTCAACGCGCAGTGTTGTGGTTTCACTTCCTCCAGCCGCAGCCCGCCTGCCAGAGATCCCGGGACTCTAAGGAAGAAGGAGCCAAACTTTTTGTCCAAAGTTAATGATAATTACTCTTCCTTAATACCATCCATCCATCCATCCATCCATTCATCTTCTTCCGCTTATCCGGGGTCGGGTCGCGGGGGTAGCAGCTTCAGAAGGGAGGCCCAGACTTCCCTCTCCCCGGCCACTTCTTCCAGCTCCTCCGGGGGAATCCCGAGGCGTTCCCAGGCCAGCAGAGAGACATAGTCCCTCCAGCGTGTCCTGGGTCTTCCCCTGGGTCTCCTCCCGGTGGGACGTGCCCAGAGCACCTCACCAGCTGGCTCCTCTTGACGTGAAGCAGCAGCGGCTCTACTCTGAGTCCCTCCCAGATGACTGAGCTTCTCACCCTATCTCTAAAGGAGAGCCCAGCCACCTTATAGAGAAAACCCATTTCGGCCGCTTGTATCCGCGATCTCGTTCTTTCGGTCATGACCCAAAGCTCATGACCATAGATGAGGGTGGGAACGTAGATCGACCGGTAAATCGAGAGCTTCGCTTTTTGGCTCAACTCTCTTCACCACGACGGACTGGTACAGCGCCCGCTTGACAGCAGATGCTGCGCCAATCCGCCTGTCGATCTCCCGCTCCCTTCTTCCCCCATTCGTGAACAAGATCCCGAGATACTTGAACTCCTCCACTTGGGGCAGGACACCCCCCTGACCCTTTTCCGGCTCAAGACCATGGCCTCGGATTTGGAGGCACTGATCCTCATCCCGGCCGCTTCACACTCGGCTGCGAACCACTCCAGCGAGAGCTGCAGAGTTTCTTAAATTTCCAGGTGTAATGAATCAGCAGGTTCTCCTCGGCACGTCTCTCCTTAGTGCTCACGTAGCAGACCTCTCTTCATTTAAGCCACCTGACCTATGGAAGTAAATATGTGCCATCAGAATTTGAATAAAAAATGCCTCTGAAATTTGAATGTTGTATATTAGTGCTTACTTTTTCAGTGTTAAAATAAATTCAGAATATATTTTTAACCTAAAAAAAATTCAGTGTCATTATTTGTACATGAAAAAAAAATTCAGTGTCATTATTTGTACATGGTTGCAATTTTCATTTATTAAAAAAATTCACATTCCTATTTCAAAGTGATCAAATTTTCAATATACATATTTTTCACAGTTTAAATTTTCAGTGTTAAAAAATTCAGCATATAAAAAATTTCAACTTTTCAAAATTCGAATGCAATAATTTCAGTGTCCTCCAATTCAACTTGCTCAAATTCGCTGTCTCAAATTCAACGTCTAAAAATTCGCTGTAAAAATGGCGAGGTTACTTCAGGTCACAGACATTAGCAATGGATGTCAGATTCCAGGACCCAGCTAATCACGTGACACAACCGTCATATTGAAGAAATACCAGCGTCACCGAGGCTGGCGACCATGGAGGCGAACGCAAACCCAACGGTGAGTTTAATGCTTTCATATTTCTGTAGTATATTTTATTTTGCGCATGAAGTTTGATACATTACCTTAAATCTTGATTTAAAACACGGTTTTGGGCCGTTGTTAATCTTACACCATGTAGTGCTAGCATATTACCTCTCGTTACCTACTAGCCCCCCCAGCCCCTCCCCGCTGCCCCACACCCAATTTACCCCGTTTTATTTCAAAAAGAAATACCACTTGCGTCAAGTCTAGAATCTTGAAAGAGAACTGATGGGTGGCGACTTTCTGGGTTGTTTGATGTTGTCTTAGGTGAGACTGAGACAGGCAGTCTTAGTAAAGTGTAATTTTTCAGGAGATGCTACCGCTAATGTACTAAGCTAATATGGCTGCCTTGTGTGCTTCAAGGAGGGGCTGTGAACACTACCGACATTAATTATAACCACAACCCCATTCTGTTCAGCTACTGTATTGTTCAGGTGACTTCATTTATGAATGAATTAAGACATTTATTGTCATTACAACATCATCCAAAATACTGCTTCTCTTATCTGACAAGTGTTGATATACAATATTAATTTACATTCTTTTTACTTTGCGGTATAAAACCTCGTTCTGTTACTTAGCAACACTATAAACAACTCCCTTTGTTTTTTCAATTGATTTTAACTCATTTTCAAGAAAAATATATGCTTGTAAGTACATCTGTTAACTTGTTTTAGACTAAATATCATAATTTAATTTATATTACTGTGATGTCCCAATACTGACCTACTGATTTCAAAATACTTTTTTATTTTACTGACAATTTTTTTGACATGTTTTTTTTTTTCTCTCTTTTCAAGGAACTTTTGCTGGATCACATTTTTGATAGACTCCGTGATCGTTTGGAGCATGTCCTTGACCGTATGCCCCTGGATCTGGATTTCCTGGACTTTATCTGCACTCAAGAACTAGTTTTTTTAAATGCCATGTCTTGTCAGATAGATGTTCCTTCAAATATTTTGGATGCGCTGGCTCATTTGCACAGACTAATTAATTTAGAAAAACAAAGTGAAGAACAACAAACAACTGTTGTGCATATTGAGCAAGGACCAGCTGGGCGACAACGGATGGTCATATCCTCAGACTACCTTTGCAGTCTTTTAGAACTCCATCTCCCTGTCCCATGCATCGCCAAACTCTTGGGTATATCTAGACGGACTGTATATCGACGGATGGCAGAATCTGGTCTTTCAGTGAGGGCATTATACACCACCATGTCAGATGATGACTTAGACCAATGTGTGAGAGACATTAAATCCAGGCAGCCTCACTCAGGGTACCGAATGGTAAAGGCCCTTCTGCAAGCCAGAGGACTGAGGGTGCAGTATGATAGAGTCAGAGCGTCCATGCATCGTGTAGACACCATTGGAATGGCATCACGTATGGTCCAGCTAGGATGCATAGCTCGACGGACGTACTCAGTTCCTGGCCCTCAGTCTTTGATGCACATTGACACCAACCACAAATTAATACGGTAAATCATTTATCTTTTTCAGTGAGGGGCTTCTAACTTTGAAGTGTGCTTGTTAAATAGATTCAACTCATGTAGAATTTTTTTTTTTTCATAGCATGTCTTATACCTTTTGGAAATAAAAGCACAACTTTTTTCAGTATTATATACATTGGTGTATAATGTGTGACCACACCAGCCAGTGTCCTGCATGTTGTGCTTCAATATAGCCAAATATAAGCAGTACCTGATCTTCCTCTGCAGACCTCGCTTCAAATTAAATTCAAATATTTTCTTATTCTAAAGGAAAATTAAATGTTGTAACTCATTAATTTAGGTTATTCAAAGAGTTATTGCAGATGGTGATGACTGCTGGCAGGAAAGATCTCTTGTAGTGTTCTGTATCACAGTCAGTCTAAAGAAGCCTTTGACTGTAAATACTCTATTTTCTCAAGATAGTTTCATGAAGATGTTGTCAGAGTCAGGGTTGCCCAGCATTTTCTATTTATGAAGAATCCTTCTTTGCATAAGTATCTCCAGAGGTTCCACATTTGTCCCCAGAACAGAACCAGCTTCTTTATTAGCCTTTTTAGTTCCCTGGTTCTGATATTGCTGCCCCAACAGATGACGGCTGAAGAGATGAAGCTCTCAACAACAGACTGATAGAAGATCTGCAGCATCTTCCTGCAAACTTTGAAAGAACTTAACTTATTCAATAAGTCCAATTTGCTCTGTCCCTTCTTACAGACATGCGTAATGCAAGAGAAGCAAGCCTTTTTAGTGATGATATTTAATGATGATGATGACATACTGTATTTTCTGTTCTTTTTAGGTACAACATTGTTATCTTTGGTGGCATTGATGGTTTTTCTCGAAAGGTGCAGTATCTTCTATAAATTCATAAATGCAGAATTTCATAAGCTATGAAATTGACTGTTACATTTTTGCTGTGTTGTGCAGATAATGTATCTTGGTACAGCTCCCAACAACCTGGCATCTACCACACTCGCTTTCTTTCAAGGTTCAGTGGAGGAGTTTGGTTTCCCCCTCAGGTAAAGGTTTACAGTCCATCTTAATCCTTTTGAGCCAAGGAAGAAAGATTAAAAGTCAGCATCAACTAACTTTTCTCCAAAATATAGGAGCTTGTTTTATATCAATAGGTTTTGAGTAATGATGAAAAAGTGAAACCTTAGCGTAGAACAAGACATTTTCCAATATTATAACTTAGAATTTTGGAATAATATGTAGTTCCACTGTCAGATTATGTCGCTTATAACTATTACTTTTTCATCAATATTAAGAACTTATAGACTTAAAAAGAGCTTGCTGAAAAGTTACTTGTAAGTTAGTTTTGTCTAATCCCCACTATTTTGTATCTCCAAAATATATTTTTGGTTACAAAGAATGTTTGAGCTATGCTAAAATTTGTCATTAATGTTGTAATTATAGGCAAATTATGAATACGTTACACACTTATTTTAGGGTACGTGCTGATCAAGGGGTGGAAAATGTGGACGTGGCACGACTTATGTTTATGATTCGTGGAACAGGAAGAAGCAGTTTCATATCTGGAAAAAGTGTGCACAATCAAAGGTTTGTACAAATGACAAGTTTCAATATGTGATGCTTTTCAATGTCTATAGTAACATTACCTTTGTGTGGTTTTCAATATGACATGATTTGAAGGGCAGTTTTTAACCATTTATCACTAAATAATTTAAGGATTGAGCGACTGTGGAGAGATCTGTGGACAGCTGTAACGTGCATCTATTATGATGTGCTACACTACCTTGAAGAAGAGGGATACCTGGACATTTCAAATGAAGCACACCTCTTCTGTTGCCATTATGTCTTCCTGCCACGTCTGCAGGATGATCTGGATACTTTCCGCAGTGGCTGGGACAATCACCCACTTCGAACTGAAAGCAACATGACTCCTAACCAGCTCTGGGTTCTTGGTCGTACACATCATCCAATTCCTGAACCCCACGGTGCCTTGACAGAGGTACATTTTAATTTTACAATTTAATGTGTAGCATGTATACTACCATTCACTTAATTTGTAAAATAGTAATCTACAATGTCTTACTAAGTAAATTTTGAGTTCTCTTGATCCCTTCTTTGTGTTTTCCAGGGTGTACAGATTCCCGAAATTGAATGGGAGGACAGCGGGCTTTCTCTTCACGAAGAGTCAAATGTCACAGTACCAAACTCTAATTTGCAACTGACTGACGAACAAATGGCAGCCTTAAGAAATGCAGTAAACCCAAAAGCCACATCACTGTCATCTGGATGTGACATTTATATTGCTGCAATTCAGTTTTGCGAGCAGTTTTTTACTATGTGAAAGTTATCCATTTTACGGAAGCGTATTGCTATCACGCAGGGAAAAAAATTCGAGCTATCACATTGAGACGTGATAGTTATCTTGTTAAAACGTGATAATTTTATGTCCAGGAAGTGGCGGTATTATGCTAGGCTAGTACAGTGGCTAACAGGACTTGGTCAAGTTTCCCTTCATAATAGCATAATACCGCCACTTCCTGGACATAAAATTATCACGTTTATACAAGATGCGTATTATGTTTTAACAAGATAACTATCACGTTTTAATAAGATACGTATGACATTATAACGTGATAGCGCTTGATTTTTTCCCCCTGGATTATAGCAATAAGCTTCCGTACCAGTTTCAAAATTCACCATTTATGAAAGGTAAAGCAAAATGCTGATCATGTTACCACAAAGGTGAATTTTAGTGTCTTTATGTTTAAGAACATGTTTAAGAACTAAAATGTTCTAAATTTGTAATTTGATTGTTTTTTCTTTACTTAAAAGGAACCTAGTAGGTACATTTGTACATTGTTGTAGGACTTTAAATTTCTTGCATTATAAGAATCAGAAAAAGCTTTGTTTGTCTTATGCAATTTATTTTCTAATACTTCAAGCATATATGAACTCATCTAAGTACAATCAATAAAATTTTGCATAAAAAACAATTTCAGTTTCATATTTAAAACTGCCTGTACAAACAGTACTCAGAGAAATGAAATACCTACTCTGAACATTGTCACTCTAGTTCCTCTAGTTTTGAATGTGACAAAACTAGAGGAACTAGACTAACACAACGTTACTCTCAGTAATACATATGATTACTATGTATCATATGTATTACATAGCAATCATTCATTCATATGAATACATACATATGAATACATTCATACTGTATGTATTCAATTCATATTCAATTCAATACATTCATATGTATACATTCATATGTATTGAATCACATGTTGAATTCATATGATATGTAATCATCTGACAAAATCAGAAAATTGAACTGATTCTACATTTCAACAAAACTGTTTCATTTGAACAAAGCTGCTTCACAAAGAACTGCTACAGTTTAAATGTAGATTTTTTTTTTTTAAACAGCATTCAAAGCAAGCCAAAGCCAGTTTGAGTAGAGGAAATGCATGCTAAAAACTCATCACTGAAAGATTTGTAACTCCTGTAGTGACAAGGAATTCTTAGCGTTTCGTAGCATGTGGCAGCTGTTGGGTATTTTCCAGGAACAATCTCCACAGACAGACTTGCTGGCAGATTTTCCCATCCGGTCCAGAATTTCATCATTTCTTTCAGTTCAGGTGGTGTAGCTTTGGAAGAGAACAAAGCCACAATCACATTTTCAATTCTAATTTACCATACGTCCGCAACTTATGGATAACTTTGTATGTTTGTAAGACTAAAGTAACTGGAAATATTCAAGACAGTTTTACTTTTTATTAAAATCCACATCAGTTCTAGAGCCACATGTTGAGATAGAGCTAGACTGCACAGAGAGAACACACAAACATGCATGCAATTCAACTGTTTGAATTTTGAGCTAAGATTAAAACTGAATTGTGAGGTACCACTGCAAGCAAGTAAGAAAAAAATTCTACAGGGATGTTTCATTGAAAAGTTATCTGAAAATCTCCAATCAGACACTGGTAACATTACCATTTGCAATGAACTGTTTCAGATATCCTGAAATGCGGCATCTGGTTTCCTTTGAGCAGTCGTCATCTTCATCACTTCCGTCATCTGTTTCTGGCCAAGTGATATGCTGAAGTACCACCTAAGTTTAGTAGAAAAAACTAATTGTGTTGTGTTTAACAGAAGTTTGCAAAGAAAATCTTTTATATAAAAGGCATTTCATTAAAACAATAACAGATGCAACACCATAATTCCCGTTATTTAAATATACCTCTGGACACAGGGAGGCTTCCTCCCTTGGAAAAAGCAGCGGTACAGCATCAGGCCGCCGAGTTACCAGTGACCATATTGGGGTTTCTTTCAAGCCTCGTCTAAGCTGCTTTATTTGTCTTGCGACGCGTCCAAGAACCTATTTTAGAAAATGGTAATAGTTTATTTCTAAACAACTCATTTCATTACAGTCATTGTGCTGCTCTGGTAATTCAAACTAATAACAGGGAACAAAGCAGTATACAGTAAAACACAATGTGTATAAAAAAAATGTAATTCATGTGACACTGAAGATATGACAATCTTTACAATTAACAACTAATGTAAAAAGATTAATCTTTAAAAGTGAATCACTTGAGTTTTGCAAGACCTCAGAGAAAGTATGAGACTGTTCCTCAGGATAGGAGCTAAAGCTTAAAAAGCTGTCATTTGTCTGAGGCAATCTAAAGAAATTGAAATCTCCACAGACAGACAAGAGGTAGAATCTTCTTCAAAATATTCTACCTCTTACCTTTGATTGTTTATAGAAAACACTTAAGATAAATTGGTGCCAGACTATTTAAAAATGTAAAAACAATGGTAAATCTGCACAATTCTTTATCCTTCTGTGTATCAAAATTGAATTTTAAATAAAATGTAATTAAAAACATAAGTTAAAGAAAAAAATACATGCAGTGGAAATGAATGCTGACTCACTGCATGAAGTAACAGCTTCTCAAAAAGCCACTTCCTATTGTTCTCTGTGGGACAAGGAAGGTCCCATGAATATGCCAAGCTCTGTACTCTTTCCATTTGAGTATCAGAGAGCCTGGATTCTCCTTCGAGCTGCAAAATACATCACAAAGAACTCAGAGGGGAAAAAAAGCAAGAAAGAACTAGAATAGCATAATACACATGAAATTCTATTTTTATTAATTGGGGGGCATACAGGACTGATGGTTTCCCTGATGTCTAGGTCTGGGCAGTCCTCCAGGGTGACAGTTGCTGTTTCTGGACTGCCGCCAAATAGAACATGAATAACAGCAGGACTAAGTCCTGACAGGCGTGGTCCTCCATGAAGGAAAGCGTGGCCTATCATTCTGCCAGCCACTAAGAACATGTCACTTTCAACAAGAAAGTGAGAGGCTGATGGGACCCAGTGGCCAGGTTCTCCTTCGAAAAGTCGTGTAACAATGGAGTTTCCTGTTCAATACATCAACAATATAAGAAAATAAGTAATACAGATGCATAAAGACCAATGTTTAACCCTATACTGCCTCACCTATATTTTGGCTACACAGTGATTTAATTGATTTTTAGAAATATTGTACCTTCTTCATATCAAAATGTACAACAATACATGAAACTGAATGTTTGAATTATCATGATTAACCAACATTGAGCTTTTACACATGACAGATGTTTGTGTAATATAAAGTGAACACAAATGACATACCAAAGTTTATAGAAAAACCCGACTTCAATTTTTCCAGTACGGTTGAAAAAAAAAAGCGGTTTACACCTAGTCCAACAGCAACATCTCCTGCAAGGTAAATGTTTTCACAGGTCAAACATACTTCGAAATGAAAACAAGTTATGTGTAAAACCTGTAACTTTTAATTACTTTACCTTCAAGCCTACAATTAAGGGGGCATGCCCATTGCACATTTGGTCGCTTATAGAAGGAAATCAGAGCCATGTCTTTTTCTGCAGGGCTGTCTCTTAAGTCCATCTTCAACAGCAAGGGGTTCTCCATTGCATGTATTTGGAGGAAATGGTCTGCACAGCGAGAAATGGCCTTTGAAGCATCGCATATGGTATACCAGTCTAAGAGGGAAAAAAAATAAGTTAATGTAGTTACAGAAAAAAGTTTAAATTTGACACAATATTTGAAGAGCTTGGGCATCAAAAACAAAAACCAAAGTAAGGTCAGGGTAAAAAAATAAAAACATAAAATGTAACTTATTTTTTTTCAAAAGTGGTCAATACCAAGTAAGCGTTAGAACACATGCCAAATTGGAAGACAATTTCTGTGTAGCTGAAGTCAATGCTTGTGACTACCATTATTTGTGTCCTAAACAGATCTACATAAGCACTTGCTTTCAACCACACTCACCATCACTGCCTGAAGAATATAATGTAGATGGCCCAGGCATTGTTTCATTCATTTCTTCTGTGGAATGAGGTCCTGTACTTCTGAGACAGTATTTATTATTACACTTGCTTTAGACAAAGAAAACCGTTTTGACAAAATTATTATATAAAGTAAATACATACATTTCTCCACAAGAAGAAGCATGTACTTCTATGTCCTCAGTAGGATATATGTTTGCACACACCGGACACTCTTGCATTGCTGCTGTCACAAAGTAATTGGGATATTGTTGTAGTGAAGCAGACATCTAAAAGGCCACTGTATGATATGCAAACATTTAAACATTTCTTACATATGTCCTTTGCAGGGTTGCAAACATCAACACCAGCCACATCAGAGGGCAAGTCTGTTTCCACACATGACTTTATGTGGTCAGTCAAAAAATGCAAGGGAACATCTACTCTGCATTTCTGACACATGGCCTTTGGCATGTTTGCAAATGCCTCGTCATTCAGCTCAAGAGGATCCGTGCAAAGTTGTTCCTGAATAGGGACTATGAACAGGGTTTTCCCGCCGCGACTCGCAACCTTCAACATTGTCCCGGTATAGCCATCATCTTCAGGACCAATCAAGGTCAAATTGCGTCTTCCCCATCCACCTACAAGAAACTGTGCATTATGACTTTGCTTCAAATCAAAGCACAATATCAATTTGCTTGACAACCACATTCAGAACAACATTTGGTGATGAAAAAAGTATTTCTATAATTACAATCATTTAATTTGTCAATGTTCCATGTTTTGTAAAGTTAATATATCATCTGCCCACTTGCTCTTTTATGGATGCCTTTGTTAACGAGCTGTTCTACTGCAGCAGAGAGTCTATAGATGGCATGTAAAAGAGTTGCCTTTTAGTCCTCCAACGTTGTGCGCCTACACAAAATTTAAGGATATATGCAATAACATGCAGAGGATCCGTAGATATGGGTTAAATACAGCCATTGATGGGACCAGGAGAGCATTTTGGAAGGGGTGAGGGGGGCTCAGATTGTTGCTCTGAGACCAAAAGTGGTGTAACTATTTGAACAGCATAACTTGTCTGCCAGTTGTATTTCTTTAGAAGGAAGAAATATTTTAAAGTCTCACACTAACAAAAATAATGAAAAGAACATTTTTAATAATATTAACCTGATATCAGCCACTTCATCACCCACCTGCAGATTTGTAAAGCAGCCAACCCCCTGTAATAGTTTCCAGCTTTGGAAAAAGAACTTTAAGCGTCTCACCCAGCTGTAAAAGAAATATGTCAAATTAAGACTCATCAAAAATGCAAATATACAGTGATTGTTCATAATACAATATTAATACATGCAATGACAGCCCACTTCATCAGATCAACTTGAAATGTTCAAAAATGCAAAATGACATAGCCAATCAGAGAGCAGCATTATTGTAATCAGGCTTCTAGATGAGCTGCTTATGTTCAAATAGAGAATCAGAATGGAGAATAAATGTTATTGAGGTGAATTTAATGGATCCTGCATTCAAAACATAAGCCTGAGTAATTTAGAAATTACAGGTCACCAGTGATTTTCAACCACATACATCTCCAAGATTTCAGGCTGGTGGAAGACAGACCTGATATTTAATGAGTGGAAGTTCTGAGTGGAAATATCTTGTTGATACCAGAGCCTAGTGCAGACTTGATTGACAAGCATCAGACAATAGAAAGGCAACATGAACTCAGAGAAGAAGTGGTCCCAACCAATGTTCTGCTAAGACGGAGAGCAGAGCTATCTTTAGGGCTGACACAATAGATTTATCAGACTAGTCCACTGTTTAAATAATTGTGGCATTATGAGGAATTACCTCGTTGTGCGTTATGCTCTCATCAATGTGAGCTGTTTTCCGGCCCAATCCCGCTTTCATGTGTATCAGTTGATCATCTTCTTTTGGCGTTTTTTCATAATGTTTTGGTAGTAAATAAAAAACCACATCTAAAGGTTTCATCTTTTTCGCCGGGACCAGGCTTGTTGGAGGAAATCGTCGTTTTCCTCTTCCCCTGTTGTAAAGTCCAGGAAAAGATCTGTTGTACAGAAATTTGAAGATAACCAAATTATATTGTTTATTTCATTTCAAACATCACTTTGAAGACATAAATTATGACAAATTAGACAGTAGATTCAAAGAACCACTGAGTAATTTAGACATACATTGCATAATACAAAATAATAAAATACAAGGATTATTCATATGACCCAGTTCAAGAATTATAATAGTAAGTCAATTTTGATAGAAATTGACTTACTATTTCTATCCCAAGTCCCAAAAATGTAATATCTTTTCTGAGAGATTTACATTGTGATGATTAGTTGGTGCAACAAAAGGTAATAATATTTTATGCCATATCAAGACATACAAGTGGAATTTTGGAAAACAAATAAAGGTCTTTATAATAAATGCTTCAAAATTGAATTTACAATAAATAAAGTTGTCATTTACCTGCTCATTTCCATTTGGACAGATGGTTCAGTTTGAGGTACCCTACGACTGTTGGATGACAGAATATATTAGTATACTGCTATGATCAACATATTCGAAATATACATATTCATTAGGCATAAGGGCAACAGTTGAACCTGGCATTCTGGTTGGTGAGGTCTCCTCTTCCTCCACTTCGTGGTCTTTCAGTTAGTAAATTAAGCAAGTGCCTTGCAGATTCAACAATAGCATCCTGACTACTCTGTAGTCACAAAATGTATAAAAGAGAAAAGTAGCAGTTGAAAAAGGATCACTTAAAAAGGAATTTACACTTTATAAGAATGATCACTTTTACTCAGGAAAACTCTGTGCTGTAGGGTTGCCACCTTTCAGAAATTAAAATAAGGACGCATGCTACGCCCATGTCACCCTTCTTTCATATGGTGGGATGGCCGGTGGAGTGAGACAGCAAGAAATAAAGTTATGTGCAAATATGTATGTGAAGGCTGGTTCCAGATCAAATTTACCACGGGGGCCAGTAGTCAATGTTTTTTCATGGGGTTATTTACAAAAGGATGAAACAAAAAACAGATGTATTAAATGATCCCTGATCTAGCAGATGGAAAGTGTCATTCTATTTCACTAGAGAAGCTAAAACTGCAGTACCATAAGTTTTAAAGAACAAAGAGACAGTATAATTTCTTCAGCTCCCCTCTTAATTTTTTTTTAAAAATTGCTAGCATTCATCCTCACTGACACTGTTCAGCCTGGGATGTGTGTCTTCCCCCCTCAGGTCTGTATCTTTGCTAGGACATGGTAGAGTATCGGTTGAGGACGTTTTAAAAAGACGCAGGTTGAGAGCGGCTCACCACGACTGCTAAGCTCCTTTTGTACTGCACCGCTGGCCGGGTCGACCCAGGTCCAGCGGTGCAGTACAAAAGGGGCTTAGTGTCCGTCTCTAGGCAACCGTGACATCATCATTGGTCCGAAGCGTTCTGGGGTCCTTGCTAGCTCCCGCCACAATTTAGCTGACCTTAACATATCTTGTGCTTTATTTTCGTAATTATTGTTACACTAAATGTTTATATGTGTGTGATAGGCGTTACTGTCGGACATACAGAAATACGGTACAAATAGCGTCTCGTATACGGGGCGATTCGGTACTTTACGAAAAGGATGGCAATCCTACTGTGCTCTTCTCCCATTAAAACTGTAGAAACTATATCAAACACAAGTAAATCCACAGTTTGGTAGGTAACTGGTATTTTGGATGATGTTGTAATGACAATAAATGTCTTAATTCATTCATAAATGAAGTCACCTGAACAATACAGTAGCTGAACAGAATGGGGTTGTGGTTATAATTAATGTCGGTAGTGTTCACAGCCCCTCCTTGAAGCACACAAGGCAGCCATATTAGCTTAGTACATTAGCGGTAGCATCTCCTGAAAAATTACACTTTACTAAGACTGCCTGTCTCAGTCTCACCTAAGACAACATCAAACAACCCAGAAAGTCGCCACCCATCAGTTCTCTTTCAAGATTCTAGACTTGACGCAAGTGGTATTTCTTTTTGAAATAAAACGGGGTAAATTGGGTGTGGGGCAGCGGGGAGGGGCTGGGGGGGCTAGTAGGTAACGAGAGGTAATATGCTAGCACTACATGGTGTAAGATTAACAACGGCCCAAAACCGTGTTTTAAATCAAGATTTAAGGTAATGTATCAAACTTCATGCGCAAAATAAAATATACTACAGAAATATGAAAGCATTAAACTCACCGTTGGGTTTGCGTTCGCCTCCATGGTCGCCAGCCTCGGTGACGCTGGTATTTCTTCAATATGACGGTTGTGTCACGTGATTAGCTGGGTCCTGGAATCTGACATCCATTGCTAATGTCTGTGACCTGAAGTAACCTCGCCATTTTTACAGCGAATTTTTAGACGTTGAATTTGAGACAGCGAATTTGAGCAAGTTGAATTGGAGGACACTGAAATTATTGCATTCGAATTTTGAAAAGTTGAAATTTTTTATATGCTGAATTTTTTAACACTGAAAATTTAAACTGTGAAAAATATGTATATTGAAAATTTGATCACTTTGAAATAGGAATGTGAATTTTTTTAATAAATGAAAATTGCAACCATGTACAAATAATGACACTGAATTTTTTTTTCATGTACAAATAATGACACTGAATTTTTTTTAGGTTAAAAATATATTCTGAATTTATTTTAACACTGAAAAAGTAAGCACTAATATACAACATTCAAATTTCAGAGGCATTTTTTATTCAAATTCTGATGGCACATATTTACTTCCATACCTGACTCTAACTTCCCAGAGGATCCACCACTCTGTGTTTCTGAGGTCTGAGGCCAGGGTCCAGATTTTATCTTTACACATATCTTCCTCCAGAATGTGTCTGGCCCCCCGGCACAGCAAAACAGGACATTACCTGTCCGGATCACTACAAGAAAATTTACAAAAACCAGAAATATAAAATAAAACTGTCCTAATTCAAACATCAAACTGTTCCCCTGCCTAAAGGAACCTCAGACTGAAGAACTTTTGGCCTCAAAAGGCACTTAAACTAGCTCTTTTAAATACCAGATTTCTCTGTGCTAAAGCTCTGTTAATTAATTAATGATTTCATCACTGTTCACGACTGTTCATCACAATGTTATGTTTCTGACAGAAACATGGTTGAATGACAATAATGAACCAGTCATACTAATTGAATCAGGCCACGGTGAGAACCAATGTGCTCCTGGAACGGACACAGAAGACTTTAAAAATTAAAAGATCCATGATGACAACCAGTTTCCTATCGTTCCCGACTCGTATATTTCCAGAAAAGTGCGCCCGATTCTCTGAAACATTGTTCTCTTTGGTGTTTCTTCCAGCAACAGCGTCTCATCCTCTGATTTTTTTGCCATCCTGGATTTGGCTCTGTCCAGCTTCACTTTTAAAGCAACAATCTCTTTGTTTAGTTCCTCATTTTCCGCTTCCAGGAATTCAATCTTTTCTGTCATCTTTCTTAGAGAATCCTGTGCGTTTTCTTTTATAGTTTTCTGTGTCCGTTCCAGGAGCACATTGGTTCTCACCATGGAGTCGTAGTCGGTTTGTAATCGCTGTGCCGTATTCCTAGCTTCGTCCAAATCTGAACTGAGTCGTCTGATTTTTTGTTTGCAATGTTCATTGCGACTTAGAAGCATCTCCTTCACTGTTTCATAGCTTCTCACGTCACTGGTGTTCTGGCTACGTTGGAGACGCTGGATTTTTTTCATCAACGTTGCCACCATGTCTTTGAGCTGCTCGTTTTCGCGCTCGTACTTTATGCAGCTCCTCTCCAAACTGTCTGTTCCTTCCACCAGGAAAACGTTTCCTCCCATTGAAGTGGTTTTTACTTTTGCCAAAAAATAATCCTTCTCTGCCATGATACTTGTCTCTTCGTGTCGAACCTAAAACCGCAAATGAATTTTTCTGTGGAATCTGGGAATACAGAGACAGTGACCAGTGATGTCACAGACAGAATGAGTGACATCACTGCTTCACATCAAAGCCACAAGAAGTCTGTTGCGTGGGCGGGGGGAGAGGGGTGGGGGGGGGGATGTTTTTTTTTAAACTTTATTCTCAGATACACTGTATAATGACAGAGTGAAACATTTGTTATGCCTCAAGAAAAACAAATACAGATAAACATATTAAGAAAAAGCTAAGGGGCTTCGGTTCCCAACTCAAAGCAGTACAGATTTCAATTGTTTTAGTGGCTATTTTTTGTCAGAGTCTTTGATAGTCGGGATATAAAACTTAACTTCATTGTAAAATGCAGCAAGGCATGGCTTTCTCTACCTGGAACAATGAATATGATATTTAGCTAGTGACAATAAAGGATTTATGAGAAACTCGGAATTGTTAAGAATGATTTCAGTGAGGCAAAGTAAGAAATCTTCCCATAACAGAATAAATTGTGCTTCTATGTTGTTGTGGATAAAGTCACACAGATTCTGCCAAAAAGCATCAACAAAGTTACAGCGCCAAAACAAGTGGACAGCAGTTTAAGGATATGAATCACAGAACGTATAATTTATATCAAATTCTTTCTTGAATATAGAGTTCTCATAAAAGGATTAGTGCAAACATCTGCGATAGCTTTTACATAGAACAGTAGATGGCGCTGTAAATGAAATCTCTTTGCATTCATGAACAGGAAGCAGGAGAAAACAATACAACTCCAAACTTTGACCAAAAACTTTTCAACAATTTTTTTTTGACGTCTATTGAACATTTTCAAATTGTTATTCTTACTATTATTTTAGTTCAGTTACACGGTTCTCACCACTTGTTGTTTGCACATCTTAGAAAACACTTTTTCACTTTTTCTTTTTTTTTTTTACAGCAGTAAAAAAATAATCTCCAATAGGCAGACAGGCCGCTGGCACTGGGCTTCAGTGACACACACCACCTGTGTGTTTTAAACTTTAAGCAACCTGGCGAACCTGAAACATCTGCTGAATGTACTATTCACGAGACACTGAGCATATTTTATTTACCCCAAGAATGTGCGGCTCGAAGGTAAAACATTCAGAGTATAATCAGGCAAAACACGACCTGCAGTAAAAAAAAAACAGCACTGTGCCATCTTGAATAGTAGAGGAATCTGTGGCCTCAAACCAAAGAAATCCATCCAAGACCAAAATCATGTTCATTTAGTTAACTCATCAAAACTGAGCAGAAACAACACAAATACACCAAATAGCGCAGTAAATCAGTAGAAATCAACACATCAGAGGTTTTCGCCCAAGTTCTGCTTTGAAACAGGGAACGACAGATTAGGCCTGGTCATTAGTTGCATTTAACTCGGCCATTTTGTATTTATAGTTAGCATCGGACTTGTCTGACGGTGCAGCAGGGCCACACGCCACGGCAGCGAGTGCCTTTTATCATTATCATTCTGTCCATGCCACAGAGAGATTTGAACTTTGTTTGAGCATTATGCAGAATTTGCTTTGTTGGCTGAGCTGAATGTGCGACCGTGAGCCTGTCAGTCACCCAGTAATTGCTTTGCCGCTGCCGCGTTCCTCTTCGGATTACCCAAAAGATAGCGGAGCACGTCAGCTGTTAAATTGGGGGGGGGAACAGTTCCTTGAGCGAGCTAGCAACGCAGACTTTATTAAATTACATGCTGCCGTCTCTGCCGAGGCTTTCACAGCATGTCTGTGTCAGAAGCAGAACGCAACGTAATTCATGCCTCCTGAAGGGTGACTTTGCATGTATTGTGTGAATTAAAAGGATGGCGAGGATTTTTTATTTTATTTTAGCAGAACACATTGTTTCACTTTCCTGAAGGTGTTGTAGGGAGCATCTACTTTGAATTATTTATGACATACACAAAGACCATTTGTTACGGAGTAAAGCTTCTTCTCAAACAAGACGGAGGCTCGTATTTCCTTTACTGAACCTTTCTGTTCAGTATTTATTGAAGAGAAAAAAAGGAACGGCGTCCGCTGATTACGGGCAACCGCAGTTCGTAACCAATGGCAATCAAAAGTCAACAAAGCAAGATAGTGACAAACAGTAACAGATCCTTAAGCATTCTTCAAAATAAAAGACTTCCTCTATTCAAATAAATCATGTCTTGCACTTAAATATATTTCACTTCACCTTTGTAATTATATACAATCATGTTCAATACAATTAATAATAATCATCATGTAAATTATGCTTAACATATAATTGTAAATCAGTCACTTATCATGCAAATATACCGAACAACATAAGTGTAAAAAGGTCACAACACCATTTAGTGTCATTTTATGGCCATTTATCACAGAATCCGAAACAATTTCCTTGTAAAGCTGCACTGAGCGTGTTTTAGAACGATTCTTAAACCTTGGTGTAAAGAATTTTGATTCCATAAACAAAGTAGAATTGACTTCCAAGTTTCTTTTTAACTTTTTTTTTTTTTTTTTTTACGTTTTTAACAACATAAATGGATTTTACAGAGTTTGGGTTTGTTTATTCACCACAACAGTAAATTACTTCATCTTAGTTATGTGTTAATTCTAATAATTTGGGAACATATTTCCCTGAATCTCACTCATCTCAGTGTGCGCTGTACAGTTCATATTTTCATAGTTCATAAATACTGCCTCTTCTCCCTCCCCCCCCCCCCTTTTCATTGCTCGGTTTGCTCTCGTCTTTCTTTTTATGGATTTCTTTTATGTTCCAAGCCTCCAGATAACGACTGCGCTGGCAGACATTTTGTCGGATTTTATGTACAGTTTGTCTGTTGTGTTGGATTTGGGGGTCTGAATATGCTTTGGCTCGTCAAACTCGATGTTCCTCTGTAGTTGTACTTCCAGGGTTTGGCAGCAGCGGAGGAGTTAGGGTGGGTGGGGGTATTCGTCTTGTCAGAGGAGAAGAATATATATATATATATATATATATATATATATATATATATATATATATATATATATATATATATATATATATATATATATATATACACTGCTCAAAAAAATAAAGGGAACACTTAAACAACACAATATAACTCCAAGTAAATCAAACTTCTGTGAAATCAAACTGTCCACTTAGGAAGCAACACTGATTGACAATCAATTTCACCTGCTGTTGTGCAAATGGAATAGACAACAGGTGGAAATTATTGGCTATTAGCAAGACACACTCAATAAAGGAGTGGTTCTGCAGTTGGGACCACAGACCACTTCTCAGTACCTGTGCTGTCCTGGCTGATGTTTTCACTTTAATTTTGTGTGTGGCTCCAAATCCAGGCCTCCATTGGTTAATAAATTTGATTTCCATTGATGATTTTTGTGTGATTTTGTTGTCAGCACATTCAACTTTGTACAGAACAAAGTATTCAATGAGAATATTTCTTTCATTCAGATCTAGGATGTGTTATTTGAGTGTTCCCTTTATTTTTTTGAGCAGTGTATATATATATTTTATCCTAGAGATTAGGTAAGGGTAACGATCAGGACTGAGTGCAGCTAGAGAAACCATACTCATCTTTCAAAATAGTTTTTAATCTCAGATAATTCATGGTTTAACATGGTGGGTGGTTACCTTTTTCAAAGTGAGGTTTAGAGTTGTTTGGGTTTTTTTTAAATTGATGTAAATTATTTGAAAACTGCATGTTGTATTTACTCGGCTTACATTTGTTTGCTAATAATGCTTTCAGAAATGAAGATATTCTGCTCAGGTGTTGTCTAATCTAAGACTGAGATCAGCATCCAGGTTCAGAGTCGTGATGTCATGACTTGCTGTGGCTCTTTAGGAAACCAGCCCTATTGTTTTCACAAAAACCAGTTCTATGCCCAGCTATGAGTCCAAACGTGAACCAGAAACAAAAAGTTGAAAAGGAAGAAGGTGGAAAACAGACGAGATTCACACAAGAAGCGAAATGAAGCTGTTAAATCTACCAAATAAACAATTTTACCTATTTCACAACGGCTTCAGGAAAGGAGACTAAACAGCTGCTGTCGAAAGAATAACTTCTTAAGTGACTTTATTTTGACTGAACGGCGGGACAAAAACATGGCTGATAAAGTTTGAGTCGGAATGCTCGAGCGTCCTCCTCCACCCTGATTCGGAGAGACGAACCCGAAGTAACAAACGAGCCGTTCAGGTGAATCACCGAGGCGCTGTCCGCTCACAAAACTCACCGACACCATAATATCAAAATTTGCCTCCACCGTGAATGTGCAGCCCTGTAGCTGCCATAGAGACTATGAGGTTCAACTTACCAAATTATGAAGCGTCTGTAACACTCACTATGCGTTTACAGTTAATGAACTCGTAATAAAACCAGAGCTAGGTTCGGCTACTGGAGTAGTGACAAGTGTATTTTGAATTAATGACCACAGACCCAAAAAAATTAAGTTAAAAAACAGCCGGCTTATTATTTGTTGAAAGAACAATAAAAGAATAAACAACAACAATGTTACACAATTAACACAAAATGACACAAATTTCAGAAAAAAATAGTTTCCAGTTTCTTTCAGAATATTTTATAAATCTAAATTAAGGATACTATTTATTTTACCTAGGCAAAAAATTTTACCTAGGTTATAGTTCTATTTAAGTTCTAGTTAATACTATTTATCTGTTTTAATTTACAGTTTGTTCTAATCTGTTTAATCTATTTTAGTTCTTTGGTGTTTCCCTTAAGGAGTTAAAAAAAAAACAATAACAGCAAAACAACAACACAGCAGAACAATTTCAGCAAGGACAAGTCAAACTGTGCTTCAGATTTGATGTCTTGTTTCCTCCGATGATCCAACAGTTAATTCTGTTTCAGTGACCCACTGCTAATGCGCACAACAACATAGGCAGGTCTTACCAAGTTGCGGGGTTGGCAATGTCCAGCAGAGGGCGTAGCTCCTACTGGATGGTCATTAAGCTCCCGGGTTGGCTCGCCATCTCGTTCTCCTTAGGAAGATCCAATTCGGTGATGATCCGAGACTCCTTAGTCCAAATCCCAGTCGAACGAAAAAAAAAATAAAAAAACAAAACAACAACTACAACAACAACAACAAAAAAGCCTGTTGCCAACAAAGAGCGACAGTTAGCAACAGTTAGCTCCTCTGCTGATAAGCCGTTAAATTTCTGTCGACAAGAGCGGCTGTTAGCTTCAGCGGATCAGCTGTTACTCCTGCTGACTTTCAGTTGGCTCGCTGTTAGCACCAAGAGCAGCAGCCAACGCCTCCGCTACAGCTTTCAATTTAAATTAAATAAATGTTTACATTATCTAAAAAAAAACAACGCAACAAAATACACTTCCAACTCACCAAGTCCAGTTCCACAACACACAAAAGATGATCCCGAACACAGTCAGGGTGAGGAAAAAAAAAATAATGCGAAAAGCTCCTTCTCAAGAAATAAGACAAAACAAAACAAAAACTCGTCTTAGACAGCAAGTCAGCTACGAGTGGTCAATTTCTCTTATCTGTCTCTCTTTTTCTTTTTTCCAGCACAATCCCGTTTGCTTCTGCGCTCTTCTCTCTCTCACGTCAGAGAGCGCAGCAACCCGATTGGCTGAATTTAGTCGCATGGATTACACATAAATGTAACCCTTCAGAATAAGAGAGTTCGCTGACAAAGCAAAACTGGTTTATACAGTTTCTCTAATCAATTAAAATATCAAAAAATCAAAATACAGCAATTTTAATATATATATATATATATATATATATATATATATATATATATATTAAATTTAAGATCGATTAATTCCCTATTTATTCTCCTATTTATTTATTTCCTATTTATCTAATTTACTATTATTTTTATGAAGAGGCTATTTCAACCTGGGTTACATGTCCAGCTGTATAGACCCTTTTCACATGACGTCACACAACTTCCGTTTTGGCTCGAAGCTGTGTATCCTTAGTTCCGGTGTACATAGTAAGTAATGATAAAGTTGTCTATTTCATATATATATATATATATATATATATATATATATATATATATATATATATATATATATATATATATATATATATATATAGAGAGAGAGAGAGAGAGAGAGAGAGAGAGATGTATAAATCTGACAGCATATGTTGATCAGACAGATCACCGGAGCATGGAGTTTACACAGTCTCTAAAACATTTGCCTAAAATAAGATTTGAAGATATATCACGATTTGCAAACCAGTTCTCTCTGACAAAAAAATCTAAATTAGACAAAGGCTACAAATTCTTCACCGAACAATACCTGTTTGACTATGAAGGTAGGTATTTTTGTTTTGCGTAACCGTTAGCTTAGCATTAGTGAATTTTGTTAGCTAGCTAACTACGTGACATAACTGTTCCTTAACCAGAACTTTTTACTGTTTTTGAACTATAACGTTTTAGGCTCTAATCTTGATCAGAGTATTAAATTATAGACTGGAGTTGCCACTCATCCCATAAAATAGGGATTTGTTTGTTATAAGCAGAGATGTCCGGTGCCGCCGCTGCTTTGTAATGCCACTTTTTCGGTAACGAATAATCTAACGAGTTCGTATTTCAAATCCAGTAATCAGATTAAAGTTATTTATCCAAATCATTGCACATTAATATTTTCTTGTGTATTTATTTTTATTCCTTCTTTGCGTCTTTGGGAGAGACTCTGTGACAGTTAGCAGTGACAGAAACATGAACAGTGCATGGAGATGCGCATTTTGTTGCTGGAAAAACAGAAATATCGTCAAGCCCAACTGTTATTTGTGGCTTTTGTCTTGTTTTTATTTTCCATTAATACAGAAAATGAACCTCTAAACGTTACATCACTGACAGGCGGCGGTGTATATGTTTCCTAACTGTGGCTAAAGCTGCTGCTAGCTGGTTTACTCATGATCGGAAGCTGGTTCCTTTGAATACAGTTGGAGAATGGTAAATTGACAATGACTTATAACGGTTATCTAGCACGTAAACACTGTTTTATAAAACACAGAAAGTGAACCTCTAAACGTTACAGCGCTGACAGAGAGTATATTTTTCCTAAATGTGGCTAAAGCTGCTGCTAGGTGGTTTACTCTCCGATCGGAGGCTGTTTATTTTATACACAGATAGAGAATGGTGAATTTACAATGATTAGTAACAGCTATCTAACACTTAAATGCTGTTATTATTAAACTTACCTTTTATTATATCCTTAAGATTATGAGAATGCGGGAAGTTTACAGCTTGGTTCCCAAGGCAAAATCACACCGGAAGTAAAGATACCCAGTTTTGAGTTATGGCGGCCATTGTCTGACGTCACTGTGAAAAGGGTCTATTGTCACTTCCGGTCCCGTCACAGCGAAGACTGGTCGCTTTTAAGTCCGCGAGACTGAAGCAGTCGGGCCGACGCGTAGCAGCTGCAGCGACACGGTTTTCCACGAAGTGTGGAGAGAGGACGGCTGCTGGGTGGAGTCCGGAGGAATCTGTGAAACACACCCAACACACACCCGCAGAGGGAGCAGCAGGGCCTCATGTTCGGCCCAGGGTCAGCTGCATTAACATTAGCAGGGTTGGTTCAGAGCAGCCCACCCTGGTTTATTCCTTCTTTGACCTCCGGCAGCAGTAACAATATTCTTGACTCTGATTTTTCTACTTTACGCTTCGATCTGAGCCATTTTAAGTATAAACCTGTGAACCTATTATTACTCTAATGTTTATCCCATGTTGTAGTTGGGCTTAAAATCCATCAAATACAACTTAAGGCTTCTGGATATGGGGTAATATGACTCATCACCACCCAGGGTAAACTTCCACTAGGGGGCGGCACAACCACTCCCCAAACAGGCTCTTATAATGCTACTGTAGCATTATAGGGTAAAGATACTGAAATCAGTAAATGATTTGCAGAATCCACATGGCACTTGATTCTATACATATACATAACATTGTTTACATTTGATCATCTGTAGCTTAAAAGGTTAAATTCTTGGACTGGCTTTTAACTCACTTTGGATTAAGACAAACATAATAAAAACATAATTTAAAGACTAGCCTGGGATCAATTGTTTGATCAGAAGGTGATTGAAAACACTGTTGTGGTTTATGAAACTTTTACCCTGCTTACGTCTTAACCTGAGATGTAGCGCTGTATGTGGGAATATGACATGCTCGTTTCAGTGTCTTAAGCAAATGCAGTCGCAAAATCCAAGTGAGACGTCACAGTTGCCATGTCTACAATTTAATACAGTTAATGTAAAGAGAAATGCATGTATTTCAGCAGTTTATGCTTTGTTATTCTCACTGCTTAGCAACTGAGGTTTATATTCAAATTATTGGAACTGTGACATCAGAGTGTGACACCGTGACATCAGAGTGTGAGACTGTGACGTCACAGAGACACTGCGACATCACAGAGACGCTGTGACATCACAGAGACACTGTGACATCACAGACACTGTGACATCACAGAGACGCTGTGACATCACAAAGACGCTGTGACATCACAAAGACGCTGTGACATCACAGAGATACTGTGACATCACAAAGACACTGTGACATCACAGAGACACTGTGACGTCACAGAGACACTGTGACATCACAGAGACGCTGTGACATCACAGAGACACTGTGACATCACAAAGACACTGTGACATCACAGAGACACTGTGACGTCACAGAGACACTGTGACATCACAGAGACGCTGTGACATCACAGAGACACTGCGATGTCACAGAGACACTGTGACATCGCAGTGTCGCATTCTCATGTCAGTGTGACAGTGTGACATCAGACATTACAGTAGAGTGTGACACTGTGACATCACAGTGCCTCCTGTAAAGTCTTGGTTTCCCTCAGAATGCTGTGCAGCAAGGAACAAAAAGTGAAATATCTCACTTTTGAATGGATGTGATCAAAACAGTTTTTATCTTTAACCTAAAATGCTAAACACATCACTTTTGATGAGTACATTCCTGAGACTTTGACATGTTCCACAAACTCTTTGTATCAAATCTTCCTGTAGCAACACACCTGTATTAAAGAGTCCAAGATGGCCACACAAAGCAGCATTTGTAAGCAATGGAAGATCTTTTCCATTGCTACACTGTGTTCGATCAGTGACCAGCACTGCAGTTCTTCTGTGAGAATGAAACAAGTAACACAGATAGACCTTTTTTCATTTTCTTATCGATTTATTTCATACATTTCAAAATATGTGATTCTATGACAACTTTTATGTTTGATTGACCAAAATGCAAAAATTCACCTATCAAACAGAACCATTCAGAAACTCAAAGACTCGTATCCAGACACACTTGTAAACTAGAGTCCAGCGCACATCAGATCATTTAATACGAAGGCACGGTTCCAGACAGTTCAAACAAATCTCAAGACGAGCCTCTTGGTGAGAGTGTATTTGGGCTCTGGCATCTGCCTACTAGGTATCAAATAATGGTTGTTGACCTTCCTGTTCACACGCGTTAAGACGGTGAGTATGTCATCTCTGTTCGGGCTGTGAAGAAAACAAGAAAAAGAAAACAAATAAAAAAATTATGCAACCTGATTTGTACAAACTTAGCAACACAACACCAGAACACAGTAAAGAAGACCAGGGTTGCTCCAAACCAGGAAGACTGGAAACATTTTAAGGTTGATTTTTCCTGCTTCCTGCTTTCTTTGTGCTAACTGGCTAAAATGTTACAAGGGGTCACCAGCTATGTTCAGGGTCAGCAAACGGCAGGTCGGGTTCTGGCCGCCATTTTGCAAATGAATGCATAGCTTAAACCCTGTTATTTTACTTCGTCCCTGACATCTTCTACTTTTCTTTAAGACATATGTTTTTATGTGTAAACTAATGGCTGACTTACAGACTGGTAGGTCACTAACAAACCGTTTCCAGGGGCCTACTTAAGGAGTGTTAGAAAACGATTTTTTAAGAGACGAAAAGAGATTGAACAGAAAATATTAACCAATACATACCAACATGTATTCATGCTAAAATTAGTTTGTTTGGTTGGTGTTTGTCATATTTACATAAATTTTAGATTCACCTGTGGCTTTAAGTGTTGTACATACATATATATATATATATATATATATATATATATATATATATATATATATATATATATATATATATATATATATGTATGACTCGTACTGACGACCGAAATTTTTTCCACTCAACACAAAATCACTTCTTTGAGGTTTCTAAATTCCATCACTTCAGCCCTTAACGGTCACCCTCTAAGCACTTCCATGTAAGTCAATGAGTCCATGAGGACACCGATGTCCTCATGGCAGTTAAGGGTTTTGACTTGGCGGGGGCAACCTGAGTGACCACCACACCCACCACCACCTTCTTCAAATCAAACAAAATTGGTGTCAGTCATCTGTGCTGTGTGTGTGTGTGCTATTGTGCAGAAAAAACGTTTTTTGCTGCACAACACATTGCCAACACATCGATGGCAACGACGTGTTGCCATTGTTTTAGAGATATTAATGAAAGTGTAAAGGTCAAAAGGTCATCCGCCACCCCCACCAAATCAGACGAAATTGGTGTCAAGCATTTGTGCCGCAAAAAAAAAACCCATTCATTTGTGCCGCTATCATTTTGAAGATAGCGGCATAGTAATGTCGCAAGCAAAAAATTTTGCTGCACAAAAGTTTCAGACCAATTTAGTTTGATTTGGGTAACGTGGGGGGACAGGGACCGGTTGACCTTTCATGACCTCTGGAGAGATTTATTCAGAGTGCCACAAACAAAAACAGAATTGCAGCACAAACCAGCACAAATGTTTGACACCAATTTTGCTTAATTTGAAAAAGGTGTGGAGCGGCAACTTTACTCAGGTGGGTACCTGGATGTCATTTCTGGATAACTTTGCACTTATGTGTCTTTGTTTGTTTGTTTGTCTTCCATCCAAGACATAATATCTTTCCTCTGCGCATATCTTCACTGCTAAGCTGAAAAACACAGCTCACGTTGAAAATGAGTTTTAAACGACCCCGGACACTCGACAAATAAAAATACAGGGCCAGTCCAGGTAAAAGAAACGGCCGACTAATGTCTAATGTCTCTGCTGAGGTAAAGGACAACATCCGTTACGCAGCAGGCACCCAAACGTGAGCTGGGGGGGGGTTGTTCAGATGTCCCCCACCCCGTTCAGTCGTTCTCCTTACCCTTCACACCGCCGGGCTGTTGTGCTGTCACGCTGACACTGACTGATTCGGATCAGTGGGTCCTGAGAATTTGTCTTGACTGCAGACGGCTGGGGAAACGGACCGTTCATCACCTTAATGGAAGAGTATTGATTGTGGAGCAGGAGCATGATACCCTACTGCAATAGTAATGGACTTCCTGAAATCACTGATGAAAAGGCACCACAGGGGAGGGATGTCCTGGAAGACGGGAGACGCTGTTCCCCTCATTGTTGGCACCTTGTTATCTGTTTGAATGTGTGCGTGTGCCACACAGGACTCCGCCGTTCTTTTTTGTTTTCAATCTCTGTGCACTTCTTTGACAGATAAACATATTGAAAGTTCCCCCACAGCAAATCACCAAATCAAGATTAATCTGCTCTTGTTTCGATGCGTCAAACTTTGGCTGCAGAGCAATTACCTCCCTCTGCAAAGTTGCGTTCTTCACTCCCTGCAAGCTGCAAGGAAGCCCCTGCATTGCATTTCACTGCATTACATAATTACCAATCAGATGCCCGCTTCTGGAGCCGACGCCTCCTGGGACTGCAAGCAAAGCCTCGGATAAAGTCACTAATCCAGTACAGGAAGACGCGGCGCTGCCAAATTTAACACAAGCGCATATAACTGATGCGATATTTATTGGACTTCCACCCAGGGGGACGGTGGTGTTTACAGCATTTCCTGTTGTTTATCAGGAGTCTGTCTACCCTGTTAAATACGAGGTGTTTGTTTGTCACAAGATATGAGACTATAATCAATCATTTCCAAAATGTTCTACAAATGGAATGGCATTTAATTTGTACAATTTAATCGCAAAACACATTTTGAATAAATGAATAAATAAAAATACAGAAAGTTCGACTTTTCTCCACGGCCGCCTTCAGGTTTGCCCGCAGATTTGTTTTAATTTTTGTCACATTAAGTTTTCTAACATTTGTTTGACATTCTTGAACATATAAGTAGTGAGAAAAGCAAAAACAATAATCTGTAAGGAGAAAATGCCTTTTGTCTCACTAAGCTTTTAGCATATTTCAGGCTCTTATTGTGAAAATCTAAAAGTAAGTTGAGTGTACTCCCATCCCCCCCAAAAATAATAAAAAATTAAAAAAACGTCTTGTAAGATGACCTCAGGCCTTTGTTGATCATTTTGGCAGCACAGACCTGTACGTGTAATCAAAGTATTTCAAGCGAAACAGAAGGCATAAAATCCACATTTTAATATTCTGAACATCAGCTGCAAGCAGAGTGAGTGCAAAGATCTGATGTGGTAGACAGAAAAATATCTACAAAAATATAAAACACCAAACTGGTGTTCCGTAGAGACAAAAAACAACAACAACAAAAAAACATCCCAGCTGTTCTTTCTCATGGAAAGTTTATTTGTTGGATAATCGAAATCTGACCCAGTTTTCTTTAGCAGTAATAAAACTACAGTTTTACTGGTAATTCAGTTTCAGATTGGTAATACTGACCAACACATTGCAAAGTTTACCATGCTAGCTATCAAAAAAACAATAGTTATTTCACTTCTGTCCACCACTTTAATTAAACTGGTGTACCGGTAAGAGTGAGCAAATACAGAAGTAAACATGACATCATGGGCGTAGGTTTGGGTATGGACGGTCGTGACATGTCACGACCAATATTCAAGGGATATAAAATAGTCCCGACCAATTTTTGCCATATTAATAAAAAAAAAAAAACATATGTATTTTTTAACAAAAACAAAATAAATAAACGAAAATCTACATTGATTAGTTTAATGTTTCAATATACTACGCAGTGGTAGCATTCATTTTAAAATTCGCTGTTATGAACTATGACGACCCATGCCGCTATTGGCTCAACGAACGTGGATCTACCGTTGGAACGGAAGCTTGGTCCATGGTGCTGAAAGTGAACGCGTCTCCTTCTGAGTTTGACATTTTTTATGAGTCTCCGAGACCATGTCGCCACCAAAAAAGAAAAGGACGACAGACATTAGAAGTTATTTCGCTACCTCGGCTGTAAGTACAGTGAGGGGACCCATAAGTTAGATATCTATCACGCAATAATATCTCAACAATTGGATCTTTTTCCTGAAGTGCAAGAAATCATTTTTTGTTCTTATCTGCAATTGTGTTTGTTGTATAATCAGTAGATCCAGAGGATATGTCTTTTGATCTTACTTGTAATGTTTGCTGAATTTTGAAAAGGAAAAAGTAAAATGTTCTTGAAGTGATCTGCTGAGTATGACTGTATCTGGTTGTATACACAAGATGTATGATCAAGTTATGGTTATGGTTGGGGGGAGGGGGTTATTAAGCCAATGTGGTGCCCCCCCCCACTGGTCAAAAATGGTCGGTGCGGGGGCGGGGGGCTCAGTAAGTTGTAAGGTCCCACCAAAACTTAGACCAAACCTACGCCCTTGCATGACATCAATCTGTTACAGGAAGATACGAGGAAACGTTCAAGGCTTTAGACGGAAATTATTTAAGGTTATAGAAGAAGCAGTGAATCAGCCACTGGTCACATAACTTAGAAAACTCAACAATAACCTAAAGACAAAGTAGATATCTGTCAGAGTCGGGCTTGATGTTAAAACTCAAATTTCCCCACTCTGATCGTGTTCCAGCTTAACTGGTGTTTTCAGCAGAGAAAAAAGAAAAGAAAGAGTTTTTCATAGAATAAAAAAATAAAATAAAATAAAATAAAATAAAACTACTCAAAACTACTAAATCTCACGCTGTGATGGGAACGGCTCCACATTATACTGGAAAACTAATTTGCTCTGCTGAGACCTCTTCTTGCGTTTTCCTGCCAGCCGGGGTTCGTGACAGAATGAACAGGAACTTCGACGCGGTCCAGTTACCGCGACGTTGTTGCCGCTGCGACAGAAGCAGCTGGTGGCCTACAGTACACACTGACTCACTCACTACCTGCACTCGAAAAGACGCGGGACGAGAGAGGATGTGCACCTTAGAAAGGATGCTCATTTGAACAGAAACACAGACATGCACAGTCCTGGTCGTGGTAAAGCTGTTCAAATGAACAAACCTTTATTACGGTAACTGGATGGTTTATGAAAATCCAACTTTTCATTCCTGTACATTTGGCTTGTGGGGAAAACAAATCCATTGTCGTCAATGTATTTGAACAAAATCACTCACCCATAACATTCCTGTCAAAATAAATATACCGAGCATTGTTGTCATTACTATAATTATTCATTTATTTATTTTAATTTATGCATCTGGTATTTCAAATAGTTTATGATCTCATGCATTCCAACAAAGGTTCCCACAGAATCACAGATCCTCTACGATGCTTACAGTGGGCATGAAATGCATAATTATAATATGATGCAATATAATATAATGTAAAAGCTTTGGCTCTACTAAAAAAAAAAGAGAGAGAGAGAAAAAAAAATCTGCTCCAGTAAACATATTTATTCAGGATCAGATGTTTGAAAGCCTGTGGTACAGAGACAGGAAGTGGCTGATTTAAATAAGCCACCCTACATGAAACACCCGGCGTTGTTTACTTGACGCGAAGCTTACATCCTCTGAAATATTTGATGGAAAGGAGCCTTTTCTTCACAGATCAGTCTAATCCCCTTATCCTGTGATCCTACATGTCAGAATCAGTGACAGCTTGTCAAGGTGTGGGGACCGATCCACAGAGCGCTGGACGACAGCATCATCCCCTGTGTGTGTGCGTGTGCGGGAGGGTGTGTGTGTGTGTGTGTGTGCAATTGCTGCTACAGAGCCTAATAACATAAGTCTCCAGTAGCTCGTGTTCGAATGCATTTGACAATCCCCCCCCAGTGATTAGTGGAACAAATGTCCGCCTGTCGCATTACAGCTGTTGTTTTCTCGGCCATTTGTGCAGCTTTCATGTCCTGCATGCTTTTTATTGGGAGATCATCTCATTACATGGTCTGAACGTGTGGGTGTGCACTGGGTTTGTTTATTGTTTTTTTTGCATTGAATCACTATTATCTTCCCAACTATTTGCTTCTGCATGCTATTGATTTTAAGCCACCAGAGCGCTTCCTCACCTGGTCACGTTTTTTTTTTTTTTTTTACCCCCTACATTCATATGGAAATTACTCTGCTTTATATTGCTATAAAATATGTAAATGGCTATTGTCAGTTTTCCTGTTTCCATCCGACTCTGAATCGTATTGTCCCGTTATGTCTTCTGCCCGCTTGAAAGTCACTCATGCTTGTCAGTTTTAGTAACAAAGAGATGAATGAATCAATTACAATTAGATTTCTCGCCATGACAAAGAGCCTGTGTCAACTTGTGTATCGAGCTTTTTCTCCTTCTCCTGTTTCTTCTTCTCTCTCCTTTGGCCCTCCCGCACACGCCGCGAGAGAAAGGAGAGAAAAACCTCCTTCCCACATGAGGTTTCTGGACTGCAAAGAAAGCAAATGGAAAACAAAGGCACTCTGTTTGAAGATCAGAGGTGGAAAATGCTCAATAGTGAGAACAGAGCTAATGTGCAGCAGTTTTTTTTTTCCTTCTTTTTTTTTGTTACTATTAGGAGATGTTTTCATTTACAAGCCAAGTTTTTTCGAGAGGGAGAGAGAGTGTAAGAAAAATGACTCCTAATTACAGCAAATTCCAACGGGAGTATCTGAAAAAGGATGAAGGGTTTTTATTTAAATAATCTCACAAATTACTCTGACACACTCTCTCTCTCTCACACACACACACACACACACAAACATATATCTACCTGGAAACAGACCATACAGTCTCATTCCTTCACCGTTGGCTTCAGAGAACCTCTGGTGGAACTGGGAGGACAAGTTCAAGCGCACTTCAGCCTGAACTTGGGCAGAAGTGAAAATGTGTAGGAGTGATTTTTCTGCTTTAAATTAGCAACAGCGGCCTTATGAGCCAAACAGAGTGTCTCTGTTTGTAGGGCTGGTTAACGCTATCTGTGTCCACGATGTTACTTGCATGAAAATTGCCCAGACTTTGCTGTTCAACACGTCTTGTTTCTCTGGTGAGCCAAGAGAAACAAAGAATTTCTTTTTATTTAAAAAAAAAAAAAAGAAATAAAATAAAAAAAAATAGGCGAGTTATGAGCAGCGGGGTGTGGGAAAAGCCGGTGAAAAGGAGCCACGCGCTCTTCCAGGGGTTTGAGTGCGATATTAATTATCCTGATGTGAGTCGAAGTAAGCTCACGCTGCGCCAGAGGGGCTGGGAGGAGATCATTCAAATCAGAGCTCAAAACGTGCACGACAGCATCTCACACACACACACACACACACACACAATACACAAACCGATGCGTTTGCTCTCGCAAACTATGCTTCGACATAAAGTCAAACACACACACACACACACACACACATGGGCCGGGCGTGCGGACAGCTGTTAATCAAGCTAAGATAAATGTGGGTCAGTGTGGTTTTAACTGCAGTGTTGTCTGCTCGGTGTGTTGGAGCCATCATCAAAGGGAACAGGCCTGCAGGGGGAGGCGAGTGCGAGCAACTTATGTGTTTCCAAACCGTTTTTTTTTTATATGTCAGGTGAACCACAGCTGTGTTGAAGGAGGCGCACATGAAAGACTTGTTAGGACCTGCTAACAACAGCGACAAAAAATGCTACAACAATGGTCTCCTATTGAGCGATGAGGGTACGGAAGCTAAAGTTAGCACATTAGCACAAAGCGGTCGGCTGAGGCCTTTGAGAGGATCTTATCAATATTTTGAGAGGAATACTCTACGCACACATTTTAAAGGGGCGGTGGCATGTATTTTCCAACCACATCGTGCCCTTAGATAGCACAATCAAGTAACTACGTATTTTACGTTCAGTTGTTATAAAAAATGCTGTATGTATCAAACATGATGGAATTTAAGATGGACTTTGTAATTTGACCCCTTGAAATTGGAGCTCTGTCTCTTTAAGAAGCTCCTGCTCCTCCCGACACGCCGTCTTGAGCGAGTGAAAGCAAAATGCTTCTCATTATGCCGTTTGCAAGCATTTTTTTGCAGTGTTAAACTGCATCTTGAGAACATGGGGGTCTATATATATAGTTGTGCTTCGATACATCAATTTGCTGCCACAGCAGATTCAAGGATTCCTCAAACATGCATGAAAGAATCAAAGCAACACTCCAAGTATGTTTTTATTTTGTTGTTTTTTTTACAAGTGAATAACATTTTAACATGATATTAAGCTCAATAAAGTTGATTTTGCATAATTGAAGAATCTTTATTCAGTGTAAACAATCCCAGTCTGGATTTGCCACATGGAGGTTTCCATGCCCGTCTGACGCGCCGGCGCTTCTTAGCTTTAACAAATCCATTACATTTCCATCCATCCTAAACTGTGTTTCAAAGAACTTACTTTCATGTAACACTTACCCCGATCAGTTTTGATTAGTTTGCGGATCGCAGTCGAATCTCCCAGACACGGGCATCCGATTCTGAAATGAGCTTTCTTTTCCTCACCGGCGGAGGTCAGGCCGGGCCTCAGAGGCAGGCTGAGGAGCCCCGTGATCCAGGAGGCGGGGACGCGTCAGAGCGGCTCTTTCGCATTGATCGAATTCGGTTGAGTCGGCTCGGCCGTCTTATCAGTATGCCTCCTCGGTCCCTCCCTTTGGAGGTTTGCCAAGCGAGTCCCACTGAGAGGAGGCCGAGGAGGCAGAGCCCAGCGGAGGGACGGTTTGGCCTTGGGGAGAAGGGAATGCCTGGCCCTGTGTGTCAGGTCTCTCAGATAATCAGAAGATGGCAAATGAATGAATGAATGAATGAATGAATGAATGACTGATCAAACGCAGTCCGTGATGATTGAAAACTGTCAGAAAAGAAAGACTTTTAGTCTAGGAAGTTTCAAATCAAACACTGTATTTAGCTTGTCGCAGAATTCACATGACTTGTACGGCTCATATCCCGCCTGCCGCTGCTTATGGAAGCATTACTTATTAGCTGACCCAGTCAACAAAGCAGAGCAGCCCAAGAAATACTTCCTTTTTTATTCAAATATATACAAAGATGCAAAAATGCTGAGTTCCTTTCAAATGAGACTAAACACCAATACCAACTAGAAGATGATTGATTAGTTTCAGTCTGGATTGTTACTTCTCTTTATTTTGCCACGGCAGTGCAGCGTTTTCTGTTGGCTTACTGCGTTGTGTTTTGTCATGTAAAGCACTTTGACTTGCCTTGTTGCTGAAATGAGCTGTAGAAACAAACTCGACTTGATTTGATAATTAGGCGTCAAGCTCCGCACTCTCCATAATAGCCGCTTTGTTGAGATTTGGTTTGATGCAGGAGACGAAAAACTCGCAGGCAGCGGTACAAACGCACAGTACAGTTTGGTACCTGGCTGCGTTTCTCCACAGGGATTCTCGTAATTAGATCAGATGCACGTTTTAAAAATGAAGAGCAGAGGGGAGACGAGCTGGATCGATTCATTTTGTGTGAGGTTCACCAACTCAGTGAGTGGAAGAACAAAAAAAAAAATCTAGTTTTGTCAGCTAATCCACTGGTGATGTATTGCTAACAGCTGACAAGTACATTCATTTTTTAAATTTATGTATTTATCTTTTTTTGGTATAACCAGTTAAATCGATTTCTCATTTTGCCTAAGACAAGATTGCAAGTGGCAGTTTGGAGATGAGGGCTGAAGGAACAAAAATAAGAACACGACTTTACATCTTCACCACTTTGTCTTGAAATAGCGTCAACGCTCTTAAAGTTGCTCTTTTTATTCTTCTTCTTTTGATCGCTTTAAATGCGCTAACTGTCTTTTAGACGTCTGCGATCTCTGTAAACCTCCTGATGTGTGCGACCGGGTCGATGTTGAGCTCACCGGGGCCTCAACCTGGTTTAGTGAGGGAGATGGAGGGAAAGACAGGCCGTGCCATCTAAACTGATGGAGTGACCTGAATTAGCCAAATTAAATTAGCCGTCCTCAAAGCCTCTGAACCTTTACTGGCAAATTTCGATGTTGCCGCTCAGGATATGAGAGGACAGCTCTGATATAGTTCATGTCATGGTTTGTTTGCACCAATAGGACAATTAATAATTAAACAAACACTGAACGCTGAGAAAGAAACGTTGGTTGATACGGGGGCAGATCCCACTGTGATTTCTTGTTTATGCAAGATTTAATCTGAAATGGTACAATTTAGGATGAGTTTACAAACCACTAAAACAGTTGCCTATTTCTGACGTTTACCTCTCCGATTGGTTGCTTTGTTGGTTGGTTGCTTTGCTGGATAAGGACAAAGTGGGGCATTCCGGAAGAGCGGGCTTTGACACGGACGATCGGCCTTGTAACATCCCCTCTCCGACGTTCCCCAAGCTCTCCGATTCCGGTGAACCGGAGTCGATAAAGTACAAGTTGCTGCAGCCGTTCCCGTTCCTTCTCCCCGACGGAACCTAACCAACGGCAGCCCGCCAGCATTACCACATAGTGGTTTGCTTGCTTTCTACGATTTAACTTTAAATCGTAGAAAAGGTGCTCAGTGATGGCTGCCCTGGAGTTCCACAGGGTTGAGTGCTTAGAACAGCGCTTTTTATTTTTTTGTTTTGATGATTCCACTAGATAAATGATTCGACGACATAAGATAAATTCCCATTGTTATTCTGTTGACACTCGGATTTACTACACAATTAAAACCAGACATTTGCATAGAGCAAAATTTCACATCTGTTTCTTTTCCCCATTGTGTGACGTACCGTAGGTCTTGTTGTTGCAATGTGCAAATAATCTTCACTGATCGAATGATTGATCTGACTTGTAAGAGAAAATGTGTTGTCTAGTTTGACGTCAGTGGGAGTTATTTCTTTGTATTTTCTTTTTTTTTTTTTTACAGTTTGTACAGCGCTTTCTGTATTTCTTGATGAAACTACACGGATCAAATCAGGTAGTGATGAGACTATAAGCATGTCTGGATTCTTATTTTGTACTCTTGTTTTAGGTTTTGCCACCTTTTCAACTGTCCCATGGGGACAAAATGCTTCTCTTTTTTTTTTTCCTTTTGCGTAGGCTTCAAAGTTTTCTTTTTCACTGAACTTAGTCATGCAATAAATTAGAACGTAAACGTCCCCGCGAGTCTCGCTCGTCAGACAAAAAGGACCTTTAAGAAAATAACAACCTTTATAAAACACGCTTTTCATTAGGCCCAAGTTTGAGTTTTTCAAATGTCACATTGTCTGAAAATCAACGTAATCTTAGAGAGCGGCGTGCATAATTGATCTATATAATGCGTCTCGGGGATAAACTTCCTAAAATAAACGGACTTTTAAATAATATTCAAATTTATTGAATGGGTCTGCGTATAAACGGGTTATTTTGAGCCATCCCTCAGGCATGAGAACCACTTTTCCTCAGTCTGCTGTCTTTACTGCTGCCAGCTGCCTATGTGTGTATTTGCAGTTATTGCTGCCATTCATTTTGTGGCCCTCTCTTTGTTTTTCCTCCTCATATGAAGCACTCTCAACTCCCCAGCTGACGGAGAAAGATGGCTCCATTCCTGAGCGTGTTCTGTCATCCATTCGTTCTCCCCCGTTGTGCGTGATCAGAGCTGAATAGGAACCAAAGTGAATATTTGACACAATTAAATCAACTCATTTCCATATGATTTTATTTTTTGTGATTAATACTTTGTCATTCCCTGAGTAAATGCGCCAGACTGAATGTAACTCGGTTTAAATCTGGACTGAACGGCAACAGGATTGCACTGGCATGAAAATGCACTGGCCGCCTTGGTTCTGTGCCATCCTGTGACCGATCATGGTAAACTGAATCCATGTAAACGAAACTGAATGTGATGAAATGTGCCGTGCTTCTATTCTTTTTCTGCTTCAAGGAAAGAGAAATGAAGCGAGAGACTGTTACAACATGCATTTTCTACCAAAATGACACGTCGAACAAATAAAAAGAAAAACACAAAGCGAAATGTTAAACATTTATACTGTTTTTCTTTTTCAGGCAGCATTCCAGGTGTCCATTAGAAAGGTTGCATAAAGTCTCTCAATACCGTCAAGTCCCGCAATATGAATGCTAACGAGCTCATTAGTGGGCTGCATTGTGACTGGAGACTGATTTGGACAATATATAGCGGAGCGGTCAGAAGCGCCGCCACACGTAACTTATTTGTGCAACATGGATGGAAACCATATTCCAAACGAATGAGCATTAGCTTGAATTACGATTAAATTTGCATGTTTTTGTGTTTTTTTTTTCCTGCCCTTAAGTGACCTTAGCTGTTTATGTAACGCTTCACTTTTTAAAAAAAAAAAAAGTAATTAAAATGCGAAGCGTTTTGGACGGGTTAAGTTGTTCCTGCAGCTCAAGGCAAATGGATGGATGCAGTTTAAATAAAACAGAAGCTTATTTTGAAATAATATGATTACGATTCTCCCACACTGGGAGATATTAAAATTCAACCACAATTACATGTTTGTTTGTATTTTTCCCCCCTGGATTTAGACAATATGTCCTACAAGCAGAAAGGATGATGAACTACTGGTGCCCACTTAAAGGTGTTTGGGTTCATCTGGTCAGTATGGTCATGTAAATCTGCCATTCTGCCGCAACACTTCTGCATAACATCAGCTATTAAGTGCCTGGCTTAAAATCAAGAGCATATGAAACAGACAATTTAAACATATTCAGTAATAGTGCAAATGAATGAGACGTCTGTATGTCCAAGGCCTTCCATGACGCATCATAAAAGCATTGGGTACCACTTTAGCTAATTTTTTCTGACTTTGTCAGATTTTCACTGCAAATTAGATGGGTTTTTTTTCTCTTAATTCATTGCGATAGACCAGATAGAAAAAAAATGTTTGAACAACTAAAATTTTGAAACTTGTGAATTGAGCTGCCTTGAGTCAACCGCCTCTTGGCGTACTTTTCAGCCGTCTGTCGCCAGAACTGAGACGGACATATAGTCCGACCCGTTGCTATTCGTTGAAGACCTCGAGCTTAGTCAAAAGAGCAGGCCTGAAGTCCCGCCGCGGACTCTCACTTTGAGTTACTTTGAGTCCTATGACATGCGCATTCAAACCAACACATTTGATCAAAGGCGTTTTTTCCCGTCGTGTGTTTAAATGTCGGACTGCTGGAATGTGCGTCTCAGCCCCGGTTGCTAAGCTAATTCTCAGCCTCTCTCTTCCCGGATTCTCTTGTATTTCTCCTTCCTGTCAATCAGGATCGAGGAAAAAAAAAAAAAAAAACCCTACCAGAGCATGATGCTTCCACAGCCACGTTTCAGTGTGACGACGCTTCATGCATGTGCATTTCGCACACCATTATTGCCTGCGGGTCAAGAATATTTTACACACCCTTATGTAGGTTGTGATAAACTGCAAATAGGACGACTTCAATAATGGATTTACGTTGCCACTCTTCCATGGACACCAGATTTGCGATGGGAAGACAACATGAACAGATTCTTCCACCTGAGCACCAGAGCTCTGCAGCTCCCTTGTTGTCTGCTTCTCTAGTAAATCCTCTCTGGTATCACTGAGAGAAGGAAGATTAGCTTGTTTTCTTTTGTTTTCCACTGATCATCTGTCACTATGTCATCCTGTCCCAACATAGTGACAGCTTTAGCGAACGTAACGCAACACAGTTTATAAAAGTCACACGCCGCAGCTTTAAGTGGATCTGTTATTCCTAAAAACCCATTGAAAACCATCTAGCACCTTTCCTCCATCCGTGCACTACTGTGCGTCGCTTTAAAATCAAATAAAACACATTAATGCCTAGGCCTGACACTTGATTTATTGTTGAGGGTCGGGGGGAATAGGCCTCTTTCTAAAAATAAAAAAATAAGAAATGACTGTTCGCTGTGGGATTTTCTCCGAGCACATAGAAATAACAAGGAATAGCTTAATTTTCAGTTGCACGTAAACACCTCTGTACTGCCATTAAGCTGTCCAAAGAGTTGCCTGCAGAATTTTAGGTTCTTATGGCAGGCTGTTTTAACATAAATTCAATTTTGTCTGACTTTACATAATTACATTCAGTTGCCTGCAAAATTTTAGGTTTCATGCACAAAATTGTCAGTAAATTCCACAAACTAGAAAGCTTGGCAATGTGGGATCTATAGTGAACTTTATGCTCTGGAAAGCTGCTTCAGAAATCTGCAAATAATTTTCTGTTTATTCACTCCTGAAAAACAAGCAACTTATAAAAAGATTTGAAAAGCGATTTACATGTTTAGTATAATAATTACATTTGCTCTTCCTTACTGTAGGTTCAACAAGAATTTATCATCGATCACACAGGTGAAAAGATCTAACATGAGCCGTTGTTCTGACCATCTGTGCTACCTCGTCGTTTTGCTGTCGTGTCTAAAACTTTTACCGTGATGTTTACAAACCGAAAACTATAGCAGGCTGTGTTAATGTTAAATATTATCATTTCTGATCACGCATTTCTTTATGTGACGAGACTGAAGTGGAAGCTTAGAAGTTATGCTTAGCATAGCATTGGAACAATTTACATGACAAAAACACAAAAATATCACTTCATCAGAATATCCTACCCGTTTAAAATGAAAAGCTATCGCAGATGTTTGCACTAATCCTTTTATGAGAATTAAATATTCAAGAAAGAATTTGATATAAATTGTACATTTTGTGATTCATATCCTTAAACTGCTGTCCACTTGTTTTGGCGCTGTAACTTTGTTGATGCTTTTTGGCAGAATCTGTGTGACTTTATCCACAACAACATAGAAGCACAATTTATGATATTATGGGAAGATTTCTTACTTGGCCTCACTGAAATCATGCTTAACAATTCTGAGTTTCTCATAAATCCTTTATTGCCACTAGCTAAATATCATATTCATTGTTCCAGGTAGAGAAAGCCATGCCTTGCTGCATTTTACAATGAAGTTAAGTTTTATATCCTGACTATGAAAGACTCTGACAAAAAATAGCCACTAAAATAATTAAAATCTGTACTGCTTTGAGTTGGGAACCGAAGCCCCTTCGCTTTTTCTTGAATATGTTTATCTGTATTTGTTTTTCTGGAGGCATAACAAATGTTTCACTCTGTTGTTTTACAGTGTATCTGAGAATAAAGTTTAAAAAAAAACATCCCCCCTCCCCCTCTCCCCCCGCCCACGCAACAGACTTCTTGTGGCTTTGATGTGAAGCAGTGATGTCACTCATTCTGTCTGTGACATCACTGGTCACTGTCTCTGTATTCCCAGATTCCACAGAAAAATTCATTTGCGGTTTTAGGTTCGACACGAAGAGACAAGTATCATGGCAGAGAAGGATTATTTTTTGGCAAAAGTAAAAACCACTTCAATGGGAGGAAACGTTTTCCTGGTGGAAAGAACAAACAGTTTGGAGAGGAACTGCATAAAGTACGAGCGCGAAAACGAGCAGCTCAAAGAAATGGTGGCAACGTTGATGAAGAAAATCCAGCGTCTCCAACGTAGCCAGAACACCAGCGACACGAGCAGCTATGAAACAGTGAAGGAGATGCTTCTAAGTCGCAATGAACATTGCAAACAAAAAATCAGACGACTTAGTTCAGATTTGGACGAAGCCAGGAATACGGCACAAAGATTACAAACCGACTACGAGGCCGTGATGAGAACCAATGTGCTCCTGGAACGGACACAGAAAACTATAAAAGAAAACGCACAGGATTCTCTAAGAAAGATGACAGAAAAGATTGAATTCCTGGAAGCGGAAAATGATGAGCTGAACAAAGAGATTGTTGTTTTAAAAGTGAAGCTGGACAGAGCCAAATCCAGGACAGCAAAAAAATCAGAAGATGAGACGCTGATGCTGGAAGAAACGCCAAAGAGAACAATGTTTCAGAGAATCGGGCGCACTTTTCTGGAAATATACGAGTCGGGAACGATAGGGAACTGGTTCTCATCATGGATCTTTTAATTTTTAAAGTCTTCTGTGTCCGTTCCAGGAGCACATTGGTTCTCACCGTGGCCTGATTCAATTAGTACGACTGGTTCATTATTGTCATTCAACCATGTTTCTGTCAGAAACATAACATTGATGTTAAGCACAGTGATGAAATCATTAATTAATAGAGCTTTAGCACAGAGAAATCTGGTATTTAAAAGTTTAAGTGACTTTTGAGGCCAAAAGTTCTTCAGTCTGAGGTTCCTTTAGGCAGGGGAACAGTCTAAGGTTTGAATTAGGACAGCTGTATTTTATATTTCTGATTTTTGTAAATTTTCTTGTAGTTATCCGGACAGGTAATGTCCTGTTTTGCAGTGCCGGGGGTCCAGACACATTCTGGAGGAAGATATGTGTAAAGATAAAATCTGGACCCCGGCCTCAGACCTCAGAAACACAGAGTGGTGGATCCTCTGGGAAGTTAGAGACAAAGGGCAGTGAAAGCTGCCCTTTGCTAGTTAAATCAGATACAGTGTCACCAGGAAAAGAAATCATTCTCGTTTTCTTGGCATTGCAAACGTGACTGATTCCATTTACTGCCTCATCTCCAACAATAAGCACTTTTGGCAAACCTTTCGTTTTCCTGGTGGTTTACCTGCTTTGTCCTTTGGAGCTTTTCGGGGTGGATGTGTTGGTTTTGCCTCATTGTTGATGTTTGAAGGCAAGGTTTCACTCAGAGGCTCAGGCTGGAGTGCAGAAAATCTGTTTTTCAGTGGGATTCCCACGGAGTCAGAATGTTTTGAGGCCCGGGCTGGTCGCTCTGTCCTTGGGAGCGGGGTCTGTGGAACTGTTTTGGTTGCAGCTGCTTGTTTGTTTTTCTTTGGTGGAGCAGGCGTTGAGGTTGAAGGTGGGTTTCGGCTCAGAGCCGGCCACGCTGATTCGTCCAGGTGAGGGATTTCTCCCTGTTAGTTGTCTCCACGGATCTGCAGTGTGAGGCTTTTGTTTCGGCTTGGCACCCAGAGCGTTCCAGGGTGAGCTGCTTGATGCGAGGCGTACGGCCTCTCCGTTGATTTGAGGAAGAGTTGTCTGATTTCCACAGGTAGCGTTGATTTCAAAGTTCACCTCCAGCAGTTTGATTTTCATTTCTATAGACTGAAGTCATTGTATAATACTGCTAATGTCCCTTGGGGTTAGCTGGAGGCATTTTGTCCTGGTTCTACTTGGAGATGAAGAAAAGTAAGGTAAAAAATAAAAGTAAGAAAATCCCCCAGTCCTTAGGTTTGTAGTAATCCAGTTATGATGTTGATAATGTAAATATAACTATAAAAACGGTCATTATAAAAAGTAACACGAATTCAATCAGTGAATCTGTGTTTATTTCTTAAATACCTTTTCTTGCTGAGACTTAGTTACATCTTCAATCACTGGAAATTAAAGGCAATTAATTATTAAGGTCATAAATCACTCCATTGATTAAATTTTGACATAAGGGTGACTCTATAGTCTCTATTGTTCACTTATTTATGTTGTTGAAGCCTGATCCTAATGCTATGAAGCATTATATTTAGTATCAGGGTTAAGGTGTAGATTAAGTTTAGACTGAGGTTAGGAGTAGTTTTGTGTTCTGGTAACGTCAAGGTTTGGGGTTGTCTAATGGTGCGTTCACACCAAACGTGTTACGTCAAAAACGTGCCCAAAGCTTCAAGTTCAACGCGTGTTCACTTTGCTGCGTTCTTTTTTGTTTAGTGCATATTTCCACGTGTGTTATTCATAGTTTTGATGCCTTCAGTGTGAATCTACAATGTCAATAGTCATGAAAATAAAGGAAACTCATTGAATTAAAAGGTGTGTCCAAACTTTTGGTCTGTACTGTGTGTATATATATATATATATATATATATATATATATATACATACAGTATATATATCCCACTTCTTCATTAACTCCCTCCACCTCTTTATTTTCTGTTTTAATCAAGCTCAGAGATAAAGAGATGGAGAGAGAGAGAGAGATAGAAAGAGAGAGAGAGAGAAAGAGAGAGAAGGGGGCGGGAGTCCATTCAAGCACGGATAATTAGAAGAGCGGGTCATTATTGGTGGAGAGCATCCGGTGGAGGCAGGAAGAAAAAAAAAAAGGAATCAAAAGCCGCATAACAATATCAGAGTCTGAGTGGAGCATCATCGGCGCTGACGTTCCAGTTTTATCCCATCAGCGTCCGCTTCCAGCAGCCGGGCTGTAAGCCGCCGTTCAGACAGGCAGACAGGCAGCAGCGGCGGAGAGGCTCTCCTTGGTGATTTCAAGTGGGGACGCAGCAGCTTTTATTCCTTTTCTCTCTTTTTTTAACCTCTCAGAGGATTGTGGTTTTTTTTTTTTTTTTTTTTTTTTTATCTCTCTCTCCCTCTTTTCAAGTCCTTGGAGCAAGTAGGGACTCCGCTGCGGAGCTCAAGTAAACGGTAGGTAGGTGTCTCTTGAATTGTGGGTAAAAAAAAAAAAAAAGAAAATGAAAAAGAAAACAAAAAACGGAAAAGGAAGCGTGCTTTTGAGGTACCAACACGGAGGGAGTTTTTTTTTTTTTTTTAATTATTATTTTTCATTATTATTGTTAGTAATTTATTTTTAAAAACATCGCGACCCTAGTTGACGCTGATAGGTTTAATCCCTCGATGCGAGAGGAGAACGCCTCCCGGTTGGTGGACGCACGGCTGTCTGGGAGGAAACAAAAACAAAAACAGGCGAGTTGTTTTGTGTCGACAGCAGAAACCGCGTGATTGACGCGACCGAAGTGAGATGATGTTTGTATTATTATCAATATTATTGTTGTTTAGATAAGAATCAGAACTGAACTGCTTGACCTCCTTTGTATGCATTTCGAGTCTTGCTAACTCACACGTGTGATCGCACCTAATGTGTAGTTGCTGGAAGTAATGGATGAAGCATGAATGTGGAAGTTGTTAACAAGACCAAACCTATAGTGTTGCTGCTCAAAATCAAGTCGATATTGATACGTGCTAATGTTTACTAATCAGTTGATATTTTTTTTGTTCGTATGAATCCACTCTGAAAATGTAAATATGTATATATGGAAGCCAATGTTAGGAAATAAGTTATTTGTTTCAAAATGACTGGTGTCATATACAATGCAGACAGAGTTACAGGTTCTCTACTGTACCTAACGATGGACATTTGGTGATTTCTTTTCAGAAAATCCTCCATTTTTTTCTAGTGTTTGTTGTAAAAAACCATCTCAATTTGGCAAATTCTGAAGATCAATACATTAATCAAGTTTATTTGTATAGTTAATTTCAGCAACAACGCAGTTCAAAGTGCTTTACATCATTAAAAAGAAAACACACAAAAATACAAAGTCATCAACAGTTGAAACATTATATAACTACTGAGAGCTCTAACAACTCCTTCAAAATAAACAGAACCAAAGTATTTATTTATTCCTGGTTTACTTTTCGGAGTTCGGGGCTTTTAAGGAACTTTTAAGTAACAATCCGTGACTTTATATTTTCCTGAAGGTATAAATATGACACGACAGAGAGGCCCATTTTCCTCTGGAATAGGGGCCATATATATCCTGCCACCACGCATAGTGAGTGGGATGGTGAGGAAGGTAAAACAATCTATAAAGCTCCCCGTGACAGAACCGCACCAAAACTGTAGAGTGTTGGGGTGGCAGAGTCGCTATAGCAGCCATTAGATATATAGAGAGTGGTTGTCTTTGCCTTCCTGTCCCACCTGAAAATGTAACGGTCACTTATCTTTACCAACTGGCGCTTTCTGTTCTTTGGTGACGTGAGACGAAGACTGAAGTTTTAGGGAGATTTGACGTGAAACAAAATATGGGTACACCGAAAAGGAGCCTAGGTACAGTTAGGCATGGAAGAGGATCTGTGATGTTGTGGGCCTGTTTCTCATCTTGAAACAGCTTAAAACGCAAGGAGGATTTTAAATTAAAACATCAGTGGAACTGAACCGCTGAAACTGAAAATATGACCGAACCAAACTTCTGCAGGCCTAGCGGGTCAACTCTGTCCTTAGAAGTTCATAAAAGACCCACTGAAGATCATTGGGCAAATTGAACAAAGACACCCCCATGGTCCTCATCACCCATAGACTTCGCTCTTATAGAAAACCTTTACGGTAAGCTGCGGAGGGCATTGAGTGAAAAATGCTACAGTAGAAGGTTCAATTATTGTCCAACGGGGGTAAAAAAAAAAAAAGAGGGGGGGATTCTATTGAGCTGTTGCATCAGTCATCATGTTACAAACATTATCTTCTTAATGTAAGAAGATGATGGTTTGTTTTATGCTCTAATTAAAAAGATTGGCGTTTTTTCAAACGTTTTTGCAACAAATGACGATATTTTTACGACCGCTGAGACCCCAAAAGGGTGCCAATATATTTATGGGTGTTTCTCCCCCTCCACCCCCTTTCTAAGAGAAATCGTACATATTTCTCAGAGAAATATGTACGATTTCTCGAGGTATGACAACTCGACTGGCAGATTTTTAAGAGAATCTTACATATGTAGATGGAGGGCAGTGGGCAACAAGGAGACACGAGCTTTGAAGGACAACTACTCCAACTGAGGGCACCTAATTGTTTTTGTAAGCAGACCAAATTAGCCGCTCGCACAATACAAAAAGCCTACAAAGTTACACAAAATGTATCTTCTGTTAGTTTGTGTTCGGGGCCTCACACCCTCTCTGACCATCACAGATTCTGGCTTATTGCAGCAGGGCTGTTGTCTACAGCAGCGTTTGGTCCGGTGAAGTTATTAAACCCAACACCTTGACAATTGGGGTAATCTCATGTTCCGTCCGTCAGGATTTGCTGTCAGGCGCGCTTATTACTCTTATTACTGTAAAGGTCCGGTGAGTGGTTGGTTGGAAAGGCTTGGGGAATGAGTCAGAAGTTAACACCCGCCGTTTGATCTTACGGTTGCACCGCAGACGCAAGTCAAGTCCGGCTGATCTCAAAACGTGCTCCGCAACCGCATCCGACTGCAACGTGAAAAGTGACGCTGTTGTCATTGGCTGAAGGATGCTTAAGTCGCTCTCTGCTGAGCGCAGCACACTCTCCATAGGAATCTGGCAGAAACATTGCAACGACGCCATGGGAGTTGCCAGGAGCGATGTGCTGTGATTAGGTTAGCAGTTGCTTACTGTTAAATATTACATGTCCCCCACAGGGAGGAGGACAGCTACGCATCCTCATCGCCGAGCCTCAGAATCGGGTGTTTCTCCCCCCCTCCGCCCCTCATGTCAAGAGTTGTAAATGCACAGCTCTGCGGTTAATTACTATTCTGCACGGGGGACGCTGTGTGGAGCCAAGCAGCGGGCCACTAGATAGGACCTCGTTTGTTTAACTCTAAGGGTTGTGGGGCGGGGGTTGTGTTTTGTGTCTTGGGATCTGTCTTGCACCGACGGATCTGTATGGACAAGTTGACTCCTTGGGCCTGCGGAGCTTTTTAATTTTTCATCGGCTTCCGCCTGCCAGACAATGATAACTGAAATCTCTCCACGGGCCGTTATTGTATTGTCGTCTCGGTTCCGGTCCCGACCGTGGGCGGATGATTGTAAATACAAGCTGAAATGAGAGATGTATGGAAAAACACACAAACAAACCAAACAAGTTGAGCAAAAATAAATAAATTTTTCACAGCTTCATCATCCCGTCTATATGTGTGGCTGTACACATAACCCCAATATAGGCTCAGTGCCTTGGCGTAATTTGACATCCATCACTTGGAGTCGGCCGATGCTGCCACTTCCATGGCAACAATGAAACATAATTTCTGAGGATTCATTGACTCTTGCAGACACCATTACACAGCCAATATTGCAGAAATGCAATACAGTGGGGTTGATAAGTAATCATTATAGAGGCAATATTCCAATTTCTTTTTTTTTTTGTTTGGGACACACATTTTATCTTTCACTTTTATTGATGTTTCATCTCAACTGCCTTAAAGGAAAGAAAAAAAAGGAAATAAGCAATTTTCTCATTTTCTCCAGATTCATCCATCTGGAACATAGGAGAGAGGGAGAAAAAAGTGTAATATAAACAGAGCAGAATGGAAGACGTTTCCACAAATATCCAAATAGTGGATCTGAGTGGAAGAGGAACGTGGCTGTTGTTTCCGCATCCATCTTCCAACTTGTCGGATCTCGTTCGTTCCTTCGCGCTGCAAAATCCCCAGCTTTTCAGTGAGCAGCCAGTCGCACGTGATCGCCGTATGCAAATGGATGAGTGACTTTGTGGAAGGAAAGGGCTGTGAAAATGGGGCAAAAGACAAAAGTTTAAACAAAACCGCCTTCTCGTTTTTGATCACAGTCAGTCCAGTAACCGAGAAACTTTTAAAAACCCTCTCTGATGGGTTCTGACGGCATTCGCATCCGCTCGGATCAACTCTTCCGACCACCGCCCGGCTTGTGCGACCACGACAGTTGAGACGCTGGAGGAAGTGACACAACAGATCACGAGGAAACGCGACTTTGACAGATGTGCCCTCTGGAAAAGGGGAGAGGAACAGGAAATCGTGGACAGTCGCTGCCAAAAAACATTTATTACTAGGCTGAATGGTGGCTTCCAAAAGCACTCACTACCGTTGGAAGAAATCTCACAGTTGCAGTTTTATCATGTTACAACCACAAACTTCAATCGATTTTTATGGGATTTTTATCTGATAATACAGTACTGAGTGGTTTATAACTACCGTATTTTCCACACAACAAGGCGCACCTAAAATCCGGTGCGCCTTATATATGGACCAACATTGAGCCACAACAGGTCTCGCAACTACGCTAAGCAGCCGCCGACTTCATTTTCCCCCGTAGAAGAAGAAGCGCGCGGTGCACGCTGGGTTTTGTGTAAAGACCCCAAAATGGCTCCTATTAAGAGACACGCTTACGACGCAGAGTTTAAGCTCAAGGCGATCAGTCACGCAGTAGAACACGGGAATAGAGCAGCAGCCAGAGAATTTAACATGAACGAATCAATGGTGCGGAAGTGGATATATATTGTGATTGCACTAACGTTTGATTTACCGTAACAGTATCAGACTGTTTTTTACGTGTTTATTGAATCGAGGAAAAGTTCCCCTCCACTATATGTTATACCTTGCTGTTGTTAAAAGATAAACTGTGTCACGAAAATACCACGTCACTTACTTTACCTCGGGGAAAATAATAAAACAGCTGTTTATTCATTTTGGGAATGAACGGAGTTTTCAGAACGCTGGTTTGTAATCTATTAATAAAGTTTGACTGACCTATCTGACTATTTTGTTGACATTCCCTTTAGCGCAGTTCCATCTAATGGATGCATAACGTAACCCCAGCCTCTACTGTAGCGTCTATTCTATGCGCCTTATAATGTGGTGCGCCTTATATATGAAAAAAGTTTTAAAATAGGCCATTCATTGAAGGTGCGCCTTATAATGTGGTGCGCCTTATAGTGCAGAAAATACGATACATAGTGAGGAGGGAAAGCATATATGGTTTTCAAATTTTTTACAACATACAATCTGAACATTGTGTCATGTATTTGTATTCAGCTCCCGGCAAACTGACAAAAAGGTGCATGAGAGGAGCTGCATAGATCCAAAGCTCAGGTGGGAGAGATTCAACCATTGGTGGTGCATCTAAAACTCTGTCTTTAACCTTAAAAGGCCCAAGTTTCAAATCTCCGCCTGGATGTTTTTGCTTATCTTAATTGTACGCAGTTCTTTAAATGTCCTGTGAGTAAATATATATTTGCCCATTTATTGATAACAGCTGGAGCTTTCAATGTCTAGCAAGTTATTTTTGCAATTTACCCTCCATTGAAAGACCGCCACTCAGATGAATTTCGCTCCCTGCTACGGCGGGGGTGAAATTACCTTAATAACCCGATATTGGCTGGAAAGCGAAACGTCTCCCCCTTTCAGAAACCGTTGGAATTTTTTGCAGATAGCGCAAAATGTGGCATAATTACGGTACTGCAAATTTGTCTCTGTTCGGTCTGGAAGGGTTAATGGAAGAAAGTGTCAAGAAGTTCACTTTTGCCACAAGCCACGTAAAGGACACAGCAAATAAGTGGAAGAAGGCGCTGTGGTCAGATGAGACTAAAGTTGAACTATGTTTTATTGTACATGTAAAACACCATCTGTGGCAGAACACAGCATCCCCATGGTGAAACGTGGTGGTGGCAGCATCATGATGTGGGAATGCTTTTCTCCAGCAGAGGCAAGGGAATCTGGTCAGAGTCGATGAGAAGACGGATGGAGCTAAATATTAAACATTCCTGTAAGAAAACCTGTTGGAGGCTGCACATTGTTAAAGATAACAACATGTAAATGTGTCTTTATGCTAACCACATTTTCTATTCTTTTGGATTTCTTAGCCAAAAATAAGGCAATTGACATTTGCTTGTTTGGCACCACTCATGCACATTGCATTTCAGCGTACTTTGCAGAAAACAGTGACAACTACATTAGTACAAGAAATACAAAATTATTGGAAAGTGTCAAATAAGAAATAAACAATAAAATGCATATTAAAGGGCTCTAAATAGTTAAGACCTGACAGACAACTCTGAACTGAAATGTATTTAGACTTGGGATCATTAGAGTTTAATTCTAAAATATATATTTTTAGAAAGCAGCTGTCCAACGATTTAGAAGCTGGTCTAATATATTGGAGCTCTGGGAGCAACATTTGGAAAAAGCTTTAGCTGCCTGATTGAATTTATGCAGAGACCGGTAAAGACTATCTGCGTTACAATCAGTGCTGTCAGTTACCCCCCCAAAAAAAAATCAAAGAAAAATGTACAAAGAATTCCAGTAGATATACTAACCTAAAAACCTTCAAAGACCAATTGGAATCTATGTGCTGATGAAACTTAGCGGCATTTTTGATGTATGGTTAATGTATTCACTGCAAAAGTGTGCCACGTGCTTAGTTATGCAAGTTAAAACCAGAGCAAACTGCATCACGCATCAGATTTTGGAAAAACAGTGCTACTTGTCTTATAGAGTTATAATAAAAAAACACTGTTTGCTGAAATTTGGTACCATTCGGGAAATGAAAAAGAAAAGATTTCTTTTGGCGATGTCAGAAAAAGGGAAAGTTGTTCATCAACTGAGTGAAATTTTACTAAGTACTCTGATCAAATAAATGGTCTAAAACTGTGTTTAAAACCCTGTTGGTCTTTTGGAGATGTAGAATACCAAAACAAGTGATCTCTTTATTGCTCTTTTGACTAGCAGATGCTAACAGAGAGGATGCGATCTTTATTTAGCCGCAGCTTCTACTGTAGCATGAAGTGGTTTTCGGATAAGCCAGGGTGTCGTAGATATTTTGGACATTACTGGTACTTCACTGTGTTGTCTCTAAAGCACCAAAACTAGTCCACATGAGTACCACGGTGAGGGAATTCACACAAGTGCCACTCAGATGTCTCAGTAATCCCATAATGTTACTTAATATCATGCTACACTATGCACACTTTTTGTGCTACTGTACATTTCCTGATTGTTTCCCAATTACTTCTACTAGCAATTATCTGACCATGGACACTCAAAGACTCTGGACAGAACATTTGAATTTTATCCATAGGTGTTTAGGGGGAAAGAAGGGATAACAACAACCCTGGACAAAGGAAATCCTGTATAGATGCTTGACACGCTATACAACACAAGGGTACTTCAGAAAGGACACACACATACTCCATGGACGTAACAGGGAACATTAATACCCTTGCTACATACCAGTTCCCACACACCAAAGTACATGGAGAGATACTAAACAGTGTCACTGCTTCATAGCCTACATTTTGCTCGTATCAATTGAACTATATACCAGATTTAAGTTGTCACAAATTGCTTTAAAAAAATACTGTTTTTTTTTCCATCTATAAATATAAAGATCTTATCAACAAAACTATACATTTTCTAATACTGTGTGATTATGGTTGTGTCTTTTTGGCTTCTGTGCATCTTTTCTTTGTGGTGGAATTGATTTCTCAGTACATAGCGTGCCCGCCTGCTCCTTTCCTTAAAAAGCGCTCACTCTTCACACTTTCTTTGCCTTGAAGTTGCTCTTGTCTTTGAGCTGTTGTCAAACTGCATCACGCAGATGACCGATTTTAGGATTTATTAGGAAATATAATGCCCCAAGCAGACGCGAGCAATTCCATTTGCATTATAAATACCTTATGATCGCTTCTATCGTATTAGCATGATTGTGGCCCTTCGTAACAAGAACGTCACGAGGCACTGAGGGATTTGTTTTATTGTTGGACATTTAGGGAGCAGCAATTTCATCGATTGTGTTCTCTTATTAAGTGTCCTCATTAGTATAATTATTTTGTATTGTTCTAATTTCATTTTGATCGTTGTATCCGTCTTTGAGAGCGATGCGAGTGTTGTCGGTGCGCTCGCGCTTTCTTGTTCGGAAGTCATGCATTTTTCAAAGAGCTTTTGCAACGTTGCTTCTGTTTCATCAAGCAGATATAGCACTGGATTTAGAAGAAAGGACGCACAGAGGCTTAAATGAGATTTCAAATCTCTTTTTAAGCTCTGAGCAATCACAGTGTGATGTTACAATCACCCCTGTCTGAGCAGCGAGTGCAGAAAAATAAATCTTCCATGGAAAATGGACATTGATTGCGCTGCCATGCGGCTTGCCATTGTGCCTGTCGCTAACAATTATCAGACTCAAATCAAATGGACCCCGATTAAAGCACCGAAACTTGTTGAGAGAGCAAGGAGACAAAACATGCTTGTTAAGTCTGTTTTTTTCCCCCCAGGTATTGTTACAGGAACAGTGCCGCTGCTTGACGCAGTTTAGAGTCTTCTACAAGTTTTTTCTGCTGTATTAACCCTCTGATGCCAAAATTGGTATTTTACTGCACGCTAATCCTGCCAAATCCTGAATTCGCCTTCTGTTGTGCAATGGAAGAGCTGTGCACTGTGAAAAACTAATTGCTCTCTCAAACATTTCTAGTTCTAGTTGAATCGCTCAGATCATTAATGAGATGTACTGTAGATATCAGATGACGATAACCAGAGCAAAGGTGATGGGTTTTTTTGAGTGGAAAAAAAAGATTTACAACTTAACCTGACCCCAAATGTGAAAAAGCATTTGAGCTTTTAATTGGAATATCTGTTTGTGGCGTAAACCTGAAGCGTTTGGGATAACTGGCATAGCTAGCAAGGAATTTTTACCCACTCTTCTTGTTTTACTTCTTTAGAGTGTCTTTGTCAGTATCTAAGGTCAGATAACATTTCAGTTATGTCAGATGTAAGTCTAGAGTTTGAGTAGGCCACTCCAATTTTTTTGTTCATTCTCTAGCTGGATTTGCTAGTGTGAGGCTAAGGCTCATGAATGGACTAAAGTTATCCCTAATAATTTTCAGCAAGAAAGCTAACTGCATGGCTCCAACAATACCACATGTCCCCCAGGAGGGTCAAAGTAACCCCACTAGATGTAATGTTCCACTTTCAACATCTTATTTCCTCAAAAGTCTTGGGGGCTATAATTTCTTTTCTTTGTAATTGTTTGCAGACTGATAGATAATAATGACTTGGTACATTATCTGTCGTTGGATTTCTTTCACACCAGGCACGATGGGCTGCTTTTGGATCACTTAGCCTACTTCATATTGTCAAGTGATTTCTTGATTTTACAGGTCACAGGGTAATTAATCCAAAGTGTGGCTTGTGATATTGAACTCGGTTCTTCAAAAACATGTGGCTAATCACAGTTAATTTATGACTTAACAAGGGGATGGCACCGTTTGTAGCACTATTTCTTTGCAGTAAAAAGGTCTCAGGTCTTTCTCCAAGGAGTTTGCTCTCCTGATGCATTTGTGGGTTCTCACCAGATACTCCAGCTTCCTTGTACAGTCAAACATGACTGTTGCGTCTATTGAATGCCTTTTATCATATTTTCTGTCCTGTGTTGCTCTGTGATTGATTAGCAACCGGTCCAATGGCGACTGGGCACCACCCCACGATGCAGGACAGCTACTTTTTATAATATTTTCCAAACTGTCAGGTTTTTTTTGGTCTTAATTAATGAAGTTATCAATTGAGTAATTACTTGGGGTGTCTTTGTATACAATTACAAATGGGTTTGATGTCCTCAAATGTTTAAGTGGGGCAAAACAGAAGGAATCTTTAAGAGGGCAATTGCTTTTTCATAGCACTTTAGGTCCAAAATGGAAAAATGTGTCCTTTGTTCAGTAAAGATAAGTTATAAGATCATTAAATGTTTACATAAAAAGTGTTGAAAATGTGTGTATGCAAAGTGATACTTTTCAGGAACATCATATGGTCAGTGCATTAGGGATGAGATGCTTTGAGAAATTTGTAAAATGACATGGCAATAAATCCACACAAATGACTAAATCATAAGTCAAAAGAAACAAGTTCTGGTATGTATTTAGAAAACAATAATTATCAGCACCTATTAAATTGTGAGCAATTTGAAATATGGAAATTTAATGTGTACCATTTGTTTTATTGCACATCAGAATTTCATCTATCATTGCTTTTGCCTCAATAAATTAACGCCGGCTCCCAGGAGTAGCCGCATCTATTTGTCAGGACCGAGCATCGTGAGAACTTATATAAAGCTAACATTCATAAAGTTTTTTTTTTTCTGAGCACAAGAGGGAGACGGATGGAGGGTTTTTAGTCTAAACGTTCCACTGGGAGCAGCGGCGGAGTGCTGCTGCTGCTCAGAGGGTGATTCTGCTGGAGGCAGTCTGACAAGCAAGCTGAACACACACACACACACACACGCGCTATTAGAGAGAAAAAAAAAATCCACTGATTTACTCTGTTTCTCTTCAACATAGACATTCGCAAATGCCAACCGACCTTCCCCTCCCCGTCAGCTTTCATGTTGAAAATCGATGGCTGCAGAAGCCAAGAAGGACAGGGCAGTTGTGGAAAAATAAAGAAATCAATGCAGACTTATTAACTGAGCAGAGCTTCCTTTACTATACGCACACGGAAAAAAAAAGAAAAACGTGTGGGCGCGTTTGACTCGTAGGTGAATGATGATGGTGCTGCTGGTTTTAGACACGAACCTTGAGCGTGTGTGTGTGTGTGTGTCCCCTGGATGTAGGTGGCCGGCGTTTGTGCACAACTGCTACTTTGTAGGCGTGTCATGCATGCGCATGAGTGCGAGAGCGCGTGCGCGGTTTTGCGCACCGAGACAATCTCTCAAAGTCGGTGTGTTATTCTTGGGTTAGTGCCGCGCAGTCGGGTTAGTGGCTTGGCCTCGGTCTATTTGTGGACAAAAGAATGCTCTAAGACAAATGATTTAGCACCTGCCAGTCAGAGAAGAAGGATGGGAGATGAGAAAAGGCAGAGGTCAGAGACTCGGGAAGGGAAAATGATCTTTCAGAGAATTGAAAGGGAAAAATAGAGCAGAAAGGGAGCAAAGAGATGACGTTGGGGTGGAGGGAGGAGGGTGGAATAAAATCCTGGAGTGAAAAAGAATTTAGCAATTTAGCTGTGGGTCATCAGATAGCTCGAGTGCTTGGGAGAAATTTTCCGTGGGAAATGACAGCCTCTATCCCTGCAGAGTTGTTTGCCTAACAGCGGCTCGCGGGAGCCCGGGCTGGCCTTCGGGCCCTGTGAACAGACCTTCCCTCATCACAGGAGTTACCATAACAACAGATGAGGTCGACCTGTACGGGTGGCAGCGCAGGGATGTGAACTTTGTTTCAGCCTCCAGCTCTTCAGCTGTCTGCATCGCTTCCGACACACCGACACCCACCTTTTCCTGGATAACAATCATCACGGAAAGCATGTTTTTTTTTGCTTTTTTTTCCTGGGTAATGTTTGGCCGAGAGTGAGGCTGTGATTGCTCAGAGGAGAACGGTTTGTTTGGAGTGAGAAAATAAAACGCCATGTCGAGAATAAGAGTGCCAAATGTAATCTTTGGAAATACCTGAAAAAACAAACCCTGGAGTGAAGTGTTTGCAGAAGCATTTCGGGACTCAGGGTGATGGATGTAAATTTTGACTGGCGCGCACCTTGATTTGATTTCCTTTTGGCATTCGCTGACTGACATCTGGCATCGCAGACCCTTTGCAGCTGCTCGCGTTTGACAGCCTGATCTGTGTACACAACATTAAGCTTTAATCATCCAATTTACACATTTTAAACTCAACCGGCAACAGCGATTTATTGCTGACCTGGTTCGTTCTCCAGTAAACAAAGCACCCGCCTTCTATGAAACCGTCGTTGGCGCCTGGAGCGGCTTAGCTAACAAGCATCTGATTGTGCAGATTAAGGCGTGTTCCACGGAGGACTACTCAGCTTCAAATGAACAAATTGACCTCCCAGTAAAATTCTAAAAGTGGGTCAAGAACAGATACTTGGTGCTTTATCTGAAACATCTGGACCCATTTTGCGCTGGCGAATAACTGCGGGCAGCGTTGTTTAAAGAGAGTCTCCGTTTTCGTTTGCCGATCCTGGTCATGCTGTCAGTCCTGCTATCATCCCATCAGACTGTCATTGCACTTTTTATCAGCAAAGCGATTGTCAATCAGGGGGCTTTTCTTTTTCCTCTAATGAAAGAGCGGAGAAGAGACGTTCTGTTTTCTCTAAATGGCAGGGTGTCATTTGCGTTTGAGTCGGGAGCCAGACATCTGTTATGTGCAACTTTTTACAATCCCTTGCGACACCTTTTCTAATTCTTTTTTCACATTACCGTTACAAATTGTGCCGTTCTGTTTCACTGGATTTGTGACACGAGGTATTCATCTTTTTGATTTTACAATGCCGTAAAGTGTTTACTAGCTGGCTTCCTGAAGTCAAAACTTTGAGATCCGCTACCATGTTCGCCATTCAAACTCAAGCCAGCATCCCTGTCCTTGCCGAAGAAAGGCAGCATGGACTTCAGCATGATGTTGCCATCACCGTGCTTCAACACGTGCACTATTATTTTTCTACTAAAAGAGTCGCTGCGTCTTCTGGTCTCATCTGATCAGAGAACCTCCTCCATGTTATCTTTGTCTCCTAAATTACTTTGCAAAACAGACTTTTAATACGTTTAACAATGACTTTCTTCTTGTCCCTTCTCAATAAAAGCCGTAGCTAGTGAACCCGTCAAAAGGGTATCACAGCTGACAAAACAGGCGTCTCTTTGCCCCTTCTTTCCCAGTCTATCAGATGAGGTGGAGTACATGGGGAACCTATTTTTCCAAAGTTTAGCTGATTGGATCAAAGTGGACTTCGTTACAAGTTGAAAGCTTGCGATACTGTTTTATAACCTAACGCTAATTCACGCATTCTACCTTATCTGAATGCTGTGGTCCTTGGACTCCGTGATTCTGATTGTTCACTAATGTTTCCTAACAAGAACCACTGGTTCTCTGAATTTAGTTCTTGGGAAACTTCTGAAAACTAAGATTTATTTAGCAGCGTCAGGCTAACGGCGGGATAATACCAATGCGCACACTAGAGTATAGATTTATGGCCTGACCCAGACCCAACATTCAGCCCACCTTGGGCCAAAATTATTTGCTTGATGGTTCGAATAGGCTTGTGCTTCTGCGTTTAATAAGCTTACGCAATGCATACAGCACAGAAAAAAATTAAAGGAAAGCACACTGCACAATAAATGCATGTGCAGAAACACCCTGCTCCGCTCCTATCAATCACATCACAAATGATTTGCACTTGATTCACCCTACGGTTACAACAAGCAACTACATAGAACATATAAAAAGTTATGGTGTACCATTCAGGGCTTTCAAGGCATTGCAGCTGAGGGCAGATGGGTGCTTTGCTCTCTTTCCTTCAAACCCAAGTCAAACTTATTTAGACAATGCCGCACTGTAAGAAGCAATAATATTACAGACCAGCACCTTGCTCGCCAGTCAATTTTCATGTCCTCGGTCGCTAACAATGGAACACATGCTTTCTCTCTCCATGCTGGAGAAGAGACATCGCACCCCCCCTTTTGTTATTAAGTGAGCCACCAGTGACAGAAGAGCTTATGTAGGTCACATTGTATTAATCTGGCTGGCTATCCTCGCAAATGTGCTCCAAATCAAATGTGACACATTAAAATTCAGTTCATTGGTGATTGGCTCAATAATGCCGTACGGCTGCATTGGGAATTACTTCTCGGCCACTAATACTAAGACCTCCGACTTGCTTTTATGCTTAGGCATTACATTACTGGTCTGGATTAAAGCATTACAAATGGGACATGCTTATATCAATCTGACAGAGCAGCTCAGGCACTAAATATTAATAAGTGGCCGTTTATAAAAGGCGCAGGGCCTTTTTTTCACTTGACTTGAACAAGATCTGTGGATATCCCTGTAATTAATAAAGCAGGATATCAAGTGATCTAGAGCTGGCCGTGAACTTGTGAGCCATCTGGGCAACTCAGCGGCCTTAAACAAACCAGAAATTCTGCATGTAAGACAAGCTTAACAGGATTAGAAGACGCCGCTTGGGCGCACATAAATCATTTATGATAATATGAGAGTTTAGATCGGAGCGGGGAGACGTGTGCAACTCAGCCGGAAGAAACTTCTTCCACCCTCCATCGGTGCAGCAGCAGCACCAGCGCAGTGTGACATTTTCAACTTGTATTATATCTCCAGCAGCGCTGTACCTTCATGCTGTCTGCAGCCGAGGAACGACTGCATATGCTGCCAGGCTGCGTGTTATTGGGGAGGGAGTATATGAGGCCGTTTTGATGTGAGCAGTCAGACAGAACAATAAACTCCTTCCAGGCAGTATAGGAATAAAAAAAAAAAAAAGAAAAAGAAAGCAGTGCACGGATGAGTTGCTCAGTGATGAGTTCGTATCAAAGGGATGCATCGCCGCGAGGTGCGCCACGCGGCCAACCCTGATGGTCATGATCAGATCATTAGAGCTGTTTACCTCGTGGGATTTGCTTCGAGGTGGTGAAGGTGGCTTCGGAGATTACGGAGCTCAACTGCGCGTCCTCTCTTCCCTCGCTTCACGTACATACGAATGTGCTGGGAAGACGCAGACGGAGCTGCTGAAAGATTGGGTTTGTATACGAGTTAAAAAGAACAGAGAGAGGTCCTTGAGGCAACCTGCACATCTTTTATCGCATCTTTAATTTATTGAAGCCTATAATAGAAGCTGCTGCAATTCCACTGAATAGACACAGCTGAATAGTAATCAGCCGGGGGATGAGGAGACATGCTTAACTTCTCTTGCCTCTTTTTTTCTTTTTCTAAATCCACCCTTGCTATTTGACAATCATCCCCTTATTCAAAACATCTACAGCCCTAGATATTGTCTGTTATGAGAGGGTATTGCAGCATCGGACCAAAAGGTTTGTTCTTGTGCCACTGAGGTGGGTCTGTGATTGTTGCTTGCCTTTTGTCTTCCCTACTTAGGATTTGTCTCTGAAGGGGCGTTGTGCCACTGCCATGACTCTCCTGTGGTTCTCCGGACTCACCCTGATCATCTTGGCCCTCATCCCTCTTCGGTCCCTGGGTTGCCCCTATGGATGTCGTTGCTACAGCCTTACAGTGGAGTGCGGATCGCTGGGGATCAAGGAAATCCCACAGGGTGCTCCCTCCATCACGGAGGTCAGTTGGCCAACTGGTTAAAAGTTAGAGACTCTAGCCATGCGTAGAGGTGGTTTTCAGGTGCCTTCCTACTGTATCCCTTCATATCACCCTGAAGTGATTGTGATTAATCAATTCATTGTGACCCTCTTTGACGCAAGCCTGAGGGAGGGACTGCACCGGCGTCTGCGTAATTATTCATCCTTCCTCAGAAAGTGACTCTCGCACACCCACTGATCGTCTGTTAAGAAGATGTTTAACATTACACTGTCTTTTCCTACAGGGTTCAGACCCTCCAACATTACCGCAGCTCATGAATATTGATGAAAAGCAAGTCTCGCATAAATTGTTCCATTAACCTCAATCAGCAGGTCTATCTCGTCGATCATAGCTCACCTCGACGCACGACAAAGTCGCATTAGCAATCAGGCGGGGTGCCCGTGGATTGTGGATTAAAACTTGCAAAGCGCTTCTCATGAAGACCAAATCAATCAAGTGTTTCTGCAGATCCCTGCAATGTTTAACAAAAGGAACAACAAAAACCGGAGAAGTGCCACTACATCGGTTTATTGTCCTGATCCTTGACTAGCTCATTCCCTTTGGTATTTGTCCATATTCTTGTGAAACTCTGCAAAGCACAGGAAAATACAGCGCCTTGCAAAACTGCTTACTCCGCTGACCTTTGCACATCTTGATCACTCGTTTTCTTTATCTCTGTCCTGCTTTATAAAGACGATCTTCCTCCAGGACAACGCCATAGTACAGATTCGTCTTCAGGATCTGAATCGCCTGAGAAGCCTCCATTATTTGTACCTCCAGAACAACAGCATCTCAGCGCTGGAACCTGGGGCCTTTCTCAACCAGGGCCAGCTGCTGGAGTTGGCTCTCAACGGAAACCTCATCCACCTGGTCACCCCTGACATGTTCCGGGGTCTGGAGCACCTCCGTATCCTCTACCTTGCCGGCAACCAGATCACTCGCATCCAAGACCACACCTTCAGGGGATTGCAGGTTCGGTCAAATTATTAGGAAAGATAAAGATGTCTGAGTTTAGATGTCAGCAAATTAAACTCAGGATGACCTTTTCTGGATAAAGTAGAATAACATCTACAATAAATTGAGTCTGATATGTCTTCCTAATCTTTATCTTACTCCTACTGCGGTAAAGATTGACTCAGCTGCAGGTTTTACTACCTGTCGGCATTTGACAACCTTTTTCCATGCCTGTCTTTCTGTTTGCTTTATGTCTTTCTTCTATGTGCAGCGCCTGCAGGAACTGCACCTGCAGGAGAACAGCATAGAGTTGCTGGCCGAGCACGCTCTGTCTGGCTTATCGTCTCTAGCTCTGCTGGACCTCAGCAGGAATCATCTCCGCACTTTGGGAGCCTCGTTCCTCAAACCCCTCGTCAGCCTGCAAGTCCTCCGTATCACAGGTTAAATCATACTGTATTTTATATTACTGTCATGCAGTCCCGTAAATTCTAAACTCCCCTGAATCATTAAAATATATTTCATGTCAGAATATTAAAGAATTAACACCACATTTCGCAAAGCACTGAGAGTTGCTCCTGATCTTTTTATATAAAGAAATACTCCGGTTAACAAAAATTAAAAGCCCTTCAAATTTTTGCATATTAAAGAAATTTTAATATGCAAACTTTTAAAACCAAAGTCTTGCTTTTAAAAACAGTACTTCAAGACACCATCGTAGAGCGCTTAATGGCAAAATATCCAATTAAAGGAAGGTTGGTGTAGAGGCCAATTAGGAAGCCAGTACATCTCAACCAACTTTGGAACTTCTTCTTCTCGCACCTTTTGTAAAGGCCGACCATTTCTGCAACTTTCTCAAACCAGCGCTGCGACATTCACTCATACTTCTAGCAGTAATTGGTCAGCTGTGCACAGGTGACACAGGAGTGTGGGACTGAACTACTCTACTTCATTTAGGTCCCGACACATTTTATGTTTTCCAGCATGTGACAGTTGGGATTTTATTGTACCTTAATGTGTGGTTTTCAGTCCGACAGTTTTGATTTACAATATGACTGGTCGTCTTGTATTTGCAACCAAATGAACCCAGTTTTGATATTAGTCAAGTATTTTCAGGACTCATGGGAAATATTGGAATAAAAATGCCCAAATGTTGAATATAATTCGAAACAGTTGTGTGTTCTTATAGACGTTATATCACTATTTCCATTTTCTTGGGTTCTCATACCTGTATCGGCCATTTGACTCTTTTAAAATATGACTGGTTATAAACTCTGATCAAATCAAAATGACTCAGCAACCTTGTTCTGGAAGACATTTTTACTGGAGTAATACAACCCTATTTCTTGATCACTGACTTTCACTAGAATACAGAAAAGTATTTTAAAATGACGAAGGGATGAAATGACAATCCTACATTGTGCTCCGCATCATTTAAGTAGTAAATTGCTAAAAAAAATAAATAATTTTAGTCCAATGCATGATTTTTTTACAGGAAAAGGATAGAGTTTGGCAGTTTCCTGTGGAAAGGCCTCTTAAAGCCTAAAGCAGTGGCAGTTTTTGATCAGGGCCATATGGCTCCCCACTCTGGGTGTCCCTTGGGGGCGGCACAAAATGGCTGTATTTCAGTTTGCACCCAGAATAACTTTTAGATCGCCATCTCACTTGTTCTTTGAATGAGGTGTGAGAGCTACACTGTGTTGTTCACTATTTTAGTACTCCAATTATACAGTTGCTGTGAAATGTTTCCGACATTAGGAACAGCAAGACTGGATTCGATCATGTCTAGTTCAAAATCTAAGGTCTAGTCCGAACTTTACTGTTTCACATTAGATAGGGATTTTTTTTTTAAAAAAACGGTTCTGGAAACGATTAGAGTTTGAAAAAGGAGAATCTCTGAGGGGCGCCATTCATGCCAAACCCCCAGCTGTGCGCAAGTTCTCTTTGACGTGCTTAAGACTGCGTGTGTTCTCGTCTGACGAAAAAAAATCCAACCTCTCGTGTTCATCTCATCCTACCTTAAACATGTCATGATGCGTTAGGTTGCGTCTCGCATGTGGGAATTTCTAGATTTTCATATTTGCTCTTTGCATTACTTACAAATGCAAAAAAACATTAAAAATTCATCTTACAAAGTTATTTATAGACAGGAACGTCTTTTTCCAGTATTTTCGAGTGAGATATAATAAACAAACATGTATAAAATATACATGTGTTTTGATAGTACCCTCAAATTACAGTTGATTTAATTCTCAATGATATCTGTATAATATGTAATGGAGGTGTTACAATGTGATTGCAGATTGTTGAGTAAACTGTCTGGCTAGCCTTCTGTTATCCAGGATTTGTAGATTTGATGCAGTGTTTTAATAACTAGGACCAAGTAAAGAAGTCTCAAAATGAATTTGTGTCAAAAAGATAGACAGTCTCCAAATATCCCTGGTGAAAGTGTCGGCGAGGGAAATCTAGTATTTCAGAATAAAAAAATGTGCACTTGGTTTGCTATGCTATAAAAATCCTACAGGCTCTCATTTTTGGATTAGGGAAATGGTATTATGTTCCAATGCAGCTTTCTTCAAACCACACACCCCACAGAACAGGAGAGAAGAGCAGAGTCAAGTGCTTCACCATGCTCCCTAAAATAAATTATGGACAAAATAGCTTTAAATAAAAAAAAAAAAGGTTGGATGTGTGTTTCAGCAAACTCAAAAAAAAACATTTAGGTTAAAACAAGTCGGTTTAAAGTTATTTTGCTGACCTACTTCTAGGTAAAGTACTGAATTATCCAATACTAATGAAATAAAAGTAGCTGGTATGTGGTAGAAAAGGACCCAAGTGCATGTCAAACTAAACACAGGGAATGATCTGAAGATGAAAAAACAAACAAGAAAATGATCAAAACATAAATATAATTCTAAAAAATGAGAACATTTCTGCCAACAACCATCTACAATAACCCTTTGAAGAATTTGAATTAGTATGAGTCACAACAACTTTTAATTTCCCTCTGGGATCCAAGTATTTGTAAATTTAACTGAATTGAAATTGAAAATATATTGATTTTATAGAATTTTGCTTTTAAAAATTATTAAATCAAAATCAGAATAACCTCATAATGTCATGATAACAATTACCAGACATTATAAATGCTATCAGACAATTATAATGGTGTGGCATGTTGAAACCGTGTAGATGTTAAAAATAGCAAGAATTAGCTTGTGCCAACTACTTACCAGGTAATATGCTAATGTTGCTTCCATTAAGTAATTTAGTTCTGTAGTGTCATTAATTAGTGTCAGTAACACAGCCGACTGTCATTAGCATTACTAAACATGATGTTATTGCATAATGCAGAATCCTGCGATTCTTTTGTTTTGACTTAGACTTAGACTGACTTTATTGTCATTTTGCATGCACAGGGTGTATACAGAACGAAATTTCATTGCATACGGCTCAGGACAATGTTTTGAGGTTCCAATGTTGTGAGGTTACTCCAGAATAAAATAAAGTACAGTATAAAATATGAATATAAATATGAATATAAAATATAAAGTGCAGGACTGACAGTAAAATGAAAGTTACTTAGCTATGTACATGTGCAAGGTATGAAGTGGAGACCAGTTTTTGAGTGCAGACCAGTTAAGATAAGAAGTCTGATTAGACCAAATGGTAGCGTGTGAAGAATGATGAGGCTCCTTCAAGTTTTCTCTCTAATCCAACAAATTGGGTCACAATGTTTGATGTGATATTTGATGAAAACTACCCAATATCTGTTTTAATATCATGAACCTGTAACTTGGGTTGAGGAAATAATGAAGCGAGTTTATTTGTACTTTCAGTCATCTGGATGCATTGTGATCAAATTCAAGAACGTCAAGAAATTAAGGATTAATATTGGTAAATTTATCATTTAGAAGTCCAAACATGACTTCAAAACCACTCTTTGTGTAATTTGCAATTTTGTCCTCCTGTCCCGTTATTTCAGAGAACCCGTGGCGATGTGATTGCGCTCTCGGGTGGCTAAGAACATGGATTGGCGAAGATGGACAGCGTTTGCTAAGTTCGGCAGAGCAGCGTCGCTTGATGTGTGCAGAACCCCCTCGACTTTCCCACCTTAGCCTGGCAGAGGTTGCTCCGAACAGTCTGGTGTGTATTCCGCCTGTGGTACAGCTGGAGCCCAACCACCTGACTGTGCGACTCGGCGAGAGCCTCCGTGTGTCCTGCCAGGCCTCTGGATACCCACAGCCTCAGGTGACGTGGAAAAAAGCTTCCCATGGCAAGGCCCAGTTATCACCTCGAGGTCTTTTTCAAGAGCTGGGACCCAACGGGGAGTTGTTCCGGCCAGGGCCGGGCGGTGTGGTGACAGCCCTGCCTAGCACCGGGGGGATCAAGGTGGGAGGCGCCGAAGGAATCCAGGGACTCGTGCGAGGGGCCGAGGAGGGCGGTGAAAGAGATAGCTTTGATCCGGACATGGGCAGCGGCATGCTGTTCCTCAGTAATGTGACTGTAGCACATGCCGGGCGCTATGAATGTGAGGCCTGGAACCCGGGTGGAGTGGCGAGGGTTACATTTCACCTGGCTGTCAACATGTCTTCTTCCTCGTACTCATCCCAGCTCTGGCCTCGTTTGAACACACACTCCTACGTTTCGTCGTCGTCCAGCTCCTTCTATCAGCCAGAAGTTCTGGATGTTAGCCAGGAGCCCCTGTACGAGCAGGACAGCATGGACTTCAGTGCTCTGGGTCCAGCCACACAGACCGCCATCGCTATTGGGATCTCCCTGCTGGCTCTCACTGCTGTTCTTCTCCTGATTATGATTTACACTCGTCACCAGCAGTATCAAAAAGAGGACAATGGCTCCTACTGCACCAGCAAAGAGGAGAGCATCCTTTACGTGAATGACTACTCTGATGGACCGACAACCTTTGCTCAACTGGAGGAGTACCGCGATGATCACGGCCATGAGATGTATGTCCTCAACCGAACCAAGCCCGTCATGGGCTCCGCTTCATCCAGGTGTCCCATGATGAGCGGCTTTGTCCAGCAGAAGGGAATGAAAGAAGCTCTCCTGGAACACGAAATGGTCCAGACACTGACTAGATCGGGGGGACTGGGGTTTCGCAGAAATCCGACTGAAGGTGGCGAGGGCCCGCTAACGGCAGATCCAGAAGAACTGCTTCTCAGCCAGAGCCTTCTGTTTGGATCTCAAGTTGCCTATGAGATCCACTGCTGAAGCATCTTTAATGGGTGAAAGTAAATGTCAAAGGACTTAAAGACATTACCAATCATCTTATAAGAAATGAAAGCATCAGATTATTATCTGTCCTTTGACAAAGAAGAGACACTCAGATAATGATTGCAGAGGGAGAACTGGATTGCGTCCAGCTTTCCAAATACCTGCTTCTAATTGATTGTGTGACAAAACGATGTGCTCGATGACTGGACAGAGGGAATTACAGAGAAAATAACAACTGACCAATGGTTTCAGTCTCCAAATAAACCCTTTAAGGATAATTACAAGTGGCTGACTTCACCAGAAGTCCATATTGCAGTTATACTAAATCCCCCCCCCCCAAACTGTGCAGTGTATGGTTGTAACAATTGTCAGTGGATGGTAATGAATATTTTCTATAAATGTTTTTCTTTGTTTTATTTTAATTGTTTTGTCTCCAGGTATGTCGAAGTTAATTTCGTGCAAAGTAGAGCTGTTTCATTAGAATTAGATCAACAACAATCATCATCAGTATGTGGCCAGAGGGAATTCAAAGGGTCCAACAAATATTGCAAAAGTCAGAGTTCTCAACGTTTGCAGGCTTTTATCTTTTGAATGTGTCTTGCGTTTTCTTCGTTTATGCCATTAACCCCAAAACAGGAATTTGATCTGGAATATTATTTGGAGGTACTCTGGTATAAAACACAACAAAATATGTGGACATCACACAACAAAACCAAAGACAATATTCTATATATTCCCCCCCCAAACAACACAGGAATAAAAGCCTCTTGCAACAAAACAATAGGAACCGTGGGTCCATTTGCACATTCGATGACTTCAAGTAGCTTTCCCTGATCTTTAGTCACATTTCAGAAGACAGTACGTCAAGCAGAAGCATAGCCCAAAATCATAAAAAATGTGGGATTACATTTAGCTACATGTGAGCTTATAGGCTATGATTATTTGTCTAGATTGTCTAATTGATGTTGACTGGTTAATCGTGGCACATTCAAATTAATTTGTTTTCAGATAGAAACACAGGTAGAAGTAGAGAATTTGAAAAAAAGTATTTGTTCCCTTTAAGATTTGTCCTGGTTTAGCTTTCTTTCCCCTCCACACACATAAATGTCTAACCCAAACCAACCTAGCCATTCGTGAAAATTAATGATCTAACAGTGATCAGCCACATGTTTTTCTTTTTTTAAACTATCCACCCTCAGTGGAATTTAGACCAAAATACCTAAAAGAAAACTAAAACATCAACCTAGACAAAAATGTCTTTGTTATGACAACTTGACATTAACCAAGAAATCATGATCTGACATAAATTTGTTATAAAAGTATTACTGATTAAACTTTAAAAATGATGTAGCTTTATGTTATTAAAGCTAAAGTTTAATAAGTAATGCTTTTATATTAAATTTATATCAGATCATGATTTCTTGGTTAATGCCAAGTTGTCATAAAGACATTTTGAATAATGTCAGCTTTGTATTAAAAATGTCATGATTTACCGAATTACACTTTATGACAACAGTCATAAATATTCATGAAGACTTACTCAAGTTTATGACGGTGTCATGACAGTCTTATTCACAACCCGTCAAATAACGTGCTACCAGAATTTTACTGAACAAACTCAACTATAGAGATAACATCTGTAGAAAATACAATAAAACACATTATGTATTTATTTTGTTATGTTAATATTTTATTATTTATACAAAAAAAATTAGCTTACCATTTTTGTTGTGTTTTTCAATGTTTTCATTGCTTTTGATGTTGTGCACATCAAAGCCACTTAGACTAAAATTGTGTTAAAAAAACAACAACTTACCCTGCTAACACCAGACTGTGACAACTAACAGAATGTGAATATTGTACAGTAAGTTTCCTATTTGTATACATTAAAATGTCCCAAAACACTCGTTTGTCCTGCTTTCTGATCATTTCAAAGCAGCGATTGTGGGTGTTTCTTCGGTACGGCTTTGAGGCTTGACGCATTTATGTCTCGTTACTTTCCAACTCGTGACACATAGCAAGTCCGAGTGAGCAACACTCTGTGAAAACGGCTTTTTAAAGAGAGACTCTTGTCAGTAATTGTGTTGTTCAGTCTAAGAGGTCTACAGTTCATACGCATCCTTCGCTGCAAAGTACTTTGGTTCGAGATGTGCTTTCAGAACTACTTGCAGAATGAGATAGATTGGTGCTATTGAAAATGTGTTTCACGGAGTCAAAAAAAAAAAAAAACTCGTCTTTGCCTTGCACAAAGACCCAATGTTGTATTGATTCTGAGTCAAATACATGTCGATATTTTTTTTTTCCAAACGGCTGCTATTTCAGAATTTTATCATTAAACACTGCAGGACACGAGCATGATGTCTGATGTATGGAGGAGCAGAGCACCGCCGTAGCTTGTTTGTGCAGACTGTCAATTCAATAGTGTGTGAGGAAAGTTTCTATTGCCAAGAACTTTTACATAATATTCTGTCAATTTAAGAAAAAAAAGAAAGCAGTCACAGAAAAAGCTTAAGTTTCTAAACGTTGCTGTCAGACTATTTCCACTAAGGAGCGCAACATTTTTTCCCCACCAAGCTTTCTTATGGATGCTCTACGTATATTTGATTGTCTGGTTATGAAAAATATCTAATAATTTAGCATTCACAGTGAGACACAGTCCATAAGAAAGGCAAATAAACAACTTTCAATGTAGTTTGTACTTGGGACATCTGAACACACTCAACTCTCCTATACCCCATTTTACCCGTCATACCCTAAAAGCTGTCATTCATGGCCGTTAGCTGCCAAAGAAAATTAGAAATGGAATGTGCAGTTATGTGTATTGTCTTTTCTTGTAAACTGAATGTATCATTACCCCCCCCCCCCCCCCTTGTATTTAGTGCATGTAAGCCCCATTTCATCTGTTGTGATGAAAATAATTTAAATATTACATTATCATGACTTAGCTACAAGGTTTCCCTCAGTGTATTATAAGCCTGGCAGGCCACCAGGCTTTACTTGTGCACTCACCAGGCTATATTACTTATTGATTTGTTTTTTAAATGTTTGTATTTTTTAAGACTTTATAGTTGGTGTTCATGTATTACTCTTCCATCTTTTCACAACACATCATTATCAACTGATATTTTCACATTTCCTGCCAACTTTAAACGTTTTTTAACTCAAAAACACGACGGGCTGCTGGATGAATGAGTCCCCTCTCACCCAACCACCAGGCTTAGCAAGTTTTCTGGAGGAAACCTTGCGCTAACTTAGCGAAAGCAGTAAAAAAAAAAAAAGAAAGATTGTGATTTTGCCTGTGTATGCACAGCCCCCCCAACTCCGAAATCAGAGTTGGAGGCAGATTTTTGCTTTTTTAAACAACAACTTTGATTTGACTGGGTGCTCTAGCACAGCTTTTGTGGACAATGCTTTTCTCTGGAATAAGACATATACTTTGAAACATATGGAAATCTGATTCAAAAGCCAGTTAGATAATGCTACAGTGAAATAAAATCAGCATACCATATATACAAGACAAACCCCCCCACAAAACACTACACACAAAAAGAAGTGACAATCTCAAAACCCATCTGAACATCTCTCTATCACGGCTTGCTTGCCTTTGCGTCCTCTTGCACAACGGATGCGGACGCTTCAATTCAGGTCATCCAGGAAGGATATGGAGTTCTTTTTGTGTGCAATAATATAATTCTCATTCTATGTTATTGCATGTCCTGACTGAGCCCAGTGGTTGTCATGGGCACAATGGATTCAGTACTTGTAAGCAAGCAGACTAATGCTGCTGTCACAGGCTGTATCTTTCTGTCAGACTCAGAGTGGGTGGACAGAACGACAGAGCCAAAGAAGAAGAAAAAAAAAAGAAAAGTACAACAACGCTGCAGTTAAAATATTGTTGAATTCTTTTTTCCCATGATGTTCCATTCTCTTCTCCTTTGTCAGGCAAAAAGAGCGGTAGAAAAATTACATCCCGTCAGAGAGCAGAGTGGGAATTAGCATTTTCACACATGCTAAAAGCATTTTGGTTAAGTAGCACAGAGCATAATTAACCTTTTCCAAAATCAAGTGGCACTTTGTCATAAAACCTGCATGCAGAGTGTGCGGGAGCCATGTTGAAAGCACATTGTAAAGCCCTTAAAACTGAATACATTTGATAAGATTGAAGAGGTGCCAATTTTTTTTTTTATGGTCAAGGACAGCTTTGAAGTTCACAGTGTCGCTTCTCTGAATGCACTTTTAAAGAGCACATGTAAGGATGCCGAACGTTTTAGCATCACGATATACTCTGCGAAAGCCTTTATCGGCGCGGGAGGTTTCCGTCTGTTCGCATTTGATTTCTTTCTCTCTTTTTTTCCACATTCGAGGCAGCCCGTGATCCCATCAATCACCATGCGCAGAGAGGATTCAACAAAGCAGGGAGAGTTCACGGTTCACATACAGATGCTGCTCTCCTTTTCTCTCTCTTTTTTTTCCCTCCCCTCTGGTTTCTTTCAAGCATCGGCTCTCGTTTTTCTATGAACTTGGCGCGGCGCGAGAGAATGAATTCCTGTATGAGGTCAAATGTGAGCTATCTCGGACTGAATTATTGATGCGGTTCGGCCCGGTCTCAACAACGGATTTTCTTTGGAGATGAGTTTGTACAAAATTTCTTTCATGTTTGACGTTGCTGCGAGAACGTTGGACTTTTCCTTTCGGAGAGACTTTGATGTTCAGTTGCAAGGTGCTTCACTTACATCTGGCATTGCAATTTTTATTTTATTTTTTTTTTTAAATCAAGCCCTATTTACCGTTAATTAAAAACATCAACTATTGAAAGGCTGTGTGCACATTTTTCTTTATGTCCACACAAGATTAAATATGTATTTTTAAAGCAGCAGTATTTGATTGCACACTTCTCAGAGGGAAAAGGCAGTTTAGCTTGAATGCCGAACACTAAGCAAGGTTATTTTTATTCATAGCATGAATGAACAGCGTCGCTCACCCTGGATAATAGAAAACGAGAAAAATCAATTCAGATCACTGCTACATTTTTTAAACCAGCACTACATCTGTCAAAATGACAACAGAAATAAAAAAAAAAGATAATAAAAAAAATAAAACTCAAAAATAAGAGAACAAAAGCCCACCCCATCAGAAAACCTACAGGATCATAATTCAGTAGAAAGAAAACATAGTGATGGATGGCGCCAAAGCCAAAGTGTCTTGTTTGATATATATACAAAGAGCTTTCCTCTCCATCACTCATGTTTTCGCTTCAAATGAGCATTTCTTGGCTTGTGTGTAAAAGATCAAATAAAATAAAGAGTGCTTAACAAGAAAACAGAACAACTATTAGTCTGAATTTGGGCGTCTGCATGTTGGTGCTATCGAGTGCCACATTAATTCCCAACATTTAGCCAAAGTCTCTGTTCCCTAATACAATATTGATTTTCTGGAGGGGTTTTTTTTTGCAAAAAATGAAGAAAAATTCTTGACCAAACTGCTTCATTTCATAGCACCAATAGCAAGACTCTGCTGATGTTGCAGTTTTGCCCCAACATTTCCTGCTAGGAGTTTACGTACGCCTAGAATCAGCATGCATGCTAAATTCATGTTAGGTCATTTGTACTGTAACTGTTTTTCCAGTTTAAACTGAAAACACATACAATTTTAGTCACTTTTCAAAGCATGAATTGGGTGCATGCTTTGTACTAGAGCATGAATCACCCTCTAGTACACGCTGCTCAGACCCTACCGCTTGCTCTCCACTACGGTAGAGCTAGCTCACCACAACGGAGCCTGCCATGAATGATCAGGCTTGTTAGCAGGCTTAGTAGGTCGCTTCTCCAGCATTAGCACATCGAGCAATGCATACACAAGGTTGACTGACAGCGCTAAGACCTTCCTCCTATCTCTATTTGGTTGTTTTTGACCGGGAGCGGCACATTTTGACAGACGGCAAAAATAGCACTGGGAGGAGGTGGAGGAGCTCAATCTTTTCACAGATCATCTGTCTCGTATTGTCAAGACTTAAGTGACAGTTTGAACAAATACGTAGAAAGCATAACTATTGACTGTTGGCAATTCCCCCGTCCCTCCGCTCTGCTTAGTTTAAACAAAATGGATGAATGGTTTAGTCGCAGAGCAGGAATGAGGTTCAAGCAGACCGGGTTGAGGATGAAGGAAGTGGACACGATGGATGAGAGTACGAATGAGCAAGTTTCTGGATAGAGAGGAGTGAGGTAGGAATTAAGAAGAAAGGAGGTAGGGGTGACGAAATGGACAGAGATGAGGGTTGAAGGATAGGGATGAGAAATAGGGTAGGAATGAGGGATGACAGATAAGAGGTAGGAGAAATAAGGGAGGGACACTGGGGAATGAGGGAAGACGGAGTTGAAGGAATGTGACAAACAGTGCTGAGCATAAACAGACTGCTGGGTAATTAGGTAAGTGCTTGAGTTTTAAATCTGTTTCCAATTCTAAGGTAACATACTATTTTTTTTTTTTTACCTTTAGTTCCTCTTTGTGACGAATGTGTGGCGTCTGATCCTGAACCATAAATTTCTTGTGATAACCGTCTGATGTTACCCGTGGAATGCAGAACCTAAGGTGAATGGAGATGCTTACGTATTAAATTGGCGCGGCACTGACATGCGGCGTGTTTTAAATTCCTCGCAAACATGCACATGTAAGCACTGAGTGCAGCTTCGTGCATGCATGCCGAACCGTCCTCGGAAGTCTGACCGCATTTGCAGATATGCAAATGTATCCTCCCACCACTCACAGGACAAACTCCCTGTCTGTCTCTGAACTGGAGTTCGCACGCCGTGGGTGATCCAGTCGTTTCTGTGCAGAGCTGAGAGCAGGTGGAAAAGCACAGAGCAGCAGCAGCGTTGCCACCTGGATATTTTCTCGCTTTCTCTTTTTAGGGTAAAAAAAAAAAAAATGTAAAAATCAGTGTGAAAATAAGACACAGCTGCCTGCTAATTTCAAATGATGCAGCAGAAATCTATAAGATTATTTGAAAGGAAGCGCTTCTGGGGCGGAAAGATCTCCCGAAATGGACTGCTGGGTCTGTTACCAATAACATAAATAAATTAGATTTGGAAGAGGGAAGCGAAGGCCTGCTTCAGAGACATTGGCATTGTAGAAGGCCAAGAACTTCAGTGTGTATTTGTGTGCCATCAGCAGTAAAACCGACGCTGAGCTGTGAAAGATCACACGCTATTTATCTCATGTTACCTCCTTTATAGCTCAGCTGTGACACGGGGAGAGGTGGGCTGGCTGTGTACATGTTGACACATTTCATTGCCACCTGGGAACACTTAGAGCTGTCCACTTCTGATTATACCCCGAAAGGCCTAATAATGCCATACAAGACTTTTCAGCTGGCTCACAGTGTGAGAGCAGCTGAAAAGTCAAGCGATGCATAGATGGAAGAGCTTTGATCATGGTTGTGTGTGTAGACGAACAGACAACAGTGGACACAAACAGGAAAAAAGGTAAACATCCAGACTTTTGGGTGCATACCCTGGATTTGGCTCTTTCTGCTTGGAGCTTACATGCTCTTCGCTGTGCATTTGCGGGTACTCACAGGATACCTTGACTTCTCAGTACATAAATGTTGGGTTTAGTTAAGTTCCCTAAGTTGACCCTTACATTAGCCTGGCCATTGCCTTTCTGCACTTTACCACTCAATTCAAATCTCGCTTGCAGTACTGTCTAGGCTTTATTCCGTTGATTTAAGATTACTTAAAGTAGAAATTGTACCGGGCCAATCAGCAAACAGAACGACAAGTTGTGAACGACGACAAGGTTTTTCTGCGCTGTTTTAGAATTGTAGTCTGCTTGTAGTTTTAGCGGAGGAAGTGAACAAAGTCATTCAGGCTGTGTTGGTCACGCTTCCGAATATTGAATCAACAATAACATCCATCTTCTTCGGTTCGGCACTTCTCTCTGTGCAGTGGAGGACGGTTATTTGCAGTTCAGGCATTTTCTGGTAAGCTTCATAGCATTGTACTGGCACACATTACATATGTCATGGGCAAACTTTAGCGAGTGGGTAACATTTAAAACTTCAACAGAGTCCACGCCTCCAGAAAGCAAAGTGTAGCACAAGACGCTGGTTCTTACCAGGTTACCCCTGTCTATTAGCATGTTAGCATTTTTGTTTGTCCTGGGTTCCATTTGTCTTGTGATGGACTGGCACTTTTAAAAATCTCTTTAGTTTTATGTAGCTTTGAAAATCTATTTAGGGTTCTTTTTTTGCTATCAGTGTCCCCTAGTGTTTAAGGCCCCCCAAATACTTGCATGTACTTCTGGAGTACGCTGAGGTTCTAGCGTACTCCAGGAGGACTCAAGGTAGATGCCCATCAAACCAAAGATACATTTTTAGAATCACCCCAGCAGACTGGGTGTCACGCAGTTAGGGTGTCTTCTCAGTGAGAACCGTGTTCACAATGAACTGTTTTGCACGCAACACCGAGCTGATAGCGTTGAGAGTTGGCGCAACCAATCACAAGGAAATGTTGTCTGTGGACAGTGTAAGCAGAGCCCGTGTGATTCACAGAATGCGTATTACGTCTCAGGATGTTTGAGCCTTTAGCTTGCAGTAAGTTTTATAAATAGATTTTGATGTATTTGTTATAGAAAGAGATACACATCCAAGTAAACATTTCAGAACTGAAGATAAAAGCCATCGCAACTGGTTTTTAACTACATTGCCACCAATGACCAAAATATCTCAAATATCCTGAAATGATCCATCCATCCATTTTTTGTTCACCCTTGTCCCTAGAGGGGTCTGTAGGGCTGCTGGTGCCTAATCTCCAGCGAGACATTTCAGGCGAGAGGCAGGGTACACCCTGGAGAGGACGCCAGTCTGTCGCAGGGCAACGGAGACAGACATGTCAAACAACCATGCGCACACACACACACACACACACACACACACACACACACACTCACGCCTAGGGAGAATTTAGAGAGACCAATTAACAGTCATGTTTTTGGACTGTGGGAGGAAGCCAGAGTACCCGGAGAGAACCCACGCATGCACAGGGAGAACATGCAAACTCCGTGCAGAAACACCCCGGGCCAGGAATCAAACCTAGGACCTTGTTGCTGCAAGGCAACAGTGCTACCAACTGCTCCTCTGTGCAGCCATACTGAAACTAGTCAAATAAAATAAAAATAAACATATCAATATATTCTCAAAGTTCACAAAGTCAGTCTTTGGTCGATGCTTATTTTTTCCCGTCTTTAGATCAAAGATTTTTTTTCCTGCTGCATTTGCACCTATGCTGTTTGATGGGGGATTGTCTGCAAGGTGAAATAAAGTTTATAACTTTCATAAGTAAGTTTCATAAGTTGGAAGGACAGCACAAAGCAAGTTGTTCTGTTTGACTATTCATAAACACGTTAGCAAAAATCTAAATCATCAAAATTCAAGCTATGCAACACATAGCTTGTAGTGACTGCATTCACTGTAGTGTACAGTTTACAGTAGTGCTTGTCTCAGAAGTGGCGTAGAGGCTGAACTTAAGTTCAAAGGGAAGTTGCTTTTATTCCCTGTTTAACAATAATCAAAAAATATCCTCAGACTCAAATGGTAAACTTATCCCTCCCCGGCACTGTACCTACATAAATTATCAATAGCCAGCCACAGTGGGAGATTGTCCTTTCAAGTTTTTATTCCCTATGATGGCTACTTACTGTATTCAGGTTAAATTCTTATGAATAAGTGCAATATAAAAATGTAAAAGAAAAATATTTCAACTTCATATCACCACACACACCAGACTGCAGAGTCCTTACAAAAGCAGTCTTTTTTTTTCTCTTTTGATTAATTAATTGTCAAACAGCATGTATTGCTACGGCGACAGCACTCACAGTTGCCTGTGGGTTAAGTTTTCCAATGAAATGAAGTTGTGTTTTAAACATTAATGAATCTGTAAATATGCTACACTAATTAGATTATAAATAATAATTTTCATCCATGTCACAAGCAAAACCAAACAGCTTTATTATTTATTTACATTATATTGATTAGTATTGACTAGCATCATGGATTGCTTTAAGCCTTTCTATCAATAGCATCTCCTCAATTAAGGTGAGCTTCTGTATTGCGATTTCATTTCTATACAGAACATATCATTAAATCCTGATGTACTGTGATTCATTTCTTGCTGAGTAGTTATTTTAATGCCATTATGGTGACCGCATCCATCAAAAACTGCCTTGAACTTAAAAAAAGAAAAAACTATAGCCATAATCTGCCATGCTGAATACATGTGTATTTATTTCTATAGCTCGTCATGAAGTTTTATTACTTTTAGAACGCACCTGAAGGTCCATAAGCAGTTTATCACCAGTGCCATCTTCAGTGCAAAGCTTTGTAATCTCGTGGAGCATTCCATACGGAGACAAAGAAAGCTGGTGTTGCCTTTGTGACCCTGATGTAAATGATACTCCAGCTCCAGCACGTGTCCTTCATCCCTAACCGTCACGGTGGCTGCATCCTTCCCATCATCTCGCAGCAGACGAATGTCACATAGAGAAATGTGAGCGGCTAGATGAGATTGCAGACCTTGGCCGTGCTTCAGATAACTTCTAAATATGGAACCAGTGAAGACTGAACAGCAATAATGCTGCAACAATAATTTTTTTCTGCGCTACACTACCAGCACAAATTGGAAAACTTTTTTTTTTTTTATCAAAGTACATTTACTAAGAAATAAAGGCAAGACCTATTTTGAGCATATTTAATTCTCTCATTTTTGAGAATAAACCAAAGGTTTTGAGAATACATTTCGAAATGAAATAAAACTGGATGCAAATTTGTACAACTTCCTTTTTAGACCTACCAGAAAATAACCTGCTGAACATACAGTACTTCAACACATTTCTAGGCAGTGGAGCCTGAAATCAGTCCTCATATGTCAACCTTGGCTACCTCAAATAAAGCACACACTCAAAGGGTTTCACATTTAAGGGTATTGCTGTTTGTTAAAATTCTAGTCTCATTAATGTTTCGAGGATGTTTCAAGGACTTTTAAGACGAAAAATTCAAGTGGAGTTGACATAGTTTCAGTAGCCAAAGCCAGTCCCCCAATGTCACAGGTGAAGTGTTTGTGAGGATCTAAATGCAGGCAGAAGGGGGGCAGAGTAAGTGCAAAAAGACAAAAATGTCTAAAGAATACTTAAAATTCACAAACTGAGATAGTGGTGAAAAGCAGAATGAACCAGCTGTGATTAAGGAACCACCAAACATTGCGAGAAGGCTATTCTGGTTCCCAGACAAGTGCCATGTGTTTCCGAACATCAAATCTGGTTCCAGTGAGACGCAGTGGAAAGCCTGGTTCTTCAGTGTGAAAGTGGTCAGGGACTGCAGAGGCATGCAGGCATTCATCATCTTGCTACAACGTTCTTCTTCGGTGTTGTTTAATACTCTCTGTTGATGACACATGCTTGGTTCCTAAACAGAGGCACACAAACCAAACCTGTTATAGGTCAAAAGTTATTTCTCTTGGTGATCAGTGGAACGACAGGCTCTCTCGCATACTTCACCTAAAGTGGATGTCTCTCTGCGTATAAAAATGACCATTTTTGTGACATATCTCCGTCAAAGAGAGCCAATTTCAGCACTTAGGATGACGTACGTAAGAACAAGGGAGAAATTAGCTGGGTCAGAACAACCGAAAACAGAGACAGAAGGAACCAAAAGAAATGCATGGCAGCACAAAAGTACTGAATTCGAAGAGATCAAAAACGACTGACTCAATGACTCAAAACACAAAATCCTCAGGAAAAAGTGAAACCCATGAACCAAAGAATGCAACTTTAAATGCAAGAAACTTAATCTGCATCGCATTTTGAAAAGTTTAGCTATACCGTTGAGCGTTTTCTACCGGCTATGCTTACTGCGTACACTTAACTAGCGGCTGCTGACGTCATTGCGCTCTTGCGCGTGTTATGCTGCATTCAGGACAAGCATGAAAAATCCCCCACTTTCTCCACCATACTGTCACAATGATGCGCACCATTTGCCTTAAACTGATATACCGTGACATTCAGTGCAGCAGAGCAAACAGGAAAAGTCTTTAAAAAAAAGCCAGACACTCTTGCTTTTATTACATGTGTTGTATTTCTCCAAAAAAGCTTTTGAAACGTACAAAATTTTAAAATGTTTGAAATTAGTCTATATTGATATCCGATATTAATCCTACATTGAGTCACTATCACATAACTGAACATATCCTACATGGCCAAAGCACTACTGCACCCTTCTGAAACACATACACAAATAGCAACAAGATTATGGGGAATTTTTCTGCCATAAATTGAGAGCACACACTTTCAGTCTGAAAGCAGGATTTCATGTCTTTTGTTCTCAAAACGTCTCATGCTTGTGCTTACATTTTCGTTTTGAAACCAGGACTTCATGTCTTTCTTCTCAAAACTTGTAATGCTTGTGCTCCAAACTTCTGCTCTTTCCAATTATTCACTGTGCTTTCTCAAACCTTTCTCTTTGCGCTCAAAACTCGTCTCTGCTCGCTTGCTAAACATTTTCTGCACGGCTTGGAGCAGAACTGTACCGTCGTCTGGCAACCTCTCAGCCAATAGAATGCAAGTGTTATACTGGGTCTACATAATTAGTAGGTCGCGTTATTGCTTGGATTCGAATCGGTTTGTTTTGCATCCAGTGAAAACAACTTGGATGTTGACAAATACAGTGAACAACATGCTGGCAATTTGGTCATATTTCTACAGTTGTGGTCTTGACTCGTCTGGAAATAAAATTCCGAGTCCTCAATGTCTGATGCCAAGACGAGACCAAATGCGGTCGAATCCAAGATGAGACCCACAGAAACACATGCACCACAGAAAAAAAAACAGCAATATTTTTTGCCTTCATTTGGAAATTCCATCACCTGTAATTACATTTCATGACTTTCTAGGCCTTGAAAAGTAAATTTATTTTTTTTTTTTCAATTTCATTATTTGCCTTCAGCACTGCTAGTGTCACATCGCAACCCTAGTCATACTAGAGTCTACCTACTTAAGCAAATACTGACTTGACTGGACCTTTGGGCCCGTGAAAGGAAAGCCAAGATGTTAAGGATTACTTACGTCAACCTCAGTTGTTCAAATGAGCAAAATGGAATGTCAAGAACCTTTTGAGGAGGAAATGGAGACCAGCATGCAGCTAATTATAAATACTCTGTAATGTTTTCCACAAGACAACAAAAGAAAAAAAAATGCATGTGTGTGAATTCATCTAAGACTGGCTAATTAATGAAGACTAATCCCATTAATTAGAAAGCACAAAGGTAAAGACTTCCAGCTAAGACCTTTAAAAGCTCAGGCACATGAAGCCCATTGATTTACTTCATCTGTTTTTATTCCATTTTGGAAAGTTGACTCCCCAGACTGAAAGAAGTTGGCAAAACTATTTCTAAAAGTGATATTTGCACATGTAAACACCCTTTTCAATCCACTGCGCAGTAAAAATCAAACGCACCATCATCTCACTCCTTCGGGCTAGCTTCAAGCTAGCAGAGATTCTGATATGTTTTGATAGATTACATCAGGCTTGCTTAGATGTGTGTCAGCCAATCAACACCACGATGCTGTCTAGTTAGGCCACGGCTGGAACCGCGAGTTACCCGAAACACTGCTGACAGGGAAATTCCTGCGATGCAATCTGTCTTTAGTCGCTAATAAACAAAGCCATTAAGCTGCCATCTGCAAATTCAACAAAAATGCAAATGCTGAACGTGCCTGTAAATCCAAAGCTGTTTATCAAGCGGGCTTGTCAAAAGGGGACGGAGAAGGGGAGGAAAAAGGAAAGAAAAACATGATTCCACCAGCGCTGATTTTTGGATGAGCAGAGACGCCTGAAAGGGAAAAAGGCGAGACGCAAGGGCCACAGGGAATGCCAAGTACCAAACAACATTAGGACCCTGCTGAGACGGAGCTGCTCTGGTGGGAAGTCGGTACTGAAGATTCTTCGAGCTGTAACACAAAAGCCACAGTCGTCCTCATTGGTGTCCAAATGATAGCACTCACCCTAATGTTCCCTTATGCCTCACAGGGGGGTCAGAATTGAGTCGTCGCTCCAGTAAACAGTGTGTCGGAACCAGTACCAGAGAAGCCTGAAATAGTTATTGATCGCTCCAAGTGCTGTTGTTTTCTTCAACATCATCTCTCTCGCAAAGAAAGGTAATTGTTAGTTATGACTGGGATCACGTTGAGATGTATTTTAGGACAACAAAGACTGTTAAATGTTGTGTGTTTTTTTCCTCACTTATTGCTAGTTGTCATTAAAAGAATTATCAGAACCGTACCCAGACATAAGGGAACATTACAGCCATAAATGCCAATGTATTAGGATGTTCTGCACAGCAAATCTGAAAAATATGATGTGAATTTCTATTCAGCTCCCAGAGCAGCTTTTTCATGTTGGCCAAAGTATTTTTAAGGAGCAATGGCAAAAATGGGGAAGGTATGAAGCAGGAACAGGTGTAAAAAAAAAAAAAAAAGAGTAATAAAATGTTTTTTTTATTCTCTAAAAGAACAATTTTATCTGAGCTGCGAACATGAAAAATATAAAGTTCAAGATATGGAGAAAATATCATTTTTTGTTACGTGAATGATCCGTCTAATACTAGTGTAAGACTCCGAACTAGCAAGGTCTTCAGCAAAATTACGCGTTAGCAGCACTATTAGCATAGTTCTTAACAAAAATAGTTCGTAACTAACTTTCTGTCCTGTAAAAGAGGACAAAAAGACAAACATGACGTCAGCAACGTCGCTTCAGTTTCTTACATGGAAAATAATTCAGTTCAGACATAAATTACCCGAACATCTGGATTCTTCACTCACGGAGGCCATAATGTCGTCTTCTCCGTCAGATCTCGGCTCAAACATGTCCTTCTCTTCCGTTTCACCAGTAAGAATGCCAGAGAACGTAAAGGGAGGGGTTGGGTTTTTTTTTTTTTCAACTTCCGGTTCTTTTAGAGCTCTCTGCAACAACAGCACCACATGCTGACAAAAACAAGAATTACAACCACTATGTGAAATAAAAGCAAAACAGGGTTTACAAAATATATATTTATGGCTACCCATTCTTCACCTTGTGTCATAACATAATTAGATAACAATTTAGACTCTTATCTGAAATGTGAACCCATATGCTACACTGGAATTTCCCCACTGTGAGATAATGCAGGATATTTGTATTTCTTTTTGTGCTGAAGTCACCTTTCTCACTCAATGCACCTGCACATTCATTAATAATGCGTGAGTGTGCGTGTCCCTTTAAGCACTTCCCATTAATTTAAATCCACTGAGACTGTATTGAAAAGCTGTACACTGGACATGACTGCCAGGCTAAATGAGTAGGTCAAACAGCAAGAAAAAAAAAAAAAAAACTTGTTTCCCCAATCTAATTACTCTGCCATACTTAATAAATAATGTGACGAGAACATTGTGAGGGTGAAACAAGTCACCTTCTATGATATGCTCAATTTAATTGCTGGCTTACAGCTGTGCCACAAAACCAGGGTTTTTCAACGCTGAAACGGGCAAACAATTAAGCGTGAACCATTTAAATCGGCGCTGTGGATTGTGGGCGATGGGCTTCGCTGGAAGACAAGCCCAAACTCAGATTCCCCTCTAGGCCTCGTACTATTCCAGGCTGGCTCTGCAGATTAAATATTATTCTACGGAGACAATATTCTGCTAACGTCTTTCTGTTGGAAGCTGCCAAGAAATAACAGCCCAATCAAATGACTTGCTGTACTCTTGTCAGCATGTCGTTTTCCTCTGTTTCTCTCTCTGGAAGGCAGAGATAGTCGGCATCACAGTCGCGCCGGGGCCCGCGTCGCTCTCGCCGTCCCCCATTGTTATCAATGTGCATTTAACTGCAGATGATGCGAACACAATGCTTCTTGACCCAGTTCGGCCGCATTGTGAAGAACGCCGCTCCACGCCGGCATTGACATTTAGAATCACAATCCTCATTTTGAAGGGATTTGAACCGTGGCACGGCGCAGCACGCCCCTCCCGTATGTGAATGGTTAAAACTTTTATCTTTTTCCTTTGGCTTTTTCCTGCTCCTCAAATGAGCAGCTCCACTTCAAAATCTTTGGGGGGGTTTTGTGCTTGTATGCGTGTGCGTGCGTGTGTGTAGATTACAGGTCAGAAAAGAAATCCTTGCTATTATTGTGAAGCTGTGTGGGTTTTTTTTTGTTGTTGTTTGTTTCTGTGCTGACCACAACTCTAATAAATGTTTATGCATGGAAAATCACAGTGACGCTCAACATTAATCCTAAACATCTGCAGCTCTCACATACGTGGGCACCGGGGTATGAATAAACATAAAAGTGTCTCTGCTTGTTGTGCCCTATATCTTTTCTCTCTGTGTTAGTGTGATGTGAGACAGGTTCCCTGGTTTCGTTAAGAGCAACAACAACAAAAAAATTAAATAAAAAAAATGCCTCTTGTGGCTCCCACTGCCAAAACGAATTGAAAACTGATTTTATTTAACATTATGCTGTGAGATTGGATATTACTTTAATTCATACGAGACAGAAGAGCCAAGTAGCAGAACTACACAGCCTTTAGTGGTTATCAAATAGACCATTTTTATTGAATGGCCCATTAAGATTCTTCTTTTTTCCCCACCCCCCAATGCAGTTTATTCCCTCAAGCTCAAGCATGGGCTTTATTATGCAAGCAGGACAAGATATCCAATTACATTTTGTGCAGCATATTACCTGGATAAAGCAGAAACGTTTTAATTATAACGAGGGTACAGCTTTGCATTTTATAGTTAATGGTATTATATACAGTCTTTTAGACATTTGGACCTCATTTTCACTCACTGAGTAAACAGGTTTAACAATTAATGAGTGGTAAGGAGTGCATGTCAAGATTGGAAAAGGTCATTTTAATTGTGTCTTGAGGGAAAAAGCAGCTAAATAAGCTCTGTGCTCGGATGATCCCTCCATCCAATGTGGGTGGTGGGAGACAGAAGAACTCTGGCTTAAAAATCACTGGCTGTGTTTCCTTTGACCTTAAAACGACACAAATTGCAATTACTAAAATAAATGCGCTTAATGGAAACACGGCATTACAAAGCTCATGCTTTTCAATAAAATGTTTTGGGTTTTTTTTTGTCTGTTTTTTTTACGGTAGGATGAATTTCGTGTATTTCGCAAAACAACTACTGGATGCTACACTCTAAAAAGAAAATAGTTGATCCAACTTAATTGAATTGCTTCAATTGGTAACAAGTAATTCAATTAATTTTATCCAACCTAATTTATTAAGTTTGGTTAACTTGACAAATTTAAGTCAGTCTTAATCAATTCATTTACTTTATTCCAAATAAAAAATTTAAATCCATCTTACTTAATTTTATAGAAAGTCAACTCAAAATTTTAAGTTGTTCCAACTTAAAAAACTAAACTACCCCAAATTAAATTATCACTCACATTTTACTTAAAATATAGCTTGCATTTAAATCATTTTAAAAGTTTTTTTTAGCATGTTATTTTAGTTTTTAAAATAGGAGTAAAATACCTTCATGCTACTCAGAAATTCCACTCAGTTAAAATAATAAATCTACACAAATGGAACATTTTAAATTTTATTGTGAAAACATCACAAACTTACAGGTTTTTCACAAAATATTATGCATTAAACATGCTACACAAATCTTTTGAAACTTCATAAGGGATATTACATTTCAGCGACCTGCTAGATCAGAGGTGCCCAAGTCCAGTTCTGGAGAGCCATCATCTTGCAACTTTCAGATGCATCCCATCTCCAATACATCTGAATCAAATGAACTGCTCATTACAACGCCTCTGCTGAGCTGAATGTCTGCTGGTGTGTAAATTCAGAAATTAGCTTCAGGTGGTATTGAAATAGGGTCCATCTGAAAGTTGCACAATGGTAGCTCTCCTGGACAAGACTTGGACACCCCTGTGTGAGGTTGTAGAATACACAAGTATTCCTCAGGAAAATTTTTTTGCTTTTTTAGATTTAACACAAGTCCTCCTAAAAAAGAAAATCCACACTCTTAAACCGTAACATTTGCTGAGAACATGTTTTTGACATAAAATATGATGACACTAGTGACTATTTTTACACTGAAAACAAGAGCAATACCCAAAAAATATTTAGGCAAGTTTTCAAACAAAGATGTGGTGTAATAGCTGCCTAGTTTAAACCAAGTCCGTTAATTTAACTGACACCAGAAAAGAACAGAATAGTAAACATTATGATCTAGATCCATTCAACCTCCTTCAAAAAACACTGAACAAATCTGTTGATTCAAATTTTTAAAAAAAATGCAAAAAGAAAATTCTGTGAAAATGTCCACAAACTGCAGCAGCCTACTACTTTCCTACTTTAATTTTTCCCCCTTAACTTGTATTTTTTCCCCACACAAAACCAAAGAGATGAACCATGTAACTTTATGAAATGTCAAAAACAAAAAAGACCTACTCCCAAAATGATAATGTTCATCACAACCTCATCAGTAAACATCCTCCAGAAATACCGGTCAATTGTTATCCAGTAAACTCTGTATTACTTGTGGCTTTAATATGAACAATGTCCCAAAAGAAGTTCACAAAGTGCAGTTCCTTGAGGTGTTAAGCTTCCAAAACATGGCGTTCTTCTGTCCAAACAAAGAAGACTGAAGATCTTCTGTCCTGTTGCACAACATGCCAGTGTCTTTACTGTGAGGTCTGAAGTCTTCCAAACAAATTTTGAACTTTGGGAGACATCTTGTGCTGCTCAAGCTGCATGAAGATTTTTTGGAACACTTCAAATGTGAAGCGCAGAGCCTTTGGATAAGCCAAGTTAAGGGAATATATCAAACCCAGAAGCAGGGCACATGCTGAGGCAACTGAAGTCAGGTTCTGCAACACCTCCACTCCCTCAATGACGATGCCAATGTCTTCTGGGGGTTCTTTCAATCCCTCTCCCTCCTTCCGAATCACAAACACTGCCATGGTGAGTTGTTTGAGTTCCATCTGGGCATCATCTCCGCTGCTGCCCTGTAGTGAGTTAAAATTTGAACACTGTAATTAATCTCTCACTACAGAATTTGGAAAATAAAAGCCTTGTAAATGTAAGCACCAAGTATAAGATGTACAGCTTGTGAATTGAAGAGTGGTTTACGGCATTTGAAATATCCTTGATAAATTTTCCAAGTTCAAAGTTGCTTTACAAATTGAATAACTCAAAGGGTGATTTTTAATGTTTTTGAAAAGATAATACATGTATATAGCTTTATATATGTTCCATCATATTACAGGCTTTAGCTTAAAAACCAATTTCTTAGATTTTATATCAAAGCAGAATACTGATCCAGCCAATGGTCATCTTAGGGTGGAACTCAATACAAAATGCATATTTGTGTTGCTTGTCAGATATTTTGGAGCTGGTATCAAAATACCATGACTCTAAAACATATTCTTATTAACTTGTTTGGCATATTGGTAAACAAGAAATGAAGTTGATGTGCTCTGCTGAACAGCAAATTCACCATTTCTGGATTTAAGCAGGATACAGCCATGTTAAATTTACATTTCTGACACCAAATCTGCCCCACTTTTTCAAACAGATGTTCACATTTAGAAAAGCCAGTCCATAAATCATTTAAGAAGGTAAAAACAACTGACATTGAATTTGTCCATTTGCTTGAATGGGATGAGATGCAACTTTAAACCTTTAAAAACTTACACAGTATTCCTTAATAAGGTCTTTTGCATCCTCTCCAAGAAAGGTGACGAGCCCTTTCAGAACACATTCCCTTCGAATCCCAATGTCTTCAACCTGGAGAAAAGTTATCGTTATCAATATTTCATATCTGAAGAGATTCATGACATAACTAATATATTTGGGCTGTTCACAATAGCAAAGACCTATCAGATGCCATAATGTACAGCCCACAAGTCCACTGTGTTTTAATGCTGCACTTCAAAATTATTCATAGTCCACCTCTGCCACATTTTATCCTTCACATCTCAATTTGTGAAACTAGACTGTATTGTTAAGGTTAAGGCTTTTTCTTAGCACAATCTACCAGAGCTAGTGAATATCATTTTCCATTAAAGAGATCTCTTACAGCATAGAATTGATACAAGTTTAACATTTAAAAATGTTAAAATTTAAAAGCAATAGATGCTCAAAAATTTGGCTAAATTGCACCGGTTTCTGGCAAGTTGGATAGAAAGGTGTATTTTATTGAATTCATGAATAAACCAGAATACAAACTTACTATAACAACTAAATGCAGCAGAAATACATGACAGGCAAACTTGCTTTTCTTCAAATGATATCAACTTTGCACAGAAAGTGTATCAAGTATTATAATTAAAACAAAGTCTGAAAGTAACTAATCACTTTAAGTTCTTTGTTTTAAATGGAAAAAGGTAAATGGCCATAGCTTATTTCACTGTGTCCATATTGATGATATGCATACCTCATCATAAGTTCTCATGATGCCAGCCATTTTTGCACGTGTTGCTCCTCCTTTGGCCTGGATGACTTTAATCAGCTGACTTGAGTGCCTGTCCAACTGGGCCAAGAACGTCTGCTCAAGGGGAAGAGCCATGAGCCTCTGGAACTCCGCATTAATCTGTGAAACAAAAAAAAAAATTACTATGTTAAAAAAAATTACTTAAAGTAAATACTCAATCATTCCCAAAGTCCAAGTTCAAAAACCTTGACATTTAATTTCAATCTGCATTACTACCTCTTTCTGTTGGAACAGAGCAGGCCATCTGTCCTTGAAATCCTCTATACCAGGTTCTTCATTCACCACCTCCTGACGCCTGTAGGCAAAGGTACGAGCCATTTTCTCCGCAATGACCCTGTCATTGTTCCTCCTTTTGAGTGCTGCCAAGAGTTCAATTCTCTCTTTTTCCATGCTTTCTTGTGTTTCTCCCAATGGAAAGGATGGATAAAAGTTGGCTTCAGCTCGTCTTGGCTTCTTTATTTTTGCAGCAGGAGAAACAGAAATACTAGCTTTGGATTTAAGAGAGTTTACAGACAACTCTGGACATCCTTGTGATTTGAGTAGAGTCCTGTAGTTTCCCATTTTGTACTTCAGCCTTTGCTTCCAACCGTAGCAACCATTGAATGAACCGGGCTCTTTTAAACACGGATGTTTTTTAACCAAGGCCTCTGCAACTACACAGAACTGTGCATCCTCTGGGTAGGCTCTGTATCTGTAGATCTCTTCTACTAATCTATTTAGGATGTCAGTCTTCATTCGGGAGGTGACTGTCAACATTTTGTTGTTTGCTTGATACTCAGAATTCCCCTTCTCTAGCTGACGTTCAGTGTCATATGAAAATATGGGAATGGGAAAGTTGGCTGGCCATTGTTGTGTTCGCGATGACAAGGGTTCAGGGGAGGAGAGGATTATAGTGTCATTTGAGGCTAAAGAACTGCTGTCGTCAGAGTGAACTGTAGAACAAGATGGAGCTGTTTCAATGACATCAACAAAAGTTTGAATGGCTTTTTCTTGAATCACCTTGACTGTTCCCAAGTCCTCCAGGTCAGAAGTTGAGCTGAGGTTGAAGAAGTCATTACCAAAGTCTTTGTCCATATATTGCAATCTGACATTGGTCTTTAAACCAAAGGTATCCTTCACCTTGCTGAGAAGCTCATCCAGAGAGTCTGGTATGCCATCTGGAAGAGTCAGTTTTTCAGTGTTGCTCTCTCCTAGAATCACCTTCAGTCTTGCAGGTTTTGAACTTGCCATGACAATCTGAGAAAAGGGTACATACAGAGTTAAGCAATGCTGGTCGCTATTTAAAGTCATTACAAAATATTTTATATACATTATTAGTCAAATGTTTGGACATTTGCTTGTAGAGGGCCAAAAAAATATTAAGGTAGTTATTAAAATATTACTGTATTTTAAGTTCAGCCATACAAACACAAAAGTCTTTTGTACCACGCATTTAATTTTTTGTACAATCTTGTATTACCTCACCCTTAAACGTGAATATATCTTTTCACAGTAACAAGACGTATTCCTCTAATTCTGTAGTCTTCCAGCGGGTATACATCTGTTAGGTCTTGTAGCTCAACCAGTTTCAGTTCTTTGTCTGATGTTTTCAGCTCATAAGATCTGTAATGCTCAACATACCACCCCTCAAGTTTTCTGACCAGAAAGAATAACTGGTTTGCCAGGATCACCATTTGGATTATTTCAATGAACTCTGGTAATCCTCCTAATGAGCCATGGATCAAGATCATCCCGCATCTGTACTTCAGTCCATTAAATGTTGCACTTTTAGTCATGCACACTGTGGCCAGATTTGAAAACTTCTGTTTTAGAGCATTTACTATTCCCTTGTCGAGAACATCAGTTGTTACTGTGGAAACATTTGTAACTTCCAAAAGAGGTTTAGGAAAACCAGATAAATGCAAATGATGTGCCATCTGATACTGGTGTCTCTCTGCAAGGGAACAGAGGACATTTTTAAAGCACTTGATATTTCGTGCAACTCTTTTAAAAAAGCTATGCTTAGCTTCAAAGCGCATGGACCATAAGGCTACTAAAGGACCAAATTGGCGAATCAAGTGCGGGTAATGTTCCAAGAAATTGTGTTTTGGTTTAAGGTCACAATTAGGAAAAACCTCCTGGAATTGTGTTCTGTGCTCTGAGATCTTAAAGTCAAGGTAAGCAATAGAGTCCTCTGTGTGAATAGGACAGACCACAAGATCAACAATGTCCCTTAAGTCTGTTAAGATCTGCCAAGCTGGCTCTTCATGTTGCACTCTGTGTCCAATCAACAAAGGTAAAAATCTGATCAAACTCCAATTCTCATGTGCATTACCCCCAACACTTTTTTTGGCTTCAAAATTGAGAGCAATTGGATGAGGTCGATTAGTTTTATCAGTCCCCTTAAAATTGAAAGATGCTATTGCGTCATTCAGTGATACCAATGTGAAATATTTTTTCTTAATCAAAACACCCAGACACAAAGCTAATTCAAAAGGAACAACTCCTTCAAAAAGGTCATGCACAATGTCTGGAGGAAGACCTGTGGTAATGTCAAAATACAATAAATGTGATAAAATGGAAGTTGATTTGACACCCTGATAACTTGGCAATTCACGTTCCTGAAGAATTTTTAAGTGATCTGCATGAATGCTTTTCGTTCTCAGGGTAAATGCACCACTTCTAACCTCTGTAGTTTGAATGTCTGTTTTAACTGCCAAACAAAACCTACATATGTATGACCCTGTGAAGTTCTCTACAAAGCCACCAAGACTGTGGGCAGCAAGATTATCTGCAACCACGCACTGAACTGTGCCTTTTACAGCTCTACCCAACTTTGACACAAAGACCCCTTCTTGTTCCAAAATCACAAGCTCATTAAGTAAAGGTTCTAAAACCTTCTCGTAACCATAGCACTTCAAATCATTAGTTTTGATTAAAGCAGCCAGGTAAATGGAAGACAAGTTAGAATTACACCCCTGTGGCAAATTACCAAGAATCCAGTATAAGCCACAAATTTTATGTTTCCGTTTAGATGTACCGAGAGGGTTGCATATTTCAAAATCATCAATATACAATATTAATGAAATGCTCTCCTCCTTACACAAAAGCTCATTTTCACTAAAAAATGACCCGTCATAGAAAGACCTATATGTATGAACACTACTTCTTTGTAGTAGTTTATTCACACAATTTAAATTATCAGTCTGATCCAAGATAACCTCACAGTCAAGAACTTGCTGCAAAGACTTTAGGATTGATACATACTGGAATGACTTATTATTTTTTTTATCAAGAATATATTCTTCAGGTTCTACCACTTTAAAATGTCTTTTATAGAATTGTTTTCGTCTCCAAGCACTAGAAAGGGAGCCTTTATCTCCTATTGCTTTGTTTACAGGGTTTGTTTCACAGAGGGCCCTGGCAAGTTTTTCAATAACTGACTGGTCAAACTGGCAAAGGTGATCATGTAGTATTTGGGTTACAGTTCTGCATGTAACTGGCAGGGACAAAGAACCAATTAAATAGTTTAACTCCTGCAATAGTTCATCAATAGCTGCATTTGACACAAGAAAACTGCTTTCTAACTTTAGAAGAACTGATGCAAGTTTAAGTTCAATATCTCTCTGTAAGTTTTCAGAATCAGTCTCATTAAATGTGTGATCTTGATTAGCTTGTGCAGTACTGTCTTGATCAAAAATATCAGTACCAGAACTAACACACAATTCTTCACCACAGTCTAATTGTTTTTTTTCAGTAATCCCAGTCTTAAATGTATTGCTAATGTCAGAATGTTTTCTGTATTTATGACTTTTGTAGTTCTCGTAAATATTTGTTTGATAAACACAGTCCTGAAACACACACGTGACAGTTTCCTTGTTCTTGAGATGTTGAAATATATGTTGAAAAAAATCTCTCTCAGTGGAAAGTTGATTAAAATCACAAATGGGGCATTTGAATCTGGTTAAGTCTTTGGTAACTGTTTGTTTGACTGGATGATTTCTTGATAAATGGCTCAGTAAAGCATTCCAGGTCTTGAATCTACATGCACAACTTAAATATGAGCATGGATACGAATAACCCCGTCCATAATGCCTGTGGTCTAGTTTGTAGTGCTTGAGCAATTCAGATCTTCTGGAAAACACCCTCTTGCAGTCTTTGCATCTCCACATTAAGTGCAACACTAGAAGGACAAGAGAGGAACTTTGTTACCTATATGTTGCCAAATCTGAAGGCAAGGAAGATGAAACAAATATGGAGGCAAGAGTCAATTTTGAATACTGTGACAACCCTAGCCCCATGCAATACTTTAGATGATTGTTTTACTGCTTGGTAAAATATAGATTCAGAATGGATTTGTTACCATAACTATTTCACTGTTTTTAATACCATACTGAAAACACTCTATATTAATCAATGTCATATTGTTAGTATTGCAAGGAATTTTTTTAATGCACAAATACACATTTCTTAAATTGCCCTTCTCAGTTGCATATTCCTTAGGATGGGAGTAAGCTTTTTTTAATGACTCCACAGTATTTTTAGGTTGTAATTTTAAATTTTTTGTGTGCATATATATCCACAAATATATATGCATGTCTGTTTGTGTGAATAAATTGCCTGTCACTTTCTGCTGTTGCACTGGAAATTTCCCACTGAAGGACAATAAATGTCATTTCTATTCTTATTTTATATCTGTCCACTATTTAGTGTTAAAAATTACAGTAACTTTAGTTATTGGTGGGAAAAAATGCTTATTTGACTATAATCAGTTCTCCACTGCAAGGGCAGCTTCCCTCTCCCCAGCCACCTCCCCACTTGTGTGAATCCTGAAGACTTTGCATTTTAGAGCACACATATTTCATATTATCAAAATAGCATATTCATTTTGCATTTAACTTTTTTTTCTAAAATTAGAAGCTTGATGATATTACATGAATCCTTTATGAAGAAAATATGGCTCACCTTATGTGGTTTGATGATTCTTGGTTCTAGGCCTGGAAAGAGAAGTGGGTAAAAGAAGTTAATACAACAGGGTTCTAGCCAGAAATGCTAATGCCTGAAATTTTCATTTGATCTTAATTTTTCTTCTTTCTTTTCCTCGCGTTCATGCCGGTTGTCATTTCGATTTCTGTAGCCGGTGAAATCAAGGGCGCGGACGACCATAGGGAGATCAAACATGCACATTGTGAACTGTCCGTGCGCTGTGGCAGATTGCAAATTGCAGAGAAATAATACAGGGCAAGAAGCGATCTAGCCGGGGCGGAGTCTGTGGGGCAGGCTACTAAATGCAGAGCTCCGAAAGTGAAGCTGTGAAATCCTCAGCCCAGCCCGAGGGCGTCTAAGCCCGGCCCAGTGCCTGGGGATCAACGGCTAGCTAGAACACTCCGCAATGTTCCTACAGACACAATTTGCTTTTTTAAGAGAAATGACACCTGATGGATTCTTAGCGCTGTCAGGATATTATGCGTTTTATTATGTCGCCAGTAAGCAGCATGAGAAAACTGGAAAAAATGGCTTCACCGGCTGCAGCTAACAGTGATTAGCACAGTGGAGTTGCATCACATTAAATTAGTTTTGCACAGAACACCCCCACCTCTGTAATTTCAAGTTAGGTTTTTTAGCGTAAAAGTACACATACAAAATAAACATTCAGTCTGACTCAGAGTAGTTATGTTAAAACATGTTGAGATTTGAACCGCCGAACAGCGCGGCTAATTACAATTAGCAAATGTGTTAAGAGCAAATAACTGATGACACTTCGACGTTAAACACAGTTCAATGTTTCAAATTTAAGTTAGAAAAAGTTTTAAATATTTTTACACCGTTTATTTAATGTTTGGTTATGGTGGGGCAGCATACTTACTGTTTTATCTGAATCTCGTCGACAGTCAATGCTCAGAAGAAATGGCGGTCGGTACCAGAGATGCAGGATCTGCCCCGGGCGGAGCTTACGTAATGACGTCAGACGTAAAGCTGCATTAAACTTAATTGTTTCACTTCGACTCAAATTAAAAAGTTCGTTTGAGATAAAATGCGTGATTGTTAAGTTAATTGAACTCATGAAAGCAAGTTGTCATAACTAAAGTAAAAGAATTAAGTCAGGTTAATGTAAATAAGTCCATAACATGAACTACAGCCCAAATACACTTTTTAGAGTGTACTACTGGCGACATCAAGTGGTAGGAGGAGGATGGCACGGCATGTTTTTTTAATGACTTATCACTCGAACAAACTTTTCCACGCGTGATTTTGATTGAGTTTCTTAAGTAATGGAAAAAACAGCAATAACGAAATAGTTTGGGTATTGACAGAGTTTTGCATCCATTCGTAATGGCATCGTGGATGCTAAGAATGATCCCAACAAACTCAATAAGTGTTTTCATCCCTGCTACGATGTGTACATCCCTGTTGTCTGCGCTGCTGGTTTTCACAGCTTGTAAATGTTATCCAAAAATATGCGTGCACATCTTATGCGTTTTTCTTTATTTAACTTACCCTCAGTTGGACCCTTCCTTTGATCTGAGTGTGTTATTTTAAGAAACTGTACCTAATTATTTTTCATAATCTTTTTAATTTGGTCTTACTGTAAAGCCTCTTATCTTATTTTTATATATTTAACCTTTGTGTGAATAAGTATGCTTCCACCTAACCTTAATTTTCTTCTAGTACACACGAATTTTCCCACTGTGGGGCAATAAATAATATTTCTATTCTATTATTTCCTATCCTATTTTTAAATAGGAAGATAGAATCCAAATAAACAAACAAATTATAGGCTTACTATTCCTCCAAATCATTGTAGATACGTTTTCATCACTTCCATTCCCACAGTTGTGTGAAATCCAGCACATAAATGCAGACTGTTTCTAATGGTTCTCAGGATAGTTGCCATAATAAAATGCTACATGTGCAATATGTCCAGCCCTTAACCTTCCATGCTGGTAAATATTGCACGTAGAAGTATTATTATTGTTATTATTAAAGTTTTCGGGTGAAAGCAGATCAGCCACAATATGGTAGGTCACATAAACTCATGGAGGGGAGTCTGCAGAGGTCACCTACTTTCTTCAGATTAGCTCAGGAGCACATAGTGTGCAGAAAACTTCATGGTATAATTCCCATGGCTGTGCAGCTTCACCCGAGCCTTACATCAACCTGCAAAGTGTAAAGCACTCCGTTGCTGGACTCCAGAGAGAAGGACATGTGTTCTTTGTAGGCACGAACCAGGCATCTCTACCTGGCCGTCCAGATGACCGGTCAGGGTTTGCCTGTTGCCTGGGGAACAGCACTCGCCTGGCTGCACTGTGTCAAGAGTAAGGTTTGGTACATAGGGGACTGCGGTATTGAGCTGCCTGGCAATTTCCTTCCGACGCTATTCCGCTATATTCTCATCTCCCTTCACATTCTCCATCTAGGGTTTCTCCCATTGAACACGATTTCTCCGGTTCAATTTCAACAGAGCAAATCACTGTTGACTGTCTGCAACTGTAGTCCGTCTGTAGCTCAAGCGATGGCAGCGGAGGAAGTGAACGAAGCCGTTCTGTCCGTGACGTTTCCAAACATTGCATGAACATCAACAGCCTTCTTGTTTGGCCCGTGCTTCTCTGTTCACACTGGGCGAAGCGCAGGCACCGTCAGGTAAGCTTCATAGCGTCGAACATGCACATTACATATGTCACAGGCTAACAACGTTAGCAATTGGGTAAAAAATCTAACTTCAACAGAATCCATGTCTCCAGCAACCAGACGATTCACAATAGCCGAGGGTGAAGACCCTCTGTACAAACTCCGCAGTTTGTATCTAAGTACAAGGCTGTGTGTGTATTTGAGACAGAGAGCATGTTTGTACATCTTAGGTATATTTGAATTAAAGTTACCACTCATATCACCAGATAGCAAAGGTCTTTCATTTGAGGCTAAGGTGGGATTTGTTTTGCATAAAGTGTAAGAGTAGTTGCCCTCTGGCATTTAGGAGAGCTCTTCAGGTCTTCTGGTTTTCCGCCATTATTTAAAACATGCATGTTAAGATTAATTTCTGTCTCTAAATTACCTGCAGCCATTAACACGTGTGTGTGCCTGGTTGCATTTCTCATTTGCCCATGTGTTGAAGGACCGACGGCTTATTTGGTTTATACCATACCCCCGTCGGTTAGGGCCCCAGCAAACCTGAAATGTATTTCACAGGTATAAGAGACAGATGGATTACTTAACATTTATTCAAAACTGAATGCTTTTTCACAAAAACAAACAAAAAAAAAACCCCAACAGGAAACCAATTTGTGGGAATGCATAAATAAAACCAAAAAATTTTGTTTTTTGGCACAGGAAACATTTTTGCAAATCCTGAATGACACTACAGCTCGAATAATGTGATCACTCTTTTATATTTCAAGAAAACTTCAAGAAAACAGCTTTAGAAATCATAGATTGGTGTTTACCATCGTAATAAATTCTCTAATTGATCATTTCACGCCACAAAAATGGTGATGCACATTGCCATTGCTGATGCTTGGGAGAATGGATGCTGATAAACACGGAACAATCCTGGAGGAAAACCTGTCAGAGGCTCCAAACGTGTCCACCTTCCAGCAGGGGAACCGCCTCAACCATGCAGGGCCACAAAGGAAATGTGTTTCGAATAGTCTGTACCGGTTCCAAATGTAAATCCGACTGAGAATCGTTGGCGAGACTCGAACGCTGCCGTTCAGAGATGCTAGTCGTCCAATCCCGACTGAGCTTCAGCTTGAAAATAAAAAAATAAAAATGAACGGGCAAAATTTCCACTCACTGGATTTGTAAAGTTGGACGGAGACGCACTACAAAGTACTACTCGAAACTGTGTTTGCCCCGGAGGACTGGACAAGAAGGCAGGCCGCTCTTTTCAACATTTTAAGCATGTATGAAAAGAAAAGTAGAAAACGGCATACCTTTCCTTCCACCTCCCATTCATGAACTACTGAGTGTCGGACCTCATAAAAATCCCAGGAAAATATATTCAGGACTGTACATTCGAGCTTCTCTTGGCTTCCTTCTCCAAGCCTTTTCCCCATATTTCCATATGTTTGTGTTTCTGTGGGCTTTACACGCGGTTCGGACGTTCAGCGAGTATTTCCGACATAAACCGAAGAGCATTCGAGCAAAGTGAATGTACATTTTCAAAGCGCGCTTGAGAAATGAAAAGCACCGAGGTGACTTAAACATGCCGGTGCTATAACCAAGTGTTCCTTTAAATGCTTCATTTGGGTTCCTCATTCATGCGTCTCATGGCAACAAAGCTATTTTCATGTTTGCTGAGAGGCAATCTTGTTGCTCCGTCCACTCGGACAAGAGGTTCTGCTGTTGTGCGCGTATGCTTGGCCTTCATGCTGATAGTGACAGAAGGAAACGACCAAAAGAAAGAAAAGTCTTTATCCTTCGGCCTGGCCTTCCGGAATTTCAAAAATGACGTCCCTATTATCCGACGGGGCAATATACCAAACAAGCAGAAAACGCATTGATTATGGCTGCCTGCAAACAGCGGAGCTCAAGAAAAAAGAAAAAAAAAAGAAAAATGCAATGCAATTTATAATGTATGTGGACATAAACCCGAAGTGGAGCGTTTTCCGGAGGAACGAATGGAAAACAAAACACGAGTGTTTGAACATTAAGACGCTGCAGTTTGCCTCACGGAGGCCCGCGGGGAGAAGCAACAGCCTCCCTGCTTTTTCCCTCCGCTTTATGCGCCCGTTTGAATGGGGAAACAAAAGAAACGCTCCTTTTGTGCATGAATGGGCACCGGCCGTCAACGACGCACAATGGGAGGAAGGCGTTTCATGCAGCGTTGACCTCCATCTAGTGGCGGAACCGCTTCAGCTTGAACGGCATCGAGATGAATGATGGAGCTTCTCTAACGCCGAGGTTTCGCAATGTAGAGAGAAAGAGAGAGAGAGAGAGAGAGATGAAGAATAAAACCCAAATTACAACAGAGACGCATGAACACTCAAGAATGTAACAGCGCGATTCGCTGAAAGTTTCGGAGAAAGCAGCGGGAGTCAAATTGTGACACTGCAATGAGCAGCACAACAATTAGTTGAATTTAATTGAAAATGACAAATCCTATTTAAAAAAAAATAATAATAAACTACCACGCTTTTAATGACTCGGGGAGAGAGAAACTGCGACTCGTGCGAGATTACAACTGCACCCCGCGACGGGGTCACCATCGCGTAACAGGCGGCGAAAGTGACAGGTTTGACTGAAATACAGACAACAACAAAAAACAATAAGAAATATTGTACAAAACAATACAGAGAGAGAGCTCCCATTTCAGAGTTAGATTGAGCTCCTCTGTCACATTTACTGAACCGTGTGATTCTAATGAAATCCGGGCGCTTCGCCCGACGTTATGGCAAAATCAGCCCAAGTTCCGAGTGAGAGACAGTAACCTCACTCGGCGTCTGTAATATTCATCTGAACATATAGTCGCAGAATGCCCAACGCGCCTTATTTGCTGAACTCTTGAAGCTCCAGAATCCCTCAGGTGGCCGCAGCAGCACCAGGCCTGGCTGACCTTTGCTCGGACAGAGCTCCGCATAAACAGCCTGGCGCTATTGCTGTTGGCCGACTCTGAACATTGCCAGCAGAAATCTCCCGGGGTTTTTTGTTTGTTTGTTTTGGCTTGAACAGCAAATTATTCACAAACAAAAAGTGTCAAAACACTAAAAAGCTTCCAAAAAGAAAAAAAAAAAAATTTTTTTCTTACATTGCATTAACAGCAGACATCGGTGTGAGTGTACGCGACGGTTTTGCAGGACTATCCCTGGGGATGGATACATGTTTTCCGCCTTTATTTCTTTAACAAATAAAAACATGTAGGTGTTCAGCCCCCTTCACTCTGTTACCTCTAAATACAAGAGAGTCCTCCTGTGTGTCATTTGTTCTGGGAAGATTTGTTAAAAGTCATTATTAGTCAACGAGCTTCACCGTGAAGACCAAGGAGTTACAATACATACGTTCGGGGAGAAAGTTGCACAACAAGAACCAATAGATTAGTTCAAAGCATTGTCAGGTGATAGGATGGCCCAGTTAAAGTCCAGACCTAAATCCAAATTAGAATCCGCAGCAAGACTTGAAAATGAAGATCCGCAGGCAGCCGTCGTTCAATCTGGCTTTTACAAAAGCCGAGAAATACTTCAATCCCATGAAACCCCATGAGACCAAGTCTTCTGTTTTTGTGTTTTACTGCTTCGAAACTTTGACCAAAATGCACTTCATCTTGATAGTTGGATTTAATTTCCTGCTTTTAAACACAAACTAAAGGACACCTAGCAGACTGAACCCATTGCTCACAGTATGTGTGTGTGTGTAGATGTTGTCCTCTTCCCTTAGCTTCCCGTTTAGCTTTCAAGCTAACGCTGTAAATAAGAAATTGCTCTTAATGCTGTTTAAATGAAGGTTTAACTAACTGAGGTGCTAGATTCATAACTACCAAGTACTAACCCAGAATACTTGAGTATAAATACACGTCATGTTTTTGGGATGATGTTTTTAAGTAAGTTTGAAAACCATACAGCCTACGTTTTTCCTTACCAGCTAATCACTTCCTTACTAATCGCTATCAAAGCTTCTGGTTGTGACATAGCAAAAATATGCAGAGGTCCAACAGATATGAATGCTTCTTCAAGGCTTTGTCCATGCACGCACCGTCAAGCAATATTTATTACTTGCATTTGTTTTGGGGGGGGTTTCAAAGAGGAGCTAAATATTGATTTACGTTGGTCAGGATCGAGTGCAGCCTTTGCTCAGCGGCTCCTTTGACAATCTCTATTAGCCTGTTCAATTTACTATTCCAACATGTTGTTTGCGGTTGGTAATGAGAACAAGGCACTTCAAGCATGAAAAGGAGGGAGGATTCTTTTCTCTTTTTGTAGCTTGGATGTTTTTTTTTTGTCCTTCCTCCTGAAAATGAGTCTGTCTCAAGGGAACCTTCCCCATTATCTCCTACTATTTTCGTCGTGCTTGCCTTTTTTTAATTGGTCATGCTGCTTTTTTTAATCATTATTGAATGAATTTTTACTTTCTTGTTAACGACAAGAAAAAAATGGCTTCGACTCATTCACTTCGGTTTAAAAAGGTGGGTTTTTTTGTTGTTTTTTTCTCGGAACTTCCTCATATTAAGATAAAAGGTAAACTCTGCATTCGGCCATTTGTCATCAGAGTCTAAGGACTCATTAACTTCCCCAGCATCATAACTGGTGCCATTTGTTCATTTAATTAGGATGCAATAACAACGAAAAGATAAATTCCCACAACAGTAGAAAAAAAAAGTCTTTGCAGTGTTTATTGATTTATTAGTTTATTTTTCATGCTCGCCTCTTTCTGTTGAAATATGATCGCCTTCCTGTGTTCAATACGTGGAGCTGAATGACAAAAAAACACTCCAACAGCAAATATGCACATTTTTATTTAGCAAAATATAGATTTTATATGAGGAGGGGAGAGAGGAAGCGCTAAAACACCAACCAGCTCCCCGCTGATAAATGATGCAGTATACATAATCATAGGGTTGAATTGGGTAGAAAAGAAAGAAAAAAATCCATTCGGTTGATGAAGCGTCCAAATACGTGTACGCTAAACAAACCTAGTAATAATATGAAACGAGATCATCCCGGGTGGAACAAAAAGCTCGCACTGCAGAGCTGTGCTAGGGGGGGATGACCTGGTAGCATTATGCATCCTGCAGGCACGGCCTCATTAAATAAAAATCTCACACATTCCAGGTCGTCTGCATGATGCAAAAGAAATTCTGTGTAATGGACTGGACTAACTCCTCCCGCCCTTCGTTTTTGCTTTTAGCTTGATAATAAAGAAGGGGTTGTGGGGGGTTGATCAATTTGTAACCAGCAATATTCAATGCAGAGTTTCAAATAATGTTATGATCTCATTTGCGTAGGTTGGGCAGCCGTGACCCTTTCTCATTCAGAGGTTCCCATGGCCCATATTTTGTGAGCAAAAGGAATCAAAAGCAACTCGATTTTGTTCCAGCGAGCTCTGGGCATGATTCCAAATTAATATTTATACACACTTTTTATTTTATTTTTTAGTTTTATTATTATCAGAAATGGTGAAGCTCATTAAAGTCAGTTGGGTGTTGGGTTGTGGTTCAGGTATTGACGAAGTGGTTGTTAAAAGTTCAAAATTAGCCTCTTGACGCATTTAAAAAGCAGTTATGTCGTTTCTCCTGCTCAACAACCCTCTGGTCCAAAATGTTTTACCTAACATGGAAGATAATTTCTTCCAGAAAGATAACTTGCGAGACTCCTACACTGCTGAGGCTACTAGAGGCAGTGTGACTGACTGCAGGGAGAGAAAAAAGTTGAATCTTCTGAGCTTAGCAACATGTTCGATTTTCACTGGAAGTAATTTGAATACTTTGGAGTGGACCAGCCAAAGTCCTGACATGGATCAAAGCCATAAAGCTCAACACCAAAAATATAATACTCCGAACACCAAAGAAAACATGCAAAATATGCTTATTATCACCTAATAAAGCTTGCAGCTGTAAAGCCGACAAAGTTTTTTTCCCCACTGATTATAAAGTTATGATCACAAGATTCCCCTTAAATAAACTAAAAATGGTAATAAAATTATCAAATTACCCTCTGAACTTCCTGAACCAGTTTCAGACAGAATTGATTGCATAGATGAGTCATTTGTTGAGTACAAAAGGCAGATTTGAACCAAACGTGAACATCATCCGGGTTTTTCTTTTTGGAAAATATGCATGAAAGCGGTGCAAATTTGTAAAAGCTGAACTGTAGGAAGCAGCGCACGACGAGCGTGTACTGTGGCGCACAATGCAAAAGGAAAAACAGTGACATTGAGGGTGCATGCTCTGACAAGTGGAAGGAAATAAAAAAGAACAACATTACATTCGGTTTGTGAAAGTAACAATAAACGTCGCAGAACATCAGATATCAGTACACGAGCACATCTTGGGAATCCTTGTTGGGAAGGAAAAGTACTGCCGCGTTTTGAAAGTCACCTGCTTCTCTTGAGCAGCCCTGTAGGAGACATTCCAAAACAATATTCTATAAATCACATGCACAAAACAGGGTTTTTTTTGTTTGGTATCAGCAGGGAGAACCCTGTTTAAAAGGAGCTTACGCTGAATTTCGCCCTCATCTCCTCGACGTCTCTTGGAACCCGGTCTCTCTCTGGAAGTGAACAGCGAGAGTATTTTTAGGAATAATCGCCACATTTTCTGACTTTTGTTCGCTGCGTTTGATGAAATCACTGCGCAATTGCATTGGAATTGCATTTAAGGAAGCGAGTGGCCTTACTGTGCAGCCTCCAGAACTTTATGGCCAATATGGCCACGACAGCCAGGAAAATGACAGATGAACAGACCACCACAGATGCCAACATGTGACTAGAAAAAACCCAGAAAAAACAGACACGCAGCCTGCTGAGGCAATCCACGTTGATTCTGAAACTGAAGGCGCAGCACAAATCAGCGATACTAAGCTTCTACCTGTGGCTGCTCCAGGTCTCCCTAGTGATGGGTTTGGCTGGAGGCAGGTCTGCAAAGGACTGGCTCGACACTGGTGGAACTGCAAGAGACAATGCGGCATTAGACGGATATATTTCAGGTTAAAAAAAAAAAGAAGAAGAAATTGAAAAAGAAAAATCGAAGTAATGTGCCAAGCACAAGAGAGTTTGTTGCGCAGTAGAAACTCGACGTATGGCATCAATATTCTTGACAGGTGTTATGAAAAAAATCCGTACGCTGCAGCTGTCATGAAGTGGTTCGGTGAAGGCTGGTGAGGCAGACGCAGTGGACCCAGGTAAGATGAATAATGATTTAATGATGAAACTCACAGTCCAAAACAACGAGCAGCAGGCACATGGACACACTGATAACGAACGGACTAGACATTGACGAGGACCCGACGAGGAACAAGGAACACAGGTGGAGTTAAATACATGGGAGGGTAATCACAGAAACGAGACACACCTGGGAACAATCAAGGGGAGGACAGGACAACGAAGAGACTTAAGGACACAGAAAACTCTAAATAAACACAGAAAAACACAGATCCTGACAACAGCAGATGTTCCTTCTACACAACATGATGACATATTGATGCTAAGAGCAGCTTCTTTGCGTTTTAATGGCTGCAAAATGGACATTAGTAGCAACACAACACCAAAAATATTAAGAAGTTCAAGTGAATTATTTTCTCATTATTTTTAAAGGTTTCGGTGCCACTTGTGGCCTTTGATGAACAGTGGATGGACAGGAAGAAGGGTGGAGAGAGAGAGAGCGCGGCCTGGGGCTAGGAACTGAATCTGGGACAGCTGCGCGAAGGACTGGAGGCTATGGTGAGCCGCTGAGCCATGTGGCGGCGCTTTTTCTTCAATATTGATGTTGTTTTAGCAGACATGAATGTCATTTTAAAATCTCAGCCGACAAACATGTGTCAACGAAACTGCGGCGTCCAGAGATTTCCAATTCCAGACTACGCCAAAGCAGCCCGTTGGTTCTCCATGGTTACCCACTTACAGCTTGTCCGACCTTTGTTGCCAAAGTAAGTTACTAGCTGTATTTAGTCAATCGTCTTCATTTCATTACATCGATTAGCAAAAAGGAATAATTTGAGATTAAAATCGTAGCCAGAGAAATATGAATACAAACCATTGGAAAAAAGATAACCTACAAGACATTTAAATCCACATGCCAGTAAACACATTGTTTATTGTAATAGTAGATGTTTAAATGGTAAATGAGAAAATAAGTTGTATGCTGTAATAGACACAGGGAAAAATGAACAAAGTTAGAACGAATGGCGCTTTCAGCTGCTTTCAAAAGTAGGAAGACGTCTGAGATTTCCTACTCAGTTCCGAACTGGAAATCCAACAACAACGCCTTTCTTGTAATTGTATTTGTTCAAAGCTAAAGAAACTAATGGAAGTTGCGTTAAAGTGGTGGAAGCGCTATTAAGTTCACAATGAGTTTATAACTACAGCTTCCACTGCAGTTGCACAGCAGCCATATTGGACATAGTGCTTGTTGAACTTCCCCAGCTGAAATTCTGACTTCAAGGGCATTCCTGACTGTTCCTTTATAAAATAAAACTTTCAACAAGCGAGAACAATGCATTATCCTTAACTTTATCTCTCTAATCTGACTTTCGAGACGCATTACCTTTGCACTAGCGGGTCTAATTCAAAGCACTGCCGATTGTAAAATAAAAAGGTCTCCGGAGTTGGAATTCTGACTGCGAAAATCAAAGGTTTCCCAGTAACTCAGACTTATCCAGTATGGCTCCCGCACAAAAGAAATGTAGATAATATTGTTGGTAGGAACTATTTTGTAGCACTTCTGAGAGTTTTTGTCTATGAGCTTTGACTTTATAAGTATGGCGGGGAAACTAAAAAAGGCCCGCTAGCTTGAGCGCATCGTCTGGCTTCTTCTTTGCAATCCCCATTTTCTCCTTGCAAAAGTTTTGACAGTAACTCTGCAGCAGATTCACTTTTGTTTTCCCATGCAAGCTGTTCTATTGCTCAAATACAATAAAACGACAATAAATGGGCGACTTTTAAAGACCTCGGAAGCAACATGCAAAAATCTATAGATGCGTCCAACAAGGCATGCTAGCTACACGGCTTCACTGTAGCAGCTCGAGAGCTAAAAGGATCCATTGATTGCAAGAACAGAACAGTTCAAACTTGACACAACGCAAAACCTGATCCAAACATGACAGCCAGGCGCTTTTCATTTTCTTCCTTTCAGCATCAAATATTCCCTAGACAATATGAAGGCCTCGGGGTAGATTCTCATTTAGCCTTTCTTTAGTCTGGGAATGAACGTTTGCACTGCAAACTGTTACAGACATGAGTTAAGCTTTGTTTGTGCTTTTTTTCAGTTTTGCCTCTCACAAAAATACTATTGCTGTGTAATGCAGTGATCTGTGGACGTTTGCACACTAAATATTTTGAATACATCAATGAGATTTTCCATGGAAGAGCACAGTAAGAATGATACCTTTTTAGTTAACGGCTCAGTTTTATCATTAAGAGTAAAAATTGGAATTAAAGTCAGAAAAATGATAATGTCGCTAGAGATTTACCATTATACTCACGTAGATTTGAGTAAACTAGATAGCTACCAAACTAATGCCCAAGTTGAACCCATAAAGCCATTCCTTCTGTTTACTTTCTTTAATGGTTTTAGCTTTTTTTTACTCTAAGGTGATTATCAAGACCACTTAAATACAGCATATAACATTTTCCCATTGTGTCACATTATTAGCACCAACGTCAATCATTTTACTAGAATTTTAAGTGATAGATTCTATGTTGAGGAGAACCACGAAGTGGAAGGAAAAGGTAAGATGGCCTCCAACACTTTTTGCCAACAAAAATGTGAAAAGGAAGGCGTCCATTTACCTGAGTTGTTGATAGAAGCGCCCTTAACCCCAGTTTCACTTATTTTTTGGATTCGTCTCTGTCATCTTTCTGTCATCTTCCACATTTACAAACTGAAGTTCTTGTTCATTGTTCTATGCAAATTAGCTCGAGCTCACCCAGACCGGATGGAGAATGTCCGTGAGGATCAGTTTTAAAGACTTGCCACAGATTACCAGTTGGATGTAGCCCTGGACTTATAGGCCTGGCTTTATGTTTATGTTTGTGGCCCTGCAGCCTGTAACCAGCTATTTTCCTGCATTGGTCTGTGCTTAGTTTTTGCCTTTTTGCCATCAACTCTGTCAAACTTCCCCCCGTTTCCTGCTGAAGAAAAGCACAGCGGCAGGTTGATGGCATGTTCAGGGAACCATGCATAGGAACCATGCATGGTTCCTATTTTACATCCAAAACTCTTCTGGTTTTGGATGCAAACCAGAAGAGTGGTCCAGCCTGTCGGTTTTGGTGGACAGCCAAAACCGGCAGGCTGGTTGGTCACGCATTTGTGCCATACTGTATTTTCAGACGACACCTTGAACCGTGTTCAAAGCAATAGCATGCCTCGAAATCGTTCGCAACTGTCTCCCTGACCTATTTGCTCCGTTCCTTTGTGCTCGTTACGCTGCTTGTTAGTTAATGTTCTCTAACAAATCCCTGAGGCCTTCACAGGAAGAAGAAAAAAAAAAAACTGGATTTACACTGAAATGTAATTACACTTTTTCAGATTAGTTTGAGCTTCAGCTGCAAGAAGAATTTTCTAAAAGAATTTCCCCCCTCCCTCCCTTTACCACATTGCACTATTTTTGTGTGTGTACCACAGAATCACAACGATGTACAGTAACATTTGTAGCCATACTTATGGCAAAATGTGGGAAAAGTCCCAGGCTTATTAATAATTTAGAGAAGCACTGCAACGGCTCATAATTTATCATATGGAATTGAATGTTGAGATATGCATCAAACGCAGTGATTTGCAAGGAAAGCAGATGTCGTAATTTTTTTTTTTTTTTTGAACGCCTGCCTACCGGTGGTGGGTTGGGGTGTGACCAGCACGTGCACGGCTGTCTGCTGCTGCCCTGCGGAACACCAGTACCACGCCGTGTCTTTCATCTGCAGCTTCTTAAAGGTTACGGTGAAAGCCCCAGTTCTGTCATCTCTGATGGCCACGGAGGAGTCTTCGTAGCTCCCGTCAGAACCTGTCGACAGGCAGGATCTCCAGTCGCCACTCCGACACCATTTCTTCTCGCTTCCTCTGTTGGCAGGCAGACACAGGGGAGTCACAGAAAGCCGGTCTTCCACCGTGTACTCTCGCACGAGTGGAGAGATTTCTGGTCGTCAAACACGAATGTGAAATGTTATCGGCGGCGCTTTAGCAAGTTGGTCTCGTATGAAATCAGGCCGATGGTATTTGGAACAACAGAAAAAGTCAAATGCCTGTATCTCTCACTGTAGAGGCATTCGATTGTGACGGCGCTTCCCTCGGCTCCACTCATCCTGCTGTTCACAGCTGACATGCCTGCAGAAATCATCAGGACAACGTGTCGTTAATAAAAGTCTATTTAAAGTCAAATAAAGGCATTAAGACACGGTGAACAGAAACAACAAGAAAATGTGTGAAAAAAATCAGTCCTTTAGGTAGACATAGGATGGACTGTCTTAGTTGATATGGTTCATAAATGGAAAAAAAAAAGATTGGTATAATATAGAGAAGAAAAACTAAATACATAAAAATAAAGCGCCCTTAGTTGCACTATATTAGTAACAAGAATAAAAATAACAATAGTACTACTAAAAAACAAAAACAGCTGATTTATTTCGGTAATTTTGTTCAAAAAGTCAAACAAACTTGTATGCCGTGCGGTCTTAATTTTATGTTTTAAATGTTTATTTGATGCTTATTATTGTGGCTTATAACTGATGAAAACCCAAAATGTGGTCTGCAATAGTTTAGAATTATTACATAAGACCAATAAATGTCATTTTCCAAATCAAAAAAATGCAGTGTGCACCGTAAAGTACATGCACTCAATACTTGGTCCGAGCTCCTTTCGTGTGAATGACTGCATCAGCATGGCCTGTAGGCAATCGGCCTGTAGTTCTGGAGCTCAGCTTGCTTCAATAGTTGCCTTCAGGCCATCTTCATTGTTTGATCTGGTGCCTACAGTCTTTTCTCTTGACAACGTATCCACAGACTTTCTATAGAACTCAAGCCAAAACCAGTTTGCTCACCAATCAAACGAGGTGTTGCCACAGTCACTAAACGGGTATTTGGTATTCTTCGCAGTGCGAGCCAGTGCCAAGTCCTGCTGGAAGATTAAATCAATACCCCCATAAAGCTTCTCGGCAGAAGGAAGCAATATGTGATCTCAAATGTCCTGGTAGATGGCTCTGCTGATTGGGACTTGACAAAACACAGTGGACCAACACAGGCAAAATTAGGTGGCTCCACAAATCATCACTGACTGCGGAAACTTTCCGCTGGACATCAAGCAAGACGGATTATGTGCCTCTGCACTCATCGTCCAAACGCCGAATGAAACGCAACATTTATTTTCACCTTAAAATACTCAGAGGTCTAGGAGGTGCTCAAACCCTTTGTATATTATTTTATTTATGGATATTAAAGGTTATGCATGTATGTAGTTTGTTTTGAAGCAGGTGCTAAGTTAAATATAAATTGTGTCTTTTAACATAGCATAGCATTAGCTATAGCTATAGATATTTGTAATTAGTTGGCAAATGTAGGCATATCTGGGCATGCCTACGACTGCAGAATAGCAGCAAAGTGCTTCCAGTGGAATTTGTAATATGTGTAAAATATGCATCAACCAGCATTCGTGGAACATACGTGCCTCCTGGGTTGAAAGAAGACCAGAGGGTGTTTAAGGTACATTTTTGACAACAGTCTAGCAGGGATTACCAGGTAGACTGTTTACCAGGGATTCTTTCCTTTCACTCAATTTTCTGTTTATATGTTTTCTTATAGCATATAAAAAGAAAAACCTATATTAGCAGTTGGTTTTTGAGGCTTACCCTCTTTGTGGAGGGTGTCAGTGACTGTCTACCCGGCAAATGTCAAATCCACCTCATGCTTACGTTTGCTATGACATGTCTCCATTTAGTAATTAGCGTACATATTTATTTAAATTTGATTCGCTTTATGTAACCTTACATTTGTTAAGCACCTGGGTTTGGGTTTTTTTTTTTTTTTATTCACTGCGAGCGATTAAAATGAAGAGAAACGTGAATTATTTCGCTCTTGCTGTGCTTAATTTATAAACACAAGTTCCCCATTTTGAACTGAATTACTGAAATAAATCAAGCGATCACTGGCGTCCCCTTTTTGTGCTTCAAAAAGCCGATTCGGGTTGTGACCACGCAGGTGGAAAATCCCCCCACTACTCACCGTGAACCACTTTTACGTCTGTATAAGCGACGTCGTCGGCTTCCCACACGCCACCTATCTCCACGCCGCATATGTACCACCCCGACTCGCCCTCCTTCATGTCCGTCATGGTCACGGTGAACACCAGCTGGACCGGGTCGTCGAAAATGCTCACTTTCTTCTCGGCCGGATCGACCAGGTGGTGGTCGTCGGTTCGAGCCAGCGACGTGCAGAAGTCCCTGGTCCGCCCCTGGCACCAGTATTTCACATAGCTGGCGTACTGGGGCTCGTAGTGGCAGGGGATGGTGAGGGAGCCCCCCTCCAGGACGGAAAACTCTTCCTCCGTGGTAACCTTACAGAGAAAGGCTGGCAGAAAGGGGATGTGATGAATGCTGAGCACAAGTTTAATCTTCAGAAAAGGTTCAGCTGGAAAAGGAAAGTTATTTCTTGAGGACATTTTTTTTTTTTTTTTAATCTGCTGCATGGAATAGGGAAAGTGGCCTTGACCATATTTGTTGTAAGGGTTTCCTTTGTGGCACGGGAGTTTGTTCCTTCTTTCTTCTTCTTTTTTTTTTAAAAAAACCTCCCTTTACTTGTTATTCTGAAAACGGATTATCCTTTCCTATAATTCACAGGATTAAAGGGCTAACAAAACCAGCCTCGAACATACCCACTGCCTGCAGCCAAACACTGAGAGCTTGCAAGTCTTAGAAAAACATGAAATCTCTCGGTGCCTTCCAGCAGAAAACAGCAGCTTCAACAACTTTCAAGCCAGTCTCCCCCCACAAATGATTAATGTAGAAATGGAATAAAATGATAAAGTGAAGCGAAGCGCAAAGAGTATCTTATGACAAAGCGCCAGTGTTTGCTAAATGCACAATAATAAAGTGAGGAGGCAACAGCAGAGGCATTAATCATCCTTTGTGTTAAACTCCATCAACGGCTGAAAGTGGGTTTTATTTTCTTTCTCTTTTTTGGGGATCAGTTTCTGACCTCAGCACTCATACCTGGAATCCATGGTAACAAGAAGAGGGTGATCGTGGAGAGCTGCGACATGTTTTGACTTCACTTTTGGAGTTTGTTAAGCAGACTCACCACCCAGCGCAAAAGACGCTTTGAGATCTGGGTTCCGCAGTGTCCATCTCTTCCCCACCCGCTTTGGTCATGTGACCAAAAGCTGGATCCAGATGTTCCAGATGTTAACCACATAGGTGCCAAACGGACAAAAGGGGAAGTGTTCAGATGGCAGTGGAATGAATGTAGGAGAGAAATCATTGGGGAAAGAGAGCAACATGTTAAAAGTCACAGAAGTAACTGCGTGACGAGAGGCGCTTTTGGTCGTCCATCAAAAGCAGGATTCACGGAAAGCCGGAATTCCCTAAATGTTTTATTTTGAAACGGCATGCTCATCGTGCCGGAACGTCATTCCAGCTACTTGACTTCAATGTCCATCATCCTAGTGGGGGTGGGAGTTCACAGTGGGATATTCAAAACGTTGACTTAATATCTCCATAAGTTGTATGACCACTTGACAAAAAGATATATGCAGTTCAGTAAGAGGGTTATTCAAGATGTTTACTAGATATGCCTAAAACTAAAAAATTACATTTTCCTCACTGTCTGACATTACATCAAAATAAACTTATCCTGTTATGGATCAGCTAGCATTAACGAATTCTTTGGTGAAATTGTGAAATTCTAATTCACTTGATCAAAATTCAGTTTGCTTACCTTTTCTTAGTGACCTTCCTGAAGCTTCCTTCAATAGTTTGCTGCAATTCTGGCCCATTCCGTCTGACAGAACTGGAGTAACTGGGTCAGGTTTGTTGTCCGCCTCCTCACACACACACACCCTCCCACACACACACACGCCTTTTAAGACCTGGACACGGGTTTTCTATCAAACTGAGATTAGATCTCAATGAAGGCCACATCAAAACATTCATTTTGTTGTCCGTAACGCAACTTTGCAGCTAATTTGACAGCATGCTAAGGCTAATTGTCCGTTTGGAAAGCCCATTTGTGTCCAACTTTTTTTGACTTCAAGGCTGACGCTCGTCATGTTCATATTTTACAAAGCGCACCAATTCCCATGGGGTCCTGGCAGCAAACACACCCAGACAAAGTGCTGCTGCCAGCTCTTCCATTTCCTATCCAAATGTAATAATTGTCATCATGGCCAAACGCTTCAGTTTAAATTTTTTTTACCAAATCACAACACATCACCAAAAACGATTTGTCCCTAAGTGAACAAGGTTTACTCCCTATCACAAAGTTCAACAAAGTAACATGCAAGCCTATGGAGCAATGTAGCGCTTTCTGTGCTGCAAATGACAACTTTTTACTGAACATTTCCGTAGAAAATTCAGGTAGACGTCAAAAAATAGACGAGTCTCGACCTTAAGGATTTCCAGCACTATCAGTTATACGTGAGAGACTGTGTTTTCAGACAGGTTTGAAAGCCAAGCAAACCAACTAAGATCCACTTTCTGCAGATTTAGTGGGAAATCCATGAGGGTTGGCAGTAAAACCTGGGGATTATTTGAATTTGCTGGTTTTAGAAACTGTAAGAAAATATGTTTTCTTACAACTTTATGATAGTTGTGATAGAATAAATACAGGTACATTTGAAAGAAATTATGATAGTCAAAAATTTTTTTACAGAATGATTAACTTGTTTACTTTAACAAAATGAAACACATTTATTACAGTCTAATATTTCAAGCCTTATTTTTTGTTATTTTGATGATTACGGCTTACAGATAAAAATACTGAAATCTTTAAAAATATTCTAACTTTTTGAGATGTACCTGTATAAATTCACGCTATAACCAAGATTGGATTTTTTTATTTTATTTTTTTTTAAGGTTTGTTTGGAGGGGGGAGCATATCAGGCAAGATGGCAGAAGAAGTAAAAAAAAGTTTAACTAAAATAAGAGCGACCACTGAATGTACCAGTTCATTTGGTTAAATGAGACTAATATTGAAGTTTTCAACAAAAAAAAAAATTTGAATTCTGTAGTCTTTATAAGAAAGCTAAGTTGAGCTTTTACAGATCATCGGCATTCAGAACAAATGGCCAAATCAGCTCACAAGCGTTTAATCGACCTCCCTCCACAGCCACCTCAGATTTGATTACTTTAGAGAACCTGTGGTGAGTTGATTTTTTAAAAACAGAATAAATACAATTAAACTTTGGAGACATCTACCTACATAGACATCTTTTATCATTATTATTTATGCAACATTTACTCAGCTACGTTAAACACCAAGGACTGAGAGTTTCTTCTCTCAGCCCTAAATTCTCATATCTGGACTGAAAAATTCATTTCCACTTGTGCAACTTCTACCGTCGACTCAAAGAGACAAGGCCACCGTTACACTTGCTTTATTTATGTCAGTGCAAAAAGGGAATGCTTTACAAATGTCAACATAACAAAGTCATTGCTTTAGGAAAATTGTACTGCATCAGACGTAGCATGCAACTGTGCTGATGCCGGGATGTTGTCGTCCAGATCAGCTGCTGAAAAACTGATGTCGTCTTTCAGAGATTTGATGACTTCTTTAGAGATCTGTGGGGAGGAAGGGAGAAAAGACAAATTGGAGCTCAAGTTTATTTTTTATTGGAGATAAGAAATGTGGTCTTTGCTGTTGGCAAGTTAAGAAAAAAAAAAAATATATATATATATATAGTGGAGAAATAAATCGCCAATGATGGTTGGAGGCATTTCATCATGCCAAATTAAAATATCTAAGGAGATTCTGAAAACAGTTACTTAATATTTTTATTTTTTTATTAAATGTCTAAAATTAACACCTTCAAGAAGGGGTAACGCGCATCAGATCTGCGTTGGTTTCAGCCGATGAAGTTCATCACAACGAGATGCAGGACGGTGTGAGCGAACAGGAAGTCGGCGAAGGCTCTCTCCGGAGAAATGGACAGGAAATCCCCTTTGTTCTGAGGGTTGATCTGGATGCGAAGACACACTGGGTGGGGGGGGAGAGAAATCGAAATGAAAATTATATTTAATTTTGAGATCATTTCTCCAGTTTACCCTTATATTGGTTTCGCCATTCAACAGCTGATCGTAGATCAGTTTTTGAACCATTGCACAACTTGAAAAAGTAAGCAACCGTGTCCATCGGAATAAAAAGTGATTGGGAAATCAACAACTACTTCCAGATGGCATTTGCTCTTAAAGACACAGTCCACTCCATCTTTAACTGCAGCTTGCAGCACTGGTCGCGCTTCTGCTCTCCATCTCGACTGAGCTTGGCTTCGTGACACACAAAGCTCTTCACCACCAGCTGCAGATTCAGTGCAGGTTCTACGCTTCTCAGTGGAATTCCCTTCCCAGCGAGCAGAGGAATGATTCTCGCTGCCAGTTTTGCTCAACTATTTAGGTACCTATTCTGCAGGCCAGAACACAAACACTCAGGGGAAGGATAGCTGAACTGTGTCACGGGTCGCTTCAGCAGCAACCTGCTCGGTCAGCCCGTTGGGCAGCAAGAGTACATGAACCTGGCCAGGCTGAGGCTGAAATAATATAAAACATTTTTTAGTACTGTGCAAAAAAGTATTGGGTATATTTCTTTACAATTTACTTTAAATGATAAAAAAAAAAGTTGAGGAATAACCCTCTAGTTTCCATTTCTGGCTTGAAAGGCAAAGTTAGGATTGCAAGATCAAAACTCCCATGACCCAAATCTTTTTTACAGTTTAACTTTTACAGTTAAGGCGAGTGACGATCTCCAACAGTTACCCTTTCATTTGGTGTCCCTCATTATTGGTCCTGCTTTTTCTGCTTTGGCTAAATTATAGTTACATTAAACATTTAAGGAGTGTGGCAATTTACTGCTATGGGACTAAAAAAAGAAAAACAAAAGCTTACCTACAACTAAAATGTGGTGTCAGCGCTCCCTTTCAAGCCTTTTTAGGTTTTTAGAAGATGTTAAGATGTCTACGGTTCTGTTCTGACCGTAGACCAGAAAACAAATGATTCTGACCAGTGGTTTAAACTTTAACCAACAGAAAAATGTTGTAGGACTGAAAGGATTTATTTTACTCAGTCGTCTTAAAAAGGTTGTCCTTGCCACCATTTCATCATTTTTGGTTGTATGTTGGCATTGGGGTGTCACAGATTGGTACATTGAAGATGGTCCAAATTGCTGCAGCATGACTTTTTAAAATCGGCACACTGCAGTGAGACCCCGTACGTCACATATATAGTGGTTTCTTTACACCTAGTGGGATTGTGTTTCTGAATTTATTTTAAATTTTATTGTTTATTTGAAATCTCCAAATGGCTCGAAACATCACTGTAGCCATGATTTTTTTTTTTTAAACTCTGCACTCACTCCCAGTAGATCACTGAGATCTGCACCTACATATATAGTCTGTGGAATGAACTTCCTTTGAACACGAGGCCTGAAATGTTAACATGTTTGAGAACCCACTTTTATGTTCTTGCTTTTCGACATGGATGTGCATTTAACATGATGTCAATTTATCTACTGTTGGGACAATAAAGGATATTTTCATTATTTTATTTCAATTAGGGGTGACGACGGCTCAGGAGTTCGTCCTGCAACTGGTGGTTTGTCGTCCATCTCAGTCGTGTCTTTGGACAAGACATTTCTACCACCTATTCCTGTTGGTTGTGTGGCTTCCTTCCTTCTGTTAGTCTTTTGGGGGTAAGCTAAACTGGAGTTGTGGCTACAGCTTAGCTTACCGCCATCAGTGGTGTGTATAAATGGGTGAATAAATGTAGTATTTTAGTGTGGTAGTATAAAACGCCTCAGAGGCCTCTGGCCTAAATAAAGAACTGTACAAGTACAGGCTATTTACCATTGTATTCCTGATCATTTTACAGGGTGTTCAGAAGTTTGTCTAACAAACTAACATTGTAGGTGTAAAGTACTACGTTGATTATTTTGATTTACTAATTTAATATACAGGAAACACCTTGCTATACAAGTATAGCAAGATTTTAAAAAAACAATAAAATGTGGTTATTTGTACGCGTAATCGTTCTGTATTCTCTTTCAAAAAAAACTAAAATAGCTTAATTTGAACACAAAAAACAGATGGCCGTTTGGTTTAGCTATGTTAGCCAGTTAGCATGCACAGAGGCCACGAAACTACCTGAAAATTATAAGCGGAAGTGTTGTATAGCTTTCCGTGACCCGAAAGGTTCACCAAAAATATTGCAGAAACCACTACCTGCAAGAATAAAAGAGCCCACGCAGGCGATGAAACCCGACAGAAAGCTGTTGAAAGGAAAGGTTCCAACCAGGAGACAGTAGAGGAACTGCATCGCTCCGGTTAGCAGGATGTACAGCAGATAAGCGTCCACCACTTTCAGCTTGTTGGGCGTCGTGGTGGTGTACTCCTCCAGAAACCGGGAAATAACGGACACGACTGAGTTCGACATGATTTTTCTTTTCTTTTTTTTTTCAAAAATCTAGACGGAGGTTAGCACAGCTCCTCTTCTTCTCTTCAATCAGTGACGTGTCCTCACCAACCGGAAGCGGCCCCGGTGTTACACAAAATATATTCCGAATAACTCGTAACAGCGAGCAAGGAGCGTTTTAGGCTGTGACTAGTACGTCAACGTAATCGCCATATTGTGAGTGGCAACTGCAAAAATATTGCAACGATTTATAAGTAATATAGAGTACAACAAAACTTTATGATGCGTGTAATTAACGTGTAATTTTATCTCCAATACTCCAATACTTGAAATATCTTTTGCGATACTATATTTAATAACAGTATTTTTTTTTTCTTTAGATGTAAATTTGTCCTTCCTGTCTTGTCGTGTTTTTTTCTTTGTTTTTATATTTATTTCTTTTGCATGAATGTGCTTGCTTCCATTTGTCTTTCATTTGCTGCTGTTATATATCTGCTATATTTTTTTGGTATTACTATGTTAATACAGATCCAACACGGGTTCCAAAAGGTTTTTTTTTTTTTTTTTAGAAAAACAGAACAGCAAACCTAAGGTACGTTTAAATAAATTTGAACCACATTGTGTCTCGTTATGGATGTGTTTTGTTTAGATCTTCGTAATCAGTAGCGGTAAATAACATCAGTATTTATACAATATCAATTGTTATATCAATTAACACATGGCTTATGATCACACATTTCTATTTATAGAAATTAGTTAATTAATTTGAAAGCTAGCGAAGTTTCCAACTTGCCACTCACGATATTTTAGACGCGATGACGTAGCGATCCCAGGGTCTACGTCTTCTACGTCGCCTAGCTACGTAGAGCAAAGAGGTAGAAACAACACAATGATGTTGTACTCCAATATCATTTCAATATACAATTCAGTTGATTTATTTCGAGTGTGCTCGCGCTTTAAATGAGCTGATAGATAGATTAGATACACTCTTTTAAATACAAATGTTTCCTCTAGTTTACTTTTTTTGGACACAAACAACAGCAAAACGTGATCTAAAATATGTTATATAGTTGTTGTTTTTATATTGTTTTCATTTCCCCCATTTCGTGTGTGTGTGTGTGTGTGTAACCGAACGGATTATCGATCAACAAAAACACCGCGTGTTTAATCACGTTCGTGTTTAATCGCAACGCCATTTACGCTTTTGACGCAAGTAAATACGAGACACAATCCAATGTCTCGAAGTGCTTGCGGACGCAAGAGACGATCTTTGCGCCCGGTCAGATGACGTAGGAATGCGCTGGTTACAAAACATATATACATAGGCAAACAAGACGGCAGAATCCTAATGTCATTTCATAGAAGACGCATAGAAGATAATTCGTCTTTGACTTAGTTTGATCTGAATGTAACAGCCAATGGATCCTGGTCCAGGTGCAGCTCCCATCCAGACCGACTGTGAGACAGAGTGAGTAACTTCGCTTACCTTTAACAGCACCATTCCGCCTAACGTCATTCCTTACATTAGGTAAACTTCTGGAAAAGAAAATTGGTGCATCGAAACAACTGTCGATGTCACCAAGGAGTAAAAAGAGTGATGTGTCGCGGCGGCAGAAACTGTTTCCAAGTTTGGATTTAAAACATCGAACACGTTCCTGGGTTTCATGTAGCTTACTGTATATGTGACATTACGTCATCTGAAATATTGCTGATGTCATACAACATCAGCAATTTTCCCTGCATCAGGGATCTGATGTTGTATAAAAGAAATTATAAATCTGGAGCCCCTGTGTGGGTGGTAATCAGTAATAGTATTAATTACTATTAATAGTAGTTAACAGAGCAAACGTGTTTGACAAGCACGCCTGTAGCTTTTGATCAATCAATCAAATTTTATTTGTATAGCACATTTCAGCAGCGAGGCATTTAAAGTGCTTTACATCATTACAAACACAGAAACACAATACAAGATAGAATCAACAATCAAAACATGACATTGAGTCAAGTTCCATCAATAAATTTGTAATTGATTACATTTCAAATACAATTCTAAACAGGTGGGTTTTTAGTCGAGTTTTAAAAGAAGTCAGTGTTTCAGCTGTTTTGCAGTTTTCTGGAAGTTTGTTCCAAATTTGTGGTGCATAGATGCTGAAAGCTGCTTCTCCTCGTTTGGTTCCGGTTCTGGGTATGCAGAGCAGAACCAGAAGACCTGAGAGGTCTGGAGGGTTGATACAACAACAGCAGATCTTTAATGTATTGTGGTGCTAAGCTGTTCAGTGATTTATAAACTAACAACAGTATTTTAAAGTCTATTCTTTGAGCTACAGGGAGCCAGTGGAGGGACTTTAAAACTGGTGTTATGTGCTCTATCTTCCTGGTTTTAGTGAGAACGCGAGCATGATTTTTGATGTATAAACGGGATCAGAGGTCGTTGACACTAATCTGCAGTGACTCAGAGAACTGCACTGTTTATTGGTGGTACAGGTGGCAGCTCTTTACCTTTGCCTCGGATTTCTCCCTCTACTATCTGATGGCATCACCAGGCATTCTCTATTTGCTGGCTTTCCCCTTTGCCCAATTTTCTATCTTTACAACAGAAGTTAGGAAACTGAAGCAGAGATAAAGGTGGCGTAGATATGGTAAAAGGTCATGGCTGACTCCTTTATTTCATCAGTTTGGTTCATCAAGGAGATGAATGAATCGCCTCAGTTCAGTTTCATTACTCTTTTTGTTTCAGATTGGAGACTAAAACAAACAGGTGAGATGAACCCTATAGTGAACTGCCTTGTTATAAAATACTAATAAGAAGTAACAGACTATGGGAACATGCATGTTGCCCTTGGCAAAGCATTCAAATCCATTCAAACATTGTTCACAGTTGTGTTTTTTTCCCCTTTCTGAGAAAGATTAACCCAAAATAGTACATAGCCATATAGTGGAAGGAGAAGAAGATCATTCTGACCAGCTTCTTACGGCTTTCTTTTAACAACGGTGGTCTTCTTCAAATTCAAAAAATACTTTATTAATCCCAGGGAAGGGAAGTTAAATGTTGTGGCTCGTTAATTCAGATTCTCCAAAGAGTTATTGAAGACGGTGATGGCTGTTGGAGGGAAAGATCTCTTGTAGCAGTCTGTATTACAGCGAATCTGAAGAAGCCTCTGACTGAAGATACTCAGATTCGCTGTAATATAGTAATGTATTATAATGTAATTATTGGCAAGCTTTGTAAAGTTGGACTGTTAATGGTTCTCCTTTTAGGTCTTGTGACAAAGTCATGGAGCACTGCACCTCCTCCAGAGTCTCCTGGTTGCTTCTCTGATTGACGCTGCCAATATATGACCTGTCAGTCTAAACTTTCTTATCTTCCTTGGTCTTCATGATGCTGTTTGTTCACTGGATTTTATTTGGGGCTAGCAGAGTAATGACCACACTTTTCAGATTGCTGTTTGTAAAACACTTTGCAAATAATTACAGTATGTCTTCCACCTCATAACTGTTAGTTTTTGCTGGTATGTCATAAAATTTCAATATAACCCATTAGAACTGTATTTAATATGAGGAACAGGCGAAAAGGTAAAGCGGCAAGTAGACTTTTGCAAAGCCGTTTAAATATTACTTTGTCGTTGCTGTGGGTGTGTGACTTGAACGTGATTTTAAAGCATGGTGGCTTTGAAAGGTGATTCTCTGCAATACTCCCCTCACCCCCTTGTCTCTTTCTAAGTGTGTGTGCATACTATGCAAATAGTGATAGCATTGACTAACCCCGGATTTGTGCCTTAAGCATTGATATTTTGCATTCAGCATGTGCTGAACGCTTCCTGTGCTATCTACAATCTCCTCATTCTTTACATGCTTCTCTTTCCACCTACTTTGATTAGGTCAAGTTCACTCTGGAGCTGGTGGCCCTCCTGGCGTCCGACCTCCATGTCCCTGTTGAAGACTACAGAGTCTAAGATTCTTGCCTGTAAGACTGTGTTGACAGATACTATGCTGGCTGATTATGTAACCACTGAGTATTGATTAGAAAATGCAGCTCACTGCTTCGTTGCTCCTCTCTACAGGTATTAAGAATGATTTATGGGCCAGGTTTGTGACCCTCGCCAACCAGGACCGCATATGGACTCTGTCTCTTACCAACAAGGGGACTCCCAAATCTGCAGAACAAGGTAATGAGATTTTTAAGTAGTCTTCACAAGAAGGAAATAGGCGTGAAAACATAAACTACAAGAGTTTACAATAAGAGACGGCTCACAGAAGATGCATGTCTTCCTGTTCCTGTTGTTTTTTCCCCCCGCCCAGCACCTAAAACTCCCCTGGTGATGGTTCATGGTTTTGGAGGAGGGGTAGGGCTGTGGATCAGGAACTTGGACGCCCTGAGCCGCTCGCGGACCGTCTACGCCTTTGACCTTTTGGGCTTTGGCAGGAGTTCGAGGCCTAGCTTCCCGTCAGATGCTGCCAAGGCAGAGGAGCAGTTTGTGGACTCCATTGAGCAGTGGAGGCAGGCTGTTGGTCTGGAGAACATGATCCTGCTGGGGCACAGTTTGGGGGGCTACCTGGCTACCTCATACGCAATTCAGCACCCTTCCAGGTAATCATCCACAGCTCTCTGTTTCTTGAGATTTGGTTTAGAGACCAATATTAACAACCTTTGATTGAGCTACATTTATGGTTGGTAAAACTATTTAACAAATCTGTGTTTGGCATAATTTGTGGTATCCTTACCATCTATACCTTGCACAAACCTTTTGTATTGATTGGACCTTCCTTAGGCCTGTCCAATAACCTTTCACAAGACAGCATACAGAGAGAACAATCTTTGATTAGTTATCTGAGCTGGCCATGGAAGAATATCTGGTGAAACATTACTGTGTTGATTTTAAGCACCAGTTTCATTTAAAGTCCAAGTAAACTCTTCATGTTTTCCTTTGTGATAGTAGGAGAGAGAATAGAGTCTACCCGTAGCATATCAGTTGCTATGGAGACTCCCAAGATGACACCCTTTACTTCAGTTCTCCAACAGTTCTCATCGGAAATGCTTTACCTCTATTACCATCCTGCTTGCAAAGCATCATCTGGCCTGTAGTTGCAAATAATTATTTAACCCCCTCTGCAAATTAAGTTTATTGGCTGTTTGCAATAAACAGGAGTACCATTTACTGTCCCAACACGCTGCAAACATGATTCATAGCCAGATAGCAGTTTCTGGGGAATGTTAGACTGCTCCGGCCTCCCAGTTCATTGACATTCTTGGTGTTGAGTTCTGCAATCGCCATTTTCAAATCCCACCAGATACATTTTTAAAGAGTTCAAGTCAGGTAACTAAGCTGTTCTTTCTGGTATCTCAGTAGACTTCTGCTGAAATCAAGCCTTAGTGGCTCCTTGAGAGGATTGCCCTGCTTGAAGGTCTAACGATACCCGAGATTCAGCTTCTTCACAGATGACCCGACATTTTCCTCCAAGGATTTCCTGATATGTGAATGAATCCACAACGTACTGCGTGCTTGATTTGAAAAGTTTCAGTTTTCCCAAAGAACATAAGCCTAAAGATAAGGCCACTTTGTTCTACTGATGTAGCTTTGAGCAAACTGGAGCTGACTTTTCTTCTGCTGTTGGGTCAGTAGTGATGACGCCATTTAGCACAACCCTCACTGGGGAATCTGAAAAACTCAGTGGCCCCATCCACAGAGTCTGTCTGCAGGTCTTTTGCTGTCAATCAAGCAAGAGAGCGAGTCCATTGTGGTAACATCATTGTGCAAAAAATTCTAGGATCTGTTAAGCAAAATTACTTAGGTAAAATTGCACCATCTAGTGGCCATTCAATGTGATACATTACTGCCTTTCTCTGCTTACAACCTGATGTACATATAAGCCGCATAGCGTCTTTATTTGAATATGTTTCCAGAGTGTCGCACCTTATCTTGGTGGACCCCTGGGGTTTCCCTGAGCGAACCAAACCAGAGACCCAGCAGAGCGAGGATCAGGGCGCTGAGGCGGTGAAGAGGCCCACCATTCCCAGATGGGCAAGAGCCATCGTCTCGATTCTTTCTCTCTTCAACCCGCTGGCTGTTATTAGAGCTGCAGGCCCATGGGGTACGCATGTGGAAATGTAAATCTGCTTCTGCTACGTGTTACATCAAATGTTCCACCACCGTCATCTCACTATCTGCGCTTCATTCGTTCAGGCCCAGGCTTGGTGAACAGGTTCCGCCCCGATTTCAAAAGGAAGTTCGAGGATCTCTTTGATGACGACACAATGACGCAGTACATTTACCACTGTAACGCACAGACTCCGAGGTAGGGCCGAGTAAAGTCCCGAAGTCCCATTTCCGTCACCAATTTTCATAAATAAAAATGTAACGCATTACAATGTTGTTCCTTTTTTGTTTCCTCTGCTTCTCCCAGTGGGGAGGTAGGTTTCCGGGCTATGTCAGAAACGCTAGGCTGGGCTAAGAGACCAATGCTGCAGCGAGTACATCTTCTGCCGCCCTCCATGCCCGTCACCATGCTGTATGGAGCTAGATCCTGGGTGGACAGCTCATCTGGGGACAGAGCAGCCGAGATCAGGGGAAAAGCCCACACCAAAGTGCTGGTAAGTGGACGCAAGAGAGCCTCGATACTTAATGGAACTTCTAAAATTATTCATACCCCTTGGGCTTTTGCATGTTTCAACAGCAAAAATCAATGTTTTTCTTTGGTTTTATTTGACAAAGCAAGAGCGAGTACCGTAGTGCAAAATTGTGAAAAGTAAAGGAATAGCTTGGTCTATCTCATAAATCCGGGTCGGTAACTAGCTGTGTATTTTGTGTCGCTTCCCTCAAACCATTCCCCTCTGCAGCTGGTAGACGACGCCTCACACCACGTCTACGCTGATCAGCCAGACGACTTCAACAAAGTGGTAGAAAACATTTGTAAATCTGTAGACTGATGGCATGTGTGTGTCTGCAAAAGACCGGAGGTTCTGCGTTGCATCTGCACAAGTCGCCGAGGCGGACTCGGCCCCGGAGCCTGTGCATGCGAAGCACTCTTGAGTTGTTCTGTTTTGAGGCATTTGAATGAATCTGAATGTAATTCTGCTGTCTTTCTTTCGTTTTTATTTATTCCCATAAATAGTTCTTTTGCTCATACTTCATGGCTGGTTTATTTAGTACGATCACATTAGTATGTATTACGTGATTTACTCGTTACTGTCTTCAAACAGAACATTAACCAAACGTCTAAAGATGTTTATTGAGTTGAATATTTGGTTAACGCAGTACATCCAGAGGCGCCTCTTAGAATGCTCGTGTTTTATTGTTTTCTGAGCTGCCAGATGGCAGCTGATTCATAATTTATTATGTGCCTGACAAGGTGTTCTTACTTTGCCTTCGGTGTGTCTTATTTTCTTTTTACATAATCGCACAGCTGTAATTTATAAACTAAAAACTTATATATATATAAACAGTACAGACCAAAAGTTTGGACACAACTGTGTGTCCAAACCTTTGGTGTGTACTCAGTTCAGACCAAAAGTTTGGACACACCTTGTCATTGAATTCAATGAGAAAGTGTGTCCAAACTTTTGGTCTGTACTGTATATACAAGTTTCCCAAACCAGCAATCAGTGGTGTACTACATTACCTTTCCACTAGAGGTCAGCACTCAATGTTTACGTAACATTCCGGCTCAATATGAGTGAAATCATACAGGAAATTTCTCCCCACATTTGCAATATTTACATATTTATTCTGTTTTGGGCCTAAACTTTAATCACATGGTGACCGGTGAATATTTGAGCAATAAAGTTCTACAGTGAATCTCACTTTTATGGAAGAGTGGCAAGAACTTGTCCAAAAAAAAAAAAAAAAAAAAGCTATAATGCAACGGTTTAGATCAACGCATGTCCATGTGTGAGAAGGGCTCAGTCAAAGCCTAGACTTAAATTCAATTGAGAATTGTAGGCAAGAGGTAAAATCTGATGACCTCATATTAGACACAAAGTTTGTAGACTCTATCCGTGAGGTGAAAAACAATTTTTTTTTAAAAAAGCATGAAAATGTAGTGTTTTATTATTAAATTCTGTTCAGATTCATAACACACTAAAGCCATTGTTGAACATTAATAAAAGTAAAACTTTGTTTTATAGAATCTTCGATGCAACAATCAAAGAGCCAACAAACTTTAAGTGAAATTTCTTCCATTCGCAATCTATTTCTAAAAGGTTTAGTCTGTCAAAGTAAGATCTTTGACATATTTGTGTGCATTTTCCCCATTCCTCCATTAGGTTCTACTTTTCACTCTAACTGAATCAAGGTTCATCATAAAGAACTGTTCGAATATCGATGTCTAAATCGTTCTGTGATGTAGCTGCACACGAAAATTGGCCTCGTTTTGTTTCGTAAAACCAAAATACACACAGACGTCGATTTTTTTTTATATATTTTGTAAAAAATAAAATAAAGAGTCTGTTTTTCAGTTTTTGTTGTTATGCTTGAATTGTTTAGTATTGTTAAAGGTAATTCTGAATATCCATAAGTCCCAAATAATTTCCGGGAAAAAAAAAAACAAAACTTCTTTTGACATGACTGCACTTGGATGAGCAATGTCCCGGTTCTGTCTTCCCATTAGCTAAAGACTAATAGGAAGACATTAGCGGTCAACAAGCTTTAAAAGATGATTTCACACAGCTTCTCCTTATTTGCCACAAGCTGTCACAGACAATAATGCCCTCCCCCCTCTCACCCAAACCCACGACGGTTTGCTCCAGGTCTCATTGCGGATTCATTTTGTGTCCACACGTCCTGACCTGCGCTGGCAGGGAAGTCGCTTCGCTTCAATCAGCTTGCCTGTCTGTCAGTAAGAATCCACCACTTATCTTCATTAGGTTTGGTGCGAGGTCAGGGGATGAACTCATTAAAAAATTGACATGAGTCAGAATCAATATCTTTTAAAAACTCCAAGAGAGGACTGTTGGGCAATTCGCACGTGTCCTATACAGAGACCCCCAGGGTTGTTTTTAATAACTTAAACCAACAGAAAGTATTTGGAATCTGGCCTTTGGTGTCATTGAAATGTAAAAAGATGGTATAATTAGATTCTAAAAAAATATATATATATCTAAATCTCAATTAGTACCGGGAAATTCATGTTAAACTAGGGACACTGAAAAAACGGAAAACATTTACTTATTTCTTAGGTACGTTTCATAACCCTGATTTCACTCAGGTTTACTACAGTTATTAAGACTGTAGTAAACAGCCGAAAACAGGTGATTGAGCAAAGACCGCCGTCATAATCCAGTCAGTTTGGTCTATTTTTGTTTTTTCCTTGTCATTGTGGCAGGAAAAATGTCATTAGTTTGTCAGCCAGTGATCACATTACAGGGACAGCACAGATATACAGGACAATTCACACACTGACTCCACTCGTAGCATTCATTTGACAGCCATACTGTGTATCTAAAATTCGTTGCAAACTTTATACACCTGGTGATATTTCTTGGCATTTTTTCACGGAAGCACCAAAACCTTCATGTATTTTATTATGGTTATATGTGACAAAGCAACTTGAAGTAAGAGCATAACTGAGAATAAGAAGGAAAGTGATATGTGATTAAAATGTTTTACAAACAAAAGTAAGTGTGATGTTTATATGTAATCAGCCACTTTAGCCAACACTTTGCAAATTGATCTCCGTCAGTGTTGCATTAAATCTGAATAGATTTTCTGTCTATGTTAAAGAAAAGCATCCAAACATCATAATGGCATCACCATGTTTCACTGTGTGGATAGCGGGTGACGTTTTTCTAGCTCAATTAGGGGTTCATCATAGAACAGATTTGGAGCTGAACAGTTCTGGCGTGTGTTCATTTTTAAAAAATGATCTCCCTTCTAAAATCTGATAAAGCTTTGTTGTGTTAAATGTGTGATTGGATGATGTAGAGACCAAAGCATTTGGGATTACTTCAGCCGTCCTGACGATGAGATGCCGTTAAGGCGTGCCGCCTGTTTCAACTTGCATAGAACGCCATACTCACTGACGAGTAACCCTGTCATGATGTTGCTTTTTAAAAATAAAAAAATCTGCAATGACGAAAGATGAATAACACACAAAATTATCTAGCGAAAAAAAAAAAAAAGTTAGAATGCAAAAAAGTGCATAGATGTTTCCTCTGAGAAGCCTCGTTCCATGCCTACAGTCTTGTTTAAAAGGCAAAAAAAAAAACAATTGAAAAAGGCCTTGTCAAAGTTTTAGTGAACTTTATTATTGTCACAACAAAATGATACAAAACCTCCCAGATGGATAACATAGATAAATAATATTAGTACAGAGTTTTCTTCACATTGTACACTGAGTGCTATAGTTCAAGAGGCCAAAACAGGAAGACATTTTGAGAAATCAAGGATTCTGGATGCAAACTTACATCAAAAGCAGATTTTCTTTTTTTTTTTTTTTTTAGAATTATGCATGATTCAGTTCTCAGACAAAAAAATAGAAAATAAAAATCAGATATCACAAACCAATACATTCAGACTTTGTTTAAGTTCATGTTTCTGCACAAGGTTTACTGTTTGTACAAAAAGCTCGTTCACAAATTGTTCTGGAGTAATGAATCTGATAGTCTATGATTTTCTCTTTTTGCTCAGCTTCTTTTTAAAATCCACTTGAAAAACCGGAGCCACTGGTCTAATCACTAATACCGCCACCGAATCGCATTGTTCCTGTTCTGTGCAATCACACGCTAACACATGGCTGATCTACTGTTTTCTTGTGTAAATTGGCACTGAGGGCTGTTTGGCCAATCACACATCTTTTAAAACAAAGGCAATTTTGGCGCAATCTCAATTTCTAAAAAAAAATAATCCAGGTGCAGAAAAAGGTCAGTAGTCCTGACTGCAGTAAATCTAAATGAAGACATAAAGTTTTGAGATAAAGACCGATATACTCAACCAAAGCCAGGTTCGTGCCCTTCCCTAATGAGAATCATATTCTTCTGCACTCCGGTCGTTGTGGTTTCTGTTTGAATGAGCAAGTTATCTGCAATGTGTGACAAAGATGTCAGTGTTATTGTAACCAGATGATGGAGAGGCACACAGGAAATCCAGAACGTCTTCTGGAGGGGAAATGATTTGCAATTCAGCAGTGAAACACAGGTTATCTACGGCTCTGGCTCGGAACTTTTTAATGAAAAAAGAGGCACGAAAATTTCAACTTAAGCCTTGATTTCTCCGCCCTTGGTTAACTGTTTTAGTTCGTTTTTTTGTCTTTTCGCAGTTTAAGAGGCTAAAGAAAAGAAAGTGTTAGCAGATGTCCGGGAAAAAAAAGCGTCAATAATTTGCATACGTTCGTTTCTAGACCTGACGCAAGGTTCTCCCTTCATTTGAGCCGTGAGAAGTTCAGTTTGTCGGTAACTTTCACATTAAGACATTCTAAATGAACAATACACAAAGACATTATTTACACAACCACAGAGTGGCCCCACTGTGAACCTTCACAAGTTTTAGTTCAGTGTTTTACATTCCACTAAAATAGGTTTGCATATTTAATACTTGTTAATCAAAGCCTCCGTTTTGTGCTGCATGTATTCAATGTCTTCTGCATTCACCGCCGGAGAACGTCAGAAGTGTTGCATTTATAATAGATAAATAAAAAAATAGTAATAATAGTAATAATACTGATAGTGCTACAGTGGTTAATCGTCATTTCATTGTTCACAATGACAGCATTTTTAAATTTGTAGCAGTTAAAAAATAAATAGGACTGCTTAAGGTACAGGAACTTAGCACGCTTTGTAGAGTTAAGAGTTCTCATTGTTCGTGAACCACGATGTCAGCGACTCCATGCACTTGTGTTAGCTGTTTACAGTCTAGTGACGCCACCAGTTTTCTGGGTCCAGGTTGGGTGGGGATGAAGTGCTCTGTCACTGTTACTGTAGCTCGGCCTCCGACATCACTGAGACACGCGAGGAGACATCAAACGTTAGTCAAAAAAAGGAAAAAGAGTAGTAAAAAAAAACAGAGATACTGAAAAAAAGAAGAAGTCTTCTTACCCTATGACCACTTCATGGCCCGTCTGAAGGCCCAGGCCCTCCACCCTGAACACGACATCCTTCAGTATACGTGACAGCGGATTGGTGAAGGTAATCTTTGCTGACATCGCTTTACCAACCACAGCTTCACCCAGAGGCTGTTTTTTTTTTTTTTTAAATGAAGTGGAAATTCATCAAAGAAAAGAAATTGAATTGAACAGTCAAACTAAATTTGTGTTTGCTATGCTTGATTTAAAAAGAAATGCAAATACAAATTGAGATTGTACCGTAATCTGGAGGTCAGGCGTACGGAGCCTGAAGGTCGTCTGGTTGGCCAACACTTGCTTGGTTTCACTGACTCTTCCGGACAGTGTCAGCATCAGAGCAGCCTGGTCCACCAACTGGTTCTGGTACTGCTGGTATGGCAGTACCCATTCAATAATCTTCTCTGTATGTAGAGAGGAAGATACATTTTTACCAACTGAACGCTCCCAAATTTCAAAAATTACATTTTTGTCAATACATATTTTTATCAGCTAAATGTGGCATCAGGCGATTTTTAGCGGCCTGTGTTAGCTACTCTGAGCTAACTCTAAAGAGAAACCTGAATTGCAAACTATTTTGTCTGACCTAACAATGTACTATAATTGTATATCAACGTTCTCTTGATCCTACAGTAACTTTTTCACTTTGTCATTTTTGACCAACAGAAAATACTTTTACAGTTTTACATTAATTGCTACACACACCTTACAAACTATGTACCACAAAACTTAGTGACATTCACAACCACATGATGGATGTTAATTAAATTTATCACTATAACATGCTTAACCCACAGGCTCTACTCTGTTCTTGAATGCTGAAATTATTTAGGCCTGTTTAGTACTTGGAAAGGAAAACGTCTTAAAATAGCTCATCAGTTGTTATTACACTGAAAAATGTGGCAGGACTTAATTATTATTATTATAACATAAAATCCCGGACAAGCCCCCATTTTTGTTGGAGATTTGGGGAAAAAAATCACAAACATTAATTTGAACCACATTTTAACAAACAACATAAAACAGTGCTGTGGAAAGAAATTCAGACCTTCATTGGGCAAAAGCTCCACAGGCATCTTGTCCTTCTTTATAGCGTTCTTCAGCACGCCAGTATAGTACATGACAGCCACCTGGCTGTGTAGAGTTGTCTGGCGGGGCTGTGAGCTCTGGTTTTTTACCACAATGCTCAGCTTGGCGTCGTTGCCCATCCTAGGCCCCTCGCCGTCAATCTTCACCTCCACGCTCACATCCTCGGCTGCAGGGGAGCAGTAGACGTCTGGCTTGCTGCCATACCGACAAGCCGTCTCCACCGCAATACGCTCCTCCTCAGACTCTGCCCGGGAAGCAAATAAAAGAGGTAAGTGAACAAGATCATGCAAATTATACACCAGAAATTGTACACCCAAAAAAGGCAGACAGCGATACACATTTACAGATTTTAAAATGCACGTGAAAAGTTGTGTAGTTTGGGAGGAATCACTGGAGAGGAAACAATTTCTTGAAAGTGATCATTTCATGATAGCAAAAGATATTTCTGAAATTATTCTGTCCAGCGTTAGGGCATGACTGTAATATTAAACTGATATAGTTAAAGTAAAACATGCTTTTTAGCACCTTCTGGATGTTTGTACAGGTGTGTGATGTCGTCACGCTCATCAGTGCCCACTGCTTTGGTGCTGATGAAGTGCCCGACGGCTTTCTTCTCACTGTAGATCTGACTGAAAGTACCGTCAAGGTTCCTCTGCCAGTAGATTTTATCACTGTTCACCTAAGAGTCAAATAACAAAACGGATTATCAGCTTTAAAGATTGATGATCAAGCTGAACTCTCAGAAAACTGTTTAATGCTCAGTTTTGTGCAGCTTGGTGGCTCGAGATATTAATTACAATGCTTTTGATTCAATTAGATGATCCTTAAATCCTCTAAAGGAGATGTTTACTGGCATCTCCTTACCAACAGCACTAAATATTGGCTGTAAAACTGCAATAGCAAGATTCTCTAGGCAAAGAGATTATCTGCAAATCCTTAGAAGATTCTGTTTACAATCGGGATCTTATGAAAAGTCCGCTTACCTCAGCAAAGACGAAAGGCGTGTCGTGTTTGAGGTAGACATGACCGGAGCGGATGGCGCTGACAGAGGCTGGGCCACAGCGGAAGGTGCCCTGGCTCGTCTCTTGGGGTGTGGAGTCGACAGCCTGCCAGCCTCCGTTGCCAGGGGGCAGATCAGGTCTTGCCATCCAGCAATCGTTCCATACGTGGAAATTCCTACAGCCGAAAATGTTTCCCGGTTAGCTCCGTCATTACGAAACAGAAGCATTGTTATTTATAAAGTGGCCTTTCCACTTTTCGCACCTTTAGTTCGCTTGACTGTTTTAATACAGGGTTTTTGGAAACAGAAGGTTTGATCGCAGATAAACCAAAGACGATGTTTTGATCGTCTTTCTTGCTTTCTTGCTAGTTGTTAGGGAATGAGGGTTTATTAAAAAGCTACTTTCGTCATACATCAGGAACACCAGAACATGCAAATGTTGGGGATGTATTGATTGGATATCTGGTTGCTTTATGGCAAAAACAATCCTATTTTCTCCATAAATCATCTGTGGAGGAAATGAAGGGAGATTTTTCTTGTTTTACCCAAGGATTATTTTGTAATATTTGGATGGGGAAATATTAGTAAATATCACACAGAACATTGAGTCCTGTGGGTTGAAATGAGCTGCAAATAACTAAAGCACATGACTGCACTTAAGCATTCCAGAGTAAGGGGAGTGCTTTTGGAGAGGACCTAAATTTAAAGCCTGTTCCAGAGGTATGTATTTAGCAGCTGGCCTTTTCCTGGTTCTTATGGTATGGACGTATGGAATGGTGACCTGTCAGTGAAAGGCTCATTATCTTACCAGACAGAGTCACTGTTGAGGTGGTCAATTGGCTCCATGTTCTCGTCAAAGTAAACATCAGTAGTGAGGGACACATCGGTGTCGTGAGCAGACTGGAAGTTGGTCACGCTGCGGGCGGGTATGCCGAGGCACCGCAGCACTGAAAACAACAAAAGACAGAGAATGTGTTAAAAATGACATTTGCGAGTACACTTTGTAATTGATCTGAAACGAGTGCACAGATTGTGATGCTGCATGTAGTTTTTGCAGATTTCACAGAGTGAACTTTATCATCCTGGCTGAAGGAAGGCAACACATGTAGCTCAGTTTGTGACAAAAGTAGCAGGTGTGACAGGAATGCCAGTGTGATGGGTTTAGGCTATAGATGAGCTACGGCCTGCTATCGGGGGCACGCGCTAAAGTCGGCGAGCCATCATGTGAGTTTCCCTGAATACAAGCACAGAGTTACAGAAAGAGCCCATCACAGGGCCTGGTAAGATCAGAAAAAATATTTGGATTCTTAATCGAGTTGACTGTTTGAGCTGGTGGATTCAAGAAGGCATTGCACAAGATCCTCTCTAGATTCTTCAGACTCCAAAAAAACACGCAGAGTCCGCTCCGTCCAGATGCCTTCGAACAACTTTCACCTTCCACTCTGGTTCAAACACTCCCTGCAGTCTCCTACACACAAACACCCACAAGCAGAGTTGGGTGATAACTAGTGAGATTTACTGGAGTAATTTTTTTTGGGGGGGGGAAATACTTTACTATGCTGTGCTTTTCACTTTTACTTGAGTAACTTTATTACGAAATGTCGCTACTCTTACTTGAGTAAAATTTCTGGATTCTCTTCCCACTGTGAGTAACTTCACCGAATGAAGAAGAAGCTTATCTTAAGCAATTATTTGCCAGACGCAGACGCAGACACACACATGCAGTTTTTGTTGAAGTTTCATATTGAAAGAAACTGATTTGGAAAAAAATGTTTCTTTTGTCTGATTTTGTTATTTCGTAAAATTTATTTCATTTTGATTTTTAAAATACCAACATTTCCACATAACTTTATACCTTGGTGCATCTGTTGATGTAATTTTTAAATATTAAGTGATTAATGTTTTGACCAGTGCTTGAGTAGCCTTTTTTTTTTTTTTTTTACTCTTACTTGAGACATTTATTGGATGGCTACTTTTTGCTTGTACTTGAGTAAAAATATATTTAAAATATGTAATTTTAGTACAATTTTTGGCCACTCTTTGCCCACTAGTGCAGCTTCTGTGTTATTTTGCACTCTCTCTCCCTCTCACCTGTTGTAGTGACGCCAGAGAAGACCCAGCACTGGCCATATCTCACAGGTACTCCTGTGGAGGAGTGGTACTTCCTCAGGATCTCCACGCTGCTGCTCCACGCTGCAGGAGAGATGCCGTCAGAGTAGTTCCCTGACCAGTTCCCAACCAGGACTCCGTAGTCGTCCTGGGCATTTATCTGAAAACACAATTTTATTTGCACGTTTTCCATTTGTTTTCATTTAAATCCCATGTTCTTGTGTATATTGTATGCATTTTGCTCACCATGGCAGATACGACTCTGACCACATTGACCGGATCCGCTCGGCCGGATGGAGGCATGTCGCTCTTCTCCAAGATGAACAGACAGGCGTCCAGGATTCCCTCATGAAACTAGCACAAAGAATGAAAAAGAAAAGCGAGATTAAATTCCAACAGCTTGCACTTCCTGTTGAGTGATGCATAACCAAACACAAAACGGTTGTGACGTATTATTAGAGTTTAATGTGGTAGATCAACAAAATGCAATGAAGTGAAGAAATTGTGAAGGTTTTTGTACACACAAAAATTTGAAAAGTACATCACCAACATAGTGCAACAATGGTGGATGGAGAATAATACTGTTTTTCTTTAGCTTGGGACTGGGTCAGAGTTAGAAAATCAGAGTAAGCTGGAAAAGGTCCAGATCTAAATCATCTAAATTGTTTTCCAGCGGTGCTCTCCACCCAGTCTGACTGAGCATGGGCCGCGTCTCTGAGTATGTAAAGACCTGCGGCTGTAATTTTAGCAAAAAGTGGCTTGAAAAAGTTTTTGACATAAGGGGACTGAATACAAATTAACTCCACTCTTCTCCAAATTTTATTTGTTAAAAAAAAGAGAGAGAAATGTTTTTGTTACCTCTAAAAATTAGAAATTACTCTTAGCTGGAGCTGAAGTAGCTTTAATGCTACTTGTCCATACGCCATCCTGTTTCTCTCATACTTATCAGGTCCTGACAGACGAACAGCTTGCTCTGTTTTGAGGGCCGTGTGGAAAATTTCCAAAAATGTTCCATTGATTTATTTTAAAGCTACAGTAGATGAGAGAACCCTTACAGGCTGAGAGTGCTGGAGTCCTTCATAAAGACAAGCTACTAGTCCGTACCTGCCCAAAGTTCCATGTGCGGGCTCCGATTTGCTTCTCTGTCCCGTAGTAAATCCTCCCAGTGTCATTCAGCACATACTCCTTCCTCTGCTCTTCGTCATCCAGGAACACAGTCTCCTCTGGAAAAATAAAACAAACCCATGAAATATGAAGCTATTGCTGTAACTGTTTGGACGCAAGACCTCAGGAAATGCAGCTGGCGCTTTTCAGATCGCCTCCAATCCAGTAGAATCAGTTTTGAGGGTTGGCCCGTTCATGGAAACGACCCAAAATCTCCGGTTTTATCAACAACCAGTGACCAAACCGCTTTAGAATGTGACTTTCTCTCCCATTTTATTGGACCAAGTCCTCAAGGTCAGGAAACGGTTAAGAAACACAATGAATCCATGGACCTTGCCGTGTGGGGCCCTCTGTGGCTTATGGGAAACGGCCTGTTTGGACAGAAATCTGTGCCACAAACTTGGGCGTGGGCCACTTCACATGAGCGACTGCTTTTTCCAACTCTTATTTTCCTCCCTTGCCATCAGCTGTGTGATTAAACACGAGTGTTGGGAGAAAAAAAAAAAAAAGACACGAGAGTAAAAAAGGTTGAACAGTCACTGGAGACAACTGGGAGAAAAAGGGGAAGTTATGTTTAGGAGTGTAGAGAGGAGCGGGAAGGGAGGGGGCTGGGGGAAGCGAAGAATAACCCAGTGTGTGTTCGGGACTTTTAAAGGAGAAAGCATGCAGAGGTGAAAGTGCAGGATGTGTCAGATGTGACTGTTTCCATTTGCACTTGCAGAAAAAAAAAGAAAATTCCCGGAATGTGGGAAGAAACATCCAGGAGGATGTACTGTAAAGGAGGAGGCTCACAAACAGGACTGAAGGGAGTGAGGTTCAGGTCAGCAGATAGCAAAAAAAAAAAAGCAGGAAATACACATGGATGTGTTAAAAAGCCAGGAAAAATAGCAGGTTTTCCCCAGCTGCACAGATCACTCTTAACTCAGCCCCGTGGCATTTTATACGGTGATTGTTGGATTTTTTATGAGCATGAGGGAGAGCTTGGGTTTAGGAAGAAGAGATTGGAAGGGAGAGAAGTGGATTGGGCTCACCTCCAAAAAAAGCAAAACCATCATGAAAGGCAGATTTTTATTCTTTTTATATCAAACTCAGGTTTGTTTGGTTTTTTTTTTAGTTTGCTCCACTGCACATGGTCTTCTCTCCTTCAAATATCCTGCATGGATCATTTGCCAAACCCAGTCCAGTAAATAATGAAGCTCATTTTCCTTTCTTATCTGAATAAAATGATAAGCGCTAGGAGTTTTAGAGCCATAGCTAAAGGGAGATTTAACACTGTGAAAGTGGGTTTATAGAAATGGACTCAAAGTTTTTCCACATTTTGAAATGTTTCTGCCACAAACGTTAACGTATTGTATTTGGATTTTTATGTGATAGTCCAACAGAGAGCAGTACAGCGTTACAAAAAACAAAAAATAATTACTTAAAGCTTTCATATTTTCTTTTTTTGGTCTGAAATTTGAAATTAGCATGTGATTGTATTCAGATCTTCAAACCTAAAAAATTAATTTTGAGTCCATTAACTTTGCAAAAACAGCTCAAAAACAGTCCAGTCTTATCAGAGAATCAGATTAAAACTAAATTAGGACTTTGACTGGACCATTCTAATACATTTGTTTGATCTAAGTTATTCCACTGTAGATCCTACCGTATATCTTAACATGTTTTTCTAGCTGCTGAATAAAAACCAAAACATTATGTTTCCAGTAACTCTACTGTTTTACAATGGAGATGACGTGTTCAGGGGAATGTACAGAAATGCACGTTTCATTTTGGAAACTAAAATTAAACAGCTAGTTTTTTTTTCTTTTTTTTTATAATAAAACTTTAAACAACTTTGTGTCCATCTTTCTTCCATTAAGGCCAGATTTGTCTTGTCGACAGATTCCTCCACCTGACCGGTGCATTTCTGCCGTCGCCCAGAGTTACCATGGGCCTCCTTTCGGTCTTCCATCCTTTTTTCAAGGCACTAGAAAATGCCGCAGCAAAGGAATGGATATTTTCAAACCCCTTTTGGCAAACAGAATCTACGTTTCGGTTCTCCTTCTCGACTCAGTGAGAGGGAGCGGGAGGGAGTTCAGAGAAAACCACATTCTGAAGCGTCGCGTCATTAAACGCCTCAATTTAACAGCAGAAACTGGGGGGCTCATTGAAATTCTGGAATGAGTCGGAGAGCAAAATCATTAATCTCAAATTGTCCTGCAGACGCCCGAAAGGCGCCAATAAAAAATACCCACACGGCACGAATGCGCTTTCCTCCTTCACTCTGATTTAGAGGGGTGTTTACCGTGCTCGTCGCAGCAACACACACACACACACACACACACTGAACTCTCAGAAAAACCAGCTAGCCTAAATTTAACAAGTGAAATATTTTAAGAGTAACCAGCCCTGAAACACTGTGCCTCAGAGGAATTTCATCTAGACTAAAGCAGACCAAAACAAGAATTCATCCGCACTGATGTTGCAAGGTGGATTTTCTGTCAGCTCCCACCACATGATACCCCTAAATAAAATCAAGCTGACTTCCCAATAAAAGGAATTTGTAAGTGAATTCCACCTGCGTGTAATTTAATGTGAATGTGAGTGCAGTCTTTCCGTTGAAGGTCCTGAAGCGTCACATAATACAGCAGACAGGGCAGCGACAAAATTGTGTCCATAATAAATGACATTGTGATTGAAACGAGACAAATTGTGAAAAAAATAAAAATAAATTCAAGGGGTGTGGATACTTTGCAAAGCACTTTAATTTCAGGCTCGTCCCGGATGAAGAGCATATTTTCCAAAGTTGTTCCATTTACATATCAAATTAATTGTACATGAGATTTGCTGCGTTGTCTGTTGAGGAAACAGTAAGAGCGTGGCGGAGTGTATAAATGTGGCACCTTATGGTCTGTTTCTCCTCAAAAGCAAACTTTTTTCGGTCTCAAATGTAGCCGCGCTTGAGAGTTTTGTATCACCGCCAAGGGAGTTACATAACTCACATTCTTACTCACAGTCATGCTGCATGTGTAGCTGCTGCTTGACGGACAGCAACACACACTTGGACTCTGCTAACCTTTCTCACTCATCTGAAGCACTATATCAGTACTCGGCGATTAAATGTCCAAACAGTCAACTATTTTCTTTAGGTATTTGCTGTCAGTCTGATTAAAATGTTCTTGTAGCACCGCAGAAATGATATAGTAACAACACTATTCTGGAACATTTTACAGATTTCTTTTTTCCAGGCATGCAGGCTAAAGTTGCCTTTCATTTCCTTCCTTGTTTTTCTCCTCTTCTCATCTTGGACCCGCCCTTCTTTTCCTCCTCTCCTCCACATTTCTACCATACCTCCCTGCAAACCCTTTGGCCCGTTCCTCCCTCTCTTACCACCAACCGCTTACCTTCACACCAAGGGTTGAAGAGGATGACGATGTCCTTGCTGGGGTTGTGAACTGTTGGCTCCTCGTCCTTCGCCGACTGAGTCGTGACGGTGAGGCCGAACAGGCCGATCACGGCGGTGGCCGGGGAGTTCACGGACAGCTTGACCTTGTTGCAGGTCTGCTCTGTGACCTTGGCCTCCCAGCGCTCGTCCTCCAGGTGCTCCACCAGAGGAATGATGACATGGGTTCCTTTAGACACGATAGGCAAGGGACCTACGAGACACAAGACCAAATATATTTTGTTGGATACAGATTGGCATGTTCGAAAAATAGCTGGATTTGCTCTGGTAGTTTAAAACTCTTCATAATTGACAGCGCTGGCCACGTTTATTGACACCTCCACATCTCTAAGATGTGTAAAAACCATTAAAAGCAATTCATCTTTTATTATAGTAGCATAATTTCACTCAATATTAGTCTTATTTCGCAAAAGGAAGACAAAGACTGCCAAAGTCCCAATGGACATTAACAAATTCTACGTTTGCATTTGTGATGGTTGGACAGAATTTTTTTTTTTTTTTTTAGAATTACTTCCAAACATTCAGTTTATTGACTGTCATAGTCAATAAACTAAAACATCACTGAAAAGTAAATTTATTTCTGTAGCTCAACCGATCGCGAGAAGCACACAGACTGGTGTGTTCAAGCCTTCGTTTCTATCAATGACGTTGATTCTCCACTTCCAGCAGACGACAACAAGACATTTAAGATTAGAATATTACACCAGATCAATACAAAAAACATCTTAGAGAAATATGGCCCAATGAAAAGCATATTTAAGACCGGCTTAAGGGTTATTATTTTGAATCTTACAAACAAACCTCAAGGGATTGCATCTTCTGATGTATTAAATATGATTGTATCTAGCGTCTAGTGGAGATTTGGTGACTCCCCAGGATGGTATTCTGCAGCATGTCTCTTACCATTCTGACAGTCTTCTTTAGGTTCAAATGCTTCATGGCATTCTGCCAGTTCTATTGTAAAATATTTACCATATACGAAAAATAAGCCCATTTTTTCTCGTTTCACAATTTCGCTTAAGATGCTTTCTTTTTTTTTTTACTTCCCTTTGAGATTGCAGCTAAATTTCTCCTTTTGATAAAATACAATAAATTGCAGCACAGAAGAGACAGATAACAGCAGCTTCAAGTTGGAAAAATAAATGTAATAGACAGGGAGTTCTGCTTGATAACAGTAAACTCCAATCCGCCGTCTGCATCCCAGCCTCTCCCAGCTGTGCACAATTTTTCTAAGCAAATAAACCTTTAAGCCTGAAACTCCTCCAAGGCACTTTTTTTTCCCCATTTGGAAAACAAAGCACAAGTGTTTGTGTTTCAAAAGTTGTTTAAAGTTTTTTGTTTTTTTTCCTTATTGGCCACAAAAAAGCCCACTAGTCACTCTGAAACACTCTGAATACTTAACATTAAAGCCTTAACTCTGTTAAACTCAGCTGGGGGATCACGTTCATTTGACGCCTGCATTAACTTTACGGGGAAGCCATTGTTCCCCGTCTGACTGCATTCAGGACTCCTTGCCCTTCCTCTCCTCCCAATGAATATTTACGCAAAAAGGAAATCTAATAGAAAACACAATGTCTTATCTAAAGAAACAACTTCACTCACAAAACAAAAGAAGGAAAAAAAAAAAATTCAACCTCTGTCCAGTTGCCCAGAATTTAGAAACTGGAGCCGAGTCTACCACTTGCTGTAAAAACATCCCCTTCGAATGCAACTGAGAAAATCATGGTGGTTATCTAAGCCGTAGTTGACAGCAAATCAGTGCTTTGGTGCAGTGGTGTAATGGCAGTTTATTTCCAAGTGTGTACTATGAGGACGGTGAATTCCAGAGGGAGGGTGTCTGGTGTCCTGAGGTCTGGAAACTGTTAACTCAGAGGAATGGCTGGGTGGAATCCAAATGCTGTGCCGCGGCTCTGGTTCGACTGCAGCTCAGCATGCATGTGGTAGTTATACACAGTGACCACATTGCACATATGCTGGGCTCACTGAGCGTATAAGTTCACATGCAGGTAATTCTAGTCACACATGCAATAGAAAAACTATTTTTTGCAGTGTTCTTTTTTTTTTTTTTTTAACTTTGTATTGTTTTTGTCACCAGCCGTCCCATTTCTGTGCTGCCACCACCCACTGTGTTCCACACACTAGTGCGCAATTATGGTCAAATTTCAAATACAACAGCTATGACATTTTAGTAAACTGTGGTAGAGGACCGGCTGCTTTTATTTCATGGGATTGTTTTGAGTAAAACCCACTCATCTAAGAGAAAAATGTCTCCTCCCGACCCGAAACACTGGGACAATAACACTGGTTTCTGAACTTCCCGGTTGAGAGAATCGGCCACTCCGCACTGAAAACAGGATCTCTAATACCCTATTATCTGAAGAACTGGGGTTCCTCAAGGTTGTGTGTTCAGTCCACTGCTTTTCACACGACTGCATCCACTCATGAGGGAAATGAGCATCTGCCAAATCAGTCGATTTTACAGCAGCGGAACTCATTTGTGGAGGTAACGAAGAGACCAAACATTGAGGCCAAATTGCCTGGCGATCAACAGAAACAAAACAAAGATGTTCAACGACTTCCAAACTCACACTCACCAGCACCTGCAGCCATACAGTAGACAGAGTTTAGATTTACATTTGTTTGAGATTCTGAAGAGGAGAAGAGGGGTTTACAGAAGATAATGATGGGAGCAAAGAAAAATAATTTAACTGCTTTCACCTTCTCCTGCAGGAACAGGTTTTTATGTTTCCAGAGACTCTTCACTCCCTCTCTATAAACTGCTGCCTTCAGGCAAAGCAGCAGACTGCTGCTCAGTTTTCTGCCCCACTGAGCTGGAGTTAAGTTTTTATAGCTTTACGTTATTGCCCTTATTTAAGGACACAGGACCATGCTGAGGAAGGAACTATCAAAGCTGGGGCCACTGTCAATAAATTTGGGAATAGGAACCAGAGAGATTCAGATTGTACCTTGGAAGCCCCACCACAGTAATATTTCTTCATGTTTTGTTTTTTTTTAACTACCTGTTTTCAGCTCCAAGTGCATTTTATCCGTGTCCGGACTGAAAGGCCTGTTGAACTCTATCTCCATCTGGAAGGTCTGTCCTCTACGGATGATCAGCTCGTCCCCGTGGTACAGATCGGTGTGATGCTCCGTCCTGTTCGCACCACTCTTGGAGCTCAGGAGGTCCACTGAGCACACGGAGAGCTTGACGTCTGAGAGAAAACAGGCAGGTGAGAGCTTAAAAACATTTATTTGCCTTAAAAAAAATTAAATTAAAATAAAACGTCTGGTTTTGCTCGATTAATTCAGAATGTCGAACGAGACTTTGATTCTACCTCCGAATTCCTTCATTTCTCCGTTCTCAGGCTTCGGCTTAGCGGGCTCGGGCGTCGTGATCGGGGTCGGGGTCGGGGGCTTGGTGAACTCCACTTTATCCGTGACATCGTAAGACTCGCTGTTTTGACGCTTGCAGCAGCACGGGCAGATCTTCCTGAACCAGCGACGGCAGCCTCCCTCCTCCTGCTTCTTCCCCACTTCACTCTGAATGGTCAGCTCCACCCGAATGGGCGGGGCCGCTCCGGGGAAACGCCCGATTTCCGACGAGCTTCGAACTGTCAATCGCTCACCTGGCATTCTGAAAAAATGAATACATTTTTTTTTTTAAATGGGTATTTTATTTCCAGACAAAGAAACACTTGAGTAAAACTAACTGAACACACAGCTGCAACCCACATCTGTTATGCCTGCTTTTTTGTTAAACAGCAGTCAATTGACTCAAAATTTACAAAACCTACCCATAACCCTGTAATGAGGAAATCTAAAAGGGGGCTTGTTTGCGTTTCTCCCAAAACAAACCAGACAAAAGAGTTCGGATTGGAGACATTTTGTTGAAGTACATTTCATTCCACCTCTGCAGCACTTTGTGTGATTAAGCCAACATCTGTCAAGCTCTCTCTCTCTCTTTATTTTCACATCATGAAAAGGTCAAATGTCTTTTTTTTTTTCATCTTTTCCCACAATTACTTCGGCTCCAAAACAGACTCTCAGGCATTCCCGAGGCATTAAGAGAGATTTTGCAGACCTTGTTGCGTACACTGCCTGTGTGATCTACCGTAACTCTTACGAGCAGCTGGGTTTCATTTGCCGCACACCCCGCCTGCACACAAACGTAAACTGCAAAGTAATGTAGTTTGCGCGATCACTGCGTCTATTAGTGCGCCTGCAAGCGATTGATAGTTTAGATTCATTTGGAGAACATCTATCTTGCTGATTTTAAACAATGTCCTAGTCAAAGACACCAAAACTACACTTAAAGAAAGCATTTTCACTTAATTCTCTATATAACAAAAACCATCCAGATTTTACAAAGTTGTAAAATTATTTATGTCTAATTTTCAGCAGATGTAAGCAGTGAACAGAGTCGACTGCATCATTAGTCATTAAACAAAACCTAAGCTAATTTGCAATTTGCAAAAAAAAAAAAAAAGAAAAGAAAAAACCAGAAGAAATGGATGCTGCCATAGGATTTAAGGAGGAATAGGAGCCTGGCACTTTCAGTAAGATAATTAACTTAGAAAATCATGATCAGCAAAACAAGACGTTTTAACAGTTTATTGAACTGAAATAAGAGGTTCTGTCAAAAGCAAACAAAGACGTAAAAATATTAGGAATGACTTTAAAGAGAGAGTTGATGCAACGTCTAAAGATCTGGACTTTAACTGTGCGCAGAACTTTCTATTTTTTGATTTCCCTTCTGCATCGACGTTGTTACACTCACCGCTTTTCCTCCGTGATAAACTCTGGATATATTTTGTGACAGTACTTCAAACACCCTATATTGCACAGGCGTTACTCAGAGCAATTAGCCTAAAGTTTTCTTAGAACTTTGAGCGATTTGCTCCTTGCTTCTGCTGCAACTACATTTTCCATTTCCAGTGTATGAACAGCATGCCTCTCTTTTTGTAAGGTAGTGCTTCACTAACTCAATTGCTGCTGCCAAGTAGCCAACTAAATCTAAAGCTTAATGTTTCATGCACGCTAAGGAATTACAAATATGGGGGTTAACTCTCTGCTTTGTTTCCAACTTTCAATACAACGACTTCATCTGGCATCAGAGGTACATTTTTGCTTTAGTAATGTTTAAACTCTCCTTTGATTGTAGACATGAACCTGTTGGCTTCAACACAATAGATTTGGCTCTTAGAGAGATAATTACATTTTTATTATGTTTTTTTAAAAAAATGCCCTTAATACTTTAATGTGTTGCTTTGCTTTGCGTGCGTTTATGAAAATTCCTCCAAGCTAGCCAACCAATCGAAGACATGTGATTTCCTGAGGTGCCTCTTGAACAATAATTATCTGTCTTCATATGTTATCATTTAAAGCATTTCTGGGATGCCTACCTTCCAACAAGAGGCCATAGTTCGGCACACCTCCAGCTAAAGACCAAATCTGTGTTTAAAAAGACAAATCCACTGATAACTTCCACTTATATGTCAGGGCTCTCTTATTGATTTCTCTGTTTAAATATTTGTATCGAGTATTTCTGAGATATCTTTGCAGGCTGATTTGGAAAAAGGGCCGTGGAAGTAAAGCTATGTAGCGGAGGCCAAAGGTCAAATGCATATATGTATGCGTGTGTGTGTGTGTGTGTATCACACAGCTCTCTTCCTCCGCTGCGTTCCAGATCAAACAAACATTCACAAAACATTTATGCAAAATGCTGAAAATTATCTCCTACTCATAACACTAAAATAAACCATTAAATCCTATGACAAAAAGTTGATGTATTTGACAGTGTTGATCTGTTTTTAAAACACTTTAACGCTCCTGCTTATACTGCAGGCATCAGCCGAGCCTGAAATGAAGCGTTCTTCCTCCCTTTGGTCCTCCCATTCAACTCAATATATTGTTAATAACGACAAATGACTGGACCTGAGTGTTTGGTGAAGTGAGTCGTACATGCAAAGCATCCATCGGCATCGACATGTCAAAAAGCATTTCAGTAGTTCTTATGTATGATTCTCCACCTTTTTTATGATGCGTACTAAGTCACTGGGCGGTAGGTTTTCCAACTACCATTAAAAGTTGGACTCTTTCCTGCATTTTTGGAGTAAAATTCTGATCATTCCTGGTTGAAAAATTCAAAAGGCCTCCCTTTTCACCAACCCACCAACCCAGCCCTAAAGATAGATAGATAGATAGATAGATAGATAGATAGATAGATAGATAGATAGATAGATAGATAGATAGATAGATAGATAGATAGATAGATAGATAGATAGATAGATAGATAGATAGATAGATAGATAGATAGATAGATAGATAGATAGATAGATAGTTTTAAGAACTAGCAGCCTATGATGATTACAAAAATGAAAAACATTATCAATATGTTTATTTTGTTGTAAAGTATACCAATGAAATTCTTCATTTTTGGTACAAAATTGCTCTAGTTTTCAAAAACGTGCCCTAAAATGTATGCATGTTGAATTCAATAGGGCTACAAACAATACTGTAGCTTTAAAAAAAATAAAACAAAATTGAAGGAGAAGCCGCTGCTCGCTGGCTACAACCCAAGAAGTGATAAGACTTTTAATCTGCGACTTTCACACTGAATTTGGAAAATGAGGAGAGCAGAAAACAGCCGGTGGTCTGAACAAATTGAGAACCTCCACGGGTTGCGAGGATTTCATGCACTGCACGCTTTCAGGCATCTCACGTTGTCTTAGATTTTACGTCCTTACAGGACACCAGAATACAGCTTTGTTTGAACATAAAACAGAATTTTTAAAAAAAACACATAAATAAAAAGGGGTTGAATCGAATCTGACCTGGTTGGTTTCTTCTTCGTGTCAGCGGTGAAACGTCTTATTCCTCCCGGGTGTCAGTGCGGCGCTCTATTCAAGTTTGGCTGAAAACTTTTCTCGTGACGTGCGCCGCTCTCGTGTTGAACTTTTCCACGTCCGAGAAGGAGCAGCAGCTGTACTTAAAGCGAGAACACGCCCCTCTGCCTCAATGCTGAGCCCCACCCTGAGGGGCTGTGGACGTTACCCCACCCCGGGGCCGGGAGGTCCCGGTCCAGTAAGCAAGATTTGGTAACCGGTGCGTCAAAGAGGGCGAGTGTGCGCGCTCGCGGTGAGGGATGAGCAGCACGAGCGCGAACACGTATGCGCTAATATGTGTCAGTATGTGAAATCGACAAGATTATGCAATAACCTTATAATAAAGCAGAGGGGAAAACTGGAGAGCGGGCAGATACGATGCTTTATCCGTTTTCTGCTGGATCAAATAAAACATTCTGAGTTGTGTGACCACTCGACCTTGAGAAACCCATGACCTTCCCATGACCTTCTATTTTGGGGGAATCACTTGATTACAAAAGAAAAAGAGGAGGGGAAAAAAGAGCAACTTCCCGTTTCACTTCTCCTCCATTTATTAGCCAACAGAAAACTTCCAAGCAAAATCCCATGGTGACCCTGAATCTATTTAAAGTTGGTGGTTTTTGATGTGAACTAGGTGGCTCTCTGCCCAGGGCGGCATCTTATTAGGGCTGGCCGCACATCGCAGCCGGTTAGCTTAAGTTGATATTTGATCTGAAGCTGTAGCTTCACTGCTAAAGGCCCTTTCCTGTTTGTTTTCTTTTAGCAATCTAAACTTATTTATATTTTCTCTCGGTGAAAACGGAAAAGTAAAATGAAAATTCACTGACCAAACTTAGCTAACTTAGAAAAAAAAAGGGTAAATATTTGTGCATTAAATGCAAGCTGCTATTTACAACTCGTTGAGCTACAACGACATTTAATTCCCCTCTGGGCTCAATAAAGTGTTTTTGAACTTGAATTTGACAGTAAATAATTAAAACTGTGAGCTCTTGTACAATAACAACATGAAAAGTTATTATGTCCAATAAAATACACTCCTGTGTGGTGTCAACCAAATCTTTACTCCACCACATAATGTGATGATTTGACAACCAACCCCTGGAACAAAGCATTGATGGAAAACTTCCTAAAAAAAGGATCGGAAACTTACATCAGACAGTCAGCGTGAGTCTGTGTCAGAAAGCTCAGCAGTACCTTTGTGTTTTTTGTCTAAATCCCATCATGACATCATGTGAACTGTAGTGACTTAGGCAATTCATTCCTGAGCGTCTACTGACTCCCACCTTAGTCCGACTCTCTGCTTGATAGGAGGAAAGTCATTTTGCAAGAAGAGATTCGTCTTACGTGTTTCGCTTGGCATCACGCCGTGATATAGTAAAACAAAAAACAAAAAAAAAACAAGACTGAACACTGTTGCCTAACTCTACAACCAACTCCTGAGGCTTTAGTCAATCAGTCAAGTTTATTTGTATAGTACATTGCAGCAACAAGGCAGTTCCAAGAGCTTTACATAACGGAAACATAAAAACATCATAAACACATCACGCAGTCAACAATTGTGAACATCAGTGACAGACATTGCATTTTGTCAAGTACCAATTGATACACATCAAATATGTTGGTCACTGTTTCAGTTGCTGTGGCTTAAAAGCAAATTTAAACAGGTGGTTTAAAGAAACTCGGTGTTCAGGTGACCTGAGAGGCATGGCAGGTTGATGCGAGAACAGCAGATCTTTAATATACTTTGGTATTCTGTTAGTCTATAAATTTATATTAGTATTTATAAAGTATTTTAAAGTCTGTTCTCTGAGCAATAAGGAGCCAGCTTTCGAACTGGGTGATGTAGCTGGCCTTCAACTCCGACACTGGAAAATGTTCGGATTAAAGATGGCTGAACATTAAAACTACTACAATTTAGTGTAACGTTTACGCAATGTGTTGGTAATGTAAGATTGGATGGATGGATGGATGGATGGATGGTTAGCTTTGGGACAAATAGAATCATTCTTCCTTGAAGTAAAGGCACCATTTAAACTGTTTTTTTGGTGTTTTTAAAAGAACATTCCTAAAATGTAGCGGGCGTGCCGTATTTGATTTCCCTACCTACTTTTTTTATGAATCAGTGCTGTGACGTCAACGGCTGTGGATGATTACAGTAGTGTGAGGAAATATGTGTCTGCATCTGCTCAGTTTTGTCGATTGCGGCGTTCATTCACGGCTTACTTTACACAAACTGATTCATGCACGCCCGCTGCTGTTGCTACGGAGACGAACACAAACAGAGGAGGGGAGCTTTGCAGGTGTGCAAATGATTTATCTGGGACTAGGGTATCCGCTCACAACGCCCTGTGTTTGTGATTAAAAACTACTCTGCTTTTGCATAAAATTGTGCCATTGATAAAAACGTGTTTGTGTTTGATTTTTTTCTTTGTCTGTTTGTTTTCTGAAAGGTTAAGGAAACCACAGTTGGTTAAAAAGTTTGTCATGCATTTGCACTCAATCCTCCACTACCAGTACATGTATATTTTACTACAGTTACCTCTGAAAGTCTTTTTTGTCGTGCTAAAATGTTCAAGTATCTTTTTCTTTTATTTATTTAAACAGCTTCTCCTGACAGAGCTCTGGATTTCTTCCAGCCTCCTCCATCGACTTCTAGGCTGTGTTTGAAATTACTGCTCCTCTTCCCAGCCGGAGCCTGAGCGCAGGGGGTGTCAAACTCATTTTCATTTTGGGCCAAATCAAGAACATGGACGCTCTTAAAGGGTCGGTTGTGCCGGAATGTATTGATAAGACCCCTGAACACACTTTTAAAAATACTAATAAGTTCTTAAAATGACATTATATCGACCATCTTTTCGCATTGATCAGTCCCTCTGGGGTTTTCCAATTGGTTTTGTGATTATTTGCAGTAAAAATCAAATGTTTGTGGTACTAATTTAGAAACACTTGCGATAATTGCACATATGTACGATGGTAAATGCAGCGTTTTATTCCTCACCGTAATGACCATGGACTGCAATTTGTCACCAATTTAAGGCTGAGGCAGCTGTGTAGCACAAGTCAGGAAGTTAGCATCAATTAAACCCGATGATTTTCATAATGTTTGCCAAGAAATCTGCAATAAACTCACAATTTTTGCATTAGCGCAAAACAAGTGTGGGCGTTTGTTGATTTTGCATAAATTTCCACAAAAATTCGCAAGAAACTGGAGGGACTAACTGATGTAATCTGGCAGTAAGTAGATAAAAACGGCTTTGATTTGATTGATAAAGTAATATTTAAGCACACTGTTGTCCTGACAGTTCTATTTGTGGGTCCCGCTGAAGTCTAGAGGGCCACATAAAAAAATACAGTGGGCCAGATTTGGCCCTCGAGTTTGACACATTAGGTTTGCAGCTGAAACTTTGCTCTTTCGATTTTAGATGGAGCTGTGTGAGAGTTTCAAAGCTTAGGGACATTGTGTTAAAATCTAACCTTGCCTTAAGCCTGTCTAAAACTTTAGTCATAGCTTGTCTGCTGTGTTCTTTGGTTTTTCTGATGCTGGTTGTTTACTATCGGTCTACATTAAACCTCCGGGGACTTCATAGAAAAGCTCTAATTATAGAGACCCAGTTACCACGTAATTAGGGAAATGGTTTATTACCAACTCAATCAGATACATTGGATTTCATTTCAGGGCATCGGAGTAAAGAGAATGAATCCAAATGAATGCCATTTGTGAAAATACAACATTGGTTTGGTTTGTCTCATAAACCACCACCACCAACCCGCCAAATAAACAACAAAGCTTTTGGTTCGAATCCAGCAGTGTGAAAAAGTTCAAGAGGTCTAAATACTTTTTCAAGGCACAAGGTTATAAATGTCTTTTGTGTTTAAAGCTCCTCGAGGGAACTTGATCTCAACCTCGGTCGTTTTAAAATATGCACTTCCGCTGCTTGAGGCGTCGACTTCGGCTCCATAAAACATGCAAACATCCAGACAAGCAGAGACAAACAGATCTAATTCGCCCCTCCCTATCTTTATCGTAATCTTGTAATGTACACTATAGATACAAGCTCATATCTTGTCAAGAGCGACTGATGCGCTGATGCCGCCTTGCGACGCCAGGATGGAACCGATGCTTCTTCTTTTTTTTGTTTTGCAGTTCAGCCTGCCTCCTCTCTCGCACCTCTTTCTCGCCTTGCCTTTTCATCTTTCTCACATCCACCCTCTTGGCCATGGGCTCAGCAGCAGCTGACTTCCTGTGCGTTGCATTGCTGCCCCACACACCCATCCTGAAAGAGATTCTAGCAATGTGAACCAAGTCACGAGAGCGAGATAAGGTTAGAAAATGGGCAGTTTCTGGCGAAGTGTTCCCGTCTCAGTTTGGGTTGATGCTCTCTACTCTGCGATTTGGTTCCACAAATATGAGAGAGTTAATGAAAGAAAATTGAAAGGATGACTCACATGGTTTTTGAGGCGTGTGAATAATAATAAAAAGAAGTGTTTGTTCTTTTGGTTCCTCTTTTTAAAAAAAGAAACAAAATAAGTTTTGGTTGCCTAAGTGAATCAAGACCCTTCTCTGTCAGTTTACCTCAGATGGAATCAGAGAAAACAAAAGAGTGTTATGATATGCAGAGAACTAAGAAAAGGTTTTTCTTAGTGCCTGTAGCACCTTTTCTTTACATCTTTGCTGATAGCTACAGACAGTAGTGTAGTTTAATAGCTAGGTGGTAGCAGAGTGAAGTTGGCTGAGAGTAATACATGGTGTTTACAAGTGTGAACAAATATCCAAAACACTTTGTCTATTTTTGTAAACTTACCTCTAAATCAATATTTTACAAAAAAAAAATGCTGAAATTACACCTCCAGTTTATGTTTTGAGTTGATTTCCATTTATCTAGATGCTGAAATTGCACAGAGGGACGGGCAAAATTTTTGCATCTAGATATGAAGTGATCTACTCCAAAAGTAAATCACAAGGTTTTTTTTTAAAAAAAAAAAAACAACAAAAAAACAATTTTGTCTAGAAACAATAAGGTTTCTTCCTTGATTACCTGTTATTTAAAGTAACATCCTACCATCAACTCTGACCAGCTTCAGTTTTTCCTCAGCAATGAAAGTCCAACGCTCCTAAGAACGCCTGCATACGGCATAATGGAAAGACATTGTTGTGATGAGACCAATTTCAAGGCGTCAAATTACAAAGTCAATTTTCTTTTGAGTCACGATTGCTATAAACAGCATTTGTCAAAAAAAAAAAAAAAAAATTAAAGGTAATGTCAAAGTTTCAGCCCCAGCTTGGAAAAGGCAATACTCTAGCACTCAGACGTTAGTTAAATACCTTAGAATGACGTCAAAGTAGAGGAACGTAATGCGTTACTTCTATAGTTATTTCCTGCTCTATCACTGATACTAATGTTGGGTGTCCTAAATAGACACTCCATTGATGTACCTTGTTATCAAAATACATTATTAATTAATAATTTCTGACATTGTATTGGGCAGAAATTGATAAAATGGCCAGTTATCTGCTGTCGTCCGATCCGGTCTGACCCGGCTGGTTTATCTAAAAGTCACGGCTGATTTTCCACATATTCCTGTTCTGCTAAACTTGACATTTAGAAAATGTATTCATACCCCTCTACAGGCTTGAATTGAAATTGTCCTACATTATAAGTAACATAGTTACTTGTGTAACAAAATTGTGCAACCCTTCAAACATCGGCGGCGGTCCCTATTTACAAACTGACTTCTGAAGGCACTTAGTTATGCTGGATTTTATTAAGGAGTATCAGAGTAAAGGGTCCTAAACACAATGTTTTAATGTTGTGTTTTTATTTGTGAAGATTTTTCGAAACCATGAATCATTTTCTCTCCAGTTAGCAAATATGCCCCGTTTTGTGTCGACCTATGACATAAACGGCCACTGAAATATGTTACAAACTGTGGAAAAGTTCAACGGGCACGAATTCTTCTGCAAGGGATGGAAAGTGTTTACGACGTTCAAATCAGTATCTACAGTGCTGCTTGAAAGTTTGTGAACTAGTTGAGTAGTTTAGATTTTTCTTATTTTTAACCATGATTTTCTTATTTTCTCATTACCAGTTTTTGTATATGAAATGTCAGGTTTATGTTCATCGATTCCATTTGCTTGTTTTGAGGGAAATGTATGAATTGCAAGCAGACTAAATGAAACATGGAATCAGAGCATCTGCAAAAGTAAATGAACCACAGCTGCACTGGTAAAGACAATCCGGTAAAAGACTCAGGTGAAACACATGTGAGTGCTCAAGCAATCAACTAAGCAGACCAATCAAATGAGACATCCTTGGGAAAAGTTTTGAGGTGCACAGGTTAAATGGGAGAGGAAACCAACCAAACCACTGTTGTGTCAAGGCATAAAGACCAGATCAACCCTGCTGAGAGGAAAGGAGACATCTGAGGACATCAGAAAGAAGGTAGTAACAGCCCATCAGTCTGGGGAAAGCTATAAGACCATCTCCAAAAGATTCCAGCTTGATCCATCCACTGTGAGACAAATCATTTACAAGTGGAGGGCACTAGGCATCACCGCAACTCTGCCCAGAAGTGGACGGCCGTCAAAACTCACACAAAGAAGCACCAGAAAAATAATAATGCAGGTAAAGGCCAACCCACGCATCACCTCCAGAGAGTTGCAGACCTCTCTGTCAGCATCTGGGATAAATGTACATGCGTCTACAATCAGGCAAAATATCAATAGACATGGCATTAATGGGAGAGTTGCTAGAAGGAAGCCTCTGCTTTCAAAAAAGAACAAAGCCACCCATTTAAACTTTGCCAGAGAGCAGAGGCTTTCTGGAAGTCCATTCTCTGGATGGATGAGTGCAAAATTGAATTATTTGGCCACAATCACAGGCGCCATGTTTGGAGAAAAGTAAACACTGCATTTAAAGAAAAGAACGTCCTCCCAACAGTGAAGCATGGTGGTGGGAATGTGAAAGTCTGGGCCTGCTTTTCTGCCTCCGGACCTGGACGACTCCATATAATCCAGGGAACCATCAATTCCCAGGACTATCAACAAATTCTTGACCAGAATCTCCTGCCATCAGTCAGGGAGTTGATGCTGGGATGGAAATGGATTATGCAACAAGACAATGACCCAAAGCATTCCAGCAAAAGTACCAAAGATTGGCTTAAGAGAAAGGAGATTCACACTCTGGATTGGCCCAGTCAAAGTCCAGATCTTAATCCCATAGAAATGCTGTGCCAAGATCTGAAACGGACAGTACATGCCAGATGTCCCTCCAACCTCACTCAACTGCCAGAGTTCTGCAAGGACGAGTGGACAGAAATCCCAAATAGCAGATGTGAGACACTCGTTTGTGGTTACAGAAGACGTTTAGTTGAAGTAATGGCTGCAAAAGGAGGAGCTACAAGGTACTAACTGAAAGAGTTCACATACTTTTGCACTTGGCAGATTTTCATTTTTTTGACAGATAAAATACTTTTGTTGAATAAATAATGAAAACATGTATCCTTTGTTCTTTGTTTCCCTTATTTGGAAGGTTTGCTTTACAATTTGAGATTTGGATGTTCATTTCACATGATTATTATAATTTTTCTTTAGAAAATAATGACCATGTTCAGGTGGTTCACAAACTTTCAAGCAGCACTGTATGTGCGTTTTGGCCTGTGAGCCAAAGGATTAAAGAAGAGAAAGCAGTGAAATCTGAGGATTTGTTATCATTTTTCACAAACATCATCAGAGCGACTCAGAAATTCCTGCTCTGTCACAACCTTTCCATTATAAATTTCAACATCTCGCATTGCCTTACTTGTGATTCATTGAACCTTACACCCATACGTCAGCCGTAAGTAAAGAAGGACACCGTACGTCACTAATCCGTGGAAGCAAGTTGTGAAAAACGGGGTCATTTGCCAGTGTGGCAGGGGGCCTCCATGGTCTGCTGCCGGTGCTTGTTTGATGGTGTCATTGTCTCAAACATGCTTTTGAGCTTAACCTCACAGAGGGGGACAAAACAAAACAAAAACAAAAAAACAGGCTGTAGTAAAGTCTCTTCAGTACCACTCTGCCAAAACAACAAAAATGACTAAAAGAGACTAAAACAAAGGAAACATAACGAACAAATAAAATGTTAACAAGTCTGTTTTTCACTAATCCGCTTGGTGCAGATAAGTAAGTTGAGAAAGCAGCTTGCTTTGTCCTGAAATTGAACCCGGCACACCCATCAGATTTTTCTGCTGCTAATGAAAGTGCAAGCTGTTTGATATCAAAAGCATGATGCGATCACATGCGGGGTTAAAAGCTGAGCCTGTGGTCTGAGCTCTTTGTTTTTCTTCCTCTGCTTTTTTTGATCTTGACACAGTGCGTGATTGGTCGGTTGACTGACTGAACATTTGCATTCATGTTCACGTCTCATTTTCTTGTCTTGTCAGGACAGGATGAAGAGGAGTCACTGGTTAAGAGGGAACAATAGACCAGAGGAGTTCTACACTGCCCCCTGGTGGTGTCAACTAGAAGCAAAGTGTGACTGTACTTTCCTAGAATAATTATTTTCTTGCACAACTTTCTTTTACAAAAATCACAGCATTTGACTCTCAGCTCAGCTTCTTTGAGATTAAAAGGAAAAAAAAATCCACTAACTTGTCTTAAAATCCTCATAAGATTCTTTCAACATGTTTGTTTTTAAAAGCCTCTGACCTTTCTGACCCTCACATTTTTTTATTTTTTGCTGAAGCTGTTGTTTATGAGCTCGTATCTCTGAATTTGAAGCAAATTACCAGACGGGATTTAATAAATAAGTCACATAACCAGATGGGAATCTTGAGCGCAACGTCAAATCCTAAAAATACATATGTTAGCATAGAAAGAGTTGACATTAGAACAGGAAAAGAAAGAAATACATTTTATCATTTAACTGTTTAGGAAAGTTCCTAAATAATATTTTTTGTCACGAATAAGTGATTAAAAATGACATAGATGGAAAATAATGGCTTTTTATATAATTGCTTAGCTTCTTATTTGCTATCATCACTCCAGTCCTGTAGGTGGCGGTATTGCAGCTCTAGGCCACTTTTCAGGCGCACAAACAGGAACTTTACAGAAGAAGAGGAAGAAGGACGCTTCACAGGTCTCACACGTGAGTCGTCATTTTGCACTTTTTCTTCAAATAAAACGTTTATTTTGTAGAAAAAATATATATTACTCTTTTCTCTGACAGAAATCTCGCTGTCGCTCTTTTTCGGTTTTGTTGCAGCGGGCTAGCAAGAACGGGTCAAAGTGCTGTTTGTTTTTTAGCCGTACTCCATGTCTTTTTATGGAAATTTAATCAGTTTTATAAGAAACTCGAAATAAATTGCTAGTTCAGAGGAAGCATTAATATATTTTTGTCGACGATAAATTCGGCATGGATTGAGTAGAAGCAGAAAATACACTGATGGTGGGTTTTTATAGTAGCTAAAATCACTATTACTTCCAAAGTTAAGGCTTCTTCCAGCTATAAAGCCTAATCTTTGCCTCATATTTATGAGAACTTTTCCCAGTTTAAACGTCGAAAAGATATTGAATAAAGTGAGCTAATGCTTCTTTATCTCATTTCAACCAGAGAACCGGACTTTTGCCGTGTGTTGAGATCCCTAACATGCTGGCTAAAGACGGAGAACAGCTGCAGAAAGGAGGAGTGAGGAAGAGGAGGCACCCTGCTGAAGATGGAGGAAGAGCAGAATGGAAGAAGAAAAAGAACAGAGGTGAAGAAGAAAAACCAGGACAAAAGCCTCGGGGAGACGGTGGCAGGAAGCGACTGGATGCTCTGAGTGTTGGCTACTTCCGCCGAGTTGGGGAACGACTGAGTGAAGGCTTTGAGGAAGATGAGGAGAGAGGTGAGATGGATTCGGTTCTCGTCGGGGAAACTAAAAATAAAAAGTTAGAATTGCATCTGGAGATCACATACTGTGACTTTTTCTGTGTAACATAACATCAGTTCATATGGAGAAAACATTTCTATTTCTTTGTCCTTCACACACCTGCTGGGCAACTTTATTTTTCCTCAGCTAAGCTACAGCGGTTAGGATTTAGGTTTTATTTCTTAACTCATGAACATTGGACATATTCAACACAAGTCCCCGAGGATCTAAGATGCTTTCTTAGGTGTTTTCCCTCCTCTTTTTAAGAAATTAAATCCAGAAAGAGATGAGGAAAACTGAGGCCTAACGTTGACACATGATTGGCTCAGAATTTGTTTGTTGTCCATGTAGGTTGTACATTTATATGGACCTACATTGGGGCAATAAAGTTTGTTTAAAAAAAATCAAACTGAAAAAAAGTTTTGAAACTAAAAAAAAAAGAGATAAATATTATATATATATATTTTTTTTTAACTTTGATACTGAAAGATAATTAAAACTGAAAATAAAGATTTGAATCTGAAAAATCATTTTGAAAATTTTTTTTCAGTTTCAAATCTTTATTTTCTCCTTAAATTTTGTTTTTCAGTTTTAAATTGAAAAAAAAGTGTTTAAAAAATTAAAAAAAGAAAATGTCAGTTTATATCTTTTGAACAAGCTTTATGGCACCAGTTTAGCTCCATACATTTATGTGTTAGGTTAAATGTGGAAAAAGTTATGGGGTTTTTTTCTCACCCTAATAAATAATGGAATTTACCTGGTTTAGAGCCAGTGTATCTATTAAGTATAATTTGCATGTATAAAATAAGCTTATTTGGGGTAAGACACCAAACTGATCATTCCTCGTGTGAATTCTCAGTGGCGTTGCTGTGCGTTTCAAGTAAATATGTTTGCAATACATCGGACAGAGATGTTTGTGGGGAACGTCCTCGCTGAGGTGAAAGGCAAAGCCGGCCTGGTGGCCACCGACCGGACGGGAAGCATCACTCTGCAGCGGCTGCTCCCGCTGTCCAGCCCGGACCAGGTGGGGGAAGTCCTGGCCGAACTGGGCGGAGAGTCGGGGGCGGGGTTTAAGGAGGTCTCATGCGACCGCTGTGGAGGCCACGTCGTAGAGAGCGCGCTCAGACAGATGTCCAGGTGGGAGGGTAAGTGTAAAATAAGCGATTACTTGCTTATTTAAAAAAAAAAAATTGTTCCGAATTGTATGAAGACTTTAATTGTCACCATTGTAACCAAAAACATAGTAGGATCTAAGTCAGAAATGTGGCGATGTATAGGTTAAAATTTAGTTCATGTGTGAGGATAAAATTGTTGTATTTCTTTTTCCACAAATAAAAGACATAAATGACTGTGTTTACATGTCCTGATTGTCTGTTGTAGAGTTCTCACAGAAGGATCCGTCCAAAGAAGAAGAAGAGGAAAGCACCGGGATGCTGGAGAGCCAGGTGTTGTCTTTAAGTCAGGTGGTGAAAGACAACGGCTCAGAATTCATCGGACACGTTCACGGCTCGCACGTGGTCCGCACACTTTTACACGTGCTGGCAGGCTGCGTCGGACCTCCTCGCACCGAAGCCCAGCCAGGTGAACACACAGAGGCACTTTGACGTGTTTTAGTGAGAGGTGGATGTGGCCGATTCTTAATCTTTTTATTTTTTATTTTTTTGTCTTGGTAAAACGGACTTTCCCTGATTCCAGGTGTCTTTTTAAAAAGCTGTAGTGTAATTATATATAGCAATATAATTAAGGTTTTTCCACCCTTTAAGTTTCTGAGCAGTCATTTATTATTTCTGTCATCGACAGCACCACTGTTGCAGAGCATTTAAAGCATTTCAAAACTAATACAAAATGATAATAAATATGAGGCTTTCAACTAAATTAGTCTTTTTGAATTGAAGATTATTGATTACTGCTGAATTTAAATTCTTCCCTGACTACATTACTGAAGTGAAAATAGTCAACTTCAAGTCATCTTTGCTTCATAGTAGCATCTACACTGAAGAGTTCAGTTGTCGGTGTGACCTGGTAAAGATATTCTGCTAATGTAACTAAAAAAACACACACAATTTTGCAATTGCGTTGTTCCTCTAAATAAGGAATTCAGTTAAAATCACAAGTGAATAAATTAGTTTTATTTATTTTTTTCTTCAAAGTGTAACAACATATATTTAATATTGCTAAAAGTCGGCTTATCGGCCTTTGGCTCATTTTTTCATATGGGCGAATCCTTAGTTGACCATGTTGGTGTGTTGCTGAACAGTGACACCTGCTGGATTTTAAAAATCATAGCAGGCAGCCTGGACGAAGAAGTTCCAATTCAGTGTGGACAAAGTGAACCGTAAAAGCCCAAGGACATTTTTAAAATAAGTGTCACAAAATACCGCATGTTGTTTATGCAGACTGTGACTTTGCTGAGTGAATTAAATCAAATCACTCCCATCTTTGCAGGCAGTAATTGGACGTTCAAAGTAGGGCTTTAATTCCATTTAATTCCCCTGTTCTCCAGGTACCCTCTAGTTATAAGCTCCTCCGTCCCTCGCACGAGTTACACCGGGCCAATTACCCGACCAGAAGTTTTTCTCCGCAGAGTGCCCGTTCATGCCCAGACTAACAAATAACGTCTCCTCTCCGCTGGTTTGATTCCTGCCAAACATAACGATGTCCCTGGGTTATGGATGTCATTCACAGCAACTAAATCCGTATAACGTGTGTGTGTGTGTGTGTTCCGATTGAAGTATCGAGGGAGTTTTGATGCAGATTGCAGCAATTGCTTGGTATTTTGTTTTTTCTGAGCGAGAGAAAGAGAGAGCTGGCCACATTTTTTTTTATTGCATTCCTGTTTGAGAAACGAAATAAAGCTTTTGATTCCTTTTCAGTATATGTGATGGAGGCTGAGTCAGGACGTCTGACTTCACGTCTGTGTCTCTCGTTTGATGTTCTGGTTCCAATTAGGTGTAAAGGAGCACAGGGCGGCCCCCCAGCTGACCGACTTTGAGATTCCCACCTCGTTCTGGTACGAGCTGAAGAGCCTCACCGAGACCTTGATGGAAAATATTAATCGTAAGCTGCCTTTCATCACGCCATCTCTGTACTCGCCTCTTTTCTTTTTTCCTTTCCGTGGATTATAGCTGACGCAATTCCTTCTTTGTACTCCCATCACAAAGAGAACATTTTAGCACAGAGGACTGGAAAATCTCATATCGACTATAAAACGTGTGTTTTTATTTTTAAAACAGTAAAATGAACGGTTTGCGCTGGCATAAAGGAGCCGATGTTGCCGTGGGAAAGGAAATATTAATCAGATTAAAAAGAAGTGATGAAACCATTTGCTGACGTTTAATCCTGTGGTTTTCACTCTGTTGAGATCTGAAAACAGCAGAGCCAAAGTATAAATACTAAATGAATGAATTTACAGTTTTTTATATTGACACAACCATTTCATTTCAGTAGTAAAAAGACAGATTGTAATCAATAAACCTCTTTGCTAATGCTCTTGCAGAGATTTAAGCTTCCTTTACCTAAACCCTTACTGTCTGAAGAAACTATTTTATAAAGTACAGCTGGTGTGTTTACCTCAACTCTTCTTCTATTTCTTTTAAACGACTGTTTAAAATGGCCAGCAGCAGATTTCATGCCTTCCCATTAGTCTCCAGTCGGTGGCAGTAAAGCCTCTGCAAGTACTAATCAGAAATGTCAGGGCACAAAGAAGCTGTCTTCTACTTGAATACGGATTGTTTTACTTACAGTTCAGGCAAGTCTTCCTACTCTTTTGTCACATCACAAACACAAACTAGCTTGTACGTATTCTGTTGGGATTCCATTGTAGTTGTTTTTCCATCTGTTTGTCCTTCAGTGAGCGTTACAGATGGAGCTGCCAGTGCCGTGTTCCAGACCATGCTGACTGTGTGTCACAGAAAACGACCCAAACTGTGCAAACAGCTCCTGAAGCGCACCATGGAGTACCTGAGCAGCCGCAGCTCGGCCCCCGGAGTCAGGTTAGAGGTGGGGTTTTTTTTCTGTAAGGGTTATTGTAGCAGGGATATAACGTTGGACACCATTTTAACTCCTACAGTCCGCTGCTGGTCTTCCTGAAGGACCAGGCCTCCAGTCGCCTCATAGAGACGATCATCCAGCTGTCCCACAAATCTCTTCTCCGTGACCTTTACAAAGGCCACTTCAAGGGCAGTCTGGTTGACCTCGCCCTCCATCCTATCGCCAACTTCCCCGTCCAGAGGCTGACAGCCGCCTCGGCCGAGCATAAACTGGTAAGCGGTGGTGTTGTTGTTGTTGTTGTGGAGCTACGGGGCTGAAGAGTTCGCCGCTTGACGGCTTTCCCGTCCTCAGTTCCCGAAGCTGTTCGACGAGCTGGTCCAGGGCGTGGAGGCCGTCTTGGCCGCGGGTCACATGGGCGTGATCGTCCAGCTGGCGGAAAGCTGCGCAGAAAGCGGCGAGAAGCAGGACGACATGATGCGGTGCCTACTGAACGTGAGCCTCCCAAAAGGTTTTGTCCTGCTACAAATACGAAGGAGTTCCTCCGTCATGCCAGCTCTGTTTCCCTTCAGTCTTTCCACTGCGCCGAGCCCGGCTCTCGACACGTCTGCTGCCTGCCGCTCTTTATGTCCTTGCTCACTTATGAGGTGTATTACCAGACTGATGCAACAGAGGGCAGCACACAGAAAGAGGTAAACCGCAAACTCTTTACGTTACTGGGTTGTTGTTTTTTTTTATTAGTTAGTTTCCTGTCTTTAAGTACTTAAAGAATCTCTTTTTCATTTTTACATGTCAGCACTATTTATTCAAAGTTGTTGAGTTGAAATTGACAAGTTCAGTTAAAGTTGCGTTAAAAAAAGCCAATATATTTTGTTTTAGTGAGATTTGTAATACATTTAATATTAAACTAACTAATATTACGTGCAGTTGTTGAGTTACATCGTATTCACAACGAAATAGATTTGTGTCATCTGTAAGCAATGTAAAATTGTGGCAGTTTAAAAAAATACAAAGAAAGAAAATACGCAGAAAATAAAAACACGCCAGTAACAAACCTTGGGGAACTCCATATAAAATTCTTAGTAACTGAAAACCTGTGCTGTTGTTTTTTTAACAGACTCAAGTCTATTTTCCCCTAATAAATTTAACCAGGACACTCCACGCCCACATTGTTGTTTCTTTGTTGTGAACAATGATAAAAATGAAAATATTAAGTTGAAGAAGACTCTTTTTTTTCCCCCTCCAAGATCTTCATCCCGCTTTATACATTGGTGTTGTTTCAGTAACTTCCACTTTCTGAGGAAGTTCAGGTGACACATCTCATCTCGCGTGTTTTCCCCCCCCGGCGCCGCATCAGATTGTTTTCATTGTCGTATTTCAGGTTCCGCTGACTTCCATCTGCTACCACGGTTCCCGGCTGGTCCAAGCGCTGGCCAGGTTTAAGGAGCGCTCTCACCTCCTCAGCAGCCTGCGCACCCTGAGCCCCGCCGACCTCCTCACCATGGCCTCCGACCCCTCCGGCAGCCACGTCCTGCAGGCCCTCATCACCACATCCAGTGACAAAGGCAGGGGCAAGATTCTCAAGAGACTGGAGGTACAACATGTTCGCTGGATTTAGTGTCGGGTTAACCCAACACTAAAGTTCAGAAATGCAAGTTAAACGCCGTTTCTCCTCTCAGGGCCAGTACGTGCAGATGGCCTGCTCCAGGCTCGGAAGCCGAGTCCTGGAAGCCGCGTGGAACAGCGCTGCGGTCAGCCAGAGGCAAAGCATCGCGCAGGAGCTCGGTAACGTTGACGGTTTTTAGCGCTTTCAGTTTTATTTATTTTTTTGTGCACTTCTTCACGTTCTTTCCCGTCCTTCTCTTCCAGTTCCCAGCGAAAGTAAGCTGAGGTCCGATCAGTTCGCTCGTCACGTTTGGGCGAAGTTCGGCCTCTCCCACTTTGTCCACAGGAGAGCCCACTGGCAGGAAATCCAGACGGGAGAGTCCAAGAAACGAAAACTTTTCAGCGACCTTCTGGAATAAAAAGTCAAAATTAGTAAAATTGTTTAGTGTTTATTTGCTTGATAATAAATATGTATAATGCTACTTCTGACTCGTTTGCTGATTTTAGATTATTAATACACAATTCGATGCTAGTAGAGATGTAGCCTGTAGGTGGCACTAGAGGTGCGTGTATGGTGAGGTTGTCCTCATACTTCATCAGCTGTACTGTGGTTATGGCTGATACTTGATTCCCATTGGTGCAAAGATACTAAAATTAGGAAAATATTTAAACAAAATTAAAAGAACGTATATATTCTTGTTACAAATAAGCATTGTTATGAATATATGTCAGTGCTTGGTTGTCTGATTCTAGGGGGAGGCTTTTGTTGCCACTGTGTTGTACAGTAATTTTCAAAAAATGTAACATGTCCTTTGTTGCATTTGGTTGTGAGGATTTTATGTAAGATAATTCAGCACAAAGGGAAATCTGAAATATTGTGTGCATTTATATTAATCTCCCCAGACGTGCACATCTGTGGACGGACATTGTTGCCCGTTCTTTTTGTTTTGTCACATAATTCAAGCTCCATCCAAGTGGTTGTAAACCATAATTTGAAAGATTCCTCGTTGTCTAGACTTTAACAAGGCCATATCAGCAACATTAGCCTTTTCTAAGCCTTGCACCGTTTTGGTCTCATCTGACCAGCGCCCTCTGACTGACTCGTTAAAAACTGCAAAAGTGAAGTTTCTTACGGCCACTCTTATTAAAATGCCAGATAGTTGAGCTTCTGTCTAAATATCGTTTTACTGACAATTTGTCCAACCCCGGGGGATCTCTGCAGCTCCTCCAAAGTTGCTTGTTTCTCGTTTAACGCTCTCACTGCCTGGCATGTAGGTTTATGTGGTGATGCTCATCCTGGTATGTTTGCAGCCCCACGTTTTGAATGATGGATTAAGCTGTGCTTTGAGGGATGTTCAAAGCTTGGGACATAGTTTTTAATTTATCTTTTTTTTTTTTTTTTTACTTCTCATACGTGCCTTTTACAACATGAGCACTAATCTTCTGATGGCTCTCTGTTATTATTCTGGCAAAGCACATAGCCATCCCTTCAACTTTCCATCTGCTGTAAAATCCAGATTAGTGGAGAACGGTTTGATGAGGCTGCATCCTGTTCACTGTTCATCCCAACTCGTAGCTTTCATCATTGCTTCCACCAACCTAAGTTTAATCAGTGACGACGGTTCAGGCTTCCCTTCGCTGTTTTGTCGCTGTAACTGTGCGCTCAGACAAAGCCGGGAAATAATGACCTTTGGGGCCACAATGAGCAGAAAACCGAATCAGATGGGTCCCGCCCCCTCCACCTCTTCCAGGTCTGCTGTCTTTACAAACTCTGCTCCTCCATCATCGGTAATGCCTCCGCCCCTGCCTCTCCTCCCCCTCCCCAAAGGAAAGCGACATGCAGCTCATTAGCTATGCACAGTGCTCACCGAAAATAGTCTAGTCTTCGGTGGAAGCCGAAGAGGAACTTCAACAGGCTTTCCAGTGGTACTCAGTGGGTGGCTTTGAGTCTCCTGAGCTCTCCCTCTGCCTCCGCGCCCCCTTTGCTCGCATGAAGTGTTCTTTTTTGCCCAAGAACCACAGAAAATGCCCACTGAATGAGTCAGCGCCAGGGAAACACAAAGAGGGAGGATATCTGTCACAGTTTGAAACGCCGATAGGGTGACACGGAAACAAATTCTGTCATATCTTCCCCCCCTCCGTTCCCTCCTCTTTCCCCTCCTGTGGGCGTCAGCAGCTTTGTCACATGGCTGCTGTTATCTGACGGGGTTGTTTTTTTTACCCCCCTCTTTTTTCTTTTTGACCTGTTTTAAGTATGATGAAAACCTTTTGTTTTATTCCAACCTCCACCCCCCCCCCCCCCCCCCCCCCTCCTTTTAGCAGAGTCTTCTAGGACGTGGAGTCCTCCTCCGTCTCGTGGACCCCTCCCAGCCGAGAGGGGTTAAAAAGTGAAATCGGACCTAAAAATGAAAAATAAAATAAAAACCCCCTCTTCCTTCTGAATATCAACATAAATGTAGGACGTTTCAGATGCCAAAGGACTTACTGTCTCCTTGACAACAGTCTCCAAGCAACCATTACTCCTCAAAGCTTTCTTCCAACCCCTTCGTCTCTCCGTCTGACTCGCTCCCTCCCTTCAACCCCTCCGCTTCTTTGCCGGTTTTTTATTCCTCTCAAAGAGTTTCTTCAGCGCGTCCACTCCAGATCGCGCCAGCACCAGAACCCGAGGACTGCTCACGTCTGACGGGCCCCCATGACTGGCTGCTGCACCTAGGGAGTAAATGTGTAACCAGATATATATATATATATATATTTTTTGCAATAATATATTTTTTATTTCTTTTGGTAACTCTAAATGATGTGTGCTTATGTTGCGTTTGAAGGGGAGTAAATAAAACCCCCAGTGTGAGTAGAACAGCAGCTCACATTTCATGCTCTGAACCTAAGTGGTGATTATGCAAAATAAAAATAAAATTAAAATTCTAAGCTTTCAGCAAATCCAAATCTTCAACCGTGAATAATCCATCAGGCTTAAGTTTAATTTCGGAGGCGTTTCAGGTAAACAAACGCTACAAAGTTATTTTTAGCTGCGGCGCGTTGTTTCCTCTGAGGTAGAAAAGCAATACCCCAAACATCACAGGAGTGATTTGTCTTTAAATCCAGACTCTGGAGCACAAGCTACAGCTCTTCATGAGTAAACAACACAAACAGTTATGTGATACATAACTCTTAAATGGAAGAAAATAATTATTGTTTCAAGGTATTTAACAAAGAAAAATGGGGGGGGGGAGTGTAGATTAAAACAACTTTATAGTAACTTGGGGTATATCGCTGCCAGTTTTGTAAAGTAGAGATACTTCCAGGAAGTCTGAACTTCTCTGTTGACTTTAAAGGTTTTCTTGTGCGATTCCTCTACATCGCGTGTCAAACTCGAGGCTCGTGAGCCAAATCCGGCCCGCCACAGCTTTTTATGTGGCCCTCTAGATTCTAGACTAAACACTAAGTGTGCTTAAATCTTATTTTATCAATCAAATCAATGCAGCTTTTATTTGTTTCCTGCCAAATTATATCAATCAGACCTTCCACGCTCTTGAGAATTATCGGGGAAATCCTCACACTTTTTTTGCGCTAATTGGGAGTTTTTGTTTCAGATTTTTCTCAAAAATTGTCAAAAACTTACCTACTTGTACTAAACAGCTGCCTCAGCTTTAATTGATGTCAGATTATAGTCTATGCGCGAGTAATAAAAAGTCACATTTACCGTGAATATACCCAGATTAGTACCACAAACACTTTGAATTTTATTGCAAAAAAATCACAAAAAGGATCACGAAATCCTGGAAGGACTAGAAAGACGTTGAGCAGTATCATTTAATTTTAAGAATTAATTGATATTTTAAGAGTTTGTGATCAAGTTTTATCAATACATCCTGGCACAGCCGGCCCTTTAAGAGCATCCATGATTTTGATTTGGCCCAAAATCAAAATGAGTTTGACACCATTGAGTTTAGACAAACTGAGAGGAGCATGTTACATCTTTGCTGTTGCCAGAGAACAACAACAACAACAACAACAAAAAACACCAAAGGGAGCCATGTTTATTTGTGAAAGTGAAACATAAAACCGGCATTCTGAATTTGATCCACTCTGGAATTCAAAATGAATAGCTTCTCTGCCAAGATGGCAATTTCTATGTGGATGCACCAAAATGACAAAAAAAAAAAAACATTTGTGGATACACCTAAAATTGTTTCCATGTGAACGAGGTCTTAGCTTCATCCTCTTTCCCGTCAGCTCTCTACCATCAATCTCTGTCACCTTGCATGAGTACTTCTATTTAACTATCTAGCTTTTCGACTGTCGTACTAAAAAAGGCACACAAGCGAAGCAATGTTATTACCTTACTCCCAGCCTTTATTGCAGTGTAGGGAAGTATTTTGATGCCGTTGTGTTGGTCAAGTTAAAAAAATCTCATGTTATTGATCATACTTTTTCTCCTCGTGTGATGCTTTTATATTAAAAGGTCATTTGAGAGAGAAAGGGAAAAAAAGCAATTAATAAATGGATCACAACTGTGATTCTTGCCAAGAGCCCACATCAACAAAAAGCCAGCGAAATAAGGAAAAGTAATTTTACAAGAAAACTTCATATGTGTGCAGTGAAGTGAGTAATAACCGTGGCGATTGCTACAAATCTCATCTCAGAGAGAGAGAGAGAGAGAAAAAATAGAGTATACACATCCAGACTCTTCCCTCAGATAGTTCAAGTTGAACTTTTGTTGAGAGATTACCAGCAGGTAAATTATCTGTAGATTATTGTCTTTGTGATGGGATTTGGATGATGTGTGAACTTGGGGTCCCGCCTGGTGTAGCGGGTCCCTAAGGAACTTTCTTACTTGTACTAAAAAGCTGCCTCAGCTTTAATTGGCGTCACATTAGTGACCCCTCCCCCTCCACTGATCGTTTAAACTTTACAGATCAGCTTAAATATTTAGAAATGGTCTGCATTACCAAAAGTAGCTTTAAAATGGCAGGAATCTGATTTTGTGTTGGTCCTGCGCTCACAAGAAACTAGCTGGAGTTCACATGCTAGCAGTGACATTCTGCTAGCAAGTTATCGACTATCCGATACCCGTAACATCTTTATAGATCCCTGCTTTTTAAAAATCTTCACAATGTCAGAGTTATACAGCCATATCTGTTAGAAACAGAGTAAAGCTGGGAGGGAATCGAACTGCTCGGTCAGATAACTGATGCTAAGCTAGCAAGACGCTAACAAGACAGGTTCACCAGCTTAGCATGCTCTGCCAAAGGCAGAACTTGTCGTTCCATCCATATCTGCAGGACATGAAAATAGCTTCAAAGGAGACGGCATTGGTTACTCTAACATAGTGGCTATGTGATTCACACTTTGTGTGGTTAGATTGATGCTCTGTAGCTTAGGAGCAAAATGGTTTCCAAAGTTTGGGTCGGGACCTACTGTGGATATTTAAGGATATTAAAATGTACGAATGAAAATTCAAAAAGTGATGCGGGTCTTCTACATCTTGTAAATGTATACATAACCGGGATGCTGTGGATGTGTGAAGCCGAAGAGAAATTTCTTGCGTGTGCACGCCAACCTGGCCAACAAAGCCGAGTCTGACGCGAAATGAAATCTAGTGTAGACCATTTCCTTCATAAGCCGATCATTCGATCAGTAAAAAGAGCAAACCAATCTGGAAAGCTCTTGAAAGAGAACAAACAAAATAAAAGTTCAGAGGTGATGGCGTAGTGAATAGGGCTAAATTCAGAGCCATTTGGAATGAAAAGTTGTTAGAGGTCGAAAAAGAAATTCGGGAGGAAAAGCTTAATATTCAGCCTGAGCTACAGTGGAACCGTTTAGATAAAAGTCCAGTCAATAGACCAAAATGTAATTGAAAAATGTGGCAAGACTTGAACATTTATATTCACATGCTTTCCATCCCATTAGTTATTTTGCAAAACAGAATAGCCAATAGCTGGTAGAGACATAGGCCAAAATATGTCTAAATTGCAGCAAAAGGTGGTCCTACTAGGTATTGACTCTGACAGATCCACACCACACTTTTCAGATTTTTATTTAAATATTTTAAAACCTTTTTTTTTTTCCAACTTCATGACCATGCACTATTTTGTGATGATAATAAACAATCCACAATATGTATTCAAGTTTGTGTTTAGAACATAGCAAACTGTTAAACTGGTTTAAGTACCTATACTGGTGTTCAAAGCAATGCTTGTTCACTTCAACCAGATTAATTTGTGAAAGCCCCTTTTTTTTAGAACTTCTAAACAACATCTTATGGACACTTAAACTTGCTCCTTATCGTAGAACTTTAAAATCAATACTTTATGAAAAACTTCAAGCTTAAAAATCAGCTGAATTTAAAAAGCTTAAGGTCAGGGTCTTAAGGAAAAAGTGGAGAATCTCACCAAAGTAGATAAAAGAATTTCCACAAATAAATAGGTCATTTATTTCACTGCTTATCTTGAAGTCGGGATATAAACTCATTCATATTTCCGCCCCTCCTGAACCAGTATACAATTTAAGTCAGCCCACATTGTGTTGACACTGCATCTTTTTGCTGCTCTGACCTACATAAGAGCGGTGAGGTCCTTTGAGGTCTCACCGGACCTCAAAGGCGTTTAATTCCTTCACCTGGGTAAAACGGCTGCTGTCGCTTCATAATACACCCTTTGAAAAACATCACAGAAACGCTCATAAAGATGTCAAACCAAACTGTATTTATTCCCAGTGGAGGGGATGAGCGTGCTCAGTGGACGGTGACAAACGAGCGGGGATGTGTGTCGGTGACGCCGGCACACTCGAGATGTCTCGGCATCGTTCACACAGCGTCCTCTGGACCTAAACCCCTGAAGAAATTAGTCACATTTAGAAGTTCCAACAGGTAACTTAAAAAAAAAAAAAAAAGCAAAATCAAAACAATAAAATAGGGAGAGAACATCAAACAGCCACAGGTAGATTTGTTTTGCGCGTTTATCCTCCAAGAGCCTCCCTGTGGCCCGTGACTCAGCGTCATTCAAAGAGTCACTATTGCCTTTTCTTTCATCGTTCGCCTCGCGTCTTGCAGTAAAGGGTTCGCTGTGCTGGCTGCCCGCTGTGCATTCAGTAACAATATGGCTTGAGTGCTGATGTGTTAGCCTGGTATATAAAAGTCTGAGATGAACTCACTGATTGCAGTAACTGTTGTGGTTTGGTAACAAACAAACCCTCAACAGCAGTGCGGACAGAAAAATGGTGGATTACATGTGGACATGTAATAATAGTCTTGCCTTTCAAACACTTTTGGGATTGTGCATGTGCTATTGGCCACTGAGGTACTGTAAAGTCACGAAACTGGGCACTGTAAAACCTATAGGGTTAGCTTCTGCTAATACGCATGCTATAAAACATTGTTTTTAACAGGTAAATATAATAAAATTCTGTAAGTCTCTACATTAGTGCGTGCTACCTGGGTGTGTGTTTGTGACGCCATTCAACCGTCCGTCGGTCTGATTAGGCTTTAAAATCGGCACCTTGATTCTGCTGCTGATTTTCTTTCTCTCGATCCGTTCAGGTAATGAGCGTTCGCTGATTCACCGAAACCTGGAGCTGAAAGACAGCCCACCTCCTCATCCGTTTGTCCCAAAATTGCCTTCGCTGATGGTTCACTGCCATCCGAGGCTATGTGCTGTAACCATTCACCTCTCATCTTTCTCGCCCTTGTCATCCCGCGTTTCACCCTGTAATCAAACCTCTTGCACATCGTCCGATTTCTTCTTCTCACCTGTCTGCTCTGTCTTTTACAAACCCCCACCCGCCTCCTAAAGAAAAAAAGTCTTTCAGTTTGTTATATTTTTGTGTTAATGTGGAGTGTGCTTTCGTCTCTGTCTGTGTTTGCGGGTCACAGTGCGCTGAGGTCATGGCAGGACCGGGACTTCTGCCGGAAGATCTTGCTGCCCCGGTGGCGGCTCATTTCCCGGTAGCGGCCACGCTCCCGGTCGCGCCCGTACGAGCGAGGCACCAGCCCGGCCAGAAAGCGCTTGGCGCGACTCGTCAGGCTCTCTCGGCGTCCCGCCGCCGGGTCGCCGTCCGTCCACCCGGGGCCCACGCAGTCCCCTCTCGCGCTCCGCACCGCCGCCTCCAGCAGCTCGTTCGTGCCGTGTTCCAAAGAGGCGGAGAGCTCCAGGTAGACGCAGTCGAACATCATGGCGCTGGATTGGGCCTCTGGAGGGGGAAGAAAACCAAAGAGAGGAGGACGGATCTCGTTTTAGAAACCTGCTGCTCATTAAGACAAAGTTTCTCGCAGCAGCAGCTGCAGATGCCAATTAGAGACAGCAGTTGGAAATCAAACAAATGTTAGGATCATGAAGGTGGCACATAAATGTTCCTCCCCGCTGTGTGATATACATTACCGCTTGGTAACACCTTCAGATCAGCTGCTGCTTGCCAGACTCAATCTCCACAGAAGTATCTGTCACTTCTGTCACACCTCATTGTAACAAATAGAGTCTCGTAACAGCTTTTTCTTTTTTCTGCAAGAATGAGGTTTTTGATTCTTGAGAAAAAATCGAACTGTGTATTGTGCATCTGAAGTTTAAAGTAGAAACTTTGAAGGAAAGGATGAGTCTTTTTCGTGGAAGTTTGACTCCCAAATTCTGGTGTAAATGTCGTGAACTCAACTAAGCTGATAAAGTTGAGCTTACCTCTGCCCAGTATATGACAAACAATATTTTTTCATTATTTATGATCTGAGCATATTCCGTAAACCACTGTTGCTAATGTATTTACTTATTTATAATTGGTTTGTTAAAAAAAAGTAAGATTAGTTTCGCAAATGGTCATGAATCAAATTTCCTAAAGACTTTAAAAAGGAGTCCAATAAGGCTCAGTTTCAAGCCTTTCTTTATTTTTCATTTTAATAATAATTAAAAAAAATTAAAATCATACTACAAAGATTTGGGTGTTTTGGCTTGTTGCCTTTCTTTCAGAGAGCATGCATTGAGTGAAGAGGCTGAAGTTTAGTGCTAAAACAGGATCAGTGTCAATATATCAGAAAAAAAAGACAAATATAATTTTTTTTCAAAAGAAAAGTTGACATCGCAATGTCTAATTATCTTTTTTATGATTATATCAAAAATATTAGACAAGCACATTAGACTTAGCATCATTGTTTTCGTGACTATAATATTGTCCATCGTTCCAATCTTGTGAGCTGGATGCATCTCTACACCCCGTTGCATTAATCACATATAGACATAAATATCAAAAAACAACAACAAAAAAGCAAAGCAGTCAGTATTGCACAGGGTTAATGTTGCCTGTATGTGTTGCATAAGGTGAAATCTATTTGCTGCGCCTCAGATAGGGAAAATGGTTCCTGTGTAAACGGAGGATGAGGTCAGGTGACGGAGGGTTTTGTTGACAATCCCGTGTATCTGAGCTGGAAGAGGCTTTTTGAGCCTGGTCAAACAAACCACCACGATAAGGAAAGCTGACAGATACAGATCATCTCGCAACAAATGGGCTACACTGTCACGACAAATGACTGTTTTTTTTCTGCTTTTTTTTTTTGTCGTGTGCTTTTAAGTTCACCGCTGCTCTAAACAGAGAGGGGGGGAGGAGAGCTGCTTTGTACTGAGTACTATTATTATTAGTTTTCCAATTCACAGTGACTATGAGGTATAAGAATGTAAGAGGGTAACACTTGGGTGGCAGATGGACCAGGTCAACCCTACATGAACTGTGGGTGGGTGTTATAAAGAGACCATTTTTTGTGTTAATCCATGAAGCACTCAAATGGAATAAAAACAGAACAGCAAAAAAGGAAGTATATTAAATAAGTATTTGAAAGCACCAATTATGAGCGGCGGGGGTGGGGGGGGGGGTGGTGGGGGTGGGGGTGGAGTGTAGTTGTCACTTTACTCTGAACATATTTAAAAATGTTGAGCAATCCTGAAATGTCCATTACCTCCCAGCTGCTGTTCAATCTTTCTACGAACGTGTTGTCTGGTATCATACTGGGAGATTAAAAATGCGCTTTTCTTCATAAAAATACACAACTTGTAAACTATACCCAGTGATGTCAGTTACTGACATCGGACCACTATTTTCAATAACGAGTAATCTAACGCGTTACTATTTCAAATCCAATAGTCAGACTAAAGTTACTTATCAAAATCACTTTGCATTACTATTTTCTTTTGCAATTTAATTTAATTTCCTCTACGTGTCTTGTCCAGTGATCGCCGTTTCTATGCAACAGTATCAGCAGCGACAGAAATGTAAACAATGGAGGGAGATGGGCATTTTGTTGCTGGAAAAACAGAAACTATTTTGAGTTTCCGTCGCCAAGTCTGATTATTATAAGCAACTTTCGGCTTGTTTTTTTTTTTTCTAAAGTCGCTTGCAGATGTAATGAGTCGCTGGTTGCGGTTTTTGGGCTTGGAAATAAGCAAACATAAACCCCAGAACTTGTCTGACCTCCAATTAGTTTTAGTCAGACTCTCCCTGTCCATCGTTTCCCGGATGATCCGTCCTGCTGTGTTTTTGTTAATGTCAAGTTAATATATTTGCTGTGAATGACGTCGAGCTTCGCGTTGCGCTACAACAAACTGCAAACATCGAGACTAATATGAACCTCGCAATAAACGTGAAAACAACCACGAATGAACGTGTCCGTAAAGTTGCGCAACTAAACGCCATTATAATTATTAATATTAAGATAAATGTCACAAATCTGTGCAGCAGCCATCTGAGTTGTGGAGCCGCAGGAGGAGCTCTGTGCGCTGCGCTCTGACAGCAACGCAGGGCCGTAACGCAGAACCTGGACGCTGGGGCAGAGAGGGGGGGACTACTTAGAGTTTTCCAGACAGTAGTTGAACACACAAAAACACACACAAATTACTAAAGTTTTTTTTGTACTGTTGTAGCCATTAAACAATCTCCCCTTCAGTTCAACCTTATAAGTAGAAACACATTGTTGATGTTACCTTTATAAAATAACTTGCAATGAAGTTTTGGCAAAGCTCAATGTAATTTTCACAGGTGGCAGAGCGTTGTTGTTAGCAGCTGCTGAAACTAAAAAAGTCACTTTGAACGTAACTTAGTTACTTTCCAAATCAAGTAATCAGTAATCTAACTAAGTTACCTTTTCAAGGAGTGATCAGTAATCCGATTAAAGTTACTTTTTCAAAGTAACTATGCCATCATTGACTATACCCAGTTTCATGCACCGAATGCCAGAGCCATCTGACAATATTCTTGAAAATTTTACGAGGTGGAATTTATATAAATAAATCCTTGTCGTTAAATCAAATAATGAAGTTTTGAAAATGGAGAATAACTTTGTGAATTGCAATAACATTTGAATATGTACTGTAACACAAAACTTATTTAGCTTGTTTTTAGCAACGTTGCATTATACTACACAAGTATGATACACTTGGTCAATTCACATTCCCATGTTGCCAATGGCTTGTAATTTGTGCATATGCTCACCTTATAATCTTACAAACACCCAAAGATCCTGGACCCATGTTCATTTATTATGAAGAGTAAAACTGTCTGAGGCGCAATCATTATTAATTAGATTAGAAATACCAAATAATCCAGTCATACAACTTGCTTCTTTCATCTATTTTCCTTAAGCAGCTGAAGTGTAATCTACATGATACAAATGTATGATGCAACATATAAGCAAGAAACTGAATGGTTACTGGAATAGCCTGTGAGCTTAGGGGAGCTAAAAAGGCAGTTATGAGCTGAAAAAATATTAAAATGAGAGTCAAAGTGGAGAAATGGGAAGCAGAGGCAAAAAAAAAATGGTTCTTTTTCTCTTTTGGAAATTTCAAAAATAATACACACTGCATGTTTGATGCATTCTGAAGGAGATCCAATGAACATTAATAGATGTTCTCTCTTAAAAAGTCCTTCTTTATCGATCTTATTATTTGATTTGGGAAATAATAAAGTTATTTTTTGTACATTAGGAAATAACAGTCAGGTTTCTTTGGATTTCAATGCAGTTTTAAAAGAAAGCTGGTATCAGTTCTGTGACCCTGGTCTAACAGGACAGTCTGAACTTTAACCCTGTATCTATCAATGTTCATATCCTTGAGCATTGCAAGCGCTTTATCTACCTGATTTTTGATGGCATGAGCATTCAGTACGAAAGGCACAGACACAAAAACAGGCACAGATTTGATCTGGGTGTACTAATCCGACCTCAGCAGCTGTCGAACCGCTGCTCTGGCACATAATAACGGCAGAAGTAATGGTGGGAGGAAATAAAGCAAATCCCAAACTGGATCAGCAAATGGATTCGCCCCAATACCAGCAGCAGCTGATTGAATGATCTGTCAAGAGCACTTGGGAAAGTGAATTGAAGAGACAGGCAAGAAGACAAGCAAGGGGAAATAAAAACGGAAGATGGAGTTAATGCTGTGCAATATCAGAAAAGAGGAGAAAGTGAGGGCAGGAGAAGAGTGAAAACACGGCACCGGGTGAAAGGAGAGAACCAGCGTATGAATTAGAGATGCGCTGACAACAAACCCGACTGTTGACCGGCCAGATGGGATGTCAAAAATCGTATCTAGTTCGTGCCGTACTAGACGCAGCCAGGTTCAAACGACAAGAACAGTCTTTTAGAGATACTGCTGCTAGGCCTGTCACAATAAGCAATTAATCGCATGATAAATTAAAATGAGCTCAATCATTTCCACGCTGACAATTAATATTTCTTGAAGAGTCATTTTGTTTGCAGACACTTCATAATCCATTTAATTCATGATAAAATGTTTGGTTTTTTTGTTTAATGTTTTTGTCTTTTGTGTTTTATTTTGAATATTTAAAGCATCTTTCGGTTCCAGCATTGTGCTCTTTAAAAAATGTGAGTTTATTGGTCTTTGAGAGGGCAAGCTTGAATTATAGTACCATTATCAACATTGTCGCCTAAAATAAAGGCATAAGACATTGTTTTCCAAACTGTTTTTTTTTCCTTCCAAAATTACTTTAAGGAAAAAAAAAATTAATTAGGCCATTATTTTAGGAAGGTGATGATATGGTACTTGAAAATGGTCTCAAAACAACGATATTATCGTTTATTGCAATCATTTCTGATTGCAATAATCAGAAATGATTATTTTATTGCAATATTGCATTATTGCTGGATGAACAATTTATCATCCAGCAAAATTTGTTATCACAACACACCTAGATGTTCCTGAAGAAAAGAGACCTATAGTTGGTTATCTACAATCTTAGCAATGTGTCTCAAGTGATATCAGAGGATGAACTGAGGTGGAAGAAGCTATTTATAAGAAAACAGTATTTTTCACTGCATTTTGAGACATTATTGCACATCCTCCAGGATTTGAGACAGGAAGACTGACAATGAGGTTGCTCACACGTTTTATTACTTTACTACTTTAAACCTCTGCTAGAAATTGAAGAGGATGGATTTCAAATTAGTTTCTCTTTTGCATATTTCAGAGTACAGTTGTATTTTCTCTACAATGGACGCTGCAGACATAGAAGACGGTTTTAAATCTCAACTCTCTATTGTCTTTGCCTTTGTTATAGTAAATGACTTTGTTACTCTCTCACATGGTGTGACAGCACTTCTGCTTCTGGTGCAAAATAATTGATGATGCTCAAAAGATATTTTGAAGACTGCTTTTATGTCTTCCTTAATGAGAAATCATTAAAATTTAGAATCAGAAGGCCAATTTCCGACAGTTGCCAATCGGAAATTGGCAACAGAATTTTGTATCGAAGAAAACCTGAGGACACGGTTAGAAAAAAAGGAAAACAAACAAGTTTTTTTTTGTTAGACTTCTGACTGACTTTGTCAGTGGATGACTTTCCCCATCCACTAATGTCCAACTGTACACAATAGCCATCACTCAGAAAAAAAAAACATGTTCTTGAGCTATTCTGCAAAGAAGATTGGGCAAAATTTTCAGTCTATAGATAAACAAAACTTGTGGAGACCTACCACGAAATGAAATGTATCGATAATTGTAGTAAAGTGTAGCTTAAGATATCAAAAGGAGGGATATAAATACTTTGGAAAGTCTCTGTAAATCTATAGATTCCAGAGGAGAAAAAAAAGCAACCATAGCTTAAGGATAAGGAGAAACAGATGTTGATTCTTTTTTCCTTTTTTTAAGCGTTTGTCTACATAAATCCTACAATGGAAAAAGATTTGTTACTCCTTTAGAAAATACTTCAAAAGGCAAATTACAACAAGATGTAATTTGTAATATGTAAAATGTAATAAGATGTAACAAACCTACTTCTGTCTATCAAGAGGCAATATTGAGAAACAACTTGCCCATTCAGATTTTTAAAACGTCAGATTTTATAAACGCGCTCAAATTCCTGTTTAGTATTCCTACTCCTTATTCCGCACCCTCATTATCATGCAGCAAAAAGGCAAATGCCGGATGTTTGCTGTGCCAAAAGCCTCCTCTCCTATTCTGTTCAGCACTGTTTATATTCTCTAAGACCTTCATGTTGCTCGGAAAAGATGAAAAGGAACACCTCTCCGTCGGTGAACAGCAGAGCAGCATGAGAGCAACAGTGCCAAGATCGATTCACTCCAACAGGATGAAAAGGAGAAAGTGAAGGTGCAGTTGGGTTTCAAAGAGGCTGGCAAGGTAAGGGGTAATTGAAGGAACGGCAAAGCTGCCTAAACTGGGCAGAGTGGAAGACATTTGCTGTCTGGATCCAGACTGGAATGACCCGAGCAACATGCTAATCTTAATTTTAAGCCACACCCATAGTTATGCTGTGCTTGATATTCTTTTGAATGAATTAGTTATCAGTAGTCACTACCTTTCCTCCAGTGGATAGTAGTCAGCAGTAACTGAAAGTGCAGAAGAGGAAGGGATTTTTCACAACACAACAAAAAGAAGAAATACTCAGATTTATCCATTTCTGACAGAAATGCTATTTTTTTTAAATACTTTTGTACATGGATGGTACTTTAGCAGATATGAAATTGCTATATGCTTTTGCATCATACGAGATATATATTTTTTAAGAAACTCAATTCACGTCTTTATTATTCTGATCAGAATTTGAAATCTACTATCTGGTATAACGCATTAAAAAGGTACATTTATGTCTGAGTTTAGTTTGAAAGCTAAAATATTCCTTCCCATGTTGCATCCATGCATGTTTTATGAAATATTATAAAGACAAAAAATGAATAATAAAGTTAAAATTCTCAGTATCCCATTAATAAAGCAATAGGGTTCTTATATGTATATCAGAAAACATGTTCATATTTAACAGTATGACAATTTTGTTTTCATAATTAGTTCCAAACAAATAAGAAAAACTGTCACTTAGCAAAAACATACCGACTTTCCTGTTTAACAAGAAAGTGGACAAGATGACAGTCATTGCTGTCGATGTTTGTCATCTTCAAGGTGAAGTATGCACTTCACCTTATTCAAGGTGAAGAATGTACCTTGAATAAAGCCGAACAAGTAATTATAGTACAGGCTAAGAAAAGGATCTGGCTCATGTGAATATATTCAGTAGCAGCTCTGTTAAATTTCTGTTTCTGGTAGTTTTACATAGGTTGCATTTTGAATAGATTCTAGTGGACTTTTGTCAGCTTTTATGTACACTTTAAATAAAAAAAAAGGATAAAGTGGTGACTGTTCTTACAGCGCTGCTCTGCAGCAAGGAGAACCAGCGTTTGTGTCTTTTGGCATTTGGTCTGCATACAGATTGCATGTTCTCATAGTGCATATGCGATTTCTCTCAAGGTGATGCTTTCAAATTGAAAATTTAAGCTCAAAGAATTACAAGTTTTGAAACAGAGCAAAATAGAGCTTATACTTTCAGATTGAAAATATAAGCTGTTGACTTATTGCAGCAAAATCCCCCCATACCTCAGCTCTTTCCCTCATTACAAAAACATGTATGCTAGGTTAATTGGCGTCTTTAAGTTGCTTTAGTTTAGGAAGTAGTGTGTACATATTGCAACTCCGAAAAGTTCAGAATCTGGACGAAGAAAATATCTTTGTTCATATAAATTTGAATGAATATGGGTATTTTGGAAGAAATCCTTTTTTTTGTCATTGATTATCAATTAAATGTAGATTATTTTGACAACCCCAGCCAGTTGCACTGCACCAATTAGCACAACGCAGTGCAGCGATGCCAGTGTGGGCTCCCCATGAGAGCACTGTGTAGTTTGTTGCTGTTCAACTGAGCAGCATTCATTTTACATGCTCAATTTTGTGTGCTGAAACTGCTTTTTTGTATCTCTCCTAATCAGCTGAGAATAGTTGCTCTGCCAGTATAACTCGATCGGGACCAGAGCTGATTTTGGACAATTTTCATATGTTTTTTCCACTTTTGTGGAATTGTATAATGTCATTAAAACACCAGAAATGAGGACAAATGGAAACAATTAATGTGGACAGGAAAGCTCTGTTGTCCGTGCTAAATGCATCATGAAGTTGTGTCCTTGTCAAGTTCCTCTCGTGGCAGCGACAACACTCTAGATGTGATGCCAGGGGAAACCGTTATCCCATCAGCACCATCAAGTACTGTGTTCTCTGTGGAATTAACCACACTAACAGGGTCCCTTTCTAGCTTAATCTTTCATTTTTCCCTCTCTCTATTTTTTTTAACGTCTGGTTTGAAACATCTGTGGAATGACGAAGCTCACAGCCTGAGGCCTATAATCACGAATGTTAATCAGTTGGGTCATTATGACTCAAAGTAAGCCGACGCCAAACTAAACAATGGTCTCATGCAAATGAGGTTTATGATTAGCTAATATAACTTTTCATGAGAATTTTGAGTGCAAGTTGTTTTATATGCATAGAAATTACTCCATACGGGGGCTAAGGTCTGATTAGCAATTAGCCTTCCTCAACTATGAGGACATCTTTTTACAAATTTTGTCCATTAGGACTGCATCTACTGCACATAGCATTTTCACAGGTCCCCACTTTTAAATTTAAATTTATCTCTTGAATGAGAGTAATGATAATATCCACTTTAAATCATGAACATGCTTTTCCATCCATTCATCCATCCCTTTGAGTGTCATTTTGTTGCACAACTAAAAGCTTCCACACTGCAAAAACGAAATCTTAGCAAGTATTTTTTTTGACTAGTTTCTAGTGCAGATATCTTAGTACATTTGAAATAAGAGAAAACTAACTTACAAGTAACTTTTCAATAAATATAGGAGCTTTTTTAAAGTAAATCATTCCTTAATATTATATTAGAAGTTACCTTTAGGCTAATTCTTACTTATTTTAAGTGTACAAAGATATTAGACAAATGCTAATTAAATTGCTTCACTGCAAAACACAAAAGCTAAGAGCACAGAAAACAACAGGACAATATCAAATTCTATTATAGCTTTACATTCGTTCTCTGTCCGCAGCAGTGAAGTTGATGTGGCAGATAAATATAATGTTTCACATCATCAGTGACCATTTCTTCAGGTCATCCTCCCAATCTTGGACAAAAGACGTGATTAAATTATCCAATTTAAAGAGTAAACTTTGATACTCTAACATTTTTCATCCGTATCATGCATGTAGTGGATTTTGATGAAGTTTATGTGAGGCATCATGGGTTATAAGATGGATAAAGAGCAGAAGAGCAACGAATTAAAGATACTTAATAATAAATCAAATGCCAATTTACAATATTATACTGTATATTTATATTCTACATATATGTATGTATAGAAAAACAATAACTACACTTTATTCATATGAATACATGTAATACATTTTAATGCAGAATTTATTAGCGCAATAACAGAAATGTTAATTTGCTGTTTAAAATCAAGTAGAGCCTTTGTAGAAAAAAATAAGAAAATAAATGTAAATGATTAACAGTGTGTGCCAAGGCAGATCAAAGAGAGCGTTTTCTAAGGGAATGTTTATCATCACCCACTCTGGTGAGGGTCATCCATTTTGAAACAGCGAGGATATGAGATCGTTTGACTATTAATGAAGAAATGGTAAGATGCAACTGACAAAATAAGAGCAGCTGAAATATGATACAGAACCTCACTTTAAGTTTGAATCTGCATTTGTTTCTGTAATTTAGATTCCTTTTATGACTCTTTTTAAAAATCACAGCAGAAATTCTACAATTCAACTCTCGTTCATGGAGGTATAATGAAAAACAAGAACATTTTCAGTGAACTTGGCGGGCTAGTCAGGCATATTGTTCCAAATATATGCCACAAAATACAAAAGTCTGCTGGACACAATAGCTGAGAATGTAAAATCAGGTTAGCCATAAGCATAGCGTGGCTGCAAAACTCTCCCATCGCCTTCCTGTGCTAAACTGCGCTCAGTCTGAGGGTTTAGGAACTCATTGTGACTCTTTCAAGGACAGCAGAATAGGCCTCACTCTCTCCCACCAGACATTCGCACAATGCATCACACACATCTCCTTTAAAGATGAGGTTCCCACTCAGAGACTCGCACACACACACATATCACTCTCGTACACCCGTCCTTCCCTGTGTCACTCCTCTTCCTCTCATCCTTCTTATCACAGCCCTCGCTTTACAACAGCCCCGCCGACATCAGGCAGCGAGTAGATGGGGAGAGAGATGGTGGGAACGCTCGTTAGCACATCGAATGTGTCTGTGGACGTGCAGCCGCTCGTGCACATATGGTGGCTCCAAAAGAACATAAAGATAGCAGGAGCTGTGGTCCTGCTAGAGGCAGATAATGCAAATAGAGACCTGCCATCTGGAAAGCAAAACAAAACAAAAAAAGTGGAAAAACCCAAAGGGGACAAAGCGACAGCACTTGCTTTTGCTAACTTGACATGCGGCTGAAATTGCTGAGATTACGGCGGATGTTTCAGGTTCTTCCATCTCTGTGTGCGCACACTGATTTCAAATTGTAATCAAGGTCAATCGTTTTCCTCCCACTGGACTCCCCTGTGAACTAATTTCTATTCTAAACATTAATGAAATCTAGAAAATAGCTCGGCCTGGCAGCACGCCATGAAACATTCACCGAAGAGCCCAATGAATTTACTCAGAAACATCCCATCAGATGATTCTATTGAGTTCATTTCTGATTGATTCATAACAGTGAAACTACATTGCGCATAAACAAAGGAATATATTCTGCTGTCACGAGCTCACAACGACCTGGATGATGTAGCAGCGTGCAGCTGAGGCTGATGGGAAAGCTTTGAAGACAGCAATATAGCCGTCATTATTTAGAATTAACAGTCAACTAAAATGCCACAACAGTGACAACAACAAGACAGCAGGATAGCAGAAGTGACACGCACTAGTCTATGGAAGGCCAAAAGTGCCATAGTTCAAAACTTAAATAAAATCTTAAAATACTTTGAGTGTGTCACTTCTTAATAAAAAAAATTCATTATTTATACAATGTTTAAATGTCTTATTAATATGATTTATCATTTTTATTGACTGTGACTCTCATGCCCGCCAGGTTTTTGAGTTTTTTTTTTATTTTGTACAAATAATAAAAATGATGCTTTTTTGCAAAATGATGCAAAATCTATTAAACATGTAAATATTTGAACAGTCAGTTAAGCTTAAACTGTAGACATAACACTGCCCATCTTTGCATCCCTGTTTTGCAAATAACAATAACAAATAACATGCAAATAACAACAATAAGTGTTGCTCAAATATGTTTTTGAACAAAACAAGATTTGGGGAATTTAAGCGATAAAGCTCTCAGTTGGAATGCATAAACAAGGCAGCAGACATTGAATTTTATTCACTCTGAGGAATTAGTGTGCATTATGTATAGTTGTGGTACTTCATTTTAAAAAATTACATACAGTAAGTTGTGATTCATTTATTCCCATTCTCAACTATAAATACCTGAGAATAAGCAGCTTTATAATTCAAATAAATGTCAATTATAGAGTCAATGAATCAATAAATAGACATAAGACGTGTATTACTGTTGGTAAAAACTAGATTGTTGTTTATTTAATGCAGTGATTCATAAAACAATTCAGATCTAGATGCTGTTAAAGTCATGTTGCTTCAGTCTTACACATTATGGGTTTAACAACCCATAATGCCTGAAAAACAAATATGTATTTCTATATTTTACAAAATCATGACATTTTTTGTTTTGCCAAAAGTTAACCACATAAATTTTATTGCTCAAAGACAGAGTCTGGTACATGGCTAGTAACCAAGGTTTGTTTTTTTGGAAAACGGATATGTCTGTGTGTGTTATGTGTGGGAGAGAGGGCATGTATTATTTGCACACTTCTATTCTGGGCTTTTAGGCACTCCTTATTGAAAACAGCAGCAAAAATGTCAGGATAGATAACTATAATTACAAGAGATGTTCCATTCAAGATATTCCATTTGAAGAACTGCTTGAAGGCAACACAAAGAAACAAAGACTGCTTTAAATTTTTTATCTTGCGTTCTTCACACAGTAACCTGTGAAATTCTGGTTGGGGCAAACCTTAAGCCTTTGCACCCTTTTGAGGTGCAGAGGTTTAAGGTCGGGGCACCTGTCAAACTGTTACCCCACCATGATAATACACTAGTAAAATCAACTTAAAACAACTACATGATTGTACCTCTTGCTCTAACCACAGTTGTCAGTATTTCAAAGCAATACAGAGTATAATTTTTGGAGATTGTTCACACTCTGCCACTCGGCATAGATTCAGTCGGGATTTTTTGCTAGAATGGTATAAGATTAGGTCTTTGGCCGATGACAGTCCTAATCCAATGCAATGTATAAAATCAATGCCGTGCATGTTTGTGAAAAACTCTAACCTTAAAATAAAGTAAAACAACACACATCATTCCAGTTGTTTAATTGATGATTCATTTTGTAATATATACCATATTTAGCCAAATTTACTATAAAGCTGCTGTGATTCTAACAACCAATGTTAAAAACACTTTCCATACGTTCTGATTTTCGTGCAGACTTTTTTGCATTGAAATGAATGTGTTTTACAACACTGCATGAACAAATTAATTTAATGCATTCATGCATTTAAGAAAGATTTAAGTGTAAGTCCCATAAAACATATCACTGAATTTAAGGTAATTGACAGTGGATCTCGGATTTGTATTTGTTTTGCAGTCTGTAAAAAAGTATGATTTTAAATTAAGTTTTAACTGGGATAATACAGCCATATAATAATGACTTAATTTAGAACTTGATTTGTGGACACATTTAAAAAAGAAAGATTAAGTAAGAAAAAAAAGTTACACACTGTACAGTAAATCCACAATATAACATTTGCAGCATTGATATTTCTTACCCTCTTTTGTGACTATTATAATATTTAGTTATAAGCTTGTAAAATAATTTATTCAACCACCCTCTTAAGCAGACCAAAAAATAAATTATTTAATGCTTGGTAGCACGCTATAATTTTCATATTCACAAAGTAGTCCCCTTTTAAAAAATAATTTAAAAAACCACTAATGCAGTTTGTTTAATAAATATTCATGGTCAGTGTCAATAAACACCAGTTACATGAGCTACAGAAACATCATTAGCAAGGATTATGCAGATGGTAACAAAATTTCTTTAATGAGTATTGTGGAGAAAGTGATTTTCTTTGCATGGTTTGCAATTTTTCAATTTATTGCAACCAATGAATAGAGCTGCCAGCTTTTCTATTAAACAGGGGAAACACCGTAGCATACCATTAGCACAACTCACATTATGCAAGCAATCTTTATAAACCATGACACAAACCACAATATGGATATTTACAATAAAAAACAGATATGTTCAAATAAAATATACTATAGGTGTCTGCATTTACCTTTTCTGTTAATTAATCCTCACCTCCATGGCCAATCAAAAATCTCTGTGGTACAAAGGCTTTAAATCAATGTTTTCTTTGCATTGTTTCCAAAAACAGCACAAATCCCTTGCTCTTTAATCTATATTACTGGGCAGCCTGAGAAACAGATGGTAGGAATCATGTTTTACACCCAACAACAGACACATTTAACAATGAGAGTCAACTAAAGAACTCATTTGATGGCACTAAGGCCAAATCCTATCTGCAATCTGTAAGAGTGCCCTCTGCTGAGTAGAAGGTGACATTGTGGAAAGAAGTTAAAGTGAGATATTAAAGGGGGCAAACCAATTATTTTGAATATTCTATCTATTCCCTGGTTAAAGGCGGACTATTAAAACCTTCTAAAAGAATAAAGGTAACCCTGGCATAGGATACTATTGCATATACAGCAAATTGGGTTTTCACAGCATGGATTAGCTATAATTTCTATCAAATATAGATTCATGAATGCATGGCACTAATGCAGTGATTTAGCTCAGAAACAGTGTTTATCTTAGCTGTACAGCCTTTAGAGAGAAGATCAGACATTTATAGTATGATGGCTGGGTCTGCTTTCTCTCAAAATGACCACTTTACAGGATTGACAGAATCATGACCAAAATGGAAACTGAACCATGGTTTAAAGTGTTTCATGTAACAATAAAAACAAAACAAGAAATGCAGACATAGAGGCAGACCATGATGTGATTGTTTTTATATACAACATTAGAGCAACTATCATTACATTGTGAAAGAAAATATTGTGCTGATTGTTGTAGTTATGATATTGTCATTTGACTTTTGATTCACAAAGCCAGAAAACACGACAGCCTCTGACTCTAGTACTAGTTAATAAGTTGGCTTTTTGTGCAGAATACAATTGCTTCCTGTCACTTTGTTATTTTGTAGAGTAACTCTGGGAATCTAACAAGCTGCTATTAGCTGGGCTATAGAATCTGTTAGCAAGCCTGCAGTTTGCTGTGTAACAGACCTGCGGCTACAGACCCTTAAAATGCTAATCGTGCTTTTTAAAGGAAACATTACCTTGGTAACAATAATGGGAGGCACTATGACCTTTCAAAGAGCCAACTTCCTGTCTTGTAAACAACTGAACTGTATTGGGAACCGGTGAAGCGGTAAAAAAGGGAAGTGAGGGCCAAGCAACTGCTTTATACAATTGGGACAAAAACTGAACTCTCTAAAACTTTCTAAGATGTCTTTTTAAAGGAACATCAAACTGTAGGAAAGGTATGTCATAAAAAACTTTCGAGGTTTGTTTTACATTGAGTCCTGACCTTCATGGAGTGCAGGGCAGACATCAGAAACACAAGACTCCCCTGAAAAGTGTTTAGGTGAGTATGGAGAAATATCAAACTTCACGTTTAGCTTGAGCCGTGAAGCATTTTCAAAGTCATCAGCAGATGTGGGTGCGTACAACTTTAAAGATCCGAGCTCTACCTACCCTCTGAGCTGATTTCACGGGACCGGACGAGGTCGCTCTTGTTGCCCACCAGGATGATGGGCGTTTGTGGCTGGGACTCCCTGAGAAGGAGGCGGAGCTGGGCGGTGCGGTGGAAACTTCGCCTGTCGGTCACTGAGAACACCAAGATACACACATCACACTGCAGAGTGGACAGGTCCTGGGGATCGCAAAGCACACACAAACACATACACGAATGTATAATGCTTGCAAGACTCTGCTGGACAAGAATAGTTTGCACACACTGAGTAGGGATCAACTTACACCAGGCCAGGTGTGGAATGTCAGGTAGACGCTACATGCGACACAGGATCTCTTACATGCCATTAATGGATTAAAAATTCGTCCTTGAACATTTCTCTCTCCCCAACACTGGAGCTACTGCCAAGCAGGCAGCACTCAAGTTTTTAGCACCGTCCCATGAGGACGCCGTGGAAGCTCTGGTTAACATGACTGCATGCGTGTCATGCTTCACTTTGATTCTCCTGACCCTCTTAACAATGACCACTAAGAGCCCACTGGCACTTTCTGTCACAGAGGCTCAATTAATGTGAGTGGCTCTGTCAGAAACAGCAGTTCAGAAACTGCCTTCAAGCATCTCTGTGCTCCCCAGCTCTCCCTGTCTGGTTCAGACAGCTGAGTTCAGATTGGACTGAATGAAGTTTATCAGGGCGAATTGGGTCATGAGGAGATTTGTGCATTTCTGAGTTTGCTTCTGTGTTTGTCTGACTTAGTCAAAGATTATGCAGCAGATCTTAAAAAACAAAAAACAAAAGAAGTAATCATATCTAGAGATCACCTGCAGACCAGCTGACGACTTGCTGACCTGGTTGTTCATCACAGTCCCTAAATCATATTACCTCCTTAATCTGGTTTAGTCAAAAAAATCTAATATGTGGCAAATACCGAAGGATTAAGAGTTCAACAAGCTGAGAGTCCTGTGCTTGCAATTAAATGCAAAGCGATTGTGGATAAACCTGTGACCTCCTTTAAATGTTGGTTAAACATTCATTAAAGGTGGTATGTGCAATGTTAAAAAAAACTTCATGTGAACAGACCGGTCTCAGTTTAAAGCAGATGTAAACAAAAGCCTGGTGGAGAAAACAAAAAAATATTTGATGACAAAGAGTTTTAGTAGATATTTATATTTTAAATATGGATTAATCCTTTATGTCCTAAATTAAAAATCTTCTGGATATTTTTGCTTATTTTAATTGTACGCAGTTCTTTAAATGTCCTATGAGTAAATATATTTGCCCATTTATACATAAAAACTGGAACTTTCAATATTTAGCAAGTTATTTTCGCAATTTACTGTCTATTAAAAGAGTGCCCCTGCTACGGCGGGGGTGAAATTACCGTAATAGCCCAATATTGGCTGGAAAGCGCAACATCTCCCCTTTCAGAAACCACTGGAATATTCAGATAGCACAAAGTGTGGGAATTATGGTACTGCAAATTTGACTGGATCGCCGGCGCTCCATTTAGGACTTTCAGGGCTAAAGAACAAGGATAATTTTGACAAACAAAAAAGTGAAAATCCATGAAAAATTTGAAAAAGTGAGAACATTTTCAAATGGATTCTCCATGCATAAATTTACAGAATCGTTTGTGAGTTTGAAAAGTTCTCTGGTGACAATGTTTTACACCAAACACAGAGTAGAAGCGTCTGAATTTTTGCCTCCCGCATTTCCTCTGAGACTTTGGTCATCCAGGAAATGATCCAGGTTAGACAAGGGTCAATTACCAGTAGGTTTAAAAAAAGGCAAAAACTTCTATTGCTGTACATTGCCAGTTAGCGGCCAAAAAAAAGACTCCCACACATTTCCCTAACCTATAACAAAAAATAATTTGGCTAGTTAGAAATATTTCTATTTGTGAGAATCACTGACAGCTGTTGCTTGGGAACTAAAGGAGTAGCACCCATTACTCTTAAGGCACTGCTGTTTTTAAATTAAAGTAGACCCAGCTAAAATCAGCTTGTTGTACTTGTGTTGTTCCATAAAGGTAAACTATCCATCTAAATATTTTGTATTTTCTTTAGCTAAAGGTGCACCAAGAATTCAACTGCAAATATTTGAGAGCTTTCAGGTCTTCAGAGAAACCAACAGTTTAGTGTGGAAACAATTAAGTTGGAAAGCAAACTCGCTGTTATGATTTTCTGTATCAGAGAGGTGTTTAAAATGAACTCAAATGAAGCACAGAAAGATAAGAAATAACTGAAAAGAAAATATTATTTTGATATATATGTTGAAAAATGTCTGTGGGTCATTCAGGCTGCAAGAGAGCTAGAGAGAGCAATACTTTCAGCAGATGACAGGAAGGCTGAACACGGTACAGCAAACATGCTCTGTTTTATTCTTTTTAGCTTTCTAATTCTATCTATCATACAAAATACAAGATTTTGACATTTTGTTAACTCTTTGGAAAAGATAAAGAAATAATCTGTAGTGTCTAGGGAATACAGTTGTTTTAATAATACTAACAATTTTAGCCTTGCTAATGGCTACTATAAGATGCTAAGAACTATTTAAAGTTGTTTTGCCCTTGTTATCCGCATCAATGTTTTACTGTGGCTACTCGCACATAAGGTGTGACACGTCTCTGCTTCTCGTATATATAATTAATAGGTCCTGACAGGAAGGCAAGAAAACAATATTTTGAACACTCATGCATTTTGTTATGCTACAGTTTCCAGAGAAATTGATATCAAGTGGTTGGTATAGGTGACATGTAACATGTTACATGTTATACAGTCTTATGTTTAACTTATACTATGCAACTGTGATGTTTTATTAATCAAGGTCATCCTTCCTGTAACTAATCTAGTGTCACAGATGCCCAGTTGGTTCAAAACAGAAACAATGAAAGTTTCCAAAATCTTACTGTGAAACATTCTGAAAGTAAAATGCACATTTGAGCAACAGTTGAAGATCTAGATGTTTTTTTCTGTAGGAAAGCAGCACAAAAAAGCCACCTGGAAACTTCACATCTAATACCCAACGTACTTATGTCCTCCCGTAAAGGCAATGCCAGAAAAAGTACACCTGAGGAAACAATTTGAGGTTTACAGATGTGCAAATTGACGTTGTTATAGAATAAGGATTGCAGTGAGCTCATATTTACAGCTTCCTACTGTATTTTCTATAAACCTGTCAGAAATCCACATCCACTCAATGCAAATTGTATTTCCAGAGGAGGTACGGCTCTGGAGCCATAAACACTTCTGAGTGGATCAATACAATAGCACAAATAATCCCGTCTGTCTGCTGTGGGTCTGAAGTGTGTTTTGAACGCGTGTTGTAAGACGGCAAGATCTCCGCAAATTCGCTGACCGCGTGTGTCTCCGTGTGTAAATGTGTGGATGCCCCTGTCCCCGCTCCGCTGCCCTGACGGTACTGTAAATTTCTGCCCTCCTGAGATTTTCAGACAGCTGAAAAATTCACAAGGCTCCCACAGCAAGACCTCCGCACTCTCTATGTCTGATGGAGCGCAGGAAATAGGGAGTGAGACGAGAAGGCAGCAGGAGAGGGAGCTACCGACCACCTGTCACCCTCCGAGATGGGGGGAAAGATGATGAGGAGGTGGAGGAGGAAGAGGGATGGAGGTTAAGAATGCACGGAGAGGGATTGAGGGGACACATAAATCATTGTAAACAAACAAGTAAAGACACAGACATCAATTAGGATCACAACGTAGTGCTTCAGGAGAAACGCTGCGACCGAGTTAATATGTCTCCTTGTCTATCGAAGGCAAAGCAACTCAGGACAGAGCCAACTAATGCTCCCTCTCCACTTCTTTTTTCTCTCGATTAAGCAGCTCTGCTCAGCTCATGGAGAGCAGGCCATCTGTCAATACATACCCCTCTGACGCGCAGACGCACACAAACACAGAGCCACCGGGGCCCACACACGCAGAATAATTTAAATCATCTGTAAATACAGTCAGTCATCACTGAGCAATCAGGAGAATAACAGTGAAATACTTTAATAAGGAAAGACTCCATGCTGATTAGGGCTGTGTTATTTTAGACTCAGTTCACCATGAACACAGGCTTTACTGTCCCACAGTTGCTAAATACAGAAGTGATTGGCTGAAATTACAAATATGAAATACTTTGGTGCTCCTGCAGTCGCTGGTTGTTTTGCTTGATTTGAGGTAGGTTCCTTAGTTCTTGGTTTGTCGATACTTATAAACAAAAGTTAGAAATTGTTCTTATGTAAATTTCCTTGCTAAGTTGGCTTTTTCAATCACTAGAGTAGAGAAGCTTAGTATTATTTAGCCTTTGATTTTACGTTTTCAGTCTCAGAGATGCACTGATTGTTGAAATGATGAATCTGCCAAAATTTACACTCGACTGACTCGACCACATAGATGATGGTGGTTCTCAAAGCGTGGGATGCACTGGCCAAGCAACTTCATATTTCATTGGGTGTCCTCAATGTTTTCTCTAGGTGCCGTATTTTTACTAGAACAATAACCATTGACATAATGGCACCCGTCATTCAATCTATTGGGTTTGTCAGCAACCAATTGGTGGTAGCAATTTGTTCGGGTTGGGTTAGGCTAACTCCTGATCCTCAAGGCTCCCACATGCTTTGTCCGAAGCCAAACAGTCATGTGGTTGTGGACTGTTTGCCTTTGCAAACACTGTTCATACAACAGCACAGACCCTAAATCCTCTGTTTTGCTTTTGACGAAGAGATCAAGGAGCTAACGCCACACTTTTCTGCGAACAACAACATTGCAATTGTTATCCAGGACTTATAGACCACTTTCCAGGATTACTATGATAGTGAGATAGTGAAGAATCATACAAATGTAGATAATTCCTCACAGCGTCAGATAAACATTCTTCACAAGTATTCATGTCTCCTGGAGATACAAAACCCAGACCCTAGTGAAGAGAAGTATCAACAATGTTATCCGAACGCATTTCCATATAAAAGCACAGGAACAAACTTGTGATCAATCAGAATCGCACAGAGCTATCAAAATAGATGGAATCTTTGTTGCATGTCTACGTCAATGAGAACCGATGAAGTATGTCAGGGGCCTTAACCCTTTTAACCCTCACTTCACCACCAACTGTATCAATCCATCCAATCAGCTGCAATGTCGGCCCACTTTAAGTTAACTAAGAGTGGAGTAAAGGTTTTAATTTATTATCAAATCCTTATTTGACACACAACATTGAAGATGTCCTTTTACAGGACTTATATATGTCTTAAAATTACCCCAGAAAACTTATAGTCAGTTGAATGGTAGATGAGCTGATGGAGTAGAAATATATATAGCTGGCTGGGTTGGTTGCGGTCTCCTATGAAAATGTATGCGCTGAATAACATCCACAAATACACTGGTGGATTCCCGTGCATACGAATTTCTTCTGTTTTAAATCGCCAAACTCAGCTAAAACCGTCTGACTAACTCACAGAGACATGACGTCCATCTGCAACAGGTAAGGGTTGTAGATGGAGTTATTACTCACGATAACGTCAAAGAACTTCACTTGAATAAATCCAAACAGTCCCTTAAAATCACAGAGGACACGTCTTAGTGAGAGAGGTGAAAAGAGAAGCAGAAAATTACGAGGATGGATATCTTCCTGTTGGAGTTACAGCACATGGTGAGAAATAAAAATCAGTTTGTGTAGAGTCTGACAGCTGAAAATGTGGGTTTTTTAGATTTACTATTGAATGCTTTTTAAATAAAATAAAATAAAATTACCTTGGACAGTTTTGCACAATACACTGACCAATTTTTGGCCAATAATGACACAGTGGTACCTCTCAGGCTCAGGATTTTGAAACAAAAAGTGTATTCTCTCATTTCTGGTGCATTTTTGTATCTTTGTTTAACAAGTTAGGAAAAATAAGGAAAGGGTGAAGATCTAAAATTACTTAGCAACATTGTGGGAAATTTCTTTCCACTTGAGTTGCATATTTTTTATAGCTAACTTGAAGCTAGAAACAGTAAACCCTTTAAACTACTGAGGTTTTGGACAGATCGTAAAAGTTATTTCCAGCAGATGTTTCACCGTGAACGCGCTGTTAAACTTCCCATCCTAACAAGGGTTGCACCATATTAGGAATCCGTCGCTGTGACAGTACAACTGAATTCCCACAAGTTTTATCTAAATCAGGATTGGGCATCAAGGGCAGGAAGGGTCCATCTGTTTCGCCAGATATATTACTGGCAAGAGCATACAGTATGATACTTGGAAATGAAATAGCCGACCCATTCATTGCAGTCCAAGCAGTCCCTTGCATTGCTGAGACTGTTGCATTGTAATGAAGAAAACTTTAGAATTCTGAATCTCTCAATTAGGCATAATTAAAATAAAATATTGCAAACTCTTGACAATACTTTAACAAGTGGACACTGAATGCCAATGTGCATCTGTAGGAACTCAATCATGACTCTGTATTAAAATCATGTATTTAAATTTGGCAGATGACTGCTGCTTGGGGCCGCATCCCAAAATAACTCCACCATATGCTTCATGCTTCTGCTCATCACTTATCTATCTTGTCTCTACTGTTGACTTTCAGACAATCAAAACATTCATCTGCAGCAAAATTATATGGGTGCTTTCAAATCCTTTCATAAAAGCTTCAAAAGCACACACATCAAAACTGTTTCTGGGATTAGGGGAACAGAAATAATATTTTTAAAAGACGGACTTTTTAAAAGGTCCTGAGCAAAATCTTCCATTTTTTCTTCTGATATCAAACGACTGGGAATTTGTCGAGTGTGGGCTACCCCAAGCAAATTCAGCTTAAGTGCATCATGTTTGATGCAAAAAGAAAGTCTGAAAACCTCTGGCCCATCCTGCGGCTTTGGATGTCAAAATCAGACAAAATTGCACAAATTTGACATGCAAGGAAAAAATAAGACTGAGGTAGAATGCAGTTTACTGCAAGTATAACAAAACACAAATGCTGAGATAAAGAAATGAAAGGCTGATGTGTGCTTTGAAACCTTTTCAAATTTAGTAACGTTACAACCATAATCTTTAATGCACTAGGAAACAACACGTTTTCTGTGCTTGATTGTGTGCATTGGGTTTGGGATTGGCATTACAGACCCAATAACTTTGAGTAAACATAACCCAGGAGTTTTTATTGGACGCACTCAAAGAGAAACCTCAATGAACCATTTAAATCTCCATGATATTTCAATCCAACACTCTACACTTCACATAAAAAAAACAACCGAGGGTTCTCTTCTTTATTGCTTCTAACTGTCTCTCTTCAAATAAAGCTGTAGTCAGTGTAAAGAGTTTTCTTTGCTGCATTTTTGCTGAGTGACTGACTTCTTGTCCTCATTTGCAGATTATTGGACATAGAAGCCAGTCATTCCTGGGCCCCAAGATGCTTTCATATAACTGCATTGCTCACATACATTAGTGTGTATCCAGAAAAAAACACTTAGCTGTTGGAGTCCAACACAACATTTGAAACCATTAACATTAAGGGCAATGAATCACCTATGAGACATAATTTGCATAATAAGCTGTGGCTGTAATAGCGCTCAAACTATTATTCTGTCTGATTGTGGGAAAAAAAAACCCCCACAAAAAACAAACACCAGAGCACATTCTGACCCTTTTTGGAGAAGTGCTTGAGCGCGCATGTGTAGCATGCATCCGTCATTATACAACATACTCCTCTCTGTCTGGGAAACAGAGCCAAACTGATTGCAATCTATTGGCTTTTAAGCTGTTTGCTTTGCAAAACAAGATACAAGAGTAAAGCAGCTCAGGGCCTTTACATGGAACACAAAAGGTCACGCGTATCTCCACCTGCCTTCACAAACACGAGCTTGTATGCACCGATAAATGCATAGGCGCTCCTGCTGCCATTTGGCTTTATCAAAAGCAAATATGTACACTTTGCACACGTCTGGTGCTTTGGTTTGCGATCTATCTGCAAGTCCGACTGGCTGTCTGAGCGGAATGAAGGACCGGGGAGATTGATAAAGACACAGGGGTGATGAATGGAGGGATTGAAAAAGGACAGGAAAAGGAAGCAAGCAGAGAGAGAGAGTAGAGATATAAAAAGGAGGCAGAGAATGTCGCTATGTGGCAAAGGCAAAAACCTGACGACAGCATGACGAAGCTCCATGAAGACGGAGCGCTGAGCTGGTACTTTTCCTCTTTTTTCCATGTTTTCCTACAAAGAGGAGAAGCGCCCCACAGGAAATGCATTACTAAGGTCATAGCTGCATACGCTGCAATGGCAAAACACACATCTGCTCGTGCATTAATACACATACGCCAACCTTCAGAGGCCAGCGATTGCTGAATTCAACCGACCTCAAAGCAATGTACTGTACGACAATACACGCTGTTGCACGACGTGTCAGACCACCTCCTCACACAGTCGCATGGTGCACACTCTAAGGCACGGCGTAATAGTGAGTGTTTCTGTATGACCCAGATTTGAGCCTTCATACAGTATGTTGGCATGTGGAGCCTCCAGCCTGTCCATTAGCAAATCCCTGAATCCCTGCGCACTAGTCATGCTGTTCACGCCCGACCTCTGACCTTCATATTTAGGGGGAGGATGAAAGAGGATTTGTGTCTTGGCAACAATGTAGTATAAGTAGAAAAAGCATTATGGGAACATTAAATTAAATATACTGCAACATTTTTGGCAAGTAATCTTGGAGTTAGTGAGTTTATCTTACAATTTTTTTTCTTTTTCGCAGGTTGTGGATTCAGGGAAAATATGTGTCCTTACACATACCAACAAAAGAAGATGGAAGCTATTATACCTTATTCTCTTGTTTAATACCAACAAAAGCACTTCAACAGAACATAATATCGACTAAAGAAAGCTGTAGCAGTGTGTATGTGTGGAGGTGGGCTATGGTACAAATTTCAGTGAGTGGTCTACAGTGCTATAATAATTAAGTGCATTTATCCATTTAATTTCTGTCTACTTTGTTGTTACAATATCTCTCCATAAAATCAATAAATGTAAACATGATGAGCACACAAGTACAGCTGCTTTGTTTCCCTCCTTATGTCAGAGGGAATGAATAAAACATCAAGCTGCTGGAAACCAAGCATATGCGAACTGAAAGCTGATTCAATAATTCTGGTCTTTATTATTTAACATATGCAGTTGTGTTTTTTCTGCAATTTTCTGCAACAGATGCTAATGTTCATCCAAATGATTAAAATCACTTTTGACTCACTCCCAATTTTGTATTGTCTAGATTAATAATGAAAAAGACAGCAGCGAATCAGATTCATAGTAATCAATAATAAATATGAGAAGCTATTTCATTAGTTTTCATCCCCCCTACACCACAAAAGCACTTCAATTAAGGTACCAAATGTCTTGTTGGTCACACGAGTACCGCAATCATTCTGATTGTTGGTTCACATTATTTATTTACAGCTGCATTGAGTCAGAAACCCTTACTGTTAACCAGCGGTGTTCCACAGAGCTCAGTCCAAGGGCCCAGTCTATAAATTATTAATCTTCAGTTTAACTGCTATGCAGATGACACACAGCTGTACCCATTTGCCATGGCCAACTCTTTTGTTCCTGCCTGTTTTGTCTGGTTGTTTAGATTAAATTAAGATAGAATTTGATGAAAATTTTGTCAAAGTAAACACAGATGAAAAAGAACATTTCTGCTCTTGGTCGACTCTTTCTAAGAAGCTGTATGGGCAGTAACTATTCATCCATCACTTCATGTTGAGAATGTAGGTGTAATCCTTGACAGCGCCCAGTATTTTGAAAAATGTATCAGTACTCGTTCTTTCTCCTCATACTTTCATTTTCACGCCACCCTTTGTTAATTTCTCACACCAGATTCTTGTCATTGTTGTATTGATCATCACAGCTGTTGGTCTCTTCCTGTGGTTTATCCCACAAACCTCCACTGGTTCAGAACTCAGCCACTCACGTTATCACCAGAACCTGTTTCACTCAACACAATACTACAATCCTTAAACACCTCCTCCTCGTCCTGTTAAATATCTCCTCCTCACGTGACAAGCTCCATAATCCAACTCCTTTGTACCTCTGAGTTGTTCTAACCTTACCCTATGTGCCAAACTCTCCCATCCTCCTCTGTTTTCCAGCTCTCCAATCCATCTGCCTAAACATCCACAATGGGCTTTAGAGTTGTCAGCCATACGGTGTTGTGTCTCTTGAGTACTTTCCTTCTATCTGCACAATTGTTCGTCAGTAACTTTGCAAACCTGTCCTGAAATTCACCTTTATGAATATTCATCTGACAGTCGTGGAAAAATTACCAGACTTCCTTAAATTGTAATTATCACATTACATATCTCTGATTAATTGCTGATTAACAACACAAATGATACATATTTTATTTACTAAGCAAATTATATTGACAAATAGTGTGCAGGAAGTCACACAATTTCTATTATTAAATTGTGGTTTGCTCTTGGGGTGAACTTTGTAAGACTGAGGAACAATGGCAGTCGTTTTTAAAACTACAGAATGTTGTAGTGGATCCACATTTTTCCACATGACTGTTATTCAGCAAACAAGGCTAAATTATACTGCTGTAACTTAATTTTATTTGACAGTTTAAATCTAGATGTATTATCCCTAGTTAATCACAGTGATTGTTTTAATAATATGTTCTTTCAAAAAAGCCAAAACAAATGAATGTATTGTTTTTAAATGTTAGCTCAAATGCTATAAGGACAGCAACATGCTATAATGCTAGTTTATTTTTGAAAATAAACTAAAGCTTTATATTACATATATAAAGATATGAAAATTAAGAAAAGAAAAGCAGCATGCAAAGGTTTGGAAGTATGTTAAGATAAAAATTTCCAAAGTTTAATTGCTGGTTGAAACCTTAGCTATTCAGATATTTCTTGAAGCGCTATTGAAAGTGTTGTTGAAAGAGCTTGATTCAGTGCAGCTGATTAAATATGCAGAATATGTAAGTTATAATATTTTGCCAAATACCCACTGAACTATGAAAACAAGCAAGGTGAAGCAACACATTTCAGACAAAACTCTAAAGAAAAGAGATGACACCTATGGGTTTTTGTTTTTATCTGAAGGCATTCCTATTGGATAGAAATGGTTGCTCACTGCTTAGCCTAAGGGTACAATAGATTCCTCATTGATCAACAATGGCATGCGCTTTTACCCAGCGGTTCCATTAATATCTTGTACTTCATAGCGTATAAACGAAGAACCATGGAGAAGCTAAGCAGATGGGAAGCTGACAAAGACAATGCTCACATCTTTTTCCACGATTGTGCAAGAATTACAAATAAAGAAATAAAGCCATGGATGAGCATTGAACCATTTTGTGGACACGCTTCAACTGGTTCTGGTTCAGTACCTCCTTTTTGAAACAGTGGCTATAGATGGATGATAGATGGTCGTTTCAAGCGGTGACTCGATTTCAAGCACGGTTTTTCCAATTCCAGTTTTAGTCTCTAACCCTTAGAGAGGGCAAGTTCAGCCATTAAGTCTTTTAACACAAAGTCCAAGTCAAGTCTCTTACCACCAACAAGTGATATACCAATTTGCTTATAAAATTTACTCTGCCTATAACACTGCATTGCAGTAGAGTAGGCCTAATTTTAAAAATAAAAATTTCAAAAATGGTCTTAAAATTATAATTCAACATGCAAAAACACTGCTATTAGCTGCTTCAAATGAATCACAAAACAGAATATTCACAGTATTAGAAATAAAAGGAGGCTTTAAACCTCCAAACAAATCAAGCAAAATGCTCCTAATGGAGAAAAAAGGTGAATAAAAAAGTAAACATTATTTATCCATCCATCCATCTTCTTCCGCTTATCCGGGGTCGGGTCGCGGGGGTAGCAGCTTCAGAAGGGCAGGATCAAGGAGTTCTGACTATATGGAACCCTCTGCATATCAGGAGCAACCCGTTAAAAAACAAGCTGATACATCGACTGGAGACAGAGAGACTGGTTCCCTTTTTCCTTCCCCCCTACCCGCCCCTCTCTGCTCCTCTACTCATTCACAGGATTCACAAGATACCTATGAAGAAATGTCTTCTGGACCGGAGTTTCTTAAATTTACAGGTGGAATGAATCAGCAGGTTCTCCTCGGCACGTCTTTCCTTAGTGCTCACGTAGCAGACCTCTCTTCATTTAAGCCACCTGACTCTAACTTCCCAGAGGATCCACCACCCTGCGTTTCTGAGGTCTGAGGCCGGGGTCCAGATTTTATCTTTACACATATCTTCCTCCAGAATGTGTCTGGCCCCCCGGCACAGCAAAACAGGACATTACCTGTCCGTATCACTACAAGAAAATTTACAAAAATCAGAAATATAAAATACAGCTGTCCTAATTCAAACATCAAACTGTTCCCCTGCCTAAAGGAACCTCAGACTGAAGAACTTTTGGCCTCAAAAGTCACTTAAACTAGCTCTTTTAAATACCAGATTTCTCTGTGCTAAAGCTCTATTAATTAATGATTTCATCAATGTTATGTTTCTGACAGAAACATGGTTGAATGACAATAATGAACCAATCGTACTAATAGAATCAGGCCACGGTGAGAACCAATGTGCTCCTGGAACGGACACAGAAGACTTTAGAAATTAAAAGAACCATGATGACAACCAGTTTCCTCCGATGCTTCAAGGTCGACGCCTGTGCACTTTGAATGCAGACGCTTGACGTGAAATGCTTGACAACTAGCATTTGGTGCATCTGGTGTACATTAAAAGACTGTGGAGGCGCGTCGAGGGCACGTCAGCTCTAGTCGTTGTTTTCCGTTGGACGCTCTTGACGCGTCAAACGATTCAAAACGCACAACGGCCTTCGACGAGCCTCCACATAGACTTTGACTGTAAACCAGACGCGCCTGACGCTCAAAACGAGTTTGGTGTGAACGCAGCAAAGTGAACACGCGTTGAACTTGAAGCTTTGGGCACGTTTTTGACGTAACGCATTTGGTGTGAACGCACCATTAGACAACCCCAAACCTTGACGTTACCAGAACACAAAACTACTCCTAACCTCAGTCTAAACTTAATCTACACCTTAACCCAGATACTAAATATAATGCTTCATAGCATTAGGATCAGGCTTCAACAACATAAATAAGTGAACAATATAGAGTCACCCTTATGTCAAAATTTAATCAATGGAGTGATTTATGACCTTAATAATTAATTGCCTTTAATTTCCAGTGATAGAAGATGTAACTAAGTCTCAGCGAGAAAAGGTATTTAAGAAATAAACACAGATTCACTGATTGAATTTATGTTACTTTTAAAGTGACAGTTTTTATAGTTATATTTACATTATCGACATCTTAACTGGATTACTTCAAACCTAAGGACTGGGGTTTTTTCTTACTTTTATTTTTACCTTACTTTTCTTCATCTCCAAGTAGAACCAGGACAAAATGCCTCCAGCTAACCCCAAGGGACATTAGCAGTATTATACAATGACTTCAGTCTATAGAAATGAAAATCAAACTGCTGGAGGTGAACTTTGAAATCAACGCTACCTGTGGAAATGAGACAACTCTTCCTCAAATCAACGGATCGTAATCGATGCAGTAAATCGTACGCCTCGCATCAAGCAGCTCACCCTGGAACACTCTGGGTGCCAAGCCGAAACAAAAGCCTCACACTGCAGATCCGATGAGACGACTAACAGGGAGAAATCCCTCACCTGGACGAATCAGCGTGGCCGGCTCTGAGCCGAAACCCACCTTCAACCTCAACACCTGCTCCACCAAAGAAAAACAAACAAACAAGCAGCTGCAACCAAAACAGTTCCACAGACCCCGCTCCCAAGGACAGAGCGACCAGCCCGGGCCTCAAAACATTCTGACTCCATGGGAATCCCACTGAAAAACAGATTTTCTGCACTCCAGCCTGAGCCTCTGAGTGAAACCTCGCCTTCAAACATCAACAATGAGGCAAGACCAACACATCCACCCCGAAAAGCTAGAACAAGATCCCAAGATACTTGAACTCCTCCACTTGGGGCAGGACACCCCCCCTGGCCCGGAGAAGGCACTCTACCCTTTTCCGGCTCAAGACCATGGCCTCGGATTTGGAGGCACTGATTCTCATCCCGGCCGCTTCACACTCGGCTGCGAACCGCTCCAGCGAGAGCTGTAGATCACGACCTGATGAACCCAAAAGGACCACATCGTCCGCACAAAGCAGAGATGAGATCCCAAGGCCACCAAATCGGATCCCCTCAACACCTTGGCTGCGCCTAGAAATTCTGTCCATGGAAGTGATGAACAGAATCGGTGACAAGAATCTCTAACTTCCCAGAGGATCCACCACTCTGTGTTTCTGAGGTCTGAGGCCGGGGTCCAGATTTTATCTTTACACATATCTTCCTCCAGAATCTGTCTGGCCCCCCGGCACAGCAAAACAGGACATTACCTGTCCGTATCACTACAAGAAAATTTACAAAAATCAGAAATATAAAATAAAACTGTCCTAATTCAAACATCAGACTGTTCCCCTGCCTAAAGGAACCTCAGACTGAAGAACTTTTGGCCTCAAAAGGCACTTAAACTAGCTCTTTTAAATACCAGATTTCTCTGTGCTAAAGCTCTATTAATTAATGATTTCATCAATGTGCTTAACATCAATGTTATGTTTCTGACAGAAACATGGTTGAATGACAATAATGAACCAGTCGTACTAATTGAATCAGGCCACGGTGAGAACCAATGTGCTCCTGGAACGGACACAGAAGACTTTAAAAATTAAAAGATCCATGATGAGAACCAGTTTCCAATCGTTCCCGACTCGTATATTTCCAGAAAAGTGCGCCCGATTCTCTGAAACATTGTTCTCTTTGGCGTTTCCTCCAGCATCAGCGTCTCATCTTCTGATTTTTTTGCCATCCTGGATTTGACTCTGTCCAGCTTCACTTTTAAAACAACAATCTCTTTGTTAAGTTGATCATTTTCTGCTTCCAGAAATTCAATCTTTTCTCTCATCTTTCTCAGCGAATCCTGTGTGTTTTCTCTTATAGTTTTCTGTGTCCGTTCCAGGAGCACATTGGCTCTCACCATGGAGTCGTAGTCAGTTTGTAATCGCTGTGCCGTATTCCTAGCTTCGTCCAAATCTGAATTGAGACGTCTGATTTTTTGTTTGCAATCTTCATTGCGACTTCGAAGCATCTCATTCACTGTTTCATAGCTTTTCACGTCGCTGGTGTTCTGGTTACGTTGAAGACGCTCGATTTTCTTCATCAACGTTGCCACCATCTCTTTAAGCTGCTTGTTTTCACGCTTGTACTTTATGCAGTTCCTCTCAAAAATGTCTGTTCCTGCCAACAGGAAATCGTTTTCTCCTGTTGCAGTGGTTTTTATTCCTGCCGAAAAACAATTCATCTCTGCCATGATACTTGTCTCTTCTGTCGAACCTAAAACCGCAAATGAATTTTTCTGTGGAATCTGGGAATACAGAGACAGTGACCAGTGATGTCACAGACAGGATGAGTGACATCACTGCTTCACATCAAAGCCACAAGAAGTCTGTTGCGTGGGCGGGGGGAGAGGGGTGGGGGGGGGGGATGTTTTTTTTTAAACTTTATTCTCAGATACCCTGTATAACGACAGAGTGAAACATTTGTTATGCCTCAAGAAAAACAAATACAGATAAACATATTCAAGAAAAAGCTAAGGGGCTTCGATTCCCAACTCAAAGCAATACAGATTTAAATTATTTTAGTGGCTATTTTTTGTCAGAGTCTTTCATAGTCAGGATATAAAACTTAACTTCATTGTAAAATGCAGCAAGGCATGACTTTCTCTACCTGGAACAATGAATATGATATTTAGCTAGTGACAATAAAGGATTTATGAGAAACTCAGAATTGTTAAGCATGATTTTAGTGAGGCCAAGTAAGAAATCTTCCCATAATATCATAAATTGAAATTCTGTCCATGAAAGTGATGAACAGAATCGGTGACAAAGGGCAGCCCTGGCGGAGTCCAACTCTCACCGGAAATGAGCCCGACTTACTGCCGGCAATGCGGACCAGACTCTGACACCGGTCATACAGGGACCTGACAGCCCGTATCAAAGGGCCCGGTACCCCATACTCCTGGAGAACCCCCCACAGGGCTCCCCGAGGAACACGGTCGAACGCCTTCTCCAGGTCCACAAAAAACATGTAGACTGGTTGGGCGAACTCCCATGCACCCTCCAGGACCCTGCCGAGGGTGTAGAGCTGGTCCAGTGTTCCACGATCAGGACAAAAACCACACTGCTCTTCCTGAATCCGAGGTTCGACTATCCGACGGACCCTCCTCTCCAGGACCCCTGAATAGACCTTGCCAGGGAGGCTTAAGAGTGTGACCCCTCTATAACTGGAGCACACCCTCCGGTCCCCCTTTTTGAACAGGGGGACCATCACCCCAGTCTGCCAATCCAGGGGAACTGCCCCCGATGTCCATGCGATAGTCGCGTCAGCCAACACAACCCTACAACATCCAGAGCCTTAAGGAACTCCAGGCGGATCTCATCCACCCCCGGGGCCTTGCCACCGAGGAGCTTTTTAGCCACCTCGGCGACCTCGTCCCCAGAGATTGGAGAGCCCAACCCAGAGTCCCCAGGCTCCGCTTCCTCAATGGAAGGCATGTTGGTGGGATTGAGGAGGTCTTCGAAATATTCTGCCCACCGGCCCACAACGTCCCGAGTAGAGGTCAGCAGCACACCATCCCCACTATAAACAGTGTTGGTGTTGCACCGCTTCCCCCCCCTGAGACGCCGGATGGTGGACCAGAATCACCTCGAAGCCGTACGGAAGTCTTTCTCCATGGCCTCTCCAAACTCCTCCCATGCCCGAGTTTTTGCCTCAGCAACCACCCGAGCTGCATGCCGCTTCGCCCACCGGTACCCATCAGCTGCTTCTGGGGTCCCACAGGCCAAAAAGGCCCGATAGGACTCCTTCTTCAGCCTGACGGCATCCCTCACCGAAGGTGTCCACCAACGGGTTGCCGCCGCGACAGGCACCGACAACCTTGCGGCCACAGCTCCGATCGGCCGCCTCGACAATGGAGGCACGGAACTCGGTCCACTCAGACTCCATGTCCCTCACATCCCCCGGGACGTGTTCGAAGTTTTGCCGGAGATGAGAATTAAAACTCCGTCTCACTGGGGATTCCGCCAGACGTTCCCAGCAGACCCTCACAACACGTTTGGGCCTGCCAGGTCTGACCGGCTTCCTCCCCCACCACTGGAGCCAACTCACCACCAGGTAGTGGTCAGTGGACAGCTCCGCACCTCTCTTCACCCGAGTGTCCAAGACATACGGCCGCAGATCCGATGAAACGATGACAAAGTCGATCATCGAACTGCGTCCTAGGGTGTCCTGGTGCCAAGTGCACATAAGGACACCCTTATGCTTGAACATGGTGTTCGTTATGGACAATCCATGACGAGCACAGAAGTCCAACAACATTATTTATTACAACTAAATATTTCTGTTGAATGGTGTAAACGCTGGAACTTTGAACTGGATTTTCTACCAATTTGAGTTTGGTACACAGCAAAAAGAGAACAAACTGGGGCGTGCCGTGGTGGCGTGGTGGTTGGCGCGACCCATGTTTGGAGGCCTTGGGTCCTCAACACGGACGTTGCGGGTTCGACTCCCGGACCCGAGGATATTTGCCGAGTGTCTTCCCCCTCTCCTTCCCCGTTTCCTGTCGGTCTACTGTCGTGTGACGGACACTAGAGCCCACAAAAAGAAAAAAAAAAAAGAGAACAAACTAAACTGCCTAGCAAGCAATACAAACAGCGCAGTACAGCACTGACAGGAAGAAGATTAAATGTCGAGAAACTTCCTTCCTTGGGCTGGATTCAACATCAGCCTATCTCAGTTCCAAGAACTGGCAAAGTGATTTTTGCTTCCCTCTTCTAAGTGAACAACAAAATGTAGCTGCAAAGCAATTGCTGCCCTCTAAATTACATCCTTAATTTTTTCTTCTCTAACCTCCCAAAACATAATAGGGCATCCAAGTTTTTAAAAAGGTCAGCAGCTCACTTTCATAACCGCATGCATGTGCATCTTACATTTTCCCAGGCCTCTGGCAGCACCAATCTGCTGCCTATGATAAATATTTTAATTTCAAGTTATCAAATAATAATGAAAAGGCTAAAAGTGATTCAAGCTTGATATGAATTCACCCAAACGCAATAAAGAGAATGATGACAGGGCCTCTCCGTAAACAACGAGCTGTTTAAGACATTCTTGTCGATCTAATGCAGAGGACATCACAGACCAGCTAGGTCAAGGCCAAGTATGTCAGCGTTTCTATTTCTGGTGCATGGATGACTTATTTAAACCATCCTACGTTTCATGACACCCACAACACTCACAACGCCCCGGCGTCTGCCTGAACAGACTCTCTGCCTTCTGTGCATGTACGCTGGAGATGAACACATACACATCTGCTTGGCTCCAACAAATTTCACTATCAAAAACCACCCAAGTAAATACAAAAGCAGTTTTTAGATGACGAATTCATTTATTAAGAGTAAAAAAAAAAAAAGGCAATCTCATCCATGTTAGTAATGTATGTAAAGTAACTACCGTAAGTCAAAATTAAAGTGTAAATTGTAAATTATAATTTCTTGGAAAGCTGAGTTCAGTTTCATATGCCTGTTTGTAGAATTAAAATTAAAAAATATATTAATTAAATATTAATAATTGCGACTGGAACATCTCTGAAAACACAATTTTGGCTATTAAATCTCAAACAGCAAAACATCTGAATCTTATTTGAAGGAATTCAGAAACTTTTATCACTAATATTTGAGGCTTTTCTCAGTGAGATGCCAACCAAATACACAGGTGGAGAGAATGGCTAGCCACTAAAAATTACATCCAAGTTATATTGGGTGTCCCAATACAACTTATTCACTTCTGATACGATACAGATAACGTAGCTGTAAGAATTGGCTGGTACTATATCGACCCGATATGATATCAGCACGAATCATATATGATTTTATTACTTATTTTGTTGTGTGGAGTGTTAGAAAAGGCTTGATCAAGTGATGCTACTCAAGTAGAATACAATAATAAGAACAACTGACCCATTTGTTGTTAATCAATAGGTCTGATTTAGGTGCCGGCTGATATAATCCGATATTCATTTTTTGTCTGATATTGACCGATTTTCGATATTGGATCAGGTCTACCCTAAAACGGACCCAGAACAAAACACTGGATAATGTCATAACTCATGTGTCATTTGATGTAAAGCTAAAACTAAATGGTATTTCAGGAATAGAGCATCATCTTGACAGAAACACTGTGGTGGTAGTGTGGCTGCTTTAGGACCTTGGCATGTTTTATACAGAAGGAAACCTCATCCAACAGTGCAATGATCCAAAGCACACCTCCAAGTCCCCCATCTGAATGTCTCAAAGAAATTCTGGACTTGCAGTGGAATGACCTTGTACAGGCCTCCAAAGAGACTGAATCAAAGCAATTCTGAACAGAAGAATGGGGCAGCAATATAAATGAAATCTTGCACGTTGGTTTGGGTCACTTCTTTCCTTTAATAACTGAATTAACAATTTAAAAAATCCACTGTGTACGGACTCTGTTTCTCTTTTTCTTCTGTTTAAAAATTGCTTGGTTATCTGAAACACGTAAATGCGACCCAAAAAAAAAGAAAAAACAACTATTAAACAAATCTGTGAGGACAAATACTTTTTTCACAGCTCTGTGTGGAAATCTGGCCTTCCCAGTTTAGTCCACTTGGGATTTGTTGTGTCCGGTGAAAATTCCTCCTTCGACTGCTCGACCTCGCCGTCAATCAGCTGGGTTGAAACGCAAAAGAAGCAACTGCTGAGCATAACAGCTTTTTCAACGTTTTCCCCCAGTTTGTGTCGCGGGGTAAGGCGCTGATTTTGTTGCGGTGAGAGAGCGACCCCCCACCCGCCCCCTCCACCGCCAGCAGTGCCGCATGCTGACCATTCTAGCATGATGCCATGCGTGAATGAGTGATTAATCCTGCCCTTGTGCGTGCACGTCTCGTGTGCTCGTGTCTGTGCATGTTGCCGTGGTAACCGGGGTGTAGGTCGGGCTGCCCTGTGGAGCACACTCGAGGCCGGAAGCCCTACCTCTCGGGGACTGCGAGTGCTGGCAGAGCATCCAGTGCCATCGCAAGCTGGTTTCTGGCACTGACTTCATACCTGATTTTCTGGATTTTATTTTTTTTTTAACTGTTGGATGTTTTGTGTGCATGACTTTAATCTTTCAACACAATCTCCAGAAACACACAAACGAAAGAAACATCAGGAACGGGAAGCCGTCCAGTCCTCTCTGGAGTCATTCCAAACTTACGTGCACCGCTGTTGCTTCATCCCTTATGCCCTGCCTCACTTTTTTTTCTCTTTTTTTTTTTTAACATGCAAAGAGTAACAGATGTAATTAACTAAAAGTGAGGCGGGGGTGGGAGGGTGGGGGGTCTCTACATAAACGCTGCAAGAACAAACATGAAGCCATCTGGGGCACTTAAGAGCGATGACAGCTGCAGGACGGAAGGACAGCTAGATTACTGGTGAGAAATGAGCAGGTTTTTCTCCGGGGTTCTTCAGAGTTCAATGTACCTCCATGTGAATAATTCAACCTGAAGAAGAAGAAGAAGAAAAAGGGCTCCTGCTGGCCCAGTGGACATCAGGAATAGGATGATATTCCCTGCAGAGTAATTAGAGTGCTCTACTGCCCGATTATCTCGTTAATATCCATAAATAACCACATGCTGTTTGAGCCGGTATAATGTCATAAGGTGCAGTTTTCACAAGCTTTTGCTGCTCCCCCCCCTCACTGCCTGTTGTGGCTCAATTTTCCACCACTCCAGATTTGCAGTATAATTATGAAGCAGAGCAATAACAAAAAAATACCCCCAAAAAACAAACATGCTTTTAGCATGGATTTAGAATTGGATTTTTAAAAGATAGAGCTTTCCAGTTTTACAAATGAGAAAACTTTAAAGAGTTTGAAAAGTGCGAGTGCAGCCGCTCCTGTAACTCTTCCACTCGGAAGCACACGAATGGCCATCAGAGAAATGGAGCAAATAGCCTTCCCCGTTTCATTAGCGCAGGCAAAGGATGGCCGACATTGGAGGAACCGCGGGTTCTTTAGCATCAGGCTTGACGTTCTCCTTGCCTCGGTGTTCACATTAATGTTTTCTGTCAGTCAGCCAACTGGGGTTAGCCTTGAAACTTTCTCTTCTAACTTTACCTTGGAATAGAAATATCAATCTGGGGTTATCCTGAGAGTCAGACTTTTTCGGCTCCACGCTAACAGATGTCACGTTTCGAAAAGGAACGTTAGAAGTCAGTTCAGAAACATTTAATCTAATCACTGAATGAGGTAGGTAATTTGTCAAAGATAACATTCAGGGTAAAATCTCAAGACATTTTTGGAATCAAGCATTGTCACAAATAAATACTGTCCGATTATTGTTATCTGGAAAATTGGAGGATGTGTTTTGTCAATGTTTTTGGTCAACACCAAACTTGTCAGGAGGGGCGCCTATTTTAGCTGGTTTTGAGTATGAGTTTAAACTTAAAACAACTTACACTGAAAAAGTACTTAAGCAAAAGTGGAAAGTAAAATAGAACAACCAAAAAGTTGCAGTTGCACAGCGTCCAAAACCAGAGGGTACAATTGTCCAAACATGTAAAGTGTGAGACAAATCGTTCCTGCCCTGCAACATAATCAACATAATCGCAGCTGTAAGCTGTTCATGTAAACAAAATTTCAGCTTAAGGGCTTAGAATCATTGCCGCAATTACTACATATGAAGTGAATGCGGTTAAAAATAAGGTAAGCTCAAAAGTTCAGCTGTTAAATTCCGAAATCTACATCGATCTATGCAAAAGCCTCCCAGAACTGAATTAGGTATGCAAGACCCCATGTAAACATGCAGAAAGTTGCTTAAAATGCTGCAGTCCATGAATGTAATTTATGTCCTTCTTTACTAATACAATATATCATCAAAAAGTTTGAATGTATTATAAAAATTAAGTGAATTATGACATTATGTTAAGCGAATTGATCAGAAGACTAAGATAAAATCTGCTTCCCATTTAGTTACTGTAGTCTAAACACACAGACAATGCCCACAGTAGTTTGACTATTCACATCTCAAACTCTCAGAGAAAATGTTCACCTCAAAAAGCTCAAAATCAACGTGAGGAGCAAGAAATAAACCAGCTGAATTGTCAGTGACTCACCTGTTTCCAGTTGTCAAAAATGATGACTTTGCTGTCCTCGTCGTCCACCGTCACTGTGCACTCATAGCCCTCACCTGCAAACAGACATCAGTGTCACATCCATCAGCACGGCTTCGCCACCACTTCAGAAACAACACAACTCCTGGGCCGTAAATGTGTTGTGACAAAATCATCCTTTCACCAACAAAGTGGGAAAATATCTAGATCGTATTGCAGAAAGCAGAGCAGTATTCGCTAAAGGAGGAAGTGTCTGCAGATTTCCAGGCACAGTCTTAGAGTGGCAGCAGGTTAATGCCATTTTTATCAAATGTTCCTTCACTTGGACCTGAAAGTGAATCCAAGTGTCAGGAGGATTTTTTAAATAAGTGAGGCCAGATGACATTCCTTCACAGATATCTTTAAAACTGCTGAAACTATGTAAGTCTTATTAGTGGAAGCAGTAGAAATCCAAGTGGGTAATGAAGTGAATTTATATAGAGCTTTTCTAGTCACACTGATCAAACATTGCAAATGTAAGAAATTGACTACTGTATTCTTAATTACTATATTGTGTATGGCATGTTCCCATTCTAACAGAAATATCAAATCATTGTCCAATGATTAATATCTGTTATGACTTATTTTTACTTGTATTTAACTAGCTAAACTGTATTATGGCCCACAATAAGAAACAGGGGGTTTTCTTGATCTTTTAAGTATCTTTCAGCAAAAACAAAAATACTTAGGTTGAAAAGGAAGGTCCAGCAGGTTCTGCACATTCTGCTCAGATACCCTCATCACGTCCCTGTGGGCGATTAAAAAGTCGGACATTCTGCACCCGTTTGTGTCGAGTCAGATCTACAGCTGAGCCTCAAAATTATTCACAGTCCCTTCAGGTTTAGATTTACAGTTTCATGCCACCAAGAAGTTTTTTTTTTCTGATTGAAAATGACACAGGCATCCTCCAAACGATTAGAAGACAAAGTATAATGGTTATCGGAATAAAAGTAATTTCTTTTTTTTATTATTTAACAAAAAATATATACATGTTAAATATACTCAACAAACAATTGTCTATATTGGCATTACATCAGTGTTATTTTCCAGTCAGAAGGAGCATGTTGGTAAAGTTACATTACTTTAGCTCGAAATCAACCAGGGTTATGAATAATATCTGGGCTCGACTGAATCTTTATAGACAAATTCCAAGGCTGTGCAAGCTTTAAGTGATGCTTAAACATGCAAGTACAGTCCTATTGCTGAATATGGCGCTCACACCCTGTGACCTGTAGCTTCTCAGCAACTAAAAATAAACATCAGGTATTTGTATCAAGGGTAGCAAAGGTCCATCCATATGGCCAATTAGATTATTGGCAAGTAGATCGTGGAATCCATACTGAAAATATAAAGGCCTTGGCAATATTATCTCTGAGTCGTCCTTTGCCATTTTGATAAAGCAAACACTGGCATTCCAATGGCGAATGTGATTCCATTAATTGTGCAACTCTAGATAATTAAAAACTTTGGTAATGACCTGACTGTGTAATACTGTTGAAATGTAAGTGTGTTACAGTACACCACGTTAAATCCACTAGCTCTTTAAGCATATATGTGGAACTGATTTTGTTAATTTTACTCTAGTACTGTAGGTATCTATAAATGCCTTGGACAGAACATCTTCAACAGCGTATCTCTCCTAAAAATCCCAAGAAGTGACGGCTATAAACACTGTCACTTACATATTTGAAAAGACGTTTTCTCAACTTTGCACTGATACAAAAGTTTTCAAAGATTTTGAAGCTAAATAAGGTTTGTTGACTTCAAATTTTAAGTTAATTTAGAATATGAGAACGCGTAGCAAAAAAAAACAAGAAACTATTACTAGAAAGTGCCTTCTTCTTTCTGAATATGGTGCGGTGATCCAAGAGCACAACAGGAGCTGATGTAATGAATGCTTTCCAGTGTGGGCCAGGAGCATGTTGGCTGTCACCTCGGGGTGACAAGGACTGATCGACTAGCTGGCTGAAGAGTCGAGGGCCGCGGCTGATTAGCCCTGGTGTTACACTGAGCTGTGTGTCAGCAGATCCGCTGACTGACAGATGCCACACCGGAGCGCAATGAAAAGTCCAACTTTGGCTGCTTTAACGTGACATACGCTTAAAAGGAAAGAAGCGAGGCGTTCTTTCACACAAAAATGACACACATTGTGGGTGAAAAAGAGCTTCTTCAAGCTGCGGCTTGCAACCACAACTGAATCTTGATTTTCAACGCACTCTTGTTTGTGTGCCTTGTAAAATAAATATGTTTCTACCACATTTTTCAATTGTTGATGCAAAGAGTGGCCATACTGAAAAGCAAAGTCTGCCTTACAATTTGTAATTGGGCGATAGTCGGAGTTGTTCCCAGCTTCCCAGTGTGAAATCCAGATTCACAGGGTGTTCCAGTTGATTGCTTTAACTGGGAAGTTCCCAGTTCCAATTACGACTGGAGTGCAGCATTAGATGCAGCAAAAAGGGTTGAAGCTGAGGTCCTCTCAGCACCACCATAATCTCAAACAAAAAGCTAGAGCTACATGCATATTCATTTACGAATGGCCCAATCAAAATGTTGCCTTGATAACTGCTGTTCAGCTTCATGACTTTTAAAAACAAGACGAAACAAATTCAGTTTCTAAATGTTCAGAGGTGATAGAGATACACTAAGAGTCTTGCGGCTTTAATTGTTGGGAAATGTAGTTCAAAGCCTCGATTCGTTACTTGCAGAAAGCTTTTGAAAAAAAACTACACAATAAATTTTTTTCACATTGTTGTTACATCAGAAATTGTAAAAAAAATAATAATAACAAAAAAAATAAAACTTTTGTAAGGTATTATAGGACTATACCAGTGTGTATTCTCTGATATAGCGTACTGTAGAATCAGGGTTTGTGACTGCAGAGATGTATTTCACCAGGCCTGCTCTCTGCTCCCATTAACACACACATCTGGCTCTGGAGTGGACACAGCTGCTCTTACCACAAGATTTTGCTTCCAAATCTTTTTAAACAAGACACTTTAGGCTCAATAAAAGCACAACAGCCAGCTTTAGACAGGCGGTCTAAAGAAGAATAACATAAGCAAGACTGCCAATTGTCTAAAATAAGCTGATGACAAGATCCAGACCACTAACATGTCTCTCTGCTGGATAAGAAAATATGAAGCTGCTCAAAACTGGAACACAAAAACAAAAATGAAGGACCACAAAAAATAAAGGGTATTAAGACATTGATTCATATGATCTTGTCTATTATATGTTTGTTTATTTGCTTAGACTTTTAGATTCTGTTGGATTTAGTTGATTATTTGGTATGCACACCATGCCAAATGTGAAAGCAGTCTCCTAATCTAAATCCCATTAGGGCAGGAAGTGGCTGATTAACCAAGATGACTGACTTTGTGGCTCAGAGAAGAAATAAGTTGATCTTGCTAGAATATTTTTCAAAAGTGTATGTTCTAACAAAGCTTTAATCTCCAACATACTTCACACCTGGTGCCACAAAGACCCATTTCTTTTACCACCTGAGGAAATTATCCGTAAAAGAGATGTAAAAACACACCCTTCCACTTACTCCCTGTGGTTTCTAAATGTAGGCCAAAAATATTTGTAATTGAATTGATGAACAAAGCAGCCAGTATTAATGTTTAGGTTGTATTTTAGTAAGACCTATGAGCAAAAAAAAAAAAAAAAAGATATTTTTTCTTGCCTAAGCAAAATAACTGGACAATTTCAAATAGCCATAAAAAGATGTCCATGAACATCATTTGTCTAAAGAGCGGTTAAGAATAATCTCACCACTATGCACTGTGGATAGAAATGGGAAGAAATCTCTTCAAAACTAACTGATAGAGACTTGAAGCAAACAAACAGAGGAATCCTGGGATCCTCCGATTTTCCATTGCAGCCATTAAATGGTAAGTAGACTATATTTGTATTTTGTTTTATCAAGTCTGAGAACTATAAAGCACTAAGTCATTTACACACTGATGATGGTAAGTTTCAGTTTAGCCACACCTGCCCTGAGATTGACTGACAGAAGTGAGACTGCTGTTTAATCCACACCACCTCTGACCACCAGCAGCAGGCTAGGCAAGTGAAGTGCCTTGCCAAAGGACACAACAAGTGAAACCAATGGAGCAGGGTTTTCAAACCAGCCACTCGCCACTTACAGGACACATCCCTACCCCTGCTATCATTAGACAATGTCTAAATGGCGACTGTTTATTTGGGAGTGATGTTAGCAAAAAGCCTTTTTCTGGAGCAACTGACTTTTCTTTTTAATAAAAAAGTACAATTTGTGATAATAAAGCTTAATTTCAACATCTACTCAGTCTGCCTGAAATTACAAAACTGACATTTAGAATCTGGACCAAATTTATGCAAAGTTATGTGTATAAACTAAAACATCATCAGCAGTCTGGTCTCTGTCTTGGACAGGTAGTCGACATGGCATTGCAATCATCCTATAGAACAGTGGTCCCCAACCACCGGGCCGCTGTGTGTTGTCCAATTGGTACCGGGCCGCGCAAGAAATAATGAACTACTTCCGGATCTTTTATTTTGAAAATCCTAAACCGGATTTTACCGGTTACGTCTTGCGCGTCAAAATTGAGCCAACTTGCAGCAGAATGAGTATACTTACAACGCCCCCCGCAGCAAAATTGCGAAGGGGTGACCGGTCCGCGTGACTAAAAAGGTCGGGGACCGCTGCTATAGAAAACCTTTAGGGTATGCTGAAGAGAAAAGTACATCATGATCCAGGACTCTGGATGAGCTAGAGATATTGTGCAAAGAGGAAAGTTCAAAGGTACCTCTATTTGTTTGCTTTACCCTTGTGAACCTTTATGGAAGAAAATTAGGTGATGTGCTACGGTTTAAAGGAGAATGTACGAAGTACTGATAGCGGCAGTGCCAATAATTGTGGTACCAATGTTCTTGTTAAAACAGTATTCTCACATAATAAATGTACTGAAATTAAAGATGGGATTATAATGACAAAATATAAATGTATTATGTATCTGACATTTTCTTTGCCCACAAATCCAAAAGGTGCTGCATTTTTAATAAAGATCTCCCACTCAATGTTCAATGCATTACCACAAGCTTGTGTCTCAGAGTCTATAGAGAGCGATCTGTCCGACTGTCCGGCCAGGGATAAGGCAAGTGACGACTTGCCCACGCCGTTCTGTCCCAGCAGCACTATCCTCAGCGCCCCTCCATGGCTCTGGTACGTCGGCTGGGATGCCGCCAACTGGCTGAAGGAGTCGTCTCGAGGCACCGCTGTGTCACTGATAGGCAACGTGGTGGGCTCCTCCAGGCCCGATATCCAATCGCAGTCGTCGGATACGGCCTCCTCTCGCCGCAGCTGGTGCTTGACGGGTAGAGGCGTGCTCCCTCGCCGGAGGGGTGGCGCCGTGGTGAGAAACATACTGTACTACAATTAAACACAGACAGACAGAAAACGTAAGAGCAAGTACGAGGAAGGAGGGGAGCAAGTCGATGGCATATGGTTTCTTTGGATGGAGAACGAGCTTTAAAATGCTTCTGAAGCACATCTACCTGTCAGATCGCTAAGCACTGTCTGTTCTAGTAAATGTTCTCGGCGGAAAATTTGCTGAAGGGATGCCTTCACATGGTGCCTGTGTGTGCGCAAAGAAGAGGGAGGTGATAACACTGAAGGTGAGGTTCCAGGGTGAGGAAGATGATCCTGATAGACAAGAACAGAGTCAAAGGACAAAACAGAAATGAGAGGTAGTAAGGCTGGCTTGCTGGGCAGTGAGATGAGTTGGACATGCGGAGGGGCTGAGGGATTGTAAGAGACAGCAGGCTGATAAAGACAATGAATAAGGTGGAGACCTGAGAAAAGAGAAGTATCACAAGGGACAGACAGAGACAGAGAGGCTTCTGCTCGGTGTAACAAAAGGTATAAGCGTGATCCGGAGGCGCCGGCGACTATACACTGTTCATGGCGACTGCAGCATGAAATCAAGTGAAAATGCAATTTCTACACTGTGGAGCATAACTGAACAGTGGTGTGCCAGAGAGTCAACATGATGAATCTATGGTTCTGCACACATGCATATGTAACTGCAGCACGTCCACAGTAGATGACCCTCATCAATATTAATACAGCTATTAATCCAGCTCCAGAAGCACCACCCAGTGTCTGTGGCTCAGCGTCTGTGGCTGGCAAATTCAACAAACACCACCAGCAATTAAACAAAGGGCAATGACACAGAAAATGAGAAAAGAGGAAGATAACGTAAAAAAAAAAAAATAAACAGTTCAGTAAAATACAACACACCTGTTTCATTAGAATTTGATTCTGGCATGAAATAATAAAACAAGCTCAGGTTTACTAATGAGAAAGCTGGAATGAGATCTCATGTCACCAGATCTGTTGACATTAGCCAGTCTGTCTTGAGAAGCACTTTGCCATGAACTCGTGACTTGGTCTTGTGAACTATGTTCAACAATGACAATGGATGACTCTTTTATTTTGAAATAAGCTGCCCTGTTGTGTTGATGTGTTCAGGAATAAAAAAACACAAGTTGAGTCAGATTAAAATTATTTGAAAGTACTTAAGGAATACCATGACTAGCTAACTATTAGCTGGTAAGAATTGAAAAGTTGGCATCTGGTTCAGAGTTTTGTGCCTCCACTACAAATTTAACAGAAGCTGCAGCTTCTGTTAAACAACTTGCAGAGAGCAAGGGTGAGGCACATACACGAGCATAATTGACAGCGCTAAGACCATCCTCCTGGCTGATTGGTTGTTTCTGAAGGCTGTACTTCTATAGTTAGCAGGGGAAGCACAGGGAGACGGCAGAGGAACCCAATTTTTTCAGACTCTCATATTATATTGTCACAACATGGTGACAGCTTTACCAAATATACTAAAAAAAATTTACCCAAGCTTTAAAGATACTACCACTTTTTCAGACTGTATGGATTGATCATATTTCTTTTTTAAAAAGGACATCATGTCTTGCTTTTGCAAACTTTATGTTGTGAACCATCTTGTCTCATGAGCTAAAAGTATTGTTACACTGCAACTAATGCGGCCCGGATTCCACCTGGTTTAATGTCTGTGTTGAACCATGTTCCATAAATAAGTAAGCCACACAGGTACAAAAGTAGACGGCAGCGATCGATACCAAACCTGAACTCGTCCAATTGTTTCAGGTTAATACATTTCCTCTACCACAGCTCTGTCGGAGGCAGACTTTACAATTCCTGAAGGTAAAGACCTTTTGTTGGGTGGTTGATACAGTAGACAGAAGCAGGAAACATTGGGCTTAACCTCAGGGAAGCTGAGCTGGGCTGCATTAGAATGACTGACTGCTCTGGTGTAAATGAAGTGAGAACTTTGTCTATGTTTCGCATCCCCTGAGTACACAATAGGACCTCGGCGCTTCCTTACTGGCCTTAAAATTAATAAAATACGACAAAGGTTAGAATAAATGAAAACATATCCCACAGTTGTAAAATTGCTTGTGTGTCAATAGCACAGCATAGCAAGAAGCATTAAGTGTGAAATAGTGCATAAATAATTTAAGTGCACTGCATAATGTTGTAGTGTACTGTAAAATCAAGCAGTGGTTGTATGTTATAATAAATAATGCAATACCATACAAAGCCTGAAAATATTTTTCAGTGTCATATAGTATTTATTTCACAGACCATGTTGTGTAATGGGGGAACAACCACGTCATTCTCCCCCCAGCAAATAAAAGGAACACAACACTAAGAGATATAAAACACTGGCACTTTGTTCTGGAAAGGTCTTTTTGAACCTCAGTAAATCTTTTTGCTTATCTTCTCCATCAGTTAAGGCCATCTTAAGAGTTTGAAGCAAGATTTAGTTCCCAGTCCTTGGGATAATGCTGTCAACACAAGCGGTAAGGAGCAACAATACACCTGCATCTGTTTGCATTCGGCTGGCAGGAAGCACTGTTGCAGACTGGTCACAGGTCACAGCCACCAGCAATGCCTGAAAACTTTCTTCATTTGGCATTTAAGATGAACAAAAACCTTCTTTGTCTGTAAATATGTTCTACACCTAGTTAAAATTTTGTAAAAAAAAAAATACAATAAAAATCTCCTATTAAGTACATTTTGCTGTCCAATTATTAATCAGTTCATAGATAAAATATTTATGTCAAAAGTATTTTTTTTTAGCTTTAGCAAACAATTTAATGCCTAAAATGTATCTTCTACTATATTTCTAATATTGCATAAAAGAAATTAAGGGGCTGACTGTAAAATATGTGCAAATTTATTTTATCAGATTAATTGATTTATAATCAAGATAATGGATAAATGAATTGATTACTATATGAATCATTAGTTGCAAGCTTATCTCTATCATGTCAAACATTTTCCTCTAGCTAGTTAAAAACTGTATAAAGGAACACATTGCCCTCACCAGTATGTCTGGTGATGCAGGGAGCAATCAGGTTTATATGTATAATGTATATATGCACAGAAGTGTGGATCCTACAGCTGCTGACAGTGAGTAAGAAGTAGAGTACATCGCGGACAGGTCGCCTGTCCATCACTTTGCTAACACAGAGAGGCAGCTCTGCTCTCTCACACCTACAACTTAAATTAGATTCATCAATCACCCTAACCTGGATCCTGTTAGCCTGAGAGACAAGTCTGTGACTGCTCCACGTGCTACCTTTAATACACAGTATAAACCAAGGATAAACCGATGTGTAATTTAATATATTATGTCATGTATAGTTAACAGATATGCATATATTGTTTGTAACTATGTGTTGGAGTGGATTATAGCTGTGAAATACGGTGATTGTGGTGCGCTGTTGTACGCAGTAGAAATGTACAGGGTAAAAAATTGGATTATTCTTCATGCCATCTAAATAAATCCACTGCAATTGTCATCAGAAGTTACCAAATTAGTAAACAGCGTCCATAACTTGCGACTAAATGTTGGTGTAAATACAGCCGCCCTGTGAAAAGTTCAGAGGTTTAGTGAGGAAACCGCATCATGAAGACCAAAACAGCAGACATGCTATAGAGAAAGATGGTTAGGTTATGAAACAATATCCGAATGATTGAATCCTCAGTTGAGATGGGGATGTTCTTTTTTTTTCAGTAAAACAAGAAAGCTGGTCCAAGTTGACAGGAAGTTGCTTGATGCCTAACACAGAGCAATCCTGGATGAACAGGTGTTAAGAAAAGACTTGAAACTGCGGAGTGGTTTTGCTTTTCAACTGAAGCTGCAATGCAGTAGTTTAAAACAAATCAGATTCATGTGTTAGAATTATTCAGGCAACTGGCTGAATGAAACCAAACTAGTGGCAACAATTGAAAATTTATGTTTTTAGGGACTTCTTATTATCTAGCTGAATGAGTTGGACCTATTTTGGAATGAAAAATAGGAAATAAATTCCTATCTCTTCATACCGATCATACTTACGTCGCTGCAGGTAAAAAGTGTTTGGATCTGCTGAGTGGTATCACAAAGTAAAATGGATATAACACAAATACGGCAAATGTGAAAACTTTGTAAGCCATGTGATTTTCCTTCACAATTAATGCCCCACTTTGTGTAGTATAAATGCAGCTTAGCAAAGCAAACTGAGAAGGAATAGATTTTTGTTTTTCAGCCAAAAAAAGATGCAAATACTGACGTCGTAGTTGCACTAAATCCTGCAACAATACAGCAGGATTTAGTGTGTAATATTGTTATACTATAGCTTACTTACAATTATTTTATTAGGAGGGTACAACAAATAGTTGTAATGTCGACTAAGGCCACGCAGTCTACTGATTCACTGAACAATATAGCATAATATTGCATATACTTAAGTATACTGTAGCGCTTTTATGTCTATAAAGATGCCAGCTGAGGTGTGGCAGCTACAGCACCTTTGCACTATCTCTTACGCAAACCCACACACACGCTTGCGCACCCCAATCACTCTCACGGAATCAGCGGGGGTTCCTCAATTAGGCTAATTGAACGAGCTAATCAATTAGGCATGCCTCGAGTGTCTGCAGCAGAGACAGGAAGCCGTGACCGGGCGGGCCGAGGCAGTGTGTCAGGGGTTAATCTGCTCCTCACCAGGCTTGCAGGGAGAAACTGGGGCAAACAACGGCAGACAATGCAAAATTAATACCACGGGCAATGTTTGTGTTCTCTCCTCCCGTACTCTGTTTCAGAGTAGTGGCTTCTGTTCGTTATGCGGCAATTCTTGGCATGCTCACAGAAACAGAGCATAAATTATGAGGAATAATTGGGAAGGAAAATGTGACTGTTTAAATGCTATAGTTAGTTCAAAGTCCATTTGTTACGGTTTACAAATGCCTGACACTTTAGCACGGGTTGTTTAAGTGAGCACGTGAGATATAGCAGAATGTGTTTCAGGAAAAATAATGTGAGAGAAGCTGTGTGTGTTGTCCACCTGTGCGTCTATTCTCGGCCCCAGCGCAGAGCGCACGGGGTGTGCGTGTGTGTCAAGAGCTGTGGTGAGAGTGCGGGTGGGAAACGTGCGTCGCCTCTTACCTGGTCAGCCATGGTGGTCAATAAAAGCCTTCTCTTTATGGAGCAGGGAGAGCGGCGTGCCTTTAGGTCATCTGCGCCGGCTGAGGACCCGGCGTCACATTCACAGCGGCGCACGGGATCAGAGAAGCAGCGCGCGCGCTCATCTAACCGTGCTCTTGTTGTTCCTGCCCCGGCGCGTGGGAAACTGGGATAGGCGGTAGTAGCTCTGTGGAGGAGGAAGGGGAGGAGGGCACACCTGCGTTCCGATTAAGTAGCGCCGTAAATGTGCTTGGGGAAAGACAGCAGCTCCGCAACACATCCACACTAGTGGTTCTCCTTGTCCCACTGGACGGCCGTGTCTCAGCGCCGCCCTCCCCACCTCCTGCTAATACCTGCATCTATCTCTCCTCTCCTCTCTCTTTCTCCTTGTGTGTGTAAAGGCGCGTCCCTCAGTGAGAGTAGAGTGGGTTGGGTAGGCAGGGGTTGTTCAGTAATGGAGTAAAGGAGTGCCCCTCACTTCCGCCTGTCATAATTAATATCCATCAGCTTTATGCTATCTGAGGATTCCTCATTGTGGGTGCACCTCACCTGGTGTGTTGCCTTTCACCAAGGATTTAAATGGGAGACAACTATGGAGAGCGGCCGCCAGAGGGCAGCAGAGAGAAACCTCGAGGCGGAAAAAAAAACTGATTAGTTCTCATGAACTTCTTAAGCACAGAAACAATGAATGTCCTTTGTGGGATTGGATTATTTATTTCTGTAAATTTGCAATGAAATGCAATAACTTTATTAACTGCTAGCAAGCGTTGGCTCAAGAGCGTCATCTTACCACTTTACAGTAATTTAAAAAACTATAGTTTTTTTTTAAAATTAAAAATAAAATTATAGCATTTTTCCCACCGATCACCATCCTCTCAAAGACACTGTTATACATCAAAAGAACGTCTTCAATCAGCGGCTTTTTCAGAGTTCCTGTAGCACAGACTGCTACAGGAGAGCCTTCCTGCCCACAGCTGTCACATTCTACGGCAAATCTTCAATAATACGAGTTACAACAACATTTAATGTCCTTTTAGGAGTGGTAAAGTATTTTTTCAATTGAATGGAAGATAGATGTTAATTCATATTCTTGACAGGATGCTAAAGAACCCTAAAATACAAATGAGATTCTCTGCGTTTGGTGGAAATTTTTTTTACACCCATCCAACCCTGACACCTTAATCTGTCAGGCATCTCATCTGAATGTTGAATCTTTTACAGTGATATCACATGCGTGAAAAATGTTTCTGCTTTATCCCATTTTTCTCATTTTTAAGTTTTTGAACTTTTGGTGGCTGTAGAATTTAGATTTGTTTATACTTTCTGAATACACATAAGCAGTATTTTGCAGATTTATATGCTTAGGTCTTTAACGAAACCTTAATCTCAATTGAACGCTGCTGTGGCATTCCAGAAAACGTCCCAACTTTTGTGGAAATAAGGTTACATGTTCAGAATTTGCTGGTGCTTCCAGGCAAATAAAATGAAATTTTTTGCTTTTAATCCTTTCTTTCTGGAACATCCAAGACGTTAGTTGACAAATTTCAGCTCAAGGCGTGATTTGATATATAAAGTATCCCCCGATTGCTTAAATCCTTGATTAGCTGAACGATCCAGGGCGCTGGCTGCCAAAGACACCGGAGGAAATGTATTTAAACTGCAGCTGAAGTCAGAAACAATGAGGGAGAAGGGTTGTTGCGGCTGGAGGAGGGCGTTCGTTGAAGCGTTTGTTGGTTAAAGTTAAACTGACGGAGGTGTAATTTGGAGTTAATTGCAGATTACTTTAAACAAGGAAGAGCGATGGAAGAATTAGATGACTCAGATAATTGTAGTATGAATAGTGATTATTGTAAAAGATGTGCAAAAACAGGAGACTGGCAAACAGTGAACCGAGGAATTAAGAAAAGGAAAGGATTTGAATCTGATGAAGAAAAAAGAGAGGAAAATAAAAGAAATGTAATTAAAGTGATTCTTAGATTCCAGAACCCATGTGCTTTGAATAATTTAAAAATAAGTGAGGCAATAAGTAAAATAGTAGGTGAGGTGAAAGCAGTCAAAACGTTAAGAGACGGCAATCTACTGGTGTTACGCAGAGACAGAGATCAGGTGCAGGGACTGATGAGATGCGAGACATTATTGTGAAAAACCATCAAGCCACAAATATGGCAGGACAAAGGAAAAGTAATGGGAGTAATATCTGGAATATCAACTGATCTGACGGAGGAAGAGATTAAAGGTAATGTAAAAGGAGCTCGGGTGATTAAAGTGAAACACTTGTTTGTTACAAGTGAAGGAGCTAAAAGTCCTAGTAAGTCAGTTATGTTAGTCCTAGAAGAGGATAGATTACCTGAAAAAGTGATGATTGGGTATGTCAGTTATACAGTAAGGCAATGCATTCCTCCACCAACCAGATGCTACAAATGTCAAAGGTTTGGACATATTGCTGCTGCTTGCAGAGCTAAGACGAGGTGTGCTAAGTGTGGAGAGGAGCATGAGTATGGAAAATGTTCTGAAGGAACTAAGTTAGCGTGTTGTAATTGTGGTGGGAACATAGTGCTGCATTTAAAGGATGTGAAGCTCATAAAAGAGCAGTGCAGGTACAAAATACATGCGCAAAGGAGAAAGTTGCCTATGCAGATGCAGTTAAAACAGTAAGTAATTTAAATGTTAATGCTTAAAGCATTTCTGTGCCCCAAACTCCATCTGAAACAACAGAGCAAATGCAGAGCCGGAGAACTTCAGGAAGTACAATGATGGTGGAGAAGAAGAAATTTGCTGCACTTATTGTGGAAGTAATAAATTGTTCAGCACAGACAGATAGTAGAACAGAGCGAATTCAAATAATAATTAAAGCGGCAGAAAAATACCTTGAGATGGAAGACTTGTCTTTTGAGTCAATCAGTGCAGTTTTAACAGCTGGGATAAATGAAAGTCAACAGTCCAGCAATGGGGAAATTTGATGGTTTTATCCATATTACAGTGGAATGCAAGAAGCTTAATTGCTAATGGCCAAGAGTTAAAATTTTTTATTGAAACCAAATATAGTCTGTATTCAAGAAACCTGGTTAAAACCATCACTTGATTTTATTCTTAATGAATACACAGCACTACGTAAAGATAGAAATTCAAATGTAGGAGGAGGGGTTGCTATATTTGTTCAGAAGGGAATTAGTTATAAAGTTTTGAATATAAATGAAGAAATAGAAGTAATAGTGGTTGAGGTAGTAAATCAAAATTTAATATAATAAATCTTTATAACCCTTGTAAAAAAACAATAAGTAGAGAAAGACTTGATAGTATTTATGTGAAGGAAAATGGAAGAAATGTTTTATGTGGAGATTTTAATGCTCATAATACCTTATGGGGGAGTAAAAGGACTGATGAAATTGGGAACATAATTGAGGAATTTATGGATGATTATAATTTAACTTGTCTAAATGATGGAACAGGTACTAGATTTGATGTAAGACATGGAGCAGAATCTGCAATTGATCTTATTATAGTGTCAGATCAGATAGCAGGAATTAGTCAATGGGAAGTAATTAATGATAACCCCCTTGGAAGTGATCACTATACTATTCTGCCTTAGTTGCATGATTTTAAGGTAGTAGTTGAAGAAAATTGGTATCCTAAATGGAGAATGAGGGAGGCTAATTGGGCAATGTATAATAAAATAGCAGGTGACAAACTTATGGAGATTATGCCAAATTTAAGCAATGATATTGACAAATTAAATTCAATGATTACATATTTAATATGTGAATCTGCAGAAAAGGCCATTGGCAAATCTACGGGATTAAAGGAAAAGAAGATGGTTCCTTGGTGGAACAATGAATGAAGAAGAAGAAGAAACAATGAGAGCACCCACATTGAAATGAAAGGTTTTGCTGCCAACACTTTTCTGCCCCTGGCCTTTCAAATCGAGCTCCAATCTCTCTGCTGGAAGGCAAGTAAAGTAGAGCACATGCGAGCAGGATTTATTTTATTCTAAAGATGGTTTACAGGAGCTGGGTCAGCCTTCAGATTGCGCCGCGCAGTGTCGATCATTCATTGCAAGAGCCGAAGGGATGAACGTTTGGGAGGGAGGGAGAGGGGAAAAAGTTTCAAAACGGTTCAGACGGATTCAGAGCGATTTTCTATGTAAAATTCCTCATAATATCAGCTGAGGAGCAGCGTCCTTGTCAGATTCAGGCTTGTTTTCAGCTCTCGGGGCACAGATTGATTTAATTTCACAGACTAGCCGCGTGATCACAGGCCCGTTAGCTGTTAGTCCACACAGGGGTTTGGTGAATTGAACCAAGCAATTTCATCAACGAGACAGACGGCTAACTCATAAAAACAGTCTGAACGATGGGTTCAGGCGGCAGCATCGTGTTAATGGACTCAGTGGGTTCCTGCTGAAATGAGAATGCTAAAAAAGCATGATCTCCTGCAAATTACCTCCCGATACGGAGGACTTCCACTGTAGAAACGCTTGTTTATGGACTTTGAAAATTAGGCCTGATTTTATCCTGGTGAGCGAACTGGTTAGCATTCAGAGGCTGACTCTCTCTGCAGCGACGGGGTTAGCGTTAATATTCAGACACTTTGAACTTTTCAACCATTTGGGTTTTTTTTTTGTTTTGCATTACAACCATAAACTTTGACATATCGTCTCAGGATTTTATGTGACAGACACACAACACAAAAGCAGTAGATAATATGTGTAGGGAAAATGATACGTAGTTTTCGATGTACTTTTACTCCTAAAAATGCCTTCTTATATGACCTCGGTAAGTGAACGTCACAGAGCGTCTTTCAAGAACAAAAAATGCAAAACGTTTATTTAGGTGTTAAAAAAAAAAACTGGAAAGAGTAAAGTAATGTACCCGTAAAGAAAGAGAGGTGAGGAAAAGGCATGGAACATCGTGACACCAGCTTCTATCAGTGACCAGAAACCATTCCTGCCACATAGTGCAAATTAATATCAGCTGGGTTAGCAGCAGCGGATGGCCTGTTTAAAAGTGTCTCATTACCAAGAAAGCCAGAAGAAACTGTCACGATCTGTTGGGTTTTGCGTTCCTGTGTATCCCTGTGTTTGCATGTCTGTGTATTTAGTTCTTTCCATCCTAATTTTGGAATTCCTAATTCCTAATTAAAGGAATTATGCCTTCCTAATTTTTCTGCAGTTCCTAATTTGCTTTTCGTCTGCTCACCTGTGTTCTGAAATCTCGTTTCTCTCGTTCATCAGCCGACTCTCTGCCATCGCCATCGTGTTGCCGTCACCAGTTTGTTCCCAGTTCCACAGTTTTGCTGGTTAAATTCTGTTTTCCTAATGTTGTGAACAGTAAATCACCACGGACCCGGCACAAAAAGAGTCAGCGAGGTAAAGAAGAATCACAGTTATTGAGTGCGAAGACATGTCTTTGGGACCACACTTCATTAAAACCTTTGACAGCAAAACACACGAAGCGATCAGAGATTTTATCCCCCAAAAACAGTCTTTATTTGGAGCCCAAAATAATCATACCATAACCCTGTTCAAAGTCTGTTCAGCTATTCCCTGTTCTTGCAAGGTCTGTTTTCTGGCATGAGCGTACGATATAACCCAATGCTCAGAGGAACTAAACCTCCCCCCATATTCCGTCTGTGTCCTCACGTAACATAACTGTCTAAAAGATAAAATGTCCAATCAATAGGTATTTGTCTCAAAACGCTTGAGCAACCTAATAATTGTTTAAAAGATAAAATGTCAGATCATAACCTAAATCTACCTACTAATAATCATTCATAACGTTAATGTGTTATGATTGAACACTTTTTTGCATCGCACAAGTCTTGCTATCAACAACCGGATGTTGTCAACATCCGCAAGATGGCACGGCGCAGTTTTTAATGTTTTGTAGCGCGAACAAACTTGAGTTTCATTGTGTTTCTTACTTAATTGTGAAATTGTTGGTTTTTGGGGGAGAGGGGTTAGATTTGAGCGGAATATCGTCAGAGTTTTATTCATACGTGTGATGGAAACGCAGCTACAGAGAAGCAAAAAACAAGCTTGAGAAAGACCTGGAATTAGCAGGTCCAAAAGAATTCAATAAGTAATGCACCCGACCTCGTTGGCCTGTCTCCACACTCATGACGCAAGACTCCACTGCTGAAGAAAAACCATGCTGAAGCCCACTTTGAGAGATGCATGCGACTAATTTCTTCGTATGGAACTGACTAGCTGAATGGGTCGTGAAAATGCTCTCGCTAAGAAAGGCTTGTGCACAAAACATTCAAAAAATTTCAGTGTGTAATGCATTTTTTTCCCCTTTTTATTACAAATAACTTATTGACGATATGCTTGGATTCTTCTTGCTATTTTCCCAAAATGGCTAGATTTGTCAAGTGCACGCCGTCAACAAATTCCTCCATCTGAGGTGTGGATTTGTGCAGCTCCTCCAGATTTTCAGTGGCCCACATGGAAGTGGAAGGAGAATCTGAACAAAAGAAAATCTAAATTAAGCAATCAGATACCAGAACATAACCAACACATGTGGACCAAAATGCAAAAATGAAACGAAATCAAAGCAGAATTCTTCACTCAAGCGTATTTCTCTAAGCAACAAAAATATATAAAAGATTGCTAACATTCAGATATAAGCACACGCGGCATAGTAAACTGTTAACCTACCATAAACTGTAAATGAAAGCTAATGTTGCTCAACACGATCCACGGGTATGCAGAAAGGTGACATAAAGCACACAGCAAACAGCCCAGCGCACTGAGGAGATCTTTAAGTCCCAACTCTGTGATCAGACAAATGCATCTTCTGTTTTGCTGTAACAAGAAACTGACAGGCAGACTTCAAGCAGGGAGATTAAACATCCCTGGCTGGGATGACGACTTGCATGTGTATCAAGGTGTAAACGATGGAGACACATTCACTGAAATCCCTGACATCGGTTCTTGTCAAGGGAGTGTTTTATTTCCCCCGAAAGCATCACAAGACATCTCCACACCTCGTTCTGAGTGACTTATAGCCGCATGGAGTCACAAACACGGTCGCTTGAAAGCGTAGATGGCCTGCCTGCAGTCTATATCCGTCCACAGTGGAGAACGGATTCTGCATTATGAGGAAAACTGACTTTACTGACATTTTGCTCCAAACGTCTGGCTTAGAATTTGTCTCTCAAAGCCACAAAATCTCTCTTTTTGTGCTAATCACTCCTTCCCCCGCCCTCCATCATTTGATGCGAATCAAATTTCATTTGACTGCGACTTTAATGAGAACCAATCGGACAAGAAGATAATTTTCTTTAACTTTGGCGTGTCTCTTAACTTGGTTCAGTTATGTAAAAAATACATTAAAGCGGCTTAGAAGAAGCTTACTGATTGCATGAAACATTTCTGACCGCAAAGAATAAAAGCTCAAAACACTAAATGTTATTTGAACATTCTCAGCTCTGGGGTAGGATTTCACAAAAATAATACACATTGACATATTTTGAGCTCAGGACCGTTGCTCTAAAAGGACTATTGAGTTAACCAAAGTAGTGTACAAAAGATTTTAAGAAATGTCCAAGTTATTGATCTGATTCGTGTCCTCAGGTTCAGCAGGTATAGACAGCAGATGAATGAGCATTTAATGAAAAATATTTTCACTATAAAAGATCAAGTATGTAGGTTTTCCTGCAATCATTTTTCTCATTCTTGTAATAAGATCTTAAAATGAATTTCAACTACCAGAGAGGTTGGAGTTACAGTTTTCTTTCTGCTAATTAAAAGTCGAGCTATAGCTTTGTGGATTTAGCATACTATAACTTTTAATAGTAATATTTTTACTCTGGCTTTCCACACTTCTCTGTGAGACATTTAACAAAATAAAAATTGCATTTTTTCTTAAATACACACTGTGTGACATTTGGCATGCAAACAAATGACAAATTATTTATACTAATCATTATTTCATGAAAAAAAAAAGTTAAGAGATCAAAAGTGGGTCTAATAAGAACCTAGAAAAAGAGATAACGTACATTTCCAGTTTTACATTTTAAGCATGTCTAATTTATCGTCATATTTTCAGGTAAAAGAAAAACTATTTTTGGGACTTTTGCAGAGATAAGACAAAGATGACTGTAGGTATAAACAGGCTTTGTTAAAAGTGGGCTTTTTGAATCACTGCTGATATATATAAACTCTGAATTAAATAAATCCTCCCCGTGGGAATTACACAGCGATCAATGACAATTAATGAGCTGGCATTCTCCATAAGGCCAGTAAGTAGTGCTGTCACACACAAAAAATCGATATCACTTAAATGCCCATCCAGATGATGGAAAATCACTTCCTTTGTTAACGATTATCTCCCAGAGTTTTTAAGATGTTAAATCTTCCTTCAGCTCCGTGTTCCGGCTCATCCTGCTCCGTATATTCAGCAGCGGAGCCCAGCAGATGGGTGAGGGATTCCGTAAACACACTAAATTGAAACGGGAAGGAGCCTATCAATGGAGCGTGCTGAGCACGACTTTTAAAAAAACAAACAATTTAAGCTTTCACTAATCTTCTGACTTAATTAAGCCAGACTCATCAAGACATGGCAGCTGACTGGGTTGCGGTGCATGAGAGGATCACGGTGCGGACGGAGGACGAAGATAAAAGATCTCATTAGCCACCAAGATGATATCGGCACAAAGAAAAAGAAAAGTCCCTCGTAATGGAGATGGTTAGGGTTGTCATTTGGTTCTGCGGTTCAAAAAATGTCAAGAGGTCAAGAAGTAACTAGCATTTCATGTTATCGCTACCTTTCTATTTATTTTGTCGAGGTGCATTAGTGGAAAAAGTAGTTCTCTTGCAGCCTTAAAGTTGCAGGTTCAATCCCAGTCTGCCAAGTGTTGATGCGCCGTTGGGAAAGGGATTTAACACCAGATTTTCTACTACGCTGTAAATTGACTGCATTTGTTGGTGAACATTGCAAAAGAGTTTAAAGTCAAATTAAAGCAGAGAAAAAAATATTAATCTGAAGGGTAATTTATGTTTCACTGAGTTACACTTGCAAACTTTACCAAAAAATTACATTATTACGATACAAAATTACATTAGATAGAAAATACAGGCACTTTAGTAACAACATTTAAGCTCACTCTGTCATGATAAAGGATAGTGAAAGATGTGCATGTGTGTGCAAGCAAAATTCAAGCTCCATAAGGAAACGTACATAACAAAAATAATTTCTCAGTTAACCAATCATACCATTGTCATGTTTTTATAATGACCCAATAATAACACTACTTAATATCATGTTATACGCTGTGCAGACGCTTTATTTGCACTGAAGATTCACTCAGCTTAGCATGTCAAGTGCTTGAAGCGACTCCCCTACACTTACTTTACATTTAGGCTCATCTAAAATGGATCAAATTATGTCAATCTGTTACATGATAGCTTAATAAACATATTCCTGAGTTTCTATTGTTAAATGGTGATTATTTTTTTTTCCAACTCAGAGTGATTTTAAGTGTCTTAAATCTCTAATATAGGAGTAAAAAAAAATGTATGAGAACATCCCACAGCACTGTTTTAAGGAAAACAAGAATTTATCCAAGAATCAACACAACCTTTAACAGTTTTGTGAGACAAGAAAAACAAAAATATCAGTCAATGCGGTTCAAAAAGCTCTAAAGTAGCATCTCGTCATCAGGGTAAAAGTCCTTAGAAGGATCTGCTTTTAAACCTCTAAGACCGTAAAAAATGAAAAAGAAGTGGGCTGAGGATGACTGAGTCTTGTGGACACACAGAGACATAAAGCCTGACTCTCTGGCGCCCATCCCTTACAGCTAGGAGCTAGAATGAGTGATTTACACTTAGGAGATACATTGCCAGAGGCAAATTTTGTGATCTTGATCCAACTTGGAGATTTCCTGTTTTCGTTTCACCCTTATCTTCAGGAAGTGGTTTGATATTTTTCAGTTTTGTCACACAGCGAAACAACAGCCTCAAGGACAGCACCAGGCTGAGAAACTGAAGAAAGCAGCACCGTCAGTCACGACGTGATCGGCGAAGGTTTGTGAATTCAGTCGCATCGTCTGGGACGGTCTTGACCAAAGATGAAGCCGTTCAGAGTTTTCAGTACTTTTCTTGCATCTGTATAGTTCAGCATCCCCCTTTGATGTAAATTACATTCAGCAGCACACTTTAGTTTACCTGATTATTTTAATTAGTGGATGCTCCAAGGTCTGTAACATAGAGGCTCTTTTAGAGATACACTTTCAAAGAGCTTATCCTGCCCTATTGCGGGTTCCATGTTTTAGGCTTCAACAAGATTTGCATAACATTCATCAGTCAAAGAGGAGCGCTCCAGTAATACTCTCATCTGATTCTCTGCAAGAAAACAAACAAGAATGTACGACTATGGCTTTGCTTCCTTTTTTTTTTCCAACTCTCTGAAATTGCTTCATGTTATAAGCCCAAGTCTCCGTCAATTTGGCTGCAATAGAAACCAAACAGTAACATCCAATATCCTGATATCCCTGAATAAAATACAGAACAACCAATTGCCTACACAAGCCGCCTTCCTGGATTTGTCCGCATCAATCTCAGTATATAAATGCAGCCATTCTGTAAAGCCATCAGAGATTTGTTGGAGAAAACGGCAGAAGAGTCAGGGATAACGTTGAGGAGAAGTTTAAAGCAGGGTTGGCTTAAAAGACAAACAGCAAAGCTTCAAACATCTCACAGAACATTGTTCAATGACTTTACCCCAAAAGTCAGATAGAAAGACGAACCTGAAAATTGACCAACAAACAAGCCAGTCACCCGGACCGACAGGCGAGGGCACGGGGAGCGTTAATCAGGCAAACGGCGAAGATCCCCATGGAAACACCAAAGGATTATTCATGTACTCCACAAATCTGCTCTTTTTTGGGTGCGTAAGAAAATGAAAGCCTTTGTTGGAAGAGAGTCAATAAGAAACCTTGTGAAGTGAATTGAAATTCAACAAAAGTCACACTATAGAGTAACTCTAAAACTCCGTCCCTGCAGTAAAACACGGCGGCAGCAGTATTATGATGTGAGGATACCTTTGCTCAGCAGGGAAAAGGAAACCAGTTGTGGTGGATGGAGCAACATTCCAGAAAAATTCAGGAGAGGAACCTGTTGGATTTTTTTTATTTTGTTTTGTAAAACGTTTTGTAATCCACTCATATTGTTTATCGAGCTTCACAATTATCCGCTTTGTGTCAATTTCTGCTATAAAATTCCAAAATAATATATTTGCTAGTATACCAGCTATCCTAAAGGTAAATACTGGAGTTTTATTAGCAGTTTCTTTTAGTAAAGAGAGACTGAATTTAAATACACGTCCAAATTGTTATTTTTAGTTCCTGGTTGTAACGTGACAAAACATGAAGAAGCTGAGGGGGTGTGAATAGCTCTGCAAATGTATACATCCAGACCTCGGCGGCACATAAAACTGCACTGGCAATAGAAAACAGCAAAACAAATTATACGGCCTTCGCTATTTCATTAATGAGTATAACCAAGTTACAGGCAGTACGCAACATGACCTTTACATTGTGATATTAATCCACTCTAGATGCAGATAGGATCCACTTCCAGGCAAGTCATTTTCCCCCAGCAGAGCGGATGCAATACTTTGTGTCAAATCTCTTTTTAATACCCACTTCTCAGCATTCAGGTTCTGAACCAAGCAAGCCAGCGTCTTTTAATGCGCGTCAAAGTCAAAGGGCCCTCTTTTCATCGAGGTTATTACCATGACATTGAATCCAGAATCAGCTGCCTCCGAGCTTTTCAGGGAGATTTCTAAAGGCCGTCGTCTCCTGTGTTTCCACTCTGTAATGGGGGTTGCAGGCCTGCGCTGCATGTTGTGATGCATTGCTGTGTTGTACTAAGGTTCTAACAGATTGCAAAGAGCAAAGCCAATTTTCCACAATGCAGATGCCGTTTATCCTACTCGCCGGATGTTTTTTGTTTTGTTTTTTTCATTGAGGTTAGGGTTTTGTATGGAAAAGCCCTGTGGGGAGTTTTGGTTGATATTTGCTTGAATGGGTTGAGCCAGTCAGGATAGGTTTAGCTGATGCCCTTCAGCACCAAAAAAGCAAACTACTGCAGTTCAAGTCCCGTGTGTGAGCTTAAATCCATATATTTAGATTCAGTGACCTGAATATAAATGATGATTTAGGCTGTGGTACACAAATAAATTGCATTGTTTGGCTTTTCAGTTTTCATTTTCCATTCGGTTTGACTCCCTCTTCTAGCTGGAACTGAACGGACAGCAAGTTGCTAAGTGTATCTGGTATTGTGATCTTAGACATAAACCCTGTTTATAGCCTAGAATGGGGTCTGATTATGATCCAACGTGAGAGTTTATTGTTGCCAAGAGCCATGAGTGTACTCAGTACGTACATGAACAGTGCATCCTGTGAATCACGTCTTTGGACATGCGCCGTTTCATTGACGGCACATGTGAGCTGGATGAGAGTGAGCACAGCTGCTACCATCTTCACTGAGTCAATCTGTGCGTCAGGCTTTGCCGATCGAGTGGGTCCGAGGCCACGCCAGGCGCCGTCAGACACGACGGCAATGCGCCAACGCCGCACAGGCTTTCTCCCCAACTGCTCTCAGATGAAAGAAGGCAGGAGAGCTTTTAGCTGTCGTACAGCCGGGCGTGACAACAAGAAGTACAGCGGACGGTTCCAACACGGAGCCAGACACACCAACAAAATGGCCGCCAGAGAGGCCACCTCCCACAGCAACGTGACCCTCATCAAGGTTTGCTCACTGGACCTGGACGGAGCGGCCGGTGGATAGAAAGTGGACAAAGTCCAAGATGGGCCCGTATCTAATCTGCTTGTGGGAGACGCCGCTGAACTGACGAAAGGGGACAGAATGATGACGAACTCGAGCGCGTAATACGGCAACCAGCTGACAGCAAAAACCAACGTCGAGCCAATTAGCAGGGCAGTGGCTTTCTTGTTGCGTCTGTCGGCAACTAGGCTGCCTCTGCAGCGGTGGAGGTGAGAGATCATGAGGCCACAATTGATGGCGATGCACAAGAGGGGCGCCATGTAGTACATCAGGAAGGCAGGGACCAGGAAGCACAGCCACTCCTGTTGACCAACCGACCAGGTGCATCTGCCGTCTAAGTTGATGTAGGTGACCTTCGGCAAGGCCATGGTTACTGAGACCAGCCAAATGGCCACCACTGTGCACAGCCTTAGGAAAACAGGGACAGAATATAAGCTTATTTTCTGGGTAGAATAATGTGATCCAGAGCTCTTCAAGAAGCATGTTAATTTGATGGGACAAGAAGTCCCTCTTGATACGCAAATCTTATAGAATCACACCCCAAAAGAAAAAGTTTGAGACTAGATATTAGCCACCACTTGTTTCCAATCACTAACATGTTAATGGGTTGGGATTCTTTTATCTGTTCTAACTATACCCCAAACATTTTGCAAGTGGAGATGAAATCCGCACCTATATAACAAAATACAGTTCCATCCATCATACTTTGTCTTCAACGGTCACTCTCTTCAGAGTGACTTCCAGGGGAAACATCTGATCATGTAGCTGTTACCTGCTTCACCAACCCCACGGCAACCTTAAACACATTGACGCGTTTCAAGCCGCACGTAGGCAACGACCTTTGAGACAGTTGGATTTCCCATTAAAAACCTGTCCTCTGTCCCAATGTGAATTTGCCTCTAAATTAAATTGCAGGTCTATGGATTGCTTGAAGCTTAACAGAAAGGTTGATTAATGTGACACACTGTTTAAATTAGATGTCTTCCATCTCAAATCAATGAAGCTCCCACAGAAGCCAGTAAAGATTAACTTTAATATGTTACGAGGCAGTGAACGGCCGGCTGCATGTGGTTTCAGTTTATCGGCAATGCAGATCCCTCCGGATGCATTACTAACCCTCACTAAAGGGAATTTCTTTTTAGGAATCAGTGCCTTTAATAATTATGAAAGTTCTCCAAGTTATGAAGAGCCAAGATGCTGCAGACATTATTGAAATTTGTATCATTTTAAGTAGTCCTGCTCTACATTCTTCAACAAACGTGCTCATGGCTTTATGGCATGGGTCCAACTATGTGTTCCTATAACGTAGAAAACTAAAGTTCCAAATAACTTTGCTTAGTAGCTCATATTTTGCCTGTATTGTAACACTCTACTAAAGCATTTTTGTTTTTACTTGCTGTTAGGTTTGAAGAATCTGAGCACCCATAAAAAGAAGAAAGAGACAAGTGAGTTTAAGATTTACTTGCAAGGAGAACAGACAGGAGCATGCTTCAATTGCAACCTCCTACCCGCTCTAAAACAGCTCCTGTCTGACCCTTTCTTTTTATTTCCTTAGGGCGGTCCTAGTTACACAGCCTATTTGATTATCTTGAGTTAATCACATAGAGTAGATGTTTCTTCTGTTCTCTTGAATCACAGGTATGTTGCACCCACAAGCTGCCGTCATGTAGAGTGCAATGTTCAGAGTTCTTGTTTACTTCCTTCTGTAGAAATGATGCAGGAACTGATGATCCCACAGAACAATGAGGTGTCTTGCGTTTCCGTGGTCTCATGTACAGTTCCTCTGTCTCTGGTTAATAAACTTCGACCATTCATCCATTGTTTATTCTGCCACGTCAGTTATCACTCTTGCTGCAGACCATCTAGTACCTGCTCCCAATTTTAGAATACTTGTTGCTTCCTATAAAACATCACTCCAAGAAACACATATTTAAAGAAAGAACAGAAATCTCTCCATTCTTAAAGATAATAATGAGTATATAAAAGAAAAAGATATTTACAAACTTAACACTTGCTAATGCAGGTTTTAGCTGCTTCCTATTTCCCTTAAAGAGAAATTCACCGTGGACAGTTCTGCAACAGGAGATTTACAGTGAAGGAAAACAGTCCACCTCTCTCAAACGTGTCTGAGAGATTAGTCGCAGCTGCACAAAGAGTTGATCATCAACAGATCAAGAAACTAACAGACTCCATGACAGGAATGAATCACTGGTACTGAAAGAAAGGGATAGGAAAACAGTTTGACAGCAGCTCAACCTTGGAACTCTGTTGAACATGTTAAATAAAGTACATTTAGGTTTACCATAATATTGAGTTGTATCACTCCGTGTAGGATGTGGTGAGTTTGTGTGATTACTTTTAACCTCCACATTTTTAATCTAGAAAAACAATCTTCTAGAGTCTAGACATTAACAACAATAAAAATCTTTACAACAAATCGGCATCAGTTTTACACAGTAAGGTGACAGCTTCAAACATCCATATTGCACTTTTGATTTGGAAAACATTTCCAATATGTTTATGTGCTTGCAAATGTTTATATTTCATAAATATTGTAGTGAAAAACCCAATCCAGTTTCACTTATGATTTGGGGACAGGTTATGGGGGGAAAAAGGTCATTTTCTAGGTATAAATTTTTTTACTTTTCTTAGATGACTTAACCAGTAAAGCAAAACATTATAATAAAAAAAAAGATCCACAATGAACATGTTACTCCATTTCAATGCTATCCAAAAAGGCCAACATTTTGTGACAATGCCTTTGAACAACAACAGACCTCGTTATTTATTACTCACACTTGCGTCAAACTAGCAGGCGGCCTCATCCGTGGCGCAACAATGCGATACCTCAGCACTGCCAACGCTGCCAGGCTGAAGATCTCAACTCCTACCGTCACCGAAGTCATGAACCCCAGCAGAACGCAGGTCCCGCCGCAGAGCTGCCAGTTCTGGAAGATGGCGCTCAGGAGCACACAGGGCAGGGTGAGTAGGGCTCCAAGGTGGGTTGGCTGAGGTTGAGGAGCAGGACGGAGCTCGGATTGGAGCGGCTCCGTGGGTTCCTCACCAGCACCAGCCACAGCAGGAGGTGACCTCCGACCCCGGCGAAAAGAGAGATCAGGCTCACCATCGGCAGCACCACTGTGAAGGAGATGGTGGTGTTGGTGGGTACCACGTTGAAAAGGAGGTTGACAATGGCAGGCATAGCTTCGGGAAAATCTGACAGTGCAGAAAAGAGAGAAAAGAAAAGAGAGGAGAGATTATGGGCTATGAAGATTTTTAGCTTCGAGTGCCAGTGAGAAGTTTAGATAAACTCACACAAACTATTCTCAACTAGAATTAGGCAAATATGTTTGAATTTACTGGGGAATTTCTTTAATATGCACTAGTTTTGCATATAAGGTTAGATGTGTACATACACCACATAAACATTTGAATAAATGTTGCAGATATGCTTTTTGCAGTCATTAGCAAGATTTATATGAGACTCGCTGAATATTTGACCACTCCTGAATTTTTTTCAGAAATAGTAGTTCATTTTAATTGCCTATAAACTGAGCTTCGCTTCGCTCATTTCCAGAAACCTGATACCTTTTGGGACATTTGAATGAGTGCAAGTTTCATGTGTCAAGTGGAGGTGATGTGAAAGAGTATGGAGGTTGTCATCTATCATTATTTCAGATAGCTAGCTACAAACATTCGACAACAAACTAGTTAGCTACAAATATTCAACAAGTTGTCATCAAGTGTTTGTAGCAAACTAGCTTCAAATGTTGTGGACAATAACATTTGAAGCTAGTTAGCTACAAACATTCAACAACAACATCTGAAGCTAGCTACAAGCATTTGACAACAACTTGTTATCGAACATTTACTAGCTAACTAGTTCCAAATATTAACATTCAAAGCTAGCAACGAACATTCGACAACAACATTCAAAACTAGCTAGCTACAAGCATTCGACAACTTCTTGTCAAATGCTAGCTTCAAATGTTGCTGACAACATTTGAAACTAGTTAGCTAGGTATAGATACTTTATTAATCCCAAAGGAAATTATGTGGCTACAAACAATACAAACAATAACCTGAAAGACCCACCAGCTAAAGCGGAGTAAAAAAGAAATCTATGAAATTAAGAATTTTACATCTTAATTTTACATACAGTGAACATCACTGCATTTGCTCAGAAGAAAAGATTGTTTCTTCACTTTGCAAATCTAAAATAGGTAAAGAAACTAAGGGGAAACTCATAATGAATGTAAACTTGTTTTAACAGGCCAAATCGAAACTTTAAAAAAAGTGAAAAAGATAAACAGAACAATTATCATCCCAATAATCAACAAACTGCAATCTATTATTCATATTTATACAAGCTGCCTCCACGGGATTCCTGAATCACTCGCAGCTCAGTGCTCACCAGGCCCACCCTGTGACTGACAAGCCCGATGATTCAGACGAGACAGCGCGTCTCTCAGGAGACCTGGGCAACAAACATTCGAAGACATCGGCAAGTAGCCCGCGTCACGACGCAAACAAGACGACTCGCCTCGGTGGGCTCAGGCAGGCGTTTTAAACAAACAGGCAGGTGAAGGGAGTTCTTGTTCCCAAGAGGGTCGACCAGGATAAAACACACAAAAAGCAGCTGTAAAAGGGAAGAAAGAGAATAGACTCTAAAAAACTAACAATCTGTGGGCTTCTTATTTAAAACAAACAATACCACCATAAACATTTATTTTTAGCAATCTCATCTATTGCATCATCAAAACAACTTCAGTGTACCTCAGTGTGGTGGTGGAATGCATCATAGCGCCCACTTTGGCAAACACATCCACAATAGTGTGTGTGAATGACAGATGGACAAAAGAATGAATAAATGTTTGTTCATTCTTTCACCCATCTGTCCCTGTGATGCTGAGTCTCACTGAGGCTTAACAATCCTGCCCTGATTCCTTCTTTGGAGGGGGGTGATTATGTGCTCTTTGGCTGTGGAGCAGAACAAGGTCACGGAGGGAGCTCCCAGAGCGCTTTGTAGGAGTCGGGGCAAGCTGAAAACAAGCTACGCCGCTTTGCCAGCGTTTAGCAAAAGTGAGCGGGAGAATTTTATTTGAGAGGAAACACACGGTGACTTTAGAAGTATTTCACCAGCTCTTGAACTTTTCATGTTTTGCTCTGATACCCCCAATAGAGCTCAGCAATCAATCAGTCAACTGGCTTTCCAAGTCACTTAATTAGTAAATGGAATATGTGCGATTTAATCTCAGTATAAATCCAGCTGTTCAGTGAAAGCCTCAGAGGTTTGCTAGCAAACAGTGAACAAATGTCTCTATGGGGGGAAAAAAGAGAAAAAATCAAAAGTCTCGTTTAAAAATTAAAGCTACATCCAAAACAATGCTTGAAATCCATCACTGCACACATTACCTGGACCTTAAACATACACAAGGATGATTGACAACACTAAGTCCCTCCTCCAGGATCTGATTGGTTGTTTCTGACAGTGGATTCTTTTGCAGATGGCAGTAGAACCACAAGGAGGAGGTCGAGAAAGTAGATTTTTTTTTTTTCACAGAATATCTGTCTCATATTATACATTCTTGCATGGTGAGAGTTTTAATATCTCAAAACTGTGTTTATAACAGGCACTGCAGCTTTAAGGTTTGTGGTTTGAATGTGGCAAAAACGTACAAAATTCAAAAGATCTCTAAAAATAAACATTGTAAGCCACTGTTTACCAAAAGCAAAATACATTTATTTAATTAAGAAATAAGTCTGAGGCCAACTATACGTATTAATCTGAATTTCATAAATTGCTGCTGCAGGGGGAGCAGAGATCAGAAACGGCGTAGAGGAGACGAGAGGGAAGCCTCCAACAGCCCAGATGAAGAAAGAAAACCGAGAACCAAAACGTGACGGGAAGAACAGAAACATCACATGCACAACAATAAACTAATTGTGTTTAATTTTAGACACACTGACCTCGAGCTGAACTGATGAAGAAGTTGAGGCCGATTCCAAGCTGTTTTCACCACCTTTAGTACGGGGATCACAGTTAAGAGTTTACCTACATTTGCAGCATGAAGTCATTTTTAATGGAAATAACGTGTTTTGTTTTTCTTAATGTATATTTCGCTCCTGGAGTTTCTTTTCGCTTCACTAAACCTTTTTGTTGCTGCCCCAGTGAGCCGGGTTCCCGCTCTGGGCAGCCTCGTCTCCATGTGTGACGTGACTTCCTCCCCGGGAAGTTTCTCAAGAAAAACACACACACACACGCGCACACACACACACACACACGCACGCACACACACACACACACACACACACACACACACACACACACACACACACACACACACACACACACACGCACGCACACACACACACACACACACACACACACACACACAATGTGTTTGAGCTGTTCTCTACGAAAAGAGCAAAAACTTCTGGGCTTCTCTTTTGCCGTCCAAAAGATCTAGCGGAATAGAACACATTGTTTTAGAAAGATGATCAAAAATCAAGGATTTTATGGCGTGTGGAAAGAAAAAAATATTTCAGACTTCATCCCTCGTGCATCTGCCCTCTTTACAGCTTCATGTGTTTTTGCAAGTTCCTCGTTTAAAGCATGAAAACTGGCTCACGCAGGCTTGCAACAAACAGGTAGTTTCATACTCTAAACTTCAGCTCAACTAAAGACTGAAAACGCAAGAGATCAGAGTCTAGAACGACATGACATGTTCATGTTAATGTGCCGAAAGACGCTCGCAGAAAGAATCAGCAACAAAAAACCGCAGGAGACTTCGGCGTACGTCACAGTCACGCGCCCTGGCTGAGTTAAAAAATAAAATAAAAAATCGGGAACGAAGTTGGCCCTCCAGTTATTACCTGACCCGGGTGTATTTAAAAGGAAAAGGAAAGACGGAGCAGAGCCGGAGGGAAATACAAAGTGAGAACGTTAAATGACCGTGATCACTTATTGCGAAAGGTGACCTGCTGCTGGGTAAAATTAGGTAAAATTATTTTATCATTATATATTATTTTTCCATGATGACAGCTGAGGCTCTGCCCGCACGTCACTGGTTCAGAGTTAAATGGTGTCCGGGATCTGATTTAGATCTGACTGGCGCCTACTCACAAAAAAAAAAAAAAAAAAAAAAAGCAACCAGAGATATTTGACTGGTTTTATTAATGTTGTGGTGACATAATAATTCTATATAACATATAACATCCAGTCCTTATCTGTCTTGATCACTTTCTGTCAGTGAGAACGCAACCTGAAAAAGCTCGACTGTTCAGCAACACTTTAGATTGAAACGCATGAGTCACTCCATCAGTGAAGAGCAAATATGTAAATACACACTTAAATACACACTTATATATATATATATATATATATATATATATATATATATATATATATAAAATGTTACTGCAGTATCACTGAAAAATGGATACAATTAGTTTACAATAATACCTCATTTAAAGCTGCCTATGAGTTGAAATTCATGCTTTGACATTTTGGGAAACCGAACAAATTGATCAATTTAAGTACAAGCCACCATGGACCATCATCACTCTCGGTAGTTTTTCTCAGTCTTCAAATAATCATGGAAATGAATCCAACAAACTGTCTCGACTAAACAAGGTCTATGTAAAGCTTTGAAATCAAGTCTATTGTTCAGTAGGCAGGAGTTTTGACCCTCTTGCTGTGCCTGTGGCCAAATGACCAACTCATTTAGTCACTGAGTGACAAAGCTTTAGAATCGGCTTTGTAGCCCTTTTACTGACCGATTTCAACTACTTTGCTTTAAAAAAAAAGGCAGTAAGTGTTCACGGTTCCAGACTCGGAACAAAATGATTTGTGCTCACTTTTTTTTCCACGTAAAGTCGTTTTGATTAGATTTTTTTATGCAACTCTAACCAAAAAACGCTGGAACTTAAGAAATTTGTAATATGGTGAGTACAGTGCACAGCACCGCAAATCCAGATTTAAGAGTGAGCTTAATTCCTTTACATTTTGACATATGTAAAACGAATATGTACTTAACACGAGGCAGCAGGTTTTCCACAACACAAGGAAACCTGAAACAGAAGTCTTGACGCTTGGTGTGAGGCCTCTTGAACCTCCAGCCATCCGTCGTCTACCAAAGACTCCTATCGCCACTAAATTTAACATCAGCCCTCAACCTGTGGTGCTGGCCTCCATTTCTAAAATGCAAACACACACCAAAACAGAAGAGGCCTGCAGACACCCACACACAAGCACACCAGACCACACACACACCGCTTTAATCTACTCCAATTGCTGGCAGCGAGGCGGAGTTGCTTTTAGGGAAACAAACACGCGGGTCGGAGTGTGATAGAGCGAGGCGATGGAAAATGTTGGAAGAGAGTTCAGAGCCAGGCAAAATGGTATGATGGAAAAAGGTGTAAAGGGGGGAAAAAAAACAAACAACTGCTGCCAAAGAGTGATTCGTGGAAGCCGCCAAACCCGCTTCCTCAGATCGGAAAGATGGGTCAACCTGAGCGGGGAGGGCTTTCTGAACCTGAGAGGAAAAACACAGTGACAGCTGTGTCACGGGGAGATGACTGAGCCGTGCAGACTGGAGACTGGAGCCGGAGGGAGCCGGAGGAATCCGGACAGCGCGTTCAGCCGGGCTGTGTCACACTCTGCTCTCTGTTCAAGAAGCTCCGAGGGTGGCTAATAGAGACATGGCAGGGAGACGGAGGCATTTGGGTTTATGGGCTCTCTGGTTCACTTAGCAGTTCTAATTACAGGATGCTAATGTTGAAACAGTCTATTTTGATTATGTTTGTCTTTCTATTGACGGCAACTTGTGCAAACTCTATTTCTAAAGGGTCACACAGCACACAACGGTTACGTTTTACATTTAAGATAAAACCAAGATGTGTTAGGATGTTGTTTTTTTATCTGCAGATGCGCCCTTTGCTACAAGTGAAATGAAGATATTCAGCAAATGTCCTCCATGTCCTCAAATGTGCCTTGCCCTTTTTGGACATAACAGACACACAGAGTGACATCAAACGTGATCCGCAGCGGATGGGGAACAGCTTCACGTTTGAGAACAAAGCTTTCAGGAGGCGGTGGAGGTGCGCCAACAATTTCTTAAAGAACCTGCCTGACACGCAGCTGGTGCTGGGAGGAAGATCTTACAGAGTCCCATCTCTGTCTGGGGTGTGATCCTGGCCGAGTCCTAGCAGAACAACACCTACACCGACAAGTAACTTTTCAGTAAGAAAAAGGAGTTTGTTTTAAGTCAATGATTCCTTAATGTTGAGGGGGGAAAATAGTTCCACTGGCAGAGCTCTTCACTCTCCATAGATTCTGGGTCAGTAGATAAACAGCAGTTTACAGACCTTCAGAACCAGGACCAGAACCAGACTGCTCCCAAAAGAGCGTTAGCTTCTGGCCAGGTACGCCACATTGAAATCCACATATGACCCTACAAAAATGTAAGGAAACAACAACTTTTACTCTTTTTCACGTCATACCACCAGTGTTCCCACTCCCAAACTTTCTTCTCAGCACAATGCATGCTAGTACATGTCCCTCAAGACCAGCCTCCAAGCATGCACTCCATTTTCCATGGTCAAGCTAGTATTGGGATATATACTAGTATATATGGTAGTAACCACCATGCCCAGAGTCAGAGCACCGGCAACAGAGCATCATCTGTTTTCCCTCAGACAGTCCACCCTTGTTTTCAGGACCTTCATCACCTCCTCTGTAGCTGTCTTCTGTATCGTGGTTCCCATGACTTGAAACACTAACATCAGAATCGTCCTCATCAGCAACGGCGTCCCCTGAGCGTCCCTCATCAAATCATCCTTTGCCATCTCCACAGCCGTCATCCTATCCTGTTTGATAAATGGTAATGAATGCACTTCTCTGCCAATTACTACGATCAACTGCGATCAAGTAGTTTTTTCCGAGGCGGGGAAGCACGGGAAAAAAGCTTGTGAAGGCTTTTGTTCTCTAAGGCCTTCACCAAACAACTGGATGGGATGATCAACCAGCAGATTCAGGCAGGTCCTATTAACCAATTAGCTGACTTTTCAGGATAAATGGCCACCTTTTGTCGGGGTGTCAGGTAAAATAGGGCTAAAGATAAAGCCACATATATATGACTTTTTATAGGGTTTTTATAGGATGTTATTTTGTTAGCTTACCTCAAACATGCACTGAAATGTGTTGTTCCAACAGGACAAAATATGAATATGTTTGCAGGGCACTGTTTTTATCATTCCCTTAGTGAGCTACTTGATTCATAATACTCCCTCCTGACTAGAGTTTGCAGCCAGCAATTTGAAGACTGGTCTTCGCACAGCTGTGCATAAATAAGAACATGGCAGCCTTCAAGTTCACTCTTCCTCTGTTTACATTACTGCCACCGACTTGCTCAGAACTCCTGGATAAAAGCTGCTTGTCCGCATGTAGATAAGCCAGCGCTTAGGTGTTTCTAAGAGGGTTATTGCACTATGTAACATTTATGATGACAGTACCAAAGTCTAAGGGCAACATTTTGGCTCAGACTCTAAGCCGACGTCTTTTGTCAGGTGTATTACTACTGAACAGAGAGGCTTGTCAGGATACAAACCTTTTATTTTCTTTTTTGGACTTAACAGGCTGTTACCTGGTGTAGTGCTGCTCAGCAGGTGCAACGCCAGCTTTTATAAACTCATTACCACACAACCAGTGTTTGTGCAGAGGGATCAAATGACTTGCCTTGGTTAAACACACGTAACACACACCTTTCAGCAAATGGCGTGTGAGCCAACCTCACACCATCTGAGTGAATTATTAAAAAAAAAAAAAAAACAGCTTTATTAGATCATCTTTATGTTAATGCGTGTGTGGCTCATGTAGGTTTACATACACTGTGATGAAGTGTTCACCTGAGCATATGGCGTGCTGAACGGGCACCATATGGGTGTGTGTGTGTGTGTGTGTGTGTGTGTGTGTGTGTGTGGAGAGACAAAGAGGGATTTAAACGGGCTTATCTGAGGACACGAAGGATGTGAATGCTACACCCCTGGTTGCGATGAGGCCTGGCAGTGCAGGAGATCAGGTGACCGCATGGAGGGAATTAAAAGCTCCTCATTGTCAGGAGGATCGTCATTGTCTGGGAAAAGGCTGATGGACGTCCAAACGCTTGGGCTCACTTATGCACATAGGGAGCAGGAAACAAGTGCTCGTCTGCAAAAACACATGCCAGACATGTGACTGTTTAATACATTGTGGTCGTGCCGTCGGTAACACAGCACGATCAAGTCTCCATCAGATCACAAAACACTGATTCATCCACGACAGTATTGATGGAGCACTGAGTCTGGGCAGCCACATTAAAGAACTCTGAATCTGAGAGTTTCTGGCCAAATTGTCACAGTCTCTGCTGCCACCTGCTGTACAACAGCGGAAACACTCATTTCAGAGGACCCTCTACTACCATCCGCACTTTATTCCAGTTTTTAAACCGTTTTTATCTTTTGGTGAAGCTTCAACAACTGTGGACATTACATTTTCTAAACATTAGTTGCTTGACATTTTGATATCCATAAGTTCAAGAACTCACCCTTGGATTTAAACTTGCCAGCCTCTTTGGTTAGGTTCCCCCGCTAGTATGGAGTTGGACCCCATTTTGCCTCCAGAACAGCCTTAATTCTCCATGGAACAGATGCAAATATTCCTCCAAGATTTTGATCCACATGGACGGGACAGCATCTGTTCATCTGTGACGCAAACATCTTATTCCACCATGTTCTCAAGGTCTTCGATCCAACTGGGATATCTTGACTGCGGAAGTCATCTCAATATCAGGGTTTCTGTGGGCTTCACCGACTCATATTTAAGACATTTTAAGACCATTATGAATTAAATTTAAGACCTGTATTGTGACAGAAAAATACAAAAGAAATTGTTGTAAAATAAACTAGCCAGCTACCCTAGCTATCAAGGGTATATTAGCAGCTAGTTACTGGTTCCCACAACTGCCCGAAGTCACAGAACGCAATGAAGATGTGTGTGTGTGTGTGTGTGTGTGTGTGTGTGAGCGACTCAAACTTTAGCCTGACAGAAAAGTCCTGCGAGAAAAAAAACAAACATAGAATATACGAGATTAAAAGGTTCTGCCACGACAAAATGTAAGACCTGTGATTAACGTATCTAAGGCTAACTTGTATTATTTTTTTATGTATGTAAGACAATTCAAGGCCTTAATTTAACAATACATGAATTTAAGACGTTTTAAAGGTTTGTGGACACTGACCCAGAATACAGTGAGCTCATAGTTAAAAAAAATAAATAAATCAAGTTGAGGCGATTTAAGTTTTTTGGCAAGGTGCGTTGTACTGTTGGAAGGAGCCACCAGAAGGTGGCAAACTGTGGGCAGAAAGGGATGGACGTTGATCAGCAATAATACTGAGAGTGAGTTAAATATTTTATCTTACTGTTACCCAAATACTTAGTAACTGAATGTGTGCCAAAAAGATCCTCTAAACCATTACACTACCAGTATGATCCGTTTTAGCGGCACCGTTTAAAAGGTGCTGCAAAAATCGGGTCTCAACTGACGAGCGAATGGTTTTCCAAGGAGTTGTTGCCAAATTTAAGCATCTATCAAGAGGAATAGAAGACCTGATTTTGGTAAGTTATTCTTTTCTCATTTGACCCTCTTTCCCCGTGCCAATCAAGCAAGTTACTGTGCCAGCAAACTGGCTACATAGATAATTCATGTCATATTGGTCCAGGGGAAGATGAGACCCAACAATGCGGATGACTTGAAGGCAGCAATCAAAGCATCCTGGGTTTCCACTACATCTCAGCAGAACCACGGGCTAATTGCCTCCATACCAGTTGTATAAGGCATAACCATCTAAATAAGTGTTTGAAATAGTTATGTAATAAACATGTGTCAGTTTCGCTTTCTGAAATGAGTGAGAAAAAAAATCCCACTGAACTATATAATATTGCAATTCTTTAGATGTACTCGTTTGTCAAGCTTTGTTTTAAAAACTTTTTTTTGGAAATATCTTTTTTGGCCAACAAAAAAAAATTGTTCTGCACTCATTTTGTCTTTTTAATTCTTACATTTGATTTATCTATATATATATATATTTTTTTTAAATGTGATTTTAGTGGCACTCTTGTAGTTCCATATTTTCCGCTTTGTAGCATACAGCATTTATTTGTAGATGTGGATCTCTGTAATCCGGTAAGACTTGAAAACAAGCGAAAACTTAACAAGTTGGACATTTCACGCACTGCTTCCTTCTATTAATTCAATTTTATTTATTCTGATTCATAGAAGCATTTTTAGAAAATATAATTATTTTCCAGCAATTGAAATCAAATTAAAACCACCCGCAGGCTGATTTAAATACTCTTGAAGAGATGGGAGAGAGCTAAGTTCATGGTAACAAGTTTCTCAATCAACATCAGCATACACCAAAGAAAAAAAAAAAAAAACAAACAGAAAGAAATAAAAAGCATACTCGAACACAGTTATCAAATATTCTATTATCATAAATTAAATCCTGATTGTGAACTAATAGCGGTACCACAATGGTTAGTGCATTTGATCTACATCTCATTAAAATAAATACAGTACAAACTCACTTTTAGTAATCACAGATTGTCAGTAAAAGGTGGGGGAAGGCGATGAGGAAACATCTTTTAACATTAAATGCATAAATGCATAAAACTCCCGTGAGCTTACTGGAGAACAAAACTACTGCGCGCGTGTGTGACAGAATCTTCTCATTACACGAGAGAAACCATAACGAGTGCAAGCAGTTAAAAAGAAGGTTTACAGAACATGCACTTTCAGCAACAGATTGATGAAATGGCGAAGAATCCCCTTGATGAATCCGTTTTTCAGTTCAAGTCCGTGGGAGTGGGGTGTTAAAAGCTCGTCTCACTCCAGTTCTCCGTTCTCCAGTCTCTCCTTCCCAGCAGCGTCCTCTCCGTCCCCAGGTAATGTCATAATGCGTCTCCGTTACCACCTTCGTAACCTGCAGGAGAAAATGGAATGCGAGATGGAATGAAAGCTAGACTTATTGAATTGTATTGTTAAGGGATCAAATTATAGGCAACACAGAAAGGGTTCTGTTACAAAAGCAGAAGTGGAAAAGCAAAAGGTTCTAACAGTTTAAAGTAACAGTATGCCCAGACGTCTGGGCTTAAGGTTTTGATTTCGTGGTGCTTCACATCCCAATCTGGTGAAAGGTTACCAACTCCTGCTAATGAAGTGCTTTCTTTCCCAAGGACTCACATTTAATGGGATGCATGACCATGACAATAAATAAAATGTTAATTTTTTATTGCTCTGTTGAAAGTCTTTCCTCGGACAATGACAGTCTGACATTTAGAAACCTTGAGCTCGAGCCAAAATCGGCTTCCCATGCTTCCTTCCTTCCTTCCAAAGCTTCTTAATTAAAGGACAGTTTTCTTTTGCGACGTCTTTGTGAGCAATTTTCCGCCTCCAGTAATGCCTTTAGCAAGTGACATGCAGGTCGATTAGGTTGCAATCGACTGGCTCGCCCATAATAAACACTATCCTCTCGTTAACACTGATGTCATGTGTGTATAAAGTGTAATGCTGTCTAAGCCTAAACATGATGTTGCACTGGAGTTTAAATCAGAGGGAATTAAGCAGATTTTGTAAAAACTAAAATAAAAAAATCAAGCCCTGTTATATACATGAGGTAAATGTGTGGCTTCTCATGGGCTCCCATTTTGTGTAGTTGATGCATACTGGGATTAATGTTGGACACTATACAGCGCTATAATGCAGAAAAAAAAAGAGTAATTGCTCCATGTCACATTTTTACCCTCCAACTGACTTTCTTTGGATGAAAACTCAATGTTCTATTCATGGTCTTTGATTGCGTTAAGTCCAAATACTTAAAGCCGATTAAGTAGCTAGGCTGCTCCATGTTGGGCTACTCCAAGCATTTGACATGCTGAGGTGAGAGAATCTTCATAAATGCAGACGGAGTGTAGGCATAGCAAAATATGTAAGGTGATTTAGTGGGTTATTGCTGCAAAATTTACAAAATATCGCATGATATTTGTGGTTTTTTCACTTTGCGAGGTCACAGTTCATAATTTTGTGATCTGAAACTTATATGACAACCTGACATATAAATTTGTATCAACCTATTTATGCTAAAGCAGCACATGGAGACATAATACTAGATTCAAGATGCTGATTTCTGATCACCGACTTTGTAAAGATGAATCTCTAGGTTAGATTTTAGCCAATCCTGACGTCTGTTCAAGAATGAGCAAAAAAAAAAAAGAAGTGCCCAGTATCAGCAATAAAAACAAAAACAAACAAACATTAGAAACATCCCAAAGTTAGAGTTGTGTTTCTGATGACTGAACATTGACAAACTTGCAAAAACTAAAATCCTCCAGGTTATGGGACATCATAACTCAAAAAGTAAAAAAAAACAACAAAAAAAACAAACACCATATTTAATTTACAACTTTACAAGACACATTGAGGGACATTAACGTTTCTTCGTGTTTAAAGAGATCCATTCAAATGAAAAAACAACAACAACAACAAAAACTGAATAAAACTAGCTGTGTCTAATTGGATGTTTTAAAAGACTGTGCTAGTTAATTTTTCTGTTGTTTGATGTGACGATAGAGTAGCTTCCATACGCCTCTCTGTGATTATGAATTATTTATATGGGGATCAGAGGTGACGTCACACTGTGTGTGTGTGTGTAAGAGAAAGGGCTCTGCTTGTGTGACACCGCTCTGCAGGTGAAAGAGGATTTTACGACTACTTTAAAACAAGTACAAAAGAATTAGAGTTAAAATAGAAAGTCTCTTGAATCAGCAGTTAGCATGCTGAGTTAGCATATGCTACTAAAGTGAGTATTTCCTGTCGACCGTTACAAGACAATTAGACTACTGAAAGATGGTCATCTTCTCCCAACCCAGCAGGTTGGATTCACCTAAATGGTAAAACAAAGCAACATCACTTTTATACTTTTATACATTCGACTTCCTGAAGAGAAAAAAAAAGTAGCAGCCAGGAAAACTTGGTGCTTCATCCGCCTTCATTACTAAATGCTTCAATGGAGCTAAAAATAACTAACTTTAAATCTTCCTCCCTCAGTAGCAACTTCCACACCAAAGAGTGTTGTTGTTTGAGTGACCTGCTGACAAGTTTCCAGATTGGATAAAAGATTGGGTTTTAAGTAAGAGAGTAAAATCAACAGTGTCTGAAGGCAGGCCGATTTCTTAGTGGCTCTCTATAAAGGAGCCTTTTCCCATCCATCGACATCACTCAAAATGTTTTTATTCTGGGTTTGTTTTCTTGAAAGAAAATGTCAAAAAGCTAATTTTCCACCTTTCTATCAATCCCGAGTATGATCTGTTGTTTGACATTTTTAGGCTTGCATATCAAAGACTGGCTTTCTTTGCTCTTGCTTTCAGTGAGCACTTAACATTTTAGACGTTTAGATAACCTAAATGACAAGTCTGGGACAAACGGCGATGGTCTCCCTTTGTTTCTTCAAGTGTCTGCGGGAATTTCAATTTAAAATTCCAAGCATTCGGAGACGAAGCCGCTTTCATCAAGTCGGCTGTCTTCAGAGGAAAACCTAATGGTGACTTTTTTTTTTCTCACTAGGCAGACGTTGTGTCAAGTATTGATCTGCAACGGGAGAAATTGAGACCTCAGTGTAATAACTGAAGCAAATGATACAACTGCAACTGCGCTGAATCCCTGATATGACGGATCACAGAGGGGGATCAGACCTTTTATACTTGAGATAATTAGCTCTTATACTACAAAGTCAAGGATGCGCAACCTCACTGTGTTGAAGATTTCTGTAGCAGAATTTTAAGATGCACCGCTCTGGATTACAAGGGTAATTGGCAGTGGGTTTTGCCTCGTCATTAGCATTCTTTCAGTTCCAGCAACCCTGAGGTCGACTTCTTCAGCACCGCGCTGCTTAGAGTGGAAAATGATAATGAATCAGCTGAACTCGTCTGGCAATTATCACAATAACAGAACCAAGGAAAAGAATTAAGCATGAGAAATAAAAGGGCGGAAATGAGGAAGCTGTCGTCTGTTTTTTCGCCGAAGGCTGCCAACGGAAGTGAGACATGCCTGGAAATTAGCCAGATTATCCCTTTAAATGATATTCTGTGGTCTCTTGCTTTGATCAATCATTTATAAAGCGACTGTACAGCCTTGCTTTTAATGTGTAGGGTACGACTCGTGCGTGAGGGGCTTGATAAAAGCGAGGTTGAGCAAAAACAGCAAACATTGAAAAGTGAAAAAAAAAAAAAAAGATTGGGTGGAGGGTAAGTAGTGGTCATACCACATGCATCAGAAAGGGAATGGAGCAGATACATACACCCAGTCCCAGCAGAGAAGTCCAAGGATCTGTTTCTGTGCTTTTTCACAGCGAATCTGCGATCTAAGGACCTCTCTGGATCATAGGGTATGTCCCGTTCCATGCCTGAGAGGGGAAATGTCAGGAGACATACACAAAGTGGAGTGTGGGGATTAAAGTAAAGAAAAGGACGAAATAAATGGTGGAAGCGATAAGATGTCAGCACAGTCTAAAGGGTTGGAAAAAACCAAAAATAACAGACCCATGCTGAGTTCATTAGGTATAGAAATGAAAGTTTAAAAAAAAGGCATGACGATATTGTTTTGAACAAATGTAGAGAGAGATGCATTTATACTCCAGCATGCACTCTACAGCACAAAGGAGCGCCACAGCAGGGGGCCTGAAACAGACCATGTCAGAGGAGCAGTACCTATGTCAAATGAGTTGGACTTCCTGGTGTGATGGGATGTTTTGGGGAATCCATTATGATCTGCTTCCTCATCTGCGGGCGTATACGGAGGGGGGATCATCATCATTATTCACCACATTCTGCCCAAATGGTTTACTACCTTCATTTAAGAACAGGATTTATCTGTACGAGTAGAAATGAAGCTGTTCAATCAGAAAAATCTGACTTCTGCTGATTGGGATAAGGAGAATGTCTGAAAATCTTCAATAATAATAACAATATCAAGTACAGATGAAGTAAGAATAGACATTCAAAAATCCATTCGAATCACCTCAATTAAATATGAGGACATTTAACGGTGATCATTTTTCAAAAACACTTAATTTGATACACAGAAACTGCTCTTAGCTTCTGTGGATTTAAAAATATATATATATTCTAGGATGTAGTAACAAAATAAACAGTAAGGTGTATACAGCGGCCAATATCTAATTTTAAAACCAGTCAAACTAAAAAGAGTTTTAGTTTGAAAAACAATGAGTGCTGTTGTAATGACAGAGTCGGGTTATGGCTGTGTCTAAATTGTTCACTCCTTAATGAGGATTATTAGGGGACCCTTTTCCAAAAACGATATTAAAGCTGTCAAATCTAGACAATAAACATGTTCTAAGGTACTATATAATTTACAAAGTAAAAAGGAAGGAGAAGTGCAGTGACTCAATCAATGTAAGAAGTTACAATTTTTTTTCCAGTATTCAACCTATTTAACAAAGTCCAGTCTGAGTCACAGACCACGGGGCTAAGGTCTTGGGGAGCTGTTGTTCTGCACCATATAGGTACATCCCTGGTCCAACATATCTGATTTAGAATATTTAGACATGTTTTGAAGACACATCTAAAGTTGCGGGACGCCGGGCCTTGAGGACCTGAAGTTTGAGACCTCTGGTTTGGAGACTAAGTTTAGTCTGAAATCTGAGATTTGAGTCTCGATCTCTGGCTACGACCATGTGACGGCATTTTAATACTACCGTGGCTGATGATGGTGGGATCGGCATTCTCTAAGCCAGGCTTCACAGAGACCGTAGGGCTCCTCGCTTCGCTGCTCACGCTGTCTTCAGACGCTGTCCGAGCCGGAGGCGAACTCTTCTGGTCGTCGTTCTGTTCTTCAAGACTCGCGGGAGTTTTCGGTGAAGTCTTGGTCTTTTCCGGAGAGGTCTTGTCTCTCTGGAGGTCTACGCTGGGCTAGGAGCAGAGGATAACACGTGTTTATTCCATTTTTCATGTCTATTGGCCTGCAGCAGAAAAAAAAAATCCTATTTATTTACCACATACCTTTTTGGGAATAAGAGGACGCTGTCCCTCTGGTCCTCGCCCTCTCTGCTTCTCTTCCTGCAGTCTCTCGCTCTGCTCTTCTCCCTCTGGCATTCCTGCCTCTTCTGGTAACAAAACCACAGGAAACTCCATCAACTCCATGATCAATCAAAACTTTGTTTCTGATTCAAAACCAAAAGCCCTGAAGCAGAAACTCTGAGAGAAAGCAAGGGTTCCGAGACGTGAGCCATGGCTGAAGAAAAGAAACGCTGAAGTAAAAACAAGCCACCTGTAACTATAGATCAGAATGTTGCTCCATTTTCAAAAGACAAACAAGTTATTCCATCCACAAAAGCCAAATATTTGTGTATTTCTGTTGCTTATTAATAATTACATTTTGCTATTTGGCATTCCAATATGCAGTGGAGGTTGCAGCCAACACACCGCCAATAGTCCTCGACTATGACTCTGTAAATCTGGAGAACATCATCATGTCGGAATCATTAAATCACTTCATTGCACTCCAACACATTTTTACTCTATCTAGCTACCAGCTCGTTCATTTAAAAAATTTTCAAACAATTCTGACGAGGCACAGTTCCCAGATGAAGCCCCTACGTTTAGACCTGACAGCTTTTCTTCGTGGCTATGCTTTAGGTAAATCGCATTGTCTAAGAAGGTTGTTCTGCAGGTCAAAGTTCGCATTTCAACCAGTTTGGAACTGTGAAGTATGCAGAGCCTTGAATCCTTTGAACCCTTTGCATCCACATGATTCAAATTTGAATCACTTCAAACGAACCAAGGTTTTTAGGCGGACCAGAGTTTGCTTTTTTTTTTTTTAGTTTGCATCAGAGTTTGATTGTGCATTCACACCTCCCCAAACAACCTGGACTTTCTAGGTAAACAAACAAGAGTTAAATTAAAGCGTACTAAGCAGGGTTATTGTGAATGCAGCCTTAACGTGTAAAGCTGTAATTGCAGTTAAAATGATTCCAGAAAAGGAAGGCTTAGTACAAATGGATAATACATTTGTATTTACTTTTTTGACTTTTTTTTCTTTTTTACCATAAATACGTCACAATCACACCCTTTCTTGTGGGCATCTATCAGAAATCACACTTTTGCAACACACTGCATAACCACAGAGGCTGTCCCGTCTCCAACAATGTGTCTGCTGACAGATCAAACTCTACTTACTGTAGAAGTTGCAGTACCTGAACTGTCCTGCAGATGTCTCTGCCTTATCACAGCCAGATTGGGCTTGGTGCTGTGCGGAGGCGGCTCCGGCCTGGCGCTGCCAACGCCGCTGCTCTGGACGTCTTCTCCCGCCTCGGTCCGCGACTCCGTCAGTGGGACGATCCTCTCCTGCCTGGCCGTCTCCATCTGCCTGTCCGTCTGGTGTTTGGAGGACGCCACATGTCCATTACTCCACGGATCTGTCAGGGCGTCCGAGATGGCGTTTGATCCGTCAGCGCTGTGCGGCGACGACTCTTTGATGTCGCAGGTGCTGCTGCTGTCGGAGTCCTCTATTTCCGCCCCAATGCAGCTGTACACCATGCTGACCAGATCTGTGGACTGCAGCACAGGGGAAGGCCGCACGCAGAATCCCAATTAGTCAGAATCAGATAAACGTTTGCATTGTTCACACCCGCAACTCCTGGAAAGATTTTGTTGACAACAAACCGAATACCTATTATGATTCAAAATATCTAATTATTGAAAGATTTCGCCATTAAGAGTCGGAGCAGACCTTTTGGTTCTGCAAGAGTGTGCAGCAGAGATTTAAAATAAGCCTTAATGTCTATGTTTCACACAAGCAGCTGCACAAATCCAGGACATAAAAACGCTGGGAATAGTAGGTGGTGGGCACAGCAGGCAGCTCTGCTCTGTCATCACATGGGACCACAGAGGTGGGAACAGGATGCTCTAAAGCGAACTTTAAAGCCTAGCTTTTATTGTTCTTTATATTCCTTCTTTAATCATGCAATAATCTTCAACGCACCAACTATTCTTGAAATCTGATTGGCCACCCTAGCTTAGCCTGTTCATATCCATCTACATCAGTAGATGACAGAATTGCTCCTTTTTTACAACCGCCATTAATTATTTTGTTGTTGTTGATTATTTCAAGTTTATATTTTTAAAAAAGGACATTACATATCAATTAACGTTTACATGTTATACATGAGATTATAGCCAAATGGCCAATTTCCATCTCTAGTTCCATTGGTAAGTTGATGTACTGTATATGGCAGAAGCAGCCTCAGAATACTACACAAAAATACACTCTTCATAAAGAATAAAAGGGAGTAATTAAACAGTTATTTGCAATTTGTAGTTTATAAGGGTTCGATAAGTTTGACTTTAAGTTGATAAGTTGAATAGAGTTAGCATAGCGGTGCTAAAAACAGAGTTGTATACAGAAAAGCAGCCTCAGACTACCGTACAAAAAAACCTCTTTACTAACGAGAACATTTAGTTGTTAAACAGTTATTTGCAATTTGTAATCTACAATGGTTCAATAACTGCAACTTTAAGTTGATGATTTAGCTAGAGTTAGCATAACGTTCAAAAAAGTTTTTTTTTAAACAGTTATTTGCAATTTTTTGTCGTCTATAAGGGTTCAATAACTTTAACTTTAAGTTGATAAGTTGAATAGAGTTAGCAAAGCGGCGCTATAAATTTTGTTGTATACAGTGAAGCTATCCTTAGCTAAACAGGCTAATTGTGTGACCTGAAAAATTAGCTTGTGCCCTAATCCACTTTTTTTTTGTTTTTTTTCCCATTTTTTTCTCCGAAGAGTTTTTGCGGCGCTAGTGGCTCGTATTTTTTCTACAGTAGGCAGACAGGAAGGAGGGTGAGGAGAGGGGGGAAGACATGCGGCAAAGGTCGTAGGGACCGGGAGTCGAACCTACGACGTCCGCGTCGAGGACTAAGGCCTCCAAACGTGGGGCGCACTAACCCCCTGCGTCACCACAGCACGCCCCATAATCCACGTTTTTGGCGTGCTAAACTGAGCCATATCTTTTGGGTAAATAAATAGTTTTGTTTTCCCAGTTTTGCAGGACAATTAGATGAAATTGCAATTTTTGTGTGCCACCCTTCTCCAGTTTGTGCCCCTGTAGAAGGGGCACAAAGTGTAGAAAAAAAAAATCTAGACACGTCTGAGTGTAACTGTTGAAAGAACTAAGATAATAACAACAAAGGTCATATCATTCTTTTTAATGCTGCTACCTGCTGTTGCACAGAATAATTTGTTGTTAAAACTGAGCTCACAGACCCTCTTTCAAGGATGCCCGGCTAATCAAAAGCAGACAGCGTGTCGACAGCTGCTGGCTCCCAGCGACGATCCGGTACACTGTACCTGTCTTTGGATGGAGCAGGGGGGGCTGGCGGCCCTGAGTCCGTGAGCAGGTACGCCCTGAGCTGGCAGAGGTGAGGACAGGGTCCCGTTTGCTCCCGGAACGGCGCTCTCTGACCTCCCGGTGTCTTTAGGATGCTGAATCATGGAGTAGACGTTCTCTGAGGCGCACCTGGAAACACACCAGGCCTTAGCGGTAACCTGACAGCTGAAGTAAAAATATGTTGGTCAGCACACTGGCTCTGATGCAGCTAACGATTAGCCTAGTGATCGACTTTTATGTAGATCATTTTGACAATTAATCAATTAATCTATTAAACGGATAAAACAATTTCCACTTAAGTTCATTTTACACAATACTAGAAACGCAAATAATAATTTGGTTTACTTTATAAATAAGAAAATAAACATTTTATTGCCTAAAATGCAGCAACAGTAATACTATTGTGTATAATTGATCATTTGTAGCAAAGCGTGAATCTGCAGCTAAAAGTAAACTTCCAGCATCAACATGTGAAAAGCGCAGCCCTTTTTTCTCGACTCTGCATAAATACAGTGTATGACTGACCTGCCGACTATTTCTTGATTAAATTAATAATAGCTGTAAAGCAATAAGTTCTTAACAGGCTTTATTTTTGACCAAAATTTGGACCAGGTGAAGCTAAAACTACCATTTAAGGAATTCCAGGAAGAACATATTTACAGACATGAGGATTGTCATCTTGAAATGAAAAATGTAAATGTAACAGTTTTGGCTCAACATTGCTCTGAGGGTGCTAATATTTCAGCAAATGGCACATTTTAGAGTCTGAATAATCCAGTTAGCGATTAATCTACCACTAAATTAGTTGATTATTATTTCATTAATCAATAAATCATAATTATTCGGTTTAATTGTTTCAGCCCTGCCTGACTTGTTTTCAGATTGCCTTACACCTTTGCAGTTTAAATAATCTAGTAAAATTTGTTTATTTTATTTTTTTAATCAGTTTATAGTATTTGACAGAATAAACACTGTTTAAGTCAGAAGGTTAAAAACCATCATAGTTAGAAGGAAGGTTAATGTTTTGGGCTTTTAGTGATTCACAAACTTTTTTTAATATATTAGGGTCCACCGGTCATATAATAATAATAATAATAATAATAATAATAATAATAATAATAATAATAATAATAATAATAATAATAATAATAATAATAATAATAATAATAATAATAATAATCTATTCTTTTTGAATCAATATTTGGCTAAACAACTTTGAACTTATTGTGAATTTTCTCTGTTGTCCAGCATATATGAGGCTTTGAAGTTTACAATAGTCATTCCTCAAGCTTGATATCCATCAAAATCTAGCTCTATTGTTTGGTTGGTTGGTTGATCTTCGTCATGTTTGACCTCTGATCTTTGTCCCAGTTCTACCCACCATCACAACAGATACAAGAAGTATGACGACCTTCATTCCGTAAAAACCTTCACAAAAGTTGTTGCAAGAAACATATATATATATATATATATATATATATATATATATATATATATATATATATATATATATATATATATATATATATATATAAAAAGCCATCGTGAAAATGAAGAGAAGACTGAGCGAAAGCAGCAATAAACATCCCGTCTACCAATTTATTATCCGACATTAAACAACATCACCTGTTTTCGAAGAGACAAATTAATAAGGGCTGGCCTTCAAGTGAGCGAACCTCTTTAATTCTCCCTCTGATTAGCTCGAAGGTTTATGTAATGTGTTTTCACTTCTCAATAGAAGTGCTGTTCACCGGCAGAGCTAACGGCGTGACCGATATTCTGAGCAGACATGTGAGCAGAAAAACAAACCGGAGCCTTCATCCAGTGTCACCTTTTCCTTCTTTGATCAGTGACATAGTTTAATAAGCGAGCTCCTACTGAGTGCTGCCCTCAGCTCTCTTCTCAGAGAGGGTAACGATAAGTAGAAAAAAGAAAAAAAAATTGTTTGCCGGCTCGTACTTTCTCCGTTTGGCAACACGCCGTAGTTTTAAAAAGTCGAGGAGTAAATAAGACCTGTCTGAATGTACAGAGAGCCGTAAATTCAGAGCAAAAACAGCTGAAGACAAGGAAAACATTTCCCTCTGCTGAAATATTTATGAATAGTAAGCGTCGCGAATGCATACAGCTGGCTTCCTTTAGCAGCCATCACAATCCGCAGGTTATTCGGCGCGCTTAAACGTCCCTCTGGTCGCCTGCTCCGACGCGGCTTACTCACTCAGACTCCTGGTTGGAGAAGGTGGAGTTGCGGTTCTTGCGGAAGCCGGAGAAAATCGACAGTACGCTGCGCCTCTTCTTTCTCCTGAGTGATTGGGCCTGATTGAGGGATGACAGCTGACTGAAGGAAAAGGGATATAAATAAAAGACAGAATAAGTGTGAATGCGGGAGAGAAGATTGGAAGAGTGAAGTTAGATGGAGTGTTTTTTTTGGGAGGGGAAGTTGCAATGATAAAACCTGTGAGGACAAAATAAGTATTCAGACAACGCAGTCATAAATTTTTATGTATTTTCTCAAAATTTTATGTGCAAGATAACTATGTGCCATAGTAAAACATGGCGGTGGCAGGGTAATGCTGTTGGAAAGTTACTTTCAGGAGGAAGAGGAAATCTGTTTTGTTTAAACTAAACAAAATGTAAACATGAAGAAAATCAGTAAAAAAGAAAATTGTTTAAAAAGTTGCAAAGGATTTGAGACTATGTGGAGGAGGTTCATCACCCTGAGGCAAAATGGAGTGACCTAGTTAAAGTTTATGCCTAAATCGAACTGAAACCCTGCAGCAACACTTTAAAATACGTTCTTTGGAGAAATTCTCCATCTGATAGTTTGAGCTGTTTTTCAGTTGCTTTTTTTTTTTTTAAATTTACAAACCATGGTTCATTTTCTTCACCACTTTGCTCTAAAAAAAAATACATTCAAGTTTTTCTTTTTGTTGTAGCACTGCAAAACATGGAAAGGTACGTAGTGTTTCCGAGATTTCTGTTGATTGTGAAACTGCAATCAATAGTTGTCTTTTTTAATCAATTATACAAGCAAAACAAAAGATAACAAAAACTCCCTGAAAAAAACCATTTTTTATGAAAGGATATCAGGACTGTAGAGAGCATGAACTGATTATAAATGTAATATCAACATAGGAGTGTTTGACACTCTAATGAGTTTCACAGATTTTGAATGAAAGGTTTATAAAAGGATTATGTTGCACACAAATGTATTATTACTGGATCAGGAAAAAAGTTTTTGCTGAAGTTTTTGCGTGAGGGACGAATGGAGTCGACTGTGCCTCCAATCTAAATGCTTCCATGTGTAAATACTCAAATCAAATCAAACAGACTAAATGTGACAGATATTGAAGACATTTGGTTATTTTGGTAAAAAATAAATCAATAAATAAAGACCCAGTTCTTGCAAATCGTAGACATTTGCTGCCGGAGCTGGACGAGCCAGAGCGAGCAGCTTTCCGTCTACAAGCCGCGATTAAGGCGACCGCCATTTTTCTGGAAGTTCTCAGTCTGGCGTGTTTCAGATCCGCCGTTGCTCCAGTGCGTCTGATTTAAAGTGACGGACCATTAAACAGCCGCCAGCGATCTCGATGACCTGCTGAGGGATTAATTTAATCAATTAAATCGTCTGTGATGGAGCAGAAAAACATCTAAAACACGCAGGAAGGCGGGTGCAGAGGACCAGGTCTGGTGAAGACATCCAGCTCTGCGGAACGGGGATGCACTGCGACACTAATTTCCTTCTCAGTCATTTCGTGAAAGTTGCCGGCTTAGAAATATATAGTTTTGTGATTTATTCACCAACTATTGAGCAGATTGTTAAAGGACCAGGAACGTTCAGGAATATGGTGGCGATATCGACATCGATCTCATTCTGCTGATGAAAAATACTCCATGTGAGGTCTGATGTAAAACAGAAGATGTGAAACTGTGGAAAACAACATCATGTCCCGTTTTAAGAGCAGTTGAAGATAAATGATTGGCCTTTTTTTCTATCCCAGGAGATTTTAAGCAAAATTCTAGCGGGTTCTGCTTAAAAAAAAAAAAACTGAAATAGGATGGTTATTGTGTAATCTATCTGAATAATAATCCAAAACCTATGATCAAAACCAAACTTTTTCACCAAATCCAAAATTTACTTCTTTCATGGCAATCATAGTCCATAAACAAAAGTTTAAAAAAAAAAAAAAAAACAAAAGAAAAACTGTGGGGTGAGGTGAAGAGAAAAGACCATCCCTACTTTAAAGATGACTCTCTCTGTATATTTTAGCCTTTGACAATATTAGAAAAAGTCTAAGCACCAGTTTTAAGTGTGAAGTTTAAGCAGCAGGGTTACCAACAGCTGTGGTTTGTAAACAAGCAAAGAAAAAATAAATCTCAGTGTTTATTTTTTTCTTTTAGCGAGAAAATCCATTCAAAAGTTTGGATTTCTATCTTAAGACATGCTAGCAAATCTGCTACACACACAGCTAATGAGTTAGCTTGTTCTCCTCATGCAACATGTATTTGAGTGTCCAGCTAAAGAAATCTGAAAACTCTTGTCTTTTTTTATCATTTTGACCTGGGAAGTAATGATCTTTTCTTTTAAAGCATAAAAGACCGTCCTTAAGAGATGCTCTGTAGAGCTAGGCTGTAAAACTGAATAGCAATCTGTTGATTCTCCCCTAAAGCAATGACCTTCACGTAGATGTAATCACCACTAGTTTGATCGATTAGCTGGAAATTCACGCTTGCAGTGAATCAACAACAAGTTTTGCGGCCACGGCTGGATTCACAGACTTAACGGTTTGAACTGCGGCCGCGCGTCTCTTTGGTCTGGCGTGCCACAACTCGACCTTTCAATTTAATATCTGGAGCTAGCTGCCGCGCCTCTGGTATGGCGTCACTTTGCCACAAATGGAGGCAAAGTCACATTTTTACTATGTAAAAATTAGTTGCACATTTCCCAGTGTGGAGTTTCAGAACAGCAAATAATAATATAAAATAAAAAAACCATAGTTATATACATAAAGATTTGGGTTTTTACAATAAAAGACAAACATTTTAGTCTGTATTTCCTTGAATTTGCACATAGATCTGTTACCTGTAGCTCAGAAGATGGCATTATTAAAGTTGGGCCGACATATTGGGACAGACAAAAGGACGAGAGTCTATATGAGATTAGGGCTGCATCTAACTATTATTTTATTAATCGATTATTCCGATGATTAATTAATTAATCAAATTTTAAAATTGTCACTCTACAGATTTTTAATTTAAACACTGCACAAAAACAATAATACAGCACTGTGTTTGCGATCATTTGTAGCAAAGATTGCATCTGCAGTATTTTGCTCTTTCAGCAAATGTCCTTTCATAGAGTCTTGATATTCAAGTTAACAATTAATCAATTACTAAATCAGTTGAAGATTATCTCAATCATCAATTAATCACTATTAATACAATTAATTGTTCCTGTTCTATAAGAAATTCTTTACTTCCAAAAACTGCTTCAAATCTCTGACCCACCGACATCCCCAAAAAAAACATTTGCATTCTTGTTCTGTGATGCTTTCAGCACAACCTCTTTCACTCGATGCTTATTTTTGTTCATTAATTCTCCTCTTCAGGAGCTAAAATTAATACTCTCTGTGGGTTTAAGTGCGGAGAGTAAGTGTGTTGTTGTTTTGGCAGTGGGTGTGTTGGGTCATTACCTTGCACCACAATGAAATATCTGCTGGTTTTGTTGCATTTTTCTTTCAACAGGCAAATAACAATTTTCTTTAACATTCCAAGATTGTTTTTCTTCTATAAAGATCATTGAACCTGTTCCAGAAGAAGACGCGCCAGCTCAAACCATGATATTTCACAGGAAAGATTATATGTTTGCAGGAATGAGCAGATAGTTTTCTTTTTCTTTAATTTTTTTTAGAGGTTTTTCTCTTAGCTTCTTGTACTAATTATTGACTGGTTTTCCTATTCCTCTAGCTAATAATGTTTTGCATCCTCTGGTATATCCTCCACAATTTTGCCCATGGAATGTTCTTGTGACTCACTCCTGCCCTCTGCAGGTTGGCAATGATATCACTAACGGTAGTTTTAGGGGATTTCTTAAAAGCTCTCGCAATGTCTCTGCTGTCAGCTGCTAAATTTGCTCCTCGGTCGAACAGTTTGACAGATATTCCAAAACGGTTGTTCTGCTTTTCTTTTATCTTTTTTTCAGTGTTTGTATAAAAAGCTCTGATTGATTTTCCATCTTCACGATTGCTCGACTTTCATCCATAGGCAGCTGTCTGCTTTTTAATGTTAGTTACACCTGTTATTATGAAAGACGTCTTCAGCGCCACGACCTGACAGAGTGTAATTTCAGCAATGTATCTCAGAGACATATTGCAGTACTTTTGCCCTTGAACCGTTACAAATGATGCCATCTTTTTTTTTTTTTAGTTGTCTAGATGTATAAAGCTTGAAAAAAACGTCTCGTATGCTTTGATTTCAAATCTAAATGTTTGCAGTCTACAGGATAAAAACTGAAAACCCAGCCTCAGCGTTCCTCTGCATGTGAAAGGGGGAAATGCAAGAAGTTCTTAAAAAGCTACGCATACACAGAGCAGTAAATGATTCGTCTTTCTATTGCAAATTGATTGATTTTGTGTCCATGTGATATAGGAGCGCATACAGAGGCAGTCCCAGCCTGTTTGGCGAATAATTAATTGAGCGTACTGTACTGTTTTGATAACTAGGATCGGTCGGACTGAATGTGTGATTGAATTGAATTGACTGGGGTGGCATAAATGAACTGAAATGAACTGAGTTAAAAAAGTGAAGTGTAGTCTGATTCAAAGTGAAACAGTGAGGGAAAAAAAATAAATCATTTTTTTACAGTTTCTGCAAAAATACTTTTAACTTTATCCACTTAGTCTGTTAGAAACCCTAAAGCAGCTGGTAGGAAAGTAGAAAAATAATTTTGCGTTAGTCTAGCATAAAAATGAGTTAGCTACTGACCTTAGCTGCTTTGAAAATTACATTTCTCAGTTAGTTTAGTGCCTAGGTAACCTAACTGAGAAGCCATTCAAGAGAAACCCTTGAATGGCTTCTTTTACAGGTCAGAGGTCATAAAGCAACAGGTCAAAAAAAAAAAAATCCAAAGTGTGACCCCACCTGTCAGGCAGAACTCTCTTGCTGTAGAAATCTGGAAGTCCGTCCTCCAGCATACTGACACCTCCATTCTCAGAGCAATGCTGCACACACACAAACACACACGCACACACACACACACACACACAAACACACACACCCACACACACACAAATAACAAGAAAGAGAACAACAAATGATCAGTCTGCCAAGTCCACAAGAAGCGGAAAGGATAACAAAAAGGTGAGATCCTTTCAAAAGGCTGGCTGGCGGATCTGAATCCGAAGCCAGCAGAAGTCCGTCTGTAAAACACCTCCTTTAACACGCCGCCCCAAATAAATTTGCACCGATTTAGAAATGAGCTTTGAAAGAGACTAAACAAACAAACTGCTCAGTTTGTTGATGCCCCGCGGTCTCCCGGGGAGACGGCGGTTCGCTATTAACATTTGAGTCACAGAGACACATGTGGCGGCTTCCTACTTTGAAAGGAACTTATTTTTGGAAGGTGCCTCTGGCAACAAACAGAAAATGAAAACCAAAAGTTCACACGTAGAAAAGGAGAGAAGGAAAAAAAAAAATCCCTCAAAGTCGCACGTGTTGGGATTACGGTTGAATCGCTGTCACCTTTAAGCTGCGATGTGAGTTCGAAAACAAACAAAGGGAGCTGTCCGTCAAACCTTTAGAAAACATCAAGACCTTTTTTTCTACCAAAATATCCCCATTAAACATAAACATGCTTTGATCAGCATGACGCTGCCACCACCATGTTTTACTGTGGCGATGGCACACAAACAGTGTTTTGAATGTAGACTAAAAACTTACCTTCTGGTCTAATTTAACCACAGCAACATGATTGCTCAGTCCCCTGTATGTGGCTTGTAAAAAACTGTTGAGAGAAATTATTACAGTGCCTATAGAAAGTATTCACCCCTTTGGATGTCATAGCCTTTTTGTTGCTTTTGCAAATCAATCAACAAAAATTGGGCTTTTTTTTAGCAAACAAAAAGCTAATTCCTACAAAATAATGACAATTAAATGAAATTATTTCCATAAAATCAGTGATTGTGTTACTATTCACCCCCTTCAAGTCACTATTTAGTAGATGCATCTTTGGCTGCAGCCCCAGCATGGAGTCTGTGTGGATACATTTGCACATCTGGATGCTGCAATTTTACTCCATCCTTCCTCGCAAAACTGCTCAAGCTCTATCGAGTTGAGCGGGGATCAGTTGTGAGCTGGACTTTGCATCCACCTTCTTTCCTTCAAACCATTTGGTTGGACGCTTCGGGTTTGCTCTCTTGCTGCAAAATATAAGTTCTCTGAAGTCGTAGTTCTGTTGCAGATGGAAACAAATTGTTTTGCTGCACTCATTTTACCTTGTACCTTTACAAGCCTCTGAAATCCAGGCAATGTTCAGACACTTAGGTTTTGTTTTTTTGCACCCATCCCCTGACTTATACTTATTTGCTCGGAGTGGCTGATTAACCGCTGAATGCACCTTCCACAACCAGGTGACTTTATAGACACAGTCTCATTTGATCTCCACTGCTGGCACCAGTTGAAAGGACCTCTGTTTAATTAGGTCAGTCACTCCTAATTAAACAAAAGGGGGTAAACATTTATGTAATCACCTGTTTATGTTTCATATTTTCAGTTAGATATCATTATCTTATAGAAATCTGTTTTCACTTGGACACTGAAAGATTTTTATTTGTAAACTGTTTTTCAAAAAACGCCAAATTGACTGTTTTGCAACAGCAATTAAAAGAGTAAAGCATCCAAAGGAGGGTGAATACTAATATGTAGACACTGAATGGGCGTCCTTTGCTTTCTTCTCGCCACTGTTCCACAAATGCCAAATTTATGGAGTTCACAACTAATATTCGCCGTATGGTCCGATACTCCCACCTCGGACGCAGATGTGGCCTTTGTGTGATATACAAACACACTACTTTGTGTTTGCATATCAGAAGAACAAAAAAACAAACAAAAAAACCCCCGACACCTTCAGCTTGTGGTGGTAACATGACAAATTCTGCAAACGTTTAACGGGAGTGGAGTCTACTCACAGATTCAGGAGGAATGTGTGCGGCTCTGTGTCGTCGCGGCGGACGTGGCCGGACGTGGGTCACGTGACGCAGAGGCGAGCCGTTGGTGGGGAGAGTGGAAAGGCACTCCCAAGATGCCGAGTGAGTGAGAGATGCCGAGTGGGAAGGAGCGGAGGGAGTGGGAGAGGGACTGGGCTCGTCACCTAAACCTGGGAGACAGGAATTAATTGGGACAGAGATCTCTCTATCCTTTCGCGTTTGACCTGCAGCACATTAATCAAATATTCCTCCGCTTCTGCTTCAGTCTCCTTTGATCTCAGCGGTGTGTGGCATCGAAAGCAAGCTGGAACAGAGGCAGAAGACTCACTCATTCTGGTGGAGACGGGACGGATCCTTCTGGTTCTGGAGCTCCGCTTTTTGATCGCTATGGTATCCTTTACCAGGGAAGATGAAGACAAAATATAAGTTACATTTCTTATATGTTAGAAATGTGCATGGCAAAAATGTGCATTATCCTTGAGCTTTCTGGCTCGCATGAACAGCATGAGGTGTGGTGTAAATATAACACAGTATCCACTTAAAACATAGTGGTGAGAGCATCATGCTGTGGGATAATGCATCAAAGCTGGAGACGCTAGGAAGACACCTGAATACAAATGCTCAACACACTATAAATTCCAACTTAAGTTTTCATTTGTAATAAAAATGTAAAGGAATATAATTGCAAGGCAATAAGTGTTTGATTTGCATACAAAAATGCAACTGATTGATATTGGAAATTGGTCTGATATCAGCCAAATGAAGAGTATCATATGGGAACAATTTCTTGTTATAAGTGAAATAATCTTCCAGTGGAACCCACATTCCACGCTATAAAATACGTAATAGACATCTACGATTCATGCTGATATCGTATCGGGTCAACATCGGTATCGGCCGACACTCAAAGCTGCGATATGGGTATCATATTGGAATTTTAAAAATTTGCATCGGGATACTCCTAATTTAAACCAAAGTGGGAAATTTTGTATGGTTGTGGGAGCTATGTTAAAATCTTCATCAATATCATGCCAGAAAGACGATAAACATATTTAGACTTTCCGTCATACCATCACGTTTAGCAAACACTTACTATTCCGAGGTTCACTCCAAAGTCCTCATCGGGGAAATCCAGAGATTCAACAAGTCTCGAATGTCTGACGGATCGTCTACCCGTCCCGACATCGTCCCAGCGCTTCGCCTGAGAGACCTGTCGCAGCTGACGCAACACACACACACACACACATCAACACTCAACAACACCGTCATTCAAGTGCTCACATCAATCAAACTACTGTCCTTAAATGCGGTGTCCTAGGAGAGGTGGGTCTGTCCTCTCTGCGTGTCAGGTTCACAAACAGAACAAAAGGGCAATTTGGTTTGGAAACCCTGAGACAAACATGAATTACACTCAATTTCTTGATCATCAAAGCAGAGCGAGGGAGGATACTGGCTGGCACTTCAGCAAAACACAGCGAGAAGAATGAGACATTACAATGGAGACAGTGAACATAATGTAAAGCAGAGCTGGCCGGGCGGCGGCGATGCTGTTAGGAGCTTTTCCTAGTGCACTTTTCAGTCGAGTTCATTTAAAAAATTACATTATGTAAAGATTGGACCCTGCAGCATCAGATCATAAAGTTAACTACCTCAAAACCAGGTTTCTGTGTTGCTCGAGAGCATATATATTTCCCCTACTATGGGGTAAACATTTCTAGTGATGGAGGTAAACACTAAAATCACAGCCACTTTGACATAACTCCAGATGTTACAGGTTGCAATTCCTTCAAAATAAGATTTCTGATGCTGGTTTTGATTCACTTTACATTTCCATCTGCACAGGGTCACTATAAAGTCTTCATTTGCATCCCGTTTAGATTTGACTTTAAGCGGCACAATCTGCATCATCGAGATGAGAGGAAAAGTCGCTTTTCAACATTTTCTTTAGGTTGCATAAAGGTGTTAACAAAAACAGGCCAATGAAGGTAATTAATTATATAAAATTATAACTCTCTCCATCAATCATCTATGCTTTTAAGATGCTTAGCAAAATTGATCCGTCAAAATCTCCTGAATTATTTCATTATTTTGTTTAACAAAGCTTATTAATACAGTAACTGCTTGTAATTAGGTGAAAGGAGTTTTAATTATGCTTTGAAGAGGTTGATGAAATTGAACTTTAAGCCTAAACATCAAGAGTCTTGAAGAATTCATAGCAGTTTGTGTGAATCACCATGTATGGCGGCCGCGGAAAATGTATTAGCATCTGGAAGAATTGCGCTACAGAGTAAATTATTTTTGAAAGTAGAGATACGTCACAGTTGGAGGGAAAACTTTTTTTTGGTAAAAAAGAAGAAATAACTACACATCTGTAACATGACAGAATTGGATAACAATTAGCCAACAGCTAGCAACTCAACATAATACAATATTAGCATTGCAGCTAGCAGGCAGAATGTGGTGAAATAATAAGGTGTTATTTACAGTCTAACTCAAGCTCTTTAGTGTAAGTCAGAGTTTTGATAAAAAAAAAATACATTAAGGTTTAATAAAACTGAAACAATATCTGCCCAGTTTTCAAGATGAAATACGTTAGCATGAAACGCTAAGGGCAACAGCTGGGCTCATTTCACTCATTATGTTCCTGCAGCACAATTATGAGGAGGTAATATACAGTAGTTCTTTGTTTGACAGACAAAACCGGCCAGGGAAAGAGATCGCCGAACAGCTCTGGAAAAATTCAAGTCAACAGCATCGAATGGACTTAAAAAAATGTTTACCTTCTTGTCCATATAGTGCTGGGGAAAAAATGCAGACATCGTAACTTGATAGCTTGTAGAAAAACATGCAGCGGCAAAATTTCTAGAAATGATATTGAAAAATTTGGATGTTTTAATTTTATCAACCCTCATATTTGTGTAAAACAACAATAACATAATATTAGTTCATTAAAGTCTGCACAACTCTCCCTTATGTAAGGATATCTTTAAACAAATATAACTTCACATTTGGGCCTAGAATACATTGGTATAGCTCAGTTAATTGTCAATTTGATCCTGCAAACTGCCTAAAAACAAGCCCACATTATGAAACCTCCACCCTCGTGTTCGGCAGTCACATGGACAGATTAAAGTGTTTTGCTGCCTCCTATACATGTAGATTGGATTATAAATAAACATCTCTATTTTGGTGTCATCTGTTCAAAGTATTGCTGGTTCTTTTAGATGAAGATTTACAAAACTACGTCATGCTGCCATCTCCTTTTAAAGACAGAAATATTCTTTTCTGGAAATGTGTCTTAGTCATTCTTACATATTTACTTACTGAATCTTTTTTCTCACTGCATGGTTCTAAAATGTAATATTTTACATCCTAACTGATACCTGTACGGTATCTGATGCAACATTCGAGGTTTTTTAAGTTTGTCAAAGCATTTCCATCCTTTGAGAAAGATTTAAAGGTTTTTCCGCTTGTGAATAACTTCTCACCAAACCACGATGGACTTCACGTTTAAAAAAAAAAAAAAAAAAGGTCTCAATTCTCCTTGGATTTGTTGACAGGAACTTGAATGCTGATACCTACTTGGTGTTGACAAATCAAGACACCTCCCAATACCGCAAATCAGGAAGTTACCAAGGTCTTTACTTTTTACAAAAGTGGACACTTTTTTTTCCCTCCAGAACAGTAAAAACATTGTGCTGGTTACGATTGAAGCACTACGTTTAGTTCTTTGAAAAATAAAACGGAAAACTATAAACTACAACAAACACGTGTTTTCTACCATCTAAAAAGAAGTCATGCATTAAAGAGATATTACCAGTACCAGGGTTTTATGGGTGGTGTAGAGCTCCTGCAGGATCTGATCCACGATAGAGTTTGTCAGATAGGAGACCACGGACAGCTTCACCTCCCTGCACGCGGAGAAATAACAGTTCAATCAGCATGTTCTCCAGAGTCCTGCGTGATTGGAAGCTTTGAATCTACGGGCGTTTCTTACTCCAGAGCCTGGTTGATGTCTTCGGCTGCTCGCTCCATCAGAGCGCTGCGGATGGCTGAGCAAGGGATGGAGACTTGCTCGGAGATGGCGGAGAGAGGCGGGCTGAGTCTCTCGGCGGCCGAGCAGGACATGGGACACAACTCTCGGCAGAGAGACACCATGGAGTCCACCACCACCTGGACAAGCCACATTGCAACGGGAACTAAAGATTGCTCGAAAAGTTACTGTTGGTTCATCTAAATGTATTCATGGCTGCGTGTGCAACGCAGCTGTTCAGGGTGTTATTAAGCTACTGAATCATATGTTCTGTTCGTACAGATGTTCGCTTCATCTGTTGGACGCAAATGGCTGAAAAATCCCAACAAGCAAAGTAATTAAACTTCGTAAAGTATTCTAGATTCTCGAGACATCCGCATTTTCATTTCCCTTTGTAAATGATTTTCACAGGAAACGCTAGCAAGTTTGTGTTTCTTTTCTCCTGTGGATTTAAAATGCAACAATTCTTTTGAAGTCAGCGCGCAGCATTAACAGGCAATCTAAATGCAGCCAGTTCACTCCTATTTAAACAACAATCGCGTAAACGGAAATAAAGCGGTGATTTACCTGCAGCTCTTTGTCTGCGGCCTTGGCCAGCTCTCCAGCCAGCGTGTCCAGCCGCTGTTTGACGGGGCCGTCCACCGACAGGACGTGGGCCAGCTCGCACAGGGACGGGTACAGCTGACAGAGACACAAACATCCAGAGTTCACTAAATTGAACTCATTTAGTCTGATGTTGTTGTATCAACCTTCCAGACCTCTCAGGTCTTCTGGTTCTGGTTCTGGTCTGCTCTGCATCCCCAGAACCAGAACCAAATGTGGAGAAGCAGCATTCAGCTTCTATGCACCACAAATCTGGAACAAACTTCTAGAAAACTGAAAAACAGCTGAAACACTTTAAATCTAGACTAAAAACCCAGCTGTTTACCAGTTGCTTTTGAAACGTAATCAATGAAACATTAATTAACAATCTGATGTGTAATGATGGCACTTGACAAAATGTAATGTTTCAAATGTTGACAGTGTGTTGTATGACTTTGTATTTTCATAATGTAAAGCACTTTGAAATGCCTTGTTGCTGAAATGTGCTATACAAATAAAATTTGATTGATTGAATAAATCAACGGTTTGAAAAGGAGACATAACTTTCACAGTCCATTCCAAATCGCATTTGATGTGAACTAATTTTGAACATTATTCTCTTTAGTACAGGTTGAAGGCATAACCTTTATGCCCAGACAGCAGCAATATCAAAGTCAGTAATGAGGTGGGATATATAATCTGAATTATATGAAAGAAATAAACGACAAAACACCGAGCTGTTAATTGTACACAGACCGTGTTTTATTCAGTTTGGCTGTTTAAAGACATTTTTCAGGGTGGAAGGATGCAACCAACTCCCTGCCAGCCTGCATAATGCACCTGAGAGTGAAATATTCCCACAGTATGATACTACCACCACCTTTCTTTGACAGTTTCTACACGTTTCTTACGTCTGAAAGTCTTACCTAGACTTCTTCAGACATTGTAGCCAAATAACTGAAAATATAGTCTCATTTTGACCTAATTTCTTTTGTCTGTGGGTAGCAGTTTGGAAATACGTGGGATTTTCTAAAGGGGCAATGATCTCAAAAACACCCTAAAACTGGTGTTGAGGTAGATTAAAGTAGAGCATTATGAAACCTTTGAAACTCCCTTCCATTTGACCCTGTGTGTATAAATTCGAGTCTATGAGTGCGAAGTGTAAATTGACAAGCGATAGCAGCTTTTCATCTCTAGTTGTTGTCTTTAATAATTCCATCCTGGATATTTCACTGGTAAAAATTGTGCTATTTAGATCTTTTTTTTTGTATCATTATTGTTCATCTTTCATTTTTTTAAGAACCAGTCTGAAGCTGACAAAGCTAACCAGAACTTAGCTGGAACCTGGGGGCAGCCGACCCAATCAGCTGTAAGTGATCCAAGAAAATAAGGTGAAAAAAAATTACTCAAGAAAATGAACAGGGTCGCTCCTGAACACACCAAAACATGCTGACAACCACACACTAATGGCAGCAGTGCAGGAAGGCTGGATAATTAGTCCACTGACAATATGTTTGCTTTTTCTTTTCTTACTTGCTTTAAGCTGAAACAAAAGAAGGCATCTGTGTTTGTTTTCACCTCTGACAGTACGCTCTGTACGCTCTGAAGCTCGAGAAAGAGCCTTTTGGGCTGCACATCGGAATCAACGCTTTAAGCCATTTTCACCAAAACTACTGGTTCGCGATATAGAAACACTAAATAAAAATACTCCTGTAGTGTTATTTGATTTTTTATGGTATTTTTTTTTTGGACATGTTGATTTAAACCTATTTCTCCAGTTTGAAATGTTGGTACAGTAAACATCCTGGTTATTAGCCTTAACAGGAAACGCGTGAGTTCTGCATTTTCTTCTTGTTGTTGTGTCAAAGCAAACCAATCTGTAACTCGCAGGTCTGGTTTACTAACAATCACTGTTTGAAAAAAAAAAAGTACTATGTACTTTTCTTTTTTTTTCATGGGAGCATGAAAATCCTCTGTTCCACCCCAGCCTGGGGCAGTGGTTCGGTGCATTGATATTTGGGGCATAAACACTTAACCGGTTCATCTAGAGTTGACTCATTTGCTTTCATCTTCTGCCAAGCGTCGTTCAAGCATCATTTAATAATGCATAAAACCTCCAATAATAGCCATTTGTCTGTAGTTGGTGCTGATTTAATTTACATCTAATCAGAAAAAATAACCATCCCAGCGTTACCTTCCTGCTGTTTGAGCTTTTAGAAATTCTGTCCTTACACCGTAACTTCTGACCTGATGGCTTATTTAGTTAATTACCTGAATATTAAACTATTGGCGATTCACTACAGAGGAAATCCAAAGCTCACTGAGGCAAATTCTTCAAAATGACCCTGTATGGACTTTTCATTATAGACTCGATAACATAATTGGCCATGACTAATTAAGCACCATCAATGCCATTGATCATACCTCGCTTCTTATCGGAACGATCCATCCCAAATCCTGCGTTGATGAATGAGTGTACCAGACCAGTGGGGTTAGTACATCCAGAGCGAAACTGAGAGAACATTCTTAAAACAAAAGCTCTGAAGAAAACTTTAAAAGTTTGTACTTTTCATGTACAGCTTTTGAGTTTGATGCAATTCCATCGTTGTATGAGGAAATGTTTTACATCTGTAGAAGCCAACGCACAGGATTTCCAGTCAGCTCGTAGAATCAGTATGCAGACAGGTTACATGCCAGACGCGGCGAAACTTCTTCAAAAGTTTCTATTCGTGCTTAATTTATTATGTATTTTTCAGGCATATGGTGTCATCTTATAGCACAATCAAGTAAATAATTTACCCTTAGTTGTTGTAAAAATACTATATATAGTATATCAAACATAACATTAAAAAGATATAACTTTGTGTTTGCTGCCTTGAAATTGGCCTCTGTCTCTTCCTTTCGGACACTCCCGCTAAGCATGTCATCACAACGATGCTTTTCCAAGCCGTCCATTGGTGCCGTTTACAACTGTTCTTAGGATCTCTGCAGATTCCCAGTTCCACCAGGTGTTTGCTAATTGCTGCTGCCGCTAGTCTGGAGGAGCTCAGTTGGAGACTGAAGCTCTAAGGCGGAGTTTTGGGCTACTGTGCCGTGGGAGATTCAAGGATTTCTCAAACATGCATGAATGAGTCAAAGCAACACTTGGGGTATGTTTTTTTATGATGAAATAATTTTATAGCATTATACAAAGCTAAAAAAAAGTTGATTTTGTACAAAATCCCCTATTTAAAAATAAAAAAATCGGGACTGAACTTTGTTATTTTATATGCCTGGAGTGTTCATTTTGTCCATCTACAGGAAAATTTAAACCTTTTATTTAGACTACAGAAATACTTTGCTGTTTGCACACTGCCGGGTTCCTTTTCATTTACTGTAGCACTTGTAACTGCACCAGTTACAATGACTTGCATAAATATTCTTGATTTTGTCAGATTGCGAGCACTAAAGTGTGTCAACAAAACAAAATCCAGTGGAAATAATTCCTGTAACTCCCATTTGCAACAATATGCCCAGTTAGCCAAAGTCTGAGCTTTTCTCACATACACACACCCGCACACCCGGACACAGAGCTCACTCACAGCTCTCGAGTTTCTGGCCTCTTTGAGGATTTGTCTGGCAGTCTGGACCTCGTCTCCGTCCTCGCAGGACTTCAGTACACAAAGCTGCTGCTGCACCCTAATGCAAAGACGCTCCATCACCTAAAACACGTCAATTAATATTAATGTCCAACCCAAATATTTCACACACGACATATTTTGTAGACATAGACCTGTTCAGCAGTGCTGGTGACGAGACCCTGATGCAGTCTGAGCGCCTGCTTCTGAGAGAAGCGCTGAGTCTGGTTGTTCCTGAGCAGTGCACGCTGGATCTGGCCCCCACAGAAAAAAACAAAACAAAACAAAACAAAAAAAACACAGGTTTGAGCATGAGGCAAAAGACAAGTTCATTTGCATGGTAATAGGGAAACAGGATTTAGATCCCTTGCAATAGAAAGGAGTGACTTTGATTTGTTTTCCTGACTCAGCAGATGGAAAACAAACGCTGGATCATCAAATTTTGCAAGGTAGAACATTACGCAGGGAATTATGATGTTCAGAGAGAGTTGGGGAGGGAAAAGAAAAACATTAATTAATTTATTTTATTATTTTTTTTATAAATTAACCAGAGTGCTGTTACAACAGCAAAGGTGACCCGGCATAACAAGAGCCGACAGATATCGCGCTAAAATTGCATTCCGATGCAGATATGCTTATTTTTGGTTTTTCTGGCAGAGCTTGACATGGGATGTAAACAGACTGCGGTTTACAAGACCAGAGAGCAGCAAAGTATGTAGGTGGCACTAATACCGACAGAGGCAACATGGCTGCCCCATTTCAGAACCGAAAAATACTCATTCAGGAGCGGATTCTGGCAGATCAGCTGCTAGCACACGCCTCCCTCTGTTGTCGCACATTCACAGGTTCCATCCAAGTGCAGAATAAATTTAGAATAAATTGGACCTTACTGATAAAAAATGTATGACTCTGATGTGGTTTCATTGTACAAAGTACACTGCTCTGCAAAAATGATTTCTCACTAGGCCTGCAGGATGTCAGGAAGCATGTCGCCGGGATCCTTTTGCTGAATATGCGACAGTAACAACGCTTGCAATTATGGAGTCACTTTTCTCAGATTACAGCCACAGATTTATTGTATTTATAAATCACTTTGTTTTCTTTAAATGCATGTTTTTAGTACAGAATTATGTGTGGCACATCGATCAAAGGTTAAAGTGATTTACGGTACATTAGCGGGGAAGTTGATGGCAAAAACATTCAATAGGGCAAACATATTATTGGTATACATAATTTGGATGAATGGAACTTAAAACATAATATTCTTCCAAATATTTCATTCAAGCAGCTTTTTATTATAGAAATACTCCAGACTTATTACAAAGAGTGGACTGAGAAGCTCAAATTCTTATAGATTCCACTTTTTTTTTTTTTACATTTTATGACAAACTCAAATGTATTTTGTTCAGATTCTATGCAGTAGAGTGACAAAGTCATGTTATTTTGAAAATATGAATATGTCTTGAGGCTGCTGTAACACTAGAATTTCCCCTCTGTATGACAATAAAGGCTATTTGTGTTTTATTCTAAATGATACATGGCTTTATACTTTTTTTAAATTAACTAATGGCAGAAATTTTAATTTCTAGAAATGCGAGGCTAGTATTAAAACTCTACCCCCAATAAAACTAGCTGCTGTACATGTAGCAATACAAATTACTGACTGAAAAGAGAGGAATACAAGTGGGCACAGCATTCTTTAAATTATTTTTAAATATATATATTCAATCCATATATCATTTCCCTTCCACTTCACAGATATCCGCCCTTTTGTGTCAGTCTGACACATAAAATCCCAATAAAATACACAGAGTTCAAAAAAGTTCAAGAGGCACCACAGTCGAAATGACAGCATTAAAAAGATAAGTACGTTAACCACACTGTGAAGTAAGTGAACAACGTGCTAGCACTTCTAACCTTGGCCAAGGCTTGTTCGGTCTTTTCCGGGGCGCCGCGGTACGCCTGAGCGATATCACAAAGGGGGAGGGGCATGTACTGCAGCGTGAAGTTGCTAAGCGATGGAGAGAGAAGGGAGAGACATAGAAAGAAAAGTCACTTTTGCATGGATTAAAAGAAAACGATCTTGATGCTAACTAGAACAAACAAACAATGCCCATAGCTCCTCTTTTACAGACGTAGCCAGTTCCCAGAGAAAAAAAAAAAAAACACCCACATGCCTTTGTGCACACAGATAAGTTTGGAAACTTTTGCACTTCTACAGATCTGGCAGGCACACCAGTCAGAAGACTGATGAAATGCGGTGAAACAGTAAACACTTCAGAAAGATGATTATCTGCCTTTCATGTGTCTCTGTGAGGGATCTGTTTTATGAGGGAGCCCCTTGTCTTCAAAAGGACAAAAAAAATAAATAAAAAATAAAAAATGGCTGGTATACGTCGCGTTCGGCTTACTGCTCCAGCGCTCTCGCCACGTCTTGGAAGCCGACTCCCGTGGTGTTGTTGCGATCCCACGTCACGCTCCTGAAGGGTGGGGGCGAGAATCGGACAGACAGGAAATAGACAGGGACAGGCTCAGAAATCAGGAGGAAGACACTCAGCTGCCTTTCACACCTTCCTGCTGTAAGACAGTGACAGTAGTTGGTAGGCTGTAGGATGATGATTAGATCAATCTTTTCCTGCATTGAGGGAATACAGGACGAAAGAACAGTATCTAGCCGTTTAATGAGTCCCTGTGAAATATTCCACTTCCATCCAGCATCTGTTCAACCTTTTTATACCAGTTCTTGTCCATATTCCCTTTTTATCTCTCTCCCTGTCTCCGCCCCAACACGTTTTGCCCTAGAAATTCAAATCAACCAAACCCAAATCTCTCACTCTCTCCAGGTGGTCTTCCATTTCCACTCCTTCCATATCTTTCTTTCTTTCCTTCTTTCTTTCATCACCCTTTTCCAACCATTCAATCATCCACTCCCCCAATGTGGATTTTGTTCTCATTTGCAGCTTCTCGAGCTCCCATTATTTCTTTTCATACCTGTATTTCCCGGCACCTAAAGAGCTCCTCAGCATCATTTCTCTCACTCACGAGTGTTATAACACACAGGATGCCTGAAGGACTTTTGTTTTCTTATGATGATTCATCGCTGAATTCCCCGGAGTGCTCAGTTACGTTTTTGCCCCCTGCATGGTGAGCCTTTCCTCTGAATCTCTGCTTCTAAGCAACTCTTCTGTCTCTGCTCCGCATCTTCATTTTTCTATTTATCCATATCCTTTAATCCGTCTCAACTGACTTCTGTAAGTTTGTTTGCTTAGTTCTCCACGGAAAATCCCTTTAGAATACAGAATAATATATATATATATATATATATATATATATATATATATATATATATATATATATATATATAAAATCAGGTGCATACCTGAGTGTCGTATTGATCTGCAGAGCCTTGCTCAGCATCTTGGCCCCGGAGTCCTCCAGCAGGTTGCCGCTCAGGTCCACCTTCCGGAGGCAGGCGTTGGAGCCCAGGGCGTTAACCAGCACTGTTCCCCGTTGGCGAAGCCTCGAGTCGGCCAGAGAGAGGGACTGCAGGGCCTGCCAGATTCAATGGGGAAAAGTGGGACAAATCTAGTAAAGGGATAAGGATCTTTAGATGGCAACTGTAGGTTTTCAAAGACAACTGTGGGAGAACAGCCAATCAACACCCAGGGATGTGAATGGTGCTGCTGGTTTAACTGCTTCGCGAACGCCAGCCAATGTGTGTCTAGTAGGTATTTCAAGTTCCCAAGCTGTGTTTTTTCTTTCAAATATTTCAATATCCTCTATGAAAAAAATAAATCTGAATAGGCATTTTCGTGAATACTGACCCCTAAATAGGCAGGAAATCCCAAAATAAACAGGAACAAAATCCTTCAGCAGATTCTGGTTTTAGGTCTAAATTAATTAATATTTATATCTTTTAATAACTTCTCCAACCTTGACAAAAACTTCTGTGCCACTGAGGGAAAATTAGTCCCCTAGCACGATCCTGCAACACCATGTGTTAGCATGCTAGCAAATGAGATCCACATTTTTCAGCGAGAGAAAATTGAGTGGAAGACACATGAAATGCCCCTTATCCTGTGAACAAATCCTAGTCTTGAGTTCAGTTTATGGCTTCTATTTTTCCGTAAATGAAGAAGGCAGTTTATAAACTCATTTAATGCTATTTCTTGGTTAGCAGTTTCTATTCTCATCTTTATGTTTTATGCCGAATTCCTTATACTCATACTTCATTATTAAAACAAGATAAAGCGTTTCTACACTTGATAGTCCAGTAGACATGATTGGGTTTGACTGTGGACCAAAACTGCAACATTTGTTGCATTTTCAGCTGGTTAGTTTTCACACTGCACTATGTCAAACAAATCAAACCCTTTAAAAAACCTTTTCCCCTTTCCCTTTGTCTGTGGTGGAGTAACACCAAGAATCACTGAAGTCAACACAAAAATCTTCAAAGACAAAACAGCATCAGATTTCAGAGGTTGTAGGATTTCTCTTTGATAAAAGACCACGAGTCATTTCTCCTGCTAACACAAGACTCACATCTGTATTGCTTGTATTTACCCAGAATGCCTTGCACTGTAGCACGGTTTCTGCTTACGGAGCAGCCGTTGATCCACTTGGCATTCATGTGTGTATTTAAACCACAGAAGAGACCTAGGTCTTTGGGTGGACCAGAGTTCGCTTTTTTGGTCTGTTCCAGAGTTTGATTTTGCATTCGTGCCTCCCAATACGGACCAAACTAGAATTTTATTACAACACGACCAACTTTGATCCACCCCAAGACTCGACATTTGACGCTTTTAAAGTTTGTGTCGTTATCGCCTAGGCGTGTAAAAAGGACAGGCTGCCATGCGACAAGCTAGTTCATCCACGCAATCCCTTTAAACGTGCTCATTTACACTGATCGGCGTAAGAGTTCATGCGCACACGCTTTTGTGCACAACTAGACAGCGCACACGCGCTGTTGTGAGCCATCGCCATCAACAGCGGTAAATAATTGAGTAAGCGAGTTGTCATGCTGCATTTGCCGAGCTGAGAAAAACAGAGAGCCTCTGGAGTCTCCCGGATAGACTGAGACCAAATGAGCCATTCATCAGACAACATGACTTGCGAGGATGTTTGCACCTTGTGTGTGTGGCAGGTGGAGGATTGAGCTTAAACAGGCATAAACGAGGACAAGGATTCAGCTCGGTGACAAGTGTGTGTCCCTGGGCGTGCGAAACGCGCGTGTGCGTGCGGCGACAAATTTGTGAGGCGTGTGTAGGCGTGCATCTGTGCATAACACCACAGAGAATATCTGCATGCGTGCATGTGTACAATATGTTACATAATCGAACTCACACACTCTTCTTCTTGCACCAAATGAACTAGTTTCTGCAGGATTTCATCCAGCACCCTGTGGAGGCACAAACGGGAGGGAGGGGGAAAGAAAAAACAAAAAAAACATTCATCATCTGCATCAACTTCACCACCATCTGCGCTGCTGTTTCCCCCCCGCCGCCGCCGCCGCTGAGGTACGTACTTGCCCTTGATGTTGAAGTTTTTCCCCAACATCAGGTGTTTGAGGGAGGGGTGCCGGGAGAATGCCGGGATGACGGCCAACAAGTCGGCGTCCAAACCTGAACCAAACGCAAAACAGAGAAGCGCATCGAGTTAAAAAGCCAGCAGGACTAAGCTCTGTGGAGTTGTTCTGAGATCCTGCTTCAGAGAAGATCTTTAATCACCGCCATGCAAGTGCCAATAAAGCACGAGAACAGGTGTTCAACTTTAAGCGTTTTAGTACTGGAAAGGAACTAAAAAAACCCAGAAAAAAACCCACTTTTTATTTCAGAGAATAAAAGTTGGTTTTGCCACGAGCTACAGGGCCGTAAAGAAGGACAGAGATTTTTTGTTTTAGTGTTAAACAAATATAACCAGAGTGTGTATAAATATAGATTCACCCTCATCAAAAACACCTGGAGTGCTAACAGTATTTCCGAAGCACATCATCATACTTGCAGTCAAATGTGGTGGTTTGTCAATCAATCAACTAATCAAACAAGACTTTTTACTCTGATGCTATTTAGTCGGAGATCTGCTGGCTTTTTGTCTATGTACAGGAGAAAACTCAAAAGGACTCATTATTGCAAATTATTGATGACCGTTCACCCCATCAAGTGTGAAAGGAACAGCGATTATGTTTAGTGGGCAATTACTTGTCTTTCTTTCAAAAAGAGTTCTTAATAAATATAATCATTTGAAAACTACTTTTGATAATTGCTCAGGTTGTCTCAGTCAGATATTTAAAAAAAATTAGCGATCTGAATCGTTTAAGTGTGACCAGTAAATTAAAAACAGAGAAAAACGGGGAAATACTTCCTCAAATCGCAGTGGGTGTTGTATGAGTGACAGCGGTGACTCGTTTGTTTTTAATCAGTGTGAACGGCTCAGAGAGCCAGTTTTTTCTTCATCGTGAAAATGGCTCGTTTTTGAAGAGAGACAATCCGCAGAAATTCCAAAATATTCCCGACTGCACGCCAACACACACACCTACTCAGCCTTTTTTTGTAAAATGAGGGAGAAAAAGAGAAAGTGGTAACCATGGCAAAATCTGACTGCATCCAAGACTGAAAAAGCTTCATTCAGAGAGCAAAAAACAATATGTATATATATGAATGCAGAAAACAGCCCAGATGATTAAGCAGGAAAAGGTGCAAAACTTATTTTGTCCACGTTATTGAAAAGGCTAGTTTAATGTTACTGATTCTAAAACACGACTGCTACAGGCACAAATATTACAGTATTCTGTTAAGATTTAGAGACTAAAAGAAAGCAGTATATAGTTGAAGAGAAGTGGGATGAAAATATTTACCCCTTTAGATGTTTTACTCTTTTTCATGCCTTTACGAATCAATCAGGAGCGACAAAATGTAGATTTTTTGACAAAAATATTTAACAAAAATAAAATCGCCTTAGTGTCAACGTGAAAACTGATTTCTAGGAAATAATGACAATTCAAAAATGCCATTGTTTTCATTCTTTCATGAATGTGTGAGAAATTCTTTAATCTCCCGTGGCAACCAGTCAGCTGTGCAAACAGAGCGCCACCTTCAAGACGTAGCTGAGGTCTCCGAGCTTCCGCCCTCCCCCGCGATTTCTTCACTCGGCTCCTTCAGACTAGCCAGCTGCAATTAGCAAACACCTGGTGGAACTGCTCATCACCAGAACTCATTAAACAAGTTACTTCTCGGTGCAGCGCTGGTAAAAACGCTGTTTTTTAAAAGGTTATTAACATTAGAAGGACGATGTTGAGATGAGCGTCAAAAAGAGAGCAAAAGTTCCTTAAAGAGACAGAGGCCCAATTTCAAGGCATTAAATCAGGAAGAAAATTTTCTTTTAAGACATGTTTGACATATACAACATTTTGTTTCACAACTGAAGGTAACAGTTACATGATTGTACTATAAAATGGCACTATGTGGTCGGAAAACACATAATACTGCCTCTTTAAGGTTGGAACAAGACAACGTATATTAGTCCAATCTTCCACCATCTATACCCACCGTCAGCAGTCCGCATCAACACTTTCATGAAAACATTAGCGATTTGTACACAAACTGAAGCATTCACCTCTCAAATGAAAATAAGTGACATATGATGCATTTCCATTCAAAGCCTCTTTTTGTGCGACTGAAAACCACCTCGGCTGTAACAGAGCAAACGCGCTGCGGGGAGGGGGCCGACAGAGTGAAGTTTCTCACCGTTATCAGAGACGTCTAAAGTCCCCACGCACGAAACGCGAGGGAAGAGCTCCTGAATCACGGCGGCACCCGCCGACCTCAGCTGTGGGGAGGAACAAAAAGCGGAGCGGAGCATGACGGGAGGATTATCTGAGAAAGATCACGAGTGGATCCACGCAAGCAGGGAGGTGCCGGCGGACGATACCTCACAGCTGCTGATGTCCAGGTGAAGGTCGGAGATGTGAGGGTTGTTGGACAAACCCAGGAAGAGAGCTCTGAAAGAAAACACGAGAGAGAAAAAAGGGTGAAAAAACAGAGCAGAAAATAACAATGGCGGAAAATGTGTGCGGCAGAGGTGGGAACGCTGATAAGAAATGGGGAAAAATGAAAATAGCTTTCTCTTCCACATAAATCCAACCTTGAATCTCCTCCCTCTGAGAATCTGAATGGGATCAACACCCCAGCGCATCTTGTTCCATATTTTCCCGTCCACACCTAAACGTTATGGAGCCTTCTTAAAAGATTAGAGAAAAGTAGCTTAGAAAGAAGAATTGCTTCAAAAAGCTTTCAATATTTATTAAGGCCAAACAGCCAGTTGTAATGGGACATAAAAAGTTATGCAAGCGCACAAACTCAGCTGGATGCGTCAGCGCAGCAGGAGCATGGAGGAAATTTATTTTCCTGCGAAAAAAAAAAGTAAGACTGATGCACCAGAAGGAGGTAAGCAGAAAAAAATGTCTGTTCCATTTTGGCAGGCATCCATCATGCAGTATGCAGCTCTCTGTTTGCTGCCAATTTTGCTTTGTTTTTCTTCTGCTATTGATTGTGTTTTTGTTTTTGTTTGCTTCTTGGCTCTTGCTTGTTAACAGCAGGCTTGTGCACCTTACAGGGGCAACTGGAAATTTACTGCACTCCGTTTATCCATGTTGGAGAAACTCTCTCTGTTTTTGGCCACTGTGGTTTCAATAGCAGATCTCCCGAAGCTGCCGAGAACACAGAGTCCCGTCAGCGCAGGACGCTTCGGTCCGGACCGTTTGATTGAAGGCCAGTCCACACGCACGTGTTAGTCGACTGGATCTACTGTAGAAGAAAATGTTGGAAGACTAATGGGCAGATGGCGGGGGCGCAAACAACCCTTTGCATGCACCTGCTATTTTAGTCTGCAAACCTAAAACAATATGCAAAGGAAAAAAATAAATGAAGATTAGTTTCAATGGTAGAAAAATCTGAAGGCAGTCGATAGTCGATCTTTTAGGTCTCTAAAAAAAGGCTCCCTCAGTCTGCATAATGCAGATATGAATACAAATTGAGAAACAAAATCATACAGAGTTGTGGAAAAGTATTTGCTCACTTTGGTTTGTGTTGTTTTTACTTTCTTGACACTTAAGTCATACCCAATTTATTACCAAACAAAGACAAGCTAATAACCAAATGGGAACTCAATTTAATAAAGAAAAGCTATCCAAACCAACCTGGATCTATGTGAAAAAGTAATAAACACCCTTTATTACTTTTTGGCTCAGTTTAACTCCAAGGCATCACTTCAAAAGTACCTGTCTGACAACATGAAGTAGGCTACAAAAAGTCTCAAGAAGCAAATAAATAAGTCCTGATGTGAAAGAAATTTATGCACAGACATAAAAAAATAGATAATCAATAAATGCTTTATGAAGAAAACAATGCCTAATTCAGCCAAATAAAAATATGTCTATTTATGCAGAAGTAAAAGAGAAAATCAAAAAGACATCATATTGATTACGTACGTAAAGACAAATCCAAAATGACAAAAGTAAATGAGTAAATAAAAGTTCAACAACCAACGTGAAACATTAAAGCGGAGATTCAATCTTTTTTTACATTTTAACACACCAATTATAACCACCAATTATAGGAGGAGGAGGTCATCCTTATATCAGTATTGAACACTACGACAGGAAGGTGAATCTTGATTCAATGCTCTCGAGAGCTTTGAAAAGGCTCCATCTACCTTCTTCTCTTCTGTTTACGTACATGTGAAGTAACCTCATGTAATCTGATCGAGCTGATAATAACACTTGTCTTCTCTGGCGTCCAACCTGTGAAGAATGATTGTTGTGAACTTTTAATTTAATTTAGATCTTTTTATTTTTGCTTTTTTATGACTGCCGCCGTCACCGCTGCTACTTTCATATTTGAGTTCTCACTCCGGCTTTAGACGCCGTCAATGTTCTCCTCCAGGTTTTTCACCAACAGCGCCTTCCAGCATTGTAGGTGGGTATATTTTTAGCACAAGCGGCTCCGTGCAACGACAACAAACATGCTCTGACATTTCTACCAACCTTGACTGACAAACAGGTGGATCTGTCAAGACTGCTGAGGGATTTATTCAAGATGAGAGTGATGGATTCAATTGGATTTAGTTGTTTAGTTGCTAGGAGAGCTCATTCAGACTCTTCTCTTAAGGTTAATGGCATGCTGCAGTCTTTTTTTGTTCTTGGTTTTTTTTTGTTTGCTTGACAATTTTGATTTTCTTTCTCAAGATGGTTTCACCCGTGAACTCATCTGATAAAATAACTCTTCATTTCAAAAGTCATGTTGTACTTAAAAAAAGAGGACGAGGTTATAAGATCATGTCCCTCATCTTGTGTCTTATTTTTTACAAGACTCACAACAAAGTGCATCTAAGGAAACTCTATGTTGGTGCTTTCACAGATCTAGAAACAGTTTTTAGGTTTGCTCCGTTGAATAAACAAGGGTTAGGTTGGGTTTTTTTTTTTCATTTTGCAACAATTTCAGACATTTACATTTATTTTTATAGTTTAGCTGTTAAACTTTTTTAATCTATTAAAATTCTTCTTTTTTTTAGGTGTTAGTAATGTATTTGGTTGTAATAAATAGTATTCAGAAAAATAAAAAACATTGGGCAAATAAAACAGATCCTACTAAGATGGCTGTTTGGTCAGGTATTGGTGTGTTTTAGTAATACAAATACATACATTTCTTCCAGGTCTGACTTAACTTGAATTTTCTTCCTATAAACTACAACACACACACACACCCGCGCACACCGCCCACCCTACCAACAAGGGGCCGTCAGTCTATCCTGCCAAGAGGGGACTTCTGTTTCTAGTTTGTTGAAAAAGCAAAAACCCAAAATAAAATTTACATTAAAGCCCTATTACCATAATATGACTGAAGATTTAACTTTTAATCATTTTTGAAGAAATTGCCAAGAAGGGACCTGGATCTCAAAGCGATGTTTACATATCAAAGTGGGGACCTTTACCTACTGCAATAGAACTGTCTGTACACATTTTTTGACCTAAAGAGTATTTGCTTACTACAATGAATTACAAATCAATGACGCTCCTGGATTTGCTGCTTTGCGTATGTCAGCCAATAGCAGCTGAAGTAGCATTGCGCTAGCGTACCTCAGCTTCTCAAGCAGCCACGTTCTTTCGAATATTATATGCTGTATAAAAATAAAAAATTCTCAAACAGACAAATTTTCCACAAATAATTTGCAGTTACATTCCACAGAAAAAAGAAAATTCACAAAGAGTTGGATCTGCAGATACTGAACCACAAAATTAAATTTGCTGACATGTTACTTTTGCAAACCAAAAATAAGACAATTCTCACTTTTGATGCGTTCAATGACGAGTGAAAGAAAAAAAAAAAGCTGACTTGTCAGTCACCACCGGTCAGAACTGTTGGCGAGAAAATTGACTGATAACGACCAACGCCTGAGTGATTTGTGTTTTTTAAAACTATTTATCAAACTACTTCGATATTTACTGTATGGAAACAAAAACTGCTCGTATTGCAGTTTATTTTTTTTGCCAACGAAGTAGATGCCTCTTGTTCAAAGACATTCCAAATGAGAGGAGAGGAGATTCAATTACCAAGTGGCTGTCACAGGTGGTGAAACATTAGTCAGAGAGACACAGTCAGCAGAATGTTCCTAACAAAGGCAGAACAGGAACACCGCACACAATCAGTACATACATCATACGTACATGATTAAAACAGAAGACATGGTCATTTAACAAACAAGTGTTGCCTATCAGACATTATTTTTTGCTATTTTTAACACCAAATCCTAATTATGAGTTCAGCTCAGGGTACAGTTACCCTCAGCAGAGCACATGAAGCACATTAAAACCCATATCACACAAATCTCCACCTGCTGACTGAGGCGGCGCGATTTACTGCTGGGTAATTACGGCCGTGTGATGCAGCAGAAAAATGATCATTAAAGTGGTGATGCTGTAGTTGTGCAAGTTCATTCACACAAATTTAGAGTTCTAATAAAATAATTTTTAAAAAAATGCATCTTTCTCATGTCTTCAACACTCAGAGCCTCATCAGCTGTTGAGCTTGTACAAAACGCAAGCTTTTTGATGGCTCTCCATGCAGGGCGCCATGGATTGTGGGATTCCCCAAACATTCAAAAATATATATAAAAAAAATTAAGTAATCTACTAGTTGTGGTCCAAACTAGTGTTCACCTGCTTATAGTTGGAGAGTGGACAGTCCTTTTGTTGAGCAGACTGTAAACTCTTTGAGAACATACGGATAATTAGTGATGCTGATGCTGCTTAAGTTGTAAATTAAAGGGTTATTGCAAACTAAAGGGGTAAGTAAAATGGCCTGGAATATGTTTGATCACGTATAGTTGAAAATACAAAATATCTAAACTGGTCAAACACCATTTGGATTGTTCTACACAGAAGAGAGATTCTTTAAAATACCACTAGAGATTCACAAAAGCTTTAAGAAAAAGAAAGAAAGAAAACTGAGATGCTTTCTTTGTGCATCTTTAAAATGATACTCTAGATGCACTGATCCAGAATCAATATCTGTCTTGGTCGCAATACTGAAAAAAAATTAAAGGTGCCGGATCCATATGGGCTGATCTATTCAGTTTATTTCTATACTTTTTGCTCTGAGTAACATCATACTTTATTATTTATGCTACATTATATTTAGATTCCTAACTGCACTTTCTAACCCATCTAACCAAAGGTTTGCTGAAGTTTTAATTTTATGTCTTTGACTAAGGTGGTCAACCTTTTGGTTTTTTGTCAGTTTCTTTATTATTAATTCTACATTGGCTCTTGCACTCCTAGTAGAACTGACTAAACAAATTAAAGTTGTCTTTACATGTCTGACCAAGTGTGTGAAGCTATGGATGTATTTAAAGTGTGCTGGACTGGTGCAGGGTTATCAAATAAATTTGTAATTCAGTGTATTTATGTCTGTGTTTTAAAAAAAAACAAGAAACGTTTTAAGTCAATTCAGCACTCAGATTTAGTATCGGTTTTGGTTGATACTAAATCTGAGATATCTAAATCTGTATCGGATGTAAAAAAAAAACAACATCTCATACAGATTACTCAGTGGGACTTCTTCCTTTTATCCTATAAAAGGATAAAAGGTTAGATTGCTTTGTTTTTAAAGGAATCTAAAAGTGCTTTAAAAACACTTTTAGATTAGTGAAACTTGAGTATTGAGTAAAGGTTTTGGAGATATTTCAGTTTCTCCAAAATATCCTCTGTCGATAGACAAACTAATGCTATTTTTAGTTCAGAATATCTTCAATAAAACTTTTTTTTTGGTTGTGATTTTGTGAGTTAGACAACAGAAAACAGTTGCCTTTTGTGGACGACCCACCACAGCTAAGCGCTCTTTTTTTTTTTTTTTTTCCCTCAGGCAATGGAAGCAGCTCCATGATGGTATTTCTTAAGCTGTAAATTCTTGGTGAAATAAATACATAATATATAAATGAAATACAATCACTCCTATACTTCTTAGATGCAAGAAGTTGTAATCAAAGTGCTTGGATTGCAAGAGTGTCCCAGGCAGCAGTTTCTTTTACTTGTGAGTTCAGTGAGAGGTGAGAGGCTGGTGGAATGTGTGTATGCGTGTGTGTGTGTGTGTGTGTGTGTGTGTGTGTGTGTGTGTGTGTGTGTGTGTGTGTGTGTGTGTGTGTGTGTGAATGTGTGGCATTCAGCATAAAAAGTAAAGAGAGATGAACCACACTGCACAAGGATTATCAATAACAGATAACATTACCATTATGGATGTTAAACAGCCTGTCCATGCATCAACTGGGCAGAAAAACGTAGCTTCTTCACCGTCATTAAAGAACCCAAACCACATTCATGTCAGTGGAAAGGTGTTTATGTCAGTTCAAAGTGCCTCAATGATTTTGAAAGTCTCCCTCTCACGTTCCCGGTGCTACGCTGTAGCTTTCTTGAGATTTTTCTGCTGGAGTTTTCGCATTTGATAGTCTGGTAGACTCGGTTTGATTGGGGGCCAAAATGGCAACATTTGCTACATTTTCAGTGGGTGCAGTTTGCTTTCACACTGCTCTGTGTCAAACGATCCAAACTCTTTGGAAAAAAAAAAAAAATCCTCCCCTGCCTGTGGCCGAACACAAGAACCAATGGAGTGTCGGCAGATTATAGCGGTTGTAGGGTTTCTCTTTTGTCTTCGGTAAAACATCATGTGAAATTACTCCAGGTAGTGGACGACTTGCGGGTACCACCAAAACAAAGAAAGTGAACAATAGTGCGCTGCAAGTGGATGACATATTTACTGAATGAGGCGTTTCTAGTGATTTATAGAGAACCACCGGTTTTCTCAGGGGTTAAGGAACAAATCCACCCACGAAATCTTTGGAGAATTAAATACCTATTTTAATAGTTCAAACAACAAATACACCTTTAATATGCATTTTTACACACACTGAGCACCGTCTTAGCACAACCGCAGAAGCTAACATCTACAGGTTTCTTTATCTCCGCAATCATCAACCAATCATCGGCAAGCAAAAGAAAGGCTGCTCCTGGATTGGCTGCTTTGCAAACTACAGCCAATAGTGTGTCAAGTAGCATTAAACCAAGGTATTACAGCTTCCCTAGCTGCAGTTTGTGTTGAATATTTTAGATATGCCCTATAAAAAAAAAAAAGCCAATAGGTGGATTTTTCACAAATAATTTGGGGTCACGTTTCATAAAAACATCCACAAACAAGCGAATCTGTGAATACTAAACCACTAAAAGGCGGAAGACCGCTGTAATTATGAGGGAATAAGCTACTTCTGTGGCTGTGGAAACCCAAACAGGTCATTTTATGGAAGCAGTCGAGCCTAGTTCAAGCACCAGTCATTGTTAAGAACTGGAACAGTTTTAGTAGAAAATCCCCATTATTCTGCTGCATGTTTCCACTCAGTCTTTATCTCCCCTGGGCTCAGGAACAATGCTCTGCAGACATGAACTGGAGATCATTTGAATACAAAAGGCTAAAAAAAATTTTTTTTTAAAAAGCTTCCTCTGTGTGTATACTGAGAGATCGGCATCAATAGGCTGACTAAAAGCGTGATTTACATTTGCAAGGTGTACCTATGTTTAATAGAAATCTAATTTTGTGGCTACTTTACAGCCCTTACCCTCACTTTGAATTTTAATGTGACTATTTTTTTAAATGATCTTAACCTTTACTGTCGATACTGCTTTATGACCTTCATTAGAACAGAGTCTGGCAGGGACGCTGATTTATGCATCACTTAAAAAGCGACAGACCTTTAAAATGTATTTATTTATTTTTTTACAGGTCACTTTGGCTGTAAAACCGGCTTTTAAACTGAACACATTCGTTCGAAATTCAATTAAAAACGATTCGGGACTTAATTAATTACAGCTGTTTTGCCCAGCCTATAGACGCCGGCAGACTTTTAAGAGAGGCCGCTTAAGCCCATGTCTCACCTCAGCGAATCCGGCGGGACCTTCATGGAGGCCAGGCTGACGTGGGTCAGGCTGAAGGCCGAGCTGAAGAACTGGCGGAAAGTCGGCAGAGAGTCTCTCCCTCTCCTGGGAAGGCACAACAGAGCAGACAAAAAAAAAAAGGAAAGAAAGAGACGTTTAAATAGAGAGAGACGGATCACAGCCAGACAGACACGACAGTACATAAAAAGTGCTTAGACGAGAACAAGAACAGATGGAAGACTGAACGAGAAACAGAGAGAGAACGGCACAAGGAGGAGGGGGTAAAAAAAAAAGCTTATAAAGAGCGACGGAAAGCGTTCAGCAGATGAGCGGGGAGCTGACGGAGAGGAAATGTGGCTGTGCTAAAGCAGACAGATGCCGGCAGAGACATTTAGGCCAGTATTACATACAGGAGGCGCTATATAGCACTGGGTCTCGCATTTATTACTGCCACCACCTTAAAAGGTAAGAATAGCAAATCAGCCAACCATCTGCTTGGCAGATACAGTAAATTAGCCTGTCAACAGGGGACAGAGAGAGAGAGAGGGAGCTGGTACAGATGTGTTTAGCACTCGTCACGGCAACCAAGCTGCCACTTCTGCTTCCCGCTGTATGGGTAATTCACCCCAGCGGTGGATGGGGAAAAAGGGTTTCTAGGGAACGCAGGGTGAAGTGATGAGTGGCAGAGGAAAGATGGAGTTTGTTTGGTTTTTTTTTCAGGCATTGATCACCTCTGTTTCATCTTTATTTTTTTTTTTCATAAGGCTGGTATTGTGAAAAGATGCCTTCTCCTGTCTGTTCATCCTGAGTTCATCTATTACGGCGAGGTTATTCAGAAATACCCGGCCTGCAGCTGCGGCTGTAATATCACCTGAACCTCGGAAATGGATTGTCAAGCTGCCCTCTGCTCTCCTCTTTGATTGCAGAACCAATTTTAAAAAAATAATAATAATATTTTCTTTCCACGTCTTCATGCGTTTGCCACAGCTGGTGCGTGGATATGAGAGCGGTAATGTAACGTATTAGGACTAAAATGACGAATCATTCTGCCTTCCCGGTTCCTGGCTCAGTTCAGAACATTTCATGCTCCGTGCCCACCCCACACCCCCACCCCCACCCATCCTGTCCTTGTGCATGTCGTGACCCGATGCTTTATAATGATCAGGAGTCAAAATTAGAACAATCAGAGCTTGACTGATAGCTTGCCAACTTGGGCTTTAGGGATAATGAAAGATTACAAGCTTCAATGGATTTTGTTTTGGATTGTGTTTTGTTTTTTTCCATTTCCACAGCCTGTAGGTTCACACGCACACACACACAGGATATTACTAGGATGAAGGATCATTAAGTTCACTATAACTCTTTAGGAATCCTCCCATCTTCAGCCTGCGACAGATAAAAATAAAAACAGCTTGTGGTTACTGAAAAAAAAAAGGTTGCAATGCCATGAATTGTTTAGACAAATAGAGCTTTTCTTTTCTTTTGTCAAATACAAATAGAAATCTGAAAAGTGTGGCGTGCATTTGCATTTAGTCCCCCGATTCAATATGAATTCATGTTTTGTGCATCACTTCCAAAACAGCTCAAACTGTGACGAACTGGTTGAACGTAAATGAATTCACAACAGTCGCGCTCATCCCAACTTAATCGAGCTCTCGTTTGTTTGAGGAGGTGTGAAAGCGCAACTGGACGGTCCAAACTTGAAGGACAAATTTGCATCAGCTGGCTTGGACACATTTTAAAAGTGTCTCCTACCAGGCTGTCCTAAATTGACAGCACTGGCTGCAAAAGTGTCCATGTTTGAGACTACCTGCCTTGGTGAGCAAATTTTGTCACTAATGAATAAAACAAAGCTGCGCTCAAAGCTAACAGATAAACACTTAAATGAGACTCTGAAACTGGCTTCTGCTCAGGACATGATGCCTGATATTGATGTTCTTGTCCAGGATAAAAGATGCCAAATTTCAGGGGCAAAAACTGAGTAAAACCAAATCCTATGGAATGTTACTGACAACGTTGCACTATTAAAGAAATATAGCTTTGAATACTTGCTGAATTAATTCTGTTAAAGTTAGTGCTAGTCAGTAACAGATTTACAACAAAGAGTTTTGTTGAGTAAAATATTTCTCATGCATACAATACGTGTTATGTATGCACTTTTTTCTATATGTATACATTTTATGCATCAACAAGAAAGGTGAGGAATCTACTTAATCAAATGTCTGTTTGAAACAGCTGCTACTAAAGACTTCAAATGAAGTCACATAATTTGTTCAAATTGCTTCCCAGATGTGGAAAATTGATTTTAAATCATTTCTTAATTTGTATCTGTTTAATGTATTCTGTCATGCAGGGCAATGTTTTAAGTTAATAATGAATAAATGTTTTGCAACATTGTGCGATCACTGTGATCAGTTCTTATGCATAATGCACTTAAATAAATGTTTAACTGAGTAAAAGTATTATTGAAATTGCACAGACTTTTCTTAAAAACTCTGAGGTTATTCATAATATATTTTGTAAAAGTGAAATTTGTTTAATATAAAAATCAACAAGTCCACTTTTGTTTTAGTTCTATTTAATCTTGCAATGAGTTTACTAGTGTGGCCCCTTGAGATCAGACTAAGCTGTATGTGGCCCCTAAAAAAAGTGAGTTTGACACCCCTGACTTAAAGCATGAGAAAACAGAGGTCCATTATGTAGGACATTTGATATCGCCCTTAACTGTCCAGTCTATTAATATAGGAGAAGATGCATTTTAATGTCTGAGTCTGTCAATATTTGCATCTCCTGTCTGTTGTCCTATTGATATGAAACTTATACCAGCAGTTTATAGAACAAGTGTGATTATGCAGAAAAGGTTATTTCACTCTTAACTCTTTATTTCTTCAAGATAAAAGGGGGATGCATTTTTTGGCAAGGCTAATTATTAGCTTGCCGATATATACGTGGCCTGTCTACTTCCCACAAATGTAATCTTATTGATATGAAACTCATACCAGTAGTTCATATAATAGGTGTGATTATGCAGAAAGCCTTACTATGTGTCTGAGTTAGCAGGGATGCATATTTTGGCACAGTAAATTATTAGCCTGCCGATATTTGCAAGCCCTGTTTTTCAGCTTGAAGTGTGTCAATACAGATATGAAAATCATACCAGTAACTTAGTGGGAACAGGACTGTAATCTTGTATATTTAAAGTGGTTTATTGCCTCGTGGTAAACGCACCATAATGGTGCGTTCACACCAAACACGCTATTATCGGAGCGTCCATCGGAAAACAGCGGCTAGAGCTGACACGTCTGACGCGCCTCCATATAGACTGTGAACGTAAACCAGATGCACAAAACGATAGGTGTAGAGCAAAACGTCAAGTGCCTGAATTCTAATGGTGCGTTCACACCAAACACGTTACTTGCATCAAAAACGCCTCCGATGCTTCAAGTTCGACGACTGTGCACTTTGAATGCAGACACTTGATGCCAAATGCTTGACAACTAGCATTTGGTGCATCTGGTGTACATTAAAAGACTGTGGAGGCGCGTCGAGGGCACGTCAGCTCTAGCCGTTGTTTTCCGTTGGACGCTCTTGACGCGTCAAACGATTCAAAACGCACAACGGCCTTCGTCGAGCCTCCACATAGACTTTGACTGTAAACCAGACGCGCCTGACGCTCAAAACGAGTTTGGTGTGAACGCAGCAAAGTGGACACGCGTTGAACTTGAAGCTTTGGGCACGTTTTTGACGTAACGCATTTGGTGTGAACGCACCATTAGACAACCCCAAACCTTGACGTTACCAGAACACAAAACTACTCCTAACCTCAGTCTAAACTTAATCTACACCTTAACCCTGATACTAAATATAATGCTTCATAGCATTAGGATCAGGCTTCAACAACATATATAAGTGAACAATAGAGACTATAGAGTCACCCTTATGTCAAAATTTAATCATTGGAGTGATTTATGACCTTAATAATTAATTGCCTTTAATTTCCAGTGATTGAAGATGTAACTAAGTCTCAGCGAGAAAGGGTATTTAAGAAATAAACACAGATTCACTGATTGAATTTGTGTTACTTTTTAAAGTGACAGTTTTTATAGTTATATTTACATTATCGACATAATAACTGGATTACTACAAACCTAAGGACTGGGGGATTTTCTTACATTTACTTTTATTTTTACCTTACTTTTCTTCATCTCCAAGTAGAACCAGGACAAAAAGCCTCCAGCTAACCCCAAGGGACATTAGCAGTATTATACAACGACTTCAGTCTATAGAAATGAAAATCAAACTGCTGGAGGTGAACTTTGAGATCAACGCTACCTGTGGAAATGAGACAACTCTTCCTCAAATCAATGGAGAGGCCATACGCCTCGCATCAAGCAGCTCACCCTGGAACGCTCTGGGTGCCAAGCCGAAACAAAAGCCTCACACTGCAGATCCGATGAGACAACTAACAGGGAGAAATCCCTCACCTGGACGAATCAGCGTGGCCGGCTCTGAGCCGAAACCCACCTTCAACCTCAACACCTGCTAAACCAAAAGAAAACAAACAAACAAGCAGCCGCAACCAAAACGGTTCTACCGACGGCGCTCCCAAGGACAGCGCGACCAGCCCGGGCCTCAAAACATTCTGACTCCGTGGGAATCCCACTGAAAAACAGATTTTCTGCACTCCAGCCTGAGCCTCTGAGTGAAACCTTGCCTTCAAACATCAACAATGAGGCAAAACCAACACATCCACCCCGAAAAGCTCCAAAGGACAAATCAGGTAAACCACCAGGAAAACGAAAGGTATGCCAAAAGTGCTTATTGTCGATCTCCTGCTCCCTTCTTCCCCCATTCGTGAACAAGATCCCAAGATACTTGAACTCCTCCACTTGGGGCAGGACACCCCCCCTGGCCCGGAGAAGGCACTCTACCCTTTTCCGGCTCAAGACCATGGCCTCGGATTTGGAGGCACTGATTCTCATCCCGGCCGCTTCACACTCGGCTGCGAACCGCTCCAGCGAGAGCTGTAGATCATGACCTGATGAACCCAAAAGGACCACATCGTCCGCACAAAGCAGAGATGAGATCCCAAGGCCACCAAATCGGATCCCCTCAACACCTTGGCTGCGCCTAGAAATTCTGTCCATGGAAGTGATGAACAGAATCGGTGACAAGAATCTCTAACTTCCCAGAGGATCCACCACTCTGTGTTTCTGAGGTCTGAGGCCGGGGTCCAGATTTTATCTTTACACATATCTTCCTCCAGAATGTGTCTGGACCCCCGGCACAGCAAAACAGGACATTACCTGTCCGTATCACTACAAGAAAATTTACAAAAATCAGAAATATAAAATAAAACTGTCCTAATTCAAACATCAGACTGTTCCCCTGCCTAAAGGAACCTCAGACTGAAGAACTTTTGGCCTCAAAAGGCACTTAAACTAGCTCTTTTAAATACCAGATTTCTCTGTGCTAAAGCTCTATTAATTAATGATTTCATCACTGTGCTTAACATCAATGTTATGTTTCTGACAGAAACATGGTTGAATGACAATAATGAACCAGTCGTACTAATTGAATCAGGCCACGGTGAGAACCAATGTGCTCCTGGAACGGACACAGAAGACTTTAAAAATTAAAAGATCCATGATGAGAACCAGTTTCCAATCGTTCCCGACTCGTATATTTCCAGAAAAGTGCGCCCGATTCTCTGAAACATTGTTCTCTTTGGCGTTTCCTCCAGCATCAGCGTCTCATCTTCTGATTTTTTTGCCATCCTGGATTTGACTCTGTCCAGCTTCACTTTTAAAACAACAATCTCTTTGTTAAGTTGATCATTTTCTGCTTCCAGAAATTCAATCTTTTCTCTCATCTTTCTCAGCGAATCCTGTGTGTTTTCTCTTATAGTTTTCTGTGTCCGTTCCAGGAGCACATTGGCTCTCACCATGGAGTCGTAGTCGGTTTGTAATCGCTGTGCCGTATTCCTAGCTTCGTCCAAATCTGAATTGAGACGTCTGATTTTTTGTTTGCAATCTTCATTGCGACTTCGAAGCATCTCATTCACTGTTTCATAGCTTTTCACGTCGCTGGTGTTCTGGTTACGTTGAAGACGCTCGATTTTCTTCATCAACGTTGCCACCATCTCTTTAAGCTGCTTGTTTTCACGCTTGTACTTTATGCAGTTCCTCTCAAAAATGTCTGTTCCTGCCAACAGGAAATCGTTTTCTCCTGTTGCAGTGGTTTTTATTCCTGCCGAAAAACAATTCATCTCTGCCATGATACTTGTCTCTTCTGTCGAACCTAAAACCGCAAATGAATTTTTCTGTGGAATCTGGGAATACAGAGACAGTGACCAGTGATGTCACAGACAGGATGAGTGACATCACTGCTTCACATCAAAGCCACAAGAAGTCTGTTGCGTGGGCGGGGGGATGTTTTTTTTTTAACTTTATTCTCAGATACACTGTAAAACAACAGAGTGAAACATTTGTTATGCCTCCAGAAAAACAAATACAGATAAACATATTCAAGAAAAAGCTAAGGGGCTTCGGTTCCCAACTCAAAGCAGTACAGATTTCAATTGTTTTAGTGGCTATTTTTTGTCAGAGTCTTTCATAGTCGAGATATAAAACTTAACTTCATTGTAAAATGCAGCAAGGCATGGCTTTCTCTACCTGGAACAATGAATATGATATTTAGCTAGTGACAATAAAGGATTTATGAGAAACTCAGAATTGTTAAGCATGATTTTAGTGAGGCCAAGTAAGAAATCTTCCCATAACAGAATAAATTGTGCTTCTATGTTGTTGTGGATAAAGTCACACAGATTCTGCCAAAAAGCATCAACAAAGTTACGGCGCCAAAACAAGTGGACAGCAGTTTAAGGATGTGAATCACAAAACGTATAATTTATATCCAATTCTTTCTTGAATATTTAATTCTCATAAAAGGATTAGTGCAAACATCTGCGATAGCTTTTCATTTTAAACGGGTAGGATATTCTGATGAAGTGATATTTTTGTGTTTTTGTCATGTAAATTGTTCCAATGCTATGCTAAGCATAACTTCTAAGCTTCCACTTCAGTCTCATCACACAAAGAAATGCGTGATCAGAAATGATAATATTTAACATTAACACAGCCTGCTATAGTTTTCGGTTTGTAAACATCACGGTAAAAGTTTTAGACACGACAGCTACCGACTTACACATTGACCTCGAGCTGCCTGTTCTTGGTGCAGTGCCGCCACAAGCTAGGAGGTAAACCAGTTTTTCAAAAGGTTTGGTTCATTTTACACAGAGCAGTGTGAAAGCAAATTGAAAATCTAACTAATGCTGCAATTTTGGTCAAGTCAGTCAGAGTCTACTGGACCATCAGGGGTGAAATGAAAACACCCTGACAGAATTTCCTCAAATCTATGTAAAAGCTTTGTATCATCTTCCTTACGCTGGACAATTCTGAACTACTTTGTCTCAATTCTCGTCCCAATGATCCTGGTAAAACCCAGATAATGGTTTTAAAGTGACAAAACATGAAATCCTCTAGTATATTCACCCTGCAGAGATAAAAGCATGTTAAGTTGGCATGGCGATAAAAGTGAATAAACGAGGCACGAGATAAAGACGGAGAAAATGGAGAGCAAATGAAGTTATGCAGGCTAAAAATGGAAAGGGTCAATAGAAGAAAGGAAGACAGAGCCATCGAGATAGCTGGGGAGCTGCATTACAGCCGCAGTTAGAGCGATAACCTCCCTCTCTTCTTTTTTTTTTTTTTTCGGTTCATTTCTAACGATTAGCATACAGCTTGTAGAGTCTCTCCACAGATACACAACGGCTTGTGTCGCCCGGGAAGATACGGTGTCGCCGTCTCTCTCGCGTTACGCTCCCCAGAGAGCTTTATCAGCAACTCTGAGTGTGTGCGCGCGTGTGTGTGTGTGTGTGTGTGTGTGTGTGTAACAGCATCTACAAGGACAGCTTCGTTGTCTCTCGAAAGCAGAGGAGACACGTGTACGTGTGCGGCGGACAGGGGAGGTGATCCGGGCCCGGGTTTCGTATTCATGAGAATCAGCAGCCGGGGCCGTTTCTTATTGGCCCCGTTCAGCCTCCCGGCTCCGTGCTGTCACGGCAACACTGGGGCCGCCTTACCGGAAGCGTGGATTAAAACACCAGAGGACCGGCGGGAGGAACTATGAACAGGAGGACAGATGGAGGGAGGGAAGTGCTGGGAAAGATGATGAAAGGTGGATGGGGCAGAGAAGACAAAAAGAAAAAAAAAAGAGTGGTGAGGAGACATAAAAGAGATCCAGCAGATGCAAAGACAGAACAAACACACCCACAAAAATGCATTCATGGGAGCCTGGGGACTGCAACAATAATAATTCCCCATCTAAAATTAGTCTCATTTTTCACCAACTTCTCCCACTCTGTAATTCCGTAATGCAATATGCTGAGCAGGGAAGCTCCCGGGCCCCTGGGGGACGCGGTCTGTCGAGAGCCGGAACCACTCCAGCCTTCCAGCAAAGGTAAACAGAAAGACATGCACACATTTAAAAAAAAGAAAAGAAAAGAAAAAAACTTGTGGGCATCCAAACGAGCGCTTGACAGACTGAAAACTTGTTGGCAAACAGAGACGTGTGCATGGACGAAAAAAAAAATCACCAACACATTCTGCAAACACATATGCGGGAAGGGAAGAACGACTCAGCGGAAGAGGAGAAAATACGCTAACTCTCTCAGCGTAGGTCCCAGACAAAACATTAATAAAGCTGAGGGGGAAAAAGTCTCCCGAGTTACTTTTTTTTCCTTCTTCTTTTTTTAAAAAGATGAACAAAGAAAGATATCTGATGCCCACCTGTGAGAGAAGGAGTTCTTGGACAGATTCAGGTAGGAGAGGTCGGCGCAGCAGCCTCGCAGCAGGGCCCCGAATAGCTGCCAGGAGAGAGACAGATCAATACCAGAGGTCTATTCACAACTGTTCGGCGATCGTGTTGCACAACAGTTATTTTAGCCGTGCGGAGAATGCCGGAGCGCAGACTGAAGGACATCGAAAAGCAAAAGCATCACAGGTGAGACAAAAATCATCCGCTGAGAAGTGTTTGTGATTTATCTCTGACATGCATCTCTACGTTTTTACATCAACTTGTAGAAAGTTTCCAAGTTTTAATTTCAGTAAGGTAACGAAGCAATTTCCATATACATTAGAAATGACTGCCAGCATACATACTTTGACCACTGAATAATAAGAAAAACAACTTCTTATTAGTTCCAGGAAAAAAAAAAACAAAAAAAACATGGGTTGGTTTGAGAAAACCGACGGGGGATTCTGGATCAAGTCTGCTTTGTTTCCACATGAGTAAGGGCCAAAAGACTTCTTATAATTAATTACTGTTTGCTTTTCAACGCGCCTTTCAATTAACCTCAGGAGAACCCTCTGAACTTATCTTGTGACATTCCGAGGCAGACCAAATCCACCGCCGTCAACGACTGGCCCCAAAGCACCAACGTACTTTAAAAAAAAAAAACAGGAACAAGCGACAACTGAAAGGAACAACCAGAGCTCTAATTAAACGAAGAATAAACCAGCTGCCATTTTCCACGATAATTAATAGAAAAGACTGAGCAATGGAGGAGTTCTCCTTCTTTTCTTATATTTTAGAATTTCATTACTGAGCTATGGCTTGTATAGTTCTGCCTCACTTTAAGATGTTTGTTGAAATAAATAAGAGTAATCCTTTAGCTGGGTTTCACTAATCAATACAGGACATGAAAAGTATGAAAACAGTGTTGCATTAATTGTATTAATACTTTTAAAGAATTAAAGAAGAAATTTAAAAAGTAGTTTACATACGAAGTCACTAGCATACAGAAAACTTTGCTCTTTGCCGTTAACTTCTGTAAAAACATGTCTGACAGTCGATGCCGAGTAACGATGAGCAACTTTTTCTAATTTTTTAACTAGTATTTTAACAACTTAAAGATGTTCGTCTTTGGTCTTTCAAGTCTTTGAGGTTGGAAGTCCTCCTTATCATCACCCTAATCTTTAGCTCCTTTTCCTAGAGTTTTATTCAGATTCTAGTCTGCACAACTTTAATATTGTTTCCATGGAGAGGAAGCACATAGACAAAAATCAAAAGATTGCTTTAAGCCTAAATCTGCCAGGTGTTTGAATTAAATTATTCATTACTGTATCCCACTAAACATAAAAAAACATAAAACTCAGTGGTTGCCTTAAAACTAAAAGAACTGTAAACAGTAGAGGTAACCATCAAAATTCAACAATGCAGCCGATACTTCTTCGTCTATTAACTTTACGCAGGTCGATCAAGGAAGGGCAGAATATGGTCCAGGAGTCATGAAGGTTTAGTTTCAAGAAACAGATTAGCTTTAAAGCTGCAGCTAGTCAGCACTTTGTGCACAAAAAAGTGTTGTTGTTTTTGTTTTTAGATGCGTCGCATCTAAATCAAGGCTCTTCTACAAATCTTTCAAACGGCATTAGGTAATTACTTACACAAGAGCTCAATTTATGGGGGAACAAAGTGAAATCTCTTCGACGAAGCACGATTTAATGGCTTTCGGAATTAAAATTGTCCTGAAGTAGTAAGGGTAAAACAATTTTATGAACACAGAGGCGAAGGCTTTAAGCTTTACCTATGTTGGAGACTCTTATTTTGAAAGGAGAGGAAAGGAATGGAAGCAGATCTTGATTTGTCAGATGTGGCTAAGAAAGACACATTAGGCTAGCTGACAACAAAGTTTATTAGCATAGCAGCATTTGTTGTACCACACTCTTAGTTGTAAATAACCATCTGATTCAAAAATTAGGGTTTCCGTAAAGGCAAGTGAATACTTTGACGCCTTTTTAAATTAGAAGTCGTTCCACTCTGACAACTTGCTTGCTGTAAACATAGAATCACTTTGATTGATGTAGAAGACGCTGTAAGAGAGTAATCTACTGCAGTGGCGGTTGCACAATATCTAGTAAATATTTTACTGCGACACCATCGCTGTAAATTTTAACGGTGAAATTGATTCCACTAAAGATAATATTCCTGACATTCTTCTTTATTTACTATTACACAATGATCTCACCGGTCTCTGTGTGCTTTTAGCATCACAGCTGTAAAAGCACCGACGAGTCCATCTAACGCACCAAATACATTGTAGATAAATAAAATCTTTCACAATTGCAATGTGTCTCGCAGTAATGATGTTATAATAGTGCCGCACGTTTAAGCTACAACAGGATTCTCTTAATTTTGTTCAATACTTCACACAGTCACAAATCACGCCACCTACTTATATTAAATACCATGTGTGAATTTGATGAATTCTATTGTCCGAGTTATGACTTTTGAGACTATTTGCACTACTTATGAACCTTGAAACTTCGCTTTGGGGACAAATAAAATCATTTGATTTGGATTTTATTGAATTCTCAGTGTTTTCACTGCAAAAACACAAAATCTTACCAAGTATTTCTGGTTGGGTTTCTAGTGTAAATACAGTACAGACCAAAAGTTTGGACACACCTTTTAGTTCAATGAGTTTCCTTTATTTTCATGACTATTGACATTGTAGATTCACACTGAAGGCATCAAAACTATGAATAACACATGTGGAAATATGCACTAAACAAAAAAGTGTAAAACAACTGAAAATAGCCCTTATATTCTAGTTTCTTCAAAGTAGCAACCTTTTGCTGTGATTACTGCTTTGCACACACTCTGCATTTTCTTGATGAGCTTCAAGAGGTCGTCACCTGAAATGGTTTTCACTTCATAGGTGTTGCCCTGTCAGGTTAATAAGTGGGATTTATTGCCTTATAAATAGTCATGAAAATAAAGAAAACCCATTGAATTAGAAGGTGTGTCCAAACTTTTGGTCTGTACTGTATATTAGTACACTTGAAATAAGACAAAACCAACTAATAGCCTTTCAGCAGGATATAGGAGATTGTTTCAAGTCAATAATCCCTGTATTGATGAAAAATTACTATTTCCATTGGCAGATTAATTCACTTATAACATGATAAACATATTTTGTTTAACATGAAGTAAGAAGATAATAAGAAGTGAAATAATCTACCGATGGAACTAGAACTTTTTCATCAATATTAAGGAATTAATGACTTAAAACAATCTCCTACTTCTTTCTGAAAAGTTACATGTGAGTTAGTTTTGCCGTATTTCAATCGTACTGAGAAATTTGCACTAGAAACTCGACCAAAAATACTTGGTAAGATATTGTTTGTTTTTTTTCAGTGCTAAAGCAATCATGATCAAATTTCTCAACTGAATTGCTTAATCCCTTCACCCATCCTTACCACACTCCTCCTTCAGACCGACTCCCAAAGCGAGCAGCCATTTAAATAAAAGACACACCATTGGAGATATAACCATAACTTATTTTCGCCAATTATTTCGACACTCTGATCCATCACTGGGCCCGGCTTCAGCAGCCAGCGTTCCTACCAATCTGTCAATGTGCGTATGGAGAGCGCTCCTCTGTCAGATATAACTGCACAAATTCTCGCCAGAGGGACCAAATGAGCAATAAGGGTTTAATCGTATAGCACTGAATCAAAGTTGAGGCCCATATCGGGAGGAGAGGGGGTAAAAAAATTAATTACCTACTGTTCTTCAACTTCTTATCGCACATATTCATCAAATGTACAGTTTTACATTAAATGGGAAAGACATCCTCAGAGACCCTTAAATTAAGCATACTGAGACACATTCGGTTCCTGTGCCTGCAGTGAACAATCAATGTAAACCTATAATGCTATCGTTAATCTATCAATGGGCGTATTAAATCAAGCGCTCCTCTTGTGAGCGTTTTTGGTCAGCTTTAGATAAAGAACTTTAAATGAACGAAACAGGGAGCCAATTACTCTTAGAACAAAATGACCCGAATGTGGTTGTTGGACTGAAGAGGACAACATTAAACGCTTAGAGAGAGAGAGAGAGAGAAAGAGGAAAAAAGGGAGCGTCTCGTCATTAGTGAGAGGTTACAGTATCGGAGAGGTTCAGGTATTTCCTGACAACGTGATCCATCATGCAGCATCACTAATCAGCCACCGCCTGAACACGCATGCAGATTTAAATCAGAAGCTTATCAGTAATTCAATTTAAGATGCTAACACCAAAAAAAAAAAAAAAAAAAAAAGATGAGTTTCCCTGGGACTTCTCAAGGGTGAATGAAATGAAAATGGAGGACACGACAAGACGGGCGGATCCCGGAGAGAAGAGAGTTTGAGAAAATATTTAAAAAAATCCCCGAATGAATTCAAAACAAAATCTGTGCCCCACATTAAAGGGAGATTGGTTTCTCAGGGCGGGCTATTTTTCTGTGAAACGTATTCCTGCTTGACAATTTCTTCTCTAATGGGGTGTTTAAAGTGTGAGGTGAGGCGCTGCAGGAGAAGCAAACAAACAAATCACAGAAAACCAGAAAACTAGAAGACCTGGAGCAGTTAAACCCATTGGGACAATTTTTTTTTACAGTGAAACCAAAAAAATCCATCAGAAAGAAACGTCACGGTTTCGATGCTTATGTGAACAGTTAGTTATCCATGTTACAGAACGTTTAAATATTTCCAATGACGCAACTGAGATTTACATCAGATGTTAGCAACTACCTAATATTGCAAATATTACTAAATCGAAGCAAATTAATTCAACACATGAAGTTGGAATGACGTTCGGAAAACATATTGCACGCATTTGCAGAATTTCCATAAAGTACTCAATACTTTATGGAAAGCCTCTCAGTATTTGCTCGGTTGTCATTTTGACCCATTCTTCCACACAAACCATCTGCAAATCTTGAAATCTTTTTGGCCTTTTCCCTGGATTTTCAAGTCAGGTGATTAACTTGAACACTCTCATAGTTTTGCTTTGTTTCTCCCAAACCAATTAGCAGTTTTCTCAACTATGTGGTTGGGACTATTGTTTGTATGCGGCTAGGGAACCGACTGTGCTCGTTTTAACATTCACAAAGTTAAATTGCGTAGCTGTAAACATTCCCATTAATATTGTTTTGCAAAATTAGGGCATTTTTACTGAATAGGCAATCTCTTTATGGTCCTTAGTTTACATTAAGCCCACTAATATTAATTTTCATTTAGCAACATCAATGCTTTCTAAACGCTGACAGATTTTAGCTAGCTTCTGGGCTTTCTATACCTTTTTACCGACAACTTTCATGTCAGTGCTTCCATAAAAAAATGCTTAAACAATTCATTCTTGTTTTTGCCTGTATCTGTGTAGATGTTCTTCAATAATAGCTTGTTATATTTGTGTTTACGGTTTGCTGTAAGTGCAGACTTTTCTCTGATTTGTGTATTTACACACACCTTTTGAAGCCAAAAAGGATTTTCTACGTTCGTATTTACAGCACAGTCCACATTAATTAGCACCTCTGGTTCGGATGTGTGAAACTGAGTAAAATCCATTTATCTTTTATAACAGCAGCATGCTTCTTGTCACTGAACATTTTCAGTAAATTTTGGAGGTTTGTTTTCCCCCTCTTATTGTCCCTTTCTGTGCGTACGGGAAAGATAATAATGAATGCTCAGCCAGCCTGGCTTGAAACAGTTTCCAGTTTTATATTTTTTTTAGTTGGACAGGTTTAGGTTAGTACTGGAGTTGTCAGAGGATCTCAGGCCATGAGATATTTTTATATGAAAACACAAAATACAATGTAACAATTTGTGAAACCTCACCTGGAGTCGTCTTTCTGTAGATTCTGTGTTCACTGTATGTGTTTTAGCTCCAAGTTGAGCTAACCCTCAATTTAGCACAACCCTGTGTCCCGAGTTAGATGTATCGTTACACCCCTTCTGAAACTACTCATTGATTTCCTCTGGATTACTTCTGAAGTCTCCCCTTCTCCAAAACCATTCCCCTGGCACTAGTACAATGAAACAGGGACAGAAAAAATACAAATAATTTGTAAACCAAGACCATTAGCCACTGCTAGCGCTGAAGCTAACGCCTACTTTAGAGTTTCCTAATGGCGCTTAAATAAAGGGTTTGTTTGCAGTTTAATAACTCCAAACTGTATTTGGTTTTTTTTCGTAAGATAAAACTTCAAAAATAGAGTAAAAAATAAAATATATAAGAATTAGATAGTTGGCATTTTGCAAACAGAAATGACTTGTAATTGATGTAAATCTGGTTTAGCTTCAGGGAGTAAGAAGAAAAGATGTGTTTTTATTTGGTGTATGTAAACATGTGGTTTGAATTGTATATGGAGACTGCTTAACTTATTAATTTTTAGAATCAAATAGCATTCAGGAAAAGACAAAAGAAATATCTTTTCGCAGTGTGCACGAGCAAGAGGTGCTACGTTTAAAGCATTCAATTTCGAAGGTATTGCAGAAAGACAAGCCAAAATCAATAGTGTTGACAGCCATCAATCATGTGTCATTTTTTTTTTACAGTATTATTGGCCAAAAATATATCAAAGCATTGCGAACAAAGAATGAGGTTGGCTGCTGCATTGAAGACATAACAAAAAAAATAAATAAATTGTTTTTCACTGACCTTTACTCACACTTTAAAATGAATAAATATATGCCAGGTTGAAATTAAATACCGTGTAAAGTGAGCAAATTTAATATTTCATGACATTTTAGGATAACCTGAGGAAATACAAAATATGTTTTTCAAATCATAATTTCCTTTTTTATAAATTGGAAAGGCTGTCCAAAGGGAAAACTACGGGAAAATGCTGACCTCCTGAACCCAATAAATGTCTTTGCCACCCTTGGCAGCACCAGCTTCCATTAAACATCCACAAAGAGTGTTTTATATCAGCGCGGAGGAAGGCTGCAACACTTTTCTTGGCAGAATTGCTATAATTCGAATACAATAGAGCTTTCTTTTTCTTGAGGTTATCCCATCTCAAAGAAACTCACCAACAACTTGGAACATTTACTTTTCAAGTCATTTGAAAACTTTCCTCGTGTTTTTGGAATGCCTTACAATGTTGGCTTTGTTCTTAAAACGATATAATTTATCTGAACCAATAATTTGATGTTTGGACCAAATAGCACTAACAAAACTTTTTAATTTCTGATGAATAACTTGATTTTAAAATTAGTCTTACATATACAACACCTAATCTTGTATAAATATTTGCGTCTACATAGCCAACAGTTTATACAAAATCAACTCTTGATTTGTTTTTATGTTTATAACGTTGCCAAAAAAAGAAAACGGTTCGTGATTGGTAATGAGAAAACAGGCATACATATCTTTTTATTTGGTGTATGTAAACCTTTGGTTTCAACTCTCCCTGCAGCAGACGCCGATATGAAAACAACCAGGATAAAAAAAACAACAACATCCATCTTCATCACTTAATCGAGCCGCCTGTGCTGTGTGCCATCAGCATTAACACGGCACTCATAAAACAGACGCGAGGAAAGGTTGAACAATAAACGCAACCTCTTAAGTAGAGTCAGACATCTTTTTTTACTCTCCCCATAATGCCTTCGAAAATAAAGACACCAGAACGTACCAACTCCCGCTTTGAGCTGACATTTTGTCTTGAATGAAAACAGTGACACAATCCGAAAGGCCTTATCAGGCGGAGACATACGGAGGCAGACACATTCACAGACAGTTACTAAACTCTTCTCAGACAGAACGCACTCGCACCCCGTCAGCTGTTAGCCAATCTGCTAATGGGGTGAGACGCTGCTGGCGCGCAGATTTGTAAGCTCAGGAACAACAACTTTGTCACTTTGCCTTAGATATATATATATATATATATATATATATATATATATATATATATATATATATATATATATATATATATATATTTTATATATATATAAAACACTACGAGTTTCATAAAAGACATCCGTATAATTCATGAGGTGCTACAGATTTCCGAGGTGGTGCCTCCTTGGAGCTTTCACAGAACGGCTCTATAACAAAGTCAACCGAGGTTTTTGCATGATGGTGCTATTTGCATTCAGGACAGTAGACCCCTCACTTTTCTTGGCCTGAATCCCGTACCGGGAGATGAAATCAGACAGCTCTGGGAGGACAGAGACTGTAAAAAAAATAAAAGAGGAAGGAAGTACAAACCGAGTCCACGGTGCAGTCTGTCCCTGACAGGTCTAAATGGACCAGGCAGTTGGGCTGGGCCAAGAACAGGTACAGGTTCTGCAGAGGAAGAAAAACAAATGATGTGTTTCAGGCAATTAATGCACTAAAGACTTTTAAAAGATAATTCGGGTGTATTCATGTTATACCCACAAACTTCAACATATTTTATTTGGATTTTATATAACACAAAGTAGCACATTGTTTTGAACTGGAATATAGTGTGGCGTGTTTTCAGCCCCCATGTTTTTAGACCATAAAATGAAAACCAGTTAAATCGGCTGTCTTTAGAACTGACAACAGCTGTGAGTCGAGTCCAATTTAGGGTGTTTTCACACCTGGTAGTCTGTTAGTCTCTGTTCGACTGAGGACCAACAGAACCAAACCCTTTGAACAAAACCTGTTCACCTCCTGGCCTGGGGTGGCGCTGCACCAAGAACCACTGAAGGAAACAATAAGAAAATCTCTGAAGACAACAAGAACGTAACTTTCATTTTCGCAAAATGTAAGCAAAAATGGAATAGCGTCAGATTTTGTGGTTGTAGTTCTCTCTTGTCTTTTGTAAAACACCAGTAGCTATTTCTCCTGCTAGCGCTAGACTCTCGTGTTTGTTTTGGTTGCATTTCCCCAGAATGCCCTGCGCCAGAGTCAGCTTCCTGCTTTTGGAGCGGTCTCCAGTCCGCTCGGTTTTCACATACAGTACGCATTTGAGCCGCGCCAGAATTCACTTAACCAAACCAAGACCTAACCTAGTCCGCCTAGGTTTTCAGGCGGACCAGAGTTTCGAGTTTTTTTGTCCGCATCAGAGATCGATTGTGCATTCACGCCTCCCCAAATGAACCAGACTTTTTTGGCAAACAAACAGATAAGTCTGATAAAAGGAACACAACAGGGAGAAAGTTTGGCAGAAGCTGATTTTTTATAAAACGGTATGTTCCAAGCGTTAACCTCTAAGAGCTACTAATGTGATGTTTATGGAACATTGGCAAGAAACAAAAGCTGCAACAAATCCTGTCTACAAGTGATGGATGAGGACTATACTTTGTGTTGGTCTTTCACATAAATTTTTTATGAAATAATACAAATACATCTGAAGTCAAGGAGCATGATTACATTTGCAAGGTACTGTTGGTGCAACTCTTAATCAGACATACCCAAAAACACATATCTGCATAATTGGTTCGATATGCTGTAGTCAATTAGCGATTCTGATTGTTCAAACAACACCCCAGAAAAATTTACTGATTTGAGATCAACTGTTTTGTGGTGCAGGACCCTTAATACAGTTTGTTCTCAAAAACTGAGAGAGGGAACTAAAGATGGAGGCTTCCAAAGGGAACTAATGCAGCTGAAGCACAGCTGAGCTTCAGAAGATCAGTCTGTAGACGCTGTGCAGACACGGTGAACTGACTGGGTGATTCACTTGTCATGCTTCCACAATATTGCCAGAAGTAATGTTAGAAAGCTAGAAGAATCTTCTTTGGTATAGTGAGGGGAAAAAAACTGCGAATTTTGGGCAGACTGAGATGCCTGCAGTGATTCTCAGTGTTACCTGGGATAAATTATGGTACATTTTTCAACTCTAAAGTTTTGGAAATTTGTCAGACATGCTTCTTGTTTAGTCTGAGATGCCAATACTAGCAGGTCTGTATTGCAGTTTCTATGCAGCTTTTCCCGACAAAAAAACTCCATAAAAACAGCAGACATGGTCCATGTAGCTTGATAAGAGTCACCCACCGTGGCGTCCTCTCCAGACAGAACCCCGGGGTTCTTGCTGAGGTCCAGGTGCAGCAGAGAGTTGGAGTAGTCGTCACTTGAACACAGAGCCTGAGACAATGAAACAACACCTGGTGGAATAAAACAGAAATGAAGGGATGCATCATTTAGCAAGCCAAGGACTGACTCACATTCCTTTTCATTTTAAGTGACAATTTTAATACTCTGTTGGTGAGCAATAAGTAACAGTAGATTATAAAGCGTCAAAATGGATTAAAGAGGCAAAATGGGTGAAAAGAAACTAAAAAGGAGTTTTTTAAAATAGGTTTTCATAAGAAAGCAGCTATAAAAAACCTGTTCTCTCTATTGTACTTTCAGAGTGTACCCTGACCCAAAACAAAGGTCAGATCAAAGGCCTGAAGTACGTCTCGTTGCACAAAAACACAATACAGTAAGGGAATCATCTTGGGCCCTCAGCAGCAGGTGCAGGAAGCGCACTTTGCCCATTCTATTGCTTCAAAGAGCATCTGTGCTAGAAGGCAGATATGGCACATGTTGCTCGAAAGCAGACGAGGCGCTAAGCTCCTCATCCCTTAATTTGTAGCGATTATGAGGGAAATGATGGGAAGAGGGGACAAAGAGTCTAATCCTCCCCCCACCATCCATCTAGTCATCAGCTGCTGTGAGCGGGGGGAACATTAGAAAGCCATCAAGATGACCCGACTTTATCGCCAAAGTGTGGACATGTTGTTTTTCTGGCGCACACGTACACCGTCTTTCTACATTCTGTCCTGTTACAACCACTAATTTTATAGACAAGACTAATAAATATTGAGTGGTTTTACAAAGCACTGATCAAATACAGGACATGACATTTTCAAATTGTCTCTGGAAAAAAAACAACAACTTTGAAAGCCATGCATCCTTTTTGGCTCACTTCACAATTAATCACTACTTTCTGCTGTTCTATCAAGTAAAATTCCATTGAAATACATTAAAGTTGATGGTCGTATTCTGACTAAACGTAGAAGCATTGAACTCAAAAGGCACTGTCCTGTAGGTGTTTAAGAATCACATGAAAATGAAGAGGAGGGGGAAAAGAGAGAGAAAGAGAGAGAGAGAGATCTATAAATATTCAGCAAAAAGTGGTCAGCCTCTCCAAAGTCACGCCAACAACTACAACTCAAGGTCATACCAACTGCATCCTGCTGAATCACTGCCTGTTCTTGCTGGCTTTTAAAAAAAGTCTCATTTATAACACGTTAACTTGGTGTCAGGGTCACTATCTGGAACACACACGACACCTTTAGCCTTAAATATTGCATTTAGCCTGTCCTTATTTAATCCGCTGTGTGAAAACGCACAGGAAAGCTGCATCCAGAGCAGAAAGATGAAGAAAAACTGAGTGGGTGAATACATTTGCTTAACAGACACTTGATCAACTTTAAGAAATGTGAGACAGAGTCATTGACTTTGTGTTGATATGAAAAATCGTGTGTGTGTGTGTGTGAACACTATGTCACTTTTTTTTTTGCAATCATCATGGGAAGAGCTGCAAGGCCATTTTCAAACAATCTGTCATCCATTGTTTTACAAAGAACAAGAAAATACTCAAGTGGGGAATAGTTAGGACAGTCAATGTTCACAGAAAAAGGACAGGGTTCATTTTCAAAAACATGAAAGACAAATGCTCTGAGTATTAGCAAAAAAGGTGTCATTTTGCATGAGGTGCCGTTTCTTGTCCCTTAACAGAACCTACATTACTCATATTTGCAAAATCATGTCTGAACAAAACATGGTTTTTTTTAGGGAATGCCCTTTAGACAGATGAGACCCAATTGGTGTTAAACAGAATGAACATCAGATACCGATAAGCGTCTATTGCTGGAGAAGGGATGATGTTGACTTGTTTTCTAGCCCCTTAAATTTGGTTCAGTTGAGTGAGCCAATGAAATCCACTTTACTCCATCAGGTAAACTACTGTCAGCCAATCAGATGTCAGTAACTCAGAGCATTTAGGCATCTGGGCCTGGAGTAAACAAGTAAACTTGTTTGGGGATTTCAACTTTTATCATAGGATAGTTGTTGATATTTTGTCAGTTTTGTTACTGATTGCTAAACCTATCTTTTTCTTACCACAGTCTATCTTCCAGCAGGATATTGGATTGCATGTTTCTTGACCAATGACTATCCATCATTAGCCTCCACAGTTACAAGAGCAGTAGAGGAAGGGGTAATTCTTGTCATGGGTGCCCTGCCAAACAGTTAGCAGTGTGTCAATGTAGACCAACATGTCTGACCAATGTTTCCGACACCTAGTTGAATCTATGGCACAAATAAGGGGGTCAGTCTTTATGGTCAAAAATAAAGCTATCATTTGGATAGCACTTAATGTGACTCATGCAACAAGTCAGCTGTCTTAAACCACAGCAAATCTACAACAAATTGACTCTTAAAATAAAGAGAGAGAGAAGGACTGAAATGTGAGATAGTTGTCCAGTTTAGTGCCTGCTCCCTATTGAGATGTTGTTGTGGGATTTAACAGAAATGTTCAACAGTGAAGGTTCACAAACTTTAATACAGCGAAGAAAAGCTGCAAAAGAGGAGCTGCTTCTGCAACCACGACCGAAACTGGGTCAGAGCGCTACAGGACTCGGTCAAAAATATGGGAAAAACATTTCCAAATCAATCGTCTTGTCTCCTCTTGGACACAACACATCTTTGGCTTTGACGTCAGCCATGTTTAAACGCTGCTCTTCAGGATAATGCCGTACACAGAGCAGGCATCGTCAAAAATGCTTCAATCAAATAAGGCCGGCCGTCCACATGACAAGGAATCAAAAAGCTTTAAAGAATCGAAGATCACACCTACACCTCTGCACACATCACACAAAAACCTTTATCTACTGATAGACAGAACTAAGGAAAGAAGACAAAAGGTGCTACATGACAGGTCAAAGAAATGTGTTGGCAGAATTGTAAAAAAAAAAAAAAAAAACTTCCTGGCATTTTGAAGCAATGCTAAGACTTTAGCAAATTGTATAAGCCCAGTAAGGTGTCTCATTTTATTTCTGTCTTGGTATAACACATCCAGATGTCAATTATACATTTTTACTCTCAAACTTGTCTTTTTAAACCTGAAGCCAGCCTCACTCAAAGTGTGTCTGAATTTAAACTCTCTATGACGTAACTCACAGATAAGGTTGAAAGATTCCTCCTTTGGGATGAATGAAAGGTTGATGAAAGGAAGATTCCTTTAAGTCATTGCTACCGATTAAACTTCTAAAAGTTATTGAATCGCCATCTGTAGTTTTTCCACACCGTTTCTCCCTTTAGGCTGAGTTTATAATTTGAAAAAATGTGTCAAATACTAAAATTTTTATTAATGCAAATTGCTAAAATTTGAATGAATAAAGGAATATGAACTGTTTTGTTTTGCCTTGTTTTATTTATTAGGTGCTTAGTATCTGTTGCAACACATAATGTAGATATACATATTAGATTGATAAATTATCTAAGCAGAGGTGGATAAGAGCTAATAACTTACATGTAGTCGAGTAGGTTTTTGAAAATAAACAAAAAGAAAAAGAAAAGTACTTTTAGGAATAATTTTATTACACCATGCTTCTAACCTTTGCTTGAGTAATATTACAATTAGTTGAGACATTTGAAAGTTAAAAAGATGCAGTAAACACTATATATAATTAAATATACAGTATATTGACTATATATATAAGTACTTTACCCTTATTACCTTATGTACTAGACAGAAATAGAAACACATCTATGTTATAATGCTGCTTACACCCTCATTTAACTGTAAATGACATTAACAAAGGTGCACTATTTTTATTCATGACAATCATTGCAGCCATTCTTTTGCATATTTCTATGGAAAATAATAAATGTCAAATTAATAGACCTACAAATGCTATAGAAGATTTTAAAAATGGCTTGAAATATAACAATCTAAAAAAAGAGGGCTTTTGGCAAGAATATACGTGAATTTGCTTTTGCACACATATAATCCTTCTGAATCAACGATTTTGTTCGAGGATGGTCGTATTGTTGAGGATAAAAGCAACTGGGGCACTGCCTACAACCGCATCTGGCATTAAATAAAATAAATAAATAAAAAAACACTGCTTATAATTCTGACCCCAATATCATTTTGAAGATGAGTCATATGTAAACGGGTCTGTTAATCTGCGTGAAAAAGGGGCAAACCAAAAGTATTTGAGGCATTGCTGTGGATCAGTAGACCTTTTTTCCCACCCTCAACTTTGTGACACGTCTCATTACGTTTAAGAGAGCTCAGCGATGTCCCAGTGAACAAGGTCAGGCTCAAGGCCCTGCTATGCCTACCCTTGGAGGAGAGAGAGGTCTTGGAGAGATTTAGGAGTCGTAGACCTTTGTTGAGCCGGCAGACTTGTTGAATTAGGTTGGAGACTCCTGGATGAAGACAGGAAGGGGAGGGGAAAGAGAAAAGATGGGAAAGGGCCTCCATTTAATAAAAAAGATGACTAATAATACACAGAAAGAAGGCGGACTTATTCAATTTAAATATTTCCTTGCATCTTAAACATTTCAAACACAGGAAAAAAAGAAAGGAATGCCAAGTAGTGTGTGCTGAAAAACGTAAATCAGTTAAAAATGTAATAAAGTTGAATTATGCATCTGATTATACGGAAGAAACGGTGAAATAATCAAGGTAAAACAAAAATACTTAAGACTTATCAAAATTGTCAGCTAAAGAGATATTTTTCAAAGAGAAATGTGTATTTATGTTTTAAATCATCAAATAAAATAAGCATGCATAAAAGCGGGTGTCAAATTACTTTTATCTCTGTTTTCCTCTGCATGCAGTGGATGAAGCCAGACGCAGACCATGTGCTAAGCCAAATTACGTAACACAGTTTCAATTGATTTTTTTTTTTTCTTAATCTACAGCAATCACGATGGACACATAAAAGCCTCTTCCTTATTAAAAATCTGTTTATTTTTATGCTCAGGATCCCTGTGTGATCCTTAGCTTTTTTGTGATCATACATCTTATTTAGTGGCTGCTGCTGTGTTGCATTTGTAATCACAATAAAAAGGCCTGCACACTGTCAATACTCATAAACACATGGCGACACACCAGGGGGCTGATACGTGTGAGCGCAAGGAATCCACTGAGGCAAGTGGAAGTGACAAGTGTCAGACGGAGGGATATAAATTAGCTAATGAGGGACGGTGGCCTTCGTGTGAAAGCCTGGCTCTGGCTTACACAAAGCCCAACGGTGTCTCCTTGTAGGGGTAAGCAATACAAGGATGATAGATTGTGAGGGATTAGAACGGGTTGAGGATCCGCCGAGGAAGCAAGATCACAGCGTCACCCGAGGCTGAGGCTCCCAAAATCCATTTAAACAAAACAACATTTTGAGGAGAGTCATGAAAGCAACGATTGGTCAGATGCGCTAGCGTTACTATCGAGTCAATTAAACCAGAGCAAAACGACGACAACATTACAAAGCTGGGGTTCTGCTTTTGTTATTTGTAGGCATTTTTTTTAGCTTGGACCTGTTAACATGCTAGCCTAACAAATCAGAAAATGGTTTGTTAGCTCTGCTAGCTCTAGCTAGCTTAGACCACAGTACAGCTAATGCGCTGATTTTTCTCTCTTATGCAGCTGTGTCCACTCGCCCCTTACTTCCTGCTTAATGCTTGTTACAGTAATGATATTATCTACACTTGCATGCTTACTTGTTTATAGGTGAAACATGGCGCATCTATGAGCTAAAACCTTAATTAGTGGAGGGGGCAGACTGGTGTTTTTGAATATTTCCAAAGAAATTAATGCGTTAAAAAACAGCGAGCAAAAAGTTTTGGTGAATCCTTCAAAACACTGTCAACAATCCTCAGTGTTTTAGATATGCGTTCATTTGAGGTTTTATGCTAGAGAAATAAACTGTGTTTTCACAATAAGGCATTGCTATAAGAACAATTACACAAAAAGCTATTACAGGGCTGACTTCAAATTTTATTACATTTTCAGTTTGACCTCTGAATTTAAAATGTTAGCTAAAATAAACACATTTATTTAGCGAGTCACTGTCATGAGTTTATAAAATATGGAGATAAATTGATTGATTGATTGATTTACTATGACTTTAATAGTCACCATGTAGTATTGTTATAAAATTATGTTATGCATTTTTGCTTTAAATGTTCTTGCTAACACCATCTTGTTGTGGTATTTTTACTCAAGACTGTCATAAAATTACAATGTCATAATCGCCTGGTGCCTAATTATTAAATATTAGTTGGGCTTTAGACATGCTGGTAAAATGGCAGAAACACATTAACATATTTTAAAAGTGTGCTATGACCTTGTTTATAGAATAGAATAGAATAGAATAGAAGTACTTTATTCATCCCAGCAGGGAAATTACTTCCAGTTTATGCTTTTATTTAAGAAGTTATATATTTTTGGTGATACTCACAGTGTCATGATAAAAAAAAAAAAAATCTGAATAGAATCATTTTCCCGTATGTCCCACCTCTTTGTGTTCATCGCCTGTGCATGCACCATAAGATAGCAATTTATTTCTACACGCAAAACGAAACAAAAAAGTTTCAGCTGTGGCGACAAAAAGAAAAAGAAAGAGCCTTTTATCATGAGAAGCACAGATAATCAAACACAATGAAAGGTGGATGGGAGGAACGCCGAGAGTGAGGGAGCTGCAAGGACAGTGATTGATTCAGGGTTCTTTGAAAGCAAACAAAAGCTTTGCTCAAGTAATAGCCAAAGAACAAGAGGATGTGCCCTCAGAGAGGAGTCAGTGGGAGGGAGAATGAGTTCACTGAGTCGCTACCTTGGTTGTCAAGTGTGTTATGAGCCAGATTGAGGGAGTGAATCACGGAGGCCGGGTTCTCTGATAAAGCCGACGCCATCTTCTGTGGAAAATCCCTGGAGAGAACAAGAGAAACAGGAAATTGAATTCCCTGGAAAACAGTAAGTTCCCTCCTGCTTTCAGCAACTGAATTAAGCCGAACTTCTGAGGTCACTTTTTTTTTCCACACATCCACAAGGTCCAAGCATTGTAATAAAGCGGCTTTATCACTAGCACTTGTCTAAAAATCTATCTCACCTAAAACATGGAAAAGTTGAGCATGGCTGTCAACTCTGTTATTTTAAACATTTCTCCTCAAACAAGTATCCGTCAAAACAATTCCCGCTTTTGTCGTTTGCATTTCTCGTATTGACCCACCTGCGGAGGGATTACTGTCCCCATTTAGTTCCAGTTTCAATAACTTCGATAAATACAAACAAACTTAGATCGAGCCAAAAATAGGAATTAGGTTGAAACTTTCAAACGGTGAAAGCACGACAATCGAAGGATCAAACATTTCTCACAGAGCTTAAAGGACAGACGGCACTGGAATTTATATTTGTCTGCTGGCCAAAGACTGAACTCGGAATGAATACTAATGCTCGTTCGTGGCTGTTGTTTGCCAACACTTTTGTATAGATCGTTTATCCCCAAGTGCCATAACAAATCAATTATACAATACAGGCTTAAAAAAAACCTTCCGAGTCGAAATAATAAAATAAAATGTATAAAAACTCCTATAAGCAATATTTTGTGTCATCCATTCAAGAGTCTATTATGCTAATTTTTTCACCACAGAAATTTAAGCATCAAGATGTCACTAGATGTGCTATCTGTAGCATGCATTGCCAACCCCACAAGTTTGGAAGCAACTTCCAATTCCTTTTCACTATGCCTTAAAATCCGGCGTGAATTTGGTGGGTTTCAGGATGCGCTTTCTGTGTCATCACACTCTTTTCTGTCATTGCTAAGCATAATGTCCTCAGTTCACCTTTAGGTAAGCATCAATGTTGCCAGACCATCGCTGTTGACAAAAAGGGGCTTTGTTTTAGGTTTGAGAAAATTTGCACAACCTGAGAGCAATAGTTTGCATATTTATGTTTTCAATGCTGCTGTTAAAGCCAGAGGAGGTTAAGTTGACAAAGAAAAAAAAGCAAAGCAAGAAAGAGATAATGTGTTCTGACATGATTATTTATGTAATAATTTATTTTATGGTAAAGTGTAAAGCATTATCTTCAGGAATCAGTTTGAACTTGCATCCAAACATTTGGTCTGATGTAGGTAATTAGATTTTTTTAGGTGGGTACTTGATCTGTCAAAAAAATTTAACACCACTTGGATGGACCATTCATAACACACGTAGGTATCACTGTATCACAATGTATTGAAGCGCTTTGCAAATATGGCTGCATGGTTTTATTTAATCACATGCTACGCTATGCAGACGGTCTGTCTATGCTGACGAAACTTAATTCTGGGTTTTAGAGACAACCTGCAAGCAGCAACAAGATATAGGGATGTTTCTCATACAGTGTTGTTGAGCCTATTTCTTGCATTTTGTGGATTGGAGATCAGACTGAATACATCAAGAAGAGGTCATTTTTGCAAAATGCTTTTGAAAAGGGCAAGTCAACAAGAAAATGGAGTCAAACTGACTAGTAAGTGAGCAACACCTTGGGTTGAAACCAACAAGTTTAATGTTATGGAGTGGTCAGCCCAATACCCAGACCTTAATCCAATAGAAAACTAGTAGGAATGACTTCACAGATGCTGCTTCTGAGGATAATCTCAGAAATGGAGGAACTGTGGAATGTGGCCCAATCAAAGGTGCCAGAAGTCAGTCGTCTTCACGCAACACAGACATGAAGCGGTTCTCAGAAACATGGGGTTATGCCACCAAATATTCATCCAGTGACTCACAGCAACCCTAAATCTTCAGGCAGTTTTAAAAGAAAATGTGGAAGGAAATGTACTGGTGTCATTTGGATCACATATTCAGTTTTGCTTATTGTTGATATGGCATGACTGAGGTAACCTAATTGGTTTTATATTTGCTAAAGCAAAGGTTTAACCTGTCTGAGACCAAAAAAAAAAAGATAAAAATAAACTATGAGCACTACTTGTGTTGCATTTCTCATTTAATAACCCTTTCAGCTCCCAAATTAAAATAAGACTTAAATTCAGGATCCTAGTGCGTGACTTTATATGTGGCATATAATTTCACCATTCAATTGAAAATAGATTTTTGTTGTTGTTGTTTTTGAGGGCAGGAGTGTTTTTTGATGCACTTCTACTGCAAGGCCGGTTGCCTTTCCCACGCGAAGAGCGCAACTACCAGGAAAATATAAAACCCTGCACCTTTATGAGGCTGTAAATTATTTCTCCCTGAGGCAGCAAATTCATCTCAATTAATGCTAAATAAGAAAAATGCCCTGCTAAGTCTTAGCAGCATTGCCCCGCAGGTGGACGGTACTGCCAGCTATTGCTCGCGATTTCTCAGTAATTTCAGCAGATAAACACCGCGTTCGCCATCAAAAGGCAGAAGGGAGGGTTTATCGGAGCTTTGCTGGATGAAAGACCGAGGCTGAACGGAGGTGAGCGACGGGGAAGAGTGAGAAGAGACTAGACTGGAAAGGTCAGGCCATCAAAGAAAAGGAGGAGAGTGAGGTAAGACAAGATGGGATAAAAGAGGAAAGAGAGAAAGGCTCGAGTAAAAGAACAGGGGGGAAATAGGAGGAGTGTTTTAGAGGTAAAGGTGCAAGAGAAAATAGAAGAGATTAAATTGGACTCAGCGAAAAGAGTTAACAGGGTAGGCTGGTCATTTTTCAGGGAAGTGGAAACCTACGCTTTAAGTCCAGCGTTCTCCAGCGTGAGCTCCTCCAGACTGTTGGACTTGCTGACCGTGTGCAGAATCTGGTCCACCACCTCTGACCCCTGTTGAAAAATGCAAAGCACAATCTGTGGCTGAGGTTTTCTGGTGGGGAAAAAAGAACTAGTCAGCCTTGATGTACATACAGAAACTAGGGTGAGGGTAGTGATTTATCTCCATAATGTACTTTCACTATTTCACTAAAGCAATAATAAAATCTGAAAAGTTCAAAATTAATTGCATTTGCATCCCCTTTGAACTTATTTTTAATTTAATGTTTCAGACGACTAATGCTTTTTATTCATTTCAGAAAAGTATTCCTCACAACCCAAAGAGCTGAAACCGAGATATGTCAAGCACCAATATATGGAGAATTATAGCAGAAATTAATATGTAGCAAAATCAAAGTGCATTTCATCTTTACCAAAACCTTAAAAAAAAAAAAAAAAAACTATTTGAGCTATTTTGTTAAAGCAATTTAGATAGTTTTGCAGAGTTAAAAATGTCAATTCCAGAGGAGAAGTTAAAGAACAAGAAACTGACTCAAAATCAGAGTTTTGGTCGAGTCTAATCAGTTCAAGTTTTATGGTAAACGTATGAAATTAAAGTTATTCTCAGTATGAACCCAAAACTATGAGCACTATAAATAATTAATAAGGACTTAGTGAGTCAGCTGGAACGCGTGGCACTGTCCTCTTCAGCCTTTGCTTTTCAAATTGAATCTTCCTTCCTTGATTGGTCTTAATAATCAACCGTCGTGCACGAATGCATTTTCTAACTTGATACACGGCACCGCTTCGCTTGCTGCAAAACAGTTACATAAAAAAATCTCCACAAAGGAGGAAAAATGTGGATTTTTCAGGTTCCTACTAAAAATAGCTCAATGCAGTGCCTCAACTTTGATGTGTAAATCACAGCTACGAAACGCAGCGATGGCTTCGACTTTAAGCGTCAGGTGCAATAAGAGTGTAAAAAAAATCTCAATGAGGGGCTCAGGTTGGTGTGTGTATTAACTAGGACAGCATCAATGACACATAATTCATGTTTTTATGCAAACATTTTGCTATGAGTCACCCACAAGGCAATAAAACTTTGGCTGGAGGAGAAAAATCAATTCAGATCAGAAGCGAAGCTTACATGCAGCCCTGACTGAGAAGGTTTTCAATGTAGTTTTTTTTTGTGTGTAATTGAAGAGACTCTTTATAAGTATGAAAAGATTATACTGAAAGGGACTTTTAAAAAGAAGAATTGAGCACACAAGTTTCAATTTATTGTAAAACTTTCCCTAATCCATACGTAATCTATACAATTATGCCACATATCAATAAATATTATCCTTAGTAGTAAATACAATGTCTAACACAGCTTAAACTTTTCTAGAAAGGTTCTCCACAAGGTTGAGGAGGGAGTTTATGGGATTTTTTAACTATTCTTCCAGAATCGCAAAAATGAGGTCAAACACCGATGTTGGACGTGAAGGACTGGCTCACAGTCTCAACTCTAATTCACACAAAATGTGTTTTGTGAGGTCATGTATTTGCAGACCAGTCCAATTCTTCCACCCCAAACCTAATCATCCACGTCTTCATTGATGGACTTTGTTTTGTGCTCTAAGTTTCTCCAAACTGGTTCCACAAAGTTAAAAGCATGAAATTGTCCAAAATGTCTTTATAGGCTGCCGCATCAAGATTTTATCTTACTTAAACTAAGAGGCCAGGCCCTATTCCTCAGAAATACTAACATTATTTACCCATCTGCACCAAAGTTTGTATTTGACACAATGCGGTCTCCTGGCAACAGACTAACCAAAAATGGCTGGTTGGATTGCCAGACAGAGAGCCATGATGTGTCCACTGCTCTTGAGCAACCCAGTTATTTTTGGTTAAATGATCCTTAGGAACTATACTTTGATCACACACTTTTTGTCAGAACTGACATGTTTCTTGCTGGACAGTTCATCACTTTTCTTGGCAAAACTGGAAAACCAATTTAAATTGTCTGGTTTCCTTACAAAGACCCGCCTTTTAAGGCTAACCCACAAACTTTTTTTTTTTTACCCCTCCAGGGGTTCTTTTTGTGGGCTCTAGTGTCCCTTATATGACAGTAGGCTGACAGGAAACGGGGAAGGAGAGTGGGGAAGACATGCGGCAAATGTCGTCTGGTCCGGGAGTCGAACCTGCGACGGCCGCGTCGAGGACTGAAGGCCTCTAAATACGGGTCGCGCTAACCGCTACGCCACCACGGCACGCCCAACCCACAAACTTTTGATCGGACTAGAGTTGGGCTGCGTTTCAACCTGCTTAAGTAATTAAAAAAACAGTTTTAATGTGCGATTGTGATTATGTTGGAACTACCTATTGTGCCCCAGTTTCAGCCATTAGATCCAATCTGTCACCTTCAGATGAAAGGAACTGTGGATGTTCAACCGGAAAGCTGCCAAAACGCCAGTGCCACTGTTCAGAGTGAACTCTGAGAGCTTGTGCAGAAAGAAAGAAGGCGCTACTCTATAATTGACACGTTCAAGCTCAAATGAGATTTCCATTGACCCACTCGTACACTCGCATCTAATATCTAATAAGATGCCTTCTGGAGTAAAGCTGGTCAAACAAGACAAAGGTTGAGCTGTTTAGCTACAATGACAAGACGAATGTGTGAAATTTTAATCAGGCTTTTAAACAAACTCCTACTCTCTAGCATGGTGGTGGTAGCATCATGGTAAGGGTCTGTTTTGCCAACAGTAAAACCATTGTATTAGATAAGACAGATGAAATAACAAAATACAAGGACTACCTTAACTTTCTCCACCTGAACAGAAACAAAACTGAAGTTATTATCTTTGGACCTAAAGAGGAACAATCCAGAACGAGAGCGTAGCTTTAGCTATTGCAGCTAGAAACGAGCGATCAGTCCCAGAATCTGGGTGTGGTGACGGACTCAGACCTGAACATTCAGAGCCACATGAAGACAACAACAAAGTCGGCCTTCTGTCACCTGAAGAACATTTCCAGGCTTAGAAGACGAATGTCACAGCAAGAGCTAGAGAAACTCATCAAAATGTTTATCTTTAATCGCACTGATTACTGCAACAGTGTCTTCACTTAAAAAAAAGTCAAGACACCTGCAGCTGATTCAGAACACTGCTGGTCGCATTCTCACTAAAACCAGGAAGATTATGGAGCACATCGCCCCAGTTCTAAGGTCGTTACACCGACTCCGTGGAGCTCAGGTTTGTTGCTTGTTTCATAATTGATGACTGCATGATGCTTTCATGATGCAACTGCCTTGCTGCTGAAATGTACTACACAAATAGACATGACATATTAAAACTGGTTTTGAAATTGAATTGAAGCCTCTGAAAACCCCCACCCAAAATATTAGTAGGCTGTATGTACATATTTAAGCCTGTTTGTAAAATTTTGGCCTTGTGTAGATAAAAGAAAATCTGCAATGATTTAAAATTCTTTCACGTAATTATTGTTTTCAGAAATATTTGTATGTTGTTGTTTTCTTATTTGTTCATGGAAGAAATTATACAGTAAAAACCAAAAATCGAATGATTGATAAAATTATTAATAATGCCAGCGATAAGTATCTAATAAGTCTAGGCTAGGTAATTACAGCATCTGGTGCAAAGGTTTGGAATGGATAAATATATGGAGAAAAAAAATTTAATTTTCATTACTATTCGCATGTCTTTGCAGTACAGCTTGGTGAACCAGGTGTTGTAGGCAATGGATGCCACAATCACTGCCAAGTCCCTGGAAGAAACAAACACACACACAAACACACACAAATTAGATAGAAAATTCAAATGTTTAAATTAGCCAACGCCATCTGCTCAAAAACATTTTATGTCAACCATCTATAAATTCCCATTATGTTGGGCCAAACTTTTACTTTGCTCTCCCGTTTGGTAAAAGAGCAGTTTGTCATTGTGACAGGGAGAACACCCCGGGCGGAGTTGCTTTCCTAAAGATGACTGATACTGCAGCTCCACCGTGGAGGAGACAGGGAAGAAAAAAAAGAAAAAAAAAAGGGGGGAGACGAGGGGGATCGATGGATGGGTCAGTGGATTATTCAATAAAGCCACACTTTGAATCTGGCTACGGACCTCAAATACAGCTACCATTCACAGTTACCGAGAGCACGGATTCGCACGTTTGAGAGGGATTAAAGGAACGGAGAGGGAGGGTTGTCGAATTCTCCGAGGTCCAACTAGAACCGTGCTGCCTCTGCACCGGCTATACGTCATCTGACAAACAGGTAGCCAATATACAGGGAAGGCACGAAGATAAAGAAGAAGAAGCCCACAGTCAGGAAGGAAGAAAGATGCAGCTATAGGGAGGAAGAATAAAAGAACAATAGAGAGGGAGAAAAGGTTAATCTAGTCAGGAAGGGTCCAGTAGGCACAGAATTTCAGATATCCCTGCTGTTCTTGGAAGTAAAATCAGCTACAGGCTGCGATCCTGTTTCATTACCAAGCGCAACCGTCATACCAGTCCATTGTGACTAACAGCTGAGTCCGTGTTTGTGCCCGAACAGATGGAGCGCATGTCAAGATCTGTCATCAGCGCTGAATCGTACCGACAGCGGGACATGTAATTGACCTCTGTCTCACAGAGCCGAGGGGTGTGGCGACTCGCCCTGTACACGTCGACAGTGCGAGTGCCGACAGGGGTTGTTTTCTATGAATTGATCAAACAAATTCAACTAAACCAGCTCGAGAAGTGAGAGGGATCTTTCCGAGCCGCTGCAGAAGCTATGACTCACACGGAGCCCTTTTAAAATGGACAGATTCAGAGGTGTAGTAAATAGAGGACAGCCTAGAAACTCACTGAACTGAAAAGGCAGTGGTTGGAAATGATGCATAAAATGCTTTCGAGCAAGAAGTGAAAGTCTCTCCGGCAGCTTTACAAAGTGACGACAAGCTGTGATACTTACCTAATGGAGGGCTGCTCAGTGGTTAGGTTTGAATGTACAAGATGAAAATAAGCGTGTATCATGCTTAAAGTTGAGGAACGAAAGTCCCCATCGCCCTTTACTCATCGGATTTTATTATTTTGCAGTTCCCCTCTCTATGTGCAGCAAATATTCCCTCAGATATTTTTGATTTAACCCATTTGAGGGCACTCAGACACAACGGTTTGGAAAATGAAATTTAAAAAAAAACACTAAAAGGTGATACCATCCCAAAGGTAATCAGCACCAGACAATCTGTTTTGCACTTTTTGTTCCAATAATAACACACTATACTCACACACTCTTTAGATGCGATTCGACTTGAGGTTTCACAAAATGTGCAGAATTTCTTTCCGTTTTAGATACGCCAACCTACAGGGCGAGATAAGTAGAAGTGCAGCAGAGGCTTAACTTTGCTTCGATCAGTTCTGAAGCTGCTCCGGAGATAAGACACTCGGGCTGGTTGAAATAAAAGTTTCCCTGTTGCGGGAACGTGCTTGCAACTTTTTACGGCAACGAACCATGCTAATTAATTACAACAGAGTGAGTTCTCGCATGGTTTTCTCTTTGTCGAGCGAAAAAAAGAAAATGAAAAACTTTTGGCAAATGTCAAGACAATGCATCTAAAAGGGTCTGGATTTGCAGAGACAGAACAGTCGCCGGGTTTCACTGGAACTAGCTCATCTGATAACACATGGATATGCTTCAACGCTGCTATAAATCAACACTAAAATCTAGAACTTTAAGCATGACTCACTGCCTGCAGTGGTGACAAATTTAGGCCACTGGTTACACATTGTTGTCCAGATGAAATTTTGTTCAACAAATAACCTTAGGCTATGACAATCTGGAAACCTGCATCTGTTAGTACGTGCTAAAGCGCACATTAAGAGAGAGAGAGACGACTGATATGTCAGAAGGCGCCAAAACACTTTCCTGAAACAGAAAGGCTTCGCCGTTTTCACAAGCAGAACATACGAATGCGTCCAAATGCAAATTTGACTGAAAAATCACATTGCTGTGCCGTCTCTGCAATGTGTTGTCATCCTGCAAGAGGCCAGACAGAATGGTGGCAGGTACAGCCCCTGACTGACTCAATGGAGAAAAATGGGTCAAAAGTAAATTTAGGATAACAAGAGGAGATGGGAGAGGCAGAAATAGTTGTCCCCTTTCAGTCAACAGCAATGACCAAAGACAATGTTTGGACGGACGTCAACCAACGGGAAAATAAAAAGCATCTCCCCGTCACTCATGGCAACGCAAAACGAGATCAGACGGGAGAGAGACGGATGGAGTGAAAATGTGCCAGGACAAGAGGGGTTGAGAGGAAAAGCGGCGTGCCGCAAATAGGCTCGGGCCTGCGAAGAGTTGCCTTGAAATGACAGCTGATTACTTCCTAACAGTTTGCTTTGACAACCCAAAGACAAGACACATCGCTTCGCTTAAGGGAGTAACATCTTAAAAGGAAGACATTATTTTCAGTGGAAAAAAGCTTCCAAGATGGCCCTGATGCGGTTTCCGTTTTGCCTCGATATTATGAGTAAAGCGAGAGGAGAGCCGGCATCGGGGGTGGGAAGAGGAGGGCGAGGCTTGGAGTTGACTTGCCACTGATGCGTCTCTAAGGCGACAGCAGCAGTCACGGAGCTGAACGGGAGTGCATCTGTGAAGTGATCTCTGCTGACTCTCATGGGGACTTGTTTGGCACACACCGATGCGGCGGCACAGTGACACGTTTAGCTTTTTGTGATTTGCCGGAGCATATCTGATGCAGACATCTTCATTTCACTGATACGGCTCAACTAATTTGCGAAAATGGGACTGATGTCAGAAAGAACCGAAAGCAGGCAGCGGTTTCATGCAATGACTCACTGCTGAACCGTATTTTCATATCTCCCTTTATTGTTTATCAGCTTGCAGTGTTTTTGAAAAGGTAGTCCTAGTTTGAAATTGTGTCACCTTGTAGCCAAGGTGAGAATTTTGGTCATATTAGACCAGGGATGTCCAAAGATTTTCACAGAAAAACAAAATCTCCTTTAAACATTTTTTTATGTAGGTGCAAGACAAAGTATTTTCTTTTACTAACAATTTTTCTGTTTTCATTTATTACATTTTGCTAAAATCAGAAAGCGCTGCCCATTTGTTGCCAAATGTAAAATAAATAAATAATAATAAAATAAATGAAATTAATAAATCTAAAAAAAATGTGGGAAATATTTACCTTTAATTCAATGTAGCAACTCTGCAAACTCCAGTTTAAATTTTGGATCAATAATGACAAAGATTGATTTTCTACAAATATTAGACTACTTTGCTTAATGAAGATATTGTCTGTTTACTATATTATCAAAGAGGTGAAAGCATTTCAGGTACTGGGAGCAACGCAGTTACAGATGTAACGGAAAATAAAACGAGCCTAAGATAACTTTTCAGAACAAAATATTTATAAAACATAAGATAAGGATAAGGGCTGCACAGTGGCGCAGTTGGTAGCACTGTTGCCTTGCAGCAAGAAGGTCCTGGGTTCAATTCCCGGCCCATGTTCTCCCTTTGCATGCGTGGGTTCTCTCCGGGTACTCCGGCTTCCTCCCACAGTCCAAAAACATGACTGTCAGGTTAAATGGTCTCTCTAAATTCTCCCTAGGTGTGAGTGTGTGTGAATGGTTGTTTGTCCTGTATGTCTCTGTGTTGCCCGGCGACAGACTGGCGACCTGTCCAGAGTGACCCCGCCTCTCGCCCGGAACGTAGCTGGAGATAGACACCAGCAACAGATAAGGATGAGAAAAAGCAGTCAAAATCATCCATCAAATCATTTTAGGAACAAGAAAATTCTTGAAAATACACACTCTAACCCAAAAACCTGAGTTAAGAAACAAGATAAAAAACAACAACAAAGGAGCAAAGTAAGCACATGGCACATTGCAGCTCCTTGATTCTGCCTCTGACAAGCATATCATCCACCTTCTGTGTTCCAAGATTACCAAACATCTACAAAAAACGCAAAAGAGCGCACAAGACAGAAAGGGAGCCAAGGACTGAACTAAAGACTGACACTGAATATTTTACCCAGACAGGATCTTAAAAACAGATTAAAAATACTCCACTGTCATGTGAAGTGACAGCTGATGAGATGCCATGCATCATCTGGGAAATGCTTCTGCTCCAAATGCCATGACGCGCAATAAAAAACAATAAAGAAAAATAAAAAAGGAGAAGTTTCACAAAACAAAAGTTTTGCGACCCCTGCCAGGATGAGAGGGTTTAGGTAACAGATGGACACATGAAATATATTTTAGTGTTTTCAGGCGCGTACCAACAGATTTCATACAAAACAATAGCGGAAATCTCAGCTACATTTGACATCCGGTTTCCTGTCACAGTTTGGTTTGTGACCCGACTTTAGAAAAACGTGAACCACTTTGTTCGATGGCGCTTGAGAAAACTCAAGTTCGGTTTTAAATGGCATGCCGTGATCCTTACCCTCAACCATTTCTGCCAAAATTACTGAGTCACAGCCGGAACATTGGTGTTATTATCTTTAATTATCATACTTTTTAAACCACACGATAAGCCTGTAATGGGAGGATTATTTGGGAACATTTTTTGGTAAATACTTTAAAATCTTTGCAGAGATTTGGGGTGAAATTAAACCATGTTTCAAGGAAGCTTATTTCTATCTATCCAATAATGTGGACAAACAGCAGCTTTGATCTTGGTATGAACCAAAAAGGTTACACTGCTGCTGGAAGTAAAACATTAATAATATATTGAAGAGTGCTTACTTCCAGGCATATAGAACTGGTGTTCGAGTCTATGTGGTTGACCTTTTAGCTAAATATCATGAGGTCAAAAAAACAAAAAGAAACAGAAATGGCAAGTCGTGCAGAGTACCAACTTGTATGCTACTACAATTATTATCTTGGCTTTTAGAATCTAGTTTGAGAACACTGCAAGAAAAAATTGATCAATTTTGGGTTTCAGATGTTCACTTTTTAATATGTAGATTATAAGTAGATTGCTTGTTATAAACTTACTTTATGACATCGTGGTATATCTTTCAAACACAATATAAAAATAAATTATCTGTGAGATTTTTTTGATCACCTGACCTCATCAGAATATCCAACAACACAGAAATATGGTGATATGGAATTTAGTGCATAGGCATGACATGGTATGTTCATGAGTATGAAATGGAAAACAACAAAATAGTGATGCAGGAGTAATTAAAATGAATAGTAGGTGCAAATGGCTGGCTTTCAAACAAAAAGACCCAAAACAAAACACAAAAAAAAAGACGAGTTCTCTCTATTTGCAAAGTCAGAGGGAGTGTCTGCTGAAGACACGACTGGACGGATCTCAATCCAAATGAACCTTCCTGACGGGACGAACAGGAGCAGGGTTTGTTTTTAAAGACCAGGGCAGGAGTAGAATCACAACCAAACCAAGCAGGTACACGGTACTGCTGCCACATTCAACATAATTCATTAAAAAAAAATCTGATTTGTACCACTTCCAAATGTGGCACTAAATCGGATTTGTTTCTGATCGTTACCAAGCAGTTGAAGTCAGAACGGTCGTGACGCGTTTCATTCGACCGACTTCTGTCAGATAAAGTCGCATCCCTACAGACCTCTCCAAAGACGTTGCAGCCAAAGCTCCACAAAAGGTCATTACTACCAGTTGTACCTTCTTTATTTTCTTAGCTTCCTTCATCTTATGATCTTCTGACAATTCTGTCGGCTCCCACTGCTCGACAATTGCTTCAAAAATCGATCCATTATCACGTTTACGTTCTTTTTCTGCGCATGCGGGTCACTTTGGAGTCATAAATTGTTCACCCGCAAGTCTGATTATGTCTGATTAACAGAGTTGACTGGTGTCAACAGAGTTGAGCGTCAACATCTGCCGTGTGAACGTAGCCAATGAGACGCCTTGAGGAGGTTAAATGATGTGCAAACCTTGTTAAGGCAACGCAGGAGTTCCTGGAGCAGTAACTGCAGTGAAATTTGGCTTGCATGCCACACTCTTCAGATTACAACATGTGAAAACTGTGTCCATGAACAGTTTCTGCAAAACCCAGGCCATCTACAAAATTCCAAATGCAAATTTCTCAGTTCAAAGTTAAGTGGAGTTAACAGCCGAACTCAGCCACTTCGACACAACTTAGTTCCAAGTCTCATTTAATTTGGTAAGCAATTACTGCTCAAAACATTGGATGTTTTCTTAATTCAGATCAAGTGCGTAATGCATCGCACTGATGAAAGGCTTTTTAAACTTTAAATGAGACATTCTGAAGCAGTTAAGAAATATTAGCAAATCTCACACCATCCATGACCTTGATGATTAATCACTTTTACACCGACTCATTCAGCTGTGTCTCTCTACTGACAAAGACGTGGCTGTATGTGTGAATCAGAGAGGAAAGAAAAAAAAAGAAAAGAAAAGAAGGAAAAACCAGGCAGATGTGTGCAACCCGCAGACATCAGCCAGATATCGACTGCAGCAGAACTGACAAGTATCAAATGTGTGTTTGCTATTTTCCTCCAGTTACTAAATGGCCCTTGGTGGAGTTGTAAACAACCTTCATTTATTCATGCCTTTGCCCTGGTTTCGGTGCATCGTGTCAAACTCGATGGAGTCGGAGCGGTGTGGCGCCGCAGTCGAAAACTTTGGCTCGACCCAACGACGCTCTTTGAAAGCAGCAGACGCCGGCGAGCCTTAACGAGTCTGGAGGTTTTTCAAAGTTTGGAGAAGTGTGTCACCTGCTGTCGAGATGGCTGAAGTCCAGCAGGTTGAACTCCCGGTTGTCCTGAGAGTGATAGATCGTGTCAACATCCTGAAACGACAGGGAAGCAAACAAAAGTAAAAAGACAAAAGTTTTGAAAACGGGGTAATTGAGACATATGCATTCATTATTGTTATTCCCTCAGCTCCTCTGCAGTGTACTCTCTAGTTTTTCATGTTTATTTTGAGTGCCTAGAGCAGTTTTCTGTCCTATCAAACACAATTTTACCATGGTCTTTAAATCAGTCGATACATTTGGCGGTGTGGGCAGGTGCCAAGTCCTTGTGAAAAAAAAAACAAAAACAAAATCTGCATCTCAGCAAATGAGATGCAGATCATCAGTCAAGAGAAGCAGGAAGTTCTCAAAATCTTGGACTGGACCTCAAGCAGCATTGATTTTGTTCCTTTTCATTCTCCCCCCCAGACTCTGGAGTATTTATTTCCAAATGAAATACAAAATGTACTTTCACCCGAAGGAGAGGGAGAAGTTTGGACTGCTAAGCAGCAGATCAGCCTTTTTTTCTATTTTGTTCCGTTTATTGAAAGTATGAAGAAAAATCTCCTAAAAATTCTTTGACAGGCTTAAATCAGACGCGGTTAATCCTGTTCCTTCTGCGCCAGTTTCTATAATGTTTTCCTTTCACTCAACTTTCTATTAATATTCATGGGTGTAGCACTCTGAACACCCAGTTTCTTTAGTAGTGACCCTTAGTTGTTTATTCTCCTTGCAGAGGATGTTGTGCTGAACAAAATGTAGTCATAACATATCTGCATTAGAAATCCTTGGCCTTGTGTAGTTAATATTAAATACAATGGTAATTGAGTAAGAGGGATTCAGGTGCAGAATAATAGTTGTGAGAAGTTGAAACTGTTTTTTACTTTTTAAATTAGCAAATTATTTAAATACAATTTTTTTTTTTTACAACAAATACAATGAGATTTGATTATTTGTTTCTTTTTTCACGAGTTTGACTTCAGACTCAGCTGAAATTCCTAGGAGGAAAATATACGGGAAAGATTGCGTTGTTTTGATTTTGATGACGCTGCGTGTTTAAAAAGTGAAAGATATTACACAAAATTAGAAAATAAACTTATTTTTCGGTCTACACTTTGTGTTCTTGCCATTCACAGGAACTTAAATACTACAGGTCTGTTTCTGTACTAGTTATGTCTCTTTTTTTATGTTTTTCAAGATTTTGTGCTCTTTTTCTTTTTATGACTTGTGTATGGAAAGGTTTAACTGACCAACACAAATAAACATAATACTTAAAGTTTATGAGAAACAAAAAAATCAAATGCATCACTTCAAATATAACAAACCTATACGAGTTTCAATATTTTACTGATTAGCCAATAACGTAAATATACGTCTACATTTTGATGATATCCAAACTCATTGAGGTGGATCTATTCCATCAATATTGATGGTATCAAAAAGGAATCGAATTAGCATCAACATGGCCTTCTCACCCACTGGACTTCTTCTTTGCAGCCGATCCCGTTGTAGTCACAAAGGGCAGCGTACGTCTCAGAAAAACCGCCTGGAATGACGAGATGCGTCCACAAATCACAAACAGACGAGGTGCAATACAAAAAAAAAGCTGAATAGGAATCTGAAGCTTAAAAGAGATAAGGTGCATTAAAGTTAACGTCAGAATGTGTGAGGCTGAGATAGGCTGCGGTACGGTGAGTTGAAAGACGACAAGGAGATCTTCAAAGAGCTCTTCGTGTAGATTAAGAAGATTACAAGCAAAAGAAAAAAGAATAATTTGGGCTTCTCACCCACTTATGGACAAGTCCTAAAAAGTTTTTTGTTTTTTTTATGGTGTAACTGTCAGATCGGGGAAATGGACTCTCAATTGCAGACATATTTGATCTCCAGTTATGTGGGCATGTGTGTGCAGAACTAACCACAGGTTTTAGGAGCCTCTAATGACGATTCGGAGTTGGGTGAAAACTTATGGCTGCCATCAGGCACATCTCCCTCCGCTCGGCAAATTGGAGGACTGAAAGGGAAAAAAGAAAACAGAATAAAAATCATTCAGCCGCACATAAATCTACAGGCAGGTCATGTCGAGCTAAGCTGCAACTTAATGTTTAATACCTGCAGTGGAAAAAAACAAAACAAAACAAAAATCAAGCAGATGTTAAGTGGATGTTTGTTTCTCTTGGTTACTGTCCTGCAGCCATGTGTTGGCGTGATGAAATGTGGTAATTGCAACAAAGGAAGAGGTGAGGTTTAGATTTCTAAGGAAGAACAGACATAAAAATGTATGTCTGGAAATGAATAGCTGGGAATGTCGAAACGTTTCACTGGCTTCAGATCCATCTAACTACTTATTGTGCCAGAAAAATGATTTTTTTTCCCCCCCCTACAAATATCTTCACTTTGTTTTTGCCAGTGTTTCAGCTGTTTCACCCGAATTCAATCTGCCTTTTAGTGGCATTATATTTAATTTAGCCATTGACAAGTAATTCAATCTACAAACTATTTTCCCACAGGTTTTCGGCTGTATTTCACAGTAAAGACCCAACTAGGTATCCCCTTGCCACATTTTGTCAAACAGTTAAAAACCGGGCTGACGGTTCAAAGGTGATAATAGTTAAACAGTTAAAAAGCCAACAACAAAAACTAAAAATTATTGCAAATTAACAAACCACTGAAACCAGGTTAAGCGGTAATCAATCCAACGGCTCGTAAGGCGCCATCTAAAACACCCTCAGTGCTTCAGGCACATCTAAGCTGACTCAGATCGCTCCCAGCAGGAGCTGCGAATTAAAGACTTGTGGATTGAGTTGCAGGTCGGACAAAGTGAGCAGACCGCTCTGCAAATGACTCCCCTTTTTTTGCTTTTCATAGCGGCACTCAAAGGCCTGGCACAAGACGGCTTTCAAGCTTCGGCGCAGCCCACCCGTTTATTGCTGGGCAGGCTTCTGCTAGCAATAATAACAATGATGCATTTCTCCTTTCTGGCTGAGTTCCACAAGCGCACAAAGAGAGCATTTTAACAAAACTACACAAACCTACACGGCTAAATTCTGTAATATTTTTTAAGGTTACTACAGAGCCCTGTTTGCACCGAGGAAGAGGCTCATTTGCAACAGGCTCATTTTTGTTCATTATAGATACTTAAGTCAGAGCTGAGATGCATCAAAAGCTTCTACAAAGTCAAAGCTGATTATGACATTGTGCGCTGGTCATGAATAAATAAAAAGCAGAAAGGAGAATTTGATTCCGGAGATGCTGGTTGGCAACCTAACAGCAAAATACTTCTGATACTGTTGTTTCTTTTCTGAAAACTGACACTCAGTATGCAGAGATCTATGAGAACTGGGATTTTAAACCAACTAAATACATCAAACACACCATACTGTACTGGAGAGAACATGACTTTTATTTTTGCACAAATGACAATAGGTCGAGTTCTGGAGAAAATTAACATCCAGTGCCTTGCAAAAGCAATACATGCCTAAAACCTTTTCATATTGCTCAATCTTCGATATATCGTATTGAGATTGTGTGTGGCAGACCAACAAAACATAGAGCCAAGTTATGAAGCAACAGGATACAAGGGTTTTCAATTTTTTTTTTACAGATTACAATCTGAAAAGTGTGGTGTGTGTTTGTTCTAACGCCCCTTCAGTCAATACTTTAAAATTGCCTTTTTCTGTAGTTGCAGCAGGAGGTTCTGCTGCAACAGCGGTAGGCAAACTGTAGGCGGTTTGCCTACCGCCGAAACCGCTCCACTGAGGACGCCATCTCCTCCGCCCTACACCTGAGCCTGGCTCACCTGGAGGAGAAGAACACTCATGTGCGGATGTTGTTCCTGGACTTCAGCTCAGCGTTCAACACAATCATCCCACAGCATCTGGCAGGAAAACTGGGACACCTGGGCTTCAGCACCCCCCTGCGCAACTGGCTGCTAGACTTCCTCACCGACAGACCTCAGTCAGTCCGGATCGGACAACACACCTCCGATGTCATCACCCTCAGCACAGGCTCCCCTCAGGGCTGCGTCCTGAGCCCTCTGCTGTTCACTCTGATGACACACGACTGCGCCCCCAGGTTCGCCACCAACCACATCGTGAAGTTTGCGGACGACACAACGGTGGTGGGCCTCATCAGAGACGACAACGACCTGGACTACAGAGAGGAGGTGGAGCAGCTGGTGGACTGGTGCAGAGACAACAGCCTGATCCTGAACGTTGACAAGACGAAGGAGATGATCGTCAACTTCAGGAAGAACCGGCCCAGCCACTCTCCACTGCTCATCAACAGCTCGGCTGTGGAGGTGGTCAGCAGTACCAAATTCCTGGGGGTGCACATCACTAACGACCTCACCTGGACTGTGAACACCACGTCTCTGGCCAAGAGGGCACAGAAACGTTTGTATTTCCTGCAGAGGATGAGAAGAGCACACCTGCCCCCGCCCATCCTCAAGACGTTCTACAGAAGCACCATAGAGAGCATTCTGACCAGCTGCCTCTCTGTGTGGTGTGGAAGCTGCAGCGCCTCCGACTGGAAGAACGTGAGGAGAGTGGTGCGGACAGCAGAGAGGATCATCGGGGCCCCCCCTTCCCTCCATCCAGGACATTTAATCCCAGCGCTGCGTGTCCCGAGGCCGAAACATCATCAGTGACCCCTCACACCCCCACCATGGACTGTTCTCTCTGCTGCCCTCTGGAAAGAGGTTCCGCAGCGTCCGGTGCAGGTCCACCAGGTTCCGAAACAGTTTTTTCCCACTTGCCATCAGACTGCTGAACTCTTAACTGGACTGCACTTAAAATCTGGTCTCCACTTTATACCTTGCACATGTACAGAGCTAAATAACTTATATTTTACTGTCATTACTGCACTTTATATTCTATATTTATATTTATATTCATATTTTATACTGTATTTTATTTTATTCTGGAGTAACCTCACAACATTGGAAGCTCAAAACATTGTCCTGAGCCGTATGCAATGAAATTTCGTTCTGTATACACCCTGTGCATGCAAAATGACAATAAAGTCAGTCTAAGTCTAAGTCTAAGGTGTTTGGGGTACCTCTCTTCTAGCTTTGAACATGTAAGTAAGTGAAATTTTTGCTCATTCTTCTGTGGAAAATAGCGAAAGCTCTGTTAGTTTGGATGGAGAACGCCTGAGGCCATCAACTGCCACGTCTTTCTAAGAATTCCCAGAATGGATTCAGGTCTGAACTTAGATTGTACCAGTATGATATACTGAATTTGCTTCATCAACACCATGTGTAAGGTGCCATTTAGGACTCCTTGAATAATATATACATATATTTTTTTTAAAACATGGAGAACCAATATTTAACTTTATACTTAATAATAGAATCAATTGGAGAACCAATATTTAGTTTTATACCTCACTAATCTTTTTGTCTTTCTTTGGGTTTGTTGTTTTGCTTGTATTTCCTTCTAATTCATGTAAATCAACCGGAACTGGCTTGTTGCTGAAAATGTGCTACATAAATAAAATGACTTTACCTTACTTGAAAGGTCAAATCGAGAATGGTACAAATTTTGCCTGCCACAGCAAGCAGTTGATGCAGACGGAGATTTTTATTTATTTTTTCTTGTTCTGAGATTTTAACTGACAAATTTAAATCTTCCTTAAATAGATTTTTTTTTCTGGTCGCTGAGAATAGACTTTGTGCCATCCATTTCCCCTTTCTTCCCACAATCATGCACTACTTTGTGGAAAATGTCAACAACACACTTTAAAGCTTGCGATCATAAACTCACCAAATGCGGAAATTTTTTAAAAAAATAAGTGAGAATCCTTTTACTGTACGCACAAAATGTTTGGTTGCATCTGCTTACTTTTTTATGAAAGAATTACATCATGCTGTTGAATTCAGCACACACCGCGCTGCACAAATCCTGTTTGTCAACAAACCGCACACACCTGACCACATTAGCGACCTTAATCCTTACCTTATCACCACAATCATCATCGGGCGCGAGTTATTTTTACACCATCTGCGTTTTTCACTTCGGCGCAGCAGAACCAATCAGTTACACGGCTGTGCAATCAAACCCACATCATCATCTCTCCCTCTGTTCTCTCCGCTCTTTAGTGTCTTTAAATGTGCTCACTGGAAGCGAGCATCTGCCAGGAGCCGGATGAAAAACAGCCGTTTAAGTGAGCGGAACTGGATGGCCAACAAGCGCGCCAACAAGCAGGACAAAGTCAGATCGGTTGAGTTTGAAAAACGTCGAGGAACTTCAGAGACTGAGAATCCTAAAATACATAGGACAAGAGGCCAGTTCAAGAATGGCTTCTTGCATGTAGAGTGAGGGTTTGCTGCTAAGTCACTGCCGGTGGGTTTTACGGCTGCTTTATCTTCCACACATGAACCGCTTCAAAAACAGCAACTGCTGCCGAGTCCTAACATGTACCGAGGCAGAAATAAAGCTGATGCAAATTACAGCGCCGATAAAAACAAATCTGACGACTAAAGAAGAAAACAATACGACGATGCCGACTCGCCGGCACGAAGACGAGGGCTGTTCATCTCAGAAAAAAAAACAAAACACAAAAACATTTATTTCTTCTCCTTCAATACTTACGCATAAATGGAGTTGTTGAAGACGCGGGAGAGGGCGTAGTTGATGTGGTTGACCATGTGATCCAGCTGCTCCTGGGTCTGAAGGCGTAGCGAGTAGGTGGTCTTGTCTGTATCGATGACCACCTGCATATAAACACGAGATCAGTTTTTCTCCTGTGACAAGTTACACTTATTGGATGGTTCACACACAGGTGCGCTTCTGACCTGGTAGTCTGGATAGGTGTTCATTGCTCTGATTTCCAAAAAGTTGAAAGTGACTTCTACCTGAAAAAAGAAAACGAGAACAAACGATCACTTTGGTTTTAAGTGATGTGCATAACGTATGCACATTTAAAAAAGAAAGAAAAACAATTTGCTACAACATTGATTAGACCTTGGAGTTTAAAAAAAATATTCAGATGGGGTCAAAACAAGAGGTCACTGTCTGCTGAATCCAGAAAACAATGAATGCAAATTGACCCACAACAATTTCGGCTAACTCTAGTCTCACACCTTAAATATCTGTGATTAAATTTACATCTCATTATTTTTGTGCATAACTTTTTACATCAACTTTTATTTTAACACAAATTGAATCAAGAATGTATTTCTGTTCAAAATAGGGCCAATTTACAGCAAATGTCATTGTGAGGCTCTTTAAAAGTCAAACAAATGCAAATCAAATACAGTTCTGTTATGTATAAAGTCATTTCACATTGACTTCCATTCAAATTAAAGCCAAGAAAACAATTAGATTCAGATCAAATGAAAAAGGGGAAGTTGATTTTTCGGCAAGAGACATGACCTTCCAAGATCATTTGTTCTTAAAGTTCTCACTTTAAAAACAAATTGTGTTCTTAAATTCTTACATTGTGTGTGAATTGTGAGACAGTTATTTTTTGTTTTTATGCATATCCACTGTCTGATGGCACTTCTTAAATTTTGTTGTTTTTGTGACAATGACAATAAAGATCTATCTATCTATCTATCTATCTATCTATCTATCTATCTATCTATCTATCTATCTATCTATCTATCTATCTATCTATCTATCTATCTATCTATCTATCTATTTATTTATTCATTTGTGGTTGTTTGGGCTACAGTCAGCATCCTCAAGGGTCTTTTTAGAGGGTTGTCATTTAACCTTTTGGGCCCATAGCCTTCAGTAATAACTGTCTTGATGTGTCTAACCTTAGAAACAATAACTTATTGCTGCTCATGGCCAACAGATTCCACAGGAAAATGGCAACCATGATGAGTCCACAACTTACAAGTGATAAGTTGAGTAAGACAGGTCCTGAAAGGCTGGCTGAAATACAGGAAAAGACTCCAATGCATCAACCCATATGCTTTATCAGTCATCCATTAACCCACTGAAAAAAGGAGATAAAAGCCACTGATGTGAAGACGCGGAAGGTTCTATCCAAACTCCGGCATCCTGAGATTGTATGCCAAGCAGATGAAGGACTAATTTGAGGACTAATGAGTGTCAAAGTCAATATTCAGGGCATAACAGCAAAGAACCAGGAGTACATCAGGAAGATGGCACCCAAAGAAGAACTGTTAAGTGAATGTAACAGGCAGCAGAAGTCCCAAGAATAAGAACAGGACCAGACGACACCATCAAAAGACAGGCCTCTACATGGCACCAACAGGGTAAGGGAGGTAACCAATGTTGAAAAGTCGCACCAATAGCGAAAGAGCCCTGGACTGATGGACAACACAAAGGCACTAATTATTGCAGCAGATTTTCAGCACAAAAATGGTAAATGTCTGGGTTCGTCACATCGTACATGACTCAAGATTCAGGCAGAGCAAAGATGACCCAGGAACTGATCAGCACATAATAGCTGGGTTTAAGACAGTGGCAAAGCAAAGACTTCATGGATCCCCAATGAAGAGTAGAGCAGTGAGCAGAAACAAATTAAGGTCTCAAAAAGTAAATAGAGAAGCTGTGGAGAGTCCAGGTCTCATTGGTGCCAGTGATTATTGGTGCACTATGACCCTGAAATTGAAGAAGTTGCTGCAATAGATTGCACAAACAACCTTTAGGATCAGCTGAGATACTGCACAGAATAGGGAGCTTTACTAATGTCTAGTTTCAGTTGTAGACTTCATACTGAGGGAAAAAATGTAAACTATCTGGATTAACAATTTACATCAAAAGCAAGGACAAGGACCAGGAAGAGGAACAAAGATTCTCTTTATGTCTGTTTCTGGCTCACATACAGATCATCCCGTTTTATTGGGAAATAAAAGTTTGATTTGCCTCAAGAATACTACAGCTTTTTTTTTTTTGCTTTCAATATTTAAGATACCCTTAAAATGCCTTATACCAATGGCCACATATCGCTTTTACGGTCAGTATCATTACATACCATCATCGGAGTTGTAAATATTACTTCTCCCTTCTCTGCTGAGGATTTTGCTTTGCCTCTGCATTAGCGTGAGCTCATGTCTGGCAAGCAAAAGGCATTAAATTCCACTGAGAGCGAGAAACATTTACCTTGGTGGGCACTTTGACAGCGAAGAGATACAGTCTCCATGTTGCCAGGACCTGAGGGGGAGAACACATTTATTTTTGTTTCTGTCACTGAGCCGGCAAATGCAAGATGCAAATCACAGCAAACAAAAAGATGGCACGGCACAAAAAGAGCGCGAATCGTCTCCGCAGTTCATCCAAATGTCTTCGCAAGTCGAACGGAGCACTCTAAACATTAGCCTGCTAATGGCGACGGGGTTAGGAAGAATGTGAAAGAAATATAATGATGAGCCTGCGAGTCATGTGACAGACTAATTTATTTCAGTAAGTTGTGTTGATGGAACTAAGTAGCAATTATTCAACATGTGCCTCATTGTGCGAGAGAGAGAGGAAATCATAGGTGAAACAGGAGGGAGATGGAAGAGAGACGAAAAAACAAAATATGCTTTTTGTTGGCAAAAAAAAAGGGCATTACCATTTTAAAGTGTCTGGGGTAAAACAGGAGAAGCAAAACGAGAATATATTAATATTCTACCCATCCTATTAATCTCATTTATAATTCAGAAATCCACAATTAGCATACCCCATGTATGCACTGTGCATCTCTTCTCCACTCTAACCCTCTCTGTCTATTAGTCACACTTCCTCTGTATCTTTTCCAGTCTAGCGCTTAGTTCTCTTTTTATCTCAGTTCTAATTCTCTTTCTTGTTTCATGTCAGTCCATTCGATTTTTTTTTTGTTTGTTTTTCATTTTCTTGGCCCGTCCCTAATTCCTCCCATCTCCATGTGCCACGCTGTAAGTCCTCTCTGTCGAGTTTGTGCCCAGAACCCCCAACACCTCACTCCGTCCCCTTGTGCCCTCAGCCCTTTCCACCCTTCGCTCCCTTCGCAATTCAGTTTTTTCTATTCCTTTTCTGCTCTGTCGCTTTCAATTCCTCAAGGCCTTTCTGTGCTGAATGGCTAATGGCGCCCTGCAGAGAGGCGGAGAGAGGAAGAAAGAAAATGAAACGTACAGAGACAAAAAGAAAGAAGAGGGGAAGGGCAGATAGAAACGCAGAGACACTCGATTCTTTTTTCCCCCCTGATAATGGACTCTTCGGATTCCTCTTAACGATACCACATCGTCTCCCGGCAGAGACAGCGTTACACATCAACACCCAGTGTCTTAAATATACAGACACGCATAACAGACTCCAACGGAGTTCTGAGACGAAACAAAAGGGAGATGGAATAATACCTCCCAACAAAATGGGAACAAAACCAGAAAACGAATGCATCTTCTCTGAAGATCTGAAGTCAAACAAGAAGCTTGAGGACAAGTCTAAAAGCGGCTGTAAATCCAGAGACGAGCGGGGCCCTTCCAGACGGAGCCGAGCCGAGACATAAACAACTAATTATAAAGTGACTAATAAAAGCCTTCAAAAGGCCCCGCAACCTGACAAAGGGTCTCCTCGTGTAAACAAAGACATCAATAATGCAAGCTCGCCAAAGGGCCAGCTGGAACCTCGGAAGCGAGCTTGTTCTGAAGATTGTCCCTCTCTGTCATTGCCTAAACAGACAGTGAAGTATCGTTCAATGTCAGTTTAGGCCCCATTACGGGCGAACGCAGCAAAATTATTTTCACTTAGGTTTAAGAAATCTTAAGTTGAGAAATCTTAATGCCGTTACCTTAGCGTAACGGAGACAGCGAGCAGCAAAGGCAATTTACCTCCTATGCATACCATAGTTCAGCTAACCTTCCAGGAACCTCTAACACAGCAGCGCACGTCAATCAGACAATGAACTCTTTATGTCCCTGTCGCGATAAGTATGATGCAGGCAGTACAATGATACACTATCATTAGCCCCATAGTAACAACATTTATTTGACAGAAAGCAACATTTGAGTAAAAGAAAGCAGTAAATGTAATTGTTCTCCATCTTGGAATACTGACATGTACTGAACAAACGACTTGGGCCACAGACATGGCGTTAAAAGCCCAGGTTACATCAATGTGCGCCCCTCTACAATAAGCAGGGCACCTTAGGCTACAGAATGTCAATCTGACACTTGTCAAACAGCTGGTGGGTGTTTTTTTGTGTTAAATAAATAAATAAATGATAAAACTTATACGAAGAAAACCTATAATAAAAGGTGAATAGAAGGTTGCCTGAGGTGACGCTGCGTCTGAGGCCCAAACGGTAAAGCGGCGGCTCTGCTGCATGACTGATGTGGAAGAGGTTCAGAAAAAAAACCGATACTCTGAAATTCTCAGAGTGCAAATATATTTGCAAACTTGAAATAAGACAAAAAATAACTTGCAAGTAACTTTTCAGCAAGAAAAAGAATGGTTCAAGTAAAATATTTCTAAATAATGATGAACAATTACTATTCATCCATGAGACGTCTATGAGAGACTTTTATGATCTTCCACCATCCATCCAGCTGAGGCATAACTTTAAAAAAATCAACTAATCTGAATGCTCACAAGGCGACCTCACCTGATCACTGAGGCACTGAGCTATGACAGCTTCTACACTAAAGATTGTTGCTGTGTACTGGTAGCTCTGGTGAGTGTTTACTGATTGGATTTTTGAATTTTAAACAGCCTGAATAAGCTGAAAATCAACTTATTTCTCAGTACATCTCTGAGTCCTTTTGGGGGGCGGGAGGGTAAATCCCAGAAAAATTTCTTAAGAGCAATTTTGGGGGGGGGTTAGCCAAGTTACAGTGAAATGTAATGCAAGATATGGTTTAAAACGTTTTTAAACCACATTCAAGCTGCAAGACCAAAAATGACTAGCAATGCACATGAAACGTGTTTTTGTCAGTAAACAAACTGTTGAGAAGTAAAACTAAAATTAAAATATTGCTTCTATACAAGTTTTGTTCAGTCTGACTGATCTAATCTCTGCAACACCTTTACAAAAATTTAAGGCTCTAAATAAAAAAGTTTTAATGAGTAATTGCTCTTAATAAAATTCCTCATAAACAATGATTTATTGAAATGGCTCCCAATACAAGTTATGGGCTATCTAAATTATAACTTATTCAGTTTCTTTATTTTTAAGCCTTTTTTTGTTTTGTCACGTTGTGGGTGACTGAGAACAAACAAGTAGATAGAAATGAATATCTGGGGGAATATCATAACTTAAACGTAACACTTAAAGCACCAGGGTTTATATAGAAAAATATTCAGATTTTATTTTGTGGTTTTCAAGGCTCTACGTTGAAGACAGTGAGAAATAAAGCCATAACTTTCTGTTTTTTCTATCTGTTCTCGGCTCCCACTCTGAGCTGGGTCCACTTGCTCAGCCTCTCCCTCCCGTTTCAAATTCTTCTAATTTAACTAAAAGTTGAAAAGTTAAATATGAATGAGATGTTTGCTACCTTTGACAAAAAAGCTTAAGTCTATGAAAACAGTGTAGCAGTTTTGCTAATGAGGCAGCTTATCATGATTCAGCAAAAGTAATGAAACAGCGAACTGCAGTCTGATCTTTATTGTTAATGAGTTTCTTCTTAATGAGCAGTGAATGTAAATAAAGGGTGTTGCATGTCTTTTGCTTTAAGTATTTACTTACTGAAGGGTTGCTATTTGTGCTGCAGAGCCACAGCTAACTGCTAGCTCCTCACTTCAGCGGCTCTGATCAGACTGTGCCGTTCAGCGCTGCTGTTGCTGCTCCCACACTTTACACTGAATCATTGTTCTAACAATGGTAGGGGAGGACCTAAAAAGTAAATTTTTGTTTTTCTGAGATAAATGGTAGATTTATTTTGGGGGGTTTTTTTGGTTTATTTTGTCTTTTCGTATTGATATTATTTAGACGCAAACGTTTCTTCAATGACTTTTTTGGAGGGGGGGGGGGGGGGGGCAATTCTAGACTTTTCCAAGATTTCCAGACCCCCCCCCCTCAGGGATTTACGCCTATGGGGGGTTGGAATTATAATTTCCCTCCTTATCCATATTTTATACTTACAAATATGAGTGAGTTACGCAATAAAATCTGTGGTAGAGTCACCCTAAGGCAGGGGTGGGCACTCCTGGTCCTCGAGGGCCGGTGTCCTGTAACTCTTAGATGTCTCCCTGGTCCAACACACCTGAATCCAACAGCTGAATCACCTCCTAAGTGCAGTCAAGTTCTCCAGAGTCCTGTTAACGACCTCATTATTTGACTCAGGTGTGTTGAAGTAGAGATGCATCTAAAAGTTGCAGGACACCGGCCCTCGAGGACCAGGAGTGCCCACCCCTGCCCTAAGGTATACTTTTTAGATGGGTTCATAAGAGGATTGTTGTAATTATGCATAAAGATTATGTCCTTGGATTGGGAGCACCCACTTATGTTTGGATAAATGAGTTGTCTCAAAAACACAAATTAAGCCACAAGAAAGAATATCCAGCAATTTATTATTAATTAGCCCTGCCAGCCAGAGCTTAAGACAAACCCCGCCAGTCGAAATCAGACTATTTGGCCTACTTGTTGCATTCTTTCTGCCAACACTCGTCCTATAGAGCTCAATCCAAAATGTCTAAAAAGCTGCTCAAACATTGCTCTTATGCCCCTGGAATTGCTTGAGATGAGATGGTCAGCTTCTTTGATGTGGTCAGCCAAGCAGCCAGCAAGTGACAGTTTGGAAAAAAAAACAAAAAAAAAAACACGGATGAAGGAAGTGGCAGGAGAAAGGACTGGAATGTAAAGATGACAAGATGAGAGGTACAGAGGTGCCCTTGCTGTGATGTGTGAGTGTCAGAAGCTCCAGTTCAAAGAACCAACCAGCCAGCCGGACCCGGCAGCAACGCCGCGAGAGCGGGACGAGGCTTGTGTGTCACTCAGGGGTGCCTCTGCGCCGCACGCACAAGAGAGCAACTTTGTCTCTCTTTTTGCACACACACACACGCCCACCCCACCCCCACGCATTCATGAGGGAGGTTCAGAGGGCGGGGGCTTATATTAATCTTAAGCTGTCAGGCTCTTGCACTTCAAAAGAGATGTGGTGGAAATCAAAGCATTGCACTGGATGGTGTGTGATTGCACACGGGCGCGCGCCGCGACGTGACGTAGCCTCTGAGGAAACAAGCAGGGGGATCTGTGCCAGATTCGGTCACCAGTGATATTTTTGGCCCGTCCACAAGGGCATCTCAAAAACGAGCGCACAGAAAAGCCCCAACACGCTCACATCGAAGCGGACACATGCTAACATGTCGCACATTCATGAGACTGGAAAAACTAGTCATACCCCATGGACTGTTTCATATTTTATCACGTTCCAACCACAGTCTTTGATGCATTTTAGTAGTATTTTACATGTGACAAAACATTAAAAAGTTGTAAAAAATGTTAAAATTTAAGGATAAGTGATATAACTAAACATGCAATATGAGCTAAAGTTAAAAGAAGAAAATATATACTGTAGACTTAAATCAGGCATGAAGGTGAATAATTTGGTCTTAACTGGTTCTTGTGCTGAAACAATAAGCCATTATAAAAAAAGAAAGAAAGAAAGAAAAGCAAAAAACTGCACAAGCTAGTAGCTAAGTAACTCAATAAATTAAGTCAGCTAAAAAAAAAAGAGCAAAACCATGTTGTCCTTCAATCTGTTCATGATCGGGAAAATGAATATGTCCCTGATTCTGATGTATGACAGAGATCAAACAAAATGAGAAAAAAAAAGAAACGTAGAGCTTAAAAATATAACAATGCTCTGGATTTTTTTTAGAAAAAAAGAACTATAATCCAGAGCTTTCATCCCTAGATTTAAAAAAAAAATCAAACTCTTGGTAAACTGACAAAGCCGAGATTAAAAGAGGACAGGACGGAAAAAAGAAGACTGACAACGTGTAAACGTGGTGCAAGATAAACGTAGAGAATGACTGGGGTTAAATGGCTACCGACAGACGAGACGGAGAGAAGGACAAGTGTCTGGATTGAAAAGAGAGACGGGAAATGAATAAGATGTAGAGGGGGCAGAAACAGTCGGAGTTTGCCTTTAAGTCCTGACAGTGCACCCTCACACTCATTCACACTTTCTCTCTCTTCCCCTCTCCCTCTACCACGAGGGAAGAGAGAAGGTCAGCAGTCACACTTCACACTCACTCCGCCGCAGGCTAGCCAACATGTGTTAAGATAATCAAAGGAAATTTCAGTCCTAATTACAGCGCCAAGCGCTCACCACGCGCCATCAGATGGTAAATCTAGAGGCTTGCCGAGAAAAACGACTTTTCGGAGGCAATCTCGCAGGGACAGAGACGTAAAAAGAAATTCATGGCGTTGTTCGCTATCACACGAGCGTATTATATTTCAGAGAGGAGACTGCCAGAATGCGGGACTCAGCCAAAAAGCATGGGCCATGTCTGCATCAGAGCTTTGTGCTTCAGAGCCCCAGAACACAGCTGGAGGTCTCTGGGAAACTGAGTCATCTCGCAGGCTCACTTTCACCATCTTGAATTATGTAATTCACAGAGAGCGCTTTAGGCTTTATTTACTATCAGAGCGGACTTGTGGTGTGTCAGACGCGGTTTTTCTCAACGACAGCATAAAATGCGGAGGACCGAAAGCAATCGCGAACAAAGACTGCGGCACTGATGATTTGGGGTTTTTTCAGTTTTTAGTGCGTTGAACTGGTTCGTTACAGCACAGAAAATGTGGGGTCTCGAACTCTATAGAGGACAGAAACAAAACGCAGACTTTCTGCAACAGAAAATATATTTCTGACACAGACTAGAAGCTCTAGCATTAACGAGAATAGTAGCCAAAAGGCTCCTGGTAACACAGGAGGAGCCAAAGCGATCCACAGTTCAGGTTAGGTGGTGGCATTTATCTTATTGTTTATCAATTACTGTGATACATTTCTTGTCATGATAATATTTTGATTCAACGTTGTCACAACATATTCAAATTAATTAAGTTTAAACCCCCTAAAACTCGCCGCATTGTCAGGACTGCTATTTTCACGATTTTTAACCTTTTGTTCCATAAAGGTGTACCCATGAATATCAGCAAATTTTTAAATTATAATTAACGCAGTTTCTGTGTGCATTTCAGCGATAAAAATCACTTCTTAACTTCTTTATGTGATTGCGTATTACAAATGGGAATGTTTTTTCACGAGCGGTATTCGTGCTTGTGAGAGAGACTGTGATTGCTGTCATGCGGTCACAGTTGTACGGTTATCTAAAAAAAAAAAAGTAGTAATAGTTTTTGTTCTTACAGCAGTACCACAAACTATCTTGATAAATATTTAAGTCCATATCGTTCACACTTCGTTCAGGTAGGAGGATCTCAGGACAAATATTGGTGCACTCATCAAATTCGGCCCCATGCAAGTGTTGCTAGGCGACCTTACCTTTTTGGTTTAGCAACATACTGCCAAAAGCATGACGCTTTTTCTTCAGCAGACAGAGAAACTGGACAAACTGTTTTTTGCCCATCATGTGAAACATTATGTGTGGCAGAAAATTAACTTTGCCTTTTTGCTCTGAACAAATCACCCCCACTGGGTTAGGGAGCATCATAATGTGGGATTATTTATTTTTATCAGCAAGGACAGGAAAGCTCATCGGTGTTGCTTAGAAAATGGGTAAAGTTAAATATAGGGCAAGAAAACCTGCAAAAGTCTACAACAGAGGTTCACCTTAAAGCAGAACAACAATGTTAAAACAACCACAACAACAGTGGAATAGTTTAGATCGAGGTATGTAGCAGAAGATTTGAAAATTGCTGTTCAAAGATGAGCTTCATCCCTGATCTCAGATTTATAATATAAATCTATAATATTTAGAAAACAAAGCATAGTTTTTCCTTCCACAATAAAAGGCAATTATATTTTAGACACAAAATCCCAATGAAACACAGAGTTTTGCGGCAAAACGGGACGACTGTTCAAGGAGTTCAGGGCACAGCAAGTGGGAAAGGCACTGGCTGTCCTCCAGCTGGAAGACAAAGTTGCAGACAACATTAGACTTCACACACAAGGCAACTTATTCATATTGGCAGCCGGGCGCTTCCTGCTGACGATGCAGCACCAGGTGTCACTGGGGTGAAGCAATGAAGTTTGCAGGAGGAGAACGCTTGCTCAGAAGCAGGTTTTCAATTACGCAATTTCCCCGAGTACGAGCGTTGAGCTTTAACTTTCCAAGTTTCACTCGTGAACTTAGCTTTTTACAAATTACATCCAATCTGACTTGCTGCACGACGAGCTCAAGTTGGTGGGACGCATTCAATAAGCAAATGAGACACGGCTACTGAACTCCGGGGGGAATCGTGTGGAAGAACGAGACATTTTCTGGACTTGGCATTATATTTCTGATGTGCCCATGAATACTTGCAGAGGTAGAGCGGCGAGGGGCGCATCCGCTATGTGGCATCTGTATGTGGCTAAACAAAACATCAATCTTATGCATGATCCGTGAACACGCATTTTCCCAACCACTAAAAAACAAAAAGATACGGAGCAATGCCTCAGGAGTACATCTCGTTCTCCCGCTCGTGATTTTTTTTAAACGAGACGTTCAACAAAACTCAGGAGTTTTGGGTTGTTTGTTTTTTTTTTCTTGTGAGCATGAAAACCTCAAATATGCATGAGACGGCTGGGGGGGGGGGAAAAAAAGAAAAAGATCAGGATTCAGATGCGGTTTGGCGTTTTTTTCCCCTCGCAACAATCAGGAAGCCCTCAGGCGGCTGTATGCTACAATTGCTCACCGTTTTCTTTATCGGCGCTAAAAACACCAAACGCTGAGGCAGCATTAGGAGCCGCTCTTGCCTATCGGTCGGGTCAGGTGTCTTGAACAGCTTTGGCGAGCTGTAGTGGAAACAGCGCTTCCATGTGCCATTAAACATGTCTGGATAATGTGCTGCACCTTGTTGGAAGAATTGAAATTAAATAAAAGTAAGAGCGCAAAGCAAATCAAAGTCTCCCAGAAGACGTGCGCGCTCTCTAGAGATCGTCTGAGAAACTCATCGTTAAAGCACCGCTCAACAGATTTCCGAGCCTCGCTTTCCGTGTACGACCCAATTCTGAAAAAGAAAAAAGAAAATTTATGTCGTTGTCGATAACCGGAGTCAATGCTGGTCTGTTTTAAAATCTCATCCCCTGTTGTGGCGGTGGCATCATGCTGTGGTGATGCTTTTTGTTCCTTTTTTTTTGTTGTTGTTTCTGACCCGTTTTCTAATAATTTTGTGTTTTCCATTTTCGAGTTGGAGTAATTCAGTTGCAGCTTTTACGTCACGTAAATGCTGCAATTTCTCTTACAGCATTTAAAGTTATGGCATCTAATGTGCCGTAAATGTACACTATGGATACGTGATATTAGAAAATTATGCAGTGGCGAACATTTTAATCCAATAGTTATACGACATAGTTTGGGATGAACATTTTGCTGACTCCTTTGTCTCTCGTCGGTCATTTTAATGCTCGCTAAATGCCAAACTCTCTGGGTTGACCTTTAGTATCACAGACACCATTGTCCACTGTGGGTCTCTGCTGCAGGGACTCCAACCTGGTGAAACATATTATTGACATCGAAAGTCTATTTTGACGTGGTGATTATATATTTGTGTCCATAATATGTTGCTTCTATGTGGTTCCTTGTTAATATATCAAGTGTCATAAGTTGTGTTTTCATTAAAAATGTGTGTAAAACTTTGTTGATATTCTGCTGATGTCAATAAAACACAATTTCGCAATTGGGGTGTTTCCATTAAATAAGAAATGCAATTAAAATCACAATGAATAAGTTTGTTAATTCGGTAAGTCATTATCAGATGAATTGGAAGTAACTGCGTTTAAGATGCAATTACTTCTTATTTTTCTTTTTTTTTTTTACATAAAATAGCTACAGCAGGATGGCTGTAGCTACCCAAACATGTTCTGGGTAGCTTTTTTCTTTGATGAATGTAATTGTTTGAAAATTTGTTTGATATTTAAGAACATGTCTCTGACATTTAAATTTATCAAAATTGTGGAAACATTTAACTGTAGGTGGGTAAAAAGCAGTTTTACCAGGCTGTTGAGAAATCATTGCTTCCTGGAGGCGTGGACTGTGCTACAGTTTTACATTTTACCCAATCGCTAGTGTTTGGTCGTGATGTATGTAACCAGTTCACCGCTAAGCTTACCGGAAATTGTGTCCGTCGTAAAACAACCGTCTCTCACTGCCGATAGAAAAAGTGTGGCCAACCCGAATGAACGGCTTTCTTCACTTCAAGACTATAATTTTAAAACTTTGCAGAAAATCAATATCCATCGCCCCTAACTCTGATTGGCCCGGTTAAAATTCAACCAGAGAAATTGAGCTTAATGAGAGAAATTCCAGACAGAGCACTGAAGAGAATGAGAATTGGGCAGAATTGGGTAGGAAGGCAATGGCCAGGGAAATTAAAATGCAACAAAGAAGCAAAGACAGAAGAAACCTGTGAGAACAAAATTACTTTTTTAAAGCATTGCATTTTTTATTTGTAACTAACAATCTGTAAGATGTGTTACTTTCACAGCAGCAGAATAGTTTTTGCTTTTTTGTTCTTCAATTTCTGCTGAATGTCTGCAAAATAATAGTAGGTTTACTCATGATAACGTGAGAATCTTGAGCTGCCTCAGTTATTCTTCTCTCTTGGTAAAAAGATATGTGCAAAAGCCCTGTGACCTTGTGATATTGCATTTCAAATGACTCAGTCTACCTTGTGTTTTTATTGGCACTGAGCAATAGCTTTTCAATTTCTATCAAAGGGCTCGATTTTTTTCCAAAGGTTTTTTTTTTTACCCAACAACAACACTAAAATGCATTCCATTTACATCGTCATAGACATTCCTTGCCGCAGTCTCATTCAGGCTTTCATGGTTTCGTTTTAGAGGCAATGTTCAGCCATGGTTTCACACGGGTGCACGTTTTGAAAGGCGCCGTTGCTCGTCAACATCTGTTTTTGAGAACCACATGAGGTGATTCAGTTAACAGATCCACTTCCACACGGGACAACAAACAGCAATCCAAGTCACCAAGGTGCTGCATATTTGTCTGTGGCTGGATGAGAGGTTCCTACACAGGCAGGGCTTATAATAATAATAATAATAATAATAATAATAATAATATCGCATTTAATTTACAGTAACTTTCAGAACCAAGGACACTTTTCTACATTAAAAACACAAATTAAAACGGTAATAAATGTCTGTAAAAACACAAAACCATTAAATTACAAAAAAAAATCAAAGTGAGAAAGCTTAGTTTACATTAGACATGTAGAAGAGGGAATTCAGGAAAATGAATGTTTTTGACCTCCTGTTTTTGGGGTCATTTAGGCAGGATGGCCCCCTGGGAAGCTTCACCACTGTTTTGCGAAAATAATGGCTCTCACTGTGATTCGTTTGATTTCCAAACCCGTAGAAAGGGTCTGCATCCGTTTCCAGACTTCAAGAGGTCAGTGACGTTGCTTCTCCTCAGTTCTTCAGTTTAATTTTATATCAGAACTTGATGTGTCACTTCTACCTACATTTTCACCTACTTCAGTCATATTTCACATAGGGCAAGATTGTGGTATTTATTCATGTCAATTGGTTTACATTATGTATTGTTTTATTAATGTTAAAAATTAAGGTGTGGGGGAAAAAAGGCAAATCAAGACAGCAATGGTTCACCAGAGCAGAAATCTTCCCGAACTAAATCCTGGAAAAGCTTTAAGATAAGCCGAAGAGTAGAGTGTTAAGAAAAATAATTAATTTTAGTGCTTAATACAGTTAATCTACGACATGTGTAACAGTTATATTCAATACTCTTATTTGGAACAGGTTTCGTCTGAGATGCGGTAAGGAGCTGAATAAGAAGGCTTTCCTCCCCCGCTGACAGACACAGCAATAAAATTTACATTCCGAAGGGGGAAGAGACTCTTTGGCGCCTCTCCCCGTACCAGACAGAGATGAACACGAAGAGGTCCGCCCTTTTACTTAGACAAAAACCAGACACCTTTGCCATAATGAGGGGAGTTTCCAAATTCTCTGAGGGCTGAGGGAGTTTCCAGTTGGTCAGCATGAGGAACGCCTTGGCTGCATAAATTAAATAGGGAAACACCTATTTGGTATAAAATTACGTACACGGAGCACGCCAAGGGAGAGAGAGAGCTGCCGCTATTTTTGCCTTTTTGTCTTTGTTTCGTGTTTGTTTGTCTTCCCCTTGTGTGTGTTTATTATTATGAGAAAATGCATATCTCTGTTCCTCTGCAGCTTTGTTGTCGATTGCTTTGTATGAGATTAAACTCTGTGATCTGTGACGTCAACACGCTTTGTTGTTGTTTCGTTTTAGCAGCACGCCGTCGCTGCACGTCGCACACGGAGAACGTCACTCGCCAAGGACTCGGGAGAGAAAAGAGGAAAGAGCCAAAACTTTTTGTCCAAAGCTAGCATTAAATGATCCTCTTTTTTTTAATAAGAGCAAAAAAATACAACACGGAACTCTGATTCTTGTGAAATTATATACAAAGGTTATACAAAGTACCAACAGAAGGGATAATAACAATTGTGCTACAAGTGATTTTGTTAGAAACAATATTTTATCCATCCTGCTTTCCCTGCTTTAATCTAACAGATATTTTTAGACTGTGGGAGGAAACTGGAGTGCAGAAAGACCTCTGGCTGGCATTTGAACCGAAGACCTTCTTCCAGCCAGGCCAGAGTGCTACAACACTACCTAACACTATCCAGCCCAGGAATTCCTGAGCATCAGGTGTTTTCCAAGTTAAAGGTGGCATTCTAAAATTTTTTGGTGCGAGACGTTTCGCGCATAAAAGAGGAATTTATTTTCAAACTTCCCCCACATCTTTGCCGGGCTGTTAACAAACGAAGGCAGCGCTGCGTCATCGTCTACAAGACGAACCTTCGCCCATTAGGATGAAAGTTCACTTTCACTGCAAACATCTCATTTCAACCGGTTTCAGCTTGTAGAGTCCAGAAAACAGGGAGCCACTCACATTTATGAATGATTTATGTGCAACAGGGGGACTTTAAAAGGCAATTCAAAGCCATAAATCATCATTACATATTACACCCACCACGAGTTTCATAAATTACAACCCTGCCGTAAACATCACACACACACAAACACCCTCTCCCCCCCCAACCACACAACTATACAGTCGCTGAACATCCAAGCATAACTAAACCTTCAGACGGAGGAGTAGCACTTAGCCGACCTCGGCTCTTTGCGCCGAGTTCTCTTGAGCAGCTTCTCTGCGTTAACTGTAGAACCCTGGGCAGGGATGAGCACCCGAGTGTGTCCAGGACTGTCGAGCAGTGACTCGCTCAGCAAGTAATTGGCCTATTATTGGTGAGAGCACAGAAACCGCAGAGTCAACAGAGGATGAAACGGAGCAACCGATCAGGATAAATAAGTGGCGGAAGAGCCAAATCGGCAAGTGGGGCATCACAACACATCAGAGATTTCCTCCGCACTTTCTCTCTCTTTCTTTCTCCCTGCTCACTCCATCCTTCATTCACACTCCTCCAGTGGGAAGCCCTCCCCTTTTCCTCCATCATATTCACTACCTCTCTCTCCCCCCACCTCGCCCTCTCTGCCTTTGAAGATGCTTTGTTTTCTTGACTTGCCTCTAATCTTCAAATAGGGTGATCTAACCCTCTATGGCATGACTTTTTATTTTTGTGGGGAAGAAATATTTTCCTGCATTCTTTGGGAGCTTGGTGGTCCCTAATTACATGTCAATCATAAAATCGGACTCTGACACCTCCTGGAACCAGATTTGGGTTTGTTGCCTCAGGGTAACATTGGTCTAGAACACCAAGATTGTCTACACTGATTATGAGAAATGAAATACAAATCAAACAAAAACTATATTCATAAAAGAACTATTTTTTGGACAAAAATATGTCAAAAATCATGCCCCCCAAAAAATAAAATAAAGGAGCAATGTGAGGTACAGCTATGTGGTTTGTTGCCTGAGGGCAACGCCATGCCATAGAGGGCTAATAATGGCCGCAAGAGTGCGTGTGCAAGCGAGTTCTGTAGCTCTGAGCCTTATGTGTGTGTGTGGTGTGTGGGAGTGTGCGGGGGGGGGTGTGCATGTGTGTGTCTATGTCTAAGCGTGCTGTACATGCCAATATGCACGCATGTTGTGTGTTTGGATGCGATAGATGCACGCGTGTTGATGCGTCCCGACACGTTGCCCTGGGTGCTGTTTGGATGTCATGCTGTGCCCTCCCAGGGTCTGTCTGAGGTGTGTGTGTGTGTGTGTGTGTGTGTGAGTGTGTCACAGAATGACGGCTGGTACAGTCAACACACAATGACAGTTGGATATTAACAAACCTCCAGAGGCGAAAAGGGGGCTGGAAGAAGGGAGCAAAATTTAGAATAAAGGCTTAATGATATACATAAACCAGAAGCATAAAGCACTAATCTATTTTACTCTACCGCCATAAAAAGTAGGGAAAAATGGGAGATGTTGTAATGACAACTATGATTTTGACCAGATCATTTCAGTTCCACATGCGAAGAAGGTAAAAGGAGCAAGTTACTGCAGCCGTTTCCTGCAGGCTTAAGAAGAATAAATACATTGCAAAGGAAGAAAACCTCCTGTGGTCAACATTTGGACTTATTAAAATCGGAATTTTCAGTGTAGTTTATTGGGATGTAACATGGTACACGTACAAAAACTTTCACGGAAGGAAACGGTGCTTAATATTTAACTGTTTTAGCTTTTTATGTGTGAATCACATCGGTTTTAAACTTCCTAGGTCACGAACACGTCTGCAAAACGCCGTACGTAACGAGTCGACTCCGTTAAACAGACGCTCCCTTTCACCGGTTGCGATGTTTCCGAGATTGTGGGTATTTGGTGCATGGCGTAGGCTGAATAAAGCTATTCAGCCTTCATCCAGATAAACGCATTCATTAGAGCAAAAAGATTACCTTTAAAGAAATAGAGACCTTGACAACGAGCTGGAATGAATTCAAATAGTCTATGAGTTTTCCCTCCTCCCCTCGCTTAGCAGCAGAAGCGGCCAGGGTTTATTTGGATAGTAAAAAAAAAAAAAAATCTTGTAAGGCAAAGACCTAATTGAATTGCTTTGGATGGTAAGAGGAGCTCAATACCCCTTAACAGGTTTGAGGGAGGATGGAGGGAAGGAGGGGAAGGGCATGAGGAGAAGAAGCACAGGAAGTAAGCGTGGTGGTGGAGGGGAGATGACAGGGTGGAGAATAATCGAGATGGACAGATAAGGAGGCAGGGAGGGAAAGAAAATAAAGAGAGGGGGTTGGGGCTGGAACAATAAAAATATATGCCAGAATGGAAGACAGATAATAGAGATTGAAAAAAGAAGAATGTAGAGAGCGACTAATTCACTTATCAGCATGTGCATCTTGCTGTCTTCAGGGGGAGGTAATGAGCTCACTCCTGTGCATAACGACACCATGTGAGTAAGCGATCGGTCACTAACGCCGTTGACTAATTGTCACTGTCTCATAAACAGCGGTGGCCTCGGCGCCGGCGGGTTCCTCCGGAGCGCCGCGGGCTGCCCACGGGCCTTCTGGCATCCGCATTTTCTTTACTTTAAAACAAACTCAACAAACGCCACGCCAGCACACGACGTCTGGGCTTATATGCTCTCTCTCTCTCACACACACACACACGCACACACACACGCACACACACACACACACACACACACACACACACACACACACACACACACACGCATACCACTCCCGCCTGTGGCATTAAGGTCATCCTGCCACATCTAATAAACTCTCAGCAAGAACTCAGTAGGCAGTGGCATGGTGTCCACTTTGCTCTGCTTAGGCGGCATCTGTCCTAAGCCTGATTTGCAACGCGTCTGTCGGACGTCTCGTGAAGCAAAGCGCAATCTGCGACTTGTTACAACTCCCTCCGTTTCTTGGAGTTCGGTCCGACTGAAGCGCTTAAATGACAAGTTGTTGTTTTATTTTTTCCCCTTCCAAGCTCAACTACCAGTGTTCACAAATATGGTCTCTGTTGGTGGAAGAGAGCGAAGGCTCTTACCAGGATTCTGTCCTCTGACTTGCCGCCTCTCGTCTCCTGCTTGATGGCTCGCACAAACTTAACAGGCTGTTTGTCCAAAACCTTCCTGATGCTCTCTGGGGAAAAAAAAGAGACAGAGAAAGAGAGAGAGAATATGAAATCATAGTGATCTAAATGAATAACTTAAAAGACAGCTAAAGGGTTTCATACAGAAAATGTACACAATATAAATATACAGCCGGGGCCAAAGAATTAGTGTAAAAGCTCTTATAAGTAAGCCCCGTCTTTATTGATGATCAATATTGGTTGAAGTCAAAACGCTGCTTGCCAAAATATTGCTGTTTTTTTACTTTCTGCTCCCTGATGGGTCCTTACCGAGTCGTTTCCCCACATGGAGCGTAAAGACATTGAAAGTTACTTCAACCACAGAAATGGTGAGTTTCCCCATTCATAAATGATCATTATTTTGTAATGAGTGATTAAAGCCATACGGTTCCAGGACTGTTCAGAATCAGTCCCAAAGTTTTGATGTTAGCCTGCATCATCTATTCCAAAACCAGTTTTCATGTACGCTTGGTGTCACTGTCTCGTCAGAAATCCCAGCAGAGAAAGTTTTAGCCGTCAAACCCAGGAGACAGGAAAACGGAGACATAAGGAGACATTTTGAGTAGCAACCCAAGAACCATTAAAACTCGAGCCTCTAATGTACTGGAAGCTGCTGGAACACCAGTGTCACTGTCAACATGGACCAAGAAAGTGTGAACTGGGAGAGAAGTCCATACACCAAAACCTTTGAGTTTGACAGTGATTGACAGCTGCTAACAGACAAAGAGTCTCCTAAAGGTTTTATTGTAAGAGGAGCAGGGGCGCTGCCAGAAATCTTGGGCCCCATGTCAGAAAATTTAATTGGGCCCCCCCTTTGCACCTGCTGTTACAATTTCTTGAGTCTATCTGAACCATCAAAAGCATCACAATTTCAAAGGCAAGCAACTGCCTTGCTTTCTTTGGTTCAATACTGATAGTAGCACAATATTTACTGCTCATGAATTTTACATGCAACAGTCCACATACAATGTACAAATAGGTTGCTTAATTTTTTAAAATTAGTTTTAGATTACTGAAAGGTCTCTCCCCACCAGCAACAGACACAGGCCACGTGCAAAATATACATAAAGCAATCAAAAAATGATATGTAGTTGCATTTTATTCAAGCTACGATATAACTTTAATTAAAAAAATACTTTTTTTGTGTCATGACTGTTTGTTATGAGACAGATAATCTGTGAAAAGATCAATCCCCTCTACCTTCTCCCTGAGATACTATTGCTGGCTAAAGATTGTGATGTACGGCGCTAAAACCCACCTGATTGGTTGTTTCCAGACAGCACTGGAAGAAGAAAGAGGGATTTAATTTTTCTCAGATAACTTCTCTGATTGTCACGACATGTTGACAGTTCTAGCAAATATTAAAAAAAATTTTTTATAAAAGTTGCATACTGCAGCTTTAATTTCACTTATGCGGGGACAGGTCATGAGGGATGTGGGATGTCTGTAATCTAAAGGCAAGTTAAGATAAAACTGTGTGGACTGGCTCCAGTACAGACAGGAGGCTGTTTTGTCATTATCATTTTATAAAGATTGTTTGAGTTTCAGTAATATCTTGTCAGTGATGCATTGTTTTTGTTGTGCAATTGTAAACAGAGCAAAGAGAGATAAATCCCTATAGATTCCCTGGAATGATGCTAACTATGCTTAGCTACAGATGGTTGATAATCTCATACAGTCTACCCACCTGTCTTAGAGAAAAACTGGGTTACAAATTGACACTCTCGTCTTTTTTTCCTCTTGCTTTCTTTTTTTTTGTTTTGTTTTGATTTTTTTGAAAACCTGACTTTATAATTTTTCTTAGCAGCATAGTAAAGGTCACAGTTGTTCTTGTTTTCTACTGAATGCAGCTGAACACTGTCACCGTCAAGCGCCACGCAGGAACCAACCATTTAACAGATCCAGGGGGGTTCAGGGCAAATATGAATGTCTGCTTTTGTTGGTCTGGGAGAGGTAAAATTTCATTTTTGCTGTTAAAAATAACTTTTAAAAAAAAACATGATATGATTAATTTTGTAATTGACACTGCCCTATTTTTTTTTCTATTTCTGTGAAGAAAAGAAAATATTTTGTGGGGCCCCCTGTCGGTCAGGGGCCCTAGGAATTGTCCTAACTTTTGCCCCTGAAGAGGAGATATATACAGTATATGTAGCCATTTTGCAAAATGAACAGAATGTTCAGCGGTCAATGTGAGATTTCCAAACTAAAGAACATCAACATGGCTGTGCGTTTGTGCAAATAGTTCATTATTTGTGCAAATAGTTCACTTGATAAACTGAATATGACAGTGAAGTGAAATAACTACTGGAAATCCTTCAATTTTGGATGGATGGATGGATGGATGGATGGATGGATGGATGGATGGATGGATGGATGGATGGATGGATGGTGACCCTAATGTGTTTTAGAAAAAATTCACAATATATTCAAGCTTCCAAATTGTGTTTCTACAATTTGTTGAAGTCGTTATACAACCATTCCACGCTGAAAAAAGGAAAAAGTTCAACTTAATCATGAAAAGCACACAGTGATTTACATTTATGCAAATGTTGCTTATATGCAAAACTGCAGGAAACTACAAAGTAACATCTTGAGCTGCTGCAGCAACAGTAGCAGCTCAAGATGTTATGAACAGAAGAACAGAGTACTCCTGTTGCAATGGGGTTTATATATTTAAGGAAACCACAGTAAGTATCGATTGTAGCAATACTGAGCTTGACCTGTTATCCTCAATATTCTGTTAGTTTTCTACTAAAGTTAAATCCCTGAAATGAAGTGACTGGGGGAAAAAAAGCCAATTTCCCACGTGAATTCGGATCCCACCTTTTCACTCCGACCCCTATTTAGTTATTTAAATTGATACGAACCTTTTAAAGCTAAATGCTGACAGAGAACTACAACTTAATATGGTTAATTCACTGCCAATATAACACGAGAATTATGACGTCCATATCAGCACAGATGCAATTTCAGCACATTGGGTCTTCACCTCTGAGTGAAATATTTGTAAATCATATGCTGAGCTCCGGAGTTAACAGCTTTCGAACATGATCAACTGCGCTTTCTCCACTAAGAATGATTTGCTAGGAGAGGGAAATAAGATTTAACAAAATATAAAAAGGCCTTTTGTGCATGCCATGATAATCACCATGTGAAAATTTGCTTTGTGTTGGGGTTCAATAACTGAACAAGAACCTGCCAGAGAGGGTAATATACAATAAGAAGGAAAGATGACGATGAAGCAAACGATTTGGTGCTCGGTTTTGTTTCATTTCATCAACATCTGAGTAAAACTTTTATTTGGGAACCATCCGGAGATAATTTGTTGATCTGCGTTTCTTCCATCTCAAAATCTTTCTTAAAAGGGGTTTACGTTTCATTGCAAAAGTGAAGAAAAAAAAAGAAAAATCACATTTCTTATTAATATGGATTGCTCATTTAAAGACAGCCATACAGGAGATGTACAGTCAGAGACAAGGAGCTTGTGAGAACAGCCACATGGAAAACTAACAATGTGCTCAAGAATGAACTGAGCTCCCTGCTTCACTTCGGCGGATCACTTTCAGAGCTACAGCGCCTTTCAAAAGTATTCTTACCTCAAATGTTTCGCATTTTGTTACATTGCAACCGTAAACCTCTGTGAATTTTATTTGGATGGAGTTTATGTGTCACAAAAAGTAGTGCATAATTGTGAAATGGAGGAAAAATACATTGTTTTTACACATTTATTTTTGGCTTATAGTTGTGATCATCCGTCTTAAGCCACAACTTTGTAAAACCACCAGCTGCCAGGTTTCAGAAGTGTCCAACTTTGTGCTTTATCTGCTTTGCAAAGTAGCTCCAGCACAGCCAGACTGGATAGAGGGTGTCTTTGAACATCGGTTTTCCTAATTGGATTTAGATTTGAACTTTGATTAGACCATTCTAACACATGGATATGCTTTGATCTAAGTCATTCTTTTGTAGTTCTCTGTGTTTAAAGGCTGCTCTGACAGAAAGTGGACCTGCACCGCTGTCTCAAGTCCTTAGCAGACTCTGTTTTTTCTTTTCTACCAGAATTGCCCACTAATTAGCTTGATCTATCTCTTAGCATTTTGGTCTCATTTGGCCAGAGAACCTTTGTTCATGTTTTGCTATATCCTCTGCATGGATTGTGTGAATTATGATTCTATGTCTTTCTTTCAGCAATGATTTTTTTTCTGGCCACTCTTTTTTAAAAAACAACAACAACAACAAAAAAATCTTTGTGGAGTGACATACCAGGTTTGCTAAAAGATTCCTCCACCTGATCAATGGATCCCAAGAGCTGCTCCGAAACGATCGCTACTGTGATTAATGCTCTCCGTTCCATCCTCGTGAGTTCAAGCGGATGGCCATGTCTTGGTAGTAGATTTGTAGAGAGCTGTCAACAGACTCCAACACCTCGGCTCTGGTCTCTCTCCAGTTAAAGTTGCCAAAGGCTTCTCGTCTGCTTTGATTTACGTTATCCTTGCCCAGTCTGTCAATTTTAGGTTGAAAGTCATGTCGTTGGTAGGTTTGGAGGTGTACCGTGCTATTGGTTTTCAAATGTAGCGAACAAAGAACAGTGAGATGTTCCAAGCATTGACTGTTGTTTTACGACAAAACCTTGCTGTAAACTTCTCCGTCGTTTTCCCTGACCCGTCTGCCGAGTTCCTTGGTGTTCACAAAGATGCTTGTTCACTTTTTTTTTCTAACAAACCTCAGAGGGCGTCACAGGACAGCCTGATTTAGTAATCGATTAATCATTAACTGAAGTGTACAGACTCAAAGTAAAAGGTCATTTGCTGAAAAAAAAACCCCAGCGTGTTCAGAGCTTTATTTACACCAAAACTGCACAAATAATGGTAACATTTTGCATTTGAGGTAACACTTTCACATGTAAATATGTTTTACCCAAAACTCCTCAAGTGGTATAGTTTTAGCTTATACCACTAAATTTATTTTAACTTTAGTTAAAATTCACTAAAGTTATAATATTTTGCTGCATTTTAGGCAGTAAAATATTTTATTTTCTTATTTGATGTATTTCTTTAAAAAAAGGCTTACGTGTTTAAATGAAAAATCAGCAAAATGTAAAAATCTTTATTAGATTAATTGTCAGAATAATCGATAAATTAATCGATTAGTTGCACCGCCAGTTTACTATTGCTGTTTAATTACGTTGATGCTGTATACTAATAAGGAGACTTCTGATGACCCTGATTTCATTTTGTGGCATCAGGTTAAGGGGGCTCATCAGAAATCTTTGTCACAGTTTTCATTTTTGTTTTATAAAAACAAAAATTGAAAATCACATGTCATTGTCTTTCCACCTCACAGTTATTCACGATTTTATTTGGTACTACTTTATGGCACTGCGCTGCTTCATACGGTTCACAGCTGCAATGTGGTAAAACATGACAAAGTAAGTCTGAGTTCTTTTAAAAAGCCGATGCACAACCTGCGAGAGAGTCACACCACGTCAAGCTGGTCGACTCACTGAAACCCGCTCGAGGCTTCCTCCATTTACAATTTCCAGTGTTGAGCCACAGCATGTTCCGCTATTACACAAACATAATGTCAACCTATATCTTCTGACGGCAAACACGCGCGTACGCCAACAAGCTGCGAGATATATCCGCGGCCCACATCATAACCAAGCCCGGCACTCGAAATGAGCACTCTTGGAGCTCAGCAGATGGAGATGCAGCGAGTCGTGCTGTGTCACGACACTCCATTGTGTCAAATTCTCCCAGACTTCTCCCACCAGATTGCAATTCTCCCCCGTCCGGCAGCGGCGGTGGAAGTTGGCTGTCACGCCTGATCGAGCAGCGGCAGATGCGGGGAGGATGAGGCGGGGGCGGGGAGCTCGCTGGTGGGTTGAAGGAGGGATCAGCTGAAGGCAAACACGGGAGTTATTGGCATTAAGGCTGGGTAAGACCCAATCACTTAAACCATTTAACTTACTATGCGGCACCCCGGTGGCCTGCCCGGGTGACCTCAGCATCTGCTCACGAAGGTGTAAAGAGGGACAGTAAGAGGAGGAAGGATAGAAGCAAAAACAGAGACTCCCCTGCTTTCTTCCTTTCTGAATGTTTGAAAAATTAACAAGCATTTCAAAAATTAACAAGCATTTCAAAAATGAACGTCGCAGGGCAGACAAAATACTAGCCACTTGAGTTGTTTACTTATATTCATATACATTACATTTCAAATGAATATAATATTCATTGAATTCTAAAATTAGCTGCTTGTTAGATACCAAATACCATCAAGACTAAAAGTTGGTTTGTGTAATTTAAGGCTCACATATTTACATGAAGTGTTGAGGAAATCGTGCAACTTACTAAAAATTAAGAAAACTTTCATAAGACTTAGAATTACAAATGATTCTGTGTTGGAGCAAGATTTGAGGTTTGCCTCCAACATTAGCTAGCTTAGTGACAAAGCTAACACAAAGGTCAACAAGCTGAGTTTTTGAAACCCTAAAGCAGCAGCTGGTCATTAATGGCACATTTTAACCGTGGTTGTCAAGGCAAAAGTTGGAAGTGCACTTCTGAGAATAAATTTGAACAGTCTATTCCTAATTCAGTGGTACTTAAAGACTTGTATAGATTAGCAATGCCAAAAATGCTAAAGTCAAACATGCTAGCAAGTCAAGTTTCATTACCCTGAGGCAGTTCATGCTAATGATGGAACATGAGTTGCATGTTGAATTAATCGTTTAACTTACTAATAGCTAAAAACATTCGTAAGTCTTGGAATTAAGAACAATCGCTAGAGCATTGCGGTTCGCCTACATGTTGGCTGGTTTAGTGACTGAGCTAATGTAAATGCCTAACTTGCTAACAAGTTGAATTTTGCAACCCTGAAGCAGTAGTAGTCTGTTAAGAATGACACATTTCAATGGGAAATGTGTGCATTTCATCTCTTAGAATAAATGTAAGCAGTTTATTGCTAATTCAGTAACATTTTAAGTCATACACAGCTTAGCGATACCAAAAATGCTAAACTTTCCTCAAAAGAAAGGTAGCTTAAATTTCTTTCAAGGGCTATATATGATTTCTGGCCCAAAGTGGGTCCTCGAGGGCCGGCATCCTGCATGTTTTAGTTCTCTCCCTGGTTTACCGCACCTGGATCCAATGATGGCTTGTTAGAAGGCCTAAGAAGAACATTGACATGCTGAAATGGTAGTTATTAAAACCAGGGAGAGAATTAAAACATGCAGGATGCCGGACCTGGAGGACCGACTTTGGGCACCCTGGAGGAATCAGTAAGAATGAAAACTAGTTCTTTGGATTGTAAGGATGCTGGCCTGTACAAGAAAGACAAGCTTTCTTCTCTTATGACGTTCCATTTGTCTCCTCATGTACTTTGACCGTATTCCATAATAAATCCAAACGGCATAATGCTTCCACCACCATGTTTTGCCAGGATGGTGTGATTATTGTTAGTGTTGGTTTTTCATCAAACACAGCAATTTGTACAAGCCAGAAAGGCATCACCACATCATGATGCCGTCGCCCCACACCGTCTTTTGAATGCAAATCCTTCTCAGTCTCATCTGGCCTGATAACCTTCCTCTGAATGCTACATGGGTTTTTTGTCAAATCCACAAAGTCTCTCTACAATTTCCAACAGGTTTCTCAGAAGCTTTATCCCCACCCCCTTCTCCACCTTGCCCTCCTCTGGCAGGTGAGTTAATGAACCAAATGCCGCCTGGTGCTTAGACAGAAGGGGCTTGACAAGGTTGACCTGGTAAATAGCGGGACTTAACTCGCAGCATCAGGATAATCAACACTGAAAGACGCGCCTTCTCTGACATCCCATCGTCTAAACATGTTGATGCGCTTTGTGGGCTGCACTGTCCGAGGACTCGCAGTGTAACACACACACACACGCACCACCACCACCACCCTCCCCAGTGCATGCTGCTACAGCCTTCTGCACGCACACAGCTCCCAGTCACATCCCAACTCCCACCTACACGCGCACAGGGAAGGGGGGGGGGGGGCGGACTCATAATAAATCCATAAAGTGCAGCGCGCGCACACTTAAAGGCTTAAAAATAGCTCGGAAAATGAACTGGACCCAGCGCGCGCTTCCAGTTAAAAGGCAGGTTTAGTTTTATGGACAGATGAGCGCCAGAAGTGAGCGTCCACGCACCGAGATCGATAGGACCACAGTTCACGCAAGCAAGCGTGACAGTTTTATCATTATTTTGTTAGTTTGTTTTGCGCTTCCAGCAACACACACACACACACACACACACACACACACACACACACACACACACACACACACACACACACACACACACACACACACACCGCATTGTGTACAATAATGCGGTCTTAAACTCGTTTTAAATCACATTCAGAGAGAGAGAGAGCGAGGGAGGGGGGGATAAAACATCCAGAGATCTCCCCCCCTGCGCATCCTCCTCGTTCGTTTCTAAAACACGTCTTGACCCCACTCTGCTCCTGCTAAACTTACCTGTGATTTCCCTGCTCACGCTGACAAAGCCGGCCGCTGAGCTCTCCTTTGAGGCCATGGTGCGCCGCGCCGCGGTCCGTCCAGCCCTTCCGGCCGCTTCCCCGTCCTCTCTCAGACGTCCACTCGCTGACAGACGCTGCCCGCCTCTTTGACGCTCCCGTCTCCCCCGATCCTGTAAATATCCGGGCTCCGGCGGCAGGTACTCCTCGGCGTGGCAGAAGTCCGTAAAGTGAGACGCGGAGCGCTGCCACCGTGCGCACTTGCAATCTCCACTTAGGCACCCAGGAAAAGAGCAGAAAGAGGGAGAGAGAGAGGGGGGGAGGAAAAGAGGGAGGGAAGCAGGCACACAGAGGAGAGAAAGGGAGACTGGTGACGATAGGGTGGTGGATGCCTGTTTTTGTTTTGTTTTTTGTGGAAAAATGTAAAAGCTCTGGGGCCAAATTCTGCAGGGCCTAAAATATGTGGCTCCCATCCGGTGGATGAGACAACAAAAGTAAGTGAAATGGAAGAAAGGGTCTCAATATGCAGCTGCATAGAAAATGGTATAAAAGTTTATTTAGTCTACTTTATATTTAAACAGTCAAATTTACATATTAAATAGACCATTTACACACAGATTAATGTAGTCCAAGCATTCATTTATGGGAGGGGTGACAAACTTTTTCCCTCCTCAAAGAGCCGCTTGTGGCAGAATGTATCGATTAAATTACCCTTTAAGAACCTTAAAATGTTATAGTTTTCTCTGCGTTTGATTAGTCCATCTTTATTTTCAACATCTTTTCACATTGATGTTGAACTCGGTCCAGTACAAATATTTGACTGACACAATGATACAACTGATCTGATATTAAAGCTCAATGAAATTGCTTCCTACATCACACTCTGTTGTTGGGAACTTCAAGCTGGACTGTGTGACTCTTCGCTCTTCTTCCAGACTCCGGGACTTTGATTTCCAAATGAAATCTCAATTCAACACGATATTAACCCAAGCCTCACAATCTCTCTTACACTGCTGTTATCCCTGTTCCTTGTACATCTTTTTCTAGCACTTTTTTTGCTTCCACTCAACTTTTCATTAACATGTGTGGGTAGAGCAGTCTGAACTGTTTTTTTTTTTTTAATCATCTCTTTGTGAAAAGTTTCAATGAAGGCCGGCCCAAAGACCATCAAATCAACAGGCTCCTTCATGATTATGATGACCATAACATTTCTGTATTAGTAATGCTCACATTCATGAGAACTTCATTTTTGATTTAGACTTTAAATTAGAATAGAAAAAGTGTGTAAAATCACCGTAATGAACCTACAGAAATAAAAATTACTTTTAAACTGATTACTTTAAATCAACGTCATAAATTGTGTGACTGAAGCAGGAACAAATCGCAGAGAGCAAAAATTAAGACCCCAACAAACTTGCAGTAAGGACATACTGAGGGCAGGGTAGCAGGAAAACCCAGTGAATAATGAAAACCAGGAAGTTTAAATGCAGAGGAGACGTGATCGGTGACATGAGAAGCAAGTGAGGCTAATCAGGGGACTGATGAACAGCTGTGGGAGAGCACTGAATAGAGGAAACTGAGAGAATGAAACTAATAAGTATGACACGCAGAAAGCCGAACTAGACACAAGATCATCTGCAGATCAAAAAGAGAAAAAAGCCAAGCAATAACAAGAGAGAATAAAACAAACTGCATGGAGGAGAACACAAGAAACAGGTAGACACTGACAAAGAAATGAAACAATAGTGAGCAACACGAGCATAAATACGTCTCGGAAAAGAAACGCAAAAGAAAAACAGAGGCACACCTATCGATCACGGCAACTTCAGCTGTTAGAAGTATTTCTGATCCCAAACACATCAATCAGGTTTCTGAATCCTCCCATCAGCGTTCAGTCATTCAGCTCCCCAGAGGCCAGAAACGCTCAATTCATTTGATAGAGCCAAAACAAGTTTTTGTTTTGTTTTTCTTTGAAAGAAAACCGAAACATTAAAGACCCATGGGTCATGACACTTGGTGTCATTGTCATCCTTAGGCTTCAACAGAGAGCCAAACACTTCAACTTAGAGACCCAGACTCAGTCAGTTTTTACTGGTCTGTTTAATCGAATAAAAAGTTGGGGTTTTTTGCCATTTTAGAGTCACTTTGGTCGACTCCTGGAAACGTTCACCGTTGTCCCATGTTTTCTCTATTTGACGATGATGTCTGAAGTTCAAAAGTCTTAGAAACATTTTGTTACCCTTACCAGAACAATATCAATCACTTTGCTTCACGTCTGTGCTGAGATCAGGACATGATGTCTTTGTGATTAAAGGCGCTGTCTGATTTTCTCAGAAAGGGTTTTGTGGAGTAGTTACAAGTAGTAAGTATCTTGCTTGAAGTAAATAACAGAGGGATAGCCATTTGAAGAGTCATGAAGGAATTCTCGTAAGACACTGAAAAAAAAAAAAGCAGGGTCATTTTGCTCTTCAGGGCTCAAAGTGTTTCTGGTCAAAGAGACTTTGTTGGTTCCTTGTTGGTTCAGCCATCTCAAACGAAAGCTATCATTGCCAGAAACATAAGAAAATATTTTGTCATCATTGAAAGGGAGACTGGCAATTCACAATGATGTGTTAAGTAGTCTGAGAAAGCAAAAGTTAACCAAGCATTTTCTGGAAACATTAAGCAGCGTTATTTGCTGCTGTGACTCATGTCCTATAGTCCTTTTTTTTTTCCTCCAGCAATGAGCACATCTACAGCTGAGTCAAAATCTCTTAACAGCAGAGCAACTTGCTCCTCATTACATCCGTGTCTGTCCGATGCTCCTGGTGACAGGTGAAGTTCGCAAAGCGTGACAGAAGTTAGCATCAACAAGTTACATCAAACTCCCGCGGTGTGACATGTTCAAGACCTTGACGATATCTGAAGTCCCACGGTGTGCGCTGGGCTTTTACTCAAACTGACGAATTATCTCTTCAGCCTGTCATCGAGTTCTGCAGGAGCCCGCTAATGACCCACTCTTTCAATTCAGGTGTGCCGGAGCAGAAAATGATCTACAACAGAAAGGACACCGGCAGTCGAAGGCTAAAATAGCCAATCCTAGAAAAATCCAGCTGAGAGCGGTGGCTGTTCGATGAGTTTCCACCATCACTCCTTCGTCGCGGGCTCAAAACTTTGCTAGCAGCCATTTTTTTATACGTAAGATTGTTTTTTTTTACTAACTTTAGAAGAAGGCTTCCTCATCCTGACTGTCCATCCATCTTACCTGCTTAATTCATCCAGGGTTTCTGGTTGCTGTTGTGCGTCTCCAATATTTCCCATTCCTGTTCAGTCCAGTGATGTCTCTTGCATACAAACTGGTTTGTAAACAAGATTTTTGCCCCGTTTTTTAATGTTTTTTGGGCAGTAAAAGGAAGCCAGAGCACTGTCAGACAACTAATACATGGAAGAAAATGCAAACTCTAGAAGGATCTCAGATGTTTGGAACTCAAAAGCAGGACCACAGCTTAGCAACTGCGCCGCCATGAGCAAACAAACTAAAAAACAAAGATATTTCCTAAACGAGTCAGTCTGAATATATCTTGCATAGTTGGCTGAGAGCACACAGAGTTAGCACAGCAACACATTCTAGTTGAGAAAATAATACAACTGTAAACAAAAATGAAATGACATTAAAGTTTAGATTTCCTTACTGGAAAGCTTGGAGGTTGAGTTCTGTTCTTAAAAAGATAAGATAAGATTTATTTGTCATTGTCATCAACAGATTACGAGATTGAGATTTGCTCGACTCGAGTTAAAATGCAGGTTATGTGTATATACATAATATACAATATACATATACAGTACATACATACATAAAAAAGATAAAGAAATAAATAGTACAAAATGAGAAATAAATAGACATCAGAAGATGGTTGAAGCGCCTGGAGGTGTCGCAACAGAATTTACATTTTTTAACAAAGTGGTGTCAAGAGCAGAAGTTCTTATGCCTTTGAATTTAGTGCCAAACTTATCAGTCACAACAACTTACGGAAATGCATATAAGATTTTTCAGTAAAGAAATTTAAGTCATGGTGCTGAAAAAACATAAAGACCAATGTCCAACATGTGCATAGCAAAAAATAAGACTGTCAAGTGAAAGAGAAAATCGCCAGAACATCTACAAAATTGGAGTAAGCAAAAGAGAATACAAATTACAATAGAAAAAAGATTAAACAAAAATGAAAAAGAATTCAACTCTATTCAATAAACAAACCAAAAAAAAGAGAAAACATTTAATCTATCTGAAGAAACATGACCCCCAACCAAAAGGCCTTTCATTTTACACGTCACTGTGGAAGGCTCATTGGCAGCCTTGATAAACGTGCTTTCAGACTTATTTTCCTGTAATAATACGAGGACAAAAAGCAAAATAGAGCCATACATCAAACCATTTTCACTTGGAGTTCTTCTCCTCGCGGCCGTGATGGGATTACCGGCGGTGCGTCGGGAGGCCAGGTTGAAGCTCAAGCTGAATGTAACGCCGATATGTGATTCATCCACTCGTCTGAATGGCTGCCGCTTGTCGATGTCGGTGCTTGTGCAACACAGTTCAGCCGTTTTCATCAGCGCCAGCCGAAATTAGACGGCGCGGTTTAACTCTTTTAGTGCCATACATCACTTTCTAATATGACAGATCTGTTCAGGAGGACCCAAACAAATGTGCTGCAGCAGGTGCGGCTGTCTCCGGATTTTCAAAATAAGAAAAATATTGCCCTCCTCCACCTCCAGGGCTCCTGAGTTGTTCCACAAAAGTGAACAAGGGGGGAGCGCGGGGGTCTGCCACATCCTCGCCTCATAACGTATGAGAGAGCTTTGTGTTTGCATGTCGCCGAGAGTTGGTGCTGATGAAAGGAGAGCCAGAGGGGGGGCATTATGGCAGAAAGAAAACCGGGGTGGGGGCGTTGAAAGAGAAAGGCAAAAGCGTATGAGGCTTGAATAAGAGGTTTATAGTCTAGGGGGCTGTAACTGTCTCCAGGTTTCATCGGGTTAAAACTTCATCTCTGTTCAAAGGTGCGCTTGAAAGGAGCTGCCATTATTTATTCATCAGCGCTGCATCTCATGGATACGTAGGAGTCGGGACTCTCAATTACTTCTCCGTCTACTGTATGCATATGAGTCTGCAGCATGAGCCTGAACGAAAGGATTCAGGTAGGGTGTTTCTGAGGGAGCGACGTGTTCACGGCTGACCAAGAAGAAGAAGAAGAAAAAAAAGAAGAAGATGTTCTTTTGTTTATACTGCAGATAATTGTTCTCTCTTCGGCACTGCATCACAGCTCATAAAGGCTCATAGAATAGAATAGAATTCAACTTTATTGTCATTGCACTGTCACAAGTACAAGTAACGTAGTTTGCATCTATCCAGAAGTGCTCTACGAGATATAAATATTTATTTACAGACGTACAAGACTATAGTTATGTATGGACTAGCAAGAGATATAGATATTGTGTATAAATATAAATATGGGAGCTCTATGCACAGATTATACAGAATGTACAAGAATGTTAGGGAATGGATTATAGATAAATAATGGCAGATAAAATTTACAGGTTGTATGTGTGTGTAAAGAAAACAGTCTGTGATGTGTGTGTGTGTGTGTGTGAGGATAGTCCATGTGTTATTGTTGTATGAGAGAGAAAGAAAGTGAAAGCAAAGGGAGCCAGCTGAGTTGAGAAGCAGGATTATTAAAAAGCACTCCTTACTTCTGTGACTCTGTCTGTAGGTTGGTTGTGTTGGGCCGGCCTGCCTGCTCAAAGAACAATAAATCACCTACTGGGTAAATAGCACAGGGAGAGTGGTTCAGTGCTGTAGCGTTCAGCGGCCACAGACTGCATTCATCCCACTGGCTTTTTGGGATTCAAGATGCTACATGAGATGGTTTAGTACATCTGACTGCTATAGGCGGGTTGTGCACTCTCCATCTGAATACTGGGGGACGGTAAAAGAACAACAGAAGATTCTAAAGTTGTGTTATGCTGCCCTCGTCTGGATGGAAACATGTAGACATCCAGTAATGTTTTGAAAAGCCAGGATCTACAGTATATCATCATACTGCATCATAGCAAACAGGAGCTGGGTTTAAGTAGCAAGTCATCAATATGCAAGTGGAGATGGAAAGAAGCAGACTGCGCAAAAAGGAACTGGTTGCGCGGACTGGACGTGCTGGTGGCTACGATTTTGGATGTTTCTTGAAAAAGTAACATACCACTTAAGCTATTCCACTTACAATTTAAAACTAAATGTGCTTTGAGACGGTTTTAAAGTGGCGCATAATTGTGAGGTGAAACAAATGATTTATGGTTTTCACATTCTGTGACGAAGCTTTGTTAAGACCATATTTTGCCCATTCCTTCCGAACACAATTGCTTCAGTATGTGATACAGGACTGAACATAACTATAAATCCCGATATGAGTTTGGGCTGCTCCTTTAGATTACTGTCCCCATTATACGCATCTTAAGAATGGAAGATTAGATATAGGTCTGAGACTTAAATGCTCACACACTTTGTTAGCAACTATTTCCTCGAGGATTGTAGATAATAAGTGGCAATGACCTGTTTGAAGAGTTGGTCACGTTTCAGAGCTCATCATAGCACTTGTGAAAGTTGCAAATGATTTTCTCTTGGCCTCAGATAATGGACTTGTGGAGTAACACAGGGCTCTGTGTTAAGATCAGTTCTTTTTACTACGCATGCTTCCAGTTGGAACAAAAAAATCCCAACAAAATAAAATCAAACCACATGAGAAAAATTTCCACTGTATGCCTAGTGGTACTCAGCTATATAAATCCATAAATCCTGATGAATCCAATCCGTTAGGTAGATTAGAGACACGTCTTGAGGATGTAAAAGCCTGGATGTCCCTAAACTTTCTGCTGTTAAATTCTGACGAGCAGAAGTTTGTATTTTTTGAACCAGAACCTCTGAAAAAGAAAGTACTTAGTCAATCACTTGATCCGGATGACATTAAATTGGCCTCTGGTAATGAAGTAAAGATCCTCAGTTTAATTTTTGACCAAATTAAACAAGCCTCTAGTTTCTTTCATCTCTGAAGCTTATAGCTGAAACAGTGATGTTTGCTCAGTCGTTTGGGGCTCTGCCTCTCCCACTCAGGCTGCTGGAGTCTAAACTTTCCTTCACTTCCCTCATCTACTTCTCACCAGGTAGCATGATCTGCTGTTTTTATACTGTTAACTTTATGTTTCAGGTAAGAAGTCTAAACAAAGAAACTCTGGTTGCTGCACTCACTGACTGACTTTGCAGCAGTCTCTGCACCTGAAAGAGCATGTTGCTATGACAGACGATTGCGTTGCAGCAAGTATCAGTCTGAGCATGCACGTGCGACAATGGAAGACTTTGTTTTTACGTGGCTCTTTCTTCTTTCCACTCAGAAAAGGTCAGAGTTGGAAAGTGTATGACTATTGAAAGTCTTGGGACACTTTTAGTTTTTTCCTGACCTCAATGTGATTGAAGCTTTTTGTGGCTTTCAATGCATGTTACTGCATTTTTTTTATTATTATTATTTGAATTTGTGTGACTTTTTATAATTTCATCGCCCAGTTTTTTCCAGAGCATAAAGGAATACATTTTATTTAAAAAAAAAAAAATTAATAAAAATTACTAGGTTACAGTCAACAGATTCTCCCACATAAGCTGTGGCTTCTCTACCACGGGCCTCTTGGGTGTTTCTTTGTGCTGCCTGGCAGTTTATTGCGCTACGGCGTGTTGGTCACACCTCGAATGTGTGTTTGCCAAAGAAAACACGTAGGGATAGGAACAACATCACAAGATATTATAATTAATGCGTCTCATTAGAGGAGTTGCAATACTTGTCAGAATTACTCTTCATTACACACCGGAGCAAGAATCTTGTCTACGAAACGGTTTTCTTCAAACTCCTGCATGGTGAAATCAGAGACAGGATCTGTGAGGAAAAGCCTTAGCAAGTGAACATAGTTTAGCGTGGCAGTCATATAAAGAGTACAGCCTAAAACACGATTAAGAAACATGAACTTATTGGAAGAGGATCCTGAAATGGCAAGAACCTGATGAGCTAATTTACGAAAGGCTCGGGTGAAGGGAAAATTGCCATGTCACTGGATGAATAAAGACCTACAGCTTTGGTTTATCAAGCAGCCCACGTTGTCCACCGGAGGAATAAGGTAGCTTTAAATGAACCGTCTTATAAATGAAACATAGAGTTTCATATGAAGGCAGCTGCACTTTTCTCTAACCTAACATTTTTAGCAGACGCACTGCACAGTTTGTCCTCTACATCCAGGGCCTCCCGGGGGCATACGTTTTCCTCGGCCTTTCCCTGCATCGACCCCGCTCCGGAAAGCCGAATCATAAGCGGCCAGCTGCTAAATGAGTCCGCATGCAGATCGGGAGCGAGCGTGAAACTGCTGGCTACACACAGGCAGCTCACCGTTCAGCTCCCCCTCCAGAGGCCATACACTCCACTTTGGCTGGATTCCCGCTGTTATAACACTCCACTTCCTCTTATTCATCTTTTTCTTACAAGTTTGCCTCAAGAGAGAGGAAAAAGAAAAAAAAGCATTGGGCAGTAAGTCGGTGAATTATTTGAAGTAACACGGGCGGGCGGTAAGGAAGGGAGGGGATCACTTTTAAGACCAGAGAGTGGATAACAGCGTGAGCCGGACTCCTCGGCTTTCCATTTCATGGCTCCACTGATCTGTTAATGTCACACATCGAAGGCCTGAAAAGAGCACTGATTGGACACTGCAGCCTGAAGGGCTTCGCTGTCCTTTCTCAGACATCGACGACGACTTAGATACGAAGATAACTGCTGAGATTTGACATCACCCCACGATGAGACCTTCACTTGAATAGCTTTCAGTCACACCATTTACTGAAACCATTTTTTTTTTCTTCTTCTTTTTTTTTTTGAGTTTGATGTGGAAAACGTCAGCTGCAAAAATATGAATATGTAGTTTTCCAGCTTAGAGCTCCTCTGGCCTGCAAGCCTGAACGTTTTCGGCGAATTTCAAAAAGTTAAGGCAAAAAAAATCCTGAATGTTACAATCAATAAATGCCAACAATTGGCATCAGTAATGCCAATTATAATCCTTCACTGGCATTATGGTGTTGGAAACCGATATTTAAATCGTACATAAAATTGGGCTGATTTCCGTTTTTTGTAGAAAAAGTGTGCATTAGTTGGATGAAGAAACCTCAGAATTTTCACTTGATTCACTTGATGATAATCATGATGATGACACTGGTGGCAGTAACAGCCACCAGTGTCCCTGGTGCTATTTTAAAATCAAACATTTTTTTTACCCCTCCAGGGGGTCTTTTGTGGGTTCTAGTGTCCCTTATATGAAAGTAGGCTGACAGGAAACGGGGAAGACATGCGGCAAATATCGCCGGGTCTGGGAGTCGAACCCACGACGACCATGTCGAGAACTCAAGGCCTCCAAACATGGGTCGCGCTAACCCCTACGCCACCACGGCACGCCCAAACGCAAACATTTTAAAATAACTTCTGTTTGCTCATAATTCGTGAATAAAGTTGTCCAAATATCAGATACTGCAAATAAGAGGGCTGGAAATTTTGTAACACTGACAAATTCAAGGAATACATGTAACCAAATACGTACATGTTCATGAGCAACGCGATATCCCGTTCACCACCGTTCACCTAAACGCATCCCATTTTCATCATGGCTTTTGACACTTATATTTAGCTGGGTTCTGGTTCTGCTGGATGTTTCTTCCTGTTAAAGGGGGAGTTTTTCCTCTCCACTGTTACCACACGCTCTGTATGACAAATTGCTGTAAAGTCAACAACAACACAAGCCATCGTCTACCGTTTCTACGTCCAGGAGGAGTGAATGCTGCAAGTCACTGACTTGATGCAATCTGCTGGGTTTCCTTAGGAACCTTTAAAACTATTTTGAAAAATTAAAGTTAGCCTACAGTAGTGTTTGATAACTAGTATCATTTGGAAGGAAATTATTTTTGTATGTAAAGTCCCTGGAGATGACATTTGTTGTGAATTAGCATTATAAAATAAGGGGGAAGGACCATGATGGACACAGAAAGAGAAAAAGTGGGCAGAAATTATGCAGCATGTGGTCCAAAAGGTGAACACAGAAACTGTCCATCTGGTTCTGCTGTTTTATTTTATACTTCCACAAGGGGGGGATATAGCTCACCTTTGAGGCTCATTTAATTTCATTGTATTTTTTCATTCAATATGCAAAAATAAGGTAAAGGGACTGCTTAGGGGTGAAACTAGGTGAAATAGGCTCTCAAAAAGTATTGTAACATAATTATAAAATTATTTTAAAGAAATTTATTTGTTTGTTTTTGCAGTGTTGACAGAAAAACAAGATTGACAAGAGAAAAATTAAAAACCTCAAACGACCCTTGTATGGCCAGTAGTTTGTTATTACTATTAATGTTTAAATTTATTTTAATGGAAATAAATCAATCTTGAATTCAGCTAAATTTCTACTTTACTGGTTTTGTTCCGTGTCATTTGCTCATTTCTGTCCCTGAATTTGTGAATCGTAGCAATTTCATCCTTGTCGATTTATCTTTGTGACCTCTCACCCACATATTGTGAAAAACGACAACAAAAAGATACTCAATAACACAGATTACTGCCACTTTAGAGAGCAATTTGTAAACGGTAGCGGCAGGATCATGCTGTGAGGATGTTTTTCCTCAACAGGGACAGGGAAGCTGGTTGGAGATTAAAGGAAAAATGTGGGAAACTCGGGGAGATCCTAGAGGAAAGCCTACAAAATCCAACTGAAAATCTGAGGCAAGGCTTGATTGTCGGAAGAACAGGCAACAAAATAGGTGTTTGCAAGAAAAAGGGCAACAAACCAGGAGGGATGGGCCAGAATCTCAGCACATTATCATGTGAAGCCTCAGGAATAACTCAGGTATTTGACCCAGGTCACAGAATTTCAACTCAAAATTCCAAAGAGTAAATATTCATGCAGTTGAAAAGGCAATTCAGCTAAATACTAAAGGAAAGTTTTTCAAACTTCTAAATCTGGCAAAAGATGAAACAGGAAGTTTAGTCTGGTATGTCACACAGATTGCAGGAGAAAATGGCTATGTGCATTTTATATGATGTATGTATGAAAAAAAAAAAGGTAAACTCTGTTTTATAATCAACACAACAAAAATTAACCAAATATTCTGTCAACACCTCCGGCGTTTCTAAACCCGGCAAACGCGTGAGGCTGAAGCCGCAGCAGCAAAACTCCCTGCGAGTCTTTATTTCAGAACAGGAGCCTAATGACAAATCCATTGATTTTTAGACAAACATTAACTGCTTTCTCTCTGAAGAGAGTCAATAATACATCAAAGTGAATCTGGAATCCAAGCACTTTATCTCAGCTGCCAGTCTGTTGCACAGCATCGACGGCACAAGAAACAGAGGCCTGAAAATGTGACTAAATGGATGTTATCGCTGGCCAGCAATACTTCACAGCCCTATTACCCTGATGCTTAAGAGAGAGACTCCATCGGTCACCGGATATTTATAGTGCTAAGGCATGCACTAAATGCTTAATGTAAACCGAACCCTCAATAAAAATCACTAACACTGCTTTCTGTACATTAAAACACCTTTGGAGTGTCTTTTGCTATAAATAGGAAGATCATTTTAATGTTTGTGTCCATCTGTGTTTCTTTTTAATCAGCCATGTTCGGAAAGTTAATGAAAAATCTGGCACGAAATCAGCTGAGTGCTTCCTCACACTCACCTTGAGTCGCTGCCATCAGGGTGGGTTAGGACATTTCTTACTGTCTTACTGTTAAACAGCCAATGGGGGGGAAAACAACAACAACAAAACTTTAAGACCTGAAAATAAGATCTAAAAAATATGCAATTTCCATGCAGATATAATATGGGTCGGAGATTCATCCTTCAGCACGACAATAACTCAACACAAACAGCTAAAGTCAAGTAGCTGAAATGAAAACAATTTGTGAAAATGTCCCAAATTTCAGGCCTTAGTTCAGTTATGACTCAATGGCATCACTTGGAAAAGTAATTTTAAGACCAGTCTGTTTTGCTTTGAGGTATTTAGAGAAGAATGATGAGAAAAGAAGGCAACTGTTTCTAGACATCCAAAATCACAAAATTTTATCGAGTCGTTTTGATCTACAGTAGTTTCTAGTGCAAACAACTTTGTACACTTGAAATAACTAAGTAGAAAGATGTAGGAGCTTGGAGATAAGTCAGCAATAATAATAATAACTAGAAAATTCCTGAAGAAATTTAACCGGGGCCTGCCAAAGTGTGCCCGTCGGTTTGGACCCAGCGTTCTGATGCTAGAAATTAGCATCAATGCTAAAAAAGCCGCAATCATATGAGGACAATGACAAGAATGTTGACTAACATGTACTTGCACCGTTCTGCATGATAAAGTAAGTGTATCAGCTAAAATTAGCAAAAATGCTAATGTTAGCATCATTGCTGTCACTAGCATGTGGGACATCACTAGGATGTTTTCTATAATGGTCTTACTCCATTCAGTATACTAAACATGGCTAATAAGTCAAATAAATAGCTAATAGCTTATTTAAGCTAAAATGCTAATGCTAATGAACTGCCTTGCTGTGCAAGGCAGTTCCCTAACCTGGGAGAAAAAGATAATGCAGAATAATATTATTGCACCGCCTGCGGCAGTGCACTAACCTCAGGGGCATGTTGAGGCTTTTATTTTGAAATTTTTGTTAAGCTTAATTTCAAAGGTCCAAACTAATCCTATGTGTAATAGTCATTGGGTTAAATCAGTTATATAATGCTCAAAACACAAGTAGTTGATGTAAAAATATTCAAGGCTTTTATTTTGAAATTTTCTTTATGCTTCATTTCAAAAGGCCAAACTAATCCCATGTGTATCAGTGCTTTGGATAAAAAAGTCACATAAAGCCAAAAAGAGCAATTACATGATGTAAAAATATTCAAGGCTTTTATTTTGAAATTTTCAGTATGCTTCATTTTAATGTTCCAAACTAATCCCATGTGTAACAGTGACTGAGTTAAATCAGTTAAATACAGCCCATAGCAGCAAGTAGTTGTAAAGGCCAGTTCAGTCCTCCTCTGTTTCAACTGAGTCTTCCTCTATAGTTAGAACTACAGTGATGCATATTTGTAGTCCTAACCAGCAGCCAATAGCCTCTTGAGTTCCGTTGCTATGGTAAATAATTCTCTCTGCCAACTGTCAGCTGTGAGTGAGACATGCAGGGGGAGACAATTCTCTGTTTGAGCCAGCCAGTTTGAACTAAAAAAAGCATTGGAAACAACTCCTTCCCGTTCGGGAACCGTAATACATATTCGAAAAGCGTTTGAAGCGTATGAGAGGGCTATTTGTCGTCTCCGATAGTCCCGCGATTCATATCTCTACGTCACTCACAGTATTAACAGCGATAAGAGAAAGAAATGGTGTGCCCAGATCTGAAATTTTTGAGAAATATATGAAAATACATGGGAGAGAGCGACAGAAAATCCTGTCGCATGACTTTGCTCTGAAGCACCGTGACAGAAAACCGTAAGCCCTAGAGAAATTTCGAAAACATTTTACCGGAGCAGGCATGCGTATCAATGTCAGGACCGAGTTTGATACCAATCGTGCGATATTTATGGGCGTGACGGCGATTTCAAAATTATTTTGGGCTCAAAAATTCTCTTCATTTCTCACTCTAAAAAAGCGGCAGTTGGTGTCAGTTATGCTCTGCGTTTTGGCAGTTGGAAAATTTGCTCGTTTTTCGCTTTTTACGTCGCCATCGTAAGTCCAATTCCTTATAAAAATAATAGCTCCCTTCTCGGCATCGAGCCACACGTTTTGATACCACTTTTGTGGGGGTGCACGCAGCGGTACGAGCCGCATTAACGGTGATGGAAGAAAAATAAAGATATAAAGATATAAAGAGACATTCTATTGGGTGTAGAATAATAGGTGCCTGCCATGCAATGCATAAGGAGAGCAGTACTGACTTGCAAAGCAAGTCAGTACTGCTCTCCTTATGCATTGCTATGGGCAGGCCCCAATTAAATCTGCAAGCAGTCTCAAACGGCCCTCGCAGCTCAGCGCCGCTCCGGTCTCCTGGCGACCGCGGGCGCCGCCGCCCCGTCAGCCATTGCAGACGCTCTCGCGCAGTTCCCGCACCCGTCCAACAGGCGATACGCACCGATGCGTTCGGCAGCGCTATCCGACGAGGCACCAAAAATCTGGTGGAGATCAACTGATGCAGTGAGGAGATATGACATCTCAGCTATATCATAAAGCTGATGGATAAACCCAGGGGGAGTCAAATTACTTAATTTGACTTAATTACTTAATTTCTGTTAGACAAAATTAAATATTTGGGTTTATTTTGGTTCATCAGAACCAGAACGTCAAGATTCTCATTGTTGAGTTGTCTTGCAGCCGTGGTCAACTGTTCACTGCAGATCAGTAGAGAGTTCATCACAGCAGCTGCTGCTGCTGCTCACGTCCTGCCCAGTGAGGAACAGAGCAGATAATGGAAAAGCTCACTGCTTGGTTTAGAACTGAACCAGATATTAAGTGGTTAGTGCACAAATTGTCAGTGGAAAAACTTCTTAAAACTCTGACATATTTCATGCGAGGTGCCAAAACTGGAGCTTATTGAGCCAATTTCACGACACAAACTGCTTCATTTTGTTAGTAGAAAAGTGTGTACCTGCTGAACTCAACACCAGAACTTAAGCTCAAACTATTTCAACAGAGCTCTGTGAAAAGTGTTGTCTGATTGGTCAGAGGTTTGATGCCATGCTGATGTGGGAATGAGCTTGGACAGCAGTGGTGACAGCTCTCTATGTAGTACATACATCTGCACCTCTCCATTGTGAGATTAGTTGTAAGGTGCTGAATGTAATAAGTCTGGTGCAGCTTGGTGCAAATGTTGAGAGCAGAGCTTGGACCATTGTTTTTAATTTATGCGATCCTGATTCTGCATATAATAATTAGATTTATGAATTATCTGAAGCCATTAGCACAAATATTCCAGACAGAACTGTCATTAACAGGAAAAATCAACAAATCGCCTGGTTTACCGGATACTGAGTTCTATTAAACATAAAAACAAACTGTGATCACTAGGGTTTAAGAAATGGTAGTCCTTCAGCAGTCTGCTGCGTGTTTGGGTTAAAAAAATGTCAAGTTACAGAAAGTCGGAGGTGCAGGATCAGGCCTCAAAACTCAGAAGTAAGAGCGTGTGAAGCCAACCGGCAACTGATGGTTCACAACTCCTCAACTATAAACCTTTACTTTAATCTGTCTTTACCGTCACTGGTGGAGAAAAACAACAACCCATAGTGTGGAGGGGGGAAAATAAAGCCTGGAGGGGAGAAAAATAAAGCCTGGTGGCCCACCAGGCTGATAAAACACTGGGAGAAACTGACTTCTGCCTATAGCTCTGGTTGTAAGCATGAACTCCATCTTTTTCGCCATCTCTAAATAGAAACATTCTGTGTTTATATTTCTAAGCAATCTATTGGCTGCTCTTGGTCCGATCCCTCACCTAGGATCTGTTTGCCCCGGCAGACCCGACCCAAATAGAGGCAAATAGATCCTCCGACAGCCCTGGGATCACCGGGACACTCAAACCTCTCCACCACGATAAGGTGGCAGCGCACAGAGGGGAAAAAACAAAGCCAGAAACAGTTCCCTACTCAGAACTGAACTGATCTGGAGAGAGGCCAGAAGGTGGCGCTCTGGTCTTTCTAACTAAACAAACAGTTTAGTTAGAAAGTAAGTTTTTTGTTTCCTCAGTTATTTTTCTCTCCACAGAAGCTAAACCTGGTCTGGCGTTGATTAGCTGTGATTACTTCCTGGAAAAGGGCTTTGGCTGACATGATGCTGCCATCACCCAACCGTTCTCCCTCTCCTTTTCATTTCCACAAACATGGAAAGTTCTCCTGATCTCCTGACCTGTAGTTGTGTTTCTGCTCTGTCTTCTCTCAGCTCCAGCAACGCAACATTGCATCAGAACAGCAGATGTTAGCACCGAGCTTCAGGTTCTGTAAACGGCTTCGATTCTATCACTTTAGCAGCTTTTTATTTTGACCCTGGCAACCTCATCAACGAAATGTTTTGTCAAAAAAGAGAAAGGTAGACACAGAGTGTCTTTTTTCTTTTTTCAAGAAAAATTGACTTCTTATTTGTTCACGGAGGTGAATGGAAAACCCGTGCGCCTTGTGTGCCTGCAGCAGGTTTGGTGCTTAAGGAATACAATATTCGGCGCCACTATGAAACTCAGCCTGGCGAAAAATACAAGCACTTGCACTGAGAACTGAGAAACTAGTTTGAGGAAACAGCAATCTGTTTTCCCCCGCTGTCGAGACGCCAGTGATGCTGCGGTGAAGTACAGTGATGCTGCATTTCAGTGTTCAGCGAGCTCGAGACAGGATTTTCAGTTTTTCGCTCACCGCTCACAGTCAGAGCTTCTGATGTGCCCGTTGACATGCAACTTGAAATCATTGATTTGCAGTGTGATGTGGAATTGAAGGACAAATTTGCATCGGTTGGCTTGGAGACACATTTTACAAGTGTCTCCTACCAGGCTGTCCTAAATTGACAGCACTGGCTGCAAAAGTGTCCATGTTTGAGACTACCTGCCTTGGTGAGCAAATTGTCTCACTAATGAATAAAACAAAGCTGCGCTCAAAGCTAACAGATAAACACTTAAATGAGACTCTGAAACTGGCTGCTGCTCAGGACATGATGCCTGATATTGATGTTCTTGTCCAGGATAAAAGATGCCAAATTTCAGGGGCAAAAACTGAGTAAAACCAAATCCTATGGAATGTTACTGACAACGTTGCACTATTAAAGAAATATAGCTTTGAATATTTGCTGAATTAATTCTGTTAAAGTTAGTGCTAGTCAGTAACAGATTTACAACAAAGAGTTTTGTTGAGTAAAATATTTCTCATGCATATGTAGCGCCTTTCTCAACTGAGCAGATCTGACTGCGAGGTGTAGTGTTAACCAGTTTGTATAATCAGAAGTAGGTACGGCACGGAGTCATGAGTGGGGTGAATAATTAATACAACTGATACAAAAAAAGTAAAGTTTGTTAATATTGCTATTTATTGCAGTGGCAATAATAATAATAATAATAATACCAAAACAACAAAACAATAAATTTCCAAAAACAGAAAGGGAAAAAAACAAACCAACAAAAACAATTATAATAATAATCAGTGATACTTCAAACGTAATAGAGTCCACAATAGATCCAAGAACAAAAAGAGAATAATTATGTTCCCTTTTCAATACTCAGAGTTCAGTTCGTTTCTGTAGGGAAAGTGTAGTTCCGTTTTCCTACCACCAGATGGTGGGTGGGTAGCTCGCCATCTTCAGTCATCAAGTGAGTCAATGCAACGGCAAAGGGGGAAAAAAACCTGACCGTCGAGTAACGGATTATCTGAGGAGGTGGATGCAATGATAACTTGCTCAAAACAAGAATGTTTACCAGCTCTCAATGCATCACAACCGCAATCTTCAAGTTTTAGAAATTAAATATGAGTGATGAGTCGATTCAGAAACTCCAGGTTGTTTTAAAAACAACCAACACGACAACCAACAGTGAGTAGCAGCAAGGTGGGGAAGAAAAAACAAAACCCGGAAGCACACATGACAATCAACTTAAAGGGACAGCTTAAAGGGAAGGTGATTGGATCATGGCGGACACCTGGGTTACACATATGTAAAGCAGTGCATAAATGTTCCAAAAGAGGGTGCTGTTGTTTTCTGTAATTCCTGGCACTACCACAATTGTGACGTGTTTGTCCTGCCGGGGACACCGTAGTGCAGGGGATTTTTGTGCGCGAACTGCCGCCTGTAAGGTAAGCAGCAGCTCTGCTAGCTCGGTGTAAAGTATACATTACATTAATATACCGATCTATTTCTGTTTGTTCAGTTTGCCTTTTAAGTATAAATTACATTTTGGTTTGGTGATGTTTGATTATTTTGTAAAAAGAAAACGACTGAATGCTGACAGTGTGTTTACTGCCTGTAAGGTGGACGAAATAAACGCGCCAAAGTCTCCCCACAACGAAGAGCCCTGTGTCTGATTCCTCTCCTGCACGGAACACATCCCACCCTCACACAAACACAACGCAGAGTCCATTGGGTGTCTTCCACCAGCTGCAGGATTAAAGAGGGAAAGCCTGGGTTACACATACAATACGTGTTATGTATGCACGTTTTTCTATATGTATGCATTTTATGCATCAACAAGAAAGGTGAGGAATCTACTTAATCAAATGTCTGTTTAAAACAGCTGCTACTAAAGACTTCAAATGAAGTCACATAATTTGTTCAAATTGCTTCCCAGATGTGGAAAATTGATTTTAAATCATTTCTTAATTTGTATCTGTTTAATGTATTCTGTCATGCAGGGCAATGTTTTAAGTTAATAATGAATAAATGTTTTGCAACATTGTGCGATCACTGTGATCAGTTCTTATGCATAATACACTTAAATAAATGTTTAACTGTGTAAAAGTATTATTGAAATTGCACAGACTTTTCTTAAAAACTCTGAGGTTGTTCATAACATCTTTTGTAAAAGTGAAATTTGTTTAATATAAAAATCAACAAGTCCACTTTTGTTTTAGTTCTATTTAATGTTGCAATGAGTTTATGTGGCCCCTAAAAAAAGTGAGTTTGACACCCCTGACTTAAAGCATGAGAAAACAGAGGTCCATTATGTAGGACATTTGATATCACCCTTAACTGTCCAGTCTATTAATATAGGAGAAGATGCATTTTAATGTCTGAGTCTGTCAATATTTGCATCTCCTGTCTATTGTCCTATTGATATGAAACTCATATCAGGAGCTCATAGAACAAGTGTGATTATGTAGAAAAGGTTATTTCACTCTTAACTCTTTATTTCTTCAAGATAAAAGGGGGATGCATTTTTTGGCAAAGCTAATTATTAGCTTGCCGATATATACGTGGCCTGTCTACTTCCCACAAATATAATCTTATTGATATGAAACTCATACCAGTAGTTCATATAATAGGTGTGATTATGCAGAAAGCCTTACTATGTGTCTGAGTTAGCAGGGATGCTTATTTTGGTACAGCAAATTATTAGCCTGCCGATATTTGCAAGCCCTGTTTTTCAGCTTGAAGTGTGTCAATACAGATATGAAAATCATACCAATAACTTAGTGGGAACAGGACTGTAATCTTGTATATTTAAAGTGGTTTATTGCCTCGTGGTAAACGCACCATAATGGTGCGTTCACACCAAACACGCTATTATCGGAGCGTCCATCGGAAAACAGCGGCTAGAGCTGACACGTCTGACGCGCCTCCATATAGACTGTGAACGTAAACCAGATGCACAAAACGATAGGTGTAGAGCAAAACGTCAAGTGCCTGAATTCTAATGGTGCGTTCACACCAAACACGTTACTTGCATCAAAAACGCCTCCGATGCTTCAAGTTCGACGACTGTGCACTTTGAATGCAGACACTTGATGCCAAATGCTTGACAACTAGCATTTGGTGCATCTGGTGTACATTAAAAGACTGTGGAGGCGTGTCGAGGGCACGTCAGCTCTAGCCGTTGTTTTCCGTTGGACGCTCTTGACGCGTCAAACGATTCAAAACGCACAACGGCCTTCGACGAGCCTCCACATAGACTTTGACTGTAAACCAGACGCGCCTGACGCTCAAAACGAGTTTGGTGTGAACGCAGCAAAGTGGACACGCGTTGAACTTGAAGCTTTGGGCACGTTTTTGACGTAACGCGTTTGGTGTGAACGCACCATTAGACAACCCCAAACCTTGACGTTACCAGAACACAAAACTACTCCTAACCTCAGTCTAAACTTAATCTACACCTTAACCCTGATACTAAATATAATGCTTCATAGCATTAGGATCAGGCTTCAACAACATATATAAGTGAACAATAGAGACTATAGAGTCACCCTTATGTCAAAATTTAATCAATGGAGTGATTTATGACCTTAATAATTAATTGCCTTTAATTTCCAGTGATTGAAGATGTAACTAAGTCTCAGTGAGAAAGGGTATTTAAGAAATAAACACAGATTCACTGATTGAATTTGTGTTACTTTTTAAAGTGACAGTTTTTATAGTTATATTTACATTATCAACATAATAACTGGATTACTTCAAACCTAAGGACTGGGGGATTTTCTTACATTTACATTTATTTTTTACCTTACTTTTCTTCATCTCCAAGTAGAACCAGGACAAAATGCCTCCAGCTAACCCCAAGGGACATTAGCAGTGTTATACAATGACTTCAGTCTATAGAAATGAAAATCAAACTGCTGGAGGTGAACTTTGAAATCAACGCTACCTGTGGAAATGAGACAACTCTTCCTCAAATCAACGGAGAGGCCGTACGCCTCGCATCAAGCAGCTCACCCTGGAACGCTCTGGGTGCCAAGCCGAAACAAAAGCCTCACACTGCAGATCCGTGGAGACAACTAACAGGGAGAAATCCCTCACCTGGACGAATCAGCGTGGCCGGCTCTGAGCCGAAACCCACCTTCAACCTCAACACCTGCTCCACCAAAGAAAAACAAACAAGCAGCTGCAACCAAAACAGTTCCACAGACCCCGCTCCCAAGGACAGAGCGACCAGCCCGGGCCTCAAAACATTCTGACTCCGTGGGAATCCCACTGAAAAACAGATTTTCTGCACTCCAGCCTGAGCCTCTGAGTGAAACCTTGCCTTCAAACATCAACAATGAGGCAAAACCAACACATCCACCCCGAAAAGCTCCAAAGGACAAAGCAGGTAAACCACCAGGAAAACGAAAGGTTTGCCAAAAGTGCTTATTGTTGGAGATGAGGCAGTAAATGGAATCAGTCACGTTTGCAATGCCAAGAAAACGAGAGTGATTTCTTCTCCTGGTGACACTGTATCTGATTTAACTAGCAAAGGGCAGCTTTCACTGCCCTTTGTCTCTAACTTCCCAGAGGATCCACCACTCTGTGTTTCTGAGGTCTGAGGCCGGGGTCCAGATTTTATCTTTACACATATCTTCCTCCAGAATGTGTCTGGACCCCCGGCACTGCAAAACAGGACATTACCTGTCCGGATCACTACAAGAAAATTTACAAAAATCAGAAATATAAAATAAAACTGTCCTAATTCAAACCTTAGACTGTTCCCCTGCCTAAAGGAACCTCAGACTGAAGAACTTTTGGCCTCAAAAGGCACTTAAACTTTTAAATACCAGATTTCTCTGTGCTAAAGCTCTATTAATTAATGATTTCATCACTGTGCTTAACATCAATGTTATGTTTCTGACAGAAACATGGTTGAATGACAATAATGAACCAGTCGTACTAATTGAATCAGGCCACGGTGAGAACCAATGTGCTCCTGGAACGGACACAGAAGACTTTAAAAATTAAAAGATCCATGATGAGAACCAGTTCCCTATCGTTCCCGACTCGTATATTTCCAGAAAAGTGCGCCCGATTCTCTGAAACATTGTTCTCTTTGGCGTTTCTTCCAGCATCAGCGTCTCATCTTCTGATTTTTTTGCTGTCCTGGATTTGGCTCTGTCCAGCTTCACTTTTAAAACAACAATCTCTTTGTTTAATTGATCATTTTCTGCTTCCAGGAATTCAATCTTTTCTGTCATCTTTCTTAGAGAATCCTGTGCGTTTTCTCTTATAGTTTTCTGTGTCCGTTCCAGGAGCACATTGGTTCTCATCATGGCCTCGTAGTCGGTTTGTAATCTTTGTGCCGTATTCTTGGCTTCGTCCAAATCTGAACTGAGTCGTCTGATTTTTTGTTTGCAATGTTCATTGCGACTTAGAAGCATCTCCTTCACTGTTTCATAGCTGCTCGTGTCGCTGGTGTTCTGGTTACGTTGGAGACGCTGGATTTTCTTCATCAACGTTGCCACCATTTCTTTGAGCTGCTCGTTTTCGCGCTCGTACTTTATGCAGCTCCTCTCCAAACTGTTTGTTCTTTCCACCAGGAAAACGTTTCCTCCCATTGAAGTGGTTTTTACTTTTGCCAAAAAATAATCCTTCTCTGCCATGATACTTGTCTCTTCGTGTCGAACCTAAAACCGCAAATGAATTTTTCTGTGGAATCTGGGAATACAGAGACAGTGACCAGTGATGTCACAGACAGGATGAGTGACATCACTGCTTCACATCAAAGCCACAAGAAGTCTGTTGCGTGGGCGGGGGGAGAGGGGTGGGGGGGGGATGTTTTTTTTTAAACTTTATTCTCAGATACACTGTAAAACAACAGAGTGAAACATTTGTTATGCCTCAAGAAAAACAAATACAGATAAACATATTAAGAAAAAGCGAAGGGGCTTCGGTTCCCAACTCAAAGCAGTACAGATTTAAATTGTTTTAATAGCTATTTTTTTGTCAGAGTCTTTCATAGTCAGGATATAAAACTTAACTACACAGCAAGGCATGGCTTTCTCTACCTGGAACAATGAATATGATATTTAGCTAGTGGCAATAAAGGATTTATGAGAAACTCAGAATTGCTAAGCATGATTTTAGTGAGGCCAAGTAAGAAATCTTCCCATAATATCATAAATTGTGCTTCTATGTTGTTGTGGATAAAGTCACACAGATTCTGCCAAAAAGCATCAACAAAGTTACAGCGCCAAAACAAGTGGACAGCAGTTTAAGGATGTGAATCACAAAACGTATAATTTATATCAAATTCTTTCTTGAATATTTAATTCTCATAAAGGGATTAGTGCAAACATCTGCGATAGCTTTTCATTTTAAACGGGTAGGATATTCTGATGAAGTGATATTTTTGTGTTTTTGTCATGTAAATTGTTCCAATGCTATGCTAAGCATAACTTCTAAGCTTCCACTTCAGTCTCGTCACATAAAGAAATGCGTGATCAGAAATGATAATATTTAACATTAACACAGCCTGCTATAGTTTTCGGTTTGTAAACATCACGGTAAAAGTTTTAGACACGACAGCAAAACGACGAGGTAGCACAGATGGTCAGAACAACGGCTCATGTTAGATCTTTTCACCTGTGTGATCGATGATAAATTCCTGTTGAACCTACAGTAAGGAAGAGCAAATGTAATTATTATACTAAACATGTAAATCGCTTTTCAAAACTTTTTATAAGTTGCTTGTTTTTCAGGAGTGAATAAACAGAAAATTATTTGCAAATTTCTGAAGCAGCTATGGATGATGCAACTGCCCTGTATGTTCGGGAGCGTCTTTATTGCAAAACAGCACTTTAAATCCCTGTGTGTGTCGGGGATTGCGATTTAAAACGTAACACAAAGTTATTAGACTGCGCAGATGACATTGGGCTATAATCTAAATTGTATGTAAAGGATTTCTGCAGTCCGGAGAACCTCAGCTCAGTGAGCAGTTCAGCGGTACCTGCAGATCTTTATTCATTCAGACATTAATTTGCTCTGCCCATCTGGTCCCTCTGCGAGGCCAGAAATCCTGCCTTCGCCAGCCCGCACACGCGCACTCGGAGCAAAGCATGACCGGCGAAATGAGTCTTGTTTTGGCTGAAAATGATCTGAAGGAAAATGAGAATAAGTAATGTGGTACTCATTCACAGCAACAAAGCGGCAGCCCTATTGTGTCAGGCAATAAGCATAGTTAATGCGGTCGGGTTCTCCGGGGACCTGACTGCGCATTCATGAGCAGGAACATTAACGAGCGCACAAATGAAAAGTTAAATTGATGAGCGAATGAAAAAAAAAACGCCACACCAAAACAATGGAGTAGATTTCACTTAACGGAGCAGCTCGTGTTTGTCTCCTTAACAACAAAAGGCTATTAATATCGTGTGGGGCGGTGATGTTTTAGATCTCATCGTTTTACATTTGGAGGAAGTTCGGAGTAAGGAAGAGTGTTAAATCGTGTCAATATATTTCTCACTATTTCTATATATATATATATAGCTTAGCTTACACTGAGCTGTTATAGGAATGGGCTGCTAACTTTTGAAATGTTGCAAAAAAAAAAAAATAGAAAAAAAAGAAAATTTGGAACATTTCCGTTTACTTGTCTGGATTAACTCAACCAGGCTCAGATGTTGATGCTACGCTGTAACAAAAAAACAGGATGCTGAGGTTGCAAACTAGCATTTAGTGCACACCTCAGAAAAAGGGAGTGTTAGACCTCTGGACTTAGACATTTTCTGAGTATTGTGCCTCTAGTAAGGCACAGACCTACCAGTAAATGGGAGTTCATTATGTCAGAACTTGTTTGGCAAATTTGGGAAAAGCTCAAAAGCTCCTTGTTTCGAAATTAAGGAAAATATTTCAAATTTTGCCATTTACATCAACCTATTCTAATACGATATTTCAAAGTGTGCCTAATAAAAAAACATGTTAATTGAAACATGGCTAGAAATTGACCACCCTAAATTTCCCAAAGGTGATTCGAAAACATTTTTTAATAACGACACGTTATTACGATTTTTATCCTTTTCATATCTAGAGTCAAAGCAATGTTTTAATGTTTTTGTTCTTTAACATCCAAACTGTGTATATTCTTTCAAAGCAAAACAGTTTTATTCCAGAAGATATTCAGCAGAATGGGAGTGTGTTTTTGTAAAGTTTTTCTCTTGACATTTCCAAGGTGAACTGAGTGACTCTGTGTTTTCACAGCGGAAAGTCGGGGAGATCCTCACAGAGGACCTTCTCCGGCTTCGTCTCTCGGGAACCCGCCGCATGGTTACGTTTTGACGCCTCTTCCAGAGAAAAGGTTGTACATAAATTTTACAAGATGACACAGCTTCATTATTTATTTAGTCTTCATCCAAGATTAGAAATGACACCTGGCTTGGCTTATCAGACCCAACCTCACCAGAAGAAGATGATGAAGGTGAAAATACATAATTATGACAAAATGCTCGAGTTGTGACAATCCTCACCAAGATTGTTCATTGTTCTTATTGATTTGGACCTAAGCTGTTCCTGTAGAAACGCGACACACTTACAGTGTCTTGCCATGTTAATCCTTTATACATTTTGCTACATAACGCTCATAAACTTAAATGCGTTTTGCTGAGATTTACATCGGCCAACACAGATTTGTGCAAATTGTGGATAGAATAAGTATGATCCACTTTTTTTTTTTTTTTTTACACTTTTATCGGTAGAAGTGTTGCCCCGCAGCAACATTCTGGAGTTGTTCTGCATGTAGTTTGCATGTTTGGGGTGTGTATGTGTGTGTCACAAAATCCTGTTTGTGATTTACTGACGACCTTTCCAGGGTGTATACTCTTCCTTTTCTCCAACGACCGCTGGATATAGGGACGAGTCGACTTTGGAGCTTTTTGTCCGTTTCTCAGATTAATGTTCTCCTCGTCTGGCCTCTAAACTTGAAGATAAAAGTCATGAACATTGTTTACCTACTAGACAACCTCCTCTGGCAGCATTGGAATTCATTTCAGGGTATCAAAGTGGAGAGTAAATATAATCTATGCTACACGTTTAAGGTTTATTTTCCTTTCACTTCATAAATATAAACTACTTTGTGTTGGTCTGTCAGATTGAATCTCAGTGAAATACATTAAAGTTGAAGGTGCAACTCAACAGAAGGTACTCGTTTGAATACTTTAAGACCCTCTGCCTGTTTGGATCAATCTATAAAATAATGACGAGGGGAAAAACAAACCGGCGCAGCAACATGTTAGAAGATCAGCAACACCATTTGATTCAACAACAGCACAAAAAAAAAAGAGTCAATAAGGCTGTGCAGGTGAGGATATACAGCTCAAGTTTCTTTCCAACAAATCTTATTAAGGATCCTTTTGGGATTTTTCTTTAAAGCGATACACCCTTAAATTGCTCACCCAGAGCCCGATACATGCAGGTGTCATCAGACCGGTCAATCTTGACCGTCTAACAGAGCTGTCAGTCTGGTACAGATTTCGACGAAGAAAAAAATCATTTCACAAGTTTCACAATCCCCCAACCGAGTGATAAATGATTCACTCAGCGCTCATCAGGCAATCATAACCCGTCAACTTTGAAATGGCTGCTGCCCTCGAGTTGGGGGGGGGGGAAGAAAAGCTTTAAAACAAGCTCATAAAGTCATCTTCACATTTTACTCTGGAGAGTCAGCCAACTCCATTCTCTGCCCGAGTTTATTTCTAACCAGCCGTACCTCTGTGCCTCATCAGTACCTCACCGATCGATCAAAGGCTCCAAATCAAATTACTGTTTCAATAATCAGTGAGCAACAAAACACACCAAGAAGAAATCTCCATGTTTTCTTCTATCTACAACATGAACTTGCTTTCTTATTTCAGGGTTTCAAATGAAGACAGAGGGAAGAGCGGAGACCAAGTGTGGGAGAAAAATCGATGCACTTTTGCAATTATTAAAAAAAAAGGGACGACAGTATCAAGTTCTGAAGGAGCTCACTTTTCAAAATTCTTCAAAGAATACCTTTCTCAAGGATTGGCTTCCTACCATCCCATTATTTCTGCACCTTCTAAGCATGTTTTCACAGAAAAGGATTTTAAAAATTTTTTTTTAGGAGAGTATCCGTGGTAATTACTTGAATCCTTGGAACTCACATAAAGCGTCCAGAAATATAACAATTTTTGCAAGGATATGTATTCGCTGGTGTGTGTGTGTGTGTGTGTGTGCGTAACTCGTATATTTAATTCAAGTCATAACTGGCAGAGTGCTGCATTAATTAAAAAATAACAGGGAAAATGTATCCAGACTCAGGCAGTTCAAGTGCCCTTAAATATGGATGAGAGCCGCTACTTGTTAAAGATTAATTCTGCTTTGAAACTATGTTACTGTTTTATTGTAGTGGTCATAAGGCACGTTATGATAAAGAGCTAAATGCTGCTTATTTTAAAACCCGACAGTGCCCTCTACATTATGTTATATTGCCAAAAGTGTTTGCTTGACAGCATTCACATACATGAACACGAATGACATTAAATCCCACGGCTTAAAAATGGGATTTAATACGTCGTCACCACATCGTTTGCGGCTACAATAGCTCCAACTCTCCTGTAAAAACTTTCCATCAGGTTTATGAATGCGTTCATGGGAGTTTTAGCCTGTTCTTCCTCGTGTGCATTTCTGAGGTCAGACACTGAGGGCTGCCAAGAAGACAAGTCAAGTTTATTTGTATAGAACATTTCAGCAGCAGCGCAGTTCAAAGTGCATTACGCTGTGCAGTTGTGAGTTAGAACACAAGCAATGAAAATTACGTTTTGACTAATGACACCGTCAAAATCGTCAAGCAAACGCACGTCTTTCATACTAATCAAAGGCAACTCTAAACTTTCAACAAACTTTACACTTCACAATATTGTTCCCCTGGCAACTGACAAACCTAAACTAATCCACGGAGTTGCTAAAGAGTGAGGCATAATTTGATACTCCAGAGGTAGGCGTGTCACAATAACAAATTTTGCTGGATGACAAGCAGCAAAATCATCCAGTAATATTGTTTCAGATATTATTGCGATAAATGGTAATACTGTTATTTTGAGACCATATTCAACCAACATAATAATAATAATAATAAATGCTTATTAATGAAAGTATATACACTCAAAGAAAAAAACCAAACTCATTTATAGAGAACATTTAAACATTGGAACTAGAAAACATTTCAAATATCCAAAACAAATAAAAACAACCAAAATAACAATAATTAAAATGGCTTATGGAGTCTCAGCAACCAAAACTGCATTTCAAAAACTAATAGCCATTTAGCCTAAACAGGAAAAACGGGCAAAAGTGGCAGGTAACACAAACTAACTTCTTTGTGCTGGACGCCAAATGTTTGCAGCGTTTCTCAAAATCCCGGCTTTTCGACAATTTAGCGAAGCTCTCTACACACCGTCCCTGAGCCAGTCTGTTCAAATTTGGGAGGCCTGTACCTATTGATGCAGGGAGTTGGTGACGTCTATGCCTACGATCCACCGAGCCCAGTGTGAAATTTTATAAGCACATCCACTTTGTGGCACAGTCGCTGTCAGAAATTTCAGGGAAAAAAAAAAAGAAAAAGACGTGTCACATTTCACTAAGAAGATTTCTCATTTTTGAAGCAGACTGTAAGGACTGGACAGTCGCGCCAGGCACACCATGGTGATTAAATGAAAATCTATATTGAATTCCCCCAGCAGAGCCGTCTGCATGTCTTGGTGTCGGATTTTATACATTTGTGGCCATGATGACTGGAAAACTGGGATTTAATGATTTGGAGCGATATTTCTGGCAAGATAGTGTACTAGCAACCCTTGTAAAGATGTATGAGGAGCCTTAAAATAACTTCACGTTTCATTGCAGTTGCATCATTTCACACTGGAAAAAAATAAAATCAGGAAAAAACATAACTGTAGTGTAGTTTGAGTTCATACAATCATCTGGGAGAACATCTGGTAATAAGAAGTGTATTTTTTGTCAACATTTTTCAGTTTATTAGATTCTGTAAATTTCTAATTAATTGGTCTCTACCATTGATCTGTTGTTTTTTTCTCGTTTCAATGTGATAGTACAAAAATGATCATTTCTTTTTCTCCCCATTTTCCATCCCACTTGGTGATCAGGATGGTAAGACACACACACACACAAAAATAAAAATCTCACAGTTAGAGAACTGCAGCAAAGGCTCCAAGCGATCCAGAACAACAGTAAGATGCCGTCTCCATCCCAGCTAGCTGATTGACAAAAATACGAAACAAAAATAATTATTTTCTGCTGTAGTATAAACATTTAGAGTTTGCTAAACTCTACTGAACTGCATGTGGAATCCTGTGCTTTCCTCAGATGAGATTAGGATTGAGTTTATCCTCAGAACCTCATTCTGCGCATAATGGCCATGTCACTCCTTAACCTAAAGCTTTAACAAAACCTGTGGGATGTGCTGAGATAATAACAGAGAGAAGAGATTAAACATTGGAGGATAGTAGTTCTCAAGGAATGGACTTGGGCACTGTAATGAAGAGATCTTCATTACTGGGACTATTTTACTGAAATCACTGTATTGCATTTTTAAAGTATTTTTGCACTTTATTAACAAGCACTTTATTTAGCACTGCACTTTAAGCATAGATTTGCACATCAGTAACAATTTGCACACAAGAAGTTTTAATTGTATTTATTGAGTATTTTTAGACATTAGCGTGTAGCCTTTTGTTCTGGGCTCTGCACAGCTGCTCCTCATTGACGAGTGAGGTGGTTGCCTGTGGAGGGAGGATAATTGTTACGCAGAGCAATGAGCTACTGGTGGGTAAAACTGAGCAAATGTGTTGTGCATAATCTGTTGGGTGTGGAGTGCTAATGTAGAGTGACTCACCTGTCTTTTCTGTGTCCTCTCCAGGGTGTTTGGACAAATGCTGCCCCGGGGGTCCAGACACCATATATAGTCTCTGGGAGAGGCCATTGAAAAGTGTGTGGGGGGGGAATTGTTTATGGGTTTTGTGGTGTTTCATCTGGTGTAATGATAAAACATAAAATATTTATAAAAAGTAAATAGAAATGTTTATATTTAGTAAAAGGTATTTTAATTAAATAACTGGATATTGATGAATTGAGATTCCCCTGTGAATTAAAGGTGGTTTGATCCGTCACAGCTGGGACTATTTAAGACTGCAGTTTTCACCTGTGAAGTTGTTGGTTGATGTGATGTGAAGAATAAAACCACTGCTGTTTTCCACCTGACTCTGCCTCAACGCTTCATCGTCACTGTAAAATCCTACCGCGAACGGCTACCTTGTTACAGGCACCACTGTTCTAAATAGATTGTGCAAAGAAGAAGAGTGAAATGTAGCCATCTTTAAATGCTCTAAACTGGTGAAATGCTGTGGGAAAAGACTGGAATGACAAGAGCTGTCCTATTGACAAAAGTGGGATTGTACAAAGTATTGAAAGCAGGGCTGCCAAGAACCGTGTCGGGACAAATTTAGTTAAAAACTCATTCTAAACATGTTTTTTTTCCCGCCCCACTGAATAGGCAAATAAATGCATTTTCTTCTAATTGTTTATGTGAGATTAATCTGCTGAAATCATACTCTCCTTTTTTACTTTTTTTTTAACACACCTTTATCAGTGGGACTAATACATGCAAACAGCAAATAAGTAAACATTTATTACTTTAGCAAGCGTTAAAATGCTCAAAAGCAGGAAAAGGCTTTATCTTTCGCAGATCAAAAAGGCTTGTGGTGAATTGTGGGTGGTGGTATGGGATTAGCAATGATGAGTTTAGGGTTATACGCATTTATCCCCCTCTTAAATCTTAAATGCGTTTATTTTTGGCAATATTAGCCAAAAAAAAGGAGATATTCATGGGGTTTTTTTGCCTGGAAAGTAATGCGGACACAGGCTTGGAGGATGGTGAAGAGAACTCATGTACTGTAGAAATGTTTTTTGGTTATTTTTTATTTTTAAAAAAGTGCAACGAAGTGGAGAATCTTAAAACTCATGTGCCGCTGGCCTGTCTTGATGACAGATGAACCATCGTTTTTGACGGCACTGAAGTTATTAAAGTCTTAAAAATCTGCAGGTCATGCTGGAAAACCCTACACCAAAGTTGCTACTAAAAACTCTTGAGACCCCAGAAATAAATGCAGGAGGAGTTTAGATTCTCTAGAGCAGTGGTTCTTAACCTGGTTCGATCGAACCCCAGGGGTTCGGCGAAGCCTCTGCCGCGGAGGTAAAGACACACTTGTGTAAAGTCGTGATGACGCGCCCCGCTTGGCCATCACTTGCTGCAGAGGATCATGTTACATTGCTCGGCCAATCAGTGCTGCAGGGAATTTAGTTCGCGCAGTATCAGCGGCTGTCGTAGTTGTACGTCGCGTAGTTTCTTTCTTAATATTTTAATCCATACTTAATATGTCGAGCAAAAAAAGAAGAAAATGAACAGACTTTGCTCTGAAGATGCACTTGCCAAGGTGAAGCCACGCCTCTCTGAACTGGTCTCCCAAAGACAACAGCAGAAGTGACACTGATTTGCAGGTATTTCATTTGTGCAAAACTTTATTCTGGCCCCCAAAAAAGTATTTTGTGGATTCAAAATGACAAAAAACAAATTACATTTTAAAAAAATTAAGAACATTTTTTTTAATTCTGTGAAAAAATCCAAATTTATTTTTAATTAGTAAAATAGTAAAAAAATATTTTGGGGGCTGAAATTCATTTATGGGGCCAAAATATTTTTGGGGGGCCAGAATAAAGTAAGACTGTAACTTGCTGTGAGTTCATGGTTTTGTTCTTTGAGCAAAGGTGATGTTCGTGCACGGCTCATTTTGTGCACCAGCAAAGAAAACATATACCTATGTCTTGAATTTGGAAAAAAAATATATTTTATTTATCACTAAAGAAGGGTTCGGTGAATGCGCATATGAAACTGATGGGTTCGGTACCTCAAAAAAGGTTAAGAACCACTGCTCTAGAAGCATATATATATTTTTCGCTCTTGGTAGCAGGTAACTGGAATAACCAGCAACACAACAATGGGGGCTTTTCCCCTCCCATGACTTTTATTATCAAGCTGCCGTCACTCAGCATCTTATGTTGCTGTGTATACGTTTATAAAAAACACTTTTCATCATGGGAACAAATGTAAAGAAAGGAACTATGTAAAACATCAAATCCTGCCGCACAGCAAAAACACAACATTTCACCAAGTATTTTGGTCTAGTCTCTTGTGAAAATATCTTAGTACCCTTGATATAAGACAAACCTGCCTTACAAGCAACTTTCCAGCAAAATAGAGGAGCTTGTTTTAAGTCAATAATTCCTTAATAATGATTAAATAAAAGTACCACTTCCATTGGCAGATTTTTTTTTAACATGTAACAAGACCCTCTTATAAGATTAGAAGTGAAATAATCTGCCAGTGGAATAAGTATTATTTTTTAAATCAACATTATGGAATTATTAACTTAAACCAAGCTACTATATTTTGCTAAAACGTTTGGTAAGTTAGTTTTGACTTAAATTATGCAAAGATATTTGAAGTAGAAAAATACTTAGCAAGATTTTTGTTTGTTTGTTTGTTTTTGTGGTGTATTAAGTATGTGACTTGTTTATGCACTCTGTTTTACATACCGTGTGTGTTTTCGTTGGGGGAAATTTAAAATGTACAAAATTCACAGTCCTTACCTCATAAGAATGGAGCAAGTTTCCAATAACGTAGCGTCACAGCGTTGTTTTGGTTCTTCTTCTTCTTCTTCTTCTTTTGACGGCGGCTGGCTGGTAGCGTTCAGGTGTGCATTACTTATTATTTCTTTTTCCTTTTGTCGCTTATTATCCGATTTTTGCCGGGCTATCGCGGACAGTCTACAATCCAGGAAGCGTTAGAGCAGGGGTGTCAAACTCCAGTCCTCAAGGGCCGCTGTCCTGCAACTTTTAGATGTGCCTCTGCTGCACCACAGCTGAATAGAATAATTAGGTCATTAAGGCTCTGGAGAACTGATCTACACAAGGAGGAGGTAATTAAACCATTTCATTCCAGTGTTTTGTACCTGTGGCACATCTAAAAACTGCAGGACAGCGGCCCTTGAGGACTGGAGTTTGACACCTGTGCGTTAGAGGAACGACAGGAAGACAGGCGGAAACAGGCGGGAACAATTAATAATCAGCAGAAGTCTACAGCGATTGGAGGGGCAGTGAGGAGGAGTAGCGTGAACCTGACAGGAAACAGTGAAATCATGAGACTTTTTGTTCATTTAGACCAGGGGTCTCAAACTCCGGTCCTCGAGGGCCGCAGTCCTGCACCTTTTAGATGGGCCTCTGCTGCAACACACCGGAATAGAATAATTAAATCATTAGCAAGGCTCAAGAACTGATCTACACAAGGAGGAGGTAATTAAGCCATTTCATTCCAGTGTTTTGTACCTGTGGCACATCTAAAAACTGTAGGTCTGTGGCCCTCGAGGACTGGAGTTTGAGACCCCTGATTTAGACCCAGTGTAAAAACTGCTATCTTTAGAAAAGTCAAATAGGGACTGAATTATTCTACAATGATTTAAAATTGCTGAAAGCACAACAAACAAAGATTTAGGAAACTTTTAGCAAGTCTTGCTTCATTTTGAGATGGGTGTACAAATAATCTGAAATTGCACATCACACTTTCAGATTCCAATCTGAACATATTTCCAGAACTATATAGAATGTTTTGTTTCTTTTTACAATGCACTAAAATCCAATAGAACAAACATTGCATTTTGATGTGAGGAAATGGGGAAACGCTTCAAGGAATATAAACATTTTAGCAAGGAAAGTAAATCTGTGACAATATGCTATTTTATTTTATTTTTTCTTTATGTGAAAACTAAACACTCAACAAGCAAGAGAGAGAGAGAAGCCGCCGCAGAAGCGTTGACGCTTCAGGCAAAAGTAGCTTTAAACTTTAAACAGAAGGTGTTTCATCCAGATCCATTCAGAGTTCATCTAACAGTCGAAAGTTCACTCTTTGCACAGTTTCAAATCGTGATATAATACTTAAACTTCTTTGTTTGCAAAAATCAAAGTCACAAATTGTAAATTTTCCAATAATATGGACTTTTTTTCCTTTTTTTTCTGCCCCAGTGATGGGAACTTTAACAGGTGCTCACTTTAAAAGCTCTACTCACAGCTGTATTTGCCCATCTTTCCCAACAGCAATGAAGAAGAAAAAAAAAACCCTATATGTTCCACCCACTGCATCCTCAGAGGCCTGATGACAGCAAGTCAGCTCGGTTATAAAACCCTACCAAGTCTATAAGTCTGAAACTATGAAACAGTTGTCTGGAGACTCGGGGAGTTGTTGTCCTTTAAGTCTTAAACTCCAATCGTTCTGCGCTGCAGCCTCTCACTGGAGTTTATTATGACCTCTTATGGCTGCTGCTCAAGAGGGATTTGGGACTAATAACTGAAAATATGAAAATGCTGTAATTTAAGCTCAGGGTTGGAGAAAAGCAAGATAAATACAAACGGGATAAAAGGGAATAGTCTGATCTGTTTTATTAGTTTTGTAACTAATAAACTTTGAAGAAGGGGGGGGGGGGGGGGGATCAATAATTAAGTTCCCTAGTGTTTGCAGCTTGGATTGATATCATTCAGCCTGAAGAAATATGTACAAAGTGAAAACACCGACGTGAGCAAAGAAGCTTTTCCTACCAGTGGAAGGAGAGCAGATTGGTGGACGTGGATGAAAGAGAACTGCCACCGACTCCGAGGATCTGAGGTGAGACTTCAATAATAAAAAATAAAGTCGTGGAGGGCAAAACGGGGCCAGTAAGCAAATTATTCAGCATGAAATCAAACAGAGTCCGCACATAAAGCAGCGCTAATAAAGAAGCACTTTGGCTTTAATGGGAAAGGAGTCAAAACATTTAATAATGGTTCTGTGAGTTGTGTCTGCTAAAGCTGAACGCTGCATAATGCATCCGGTCTTATCAACCTTTTTACACGGCAACCGAGAAGTAGTCAGAAATCAATAAATCAGGAAGAAGGGACCAATTAAATTATAAACCCAACAAACAAACAAAAATGTAAATAATACAGTCTCCTTACCAAGTGGAACAGTGGAAGGTAATAATAATGTTCAGATTATTTCATGAAACATTCATAAGTCATTTCGGAGCAACACGTAAGACGAAGTCAGCCTGACCACGTTAGAGTTCTTAGTGTGATCCCCAGACGTGAAGGTGTTTGAGGCTATTTATTATGCTTTTCAGCCTCATGAAATCATTTATAGCATCATTAAGTGCTACTTTCAGTTGTTATGAAAATGCAATAGATGTCAAATGTGACTTAAAAGAAATTTGACTTTGTAATGAAATGCCTTGAAATTAGGACCTCTGTCTCTTTAAGAATCCCCCACCCCGGCCTCTTTCTGATCCTCCGCCTCCAAGAGGTCATTAACCCTTTAACAACTGCTTTTACCCGCCATTTCAGTGGGAAGCAGCTCAGCAGGTGCGCAGTTCCACCAGGTGTTTGCTAATTACTGCTGGCTAGTCTGAAGGAGCTGAGTGGGAGCGTTGTGTGCTCGGAAACTGCAACTCCAAGGAGGACCTTCATCCTTAAAGGTGGCGTTTGGTCCCACCCGAGTGTTTTGCGCAGCTGAGTAGTTGCCATGGGAGATTAAAAGATTTCTCAATCATGCATGGGAGAATATAGGCAACACTTCAGGGATGTTTTTGAGGAAATAACATATTAACATAACTTAAAAGCTCAAAAAAGGCGATTTTACGCACTACTCCCCCTTTAATAAAGTAAAAGATAAAATATTGTTTTACTTGGTCTGTTGTGGAGACAGACTCGATGGAGGATGGACGGACAAATGGATGGATAGAAATCACCTCCCAAAAGAATGTCAGCAAAGATCAGCAAGTGCAAACAAGGCAATACTCAAAAAAAATAAAAACATTTAAAAAGATCTAAAAATTCAAGCGGCTGAGTTTAGCTAGAAGTTTTTATTTTGCCATCATGCAAATCGGAGGCAACAAACCCAATGAGCTCCCCTGAAGCAGTTGAGTTTTAAGACTGACACAAGCATTTTTAAATGCAAAAGCTCCTCCGGACATTTTGGCAAACACCATTTTCTCGTCAGTCGAAGACATCTCGGAACAGTTTCTGCTGCAAAAAAAAACACACACTCTGGAACATCTGCACATCAGCGTGTGTGTAAAATCACTTTTTTAGTATGATGTAATAGGAACTTCTGCTCCAGGCTGACTTTTAGTGCAGGAGTTCGCACTCAGATCAAACTCAGTTTTATGCCACAGAGACGGTGTGTAGTTATGCAGTGCTAGTGATACGCTTCTGCACTTTTTATCTGCTACAATCCTTGGGATTACAGCATTACTTATACAGTATGTGTGGAATCATTGAATGCTTCAAATGTTGATTAGAGTTCATTAGTATTTAGTTATTTTTACCGCAGTTTCATTTTGGTTCGGCTTACAAAAAGACATTTATAACACATCAATTGACAACATTTATTTGCGTTTAGAATGTCTTTTTTAAACTTTCCATGATGTCCGAGGTTTTAACAGAGCCCATAAAGAGGAGCCTTGTTTTTTTTAATAATAATAATAATAAAAAAAACTCTAATGCGTCACGTTTCAAAAAAACATGCAAATGGCACCAAAACATCCAGAATACATCCAGATATTACAAAACTAATTTTTGATGTCTTTGGCCCTTTTGTAGTTTAAAGATGGTGACAAAAATTGTCTTCACTTGAAGGAGATTTTGATTATACATATTATGTAAGATTTCAATAAAATTCCTAAAACTATTTTCTGTTTTACTTACTATGATTCCATGCAATTATAAGTAGAGAAGTATGACAATTGTCCAAATCATTTCTGGTTGTTCTCAAACTGCTGGTTTATGGAAATTAACCCTTTCTCTGTCACCATAGTTTTCACAGGTGCATATGGCACTATATTGGAGGCAAACGTGTGTCCAGGTTTTTTTTTCCTGGGAAATGAGGTACAAAGACATAAGATGTTCACATAACAATAAATGTAAAGCTTTATTCTTGAGAATAATAATAATAAAATGCCCAAGAAAACATTAACAATTTATCAATTGTATTCCAAGTATTGTTGTGTTTCTCTAAGCAGAAACAATTAAAGATAAATCCGACTAAAGTTGTTCAGATGAAAATGTGACTCGCCAAAAAGTTTTGTCAATTTTCCCTCTTACCCGTGAAGGTGTGTAAAAATGCTACCTGCTCCATAATTTACAGTTTGTGTGCTTGTTCAATTCCTTCGTGATTGCAAAAGTGTTCAAGATGTTTCCCTTTTTGAGTTTTCTCAGAATCATAACCCCCAAAGTGTAGAATTATCCTGTTTAGATTAGATGTGCAGAAGTATTGCACAACTTGTACTGGGATTGAAAAAAAAAAAATCCGTCCAGATTCTTAAATACCTGAAATAATTTAATTTAGAGCCAATACAAAGCAGATTCTAACTTCAGTAACAGCTGTAACGAATTGCTATATTTTTAGTCACACTTTTGCTCAGTTAAACCCATAAACACGTTCAGTGACACCCCCACATAAAATAAAAAAGAAATTGTTGAAGGTTTGGTTTTTTTTTTCCATCTGAAAGTGAAAATAAAAAAACAGACATTTTTGTGGACGGGCACACACCATGGCAGACGCAGTGAAGAGATGAAAACACAATAAGACCAGGCTGGGAAACGAAATAAAGAAAGCGAACAGACAATTGGCCAGGAGGAACCCAACTCTGGCCAGGCTTTTATTTGCTGTAATGAGTCTACAGAAGGAAGACGGATGGTTGGAAGGAAGCTGACTAACCCTTTTTGCTGCTGGGCAGGTGAGTAATAACAGACCACCTTGTTTGTTTGCTGTGTCTTGTTTCGCTGCTTTGGTTTGTTGGATGAGTGACCATCTCACCAGTTTTGGGTTAAAAAAAAGAAAGAAAAAGAAAAGCTGAGTTATTATATTTGACTCTTTCTGTCGGAGTTTGATGAGCCGAAGGGGTTTTCGATTGATGATTGTAAAAAAAAAAAAAAGATTGTTCATTATGTACCAGATATTGTAGCATATCAAATTTTAAGTCTTTTTTTTTTTTGTCTGTGAGGACGAGAAGTCCGACCCTGCTTAGTCTCCAAACGTTGTTGCTGGGAAGTGGTATTTTATTTTATTTTCTGTCAGCGTCAATATGAAATCTACAAGCACTGATATCCTGCTGAGATTTGATCTTACGACAGTGAGTGTGGGCGTAAGTGTTTGTTTGAAGCACAGATCTAAATCCTTATCCAGGTCACATTTCTATTTTTAAAGGTTAAACTAAAACACAGTTTTTAAAACATCAATGCTCCTCCTCACACTAATGCCAGGTATCGAATGGGAGTCGTGATCAAGGAATCTGTTAATGAACATAGTTGTGGTGTCCACAATTAAATATGTTGTTAGTACCGCTTGTGGCTGAGTTTGGTGCGGCCAGTTATTAACTGTTTGCAAAACTGCACATTATTGCCCTAATAATTCAGACTTTCCCCCTACAGTCCGTTTACCTCCCTTCACCTTCCTCTCACAGTGAAAGAGAGAGTGTGTTGCAGATGCTCCTGAACAACTTTCCATGAGTACGAGTTCAGCAGAGAGCAGCTGAAACACCAGAGACAAAGTTTTGCAACGCTGAAAGCAAACCGGTAGGTGAGCAGTTCTCTTGCAATTTCGTCACTGGAACCACTGGACACACATTTCGACCCGATTTACATAAAAACAGAGGAGATGTGTTAGCCTTAGCATTAGCTTAGCATCTCAGAATGCATATTATATATCTTAAAAAAAAAAAGAACAAAGAAATGATTTGCAGAGCATTTTAAGAAAGCAACGTTCCTTACCTACCAAAACATGAATTTGCCTGAAAGAACTATGGTTAAAATAATAATATCTGTGTTCAAAAATACCAGACTTTAGCTTCCTGGACATTGTTGGTGTTTGAGATAAACTGCATACAGTCACAATCCTAATGTAGACAGTGTTATACTGATTAAATGTAATGTGAATAGTGCACTTTAAATATTGTGTCTAAATGTTTAATAATATATCTGGCACACCTTTAAGCAATTTGCTATATCATCAGATTGGGAGTCAAAAAATGCATAGATTTACTTGATTTGTACTGGGGACAATGAAACATTGACTGAGTCATTTCTAATCCTGGCAGGTAGTGTGATTTGTTGTAGCTAAAGGAGAAATGTTCTTGTTTGGTTACACTTTCCTCTCTCAAAATTAGTCTGCATGTTACTCTCTAAAGGAATTACCCTTCAGCCAGCAGACGGACTATATCTACCTTCAGAAACTGTCGGAGGCTTTTATCATTTATTATGTGGGGTAGCCCCCCTCTGGCCACCACTAAGCTACAGCTCTGGACTGAACTGGAAACACTGACCAAAAGACAGACAAAACAAGACAAACATCAACACCTCGTACTTATAAAATAATTCATATATCATATATACTATTGTAAGAACTGGAACACTTTTCTACTCTGGTTGATTAATATTTCATTTACACACATGAAACAGAATTCTCTTCTACACCTCAAAGAGTAACGATGCCAAAACATCCAACACCTGGCGGAAGAAAAAGCAAAAGACTGCAAACGCTATGTTATTATCACATTAATCTTTGAAGATATTCCATGTTTAGTTGCATTCCTCGCGTTTGATGGAGTTAATGCTGTTAGTCATTCAAAGTGCCCACCGACATTCAAATTCAAGGCAATCACTTGGGCAAAGTGCTGTGGCGCCGGAGCCCCCGCTGTGATAATCTCCTGACATGAAGGTTTAATTCCTCCTTCCAGCTTTTTACGCCGGGAGTTTTCTTTGAGATGCTCTGTGCCTTGCTAAAGTATTCATAACCCCTGAAATTTTCAGGTCTTCACGTTATGTACAGCCTAAAAATGCCAAGGTAACTGTCAGGACTTTACGGGACAGACCAAAGCAAAATAATAAGCTGAAGTGGAACCAAAGTGACGCATGTTTCTTTCTTTCTTTTCTTCTTCTTCCTCCAACCAAAAAGCTGAAGAATGTGTCTTGTTGTAACCCCCACTGAGATACTACCAGCTCTACCAGGTTTGGACAGCTATACAGTAAAACGTTCTTTAAATGATCATTAGCTCCATCAGATTAGATGATGTCTTAAAATAAAAAGTATCCCCACAACATGATACGGTCACCCCCATGTTTCACTGCTGGACTGGTGGATTTTAGAAATGATCTGCACTCTTAGCAGCATCCATGTCTTCTCGCCTGTTTTGCAGCAAAGCACTATTTCTCAACCGGCAGCTTTCCCGTCAACAGGTTTTGCCACCTGAGCTGCAGATCTGTGAAGCCGCCACACTAAGCTCCTCGGCTGCCTTCCTGATTATTATTATTTTTCTTTCATTTTGGCTGGATGTCCTCGTCTTGGTAGTCTCTGAGATGTTCTCAGCCCCACGACACCGTTTCCATAACCTAAACCCTGCTCATAAACACCTCCACCGCTTGTTTTCCTCTGCTCTTCGTGATGCCGTTTGTTCTTTGAGAAGAGGCTTAAGTGATGTGAATGTTTCTGCAGGGCACAGGCACACATTTTAAAAAATGTCCACATGCTTCCACGGGCTTGGCGAGGCAGATCAAGAGAGCTTTAATTGACCTCAGGTGGAAATGTGAATGATAGCTCGAAGCAGTAAGTTAACTCCGTAATGAGCCGATGATCTGTGAAGGGTGTTCCCTCCGGCCATGCTCCAACGGACTCCAAACAGCTCCGGAATAAACAAGCAAGGCTGGGGAAAGAGTCTGGTTGGTACCGTTATCCCCAGCAGGTGGCAGCAGACACAAACCAATGAACTGTTTCCGTCACATGTGGAAGGGGTTTGTCATGTCAGTGTGCTCCGACATGTGGTGGGCTTTTTAGCTCCAACAAGCTGTGCTAGATTCGTGACTCGGTGGGAGATTTGAGTGTCTGGATTTATTTATTTATTTTTGGGGGGGGGTTAAATAGGAGGCGCTTATGAACAAGCATTCACACTTGTGTTTTCAGAGAGGGTTGAGTTCCTTGTTAGCAGGCTGACAAGCAGTTTCTTTAATCACACCCTGGTGTGATGCAGCGCTGCACTGGTTTGCCCCAGAGAGGCCGGCTGCAGCTGAATGAGACATTTGGACTGAACTGATTATTTCCAAGTGATGATTATGAAACAGATTTTTATTTTTTGCATCTGTTGAAATATTTCACCTGGTTTCTGTCGAGCCACCCCATTGATCGTTTATCACGTTTGGGACATTTTCAGTCATTCGTGTTTAAAATCTCTTTCATGTACAGCGGCATTTAACCTTTGCAACCTTTTTCTACGATTCATGTTTGTTTTTGTTTTTTCCCCCCCAATTGATTTTCTCTGTCAAACATCTTATGTCTTAATAACATTTTTCTAATGAGTCTTGGGAAATTCTCCCCCAACTCAAAGGATGGCTACATTATCAAAGAGTTTCATATAACAAAAAAAAAAAGAAAAAAGAATTGATTCTACTTCCAGAATTATACAGACCGTCTGCATTATTGGTTTAAGTTTGAGCATTTTCTCTAAAATATTAATCAAATATTTTCAGATTTCTGTACACAGATCAACATCTTAAGGTCCAACCTTTAGGCGTTTGTCTAAAATTTCTTGTCTTTTTTTTTCTTTTCTTTAATGCTCCAGCATGAACATTTCAGGAAAGAATCCAGTCAATAACTGCATTTTGGTTTTTAAGGAGCCATGTAGCAAATAATGTCATAATGGTCAATAACCTGATACCTGTTAGTAATGTAATCATTTTGACCATTTTCAATGCAGTAAACTTTGTAATGCGATATCTTGCCAATAGCGTATTGATGTTTTCCAAAGGTTAAAGCCAAGAACATTTTTAACAATAACCTAATGTTACGTTAACATTTATTCATAGCAGCAGCCAATGACATAAAGACACATGCAAAGGACTGCATTTGTTAGAAATAAAGATATTTTTGTGGAATTTTGATCATCAAAATCGTTTGCATTCATTAAAGATGCGTATTATGCAAAACTCTTTCTCCTTATTTGTGGCTTAGATTTATTTTCTACATGAATCATTTACATGACATCTAAAGATTTGGTTTCACATATATAGGAAATTTGTTCAGTTATTTGCTTTAAGCTGCACTCAGTTGGCGAATGTGTTTGCATTCAGGAAGAGACTGGTCATCGTGTGGCCAACATAATATCAGCTCTCATCGGCCAGTAACGTAACACCGTTTTTACTTTCAAAATGTATTGTTCAGCTACAGTTCCACTACATTATTGGCTTTATTTCATCCTGCATAGTTCAACCCAGAGACAAACGAAGCATTTTTGGTCCAATCCAAACTTGACGTTTTGGTTTGGCGCCCTGTTCGCATAGCTTTAAGACGAAAACGGCAAAAACAACACGCTGCCCACAGGGAAACACGGCGGTGGCAGCATCCTGCTCTCAGGACACTTTTCTCACGATTTTACTGGAGAGTGTGTTACGACGGTTGATAAAATTGTGAACATTACAAGATAAGATTGGAGAGCTGTTTGTTTTTTTTAGTTGAAAAGATATTGGAAGATGTGAAATGTTGATGGACACAATCAGATAAATATATTACACAACTGAGGTATCGGTTTGAGGATGTGCACATTTTTAGTTTTGGGTTTTTTTTTTTGGGGGGGGGGGGGGGGGGGGGGTATTTTTTGTCTCTCTCTATCTCTCTTTTTAAAGAAATATGTCACATAACTTAAAATATTCTTTCATGCATTTTTATCTGTACTTTCCATCACATCGCCTGGCCATCTCAGGACAAACGTTTAACACTGTATGAATGTCCCCAGACAGGTGGGAACAATCTCAATTAACACAAAACGTACAACTCCTCCACCATGGTGGCTCACTGAATCTGCACCTGTGCAAACAGAGCGTCTGCGTAGTGTAGCATAAATTAGGGGATCACTGTTGCGTCACTGGAAAATTCCTCAACAGTGCAACTTAACGCTCTCGCAGCTGAACTTCTCAAGAAATTCCCCAAAGATCCACGGCACCCTGACTTAGTCGGAGGTCATGTAAAGAAAGTTGATGTTGTAATGTTGTTTACTTAAAGAAAGACATCTTCATATGTCATTAGATCTCAGTGATGTTATCAGTGTATGAGGGACGTTTCTACCTAAACTACTACAGTAACATGTTAGGATTCTCTGGTAAGTGATAAGAAGCACAGCTATCCCGTTTGATATAAAAAATAAAATAAAGAATGTGTTTTTTTAGTGCTGCATCAGACTTTGCTCCTGTTTTGCTCCTGCTTTACAGTTTAAGCACCGTCTGATTCTCATTTCACCATCACTGCGAGTCGTTATCTATATCAAATTAATTTAGTTAGGATTGATTCCAGCTAAGTTGTACATCGCAGCTTGATAAGATTTCTTCACAAAGACTCTGAATACTTTTGTAAATTGTTTTCCTTCAATCTATTCTTAATAAAGGAGAAAATACCCTCTCTATCACTGTAAAGCATTACGAGTACGACTGATGAGAGAAGAGGAATTGAATTTGTTCTGAGACTCGTGTTAACCAAAACAATATCCCGTTTTGGTTTTTTTGTTTGTTTTTTCCAGACAACTTCTTATGGGCATTGTGTTTGTTGCAGCGAGCGGCTGTAAATTAAAATTCTATCACCGATCCCCAAACACATTCAATATTTCCATCTGATAAATGCTGCAGGCAAAACAATCACAGAGGAGTAAATAACTCAATCATAAAGCTTAGAGCCGAAAAAGGCTGATAACACAATATGTAAAACTGATTCAAACTGGAGTCTATTGATTCGCACAAGCAGCTGGAGGAGACGAGCCGAGGAAAAGGGTGATCTTCAACCCGGGAACAAAACCAAGAGCTTAAAACTTCTGCTGCTCTGATTCTCTTGAATCGGGACGGATTTGGTTTGGTCATACTCCGTTAAGACACGTGGAGTAACGTTCGCATCCCCAACTGAAAATACAATATTTATTTAAAACGTTGCATAACGTAGTTGACTGTGGAGGGCCTCACTGGAGACAGAAAACTAATGACTTGGCCTAAAGAAAAAGGCCTTTAGTTACATACCAGGTTCTGGAAGAAGTGCAACCTGAAGCGCAATATGGAAAATGTGCAGCTTTTTTCATCGACCTGCGCGGCTGAAACGTCAAGGTGCAAATTCATTAAGAGAAAATGACGAAAAGGATTTTTGTGTGAAACTCCAACACAAAGTTACTCGGGACAGTTAATTAATAAGATGAAGACACATTTCAAACATCTTACACCCAAAAAATAATTAGAGAAAAACTATTTTCTAAAGAGATTACATCAGTGCGTCTAGATTAAGTGTTCATTTGTCAGATTTAAAGTGGTTTTTAAAAAAATAACCTTGGAGCCGGTGTTAAACTGGTATTAAAGCAGACATTTCTGTATTAAAAATGGGTTTGATGTACTCTTCAATTCTGAAATGTAACATGGCCTTTGAGTGGAAAGTCCTAACAATAAACAGAAATAGCTAAAATGTCTCATTTTCATGTTGCAAAATGTATTTTGTGCATGTGTTTTGAATGCATGTTCATATATACTTGTTTTTTTATTATTATTATTTTGTTCAAAATAAAGATATACAGTAAATAAGGCTGCAAAACTGTGTAAGCGTTGAGTTACTGAATAAAATGTACTTTCTAATAATATTCTGAGTTACTGAAGATGACTAATTCCAGTTATATCTCCCCATTTCAACGTGAAATTGATAGTGGCGCCACCATGCTGCAGTGAGACTTTTCTCCTGCAGGAAGCAAGCCACTTGGTATACGGTGCTTTCCTCAAGTTAGACGTAAATGTAACTTTGAGGCCAACGTAAAACTGTCTGCATGTATGCAATGTGGCTATGAATACATTTGCAGGGCACGATTCGTGGGGAGATTTGTTTGTTTTTCTTTCTTGGGCTCAGGAGCGCGGGAAATTATTTCCTAAAGAAATAATAGTGATATTATTTGATGGGTTACCATCAAATATTCAAAAGAGAATATCTGATGGGTTGCCCTGTGACAGACTGGCGACCTGTCCAGGGTGAACCCCGCCTCTGGCCCGGAACGTAGCTGGAGATAGGAACCAGCAACCTTCCCGACCCCTCTAAAGGGACAAGGGTGTTAGAAAATGGATGGATGGATGGACAGAAAATATCTGATGGTAACCCACTCATCACAATGAGTTGGTGCTTGGAAGCTAAGCAGTTCAGCGAACGCTGGTGCAACTCCGCCAAAAGCAGAACTCCGTGATGTATACAGGACAAAAACAGGCGTATCTGATCACAGTGAATCCCTATCAACATGTCACCAAAGGCGTTACCACCTCGCCGAGTTATTATTCCGCGCACTTCATTGAACAATTAACCAATCTGACACAAAGCACTAATGAACGTACTTGACTCCCCCTCGCTTCGGCTCTTGTTTGCGTGTCGGTAATTGGTTATCATGTTCCCTCTTTCTTTTTTGGTCTCTAATGATCAGCCGTGTAAATAGAGTCTGTCACCTCCCGACGACTCGCACGCATCCCCGGTCTCCCGAGTCTTCAGCAGTCGCACGGAGACGTTAGATACGATCGAGCAGCTCGGAGCTGTGAACCAGCCCAGCTCCCTGGAAACCGCTCCGAGCAGATAAACAAAACCGAGGTCCAGACGCTATCTGCTGGCCTCACCGTTTCGGAAATATTTTTTGCTGCTATTTGGATCAGGGAGGGAGGGAGGGAAAGAAAAAAGGATGCACCTGAACTGCTGAGCAAATATTACAAGGACATCTACCGCCTGGCGACTGCTCGGATGTTGGGCTGTGTTTGAGGGTCTTCCTCTCCCCCAGGCCGAATCCCAGACCTGGTCAAATTGCCTGGTTCCCTTCAGGCAGGAAAAAAAAAAGAAGTCTACTTTTCAGCTTATTGCAGCCACAAAAAGGGACTGCAGGGTGGATTATGATGCTCTTTGATAGTATAGCTGTCTACCAATAAAGCTGTGAACTATGGATGTTGTTGACTGAATGAGCTTGAAAAGAAGCAAGGCTCTGGCTTTTGTTTTTAACAACATTATGCACTTTCTAATTGAGCAGCAACATAATTGTTTCGTTTTCAAGCCGATCCCTCTGCACAGAAACCGAGTACTATAGCATGTAAATGTGGATAAGAGAGCGAGCGTCGGGCTAAGTGCTTAACAGTGTCTTTGAATGATTAGTGGCTGGTATTAGGAAGAAGCTCTATGGAGGCATGATAAGGGATTATGTCGCCTCGAGTAGCGCCATAGCAGAAAACATGACAAGAGGCAATCCTAATGAAGATTTCTGACCAGTAATGTCACGCTTTTAACCTCAACGGCTCCCAGCAGAGCACAGTTTGTCAGCAACACGAGCTGCATGCTCTAAACCAACGTGACTGTCACACACGGTCCAGCTAAGGTTTCAAACACTTACGGTTTCAAAATTGCTGAACTGTTCTTACCATTTAATGTGCTTTTTAATAAGGCTACGTTTGCAAAAGACTGCTGCCTGGAGACTGCTGGTATTCTCGGATGTCGATTGGAGAAAAAGGTGGCGCCGCCAAGACACCTCGAGTCAGGTGGAGTTGTCAAGCCAGGCCACTACTGACCCTTTGCCGTGACGGACATCCAAACAACCTGTGTGTTCCGGTAAAGTTTGTCAAAAAACAAACTAACTTAATATCATTTATATAGTTTATTTTATCTTTCTACAGTTGGCCTTAATGCTTTAGTTTAAACATTGCTGTTGCTTTGCTAACTATCCCAGGTTTGTTTTGTGGTAGCATTATGTTGCAGTTTACATCCATGTTTTGTTTTTTTGTAAAGCTAACACTACTGAACCATGTCATCAGTTTAAATGTTCCTTTTGTTTCAAGGTACATTTTTGGTAAATTACTTCTGTTTTCTTTTGTACTCACCGTTGTTGGATCCTTCAGATCCTGCAGCCAGAGCAGCTCTACGCCGACCCAGCACTTCCTGTTTGAATTGGTGTTTGATGTCATCACTGGGCTCTACCAAATGGAGGGTTTTCTTTTTTGCATCATATTGTTTTTCTTTAAAGTGACCTTTTGACTTGATCTGCAGTTTAATTGTTTTAGTTCAGAGCCCATATAGTTGAGCATATGGGTTTGTGGATTAGATAAATAATCTTATTCCTGCTTCACTGTTTAGACTTTGTTGTTTGGTTTGGCCTATTTTCCAACGACAGATAAATAAAATGCTGCCGTGTTTCTAATTGTGTATAAAACCAGTACGATTTTGGCAACTGGGGACTAAAGTCAGAGAACCAAGATGTCAAAAAAATCAAAACCACTATAAACCTTGTATTGTCTGCCAGCACTGATTACTTGTCACCTCCCTTGCTGCTCCAACTCCACTGCCTCACAAAAGACTCAAAAAATATTGTTTACCAATATGCAATCTCACTCAGTTTGAACAGTTATGCTAGGATGGCATCACAGGCATGCCATCCTGTGATGGGTAGAGTTTGATGTAAAGACCTTGATAGCAGACAAAGAAGTTTCTGATTAAAAATGACACAGGAATGTTCTGAAAGATAGGAAAGAAGATTAGTGGGCATACCTTTTGACCCCTCATTTTGTGCCCTTCTCATCAACCAGTGGAAAAGTTGTTGTCATAGGTTACACGATGAGAATCTCGTCCCTAGTAACGACTGCCCCTTTGTCCGCAGTCGTTACTAGGGGACGAGTAACTACTGCAATTTGGAGGTGATTCCAATTAACCCCTTTTGTCCCTAAAGTGTAAATACCTCCCATATAATTTAGCCCCAAGTTTCTCGCCACTAATTACCCCGGCTAATCCTCCACCTTCCCCACCTGAGCGAAAAGCTTGCCCCCCTTGCTCTCGGTCTCCCCCCGTTACACTATGGATTCCCTGTCAACTCGCTGTGGGGGAGATCGAACTCTAATTAAGATTGTTAATGAAGATTTAATTTTCCACTTCAAAGAAACCGTTGAACGTCGAGAGCAACTGCAGCAAAAAAAACAACAAAAAACGCATGAGTGAGAGAGCGTGAAAAAAAACAAAACAAAGAAAAGACGGAGGAAGACCATATAGGCGAGAAGTAGAAGTGAAAGAGGCTTTTGTCGAAACTACTACAGGCGCAGATGGAGGCAGGAGCTTGCCTGGAAACTGTTCTAAATCTCACAGAGATAGAGGCTGTCACGTCTGAAAAGTTATGCTGAGCTTGAAATGCAGGTCTGCTGAGATCGACTGCAGTTCTTCACACGTTAGCTGTGCTTGAAATTCAGAGATGCACGACCGTGAGTGTGGTGCAGAGCGAAGCACACGAGAACTCACACTGTGCTGAGTAGCCAGAGGGATAGAGTATGTCACAAAGGTTCAAACAGAATGAGGAATTTCAATGGACTTAAACACCCATCCCCCCCAAAAAAACCGAAAAAAAGCCCCCCCAAAAACAAAACATACACATGCATATATGCACCCATACACACCAGCTCTTGTGTCCTGTGATGTAACCCTGCAACATTGACTGTGTGCAGCTCTCCAGCTGTGTTTGTAGTCAGGGACTCCCAGGTGTGTAGCGCTATAAGAACCCATTTCATCTCCAGCTACGCCATTAAAACTACGATCAATTATGCATGCTGTAATTATTGACAGAGCCGTGACAGTGCGCCTCACCTAGCCTTGCTGCATTGCAGTGCTGACACTTGGAGGGAGCCGGTAAGCGGGCAAGTGCGCGAAGGGAGCTGCAAATTGATAAGGCGGCTCTGCTGGTTACATGTTGATATGTTTTATCAGGTTTGGTGGTGGTTAATGCAAGTTAATGCCCTATTTGGCCTCCAACTGATTTCCCATCCGCCTTAGATAAAGGGTGCTGCTCGCAAAGAGGGGGGCAAGTCAGCCTCCAGCACCTCATAATTATGGGAAGGCATCGCCTTTGACAGAGGTGGCAAAGGCTCTTTCTATCGCAGCCTGCAGAATCAACTCTCACCCTTCACAAATATGATTTTCTGTAATGCAACAGACTTGCATATTAACTGCTAATATGCTCCTCTCTCCTTCCTTTCTCTCTCTCTCTGCTTCTTTCTTTTTCCTGACTCGAGGCGGGTATTATCATTATAATCAAGCGAAGACCCAGCTAACACGCTCATTCTCCAAACCATCATGTAGTAATAATCCCCTCCTTCATATTTGATTATTGTAATAAATCTTTTTAACTAGCTACTCTGTCACACAGCAATGGTGCACATCTCCCCAATCCATCATCCGGCAGGACAAACGCTGCAGAAATCAGGCGAGCCGCAAAGGTTGTTGAACGGGCCTCGTACATTCCGCCAGCAGCTGTCGGGTTTGCTCTATTTGCTTCTGCTTTGGAGTTTGAATAGCATTTTTAAAAAATATTTTTTATTCCCTCCTGCTCCCCCCGCCACCATTCTTTGTCTTCCATATCGCCAATGCGCAAACGAAGAACATTCCCTCTTTGTGTGAAAGCGTGATTACTCTGCAGAGCTCTCTGTCCTCTATTACTGACCTCGCATCTTCCTGTCGGAGGAAATCAGACCAGACAAGGTGTTCCTTCATCCTGCCCGCCGGCCGGCGCGCACACCCCCACACACTCACACACACATACACACACACCCGCACGTTTACCGTAGCCTTTGGTTCGGGAGTTTCAAAAGACCAATTTGATGAAGCACACCCACCGTCTCGCGAGGAGACACATGCTCAACAAGGCGCTCTCGCATTTGGACGCACCGCGGGTTGACGCGGGCCATTTCTCTCCAGCTTTCTCTCAGCCGTCCACACGCAACAGATGGGGCCAATTATCTGTCAATTTTGGGAGACTGGCGGAGAAGGCACTGTGCGGGATGCACTTGCATCCTTGAAAAGGTTCCGCTTTTGTTCAGAATTTATGACTAGAAATGGTACGACAAGGATCACAAATAGACTCTCAGGATAGGTTTGTGGAACCGTATCGACAACATCATGCCGATGCAGTGAAGTCGGCAGGGGGCTCAGGAACTGACGGGACCAACTTGTTTCATTAAAGAGAGATCTTTAGGTCAGGCCCACGTGGCACTTTGAGACTACAGACAGTGCCGTGCTAAGCACCGTCATATTCCTTTACTTTCTCCTTTCCTATTTTCTTCTTCCCTGTTTTTCCTTCTCATTGTCTTTGAACTATTCTGCATTCTGTCATGTTACACCAGAAACTTTAACATATTTGCTGATTGACCAACATACAGCAGACTATAAAGAAGATGATACATATGTTTTATACGTTTTAACAAACACAACTCTGAAAAAGGCGCCTTGTATTGGTATCCATCCCCTCTTTACTCTGATACCCTTTGATGTAGCTGTTCTGTAAAGGCACACAGATCAAGAACAAAGCTGAGGTTGGGTTTATAGCAAGAGTAGGCTGTAAAAACAATCCTTCAACAGAAAACTGTTCAATCCATCAGCCCAAAAGATAGCAAGGGTATGGAACAACTGAAAAGCTACTAAGACTTGCTCACCACGCTGGAGAGTAAAGGTCATGGTAATCCTGGAGTAGTTATAGACATCCACAGCTCAGGTGGAAGAAGCTAGAACCGAACGTCTCGCTTTAGTGCACTCCACAAGTCAGGTCGTCATGGAGGACTGGAAGGAAGAGTCTTTGTTGGACTAATTCAGAGTTTGCGACAAGTAATGTATGGAGCAGACAGGGATGAAGGTCCTCCTGTCCGATGACAACAAAACAAAGCTTTTCTTCAGGAGGTAGCCTGGTTAGCAGTGATCAAAAGACGCGGGTCAGGAGAATCCTCGAGCAAAACCATTTAGAAGGTACAAAAGACTTTACGTCCCAGCAGGGATGTAAAGGAAACAAAACAATCATAGAGCCAAAGGTGAAATGAATTGATTTAGATAAAGGCCTGTCAATTTGTGTCGTGAATGGGAAAGACAAAGTCCATATCTGAACCCAATTAAAAACCTGAAAATTAAGATCACATCCCAATCGCATTGGACTGAGCCCGAGTTGTTTTGCAAAGAAGCCTAGGCAAGAATTTCAGTATTTACATGAGTAAAGCTGATTGAGACAAAAACCCTGTAATCTTGTTTTTCCACCTCTCAGCTAAGCACTTCTGTTCTGGTCTGTTCCCATAAAGTCACAATTGAATACACTGAAATTTGTGACACTTCAAAGGCAACAACTAAGCAACAATCATCTGCTCTCATGACTTGTAGTCATGTGAGGACTTGACGAGTGGCCCAAGTCAGTCTTCATTTTTGTCTGAGTATTTATGGAAGCTGAAAGAGTTTCAAAAGCGAGCCGTGGAGGGCTGCGGATTCCATCCGCAAGCCTTTATTCTCCGTAAAACAAACGATTCCACTAATCAGGCTTTGATTGAACCAATTTGGGAGGCTCAGAGGGAGCGATAATCAGGTCTGTCAAGTGGTTTAGTCGGCGCAGCAATCCAAAACTCAGAAATAGGACAAATCAAGAGAATCATCGCTTCTGATTTTGACCAATCAGTCGAACGGAGCGCTGAATCAACTGCAGATGAGACACCTGCAGCCAATCAAGGCAGTGGAATAAAGTGTCTAATTAGAGAGGAGAGAAAGGTCACTTGTTGGGATGGCATGCTAATTACTTTTGCGGTGACTGCCCAGGAATGAGTGACAGTTTTTTTGTTTTTGTTTTTTTAATAGCTGAGTGAGACAAAAAGTTTGAACATTTCACAAAAGCTGAAGTGATGACATTGTTCAAGTGATGTAACAGCAAAGCATCACACAGGTGCTCACAATGTAATATGAACTCAGTAAATAGTTATTACACATTTCAGATTTTAAAGTGAATATATCACCCAGGACATAATCAAATCTTCACTAAAAACATCACTAAATGTTTAATGGATCATTTTATCACGTTACCGCCAAGGGTAAAACATCCGACAGTACTTTTCAGTATTAAAAAGTCAGAATATTTTTGACGCAAAGGCTCTGTGGTTGACAGCATGCAACTTCATGTGACAAAACAACTAAACTTTTGAAGCTGGAGTTCTGGAAGCTTAATGTTCAGTATGAAACATTAAATATCTGATTTTGATGAAATAAGAAAAGTAGTAGTCGATTTTGGGATGTTTTGTTGACAAAATTAACAAATTGTCCTTTGGAACTGGCTGACACCACTAAAAAAAAGCACTGAGGAACGCTATTTTTAAAATGCCAAGACATCCAAGACAGAAACGGACAGCATACAAAGAGTTTCTAAGCTCTCGGAGAACGTGCAGCTAACGCTTCGCTCCAAGATACACTTCCTGTACTATATCACCGCTCCAAACACTTCAAACTAATGAAATCTTGATATTATTGGACCGATTATATGTCATTTTAAACAGTTTGTGGTTTGTGAAAGTTTCACACTATTTGTGACAAGTAGGAACGCTTTCTTTTCTCCCCAAGAATATTGTAAACATCCCATCTGATTCTTGTGAAGTCAACATCATGTATCATCATGAATCAGATATCTTCGTTGCAGCTCCTTGAGTTTGCCCTTTTGTTAAAATTTACCCGAACCAAATGGAAGTGGAAGTCAGTGTGATGCCTCTGAAGTACACTTTCTCACAAGCTAGCCAAAGCTAGCTTGTGAGAAAGATGTGCGTAAAAGAAAACTGAGTCAGAAATAGATTCTGCAGCAATAACCCAAAATCTCTCATAAAATCCACCAAAAACTGACTGAGAATTTAAAAAAAAAAAAAAAAGGAAAGTCATGGGTGAAAGAATTAAAAATTTCATTGAGATGCTTTGGGCTAACTTAAAACAGGATGAACATGGGAGAAAATTCTCAACGATGTAACATTAGCCATTAGGGATTTTGCAAACATTAGTAGGCTCATTTTTGGTGTTGACCTGTAATTAAATCTATTTCATTCCCAGAGACCAACAAAACACAAATTACACACCGACATGTGAACATTACTTTAAAAAAAGAGACTTTTATATACCATAACTTAGAGTTGCTCTCTAAGATAAGACACCTATGCGAGTGTTTAGCTACTCTTAGGAGAACTTGAGAATTTCCTTAGGTAAATTGAAATGCAAAATTAATTTGGTACTTCAATTGCAGAGGCAGAAATGCATAAAAGATGAAAAAAAGCCACTTTCCCTTAATTCACAGTTTATTAAATTCCCAAAGAGAGGTAAGTATCTATAAAACCTCCATCTCTCTCAGGCAGAACCAAGTACTGACATATTCCATTTTAGTGCATAATAGAAATGAAATACAGATTTGTGTGTGTGTGTGTGTGTGTGTGTGTGTGTGTATGGACACACACACCCCCACGTACACAGTTTCTTTCAAATGAGTTGTTCACTGAGACAGGCTTCCCAACAGGTTTCTCTGTAACTACACCACTGTTTTGCACAACAAGCGTCTGCCAGAGGCCACATGTATAATTGAACGGTCGGCTTGTCCATTGTCGAGAGAAGAGCTACCACATGACGAACCCATTTACAAATGTTAAATACAGGGTGCTGCTTTTATTCCAGCTCAGTTGATCGATTTCTAATCTACAATACATACATATAGTCCCGACAGTGCTCCATTTGAACACCTAAATTATTCTTCTTCTTCCCCCCCCCCAAACAAAAGTGTTTTTGTTTTTTTTTTAAATCTCATATAGTCTCTTTCAGCAGTATTATTCAGTGGTATTTACATTTAAAATGATTTTACATACAGTCAAACAACGTATATATTTTTAATCGACATCTTATAAAACAAGTGTTATCGTTGACTTTGTTCATGATCCGTTACTGAACATCGTACAGTAGAAAAGTGCATTCCAGCTGAAAACTCAAAACTCATTTGCATTATGACCTTTGATGACAACACGACGGCCTACGGCGGGAGTCTCTGTGCTGATGCGCCCCTACCGTTTAATTAAAAGGTTTGTGGAACGTTTTTCATTTAGGCAGTACAAGTGTTCAGAGAAGGAAGTGATCGGCACCGATTACCCCTCCCCCACTTGTTATCAGAAATCATACTTGGTCCTCAAGGTGCGTACGGTGAGACTACGTAGGGCGGCTTTGGAGGGACACAGAAAATAGAAAGGAGAAAGAAAACAGCAGACTTCACAGGTAAAACTGTTCGATAACTGAATGTCCAGTGTTCTAAAAAGTGAGTTGAATACTTGTACAGTGCTTTGAAAAAGTATTTCTAACCCCTGAACCTTTTCACATTTTGTGACGTCGCAATCACAGACCTCAAGGATTTTATGGTAAATCATAAAATAATAGCAAAGTCTTTCTTTTTGTGCCAAAACTGATTATTTCGCATTATTAAAGAGGTGTTGATTTTTCTTTTCCAACAATCACTTTTGAAAAAAATAGACTTAGGTAGTTATTTTAGTGGGACTTTGTTGTGACACCACATGGTTACATTCTGTGTTTTTTGTCTTTGTCCTGAATGTATCCATTTTAATTTGTACCCTTTATTTGTTCTTTTTTTCCCTTTTGTTCTCATATCTAATTAATTATTTTGTAGGGCAATACTTCTGTTCGCTAGTCTGCAATGTTTGTTTTGTATGAACAAATTGGCAAATTAAAAAGAAAATCTGACACAAAGTAGTGCATAGTTGTAAAGCGGAAAGAATGGGATTTATTTAAAAAAAATTTTTTTGTGTTACAATTGAAAATCAGAACAATTTGGTTTCAGTTTATTGAACCCCTTTAACTGGACATCCTTAAATCAAATCAAGTGGATTGACTTCATAAGTCTCCTATATAGTCAACATCCCCCTGATGTCAAATTTAACATCAGTAGGCCTTCTTTGACATTCTTCCCATCAACCAACACATACAAGTAAGCAAACACACACTGTTTAAACAGGTGGTGTTTAGTGTAGAACAGCTCAGTTGTGCCAAATCGAACTATTTGTACATTTGGGACAATAGGCGATCAAATGCAGTCCTTTTACGAAACTGAAAATGTACTTTAGTTTGGGAAAAATTTCAAGCTCCATCTCAAACACCAACGTCGATTTCTTTAGCCATAGCAATATTAGACAAATGTTGGTGTTTAAGCTATATGTGGGGGCACTCAATTTCAATTTACTTTACTGGACAGTGGCAAATAGAAAATGTACTATGGGCACAAATGGCAGTTAGCATTAGCAAGGACAATAGCTTATGGGACAGAAAACCACCACAGAATGTGCATCATGTCTCCTGTTTAACATGGTAGTGGCTGCATCATGCTGTGGAGATGCTTCTTCCAGCAAACTTGTAAGGTGGTCAGAGTTAATGGGAGCATGGAAAACATTTTAAATCCTTCCACCTCGTCGGTATGCACTACTTTGTGTTGCCGAATGTTCAAGTCTTCTTAGGTTAGAAGGTTACAGTGTGACAAAATGCAAAAGATTCAAGAGAGAAAATAAATACTTTTGAAGGTATTGTGGATCACCTTGTTTTAGTACAATCAATGCTTTACTTTATTCAGTCCTTCTTGTTGGGACGTGTCGGCGTGTAAAATCTCTGTAAACATATCAACACTCGACTACAAAAGGTTGGGGGCGTGAGACGGGGTGGTGGTGTTGGGAGAGTGGGGGACAACATCCTTCAATGGTTTAAATTTTTCACAATGTCTGTTTTACTGTGACTCAAAGGAGGTTTGGAATCTTTTGGCGGGACTTAAATGATTCATCATTTTCATTTGGAATGGAGAAGCAAGCTGAATTATTCACTTTTCTGCCCCAGCAGAAGGAATAAAAAGTAATAGTTCGCTGTACAATCGCTTCATTATGAGATCATTTCTGACGCTATACATTCCCGCCATCCCAGTCCCTCTTCATCCCAGAAACCCTTCCGGCCATTTTGTGTGTTTTTCCACTTTCCGACTCCGTCTGCGCATCATTCCAAATACCAACACCGTCGCCTGTGCAGCACTACTTCTTATTCTTCTCTTTAAATTGTCCCTGGGTATTTTGATTTCTACTCCTCATCTCTTTCTCTTTTTTATCTTTATTTAATTCTTCACACTTAAGCTCACGAAGACTGGTGTGTCTGAATAATCCACTTGTTCTTACATAGCCAGACTTTCTCTCTCACACAAACACACACAAACACCCACACGCATACAAGTAGCATCTTTCTTTCTTTCTCCTTGTTTTCCTGCTAATTCTCATTCCATACGTGCGGGCTGAATTAAATCGAGTCTGGGATGTTTGGGTTGTTTTTCTTTGTCCAGAGCGTTTAACAAATTGTTGCTGCCCCGAGCCCATGCAGCCTCCGCATTGTCTCGGTATCTGTGCTCAACCATATCAGCGTTTCAACACTTATTGCTTTAAATTACATCAATCACTCCCTCTCCTGCCCTCACATTCTCCATCCTCCCTTGGCTCATTTTTCTCTGTCTCTTTTTATTACTTTGCCTCTTCATCTTTCTCTCCTTTAACTTCTCTTCACATTATTCTACCTCTAGTTGCCTTTTCATCACCTACCCTTCCTTACTGCCTCCTTTGCCCCCACTGATTTTCCGTTTTTTTTTTTTTTGCTCTCCTCAGTCTTTCCCTTCATCTCTTGCTTCCTCCACCTCTCTTTTCTCTGTTTGGTCAGACTCTTCCTTCTGCTCTCTCTCCTTTTTGGCAACTTCTTCAACTTTTTCTTGATCTTCTCTAGCTTTCTCTCTGTTTTTAAAGAGCTGGGCTAGTTTCTGGAACTGAGGGCCCCAGTCTTCGAGCCCCACGCCCCAATCCTCCTTCTCGCCGTCGCTCTCCAGTGAGCTGAGGGACCCGGCTCTGGATCCTGTCCCCTCCAGGCCGTACACCTGCACAGAGTCGTACGGCGGCTGAGAAGGGTCGAAAGTGACCTGGGCGAGACGCAGGCGTAGGAACTCACCCACCCTGAGTGCCAAGGAGGGACCGCCGGGGCCCTGTGGCCCTCTCGTTGCCTCCATCCCAGGAACCCAGCCGGGCCCATAGCCCATCACTCCCCCTAGCGTTCCCCTCGGCTGCCCCGGGAAGGGTAAAAGCTGGGGGCTCATATCCCTCCTGCCCAAAACGTACCCCCCTAAACCCATCTGCTCTCGCCAGTCCCCCATAAATCCAGCTGCCTCCGAGAAGACGGACGGCGTTCCGGTCAGCGGGATTCCTCCGTTCTCCCTGTCCGGTCTCGCCACCACAAAGTTGCTTCCCATTTCCAGGCCCCCTCTCCCCAGACTGCTGGTGTAGTCCCTCTTTCCAGGCACCTCCCCCTGGAGGACAGTGGCGTAGTTGCGTCCGCCGACTGATTGTCCATCTCTGGAAGCGTTCCCGACTCCTCGTCCCCGCTCCCCTCCTCCCCCTTCGGTTCCTCCTCCTTCCCCGCTGGGGTCGTGTTCGGGCAGGCCGGGGCCGGTGCGCTTCGGGGACGGGCCGGAGCGGGAAGCCCTGCGCCCGGCCATGGGGAGGGTCGCCGAGTCACAAACCCAGCCTCCGACGGCGTGACCCTGACCCATCAAAGAGCCAGAGCGGGTCATAACGAGGCTGTGCTCCCTGGGCAACGTCTCTGACTGCACCTGGGGGAAACATAGGTGAGCATGATTACATTCAGTTATGAAAATAAAATCAGTCTTATTAGCCGAAATAGGAAGAAAAATTTTACATAAGAGACAGTAAATATGGTAGAGAGTGGTGACACAAAGTTCAGATGTTGGTTCCTACACAGTTTTTAATAAAAGTCTAAACTTTTCCAGACTTAAACAATCCTCGGTCCTCTTTAGCCTATTTTCATTTTTTAAAGTTTAAACAGAAAACCTCACAAAAAATGTTTGGTAGCTATTAGGGATACAAACAATTAATCAGCCTACTTCTTGATTGGATTATTAGATTCAAATTTGTTTCAATCAATTAAATTAATTGAATCAACTGAATTAATAACGTCCGCTTATTAGCATTGTAGTTTGCCATTCATTCAGAAGAGGGCACCGCTTGTCATCCCTAAAATAGAGTCAGCTGATACAGGACTAAAGCTGGCGGGGAGATTCCAAAATGGGAAAGAGAAACGGTCTAAAAAGAGCGCGATGTGGGACGCAAAATGCCCTTCAGGCGGTTTTGTTTTGAAATACTTCTCAACCACAAATTACTGATGTGCTACAAAGTTTAATAATGTGAAAAAACTGCCATTTTCGGTTTATTCAGGCAGTATTTAAATACAGCTGACACAAAATATATATATATATTTTTTTAATTCGGCGTATTTTGGAAAGTTTTGCCCTTTACATTTTGGAAAGACGGCCGGCCATCTTGATTCAAGAGAAATCTCAAGTTTTTAAGAAAATGGCTGCTTATCAATTACCATGATGAATCAGCTTTAGATTAACTCATTAATCGATAACTTGTATTCCATGTAGCCGTTTCTAAATAGGAAGAAATGAACAAGAAAATAAGAAATGGAAGGGAGGAAGAGATTTAAGAGCAAAAGAATATTGGAAGCATAAAAGAAAAGAAGGTAGAAGGGAAGCATGCAAAAAATGAAGGCGAAATAGAAATTGACTGATGAATTAATGAGAGCAGCTTTCAGATAATAGAACAGGGAATAAAAATAAAATTAAAATATGGAAACCCATCATTCGCCAAACTCATCCAGAGTTGGAAAAAAAAAAAACATCAATCAATTTCCATCCGCTTCCAGAATTTTGCTCGCTGCATAGGAACCCTGTGGAAAAAGCTAGAAAAAAAAAAAACGATGATAGAAAGGGCCTGACATGATAGAGAGAGAAACTGAACTCAAGTGAAGGGAGCAGAAGAGGAGCTGCACGAAGTCATAGATATTAATTGAAAAGCAGAATGAGCCAACAGTGAAAGGGTGATGAATCGGGAAGTGAAAGAGAGATAGAATATTTGAAAATTAAATAAAGCAGCGGAGAGCCTCGCTATGACTTAATAAATAAAAGAAGACACAAAAATGTACAATGGGGTATAAATGTGCTGATATATCTGCACCATCAACTTCTCCCGCCATTGTCCTGCTCAGTTCTGCTGATTTACAGACACTAAAACGCTTTAATGTGGGAGGACCGCAATTATCTACCGTATTAAGTTAAATGGAAACTTAACAATTCCTTTATATTTGCTTAATTACTTTCTAACATATTATTTGCTCATACAACAGAATAATTAAGTCACTCATTCAACTTTAATTCCAATTCCGATGCAGCCATCTATCATTAGCCACGAAATTATTTACATTTATTTTATGATTTAGCGCTACAGCTACCTTTATTTTTTTTTTTCTTCCTTCTCATGATATCTAGCTCTCCATCTGTTCACATATTTCACTGCTTTTGCAGAGCAGAATGCCAGTTTTCACACCAAATGCTCATACATGCATGATTTGCACAATGAACACGTGAGGATAATTAGACGGACCGTTTCAGTACGTCCCGCAAATCCGAACCAAAATACATTTTGCAAACAGGGCACTTCCTTTCAACTCATCAAAAAGTTGATTTATAATCCAACATCAATTGAATTAACTTCCAAATCAATCTCAACAGTGCCTCGCAAAAGTCTTCACTTCATTCTGTTTTTAGTTACATAGGCACACACTTTAATGTGAGAAGTGGAATGAAAAGGAGTCGATACTTAAAGCCTAGACTCAAATCCAACAAGGAATTAATTGAGTATTTGCAACAAATGAATATGCTTTGAGCACATTTGTTAAGCTTGAGGCCATAGTTACTTATGTGGCCCCTGGCATACAGAGGGCCACATAAATTAAGCTAATAGTTGAATGTTTAACTATTATTTTATTAGTCAATTCAAGTCAGTTTTTGTTTGTATAAGACCAAATTACATCAGTGTGAAAAGATTTTAGAAAATGTTACATTTTAAGTGCTAATCAACGCATAGAAAACTATAAAATTTAGCAGTTTGTTAATAGATAGTTTTATCAATCCTTCCTGCCACTGTCTGCCCTTTGAGGACATTCATGTGTTGACGGTGTTTTGGGTTGGTGTCCTACGATAAGATGAACCTGCAGTCTTTTTTAGGTTTCTCTTTCAGAAATGTGCAATATTTAGCTCCATCTTAAGTTGTAGATACTTCTGCAAGGTAATGCATATTTTCCAAGCGATCTTTTCCGTATATTCCTCACCCAGTCCAGATCCTGATTGTGATTACTTTTGTCCTCATTACTTCCGTCCATGCAGCTGCTTCCCGGTCCCGTCCCGCCTCCTCTCTCCTGACTGTCGCTAGTCCTCGGAGTCCCTCCGTCCGACGTGCTTACTCCGCTTTGCGGCGCCGTCCCATCACGGCTGCCAGTGCGACTGCCCGTTCGGCTCCCTGTGCTGAGGTCTGTGGGCGCTACGTACACCGCCCCCGACTCCATCGGCCCGACCATGGCGCCTTGGTTCTGGATGACCAGGGAGTGGTCCGGCTGGACTCCGGGAATACGGTACGCCAGCTCCACCAGGCCCGGATCGAAGGTTCCACCTGGTGTACGGCGGAGAACAGGGAGGGTGTGGCTGCTGTAGCAGAGGCGACCGTAAAGGGGTCCTCCTGGTGCCGAGTAGCTGTCCACACCTGGATTCTGGGGCCAGGCGTAGTTGCGACCTTTGTCTTGACCTTGCTGGGTGTAACGCCTGGAAAACAAACAAAATGTTCAAAACTAGATCCTTTTACGGCTGGACAATAAATCCATAATGTATATCGTGATAGCGGCGTGATCCAAAAGTTAGCGTGCTCGTTTCTGGCGCTGCTTGTGATTAAACTCATAATTGCACTATTTCAAGCTGTGCAGTGAGTGATACTGCTAGAATATCTGTTAGAATATCCAATAATTTCACAGAAATCTGATCCAGAACCACATGGCATTCTGGGGGATGTAGGCAGAGGAAAGGCTTTAACCACTCAACCTCTCATCGCTCGCTCGCTCACTCACTCACTGGTTACCTAGCAACAACCTGTTGAGTCTATTGTGCAACAACAGTTCCAAGTTTTGCCACAGTGCCTCATAACTTCAAAATAAAAAACAATAGCATGCAACTGCTATTGAAAACTGGGGATAAAACTGGGGATAAAACTGGGTAAGTTTTATCCCCAGTTCTCACAGTTTGTCTTTGCCAGTTTGCCTTTTTGCTTTCAGATATTAAAAACAAAAAGCAAAGCAATAATGATCAATTTTGACTGGTAATGCTTATATGTTTTTCAGCCATTTCATCCAGTCCTGTATCATTTAGTGGTTTTTTTTAGCAATGTGCTATCTGAGTTACACTAAACAGGGATATTTTGATCTTACAACTGTCCTGCTTGTAAACTACCAATCTAATATAATATAATCCTGTACAAGATCAGCCACTATGAGAGCAAGTTACTGAAAATACATCGAGCTTGAACTAACAGCAAACGTTGTTTGTTCAAATATGCTAATGCTATTATAAGGCAATAAATCACTGCTTTGCAAAAGAATCTATCATAATTTGGGTAAAAATGCAAAACGCGGCTTCACAAAGTTTAATTGAATAACTTCTCAGGCACACTGCATCAACAACAAGAAAACCTAAAAAGGAATTGTTGCAGTGATGTTGCACTATTGCACTAGATTATTTTTTCTAAATGTTGTTGTGTCCATGTCTTATAAAATGAAAAAAAAAAAAAAGCAATTTTCGATAAACTGCAGGCACTCTTTGTACTTGTTTATGGCCTCTCTCCATATGGCCCGCATGAATTCGGGAACTAATTATTAGTCCAAAGGCAATAACAACATTTCACAGAAGCATCAAAGTGGGTGCAAACAGCCCTCTGATGTAGCGGGACACAAACGAGCTTTAACAAAAATGGACAGAACAAAGTGGTCTCCCGGGACCGCCGCGCTTGATAGCCTTCTGTTTCGGCATTTTGATCGGGGATTGATTATGACCCGGGAGCTGCGACCCGACTGGTTGCTTAAGTGGATCGGTTGAGTCCTGAGTGCGATGGAAGCCTTTTCTACAGAGGGAGGGACGGAGGGGTGCTGAGGAAGTGATGTTTACCTCTTGTGCTCCCTTTGGCGTGTAATGTGAGACCAGCTTTGAGGTTTTGATGAAACCGAACTTGTATGAGTGTTATGTAAACAACCCTCAGCCTACTCACACATTCCTGCTGTCTAGCGTGCGATAGCCCCGAGAGCGGGAGCTGTGCGGCGCGCTCTGGAGCGCGGCGATATCAAAGGCGGCCGTGTCGGCCTCCCCGCCGCCCTCGTCGTCGTAGGTTATGATGTTCTCGCGCACGTCGTCCTCCTCCAGCGGCGACAGGGAGTCCCTCTTCTGACGGCGCAGCGACAGCGACAGGGCGCTCACTGCTGCGGAGGGGACAGGCGTCGATGATATTCAAGTAAAAAAAGAAAAAGAGAGAGAGGGAGAAAGAATGATGAACAATGAAGAAGAAGGTGCATCATAAGCCACAGGGGAAATAAAGGAAAGCAGGTGGAGGACGGAGTGAGTGAGAGTCATATGGACAAAGAGGTGAAATTCTCAAAGACAAAGAGAACGCAGAAGAGGCCTTAGGTTAGAGGGCCGGTATATCATATCAGCAGACTGCATGCCTCCACTCTGTAATTGACTTTGCGCTCTAACTGGGCAAACTGATACCTTACTCTCTCATGACTCCATGACTCTTGTTCTATATTCTCCAAGCAAGGAGCTGCATTTGACCCTGAGCTGTGGCAATGAGCAGAGCGATGGAAGCTCATTAGCACGTGTTCAGCAGGGATACCTGTGGCCACGTTTAGCCATTGTGCATGGTTTCATAATTTACAATGGAATCATAATTACCTTACTAACTGGGGAAAATGTTACTATGTGTGTAACTGTAGGGCAACAATCAGATTGAAGAAAAAAAAAAAACGACCCAACAATGAATAGTTTCAATGTGTTTTGGTGTCAGGGGAATAAAAAAAATCCTCTTTAAAATGGAATGCAAATGCCTCGGCATGAAACTTTAAACTATTTTGAACTTGGATTTAAACTAATTCAAAACTATTACTCAAACTTATTTTTTATATTGAAACTTGTTTACATGGGCAGTATTATGTGTTTTCCAGCCAAAATGCTATATATATATATATATATATATATATATATATATATAAAAGAAATTTGATTTAATAATTTCACATCTTGAAATTAGGCCCCTGAGTCTTTAAGAAAGTTTTTCTGAAACTCTGCCTTCAGGAAGCCATCACCACATAGCTCCTCTATTAACCCTTTAACAACGTTTTTACCAGCGCTGCACTGAGACGTAGCTTGTATGATGAGCTCAGCTGATGCGCAGTTTCACTGGGTGTTTGCTAATTGTTGCTGGCTAGTCTGAAGGAGCCGAGTGTGTGTATGGCTGCTCTGTAATGCAGACGTTCAAAGGCTTGGAAACTTCAGCTCTGAGGAGGAGCTTCGTCCTCGAAGGCGGCGCACAGCTGCATGGTTGCTACGGGAGACTAAAGGGTTTCTCACGAAAGAATCAAGGCAACACTCCAGGTATGTTTTTGATGAGGGAATTACATTATAATATGACGTAAACCTTAAAAAAGTTAATTTTACACAATACTGCCCCTTTAACATATTATTATTATGATCATTTTGTAGAAAAATTGATAAAAGTGATGTGGGGCACATGAGCAGTAGTTGAGGGTGGCAGTAGAGTGGAGGTGGGTCGGAACATGAGCATCCTGGTAATAAAATATGTCAATCTGTCAGCCGAGGCCAGTTTTCTAATACTTCTATGAATGTGCTGTCAACAGGAAGTAGGCACCCCCTTGTGTTGCGTCTCCTACTTGCTGCTGAGAAGACAGAAACTGGGTTATGTGCTCTCCGCAAGTCTGCACTGAATATTGTCCTAGACCTGAATATCAGATCATTTCCTCCTTTTTGACTGGTTAGCAAGTGATGGCATAAGTAGGATGTCTCCCACCGATGAGAGAAGTACCATTGGAAAATATCCAATGAAAAGACAAAAATATCTTTTCTACACGGACGATACAAACACAACTCATCTTTAGATTGAATCCATATATAAAACCAATTCATCAGAACCAAAACATCACTTTCACAAACACTCCCAATCAAAAATCTGAAATCTTTCATGAAAACTAATAAACACTCTGAAACTCGCTTTTCAACAACTGGCCTAGATTTGGGCATAGAAACGATGTAATATATTAATAGCATACTTGTCATGTTACTTCATTTAAAAGCCACATATAAGGAGAGCGTAACGAGGTTCTGAAGAAATTTGACGATCTTCAGACCGTGCAGGCTTTGAACGTCAAATCGAGTCTCATATCCAGTGCAATACTGTGCAGAACTACACAATGTCTGTTGCAAATATTCTCCGTGTGTCTTGTGGAGGTTGTTTTGTGCAACTGATCAAAACTTAGTCACGTAATTTATACAATATTTTAAGTAAAATAGAAAATAAAAAATCCTGAGCTCAGTTACTGCTGTCCAAAACTATTTATTATTTCCAAATATTTTTTTTTAATTATCTGTTATCTACAGTGGCGTCAAAAAAGTATTTTCTCCCTACTAGCCTTGTATTTAATTGTCATTTTCACAAAAACTTTATATCAAACCAAGATCATTTAACAATTAAAACATCAGTACGCAGAAACAAGGTTTGATTCTAAGTGTCTGCTTCCAAGTACAAGGGAACCAAAGAGGTTGACCCTCTCCAATTGTCCTGTTATAATTTGAAAAATGGTACAGACTAATAAGCTTTATTTCCACTACTGCCCCACCAGTCCACACTCACAGAAACTGAGCTACAAAATCCAAGACCCGGCGTTGGATCTGAGCATGTTTTATGCTCAGATCCCATTTAACGGATCCCAAAATTGGCATTAAACAGACCGTACACCAATGCTCCTGCTACACAAACACCATGCAAATAAAATAGCGCACACCGACCCGTGACGTACCGCTCTAGCGAAATTGAGGCATAACAGTATGTCTTTGTTACGACTGATTGATCAGTTAACCAGACGTGCTAAATAAATATGAAAATTTTACACGGTTAAAACATTAATTTCTTGTTGTGTTGCAATTGTTTACAATTTGGCAATAGAAGCTTAGGGAAGGGATTTAGCAAGAAGAGAATGATAGCATCATTGCGTGTCCATACGCACGCTTATATCTCCTTGTGGGTGTCATGTAGGCGGCTAAGCTGCTGCATTAAGTTAATCTGCTGCCACGATATTGTCAGAAGTTGCTTTATTTATTTTCTACGGATAAAATCCACTGATCCATGTGCAAAAATATTATATCATGGATAATATATATTATCCATGATAATATGTGGGCTCATTTTCACAGCACATTGCACATATTTTCTCACTAAAAGAGAGCTCTCAGAGGTCGTTAATGCGGGCCGAGTATCTTCTTAATCACCAGACATGATCCTCATGGAGCCATTGTCAAAGCCTCTGTGTTATATCTTTATCGCACAACTAAAAAAAACAAAACAAACCCTGTTACAGACTGTCAAATTCTACAACACAGTTCAGGCATTTACCTACTGTGGTTCATTCCTCGGCTCCATCAAAGCCACCCTCACTCACACCATGTTACATTAGTGTTGTGATTGAGCCGGCCGCTCCCAGAATAATAACGACTGCATCAAACACGGCATGAGTGGCGATCCAGCTGGCTGAAAGGAACTGACAACGATGCTGGCCGCCAGCCAAGGCCTTCTCTGAGACTCAGCATTATGAGGCGGAGCAGTGACATTTGGTTATGCTGCTGCAGAAAAAAAAAAAAAAAAAAAACGAAAACGGAGAACCCAGATAATCACTCGGTAATGCTACGTTAGCGCTGATCGGAGCTGACCTTGCCAAAAGAAATAAGTGGGCTAAACCTGAAAGAGAAAGCAAACCCGGCTACTGAGTGGCTGTGATTCAGAGAAATATTTACACTGCTGCTTTTATTGTTTCCATATGCAGATTAGGCAGCCAGGGAGTTGATGTAGTGGTAAAAATACAGCACTAAAACACCAATTGCTCAGCAGTTTTTATTAGATTTGCATTAAAATGAAAATTATATCTCTTTGCTGTATATATAACAATGAGTGCTGGAGTATAGTCATCAATGAGGTTATATAAGAAAAGCTTTTTTTTTACTGGGAAATGATTAGCGATACTCTGCTTAGCATTTCAGCACTGCAGCTATTTTAGTTAAAGAGATCTCATAAAGAGTGCAGTAACATGTTTAAAACCACAATTTAATTTGAAAGGACACAAAATCTCTTTTTTTTAATCTCACTGTCTGACTTTAAATTAGTCTTTTTTTCTACTTTGGGTCAGTAAGGGTCAGCAACATTTGTATTTGCAAAGTCATACAACTGTTTTTATCAAATTTGTATAATCTTTCTTCATTTTTTTAATGGGATTTTTGTGTCCACGTAATTTGGGAATGTCCAGATGACGTCATAGTTCGAGGTATTTTATATCCTTGTGTGACATGTAAATAAAAAAATAAATAAATAAATAAATAAACAAGCATTTTGGACATCAAGTTTGGCTGATCTCTGGGTTTAACATCTAGAGGTCTAAAGGTGTCATTTTCATCTGTACCTGCCAGGGTTCCCCGTCCCTCCCTGCATGTTTTGCTTTGCTTTTATGAAAGAGTCACAGAGAGAGCATCACACTTTCCTGAAGACAGCCATCCAAAAAAGAAATTACTGAACTGGGATCCAGAACCGCACAGCTTTCTGGGAAATGTAGAAAGAGGAAAGGCTTTAGCTGCTCAACCTCTCATCACCAGCAAAGCAAGGTGAGCGGCATCAACTAACTCACCCGCTCACGGGTTACCTAGCAACAACCTGTTGAGTAAATAGCGCAGCAGCAATTTCAGGTTTCGCCGCCGTGCCTCATAACTGCTTAAAACTAAAAATTTGGATGAAACAGGAAAGGTCACGCCACCAGTTTGGCAGTATTTCAGATATTGGAAACCAAAAACGAATCATTAATTATCGATCTGGACTGATATTCATATCGGTCCCTTCTGTCGTGGCTTGTTTCTCTGCCATATCGTCCAGCTCCAGGAGATCCATAGAAAGTTTGTGGGATTGAGTGGAAAAGCTGTTTGGCTATATCCTGATTCACTTCTGTCACGAGGAATGGGACAAATTTCCAGACAGCCGCAGAAAATACACACATTTTAAGCAGTTTCTGTCTGATTTAATGTGTATTTCTGGTGTGTGCAGGTATCTGGTTTCAACTGCATATTTTATGCAACAAAATATTTACCCAGTAGCGTAGCAACACAAGCCAGGATAGCCAGCAGAGCGGCAGTGCTGAGCCCCGGGGAGGGCAGCATGGACTGCTGAGGCAAACACACTGCCTCTCTCTCCCAGTCCGAATCTCCCTCCGTCTCCTTGTCCTTCTCCTCGGCGCGGGCTCCTCCCCTCAGGCAGGGGCAGACAGACACGGTGACCGTCCCCGTGCTGGTGAGGCCCGACGTCCCGTCCCTGAGGACGAGCGGGACGTACAACGTCAAGGTGGAGGATGGGGAGCGGGATAACGGCTGGAGCTGGGACAGCAGCACCAGGCTGGCTGTGGGGCCTGCCGGGGAAATCAGACAGAAAGGAAGACACATGTTATTAATCAGTGGTTAACTGCCTCTTATGATTCTCCATTTTCTGTGCTAAGTCATGGGAGGAGGTCGCGTTTTGAAAATGGAGCCCCAAAATCCCAGCTTTCAAGTTCACAAATCTGTGACTTGTGTCAGTAGCAGGAAAAAAGCCTTTGAAATTTTCAAACTTTTCTTTAGTTTTTTTTGTTTTACATTTTACACAACTTGAACACTATAAGTGACAGACCACATTGCTTGTAACAAGAATGTGTTACATGTATAGCATTGTATAATGCTATACAAGTTAATGATATGGCACTGCAGTATCAAAAGCCCACTTGAAGAGTCATGACAGTTTAAGAGATGTGAACATGTCAAAATGCCAAGCTGCATCAATATATCTTAGTTGCCTTTCAATAGAGATGCTCCTACTCTGGTAAAAGACTAAATGTCATGCAGAATGAAACAATCCAAAGCATTAAATTCACAAATATACTGTTTGATTTCAGCAGGTTCAGCCCAACTCTTATGCCAGTTCTGTGGACACCAACACAGGCCAATTACTAGATTAGCGAGCCATTAAAGGAACCATTATTCTTGACTTCTGATCCCTACCGAAGCAACAATCATCATCCATCGAGGCGGACTGCAACACTCATAAACCATGTCTTGTAAACCCGCCCGTTGCAGCTCTGGGTGTTTAGCCTTTGTCCTGCTGGAAGGGAAACCTCCACACTATTCTCAAGTCCGACACTCCAGCCATCTTTCAATCAACTCTGAATTGTTTCATTTTCTCTTGTTCACCATAAAAATCTTGGCTGCTTTGCTGATTAACGTCTTCCTTGCCCACCCTGTTAGTTTTGGTTAGCGGTCACATCTTGGTTAATTTGAAGTTGTACTCAGTTGGATTCTATCTATTAATTAGCTGCACTGGATCTCATTTTGGAGTACCCAAGAAAAGGGGGCTACTATTTAGAAATAGTAACCATGCTTCCAAATACCATTTTTTTCTATCGATTTATCTTCCACTTCACAATGGTGCACTACTTTTTGTTCAATAACATTAAATTCCAGTGAAATACACTTACATTTGTGGCTGTGGGCACAAAACATAAAAGAATGCCAAGGGATATGAAAACCTTTGTAAGAGGCTGAAGTTTCTGAGAGTACAAACGCGACAAAATCTGACATGTTAAAGTGTATCTTGTATGCAATATCTTGCATACAAGATATTGAGAATCTCGTATGCAATGTATTTGCGATTGAAATGTCTCTTCTAACCTCCAACAAATAGATTTGTCTATGTGCATGGAAAATGTTTTTTTTTTTAGATATTTCTATATCAAATAACATAGACTAAAAAAAAAAAAAAAAAAAAAACAGATTGCCGAGAGATAAAAGAGGGCATGGATATTCTTTATCAACATGAATGTCACTGCAAAGTTGCACCAACATGACAAGGGTGATTATCCTGAATCTTCTCTGTTGATTGAAATCACAGATCAGATCTTTCTCTTTGGTAACAAAGCAAATAATGAGGCACATTTTTGTGACAAGCTGTCCATATGGGAACAGAGCATGATCTTATTGTTCCTCTGTTCTGCTGCTGGATGACACATCAAAGAGAACTTTGAAACCACACGTCAGTGGATTTATCCTCCTGATCCGGGATCCATCACTGTGTTCTAATCAAGGGACAAAAAGCTGTTCAAAAAAGTTCCAGGCTTTGTATCGCAGGGACCCGGGTGTCCCTACGTGCCACTGACGCTTAAATGAAACACGAGTTTAAGCCTTCGAATTTCAGAGATAAAATTGTTGCTATGCTATATTATCTGGAAGCATGTAAAAATGGAAACGATGACTTTAGACTTGTTCCTTTGTGTGGCTAAAATAGACACTTTCATCCAGAGTTGTGAGGGTGCCGTTGGACGCATGAGACAACACGCAGAATAGACAGCCATGCATACAGAACTAACGGCAATGTGGAGAGACCAATTCACCTAAAATCCATGTCTTTGAACGGTAGATGGAAGCCGGAGTACCTGGAGAGAATCTATGTATGCAACCTGGCTGGGATTCAAACAGAACCATCTCGCTGCAAGGCAACGCTGCCAACATCTCCTCCGCTGTGCAGCCAAGAAATGTACACTTTGTGGATGGAACAACGTGTTTCTACACAACAACTCTTGGATTTTCCTATTTGATTATAAAAGTGAATATAAATATGGCTGGATGCTTTTATTCAGCTGAAAAATAACACAAACTTGTGATCATATCCTCATTGTGTTAGTTCAATAGAAAATGAGTGGAGAGAGAGCAACGTTGCCTCCCGTGTGTTGAACACTTAAGGATATTTTCCAAGCATCATCTTGGGGTGCAGTTTAAACTCCAGTGTTGGGTTTTTACAGAGTGAAACAAAACCACAAAACAAAAGGAAGGTGAAATGTTTTCTATAGTCCAGAGTTAAAAGGAATGTTAAGATCACTAAATTGGCGAAGCCAAGCAGCAGCTAGGCAAATGCTTAGCGTAACACAGAAGAGCAAGAGACTAAGAAAGGCTAATAGAAAAAGGACTAATTTCTAATGTCTATTGAGATGAACTCAATGAAATTAACCTGTTTGGTCTTTTCACAAGCATTTTACAAAAACAGTAAGTAAATGTGACAGTGCTGGGGAGATAAATACAAGGGAGAAATAGGACAGCAAACCAGTGGATTAAACTAAGAAGAAAGATGGATAATAAGGCAGAACAAAGTGACTGTTAGAGTTGGTTGACAGATTGATGAAGATTCAGTGGCAGAAAATGAGGAAAGAGAGTTTGAGCGAAACAGACAGATAAAATTATAAGGAAGGAGGATATCTGAATAAACAGCGATAGGAAAGAAAATGTCGGGGAAAAAAGAAAAACATTTGGGACTTAGGGTCTTACAAAGTGCAGAAAAGCTGTCTGTCTGCCAGAAAGACGGAGGGGGAGGAGAGGAAAGAAATAAAGAGAGAGCACCTGGGAGGTAAAGATTAAATACCTACCACCACTGTCTCTGACGCTGAAGTTGAGGGCAACGCCGGATTCTGGAGGGATGCTGAAATACACGGTGCTGTCGTTCCCTCCCTCATCTCTATCAATCGCCCGCAACACCTGCACCACCTGAAACAAAGCGATAGAGCACGGACGAGATTGAGCAAGGGGCAGGTATGAACAAGTGCGTGTGCATGTGTCTGTGTGAGAAGAAGAAATACATGGAGGGGGAAGAAGAAAAAGAAGAAGAAGAAAAAAAAACAAAAAGCAATGAAAAAACACTTCACAGAGAGTGCTTTTAGCGATGAACCATTAGCTGATGTCGGCAGGAATCATAACAAGCCAATTAGTATGAAGACACAAGCGAGCAGTGTCTGATACACCAAATAAATAACAGCATCTGATGTGAATCAGCTTTCACAAATACAGTGAAGTGTGGCTTTCAATTTAGTAAGAGCATCTTCACTGGAAATGGTAACCAAATTCATCTAAAAGATATCTCCCGCAGCCCACGCGTGACGGGTAATTTCGTTTTAATGAAAAACTCTGCTTGTCGTTATGCAATATGTTTTTCTTTTTTTTTTGGGATGCTTTCAAGAGCAAGGCGGGAAAAGCAGGAATGAATGGAGCCGGATGCTCTCTGAGTCAGTCAGCGACTCCAGGCCTTCAGAGGACTCGCTGTGTCGAGTCCCACTACGTTATCGGCTTCTGGTGTGAATATTCAGAGGCGTTTTGTCTAATGACTTGTCAAGCCGAGACGTGAACACGCAACTTTAACGGAGTGAAAGACATCATAATCTTCTTGAGTCGTCTCCCACTCGCTCAAATAACAATATACGCAGACACAAAACAACGAGGATCGCACATAAATCAACGCCGTTGCCACGGAATCACAGATTTAGTGGCGAAACGACAAAGATTCAAGCAGAGCAATAAAAACAGCAGCCAAAACAACAGATGGGCCAAGACACCAAATTATAGCGTCGGAGCCAGCGTGGAATACAGAGGATGGAGGAGAGAGCATAAAAACAGTGAGAGCGAAAGGCTGGCTTCCGCGGCGAGACTGAGGAGGGAAGACAAGATTTTTATAATTGAGATGGGATCAAATATGGGAAATCGTGATGCGGAAAAATAGACAGGAAGACAAATAAAGCATGAAGGGTAGTGGGATGGAGGGAGACAGTCTGGGAGAAGGCTAGAGTTTAATTACACCGGGAATAGCTGCTGCATTTGGATAACAGGCCAAGGAGCACTCACCTTCCTCTACATTAAACTTTGTTTCACCAAACTTTGTGCGCTTTTAGAATTATTTCCAGTCGAAACCAGAAATTTATATACGCTAAGCAAACTCCCTTAAATGGTCTGACATAAAGATCATTCAAACAGCTTCTGCTTTAGAGCAGTTAGAATTTCCAAAAAAGTTCATTTTATGCTAAACGCAAGGATAGTGAAGAGCGGTTTTGGGAAATTGATATACAATATAAATGTCATTATTTGGAAGAAATAACTTTTAAGATGTAATTTTAACATTTTGGGCATCCTTCCACATGCTTCTCACTGTTCACTAGTTTTCTGGAGTGTTGGCCAACTCCTCTTGACAGAACGGATGTAATGGAGTCTGGTCTGTTGGCACTTTCCTGACAAACACCTCTTCATCTCTGCCCACAAATTTAAAACGAGATTAAAATCAATGATTATTGCCACTCCAAAACATTGACCGTCTTGTCCTTAAGCCGCTGTGTAACCATTTTGGCATTATGATTGGGGTCATTGTCCAATGGGAACACACATTTTGCTCAAGGTGAAAATGCCTTGGGCACAAATTAACTTCCTGGCTCTAATGTTTTGAGGTGTGGCCTCATTAATCCCATGTGATGTTGTGTCCTTCCCTGTAAAGTGCTTCAATTTGTTTTAGATTTGCAAGATTCCAACTTCATTCCTCCAAATGTAATGATGCTTGACAATACAGGATATTTGCATGGCCAAAGACTTCAATTTTAGTTCCATCAGATTAAAATGAAGGTCTTTGTCCCTGTATGGATATGCTAAATGTAATATGGCTTCTACATCTCTGAATGTCCTTTCAGCCCGGATGAGAACAGGACTTGTTTCAGTGTAGATTCTGTACCGCCCCAAGTTTTGTTACCATTAACAATTTGCAAATTGTATTTTCAAGCATGGATGCAAGCTTAATGCTACCATGTTTTACTTTTAGCCTGCAAGACAATGAGACAAGTCAGGTTTGGTCATCCTATTTGATCAACTAAAATTACCTTTTGATCACGTTCATATACAAAGACCTAATTTGGACATCTTCGTATCCTATTTTTTACTTTTCAACAAGAATTTTATGTTATTTAGACAGAAAGCATTGTCGTTGCTTTCACTTAAGAATTTCCTTTTGCTATTCTTGTGTCCTGTCTTGGCATTACAGGCATTCCGTAGAGACAAGATGGTTGCCTACATGTGTCGGGGCAGATTTACTAGACAAAAGATATCCAAAGAGGGCGTTCAATTCAGAATTTCCACTTGCTTTCTGCCCTGGTGACCTCCAAAATAAAAAGTGGTCTGAGAAAACGTGAGCCCAACGCACAAAGCAGGCGACGAGATTTTCAGGGTCAGCAGCCAGTACTGTCTCGCTAAGTGTGAGCATCAACATAAAGGGGAAAACACATTTAGATTGCCTTGGAAAGCCTAAATTTGCTGCGTCAACAAAATAATGTGCATGTAATCCAGTTTTCAAACTGACTAATACAGTGTGGGAGAAGGTTGGAGTTTAATTACTCTGGGAATAGCTGCTGTATTTAGATACCCAGCCAAGCAGAATTCATTTTCCTCTACATTCAGGGCCGTATCACCAAACCCTATATGCTTCTATACTTGGCTACACACAAGCATAGTGCACTTCCATATTTGATACAAAGCTGTTTTGACATACTTCATGTTCTCTTTTAGGAGAAATTAATAACATTCTAAACAACATCACAGCGCTTTTATCTAATTCCCTTTTTAATGACTTAATAATGTGTTCACAGATTGCCTGTTTCTGCTGCGCCTTCCTAACTTGCTCTAAAATACAAATGCAGCGTAGTCTTTAGAAAATATTCCTGATATATTCATGGTATAATTCAACAAAGTCTTTGAGGGATTTCTGCATTTTGTTTATGTGGCGTCATGCCAGGACTTGCACACCATGGGGTAAATAAATAGTAGTGTTTCTTTTTTGTTGTTTGTTTTTGTTATATTTTGTTTCAGTTTTGGTGTTTAAAAGGCGCTGTCTTCACTTACTAAAAAAAAAAAGCCCTAGAGGGAGCAGACATTTCCAAGCTCATGCTATATCTTGGAAATCTGAAATAGGAAGATGATATAAAAATGTAATTACAGTTACTGAAGACTAAAAAAAGTGATTTGCTTTAAAAATAACCCTGATGAGTTTTCAAAAGGGGAACACTCAAAACAGCTGTTGCCCTCAGCAGGTTTATAATCAAGTTGAAGTTGTTATTGCTGCATGATAGACTTTAATGACTTAATAGTCACACTCACGTGTTGTCCATTGTGTTGAAACAGCAGGCAGTTAAACAGACTTTTCACGCTTGGGGAAAATAACTCGGCTCAAAATTCCCGTGGCAGTTTAACAGGTAAGCAAGTTCGCAACCAATTGAGCAGAACCTGCTAAAACCCACTGATCCTTAAAGATTATTTACAATGGGACTGGACAATGATTTGTGACCCTTCCGATTTGTCATTACAAGCCTGTTAATAAATCAGCCTCCAAATTGCAAGACGTCAAACTATACACAGATTTTAACACTTTAATAATTTCACAATAACAATATTACTTGAGGATGTTCAATGAGTTGTTCCGTGCTCACAACACGTTGTTTACATTTCCCAGTCTGTGCTATAAAGGTCCGACCGACCGTGTGAGTTAACAAATCCACAGGAGAAATTAAATTTAAATTTGAATAAGATGATTTCAGAGCCACCGATTCAACTTTGACCATCATATTGACATGAATGGTTAAAGGTGACAAACACAATCATTTTAGATGCAGCGGCAAAAGTAAAATTTCAATAACGCTTCGTCTGTATTGAAACCCCATGTTGGCTGGTTACTGGTATCAAGATATACCAAGGTTTTAAAAATGTATATTTTCAAAACAATTTAAACATGTCTTGCTATTTCTGCAGTTTCTTCAGAAATTTCTCGGACTGTTTGCGTAAAGTAAAACAACAATGCTGTTTCTGCCAACTTTTGGTCAGCTACTTTAAAGAATTTCTTCTTGTTTGTAATTATAAGAACATTTATGACTCATAAAACGGAAGAAAAACTCTTGATTTTTTGTTTTAAATTAAAGTGATTCCATCATGTTGTGCCCTTTAAAAACACTTAAAGAAATACTGTGATATTATGAAATGAGTATTAATACTTTAGGATATCATATTGTAGGAACGTTGAGATTTTGGTGATCAAAATAATCAAATTTTAGCAGAAAACTTATATTTTTATGAATCAAACTGTCAAACCATCTTCCCTGCACCACATTTCCAGACAGCAAATCTGTTTTTTTCCCTCTACATGTTTATAGCAACGACTTTCCATTGAATGCAGTGTCCATCTGCTGCTGCCCCGAAAGTCAATCATGTGCTTGTAGAGCCATGTATGTAGCCATTAACACCTACAGCGGCAGCAGTCCTGCCATTATGAAAGCATAAATTCTTCTGACATCTTGGTGACAAATTGCAATCTTTAGCAAAGCCGGCAACCTTTAAAAGTTGTTGAGCAGAGAAAAAGTATAGAACAGGTTTATAAAGTTGTTCCCAAGGTGGGAACACACAGTACAACCTGTGACATTTCGAAATATGCTTGTTATGTCGTTGAAAATGGGTTTCCAACAGCAACACTGCGACTGCTTTATCTTACTCGAAAAGCAGTTTGTTAAAAGGTGAAAGTAAAGTTTCCCACCTTAGATGAGGCACATGAACGGGTTGCCCCCTTAGTCATAATGTTTTGTTTAGTCATTGCAACCTGCAGCTATGTCCCTTTTGGTGCTGTGACCGTATTTGTGGTAATAGGAGGGGGTCACACTGAACTAAAAGTTTCACTTTATGCTGATGATGTGATACTTTTTATTTAAAGTCCTATTTCTTTGCTGCCTTTGTCATTACCTATCCAGTCCCATTTTTTTTCCAAGTGAACTTTTTCTTCTAAAGGAACAGACACTTGGATTCAAAACAGTCAAAGTGCAGCTCACCTATCTGGGAATCATAATAACACAAAGGACAAGTGCGTGTCATGGCAGACCCTTTTAAATGGTTCAGGTTGGATACCTAAATATCTACATTTACTGCAATTCAAGCAGTTATTTGTTTTATTACTATAATGAACATATTGTAATATGTTCTGTAGCCCTAAAGCTGAAGTTATAATGTTGCCCCTTAAACGCAACTTTGATTGGGTGCAACATCCCAGACAAATAATCATTCATTTACATTTATTCTTTATACCTAAATTCTTCTTTGGCTTAACAGATGCTTTAATCTCATTTTACCTTTCCAACAGGAACTGTCTCTGAGTATTTTAGGAATCCAAAAGAAATGAAATACTAAAAAAATAATATCCTAGTAATATAACTAATAATATAACTAGTAGTTGCAATCCAAAGAGAATAGAAATCTTCATTCAGGGCTGGTGAAGGAGCTGGATCCGGTCCAAAAATAAAATCATGAACCCAGGAAGAACCCATGTCCTTCCTGGGTTCTTGTCTTCCTCTGCATATCGATAAACCAGTTATTCCAGTGATCTAACATTTCCTCTAGGAGTGGACTGTGGTCGAAAAACATTTAAATTTCTGCATTTTCTCACTTCACACTCCCTTGACATCCAACCGGTTATTTCCTCCTTCTTTCTCAGATCACATTTACCAGGTTTAGTACGGAGCAGGTGGTGTCCGCTATAAAAATCTTGTTTTACAAAGCGAGCCAGCCTTCTACAAGCATCTGTTAACATAGTATTCCCTTCTCAAATCTGACTCTTTTGGAGAAAACTGATGTCCAGACATTCCCTTCTGTCATTTCCCTTGACGTTTTTAGACACCCAAGCAAGTCACTAAACTAGTTGAGGAGTTTTCACCTAAACCTATCAGGCAAAAGTTTAGACTAAGTTAATTCTAGTAACTTGTGTAGAGAAACTCAAGCAGTCCTTTTAACCATTCGATCTGCAAGGAATGTCTGAAATTTGCCTGTTTTTTTTACCTGCTGACAAAGAACAGCACTAAAAAACTGACCCTTAATTCTGGAGCTGCGTTTCCTTTACAGATGTGAGCAATACTTTTGTTGATATTCCCCTCATGTCGAAAAAAAACACAATTTCGCAACTGCTATGTTCCCATTACATAAGAAAAAAATTTTAATTAAAAAAAATTAAATAATGTGAAAAAGTTTGTTCCCGCGATAGGTCATTCAAAAACCATGCCACACAACCACTTCCTGTTGACTTTGTCTTCATTAGTAACATCAGGTTGTTGATCACATGTCTGCTGCGGAGCGAAAACAAAAGTGTTTCCATTGCAGTTTTGCCAAACACACTAATTTCGATACAGTCGAAAAACTACCTCATTCTAGGGCTAAATCTTTTCATCAAAAAAGTTCAGTTTTTTTTTTTTAATCGCCATATTTCCATTAAGCAAATTTACTTCCGTATTTCCATTTTGCGTAATTATATGGCTAGTGGAAAAGCAGTCACTGGTACAGTGTGAGTAAGATGGACATTTTACTTGTGTAAAGCATCCAGTCCGTTGCCATATTACTGAGGTCATCATATTTTGCTTTGGCCTTGAAAACATTAATTATTCCGAGGTTTCCTGCTACGCTCAGCTTAGACACACTGGCTCTATCCAGATGAAAGACCGTAACTTACTAAAATCTAAATTTTGAAATGCATCAAGTAGGCTACCAGTTTTTTCTGTTGATTGCTGTTCCTGACTAAATGGGGTGTTGCTTAGGTTTTAAAAAGAAAAGTTGCTGATAAAAGATATTTGAAGTTAAGACACAAGAGCCTCGCAGGGGATGCGAAATCCTCTTCAAGGATTTACTGATCACTGCTTATCTGCCAGCATCTCTTCTTAATTTTAGTAGTCGTTCTCTACTACGTCCTGAAGCAGAATAAGATCATCACAGAATGAGGCTGCCACGGATACACTCAACTATCGGGATAGCCTTAATTAAAAGAAGCACAGTGCCCAGTTTCCGCCGTCCAGACATGTATTGGGGAGTTGATCAAAAAACGTTCTCAGCTTTGTCAGATCAGAGAAAATTTGCTTCCTTTGGAGTTATTCGGCAGAATTTGGGAAAAACTTGCGGGAAGCTGTCTAATGCAGTTCAGAGAGGAATGCTTCTGAGGAGCCACTCGACCCAAAAGACTTGATTGGTGGCTCTTTTTTTCTCCTTTTGATGGTTGCACTGTGCTTTCATCCACATAAAAAAGACTGTTGATCGAATTCTCACTCGCCATTTAGTTAGTCTGACCCCAACCATTTCCACTTCATTTTAAGTTGGTTTCTGTGCTGCTATACTTGACATTTTTTGCTTTCTCGGTGCAATCACACCTTAGTGATCTTCATGCAGTTCTTCAAACCTGAACCTGCTTTTAAACATCCTGAACTGTCAATGACAAGCTTATAAGAGATGTTGGTCCTCTACATTACACAAAATATCATATATTTATCAGAATATAGAAAGGATCTGCAATCGGGAGTCACTATGATTGATTTCAATACAAAAAAACCCAAAAACATTGAAAAGCACAAGCATACCTACAATATGGTAAGTGAGTAAATACAACTCATAAAATATTAATCTACAACCTGTTTTCATTATTTATGGAATAAAAGGATATAATTAAAGCTGACCACACCTTATATGTTTCTATAGGACTTAACTGATTTAATGGCGTGTTAAACAACAAAAATAAAATCATGAATTTAAATTCTCTTTTGCATAAAAGTAACTTTGCATTGTAGCTCCTGCCTGTTGTTTCAACAAACTCAAAGTCCTCATATACAATAACTTTACCAGGTGAGGCACAAATGTAGATTGTTGGCCAAATTGCAGCAATTAGTCAACAAAACAAAATACAACCATGTTAAGCATGGCGGTGGATGAGTGATGATTTGGGCATGTTTGTAGCCAAATGATGACTTATACATTGTATGTTCAAGGTTTCCCCCAGAAAACTTGCTAAGCCCGGTGGTTGGGTGCTAAGGCAGTCACTCATCCAGCGGCCCGTCATGTTTTAGAGTTAAAAAATGTTTAAAGCTGACCACAGGAAATTTGAAAGTATCACTTGATAATTATGTGTTATCAAAACATTTAAACATTAAAACTATAAAATCTTAAAAAATGCAAACATTAAAAAAAACTTAAGTAAATAAGCAATGCTTAGCCTGGTGGGGGCACAAGTAAAGCCTGGTGGCCCACCAGGCTTATAATACACTGCGGGAAATCCTATATGTTTCAGGATGATTGGTAATAATAATAACAATAAAAAATAACAAAAACAGGATATAGTGTTTTCTTTTAGGTTTTATTTAGGAAAGTGGGTAATGACAGAAAGTGTAGACATGCGGCAAAGATCACCAGGCTGGGAATCAAACCTGCGACGGCCACGTCGAGAACTAAGGCCTCCATATGTAGGTTGTGCTTAACCCCTGCGCCACCACAGCACCCAAATATTTGGACAATATTCTCAGTTTCTAGACTTTCCCACCAACAATTTAAATCCAGCTTTTAAAGTTCATTTAAACCCATACCGACCTGGCCAGCGTTGGATGAGTCGCACAAGGCCGTGGAGTATTGCCTATCGAGCTCGGGAGCGTTGTCATTGAGATCTAACGTCTCTATTCCGACCACAACTCTGGACACCTGGCTGGGATTGTCTGGGAAAGGCAAAGAGCAGAAATAGACATTTTAATGTTGCCAACCAAAACATCAACCCATTGACCTGCATTTGGAAAAATTATATGAACACAAACAAATGGGGGGAAAAAAACAACACACACACACACAATTGAGTGCAGGTTTGCGCTTCATTAAGTCCGTGCAATTGTCCTCGTAGGAACGATCAAACATTTTAGTCTTTGTCCAAAAAGCCTCAACAATTCTCAGATCCCATTAGCCAGCAGTCATTTGGCTAACGGAGCCGTGGTACATTTGGTCTCATTTGGCTCATATTGGGGCTCCCAGGATCCCATCTGGATGCTTTTATGGCGGTCCGATCTCTTCGCATCAAAGCGTTCAATTCGCAGCCAACGCTCCTCAAAGTGTCGCGTTCCTTCCTTTAAGAACGAGAGATGTCAGGCAGAGAGGAATGTCGAGAGCAGTCGGTGTACGTCACACAAGGGTGCAGTTTAAATGGATTGGCTTTGGCTTTTCCACTCCACAATCACTTGGCTATCCTCGCGCTCGGCCATGAAGTTCCAATGGCAGAGTGTCAAACGTGTAAAGTCCCCTCGCTATTCGCCCGTTTTACATTTTAGCCTGCTGTATAAAAAACTCCAAACATCACTGGAACTTGTTTATCTGGGCGGCCAACCCGACGCCACGCTTTCTATAAATGTGAGATGAACACATTTCGAACGCGGAGGAGCAGCGATGCGTCAACGGGACGGCGGCGACCGCTCCCTGCCACGACCGAGGAAGCTGAAAATGAGCTGTAGCCGCAATGCCACTGGGTGAACAGGCCTGCCTGAGGCCATGGCAGAGCTCCCACTGTGTGTATGTCAACACAACCACCAACAGTCTGTTTATTAGATAGAGCTCATTATTCAAGACAGGAGCTCGCTCTGCAGCCGCCTCAGCTGTACCGGCGCTCTCCTGCCACAAGCAGCCCTGAGTAGATTTTAAGCAAAGATTAGCTTCGTCCGGGACAGGACTTGGCAGGAAAGCAACTTTCCTTCATTGCACGCAGTGGGCGACATTATTTAACAATGCTCTCTCGCTTGTACAGAAATAAAAATTAAAAATGGATCACGTTGTTTGGGGCTTTAATGAATTGCAGCCAGCCAAAAAAAAAAGAATGCTACTGGAACTGAGCCAGGCTTTACCAACAAGCTGGTGTTGATTCTAAGAATACCAAGAGAAATAAAGCAGATTATAGACTCTTGTTTTTGTCAATGTCTGTTCAATAACGTGCAATCGGAGTCTGGAGCCTGACAGCAAGGATGATTGCCAGCGCTATAGAACTACTGAATGACTAATAAGATGATTCATCTAGCTGTTTTTGTGATCCCCCACACTGTTGGCAGATGAGAAAAAGTTTGGATTTGATAAGGCATAAAAGCGATGTTTGGTTTAGAAGAGGAGCTGTCTTTAACGTCAAAATGAGGTGCTATTATCTCACTTCAGTGCTCCCATTTTCTCGGCTGAGGCTTTTTTCTTTTCTTTTTGCTAGTTATATTTCACAGAGATAATCTAAAAAGCTAACAAGGTGAGGTGAGCTAAAACAGAAACGGTGTTTTATTTGAATTAGCAGCCACAGCTGGCTTTTCACTGCTAGCTAATGATGATGGTGATGCAGTGCTGCTGTCAGACTTTCGCTGTGGTTCATTCCAGTAAAATTACCTGTGGTGAATGAGAAACGACGTCTATACAACTTGGTCTATTTTTCCACTTATTGGGTTGGAGAAATAGCTTCCTTTTTATTCAACTACACAGCCTTTATGCGTTTTCCTCCTTTTCTACATTGTGATAAACACAAACCTAGTGATTTAATTGTCAAAGTTCATGTTAGAAAACATGAGAGAACAAACCTACCAAAATTATGCCAACAGGCCAGGAAAGAACAGCATTAATTAGAGAGTGACTCTGGAGGAGCTGCAGAGATTCACAGCTCCGGTGGCAGAATGCGTTGACTAGATAGAATTAGTTGTACGTTCAAATATATTCCTAGATATATTCTTAGGGTAATTAGATTATCTTCATAAAGCCAGTCTGCATATGTTCTAGTATAGTTATATTAAAGAAGAAAAAGAATCTAATTTTGAGTTTTAGAGCAAAGCCAAATGTACAAATTGCGAAAGAAGACAAAGGTCACCATTTTCTTAAAGGAACACTTGAATTTTTGGGAGGGATGGACAGAGGAATTAAGAAATAACATGTAGTTTTCAGCTTCAAGCAACAGCATGTACGTTTTACAAAAATATGTTTTTCCACATACTGGTAAAACTGTTACCATCTTGTAACAGTTTTTCAACTGGTAAACTGTTACCATCTTGTAACAGTTTTAACATGAGACAGATAAACTGTGAGTCACTGTAAAAAAAAAGTCTCTAATTTACAGTAAATTATGGGCAGCTGCGGTTGCCAGAATTTTACCGTATAGTTGGTCAAAAACAACCATTCAGAGCCAGGAGGAAAGTCTTAGTGCTGTTAATCAACCTTGTGTACATGCTTGCTCAATGTGCTAATGGCGGATGGAAAATAATTTATCCGCCGTCATAGGTGGCCATGCTAACTAGCGTTAGCATTTAGCAGTGCTAAGACCCTCCTCCTGGATCTGATGGCGCTGTGTTTTGGTTCAGATGACAGTAGAACCACAGGGGGAAGGCAGAAAATCTCAATTTCTTCACAAATTATCTGTTTCATATTATTCTGTCATGACATGGTGACGGTTTTGACAAATATATAGAAAACATATTTAAGCTACATGCTACTGACAAAACAAAAGGACTAAAAAAAATAATAATACTTTGTATCAACTAGCTCATTTTCTTTTACCTTTTTAATTAAAAATATTTCCCCCGGTCTCCAACAGGAGACAAGATCCACTATAGATCCAGACCAGTCACATCAAACATATAGCCAGAGCTGTATGATCAAAGCATATCCATGTGTTAGAACGGCCCAGTCAAAGTCCAAGCCTGAATCCAACTGAGACTCTGTAACATGTTCACGGCTCTCTCTACCCAATGTTACTGAATTGAGCTGTTGGGTAAAGAGAGGAATGAGCAAATATGCCAGTTCCGAAGGTGAGGTGAACACAAAGGTAAGCCACACTTTTTAGATTTCATTTGTGCAAAATGTTGAAACAAATGTAGAATTTTCCTTCCACTTCTTTGATATGGACAACTCAGTGTTGGTCCACCACGGTAAATCCCAGTGACGTAACATTAAAGTCTGTTATTAGAACATAAAGGAATGTGAAAAGTCTGAAGGGTGTGAATACTTTTGTTATGCACAGAAGTTCCTTTTGTTTTTTATTAAATTTTGCGTTCTTTATGCTTTTGCACGCAGAATTCGAAACAGCATGCAAGACTTTGCAGCATATTAATGCACTGTTTGGCTTGCAGGAGATTTGTGTGTTGGCACGAGGCGGTACAACACAAATTACTCGAAAGGCTCTACGCTGGCACTTATTGCTTTCTTAAAACAAATCGCTCAAAAACATCTATTTACAAAATTACCTTTCATGCATGACTGTAAGCTCCACAACATCGACTTCAGATGTCTGTTGGGTTTTTTTTGTTTTTCTTCGGTGTGCCAGACTCTTTTTCTATAACTTGCTTTGACTCCGTAGGTGTTTATCATTCCCATTTTGCAATCACAATGTGCCAGGAAAGCAATGCTTGTCTTTAATTTGCTGCTTTAATGCGGCGAGTTAGCTCGTATTCCTGTGGGGAAGGGATCTGTTGCGGCGTCGGATAACCGACACCGTATAGATCTACTGATTTTCAGGCACGCTGTAACAAATCGGTCTTGCGGCCAACCAGCATCCCCCTCACGGCTTGATGACTTGAAGGCTAAGCCGCTTAGCGAGTGGCAACTCACAAAGGATACCAAGCTTTTCAGACATTGTACGACGTCGAGTTTTGCTCCGCTAAACCTCTTAGTCGTCATTGGGTCCAGGTGTCAGGGTTTAAACGAAATAATGATTTCGGTAGAAGACATAACCCAGTAAAAAGAAGAAGAAGAAAAAAAAAAAAACGCTCTAATGATGCAGCAATGTGGCCTCTGACCTCTCTGGCTGGCGATGACAGTGATGTTGTGCCAGTGCTCCCGCTCGCGGTCCAGCTCCATCGCCGTGGTGATGAGGCCGGTCTCTGGGCTGATACGAAACAGGGCCTCCGGATCCGACTGAGGGTCTATTGAGAATCTGAAGCGGAGAGAGAGAGAGAGAAAGAGAGGAAAAAGTTATCAGAAGAAAGGTGAGGAAGATGAGGAGGGGTAACAAAAAATAAAAAAGTGCCCCAGCAAAAGAAAGGAAGGAAGCAAGCGGAGTTGGCAGCGGGGCACGGAGTGAAAGAAGCAGCCGGGGCAAGTGTGTGAAGGAGCGATAAGGGGGACGGCATTCAAATGGCCAAGGAATTAATATGGGGAGATTATCGTGGCAGATTGGGGCTTTTTTTGAAGTGAAAAGGATTATCAAAAGATCTCCAGCAATATACCGGCTATCATTCTTCCCCACATCTTCACTCCTAGTGCTTTTGCGTTTAATTGGGACATGGTTTTTTGGAGTTGATTAGCTTTTTTTTTTCTATTTCTCTCTACTTTAAACTTCTTAAGTCAGGATCTCCCACAAATGAAAATTAAAGTGCAGAACCTTTTCACACAGTGTAGTTGACTTATGTATAGAAAGTGCAGCTGGGTTATGCGATTATCTGTTTTGTGGATGAATGTATTGACTGAAGTACTAATGCCATTACCTCCTGGTTTTCTTTCTTGTAGAAAGTACACCAAGTCTAGTGCTTCTGAGAAAGTTACTGTTATGATTGCCTTTGTGTACTTTTCTTGCCTTTCTTTCTGTGGAAAGTACCCCTGGTCTAGAACTTATTTGCTTAGCTATTTCTTAATCCTAGATGTAACCACTGAGAGCTTTTGATGCTATAAACTTGTGTTTCTTGCCTTTAACAAATTGGTTCTGGCCTTGTGCTTTTGTTTTTATACTTTATCTCGCTTCTAGACAGGACATAGCTGATGATGCCACTAACTTTAAATACTTTCTGTGTTTTTCTTAAATCATTGCTTCTGTGTTTTTTTGCTGCGACTCCTTCCTGCCGTCCCAATCCTTAGCTACTACCACAGTGCAATAGGGCCATTGTACATAAGAAAGAAAAGGAGTAAATTCCAGCAAAACCTTTTCAAGAATTTAGTTTTTTAATTTCAGAGTTTGAAAAGTAAAAAAAAAAAAATGCTAGAAAAAAACTCGGGAGGAGTAAATTTCCACCAGTCAACTCAGAAAGTTTCAGATAATCTAACAAATTTTCTAGAAAAAACACAGAAATTTTACAGTTTTAAAAGTCAAATCTTTTCAACTTTTGAAATTCAAATTTCCTATTTTGCTTTAGAAAACTTTCTAAGCTTAATATAAACATTTCTGATTGTTTTAGTGGAAATGTACTCTTTTTGAAATTTTTTACCTTCTAGCCCTAAAAGTCTGATTTGACTTTTTTTCCATGAAATGTGTGCATAAAATGTGCCAAACAAATAAAAGCGCCTTGCCTGAAAAGTAAAGTAAAAAGTCCGAATTTTTTTTTTTTCTTCCATTGGCACTAATGCTCTTCCATATACTTGACCTACAAATATGAATCGAGAAAAAACACTGGATGGTTTTGTTCCTCAAAAACAAAGCCAAACATCACTAGCAGTTCATTTAGACGCCTTATGCCTTACCTGATATTATTAGTCAGACCGGTATCGGGGTCTACGGCGCTGACCCGGCCCACGGTGCAGGCTGGTGGGCAGTTCTCAGACACGTCCATGTGGTATTTGGATCGGGAGAACCTCGGGGGCTCATCAGCGTCTAGCACAGCCACTCGGACTGAAGCTCTGTCTTTGAAGGGGCCACGGCGTAGAAAACGAGGATCCACTACGGGGTTCAGGACCTCCACTGAGAAGGAATAGGAGCTCCAGCTCTCATAGTCTACAGGCTGTGGGGAGAGCAACAAAAAAATGGTTTAAAAAATGCCCAGATAAAAAGATTTAAGAATATGAGCACTTAAATATATATTTTTTTCTCAACAGCAAGAAAAGGCGTAAATACTAATGTTTTAAACATCAAATCCAACAATCTGCACTTTCATTTGAACTAATTCTCACACCAAATTATCCGCGGACGGCTGCTGAATTACATATCAAAATCCGCGAGACGGCGCATAATGAACGGTATCAGCACATCAGAGAGGGAGAGCGGCCACGTCCAGAATCGGCTCGGAACAATTTGGAGGGAAATAATCTCACGGTTACCTTCCATGTTGTGACATTTGGATTTCTAAAGAGGCTTCTTTGAAGGTTGCTGTGGGCGGGCGGCTTCTCAGATGGTGGCTTTATTTGTGTGTGTGTGAAGTGAGAAAACGCATTCATGAGGCGGCGATGCTACGGCATCGCCAACGAGATTCCTGACACTCAAAAGTTAAAAAGCCTCTTCAGAACTCAGCCACTGATGTGACTATGTGTTTGCATGTCGCTCCGAGTTGATGTTTGGATACTTTTTGACATGCTGAGACTACAGAACGTACAGCTGAGGAAAACTCTGCCAAGAAGCTGCGTGTATTTGTGGGAGTTGAGAGATTAGCAGGGCTGCACTGAGCAGCCAATCCAGTTTTGTCTCTTTTTTTAGCTTTAGCATTGTTTTCTTCCCACTGCGCTGGCAAAAACTCCTCAATGTGTTGGTGTGAACTGGTAGGAGCAGCTTCCTTATGCATTTGCATTCAGACTCATTTGCTCTGATACCCCTAAATGAAATCACTTTTAAGCAACTCTATCTGTAAGCCCGTCACAGCAAGTCATTAATCTAATTTCAAATTTTAATTAGCTCAATCATTTCCATTCTATTATTTATTTTGAACTGCAATTTTACTTACAGCCTTTTCATAATCCATATCAGTCATTGTTTTGGTTGTAAGTGGTTTTTAATTCTGTTTTATTTATTGGTTTTTGATTTTGGATATTTAACATATCTTTCAGTTGCATTAAGTGCTTTTTAAAAAATTTAAGTTTAAGAGGGCAAACTTGCATTGTTATGCCATTATCAATACATGGCCTGAAAATGGTCGTGATATTAACACATTTATCACAATCGTTTCTGGGGTCATTTATTATCCAGCAAAATTTGCTATTGTGACGAGTTTAGGCACCTGTGCTTGATTTCATCACAAACGTCTATAATCTTAGAGATTCTGTAACGAAGCTCTTTTGTGAAGTTTTAAGATTTAACTTATAAGGCCATATTTTCAGGTTTTCAAAATAAATGTCGCGTGTGGAGGGAAACTAAAGCTGTACCCCTCGCTGAGCACACCATCACAACTTCCCCACGGATAGTAAATCTGGTTAAATGGATCATCAAGAGCTAAATAAAGACCAATTACAACCAAAGACAACTTAGAAGTTGCAAAAAATTTCAGAATGGAGTAGAGTTTTACCTTCCAGCCAGGTGGGGACGCTAAACGTATAACAAGAAGAACAATGGAACGGCTTAAATCTAACAGTATAACATCTAGTCTTGATCCATCCAGTATTGGCAATGCATTCCCTGGCACAAAGTCCAAGAGCATCTTTAATATTCAGTCACTGATGCGACTACATATTTAGTAGCTTATGTTTGGGTATTTTTGACTCCTCTGTGAGTAACAGCAGCACAGTGGAACCACATTTTCCTTTTTGGAGGTTTTAGCCTGTTGTTTGCTCCTGCAGTACTGCCAGAAACTCTGAGATACGTCGTTGCATTTAAATGGAAAAAAAAAACAAGTTACAAAAGTGTTGGTAGGGTTTGTTTCAGAGGTAAAAGTTAAGTTGCACTCTTTGCAGAACTGCACAGCATCTGCTGAGCTGTACAGATGTTACGTCGGCAGATCATTTCCATAAACATTAGAGCTTCCGATGATGAAAGCGCAAACGAAAGCATCCCATCCTATTTTTCACAAACAACGCTTCCCTAGTTTAGAAGACAATCTCCATCTCCATGGAGACTCCCCCATCACCATGGAGACCTGTACCTGGATATAAGGAGCATCATAAATTCCCTTGTATACTTGCATTTATGCAGGTGTAAGAGATTTCATTTGGGATAGAGACTCGGGTAGAGAAGTTATGAAGCCTGTTTTTTCTTCTGTCGTTTCTGTTTTTTTCTGAGGTCTCTGTGTGATTGTGCGCCGCTCTCCTGCCAGCACGGCGGCTCTGAAGCGAAGAGACAGCCTCTGATCTGGTTCGTCGAGATGATTGTTAGCAAGGGGACAGGCACGCACGAGTAATCACACACATCTACTGTCTCCCACCGTCATGCACCTGCTGCTGATTAAATTTCAGAAAAGCAACACGTTTTGAGTCTGGTTCAGAATATCTGTTTGAGGGACGAGTGGGTGTACAAGTGCTTCTTTTGAGCCTGTCTTTTGCTCAAAATGTGTCTTTAAGGGAAGCAATGTATGTGATTCGTCTCGCTGGGATTGGGTGAAAAGAAAAATTTATAAATAAATCATGTTGGATGAATTATAAACGGGACTTCTGGTGGAATTTCCGCTGTCAGCAAAACAGAAAAAAAAAATCACTCATGTGATCCAGTCAGAAGGATAAGTATTGATATTCTCTCCTTCTGCTCTGTGTTTACTTTTTCCCATTCCGAGCCTTAAAGTCCCCCCCAAAAAAAACCCCATAAAATTTGCGGTTTTAGACAGAAATCGGGATTGATTAAAAATTATGCCGAAAAATAAGGGAGTAGAAAGACGGCGCAGTGGAGGCAATTTGCAGAGCTTCTCCGAGGCGCAAAAAAAAAAAAAAAATCAAAACAAACAACAACAACAAACAAAAAGAGCTGCCACGGAAGACAGAGAGACGGAGATCATGATGGAGTGGATGTGTGGAAGGAGGGTAGATGGAGGGAGAATGCGCTCTAACGGGGCCCACATTACTGGGAGAACGAGACAATCTGTCTAAGAAGGAGAGGTGTCACTTACACTGTGAGCGCACACTCATCAACCCCCTCCCTCCATCCAGCTCCATCACTCTGCCACCGCTCCGTCACCACCTCACACACTCCATCACCTATTCCCCGATCAACCAACTCTAATCTTTTTTTTCTCTCCTTCCCTGTAGACTCTGTGTGTGTGTCAAACCGCAGCGCACACATCCTCCTACCCTCATGGGCCCCAACATGAATCAGTTACCATGCAGGCACTGCAACCGTTATTCTGGTGTGCTATGGGTTTATCCACCGCTAGCTCGTGTGAGGTTTACAGCCATCCAACCATGTATGTCTGATTCAATCTCCCAAAGGTTACACTTTATTGAAACGGCACATTCTCAGTCTAGTCTTTAAAGGTGACCTATTATGGTTCCTCGAACAAGTTAGGATAGGTCTAACAAAACATGTTTATTACATTATTTTGCACAAAACCATTCTTGGATAATGAGATTTTAGTCCGGTCAGTGCGGCATATTTTGAGCTCCATTTAAGAGCCTCTTGTCACTTTAAAATTAAGTGACACAGCTGCTGCTGGCCACCCCAATTGTACAACCATAAACTGTTGTGCTGGGTGAACATTTCATGAAAAGCAGAAGTGGAGCCTCCTGCACATATAACAAGAATGCAGTGAGTGGTGTCTGGATGATAAGTCGACAACAACACACTTGTCTTTCCCAGCAGCCATTGTGCAATTCATACAGCGGTAAAACCAAGCGTCCTGAAGCGTCACTTGGGTTGCTAGGTAACAGAAATAACATCCTGCATACTAAGACTTCAACTCGGTAAACGGCACTGAATGCAGACGATACAGTTCAACGTTTTTCTTTTGTTAGAATAAGAAAATGTGAAAAGAACACGTCACTTTCCTTTAACTTCACAATTATGCACCACTTTATCATACCGAATCTCTACCAAACACATCGACGGTCGAGGCCGTAAAGAGACCAAATGTGGGAAAGTTCCAGGAGCGTGAAAACTTTTCCAAGACACTGTATGAGAAGTCCGGATAAGCTGGGGTCTTTTCAGGATTTCGTGCTGTAAGAACAAAACACACACATGAAAGCCAAGCTAGATCCGCACCAGAGCATCCCCGAGGCTGCGGGCGGAGATGTCTCTCTTACAACCTGAAATTGGCAGCAGGAACGCAGACTTCATTAACCCTCAGATCTCCACCTTCACCCAAGGCCAAGGCAGTGATTTAGAGGAATATTAAATTCTTAATATTAATTTAACACTGATGTGGAAGGGGAAGTGCAGAATGAGAAAGCAGGAAGGCATCTATTTACTTAAGAAGGTAAAAAAAAAAAGTCTTTGATAGAAAGACGTTTCCACAGAAGGAACCTTTGAGGGGAGGAATAAAAATAAATAAATAAATCAACAAAAGCTGACTTTTTCATATTTCTGATCAGTTTCCCAAGGATTTATGCACAATCTATATAAATATACCAACAAGCATTCTCTAGCAGCTAACAACCCATGAGGGGAAAAAAACCCCAGCAGGGATTGTTAAAATTGGTAAACACGACATTCTAACTTCACTATTCTTGCCTGATTCAACCAGCAGGGGAGCGAGTAAGAGTGCTCCTCAAGCTGCCGCGGCGGAGCTGGTTAGGGCGCAAATGAGCAGAGGGAGCAGTGATGAGTCAGGAAAATAAATACATTATTTCCTCATTATTTTAATAGTCGCCACCTTTTCGCAGCGAAAATGGCGCATGCTCCTCCACAAAGGCACGTTTGCAGATAGGATTCCTTGTTTGAAGTGTGTAAAATACAACACACAGCTTGGACGTTTCACAAGACCCGTCGCTTTAGGCAGGCGACACAGACAGGAGAGTATAAACAGTGACCAAACGTCTTACAGAAAAGGAAAATATTTGCTCAAATTCATGTCGAACTCAATTTAACGCTGACTGACAGCTGGTGAAAACAAGAGCTCAAGCTGCAGTATTCAGCACCTTTTGTTTTTGACAACAGCATAAGGAAACACTTTCAAAATAAGGACAAAAGGAGTCGAATTTAAACAGAGACCAAATTTGTGATGGAATTTTAAATATTTAGGTGAAGGTTTGAGTCAACGGTGCGTTTCTCCCTAATTTGATGAATGGCTCTTCCATTCAAAGCCGCAATGTCCCATTCACCTTAAAACCGGGAACACAAACCTGTCAAAGATGTTCAACATTGGAAACAAAAAAAACTATTTAGATATGCAAACTGTTGAGCTCGGTGAACATTTCATGCCTTTAGACATCCCTGTGACTGGAAGCTGACTTTGTTGAGATGCACGAGTTTATTGCTGCACCCAGCACTATTTATTATACATATGGCAGCCAGATTGAATTTTGAGGTAGATCTCAGTAAATCTTATTACAAATGGAACACAGGAGCAAGTTTTAGTGTCGACACTTCTCACAAAAAAACAAACAGTTTCTTTCACAGCACAAGGCTGCTTAGTAAGGGGATTTGTAAATTCTATTTCCGTTTTTTCCTCATTTGGTAAAGATCAAAGAAGATGAAAACACTGCAACTCAGTCAAAACACGTCTGTGTTGCTTCGCGAAAACATGATTTTGAACACCTTTCGCTCCTGAAATAGAGGCTCAGGAATTGTAATTTAACAATGTGGCTGTATGTTTCGCAACTTATTGCCAGACGAGAGCCGAGACATAAAACCTAATTAAACTAATTATATCGTTAAGATACTTATAATAACTGAGTCTCTATCATAAACCACTAATATTAACACTAATGTTAATACGTCTGCTGTTATGATTTATGAACACTGCAGAGATTTAGGGAAGTGATTACCGGTTGACCTCTTCTGCTCACCTCCAACTCTGTCTTTTGGCAGCTGCTCGGTAAGCTCCACCATTTGTTTTGTGATTTTGAACAGTTTCAGCGTCTGCAACTGTTGAAAATCATCGAGACTGACCAGAGCAGCTCAGACCTTCCTGAGCCTGCAGATCTCAGACTGTCTTAGACTGACAGCAACATGCCAAGAAAATGAACTAACAGCATGTTTTTAAATGAATCTGAGAACTTGTTTGCTTTCTGCAACTGCGCTGAAACACAAACTGAAACGCGTCTATATCTGATTTCTGAAGGATCAGAAATCCCACACGGTCGTGTGAGGAAAAGAAGAAGAGGAAACACCCGGCGAGTGGCAGCTGTGAGGATGAAGATGTTTTCTTTGCAAAGTCTCGATGTCAGAGGAGAATAAGCAGATGGTTTGCAGATGATAGAGAGACATCAGTAGCACAAATAAGGACTTGCAACAATGAAGTGTGCAGAATAGATTCGCTGAACGCATGACACGGAGCCTTGAAGCAGATGGGCGACAGCAGCAGAACACCAAGGCTGGTGCTGGTGCGACAGGAAAACAGGCTACAATTCACACAAGTTCAGCCAAAGTGAGCAAAAAAAGCCTGGTCTGATGAGTCTCAGTATCAGTTGTGACAATCAGGTGGCAGACGTCAAATTTAGCATGAATATCATAATAGCACAGAGCTTTTAGCTTTCTCTTAGCCAAGGTTTAGTCATATGGAGGAACATGTTGAAGTTGGTTATGGCCTTTAAGTCCAGGGGGAATAAATTCAATAATACTGGCCAAAATAAGTCCGACATAAAGGATTTTTTGCTATTACTTCCAGCAGTCATTGGACAGGCCAGGTCGCTAGTCCATCACGTTTTACTTTAAAAAAAAAATAAATAAAAACCTCATTGTTATTTTCATTCAGCTTAGCCACCTGAGTGGAATGGTTTTCAATTAAAGAAAATATTTTAAAAAGCTTCAAATTACAAAACTGTTTCAAACGCAGTTCATTTAATAAATACAATTAGATGAATTTATATTGATGTACACCTAACTTGATTTTTGTTTTGTTTGGTTCAACTTAATATAAAACAAGTTTATTTAAACACTGAATAACTTTTTGAACGTTTTCTTCGTGATGACAAGTTAACCAGTTATTCTTGTTGAAAGCCTCATTCCCTCCGACATTTTCCAGCACTACTGAATGAAAAGTAAAATAAAACTCCACCAAAAGTAAGGCTAAAAAAGTGACCACTGCGGTGCCGAAATAAATGTGACCGTGGAAGAAAAATACAACCTTAGAGAGACACATTTAAGAGTTAACTTATTTTCTCATCTCGGGATAAGCATCTATCCCTTCCCATACAAACATGTAACGCTTTCATTCAAGTGTTTCAATGAAATTAGCCTGATCGCGGAGTGGAAAATTAATTAATAACATTGACAATTAAAAGACTGAACCAGTTCACCGTGCAGTTACAGACAACATTCGCTGATTCCATTTACCCGGAATTAGCTGATTTATACACTTTTAGCAGGAAGATCATTACACTCAGTGGCATTCTTTAATCAAAACAAGCAAGTCTAAGAGCGTATCTGGCGAACATTTACAGATAATCATCTACTTAGGCAGAAGAGCCTCCAACAGATTGACATTGAGGAAACATAATTGGCCCGTGGCCCTCGTGCGAGCGCAGACAGCGCACCGTCTCCTCAAACCGCCCTCGTGTTTTCACGCCCACGCGCTCCACAAGTGTGACCTTCCCGCGTCCAGTGATGTCGTGCTCCAACAGTCCCTCTTTTGAAATTCTAATTCCTATTCAATTTCCCTTTCAGATTCGGCTCACAGTAAGCAGAAATTAATCAGCTAGCCCGCATGCTAGACTGGCAGAACATAATACGGCTCTCCTGGAGGAGGCCCGCTCACGGCCACGCGCGAATTTCCACCGCGTGTGTTTGTGAGTGAGCGCGCGCGTTTTAACGGGGGTAACTGAAAGGTGGGATCTCGAATTAGCAAGGTGATGACTCTCTCTACCTCTACTACACCCGAGTGAAAAAAAAATTTAAGAAATAAAGATTTCGCTCGAATGTAAATGAAGATGAATTTTGCATATCCTTCCCCTTCGCCTCCTCCTGTGTGTTCATCGCGGTGTGCTGTTTTACAGGTTTCTGTACGTGCTGTGCCCTGCCGTCCTTGGCAGCTGGTTCTCTCTCTCTCTCTCTCCCTTTTTTTATTTCCTGCATTCTAAATCAAGATCATACATCACATTTGTCTGATGACAAACACAGCTTTGGACGTTTCTGCCAACAAGCCCAGCTGCAGAGTTGAGAGAACAAAGAGCCTGCTAAATCTCCCTTTTGACTCTGTCTGCCATCTTCCCTTCCCCTCTGTCACTTGTCTCCTGCGTTCTGTCACCGTCTTGCGCCACCCTTCAAGCTTCCTTTTATTTCTTTAAACCTACGGGCAAAACATCGGTCTGACCCTCTATCTTTTCTTTTTTTTTGTGCTAATTTTCCCCATCTCTCTATTTTTTTCCCCTCTGAGGAGATTAACACAATCTCTCCTCGGTGTGAGAAAACAAACACAGATAATCCTGAGCGCGCTGCTGGCGTGTGACCGGGGATTAGCCAGCCGTTTTAAGTGAGAGCATATGGAAATAATAACGGCGAACGCATCGTCTAGTTTGTCCCCCTCCCGGCCCCCGTCTCTCAGGTAGGAAGAATGAAAGGCACACAAAACAGCGCGAGCTTTACACACCCCAAAGAGCACACCTGAAACGTGAAACCTGCTGGTGAATCGGGATACAGACACCATTTCATATTTCACATGTTAATGCTGCCATTGTGATGGCGTCTGTAGTGATCCCACTTTGTAATACGACATGCTATTAGGAGCGGTGTACATGTGTAATGAGGTGTTTAAAAAAAAAAAAAAAAAAATCACAGTTGCCTCTTTTTCTTTTTTTGCGCAAATCGTTAACAGTTTGCTGTGACAGAGATTAGAAATGCAGCTGCAAACATTTAACTACCCATCTGTGGCGGGAAAAATTTTACTCCTCCCCAAGATACCCACCTCTGTTAGACTAACTGAGCCACAATGGATTCATCTCAGCGAAGTGAAACTTGTCACCTCCAGGCGCCTGTTAAAGGGATAGTTCACATTTTTTTTCGTGTGAAGCTCCATTTGAAGGAGAGGATTTGTGGAAGGCCCATCTGAAAACGCGCCACCAGTCCTGGAGAGACGCCCTGGTTTAGACGTCTCCCTGTTCCATCAAAGCAAATTAGTGACTGAATTACGGAATTACTGTGAATTCACACCAGGAAATGTTTGCCGTTTGCTTGGTCCAGACAAAAAGCAGACAATTTTATTTCTTCTGGAGCAATTAGCTTTCTTTTCTTTTTTTTTTAAACCAGACTGTAATTTGTAAACAAAAGCCATGCAAAGACAATGTTGCTCCCATTCGACCGGACTGATGGGAGACGGGACAAAGTAAAAACCTGGGGGAAAAAAGACCTAACCTCTGCATGTGTGTTTGCAAATTTGTGCTGTTATTAAAACTGCAGTATCATCTTGAATATCAAGAGCAGCTCATACAATGCAGATTTAGCGATGTGATATTAATTTTGGAACGCCCTCTAACCCGCAACATGCTGGCAGCAGCATCGCCAAGCAGAAAACAGCAGTAATGGACCTTACCACAGGGGCCGTTTTTCATTGGCTGATGCCCATTCTACGTGGTCACGTGCGTGGCCGTCTCACAAACACACTTAGCTTCCCGTTAGCTAAGTACAGCATAAAGGCAGAACTGATACAACTTCTACACCTTGAAGCCTGTCTGCTACACAGTCTTACGTTAGCTAAACAGATCAATATGCAATGTGTCTGTATCTGACAAACACTAAAGATTTTATTTGAGCAGAAAAGGCTTTGGACTAAACTGTTACTCCTGTTAGCCACGTTAGCACCAAGTACAGCTAGTCAATCAACCATCGCTGTGTTCAGGGAAGCGCTGATTAATAATCGAGAAATAAATATCAAGCCTGGAAACTTGATATCGTAACGGACTGAATGTTATGTTTTTAACGTAATCTTTGCTCGTCTCGCGGGGCGCAGGCGGTTGCCACGGTAACAGGTGTGCTTAAGCTACAAAGAGAGAGAGAGAGAGTAAAAAGGTAGGAGTGGTTTTGAGTTGATCACCTGTTCAGTTATTTTACCTTTGTTTACCTTTGCTGTGGCTCATTACAGCCGCTGTAGTTTCTAAACGTTGGACTAATTTCCTCGTTCGTTTGTGAGTTTACGTCTTTCACAACAAACATCAAATAGAACAAATATATTTCATAACATTTTAACAAACAAATGGCTTCTACCGCGGTAATTATGTGAAATTAAATTAATTATATCCCAACTTCAGAAGATTTGCCTTTACCTTTACAGAGCTCTTTGGTTCCTCCTATCAGACTGCAGCTTCTCGTATTGACGTCATCAAACCAAATGTCAGATCTACCATAACTGACTGACACCTGCTGGCCTCAGGTTTGCAACCAGCTTGTGACTGAGAAACCAGTAACCTCCTCCCAGATGATGACATGAACTTGTTAGTTCCTCTGTCCATTTAGTAGCTGACATATTGTGAAAATCCGGTAGAAATGATGCACTAATCCAGTCATGTTTACATAGAAATAACGGGCTGCCAGGCTTTGTTTGTGAGACTTGCGGTCACGTGGGTCGGTTGTGGGCGGAGCTTGGTAAGGTCCATTGGAGACATTGAAAGGCTCATTTTTACCATAATTCTAAGGTGGTTTTAATGCCCCAAAATATGTGAAATGGCTCCCTTTTCCTTCATAAGTAAAGTGGAAGCTTTAGAAATCTCTAAAAGTCTAAAGAATGTATGGCTAGTGCACAATTATAAGTTTAACTTCTCTAAATAGTTTGGATTTTGAATTAAAGGGTAAAATGAAGATTCAAACATTAGCATCAGCTCTTAGCTAGTCACTGCATTTTGTTCAGCAGTCTGTATCAGTTGATCTACTTCTTATGTTAATATTAGCCTCAAATACAGTAGAGGTGTCAGAGACAATATTTGTACCCGGAGCTTATTAAAGCTTAGGCTAAACTAGCATTCTGACAGCCGTTTGCAAGACACACTTCACTTTGGCGAGAGATATTGTCGCTTTTTCCGATTACGCTTTTAACCCGTTGGTTAAAATCTCCACTGCTTTTCATTAACCCTCTTCATTTAGCGCCTGAGTATCCAGCTCCAATCGGGTTTTAGATGTCTCTGCTCCAAGGCAGCCAACCGGGTTCAGCAGAGGCCGTGTTGATGAACCATGATCAGACTGGGGTGTGAACTGGAAAAGAACTAAAACACGCAGTATGCTAGCTACAGAGGACTCACTTGGTACACCGCTGTTTGAGTGGAAATCCAGATCAGCTGGTCAGAAAGGTTGAGACCAATGGAGACATATGAAGCCTAGGTGCAAATTCAAACTGGAAGACTCTTTTATCCCCACCAGGACCTGTTAATTGAAGCGACCTGCCCACAATCGTCGACCTATCAACGCTGGACCAAGCCACGTCACATCCAATCATCGACCAAGTCCCAGCTGATAAGGACCTTCATTCATGGTGTCCTTCGCTCTCCAGCCGAGCTCAACCCACCACCACCCCTTCTCCTCCATTCGCCCGGTCCTGAGGCCCGCACCCTCCTTCAACCTCCACCACCAGTGCCGGGCCCTGGGGGGATGACGTTCCTAACAGCATCGGGGATGCTCATCTGAAGCCTATCGCTAACGCTGCGATAACCGTTATCCCCAGCTGGGGCCCGAGCGCCAAAGACTTCAAATTCTGTTTGTCAATAAACTCTTCTAATTGTCTTCTTATCTCCGTCTGAGTCTCTCCAGATTGAACTACTAGTTTAAAAAGACCAATTAAAAAGAAAAATGAAAAAATAAAATGTTTTTTTAATGAACTGCACTGGGTAGGTTATTTACACAGAAGCCAATAATTATTTAAGAGTAATTGCACTTTTAATGCTCTTCCTGCACGGGAAACATACAAGGTAAATAACGTGTAAGCACATAGACAAGCATGATTAACGGCACTAAGACCATCCTCTTTGCTCTTATTGGTTGTTTCTGACCGAGAGTGGAGCAATTCTGCAGATGGGAAGAAATGGAAGAGCTCGATATTATCTGTCTCACTTCACACTGTGAGTACAGAGTGATAGTTTTAACAAATTATGTAAAAGACATATTTTTCACAAACTGTACCTACTGTAGCTTTATGGCTCCCGCCACTGTCTCCTTTCGACCAACAGAAAACGGTGTCGAGTAATGTTTAAAAAAAACCCTGCCAACTAAAAACCATTATGCTAATTCTGCAGCTAATTTGTCAGTTTTTCCTCTCATTACGAATCACTTCTAAGCGGCAAACAAAGAGATGTAAACAGACTGAGAAATGAACTAGACGAAAAAGTGGAAATGAACTCCGACTACGCTACTCGTGAAGACGGACAGACACTGGCCGTCTGTGAGCGCAAACGCGTACCCGGACTGAGTCAGACCCTCAGACAAGCCGAGGGCTCGGCCTGACATGGCCTCCAGACAGAACGCGGAGGCAGGACGAGGCGAGGCAGCCGGGGAGAGATGCTGCGTTAGCGTGTTTGCGTGCATGTACGCCCGTCGCGTCTCGCTCCCTTTTTCTGTATTCGCCTGACGTGTGAGGAGCTCAGACAGGGAGAGAGCAGAATGCAAAGAGGCAGGAGCCGATGATGACAGGGCTGGGAGAGACGTAATGGCAGGGTGGAGGTTGGAGGGGTAGAAGAAAAGTGGGAGAATTCCTTTGTTTAAATTGTATTTCCAGGTGCTGATGGGAAATAAGCAGAGATAAGCAGGAGACGGCCTCAGCCCCCCCCTACCTCCAGACTCGCAGGGTGTTAATGACCCAGCTTTCGTTGCAAGTCGCTACCCCGGTTTCACCCATCCTCCTCTTTGTGATGCTCCCTTCCCTTTTTGTCTCAGTCTTCATTTCTCCAAATTTTTCTCAGCCTTTTCCCCATTTTGTCATCAAACATTCTCTTCTCTCTTGCAGCCTTCTTTTAACTGTCTCCCAAATCCTTGCTCTCCCCTCTCCCCTCTCTCTCATCTCTGCTACTTCCTAATCTGCTGTTAACCCTCCTGCAGCTCCCACCCACCTCCCGTCTGACATGACGTTCTGAGGCAAAGGCGAACGCTGCATTCCTGCTCTCCCTTTAGTTCTCTTCCGCTCCCCGGCAGTTTAAACACGGGGAGCCGCGAGGTCAAGTGTGCGTCATCGATGCGGGCTTCTGTGTTTCTCTGCGGCTTCAGCTCGCATGTGTAGGTGAGCGTCCACGCTCACTACCCAACCGCGGCCTCCGTGCACGAGAGGACGCTTCTCGCAGACGACCGGCCGGAGAGATTCTGCCCACAGCTGCGATGCGGCCGTGGAGGTCAAGTCCAGGCGCTCTGGTATCACAAGTGGTTCCGCTCCGAAGCCCTTCTCTCCCTGAAGGCACAACGACGGATCTTTCGATCCGCTTTAAATTTCTCACCGCGCGAGAGCCGTCTTTGCTCCAAAATATGAACACAAGGGCATGCGAGTCATTACAACATACCCTGAACGTGCACATAAAATGCCTGCGTAAAAATTCAAAATTTCCTTCTTTTCTTTTTCCTTTCCGGGTTTAATGAAGTCAAACAGACGGTGGCTTAGCGCTAATTTAACACCTTGTTTATTTTAATTCTATTAAAGTTATGAACTGCTTCACATTCTATTAAGTAAAGTGTGTATTCCCTTAAAGGATTAACTCCCTTTTCATGCATCCTCAGCTGTTTGTTTCTTAATTGTCCAGATATCAGCCACGTTTATTCACTCACAAGGGCTTCAAATAAGAGGCGGGAGCTGGTGGAAAAAGCCTCCAACAGGAACAAAAGGCAGCCATTTTAGTTTTATTCCAAAGAGCTCAGTGATTTAGATTTTCTTACTTTTCTATCAAACATGGCAGTAACCTGGTCCAACTTAATTTCACGACCTTTCGTCGTGTCTTGGCAGACCGATAAAAGCGATTAAAAACAAAACAAAGGCGAATACTTCATAAACTTTTCTTGGATTTCCAAGAAAAGTCACCATCACAAACTTCAAGCGTCTTTTCCTATTTAATGCAAGAGAAACAAATATGAAAAGTGTGGCCTTCATGCGTGTTCAACTTAATTTTTACTCTCTTACCCCGGAATAAAATCGTGCACAACAACTTCCCTTCAGAGACTACGGTGTAAAATGCTGTGTGGCAGAAAACTGACAATGCTCATCATCCTGAACACATCATCCCTAATGTCAAACACGCTGGTGGCGGCATCAGCCTGTGTGGATGTTTTTTTTTCTTTTCCAGACGGAATTAAAGGCGAGGTAATGTCGGAGGAAAACATATTAGAGAAAGCTCAAAACTCGAGTCTTGACTTGTGTTTACACTTTCTCTAAGTAACAATGGAAAACAATAACTTCCAACAATTTGTTAAGTATACAAGCCTGCCTACTAAGTTAATCAGACAGGGGTGCCATGGCAATATGAAATGCATGAATAAAACTATAATTATTGGTGTGTACTGTTTTAAAAAAAAAGGTCTGTGAGCTATGGTACCAATCAGCAACAGATACAGTGACATGATGTTATAAATAAAGCTAATATATCTCCATTAATGTACAGTAAATATGCATTTTTGTGGGGGTTTGGTCGAAACTGTTTAAAGTGTAAAAAACTCAGGGGGAACTACAACGCTCTCTCGGTTCGTCAGGAGATTCAGCAGTTTGGTCCCACGTGTGCACCGAGGATTAGGACAGAAGCTGTAGCCTGATGCATTAACGTGTCTGTTGGGACTTGTACCTGATTCATTCAAAATACATAAAGAACACAATATTGACATGGAGGTCGGGATGGCAACGATGACAAAGTGATGAGCCGCCATCACTTCTGTTGTGGAAGAATATCATCTTTGATACTGAGACCGAGGTTCTCGATGAACAGTACCGCCTGTTCGACCGCAGATCAAATGTAACCCATCCTGAAAGTGACGAGGCAGAAGGACCCTCATGAGTGTTGCCGTCTGTTATTTGTCGTTTATGCGACGCTGTTTGGGATCTGCGTCTGTGTAACGTCTGTATGAGCTGAAGCTTTAAAATATATTACATTTAAAAAATGTTCTTTAAAAAAAAAAACAAAAAAAAAAACCCCACAACAAGACTTAGAAAGGATGTTCGCCTACTCTCTCCCTTCTAATCTGACTCAGACCGAACAATTCAAGACTGGAGCTTATTATGAATTTATGCCGCACTTTTTAGATTTTAATTTGCGAAGCAAAAAAAAGGAAAGCGCGTCTCACTTCTTTTCACTTTGAAGTTACAGAAACACCACGCTGTTGCCCGTTTGTTGCCAGTCGTTTGACCCACAAAAAAACTGTTTAAAATTTTGATGCGTTTAATGATTTCATGCGTTCAAGACCATTTTTGCGCTGTGCGCTGTGTGTTCGTCAGTGGTAAAATCCTAAGAAAACACGACATATTTGAGGTTGCAACGTGACAAAATAGGAAAAAAAAGTTCGAAAAGCAGGAATATTTTTGCAGGTCCCTGTCGTGGCGCTGTGGGCGGGATACGCTCACTGCAGTTGTTTACTGTACGTCCAATTTACCCCCCCGCCTGTTGTACGCTATCGATTCCCCTGGTAAACACATCCTTTTCTCTGTCTTATTCTGTCATATTTTTGCCCCAATGTCCTCCTCTCTCCCTGTAAGATATTCTCCCTGTGTTAAATTCATCCCGACTAGGTTTTTTTTTTCCTCCCATTTTAGCCTGCTTGCCTAGCTGTCTATATGCCTTCCTCTCTTCCTCCCCGCGCTTCTCACTCTCTGGCTGTGCTTATTTTTCTGTGCGAGGCTGTCACTGATTTCATAGCTCTTGCTGTCTGTGCATCTCTCTCTCTGTCTATTTGCACATCTCTCTCTCTCTCTCTAGTTCCCTCTGCCTCTTATTCCCTTGTTATAGTGCACTCTCTCCTGTCACTGCCTTGCAGGACCTCATTTAAACACGCTCCCCTCACTGCTGCCATCTCTTCATCCCCACGTCTCTTTCTCCCTCATCATTCCGGGCTCCTTACCTTCCATTTCTTTCCTCTTGCGTCTTACAGCCCCCCCTCCGCCCTCATCCTGCTCCCCCTCATCAACTTGCTTCTCTTCAAAGAGACTTTCAGAGGGTCTGGAGTCCCTGCTCTACATGTCGCCCTCAAGTTCTGGATTGTATGTAACGTGACACCCTGTTGAATTCACACCTGCATCCTTCATCTACATGCATCAGTCTGCGTCTCAACAGGCTTACAAGCAACAAATCAGAAAAGATCGTGTAAAATGTCGACTTTTGTCAATATTTTTAGATTTACCTCTAAAAGCGGCAGTGTTCAGCGCTTAACACATATCTTTTATTTGTAATTTTTGCTTTCAGTCGCGCTGAAATGTTTCAGAGGCAAGCTAATTTTAATATCAACGCTATGCGAGAGGATTAGGGCCACTGAAAAATGAAAAGATTCCGACTTTAATCTCGGAATCCTAATTTCTGAGACTAAAGTCAGAATTCTGAGGAAAAGTTGTGAGATTAAAGTTAGAAATCTGACTAATTTCAAAATTCTGTGGGAAAACAAGTCAGAATTGGAGGGGAACATGTCAAAATTATGAGATTACATGCACAATTCTGGCATTAAAGTAAGAATTTGGAGGAGAAAAAGTCACAATTAAATTATTTTTTTCAGTGACCATAGTCATTTTCTGTACAAAGCAAGCCTATAATAAAAAAAAGAAAAAAAACCAAAAAGTATAAGTTTTCAAATTCAGTTAGGGCAAAAAAATTATTTTCAAACCACTCAGACTACTTTAAAAAAATTTATAAAAAAATACAAATTAAACCCTAAACCTAATGACTCATTGCCATGCCGGTAACGTTTTGTGAAAACTAAAAGTATGATCTAAAAGAATAAGTTCAAAGGTCTGGAGATGCATAGGAATCGCTGAACGAGGTTCTTGGTTAATAAGCTTCCCTGACTTTATTTTAGGGCTGGGCAAAACAGCTGAAAAATAAAATCTCTTGGTGGTTATGTTCATACCCAAAACCAATTCTAGCCCAATTTTTTTCCTTATTTTCCTTTTTTAAAAGGACAAATGATGGATATGTTAAAAAAACAACAACTTTTATTTCAATCATCCCTTCTGGCAGTCGACCTGAATTCAAAGCTCAACCAAACGCAAGCTGTAAAACAAGATGGCCGGCCCTGGACAGACTGGCATCACTGTGATTTATGGAAGCCCGAAGAGTGCGTTAGTGAAGAAGAAAAACATCAAATCCAGATTTTCGAAATATCAAATCCTCATGAACATCAGAGTGACTTATTAGCACACCCTACTTTATTCTTTTGGTTGCTGTTGTCAGGGTGAAAACAGTTTAGACATATAATCAAATTCTCCCAAAGCAGATTTGAGATTTCACAGAGTGGAAAAGTTAAATAAACCTCTGAAGGATCCCTGAGCTGTCTAAAGAGTTTACTCAATTTACTATCGAGTTCTGTCAACTTTCCTTCACATGTACAGAGCTTCGGTATAATATCCATACATTTTGTCCTGAGTACAAACACAAACCTCCATAAATTATATTTATTCTATGAGACAGACCAACTCAAAGAAGTATGTGAAACTGAAGCGCGAGAAATAATCTCTTCAAATTTTCCGCAAAGAGGAGCTCAGTTTTTTCACAGAATATCTGACTTGTGTAATACTGTCACGAAATAGGGATAGTTTTAACAAATATGTAAAAAATTAAATAAAATTTCATTTTTGTAAAAGTTACCTACTGCTGTTGGAAGCTAAATATATTTTACAAAGAAGAATGGCTTAAACTTCAAAGTTTGGATGTGAAAATCCTGTAAAAAAAAAAAACTATTCCAGAAAAAACAAACAAAAAAACTTGTAGCTTTAATTACAGCAAAACGTTCTTCTATAAAGTATCGACTCAGGGGGCCGAATACAAAATGTGGGCTACCCCTTTTTCATTTGGAAGAACACAAATGAGAACATTTTTTTCTCCCGCCTCAAAGATCTCAAGTTACTTTTGTGTTGCTGAACGACATCAAACCTGAACATTTTTGCAGGGGAACTGAGACAGACCGCATTGTTGGGTCCAGGCCTGTTCAGCGCGCGCATGCCTGCCTCAATAATAGAGCACTTAGCACATGCTGAGCGGCGATGTCATGTTCGAAAAAACCCTCAGTGACTGACACCCCGCGGATCAGACACACTTCTGACATCATTAAAAATGAATTCTGTGTGTTTTCATTGAAGCTCCGGGGAGGCTTCTGAAGAGCTCATTTAGCATGAAAGTGTCATGTCGCACACTGGCTTCCCACAACAGCCTCTCCTCCACCGCGTGTCCGATCGGAGACCGGTTGCGAGCGTCGGTTTCACGGGAGCGTGATTATTGGAAACGGCAGGCGGCTTTGAAACTGAAAGGGATCCAGCGTTACGCTACGGGGATCTATTAGGCAGCTGCACTCCGAATGGGAATGCAAAAAGCCTCAGCAATCCACGCAAACTGTCAAAACACACCTCAGCGGTGGTCAAAACACTTTTTCAGTAATTTGCACTCTGCTTCAAAAAAAAAAACCAAAAAAAAAACCGGAGGGAGGCATTTGCATTTAGATGCGCGGCGCTTTAATTGATTTCCGTACAGATGTTTCATTGTGTTTGCTGTAAACAGATGGAAATATTGATTAAGAAAAAAAAGGGAGTCTGGTTCATTGCGAGTGAATCAAGCAAGAAATTGAGCTTGTTGTTGTCAGAAAGCCATCAAAAGGCTGCCTATCCGATGGGAGAGGGATGCAGAGAAAAGGTAGGATGAATACAGATTAGCTGGATTCAAAAGCAGGAAGGGAAAAAAAAGAAAGAAAGCTGAGAGAAGAGGCTGCTAATTGATGAGCTGCGTAAAACCTTACAGGCTTACAGTGGTTTCTGTTTATTTCCAGGTAATTCTACTTTAATGGGCTTAGACAACATGTTGTTAGCTATGCTTTGACTCTAAACAGCTTTCTTCTAAAGACCTTCCCACGTTACCTGTGTCATCCCCTCATCATCTGTTCCCCGTCTGCCTATGCTCTCCAAAACCTCTCACACACAGCTAAGGGGGAGGGGGTCTCTTTTAGTTTTTTTTCTCCTCTTTCCCAAACACACAATCAACGTTTTCCTTCTCGGTTTTTTGTAACCGGACCTGCATCCTGACCCCGCGTCATCCTCTGTCCTCCTCCTCTCACCTTGTTGAGGGTGATGACCGCCTCCTGGCTCATGGCCGTGATGTTGAAGGTCTCCCCCGTCTCCCCCTCCAGGATGGTGTACTCCAGCTTGGCGTTCTCGCCGAGGTCGGCGTCGGTCGCGGAGATGCGTCCAATCTCGGCGCCGGGGATGGCGAGCTCGGAAACGGAGAAGGACCACATGCCTGGGAGCAGACGCACGGAGACACGTGTTAGGGTTGAAGCGCCACCCGTTAAATAAATATGGAATTGTCCCTTAAATGATATAGAAATATTCCCCATATTGTTGAGTCATCTTGTCTGTTCTTTTTTTATTTTTGTCTTGAGGTCCAAAGCATTGGTGACTGGGTAAAATGTTTTTGTAGTTGAACCTTCCCTGACCATTTAAACTACATTAATTTTCTTTTTAATAACACAGGGTTTCATATGCGACTAGGATTTAGATGCAACATCCAGTACATACACAAATTTGCATGCAAATATAGCAACAGTCACTTAAAGAATTGCCATTTCCCAGTTTGTGACATATAAAAGTAACACAAGATTTATCCTTCAATGTTCAATTGAAAAGAAAACTGTGCAGAAGGTAAAAAATAAAAACATCCTTCTGATCCTCTGATTAAATAAAATGGCATTATTTTCTTGGTACAGAGGTCACATCAGTTATAGTTCATCGAATTAACCTGAAATTAACTGAAACTGTCCTATTTGGAGTTTTTATCATCATTTGCTTGCTAGCATTCTAAAGCCGTAGCTTGAAGAGAGGTTACAAGAATATATATGTGATTTTATTGAACAAAGGTACCAGTCAGGAGTTAGATACAAATCAAGAGGTAAGCACTGTGGGTGTTTTCAGATTTACGGTCTGCAAAACTGACTGGGACTGTGAAATTGGGCGGTGTAGCTTTCACATGTATTCCAGCCCTTACCTATGTGCTGTTGCCTAGCAACTGTGACAGTGAAAACATCTAACACTGAATAAAAAAATAAAAAAAATTCAAACTTGTAGGAGGAAGTGAAATTGATCCAATCAAACATACACAACACTGCACATTACCAAAAGCGCATCATACCTACGGTGAAACACGGTGGTGGCAGCACCATGATCTGGGGTCGTGTATATGCACATAAATGTATATCTGGAAACAATGCAACACTTGAGGTAAAACGCATTTTGACAGTGCTTTATTATTATTATTATTATTATTCAGCTTTCATTATTGCCATCAGTCAATTTCACATTACGTATGCATACGGTGATATCCATCACCGCTGCATTCAGCACTAATTAGTTTGCTCATTACATTTTTTTTCTTTCCGTTCAAATGCTTCCCTATTACTAATCCAGCACTTTGCACATTAAGCATGAACTGCTTAACCACCAATCCTGTGTTGCTTGGCACCTGGTGGCAGTCTCCGCAAAAGGTGTCCAAGTCGCGTCACGTCATTAGCGCTCGACACAATTAATTTGTCAACTAAATGCGTCGCTACGTCCTCGGAACGACTCCCCACACCTGTGCCGAGCTAATATTTACAACATTCTGCTGTTGTAAATATTAACAGATAAGGCCAGCTGTTAATTTAAATCAGCGCAGCGGATGAAGGCAGGCCGCGCGCACGCTTGAGCGCTAGCCGCTAGGATATTATTAAAAGACGGAAAACTCGCTGCAAAAATAACTAAATTAAAGGAGGCTAGGATTGAAAGACAGGAAAGAGGTGATGGAGCGAAAGAACAGACTGCAGTGAAAGGAGATTCTCGGTCTACCTCCCATTTAAACCTGATGAACTGAGCCACCTACTCATTACAATCATCTGCTTTTTAGTCCCAGAGTTGTCCATTTCTTCCTCCTGCCTAACAAGCATTCATTAAGATAACCGGGGTCTTTCCTGTTCGCTGCCATTATGTTAAAACATGCTTTTTTCTTTTCTTTTTTCCAGCGGTGTGTACATTAAAGCAGAACTTCATGAATCCATCTGCTGGCTTTGCAGTTTACGTCTGATTTGTGATGAAAATACAAGGTACGAGGGAACGTTTTAGGCTTAAAAACGACACACTCCCACGCTACTGAATTCACACATTATCCAGACATCTCATTTCATCTTAACACACACACACACAGAGAGAGAGACAGAGAGAGAGAGAGCTGCCAAGGGCAAGAACATGGTCTGTGAGAAATGTAGAAATCGAGGAAACGGGTTCGGCGCGCACACATCGAACATCGGCTGTTATCTCCCTCGGCTAAGGCTAAAGGAACCAGATCAGACTTGTAAACACCACAGAGAACAACGTCTCAACAAACACGTCGGGGTTGACAGGATGAAAGACAGATAGCGCTTCAACGAGGCCGTATCGGCGCCAACAGGCAGCCAGGTGAATTCTGCAACGTGAACCAACATCGCAGCAGAACAAGGAGGGAACGTGGTGTCAGTTTGCCGATCGGAGTTTTGGTTCAGATGTCAAAGCGTCTATTGGCAGCGAGAGTCTTTCCCTGAAGACGCTCGCTGAGGTCCAATCTGTGGAGGTTGGCTTATGAGTAGTTATTATTATCAAAAGCCTGTTTCCAATCTGCTACAGAATATGACATTGTAGGAGTTAAAGAAAACCCCAAAACAAAACATTTTTGTAACTTTCAAACTGTTGTTTTTTTCTGGTGTCACAAATGCATCTCAACAATAGATTTTGTGGACAGTTTTCCATGCATAAATATGTAGATGAAATATCGAGTCTTTCTTCATTTATCTACTGCTGAGGCAATTATTTTTCCTATATGCATGCTTATGAAGTGTGATAGGCTGCTTTACATCTATGGTGTGAACATTTGTGTGTGCTGCTACATTTCATGAATTCCTAGAGAATGATGGGGGATTTTTCAATCTTTTTCATCGTCTGCGGTCGGGTCAGAAAACACAACATTCCTCCAATGTGTTCTACGTCTGCCGTCGGGTCTTCTCCCAGTTGAACTTACTTACAAAAGCAAGTTTCCCAAACCACCGACGCTGGCCGAGTTTTCATCAGCCATAAAATTAAACAAAGTGGTGTTTTTCTTGCCATATTGAAATAGATGTATTAACTGCAACGGAAAAACTTCTAAGTCACGTGATCAACAATCCAATGTTACCACTGGTGAAAACAACAAAGAAGATGACAGGAAGTAGTCGGAGGATGATGGTTTTTTTTTATTTCTGGATATTGCAGCAGAAGCCTCACAGCATCGCACAGTTCACAAAAAGTTGGGCATCATTCTCTTCTCTTCTGTAAAATCGCCGAGGACAATTTGCCCAAAACGGCGAAACAAAGTTGCTCCAAAGTGAAAGGGGTTTGCCGCTCGAACGCCTGAATAAGACACCAAATTCACTCGTTATCCAGACATCTCAGATGGCCGATAGCTGATTTATGTCAAGCCATGTCTGAAGTTGAGACCAGCCACCCTACAGATGGACCAAATTTCATCCGTTTCTGTCCACGATCTTGTTCTTTCAGTCATGATCCATTCCACGCGCAGCACAGGTGAACGTAAGAATATAGACGAAGCTTCTTGGTTTAGCTCCTTCTTTACCACAATATACCAAAACAATGCATACCCCATGAATTATGCCTTTTGGCAAAAGAGGCATTGATCTATCAGTCTCCATGGTTTTACAACTTAGACTTGGAGGAACTGCTTCACGAGAGCCAAGACTTGAACGAAATCACTTCATCCGCAAAAAGCAGAGTTGTGACCATTTCCTTTAGTTTCCTTTTATATTAATGTTATATCCAACTTAAGTTCAACCAATCAAATTCAAACTAAAAAGCATGAATTTGTGGGGTTAAACTGAAAATCCACTCCTATCTCAGCAGATTTCACCAACAAAGCAATTCAAAGTGTCTCACGTGAAATGAAATATTTGTGCTCTCACTCTCCAATGTCCACTCTGGAGTTTTTGAGGATAGAGAGCGTATAAAGTGGGCTACACAATAATGCCTATATCTAATGTGTGGGTTCGAAGACATTATGATCTTCACCACCCCGTTTTTTTTATTTTTTCAAAAGCAGCTGTGATAAGATGAGGACAAGCAGCTGTGGCAAGAGCTCAACATCCACGACCTACCTCAGTGAAAGCATTCACTGCCAAATTAGTATCACTCTAAATATTGTCATAAACTAATGAATATGAGCACAGTGCTCGTTATTGGAATGGGAATAAACTGTTGTTTCTTCTGAATTTGATGGAGAGTTAGCTTTATTTTTCAGGGCTTCGAAAAAAAAAAATAAACAAGAGAGGGATTTGTTTCTTATTGCTAATATGTCTAAGTGATTCTGCTCGCTGGAACCAAATCATTTCCTCCACACACATTTTGAGCAGTAACTGTGACAGCAGCAATAAACCCATTGTTGGATTCTGAGCGCCCAGGGACCATGAGCCGTCCAGCCAGCTCTTTAGGCCACTTATTTCTTTCCCTGATTTATTTATTTTTTTATTTATTATTTTTTTTCAGTCTGCAGACTTTCTGCAATTTTCTCAAGGTGCTCCAGTAGATGCAGTCAAGGAGTCCTTCCCACTCTTAAAACTCCTATGTTAAAAGTGTCAGTGACCTTCAATATGCTTGCATCAAATAGCTACTTTAAAGAAAAAGGGAAAAATAAAGATGACTGATTTCAGTGGATGTGGCGCTATATGATTTTCTTTTCAAAAACTCAGAAAAAGAAAAACAGGATGTAGCTGACTATTTTTTATATACAGCTCTGGGGAAAAAAATTGAAGAAACCACTTAAGATGAACAGTTTTTCAGATTTTACTTTGTATAGGAATATGTATGAGTAAAATGAACATTGTTCTTTTATTCTATGAACTACAGACAACATGTCTCTGAAATTCCAAGCACAAATTTAGTTTTTATTTGCAGAAAATCAAAAATAATAAAAAAAGACGCAGCGTTTTCAGGCTTTAAAAAAATGCATTCATATTAATTTAGAAACAACAATATTAATGTTTTAACTCAGGAAGAGTTTAGAAATCAATATTTGGTGGAATAACCAGGACGTTTTCAATGGGGTTCTTAATTTTTTCCATTTAACATATATGTCAACTTAGTTAAATAATAAACTTGTGCTCACTCTCTAAGTAAATTGAATTATTCTTGGCCCAAATAGTAACTAAACTTACTAAAAATGGACATAATGTCCATGGAGAAATCAGCCACTTGATAATAGGCAATTTTATTTGACTTTCACTACAACATTGATTTTGTGGTTGCTCTTTAGGTACAAACCGCTCAGTGAAGATAAAGGAAACCTCATAATTTGAGCTTCACTCACCATAACAGGAAGTTAACATTTGCTGGAGGCATGAATCAGATGTTCGCATTGTAAACAGTCCAATAAAAATCTTTCATAGCTGCCCCACAGCTGCTTGCTCAGACTTGTTATAGCAAAACAACAAATGGTCGGATTTGGACGCGATTTGGTGGAGATGAAGGACGGGAACTGGTTTTGTGATGTGAAAAAGTATTTGCCCCCTTACAGACTTATTCTCTTTCCATCCCTCCTTCCCTCCATCCATCCCTCCTTCCCTCCATCCATTAAATCCATCCGGCTTAAACACACTAGGGCAGCAGGACAACAACAGTACACACACAAGGATTTCCACCACCATGTAGTAAATACAAATGTTTTGGAGACATGTTATAAAAGTCAGATATTAAATTTGAACACGTCAAGTTCTGAATGTCAACCGGCTGATCATGGTGGAAAACTCTTTATTGTTGTTAAAAGGAAGGTCCACAACAGCGATGACAAAACAAACTACCAGTTGTCAAACTACCAGCCGTTATTAATTACTTAATAAATCAAATCACCGTTTGAAAACATTTTTGTCTAACATCAAAATCTTCTCAATGACAAAAAAAGACTAGAAATATATGTTAAGATCAGTTGTGTTTATGAATATCCACCTCTTCACTCCCCACAATTTAGAAAAACAGAACATAGGTGGGAATGCTCACATACCAAATGACTGCAACGCTGCGAAATACGACCCACCTTCATGACACAAACCCAAAATCGTGGCCCCTATTCAACTCTATAAAGTGACAGAAATGCTGTGTACTGTATGAGGAATCCTCACCTGTGTTTGGCGACTTTCAGTCAGTGTTTGCCTGACCGTTACAGGGCTTCCTAAAATATTCATACCTCTAGAAATTATTTATAGTTTGTATTGCAGAGATTTCATGAGACTCACCAACAGAAAGCAGTACATACTCAAAATGGAGAAAAAAAAAAACTCCAAACAGCTCGACACACATTTGCATTCAGCGCCTTTAAATGGACACTTTGTAAAACCGACAGCTGCAGATCTCCAGGGGTTTTTTTTTTCACATGTGGGGGCTAACATATTTGATCGGTTTTCTTTGCAAAATAACCCAAGCTTAATCACACTGGATGGGTACCTCTGTGCAATTTTCAAGTCATGCCACAGACTCTCAATTAGATTTTTGTATGGAGCTTCCCAACATGAATGTGCATCGTTAATCAGGTGGAGGCTCTTATGTTTTTCTTTCAACAATAGCTTTCCTCTTGCCACTCTTGCATAAATAAACTCTCTTTGTGGAGAGAATGACTAATAGTTTTTATTCCAAATAAGACCATTCTCTGCCTTTCTTGGTGCTTAAGGATGTTTGCACACCTGCCAGTAGCGGATAAAGTCAGAGTCAGGCCGGGGGGCGGGGCTAATGACCGGGCCCTTTATACCCAAATAATAAAGCTCCTGATAATTTAACTTTATAACATAGACATGCCCGCAACAGCGGAGCTTACAAGTTTCACCTCCACAGAGAGCCACTCTGTCATTCTGAAATCCATCTGACATAAAGTACAACAAACCAAGAGAACAGAAACATCAGGCTGCTGGTCACTAATGATGAAACAACACAAATTCAAATCAGTTCTGAACCGCGGATAGCGATCGGATCATGTTAACACTTTTATCAATTTCAACTCAGAGCCTGAAGCCTGGTTGACGTGTTGAACCAGCAGCGCATAGAAATGCTCTAGCTAGTTTGCCATCTGTTGCCAAGTGACTGATGACGTTGGTGGACGGTTGGTGACAAGCTTTACCCAGAATACACTTGGAGACAATATGGACGATCCGCTTGTAATTTTGTGTGTCATAAAGTTAAATGTAAGAGTGAAAATAAAGTAAGTCATGTAGTACAACATTTTATTCAATATTTTACACCCACTATGTCACTAAAATCAGTCGGTCTTGTAAATTTTTAGCAACCATGAGTCAACAAGGACTGGGGCAGAATACTATATAATTTACAGGGGCACCAGGGTATATAATGCTACATACACCATACTCAACAGGAGAGGGCCTGAACCTCTCATCAGACGTGATAAAGGCTTGGATCCCTGAAGTCATATTCTGCCTCCCATCCTGGTCCCCTCTAGGGACCCCTTGTCTAGGCCAGACCTAGTTAATGTTACTTCTATCAGTAACATCTGTTACATTTCCAGCTGGTGCGGATCGCTTTCACATCGCATTGTGTTGAGCAACACAAAATAATTGAAAAACCCTCTCGCCTGTGGTGGCGCTGCATCAAGAATCACCGAAGGAAACAACATGAAAACATCAGAAGAAGACACTGAGCGCAACGTCCTTCTTCTCAAAATGCAAAACAAAAATGGAGTGGCTTGGTATTTCAGCAGTTGCAGGATTTCTCTTTTGCCATTTGTAAAAGACCACAAGCCATTTCTCCGTCTAGTTTTAGACTTCTGTGTCTGTTTTGGTTGCATTACCCAGAATACCCTTCCCCTTAGTCTGCTTCCTGCTTTTGAAGGGGTCTCTGGTCCGCTTAGCGCTCACATAATAGGTATTTAAGCTGACCAGACTTTGCCTTTTTTGTGTCCAATTGCGCATTCACACCTCAACAATCTAAATGGACTTTCCAGGCAAACACCGGAGTTTGATTAAAGCGGATGAAACGAGGCTGATCAGAATGCACCCCAACTGTCTTTGACAGAGTTACCGTAGGTGACACCTGGTACGGTTTCGTACTCTGTTGTACTTTGGCAGGTTAACCCAAACCATGGCAGTACTGTACATTACAAAGCATATGAAAGCAGTCAGAGAGCACACCATTTTCAGGAGAATTTATTTAACAGTCGACAAAGTTTGTCAATGCCCACATGGCCGTGCGGGGCTCGGCTCGCTGAAAAGGGACAGAAAGTGCCAATAACTCAATGCTAAATGCCAGTTTATGTGGCGTGATTACAAAGCTTACCATCTGGGACTGACATAACACCAGAAGGTTGTAACGAAGGCAGTTTGAACATAAATGTGCCTGTTGCTAGTGAGAAAGCAAATTAGAGGGCGTGCCGTGGTGGTGTAGTGGTTAGCGCGACCCATATTTGGAGGCCTCGAGTCCTCGACGCAGCCGTCGCGGGTTCGACTCCCGGACCCAACGATATTTGCTTCATGTCTTCCCCCCTCTCCTTCCCTGTTTCCTGTCAGCCCACTGTCATATAAGGGACACTAGAGCCCACAAAAGACCCCCTGGAGGGGTACAAAAATAAAAAATAAAGCAAATTAGCAAAGTTACTCACAAATCAGAGTGTGTGGTTCTTATTGATCTGGAGAGGACTGTGTGGCAAAGTAGGACACAACATGCTCTGGAGTTATTTTTATTTTTTTTCTCTTTGCACATACACACCAAGACAGAGAACATTTACAGCCTTGTTCTGTCTAATGCACACTTGTCACATTTGGGAAGCGCACAGGAGAATAGCGACAAAGGGGGTGTGATGATGGTAAAGTAGGCTAGCCCTAGTCATTATCAGCTTTCTGTTCACACTGGAGAGCAGCTGGCAACAAAACCCATACATCATTTCCACCTGTGATGGACTGGGAGGTAGAGGAGGGCGGGAAGGAAGGGGATGGGAGTGAGAGAGCCAGTTGGGGAAATGGGTAGAGAGGTTAGAGGAGAAAAAGTGAGTGGTACGCGAACAAATCAAAGAAGCTCAAAAAGCGGCCGAGGTTGGCCTGTGATAAAAAAATCACACCTCTGGTTTAAAATAGCGCACGGACGACCTGTCTTCTGCTTTTGTTCACACGGCTGAAGCCATTAGAGAGAGCTGCAAGAAGCAGCATGGACATGTCAGCCCCGCTCATAATATCTCACTAATGTAGCTGAGCTGGCTATTATTGTCCCACGGAAAGGACGGGGAGAGCTCCTGTGCTGTGGATGGGCCCATCTTAGCAGCAAAAGGCTCTTCCTCTTCATGTCACTGTCTCAACTCACCTGCACTGACTCCCCCCAAGACTGCTGCACACCGCAGGGTTGCTGAAAGGGTGTAGCTGCATAAAACACTCGGCTCTGTAATTCTGAATATTTCACTCTCTCTGACTAAGTTGTGTGCAGAAGGCCTCCATTATGGTAACAGACTGAATTCAAATGATCTTTTCTACCACAGATTGTGCCGCTACGTTCTCAAAAACAAGAACAGAAGCTGTTTATTTCGAAATCTGAGTACGCGTCAAGAGATTTCTCAAAACGAAGGCTCTTGTCTGCCAGCCAAACCAACAAGTCAACCAGCCTTTACTCAAGATTGTCAACTTGGTTAAGATCTGGTTGCAATGCTTCTATCGGTAGCAACCTTTTGTTTTCACCATATAATCTGTAAAGTTCTGACAGGTTGCAATTTGTTTTGCTTTGGTAGCAGAAGTTGCACAAGCTCTCTGTTGAGACTACTGTTATCAACTGTTGGGTGTTGCACGGCGCAGTGGTTCCGAGTTCAAATCCCGTCCTCTGTAAATGCAGCATGTTTTTCCCCCCATTTCTGTCGCTTTACTTGCAAATAAAGGTCACTAGAGCTAAAAAAAAAAAAAAACTTTCATTATTACTACTGTTCGGTTTCGAAATCCTAGTAAAAATCCACCAAAACATTTAAGAGCTGGTGCCAGGAAAGGAACCACCAGTGAGTCAAACCTGCCCAGCTGGACAACGACTGGATAGAAATATTCACCATCTGCAAATTCATCTGCTTCGTCCAAAATTGGCTTCCAGTGACAAAAAGAGTCTGATTTTATAACCAAACAAAAAATTTTTTTTAAATCCTCTAATCAGATTTGTAGTGGGGGTGCAAAAGCTCATTTTTATTACAGTTAGGACAAATTAACTCCAAATTAAGCACAAACCATTGAATATATTACCAATAATATAGTGATTGGTTCTAAAAGTGTCAAGTTCCAATTTGTTCATTAAATTTCAACTAATCTATCAATATTGGGTTTCTCAATATACATATTATTAATTTATGCAGTTAGACGTATCCAAAATTAAGGCAAAAACTTTACTCCTTCAGACTGATTGTTTTGATAGATTTGAGACGATCAAATCAAACAGCATTCAGTAGCCTTATAAGTTGCTGCAAGGGACTGAGAGTTGTCTCAGGTGACTTGATGATTTAGAGCCACGCTGGTGTAACAGATGTGGAAAGGAATAGTACTCTGCGTTGGTTTCTTTTTTTTATTCCTATAAGACAGTGGAACACACTCAGCACCAGGTATGATACACGATCACTGTCAGTCCAGCAGCTCCGTTAGGCAGCTTCTGCCTGGCTGCTGCAGCTACGTCCCTGAACATTGCTTCGTGCAACACTAATAACGTTTCCCCCAAAACAATATTTACATTAGGAACCAAAAATAAAAGCAGTCAAAACAGAAATAGCCATGTCAGCAGACATGTTAATTCGACAAAATAGAAATAAAAATGTTTTGGGAAGGTTCATAAAATAATAAATAAATAAAATTAACTCAGCTACACTGGCGGCAGCAGCACAAGCTGGAAATGAAGCAGAATGACAGGTGGTGGGTGTTAATTGGAGCGGCTGCAGTTTAATACAGGTTTAAAAGTGCAGGAAAAAGACCTAAAATTGACAAATTGCCTGATAAAGGCGGTGTGATCTGACTGAAAGAATTAAGAAGGGGTTATCGGGTAGGTGTGGGATGGAGGGGGGAGGGGAAGTGTCATAAAATTTCTAATAAATGTAAAATGAAAGCCATCGTGTGAGAGAGACGTGAAGAAAAGAACAGACAGGATGAGAAACCGCACGTTGTGAAGATGAGCGTGGACAAGAAACTCTGCTGTAAAAGCACTTGTATATGAGAGGCGGAGGGGGTTAAGTGGAAATATATAAATATATATAAAAAGAAGAAGAAGAAGAGAACACGCACCGCCACATCTTATCTGAGGCAGAAGAGCAGAGGAGGCATGCTTCTTGTGATGCCGCTGGTGGCTGAAGGCTGCGAGTTAGGGAAGTCATTAAAAAAAATGTCTAGCTGGCTAAAGCGCATGCAGTGGTTTTGAAAATAGCCTGAATAAAATTTGCATCCGTTTTGGTGAAAGGGTGGCGGGCGTGGGGCTGGAGGAGTCCATCTCAGAGGTATTTATACCCAAGAGGGTTTAAGGAAAAAGGCCAGCGAGACGGAGGGGATGATCAAGACGAGCCCACTGTGATTTAGGCATCACCGAGACAGACCGATGAAGGAGGGATAGAGGGATGAAAAGAGTCCTGCAACTGCCATCTAAAGAGGTTTTTCTTGTTTTTTTCCATCCTTCCAAAGGCACAGTGGGGGTGGAATTAGACTGAATGCTGTGAAAGTGTAAGTGATGCCTTCCATCTCAGTACTCATGGGGTTAATAAGAAAATAGAGAGGATTTTATTCTTCCCCGGCTCCGGGGCAAGCCTTGCGGAGCGCCGCACGCTGCTGCTGCTGCTGCTGCTTAACTTGCCGTGTACAGAGGTAGGCCATTAGCCATTACCGAGCTCAGTTCACACGCCGTGTGGAGTAGGAGTAAAAATGTGAGGTGTGCCCGAGTGCGTGCGCGTTCGATAACCCATTACCGTGTGAATGAGCGCCCTGAAGCACACAGGTGTGGGCGCACCCAGGTGCCAACGCGGAGCCAATCTAGTGTCTTTTAGTTGCCTGCTGCCGACTTTAACGGCCCTACAAGAACTGCCGGCGGCGAAAGAGACGAAGAGTTAAAAAAAAACCCAAAACATTCCTGATCGTAACACCTTCAGAGAACGTGTTTTGTTTTTCAATTCTTTATCAATTTTGGAGCTGTGAAGGATATAAGGTGATGACAATGACCCATGATTGTTTAGAAATTACACGTTTTATTATTTTTAAAGAGCATTGTATTTTATAAATATTTCAATACTCACTCATAGCTAACGTCCTCTAAGAAACAACGGGTTGTACATCGGTATATTTTTCAGTTGTATTGCCTGTTTGGTAAAAATCAGATCCTTGTCCTACTGTTCGTACAGAGAGGCTAGCCGCTCAGCTATTGAGAAACGATTGCCTGTGTTGAAGATTGAGACTTTACCCAATCGCTAACGTTTATCGTTGACGTACGTAACGCAGCAGTTTGAAGCTACGAAGCTTGCCAGAAATTGTCTGCGCTGTAAACAGCCATCCAGCCAGGGGGCGTACTGTGGTGGCGCAGGGGGTTAGCACGCCCCACATTAGACCCGCGGACGTCACGGGTTCGACTCCCGGTCCCGACGACCTTTGCCGCATGTCCTCCTTCAAAAATGGCACCGGCTCAGCTGGCTGCCTGCAGACGCAGCTCCAGTCGTGTGTGTGTGTTAATCTGTGTATAAAAAATTCTTGCTGTAACTGCGAAATAATTTCCCTGCTGGGATGAATAAAGTAATTCTTCTTCTTCTTCTTCTCCGCTGAGGATCAGAAAAATGCTGGTCCGAATGAGGCGACTGTTGTTGTTTATTCGGTATTCGGAAGCGTGACCAACACAGACTGAACAGCTTCTATCAGTTCCTCCGCTGTCGTTGCTAAAAATACAGGCGGACTACAAATCGGCGTCATCGCTCACAACTTCTCCTTCTGTTTGCCGATTGGCCCAGTTGAAATTCTACTGAAGGAATCGAAGTGAAAGGTAGAAATCCCAGATTATGCTGGGAAGTGAGATTTGAATCAAGCAGAACTGCATAGGAAGCCTATAGCCAGGCTAACGGCCTTTTAGCATTTTAAAAACATTTGTTCCCGTCCGATCCATGTTGTTTTTTTCTTTACTTCAGAAAAGGCTTTAAAGAATAAATATTCTCCATCAATGTTCAAATCAATCCCTGAATTTGGATAAAAAGATAAAGGTGTCATTTTTTTTGTTTAATAGCTTACTTAAATTGAATTTCCCTCTTGTCGTTGAGGTAGAAAATTCCACGGTGTCAAATCCTCTCAGCAATGTTAAAATGATCTGTTCATAATTATCTGCTGGGTCCCTTCACACCTGCTGGAGGCAGAATTAAGACGTTAAACGTCAGCCAGACTTCAGATGATCTTTGAAAAGCTCTTCTGGGGAGTATTAAGAAGCAGTGAACTCCCCAATATGGGTTGAGGAAGTTCCCAGAGGGTTCTGAGCTTCTACAGTCATTAAGAACCCGAAGCTGGGCTGTCCCCCTTTTTTTTTCTTTACCAGTCATGGCCATCTTTATGATAACAGCAAACCTATTTCAAAATGCGTTGCTGAATCCTGATCCAAGTTGGCCAAATAATGTTTTGAGGGCAACTTACGGTCCAATTGTGGTGCAAACCGTACAGGATGGGTAGAAGAAAGCTTCTTTGGCAAATGAAAAATAGCAGAGAACAGCCTGTAAGGTGAGCGCTAAGAGCTTAGCTGAGTCATCATTACCTTCATGCTGAGGTCGACTTTCCAAAGAAACTGGAGATCCCGCTAGAACAGGCTAACTAGGTCACAGAGAGAGTAACCAGGGCCTCCCCCAGTGTAAAGGTGCCCTTAATTAATCATATGACAACATGCTTCCTAGTGATTTTAAGTATCACTACTAATCAGTTGTAAATTACTTTACATTTGGTTCGACGAGAGGTTCTTTTTGTGTGCTTGAGGCACATCTATACCAATGCAAAACGAAGAAAAATGCACTTTTTAAAAATCCGTTCTTACCGGATTTAACAGTTGAACTGACCCAAGTTTGTGTCAGATGAGTCAAGCCTTCACAAATTAGAAAGTGTGTTTTTCATAATCCGCAATCCATTTTTCTGGTTCGGGGTTGATCATCTTAAAGAGTAGCTAAACCCCAAATAAACACTATATATTTTTTTTTGCTGATAGGTTCCTAAGGGTGCACTCTTTGAATTTTAGAGCAAATTTTAACATTTTTGAGTAAATGTTTTTGGTCTTTGAGTGAAACGGTGGCTACCACTGTTGAATTTCTCTACTGCTCATAATGGTACAACTTTACGCCACACAATGCCACTTGGTACTTCTTGGCTGATGTCTGCGTCACAGCCTTGGGTATAAAATAATCTCCCTCAGACACACATACTATATACTTTCCCGGTAGCGAGTCAGGAGTTGGAGTTGCGAGCGTTGCTAGCCCTGATCAATAGTGTTTCTCAGCTTTCTTGCTCAGGATAGAGGTCTTCAGCATTGTTGGTGGCCAACAGCTGCAGTGTTCCCACAGTGCTAACTGTGTGACTCCCTAAGACTGTCTCTGAATCTGATAAAGTTCCACCATTTAAACTATTTTTCCAAACACCTTTGGGATCATTAAGAGGTGTTCTGGTAAAAATGAGAAGAGCCTTTGTTCTGTATTTGGTCAGTAGGGCTTTTGGCTCTTCAACTATCCCATGAATACTGATTTTTTCCCAGTCACCTCCTTATGGCTGAATTGACCATAGCAGTTGTTGGTGATATCTGCAGTGCTTTAGAACTAATTTGGTGTCTTTCATGACCTCTTGGATGAGTCAACGTGATCTTGGAGTATTTTTGGTAGCCACCACTAATCAGTGTTTTCTCCGGTTGTGGCTAATGGCTTTTTATGAAGTTGGCTGGAGTCTCAAATCTTCCGAAATGGCTTTGTAGACCCTCCAATTATCGTTTTCGTCTGTTCTTGAATAAGTCGTTACTTTTTCAGGTCTTTTGACCGACTTTGAGTTGTCACACAGGTTCTTTTTAAGTGATTTCCTAATTCTACGGGTTCATCAGACCTCGGTGTGGCTATTAAAACTGAACCATAAAAATGTGGCTAATCCAGTTCATGACTTAACAATGGGGCATTTATATTTTTTCATAGGGTATATTTTTCCCCCTTAGGTTAACTTTGTCTGATATTAAAATTTATTTGGTGATCTGAAGCATTTACAAGACCTCTTGACACTGACAAACCTCACATATAAGTAGGTTTAAAAAGGCCTCATTTTACGCATCACTAATATGAATATATATATATATATATATATATATATATATATATATATATATATATATGCCCAGAAAGACATCCAATGCATCACTATTAGTTAAAAAGAAAATTCACACCTATCTGATGTCTGTGAAGCCCATCATTATTTTCACGTGATCTCAGGCGACTATACCGTACAATTACGAATCTGTAGGTACTTCAGTGTTTTACTGTCCAGTAATCTTCGTTTTCACTCCTAATGAGAGTTCTACGCAGCGAGCAAGAAGCCAAACGTTCCAAAAGGTTTCTTCTTTTCACTCCTCGTTAGTACAGTGGTGAGTATCCCCGCCTATCACGCGGGAGACCGGGGTTCAATTCCCCGACGGGGAGTGAAGTTTGTTTCAGGTCCCTCTTGAAAATGAGATCTAGATCTCAACGGGATTTACCTGATTAAATAAAGGAATATTACAAAAAATATATATATATTATTCTCCAGGTGAAGTGACGGGTGTGGGCACCTACGTACGTTGCACTTGAAAAAGTGACATGCAACTTGAGGTTTTCATTAAAGACGTATACTGCCTAGTCATTTTGAACGTATTACGGCTGCAAAAGATGAAAAGATGATAAATGTCGGCCCCAGCCCACCCCCAAAACGAGGCGGCTAAAAAGGCTGTGCACTGGCTGACTTTAAAGCGCTCAGATAAAAACGATAATGTGACGCTGCGGCAAGCTAGCAGGCAAGCTGCGGCTGAATGATTGACTGATGTGGGAGAGGGGAAAAAGTAAGAGTTTACAACATCCAGAGTCGTGGCCGACATCTGCCTCCACCTGCGAGGCAGAGAGACGAGAAGAGCCACAGAAACGAACAAGCACTAAAGATTAGGAGGGGAGGGGTGGAAGAGAAGTGAAGAAAAGGCGAAGAGAGACTGAAAGTGAATAAAAGAGGAAGGAAAAGACAGGAAAAGAGAGGGGGGGAGGAGAAAGGGAGAGAGAGTGAGATGTGACCAAGAGCTATGTTGTTTCCAGCAGTGATTTTACTGTCTACTGAAGCGGAAAGCACTGAACTTTAGATGAAATATTAATTCAGAGCAAGAGAAACAGAGGGATGGAGAAAATAAATGGATAAAAAGCGTGCTAGTATTAGGCACCTCCATTTTAATTAGTTTCTCCTTTCATTTCCATTTCCTCCGTCTCCTATTTGGGTTCTGCACATGTAAAACTTAATTAGGGAATACCAATTACTGGGAATTATTGCCTGTTACCTAATTGTTTGGGTTATCACAGTAATCATTATTACTCTCTTGTACCTCAACCAAGCATTAACACTAGATGAAATAAGTCAGGATTTTTTTTTTTTTTTTTTAAATCAAAAGGCTTAATTTGGCTTTTTTTCCCCTCCTCCTCCTGGAATTTGTTGGTTCAGAACCAGCAGTCGGGATTAATTAACACGGAGCGTCTTTCGAGGCCGCAGGGCTGACGGCGCGCGGACACGGATACACCTAAATGAGAACGATGGCTTTCAAACGAAAACAGCAATTTGTCAGTATGGAGAGAGGACGCAGGATCAGATTTCTACATGGCTTAAGCTAAATGCACAAAACACACTTGTTTGGGCAAAGTGATTTACAGTCAATGCATGAGGGGCCTCAGAGAGATGTGCAGTAGCTATTTACCAACAATCAGAAGATCTGAGCCACACTGAAGAGATGGTGAGAAGTTTATGCACATGCATGAATATTTTAATTTGGGGATTATAACAGATTTGAACTGGACTTTTTTTTCCCTCCCAAGTCGAAATGATTATAGAGCAAACGTTTATACAGACAGTCTCAGATATGGGAATACACCAGAAATTATATTTAGTTGGATTTTCCTTACGCACTGATGTAGAAACTTTGCACTTTTTATAAGAATCAACAAAGTCCTGGTGTAGTTCTTGTTGGATAGAACTGGAAAAGCTACTTTTACTTAGTTGCTTTCATGGCACAGATCCTGCTTTTAGGTATATTTTTACAGATTTCCAGCAGTGCCGAAGCCTTCCTAAAACCATAATCTTAGCCTACTTCAACTGTTCTGAAGTGAGTTTTGAGATGCGTTTGCATTTTCACCAAACTCTTTTCAAGTTTCCACCATCTGACCCCGAACTCAAAGAAAAAGGAAACCAGTATCAAACCAATAAAATGAAATATTATTGAAAAGCTAAATTACTTCAGTAACTCCCACTCACTAAATGAGACATATCATGTAGAATTATTTATCACAACATACAAATTATGTTTCCAAACCTTCATATCTATTTCATATCTATTAATTACTATAATTTTCCACTTATGGTGAAACCCATAAGAAACATTTATATTAGAAATGTGGGCCTAATGGGAAGTGTATTTAATATCTTGTTAAAGTTTGCAATTTCATCATGAGAAAGAATACTCTAATTTATTAAATATGATTACTTTTTTTTTTTTTTACCAAATAATCAGCTAGACAGCTAAACCTCAAGTAAATTGGGTGTTCCAACTGGACAATGATCCCAAATATAAATCAAAACTAATTTTAGAATGGGTAAGGCAGAGTTGCATTCGAAAGTGTCCAAACTTCAAAACCATATTGAACATCTGTGTGTGCTTAAAAGCCAGGCGAGTGCCAAGAAACCAGCAGAAATGAGCTCAACAGTTTAAATGAGCAGCTCTAATGCGTCTCTGAGCGACTGAGTGCTAACATTTCATCAAATAGAGAAAAGTTAGGGAAAGTTAATGAAGTTTTAATGCCAGAAAGCTAAAAAAAAATAGATAAAAATCCAGTTAAATGAGTTCTAACATTTATGACCTGTATGAGATGATTAAAAACGTTGCAGGTCTGGCTAAATAAAGTGCTCATCACACTCATTTGTGTTTACTTGAACGTCCTAAAGAGACGACCCAATGCATGTGAGCTTCTTCTCAAGCCAAAATCTGACTTAGCTGGCTGACCTTTCTTTATTGTTTCATAAGGTCAATATTAAAGCCAAATCTGGCTCCTACTGTGCACGACTAGGCAGCCGGTGATCCTCTTGTATGCCCTTTCGGATGATTTATTTCCGTTATGTCACACTGGGTGGCGTGCGTTTTTTGCTTTGCCATTACTTTTTGAACGAGACCACAAGGAAAAAAACCCCAAAAATCTTTCACATCATGTCCTGTCTGAGCCGTTCGCAGTCTTTTCTTTTATCAAAGGCAGTGTCCCGGGATGGCATCGCCCGGCTGCCTTTCGCGTTGTCATAAACTTGCAGAGTCGACCCTTTTCGCTGATGTTCAGCAAAGTGACTTTCTGCGGATGCGTCGTCTATTGAGTCTCGGTGAAATTGCCAAATGTCGCTCATCCTGCCGCCACCGTCTGTGTGTGCAAGCCAGCAGCTCCGCGCAGGAAATGCAGGTGAAGGAGGAAAACGTGTCCCAGCACAAAAAAACAACAATGCAGTCGATGAAATCTTACACAAACTAATTTAGGTGTTTATAATTGGAAACTATAACAACTTTTACAGATTGTGAAATAAAGTACACTTGATTTGCTTCGATATGGACGAATATATTTCCCAAACAGCTTGCACGGCGCAGACTGAAGAAGCCGTTTAGTGTTTTTCATGCAAAGCACTTTACTCTGCATCCGCGCGCCGCAGCAGAATGAGCCTGGTGAGAATTGAACTCATAATTGCAAGTGCGGTCGTTACAACGTGCTAAACCACGCGGGAGCCTCCGTACGTTTCTGAAAAACAACGACGGTGCAGGTGCTCCGCTTCGGCAACATTACCAGAAAAGAGGGGGTGGGGGGGAGAAAAGAAACAACATTCAGAAAGTATGCAGCAAGACATTTTCATTTGAAACTCAGAGCGAGGATGTGTTTTTCTTTTCTTTTCTTCCCCCCCCCACCAATTCGAGTCAGCAGAGCGAATTGTCCGGTGCTGTGAAAACAGCCTCGCCTACCTCTCAGGACAAACCTCATGAATTTCTCCTTTCCTGTTCCAATTATTATGAAAGACTTATTTATAGCCACATGAAACAAACAACTGACTCCTGTCAAACCGTATAAGATTTAAACTACTGGAAGTTACAGACACCATGGAGGCCCTGCAGGAGCCATCTTGGCTTCACATCCATCTTCCTGCATCCCCTCTGTGCTTGTTTTATGCTCTGACAAAATGATTTTTCCATTGATTAAGATGTCCATTTTATGATTAAATGAATGTGTAAAGGTGTAAAATGTACTTAATCTCCACTCCATTAGGTATACTTGTTCAACTGCTTGTCCACACAAATATCTACCCTACACAGTTCAGGCTGGTGATGAGGTAATGATTTTGGGGAATATTTTCTAGGCACAGTTTGGACGCCTTAATGCTGATAGCTGCATTGTTTAACCACCACAACCTACTAGTGTTTTGTTCCCAACCGTACGCATTTCAAAAGAAAAAGCACCGTGACAAGAAGCTCAAATAACATCCAGCTAGCTCCTTAAATGCAAAGAGGTTCCTCCACTCCAACGGCCTCCACAATCACCAGACATCTGACAGAGGATGTGATGGAATGGAAAGTTGCCGTAACCAAAAGATGCCATCATGTTGACAAGAACCAAAATCTCAGGGGAATGTTTCTGAAATCTTGTTCAATCTATACTTTAGCGCAAAATGTGAGGACATTTCTGTTTAGTCAATTTATTTGACCTTGGGAAATTGCTTCTTGGCAGTGAATCTTGCACAGCTGAAAATCTCGACTTTTTCACAAAAATACATTTTTGGGTTCAGCAGCTAAAGTTGAATATGTGAGTTACGGTATTGGAAAGCTTGAAGATGGCAAAACACTGTTGGTGGAGGAAGTGGAGCGGCATCTGCCTTAGTGGGAAAAACAAAGATTTCCCTCGTTTAAGGCGTTCTGAAAGCAAGCCGACATCACCTCTCTCAGGGATTCAACTGTATCTTCCAAAACGTCAACGCTCGAGAGCAGAGTCCGTCAAAGGCATTAAAAATGTGAGCAAATCTTTGTCATTATTCTGCTGATGTCAACCAAATACAATTTCCTAACTGTGGTGTTTCCACTAAATTAAAAAGGAAACTTAAAATCACACGTTAGTAAGTTTGACATTGAGGATTATGACAGCGACAGACGTAAACAGCTACCTGAAATATATTCATAATTCAGCCATGCTGCTAGCGCTCATCTATCAGCCATCAGAGGAGACGCCGGCACCTTATTCAGGCTTTGGAGCGACAAGCCACTTATGCTCTTGAGCGGCTGCATATGCGGCGTTTTGGGGAAATTGTAGTCGGCCAATTTTAGAGAAGAGCAATGGATTCAACACATTCAGACTGCACACAACTTTTTTTATGAACTCTGCAAAGCTGTGAGAGCTCTGGAGGAGTCAGACGCACATCGTCCAAAAAACAAACCATTGTAGTCCTACAATTTCCTATCGTCTTCTTTGTGGCTTTTGCCACTAGTAACATCTGACTGTTTGATCACGTGACTCGTGAGATGCAAAAAGAAGTGCGTCTATTGAAGCTTTGAAGAATACATCCGTTTCTATATGCCTGTAAAAAGAAAAAAAGCCCTCATCCTAACTCAAAAAACGTTATCAAGAAAGTTTAATTTTTGTTTTTTTAAATGCCAGGTAGTTGTGTACAGTTTTCCCATGTACTACGGAGACCGTTGTTTGTTTTCTTTAATCAGATGAACAGTTAATGTAAATGAATAAGTCCAATCCAACAAGCTAATAGCATTTTAAGAGGCTTTTCATTGGAGCAACCTACAAATTCAACTGTTCTGCTCAACCCAGAGACATTTTCCTTACAAATGTAATTTAAGGACCTTTGCAATGGTTTAATATTTATTACCAATAAATATTGTTGCTATATAGAAATAATTGACTAAAGTTTTGTAGTTTATGTCACAAAGAACTAAAGCGGTTAAGCTAGCAAAATGCTGGGCCTGCCTGGTATTAGCAATTTGTAAAGTGGGATATTTTTTTTCCCCTTTAGTGAACAAATGTAGTCATTTTTCTGATCCTGTGATAAAAAATATATATATTTTTCTTTTATTTTATTTTTTTTTAAGGTTTGCGCACACATTCACTAGGAGCGCCAATAAGTGTCGAGGACTCTGTACAACAAACGAGTGCGTGGTCGAGCTGATTCATATGGAAGCTTACCCACTGCTGTTTTCCTGACAGAGTTTCTGAGGTGGATGGAGCTACTCAGAATACCTCGAGGGAGATGACGTCTTGGCCCATTTCCTGCTGCGGTTTGAAGAGCCCAAGAAAACACTGACTCAAAAAATGTGGTGAGGGCGGGAGGTGGAGGAGAAAAAAAAATAAAGAAACCTCAAGGAGGAGGCTTCAGGGATCCTCAGAGGGTTAGGTGTGCATCGCATACAGTATGCTCAGCCATGTGGAGATCAGTGTTCCTCCTCTGTAACATCAAATAAAAGATTTTCAGAGACTTTCAAAGAGTTCTCCTGTCCGTCCGAGTTTCTCCCCGCGAACCCAAATGGAGAGGTCTGAGTTTGACGGAGGGTTTCTCAGTTGCATGCCAGAGGAGAGGGGCTAACTGGAGTAGAAAACACGAAAAGAAAGAAATAAATAGACACACAATGATGAGAGACAGCTCGCAATGGCTCACCACACCCTGTTGAGGATGTGCCGCTCACAGTCCAGCGACTCCATTTATCAAGCTCGACAGAGACAAAGGCAGCGCCGGAGAGGAGAGGGAGAAGGAGGTAAACAGAGGCTGAGAGGTGAAAGGTAACGTTGCAAGACAATGGCAGAAGGATTGAGTCCTTGGGGGATGACGGCAGGTAGAGAAGGAGGTAACCACGAGGTAGGCAGGAGGAGAGGAGAGGAGGCGACGACGACGACGGAGGGGAAAAGGGAAGCCGGAGAAAGGCTTAGATGTTGCCGGGAAGCTTCCCATTAACATGGAAATCGCTTTCTCCGGCGCTCCACGGCTCACTGATGGCTTGGCGGAAGGAAGGGGGGAAAAAAATAAAAGAAAAGAGAAAAAGAATGGCTTTAGCTCCAATTATTCTACGTGAGGGGGCACACTGCCAGGTCAGATGAAAAAGAAATGCAAAATAAATAAATAAATGAATAATAGCGAAGGCAGCCTCGCCGTGACTTCTGAACATTCTCAGCCAGCGGACGACCCGAGGAGAAAGAGCGACGGATAAATCCAATTTCCACCAAAGCCACGGTTGAAACAACCAAAAAAAGGAGAAAGGAGGGGACGAAAACGGTTCCGTCTTGGCCTCTTTATGAAGTTTAGAATTTGCCACTTTTCCTGCGTTATTACGCAAGAAGTTGCAATTGAAAATGGACCATGTCGAAAACTCATAGCACTTTACACTAGACCCACAGTCGCACTCACAAATACACAACCACCACACAAATACATTTAGTTCCAACTTGTTCCAGGATTGCAGCTGGAATCGAACCTACAACCTTCCAAATACAAGATGACTGCTCTACCCACTGATCCACAGTCCTCCCACAAATTAGGGATAATTTAAAGGGGCAGTATTATGTGTTTTCTAGTCAGTACCATTTTGGAGCACAGTCAAGACACTAGATTACTATATTTATCAAATCTGATTTAAAAGAAGTTTGACTTCATAATTTAACGCATTGAAGTTGAGCCTCTGTCTCTTTCTGAAAGTCCGCCTTCAAGAAGTCATCACACCATCACTCCTCTATTCACCCACAAGCAGTTTTTACCAGCATTGTGCTGAGAAGCCACTAATTTACTGAGCTCAGCAGGTTCGCACTTCCACCAGGTGTTTGCTAATTGCAGCTGGCTAGTCTGAAGGAGCTGAGTGGAGGGGTCGCGGGTAAAGGGTAACCTCAGAAGCTGCAGCTCCGAGAAGGAGCTTCGAGCTCGAAGGCGGCGCTCGATCCACCCAGGCCTTTTGCTCCGATGAATGGTTGCTATGGGAGATTCAAGGATTTCTCAAACCTGCAGGAATAACATGACAACGTAATATATGTATGTAGAATCTCTGCTCACAGGCTGTTTTTGGCTGCACTGGATTGCAGCAGAAAACCTCATCAGGGGCAAAGCTCTTCCCTCAAAGGGGCTGAGAATTTGATGGGGCTCTCATGTTAGGGTGGGGGGGAGAAGCGTCATTTGTTGCACATTTACAGCATATGTAGTAAGTGCAATAGAGGAAAGATAATAACAGCTCATACCCGCAGGGGCTGACTGATCCTGCTTCTTCTTTAATGCTGGAGCAAGTGCTGGACACGAGACGCAGCGCAGTTAGCGGGGCTGGTGCAGATTTCATACCCACGCTGGGTGAAAGCCTAAAGGAAGCCATCCAAGCAGAGCTCTGAACTGTGCCACCACTGACTGCGGGGCACTAATGCGATGGCAGGCCTAATTGTGCGTTGTGATGCGAGGGAGCCATTTCAGGCCCCAGTGCTGTCTGGCGCTGGCTGCAAATCCAGCGTTCTGCATACACGCACGCATGTGAGATGCATTCGTGATAGAATCGGAGTGTTCGAATTTTCCAACCAACTCTTAAGACAATGATCAGCAGCATGTGTAAATAATCGCTTGTACACCAGCCTTATGCCGATTTCCCAGCGCATACTTGGCAGCGCGCGTGCAAACAAACAGAATCACATCTGCCCGCATCGCACCGTCTAAACACAAGAAAATTTGCTGCATTCCATTTCCCAGCACGCCATCAGCACCGCATCAGCTCTGCATGAGATGAAGCGATTTTTAGTTAGCCTGATTATTCGTGTTGCCGAAAAGCCATTTGCTTTTTTTTTTTACTCCTCTCCCCCCGCTACCACCTCCACGTCCGATCCCTCCGTTCTGTCATCTCCCTCCCTCCATCCTTCACACTTTGGTGAACCTGCCCCCCGGGACTCGCTTTCATGCATTCTAAAGAGTTTATCGCGCCGGTCCAAACAACGGGAGACGCGGGGGCCGTGTGGGTGGCGACCGTTGGACGGGGACGGCCAGACGTGGGCAGCCGAGTTGGCCCGGTCTTGCGTACTCCCCCCTCCCAGCCCCCAGCCCAGACTCCAACTGAGCCCATTACGAGTCCACAAATGCACATTAGTTATGGCATTTAACTAAATTCATTATCGATGCCCTATTGAAGAGGACACAAGCTATTTTCGATATGTATTTGACGGGGCTGAGTGTGATTGGAATGCTAAAGAGAGAGCAGAACAGAGAAGCATGTTGGCTCATGCCAGAAGCAGTGGCATCATCTACCGCCTCTGTTAACAAGAGAGAGCAAATTTACACTACAGCATTTGTGTTCCACTAACATTTTATAAAGCTGCTGTCTGCACTGTGTGTGACTTCCCATGTGTGTTAGTGTGTGGAAAAGGACACTCAGTGTGAGGGAATCACTTCTTTTTTGGGGGCATCAAGTCAGATCTTAGAAGTTTCTGTCTTGTATAGTGCGAATTAGCATAAAGTGTGTTAAGCTAGCTGTGTTGTACTGTCTCGTGACAGGGTGTGCTAAAGTTTCCTTCATCCATCCATCCATTTTCTTCCACTTATCCGGGGTCGGGTCGCAGGGGTAGCAACTTCAGAAGGGAGGCCCAGACTTCCCTCTCCCCAGCCACTTCTTCCAGCTCTTCCCGGGGGAATCCCGAGGCGTTCCCAGGCCAGCCGAGAGCCATCGTCCCTCCAGCGTGTCCTGGGTCTTCCCCTGGGTCTCCTCCCGGTGGGACGTGCCCGGAGCACCTCACCAGCTGGCTCCTCTCGATGTGAAGGAGCAGCGGCTCTACTCTGAGTCCCTCCCGGATGACTGAGCTTCTCACCCTATCTCTAAGGGAGAGCCCAGCCACCCTACGGAGAAAACCCATTTCGGCCGCTTGTATCCGCGATCTCGTTCTTTCGGTCATGACCCAAAGCTCAGGACCATAGATGAGGGTGGGAACGTAGATCGACCGGTAAATCGAGAGCTTCGCTTTTTGGCTCAGCTCTCTCTTCACCACGACAGACTGGTACAGCATCCACTTAACAGCAGACGCTGCGCCAATCCGCCTGTCGATCTCCCACTCGCTTCTTCCCCCATTCGTGAACAAGATCCCGAGATACTTGAACTCCTCCACTTGGGGCAGGACACCCCCCCTGACCCGGAGAAGGCACTCTACCCTTTTCCGGCTCAAGACCATGGCCTCGGATTTGGAGGCACTGATCCTCATCCCGGCCGCTTCACACTCGGCTGCGAACCGCTCCAGCGAGAGCTGTAGATCACGACCTGATGAAGCCAAAAGGACCACATCGTCTGCAAAAAGCAGAGATGAGATCGTAAGGCCACCAAAACGGATCCCCTCAACACCTTGGCTGCGCCTAGAAGTTCTCTCCATGAAAGTGATGAACAGAATCAGTGACAAAGGGCAGCCTTCACTGCAAATCTTTTTCATTTTATCAACAAGGACAGCAACATGATCATCGCTTCAGAAGAACAGGCTCAAGGAGTTCTGACTATATGGAACTCTCTGCATATCAGGAGCAACCCGTTAAAAAACAAGCTGATACATCGACTGGAGACAGAGAGACTGGTTCCCTTTTTCCTTCCCCCCGCCCCTCTCTGCTCACCCACTCATTCACAAGATTCACAAGATACCTATGAAGAAATGTCTTCTGGACCGGAGTTTCTTAAATTTACAGGTGGAATGAATCAGCAGGTTCTCCTCGGCACGTCTCTCCTTAGCGCTCACGTAGCAGACCTCACTTCATTTAAGCCACCTGACTCTAACTTCCCAGAGGATCCATCACTCTGCGTTTCTGAGGTCTGAGGCTGGGATCCAGATTTTATCTTTACACATATCTTCCTCCAGAATCTGTCTGGCCCCCCGGCACAGCAAAACAGGACATTACCTGTCCGTATCACTACAAGAAAATTTACAAAAATCAGAAATATAAAATAAAACTGTCCTAATTCAAACATCAAACTGTTCCCCTGCCTAAAGGAACCTCAGACTGAAGAACTTTTGGCCTCAAAAGGCACTTAAACTAGCTCTTTTAAATACCAGATTTCTCTGTGCTAAAGCTCTATTAATTAATGATTTCATCAATGTTATGTTTCTGACAGAAACATGGTTGAATGACAATAATGAACCAGTCGTACTAATTGAATCAGGCCACGGTGAGAACCAATGTGCTCCTGGAACGGACACAGAAGACTTTAGAAATTAAAAGATCCATGATGAGAACCAGTTCCCTATCGTTCCCGACTCGTATATTTCCAGAAAAGTGCGCCCGATTCTCTGAAACATTGTTCTCTTTGGCGTTTCTTCCAGCATCAGCGTCTCATCTTCTGATTTTTTTGCTGTCCTGGATTTGGCTCTGTCCAGCTTCACTTTTAAAACAACAATCTCTTTGTTTAATTGATCATTTTCTGCTTCCAGGAATTCAATCTTTTCTGTCATCTTTCTTAGAGAATCCTGTGCGTTTTCTTTTATAGTTTTCTGTGTCCGTTCCAGGAGCACATTGGTTCTCATCACGGCCTCGTAGTCGGTTTGTAATCTTTGTACCGTATTCTTGGCTTCGTCCAAATCTGAACTGAGTCGTCTGATTTTTTGTTTGCAATGTTCATTGCGACTTAGAAGCATCTCCTTCACTGTTTCATAGTTGCTCGTGTCGCTGGTGTTCTGGCTACGTTGGAGACGCTGGATTTTCTTCATCAACGTTGCCACCATTTCTTTGAGCTGCTCGTTTTCGCGCTCGTACTTTATGCAGTTCCTCTCCAAACTGTTTGTTCTTTCCACCAGGAAAACGTTTCCTCCCATTGAAGTGGTTTTTACTTTTGCCAAAAAATAATCCTTCTCTGCCATGGTACTTGTCTCTTCGTGTCGAACCTAAAACCGCAAATGAATTTTTCTGTGGAATCTGGGAATACAGAGACAGTGACCAGTGATGTCACAGACAGGATGAGTGACATCACTGCTTCACATCAAAGCCACAAGAAGTCTGTTGTGGGGGTGGGGGGAACGGCGGGGGGAGGGGGGGTGTTTTTTTTTAAACTTTATTCTCAGATACACTGTATAACGACAGAGTGAAACATTTGTCTTCCCCGGGGCCTCCTCCCAGTGGGACGTGCCCGGAGCACCTCACCAGGGAGGCGTCCAGGAGGCATCCTGACCAGATGCCCGAGCCACCTCAACTGGCTCCTCTCGATGTGAAGGAGCAGCGGCTCTACTCTGAGTCCCTCCCGGATGACTGAGCTTCTCACCCTATCTCTAAGGGAGAGCCCAGACATCCTATGGAGAAAACCCATTTTGGCCGCTTGTATTCTTCAGTCTTGTATTTATTTAGTTACTTATTTTTGGTTAAATGATCAACTAATCTTCCGGAGATTAAAGTTAAATCTTTTCTAACTGCCTCAAAATGGCCAAATTAGCTGAATTAGGTAGAAAGTAGGTCAGGCTGTTTGAGGGTGTTTACACATCTCATAGTCTGGTAGACTCAGTTCAATTGGGGTTCACATTCACACTGTACTGTGTCAAACTAATCCAAACTAATTGGAAAAACCTGTTCTCACCTTCGCCTGTGGTGGCGATGGACCAAGAACCAATGAAGGAAATGACACAAAAACATCAGAGGAAGACTTCAGGGGAAGACTTCTTCACGAAATCTTAACAGACAAAGGGGTAAAGGGACAGAATCCAAATTTAAGAGATATAACACTGCTCCATCTTTCCCATTCTCTAAAAATCAGACCAATTACAGTAGACAATGTTGTTTATCTGTCACTGGGGATCAAGCATAAAATATCAGGTTCAAAGTTGTGTGTTTCAGCACATCTGTGCCCCCACAAATGTACCTATTAAAAAATGTAGTAAGATCAGCTCGACCAGTTGAGCACAAGTACAAGGCAACAGGATGAGGAGGGGCAGCTCTATATTAGTTTATGATCCATATAACACAGCCACTTTCTCTGGAATAATAGTCCAAAGGACTTAATACTATCACAACTGTATGATGGAATTTTTTTTGTTTGTTTGGAAATCAACTTTTGATAGTGGCAACCAGACAATTTCTAAGGCACAGCATTATAATATATATATATATATATATATATATATATATATATATATATATATATATATATGACCACTGATTGCTTTCGATTGGACTTGACGATGACTACACTAGTTTATGGTGGGACTGTGAAAGCGAATGGCCTAACGAGGGATTTGTCAGCGAAGCCAATTTCTGCCAGGCTGACTAAAAGTGATTGTGCGCTGCGAGTGTTTCAAACAGGAACAGATGGGAGAGGCTGCGATGAGGGACACCAGGATTCACTGAGTGTGAAGACGACTAGACCGTGTGCGTCTGCTCACCTCTGACTGATCACACAAGCGCACGGAGCTGTGCATACCTGTGCATACCTGTGTGTACCTGTGTGTACCTGTTCCTTAGCACAGGTCACAGAGATCACAAGCATTAAGGTGGACTTCCATGGATGCAGGGAAGCTTTGGGCAAAAACCGAGGTTATGTCATTCTTCGTGTACACTGCTGGCTCTTCCTCTCATCCCGCTGTATTGTCTTTTGCTTTTGTTCTTTTCTTTACGTCTCATTCCTGCTTAAAGACATAATTCTTTCTTCATCCCCTCTCTACTTCATCCGTTTCATTCACTCCTCCCCCCCACTCGTTTCACGCCGGAGTGTTTGTCTCCCCGTCTCTCCGTGGCTTCCCTTACATCCCCAGAGCCATTCCTCACCCACTCCCTCACTGTCTTACTTCCTTAACAACTTCATCACGTCCCTTTTTATTGAGACTCCATCTTTCTCTCTTTTAGAGAAAAGAATGTTCCTACTCAAACATAAACATACGTTGATGCGCCTTCTTCGTTCTCCTCCTCCTCCTCGATGAATTTCTCATCCCATTCACACTCTCTCCATTACAACTTATCTCTCTCTCTCTCTCTCTCTCTCCAGGGGAATGAATTAGTAATATTTATGATGAAGCCCACTCTGAGGTACTCTCTCGGTCGCTCCCTCACGCCGTGTCTCATTTCCCTGGTGCATAAAATGACACTGATCTTATCGGCGCTACCTATGTAGTCATCTGTCAGCCCATCTATCATTCCATCCATCAAACCGGTGCTGGAGTGATGGCTCCCTCAGTGTTTTATGTGACACCGCTGGCGAACCAAGGTTGTTTGGGAGCCACATAAAAAATAAAAAATAAAAAACGCGAAGTGGCACCTGCGCTCCTGTCTGCGGACTTGTCACCGAGCAGAGTTGTGGCTTTTCAAACGGTTCTTTCACACAGAAAGTTTTTCAAGCACAAGTTATGAGTCTCTGGGAACATCTGGGAGTTTTTTTTGTGTGTGTGTGTGTGTGTGTGTGTGTGTGTGTGTGTGTGTGTGTGTGTGTGTGTGTGTGTGTGTGTGTGTGTGCGTGCGTGCGTGCGTGCGTGTGTGTGTGCGTGCGTGCGTGCGTGCGTGCGTGCGTGTGTGTGTGTGTGTGTGTGTGTGCGTGTGTGTGTGTGTGTGTGGAAAAAAGGCTGCAGCGAGCATCACCAGGCACTGAATCAAAGTTTTGCCCTTTGGGAGCCTGCAGATTTATTGGATGGGGTAGAGCAGGTGGACTGATCTCTAGGGTTTCTGGCACATCATGACACATAGTGGCATTTCAAGTTAGAAAGAATAAAGTGGTTGTGATTTGTTTCATTAAAAGCAAGTTTTGCCCTTGATGGTTTGATGAAAAACTCTGTAGTTGGGAGAACTTGTGTTTTTGTAGTTATTTAATATTTTCAACAGTGCTTGTCCCACAGTACTTCAGAGGTGCTCCCAGGATAAAAAGCGTTACAATCTTTGGCCAAGCAAAGATGTTTTATGATAAAAATAACAAATAAAAAAAAATCTCAACTGTAAGGTTTTTACAAATAAGGGTATCACAAATCAACAATTTTGTTTTAAAGAGTTTGCAAACAGTTTAGAGCACTCCTGTCCATGTTTAACTGGTGCATTTGTTTCCATTTTCATACTTTCGTAAATGAAACCAAATGAGCAAATTGCAAATCATTCTTTTTGTGTTTTCACAAATTAAATAAACTTGAAAATAAAGACAGTCGGTCCAAAATCCAGCTCCAGCCGAGTTAAATCCAGCTTGTTAAAGTATACAAACTTTATAAAATATGCTGGAAAATGGGATCTGAAAACGTGGATGATTCTCATGGATGATTCTGATCATCAAAGACTTTTGAGGACATTTTAATATCAGTAAAATTGTCTTCTATGTTTTCGTAACAGAGTGTTGTTGACTTATGCAATGATTAGTGGATTCCTGTCAATGAAACAGTTCAACTCAAGATATAAATGCTTTTTTTCCCCCAAATGGGCAAGGAAATAACAATGACATTATACGTGATCAATGTCAATAGATAGTACCGATGATGGAGTTTAAGAATTTCACTGAATTTTGAACCAGAATTGCACAGCATTCTGGGGGTTGTAGGCAAAGAAAAGGCCTTAGCTGTTTCTCCTGTCAGCTACCTAGCTAGTAAGCTACCTGAACTAAGCTAGTTCAGCTAGAGCTAGCTCAACTAGTTAGTTAAGCTAGCCGTTTAGCTAACCTACAAGTGAAACAGGTAAGGCTTTTTCAACTAACTCACTTACTCCTTGGTTACCTAGTAACTATTATCAATGTGCAGTGACATGAAACTCTTACATCGCGTTACAGTTTTCAGTCATCTTGTCCAGGCCTAACTTCAAAATAAAAGTCTCTCACAATGACAGTGGAGGTTCTAGCATGAACGGACAACTGTCTTCTGCTGAAGCCTATTCTACCAACACACAGAAGCCTTTTACCATATAACTTGTCTTACATTTAATAATTATCTGTACAATTATCTCATTCATGTTACTTCTAATGAGCGTACAAAAGGGAAATATAGAAAAATACAAAGGAAGATGTCGAGATTTATAGAGAGTGATGTATAAAAAGACAGCAAATATCTACATTTCAGCAAAATTTTGGTGGTCTAATCATCCCTTTATTTCACAAAAAAATGTCATAAATCTATCTGTACATCAAAGAATAATCAAGTGCAGTCCAGATTACTTTAAAAAATGTTAAATTGACATTTAAATCAGTTGTGCGTTTGAAGCTGCCAATCAAATTGAAGCTTCAGTTTGGTTTTTACGGCCATTTCTCATTAGAAGGCTTACTCTGTCTGCAGGCGCCATAAACTGACCGGACAAATGATCAATAGAAATCTGTTCTGGGTGCAATTTAAAAAAACGTTTTGTGAAGTGTTTGTGCCACCCTATAAGGTCAAGCTGTCCCGGGTGGCAAGTCACATTACAAGACAGCTAATGAGACACACCACATGTTACACACCCACAAGTATTATCTGGTGTAAAAAAAAAAAATTACCGCAACTAGTATCGGAACAACAGCATCTGTCTGACTTCAACTACTTTAGCTGAAACACTAAGAATAACTTGTAGCTTTACAAAAAGCTCAAGGGATTCAGCAAACCGATTTCTTCATCGCAAATTGTATTTTAAGTCTTTGTGACAATAGGAAGTTGCGTAATTAAGTTACCAGCAACGTCTTCCTCGAATGTTCTCCCATTTTAATCACTTGACTCCGACACGGATTCTTGTTCTCGTGGAAGATCTGTGTTGTAATTTAGAGTAAGAGTAAGAAGTCATTCTGAAGTGATCTCGGAAATGGAAACTGACTTTTCTTCCCAAAATAAATCACTTCTTCCAGGTCCAAGAACTACATGCAAAGTAACACTTAGGGGAAAACCAAAAGATAACAAGATCGCTGAAAAATTTCAGACCTTCGTCTGGGATTATTTGTCAGTCTATAAAACTGGATACACATCAGCCACTTACACCATCTATTGGCTTTTCAAACGTAGGATGAAGGAGGATTATATTGCTTATATATGTAAACATAGAATTGTGCAAAACTATTCATCCAGCCCTCATTTCTTAATAGCTTGCTTCCAGAAGCAAGGACTTCTCATAATCTGACTCTGGGTCTTTTGCAAAAAATCTTCTTCAACTTCTCTCGGTTCCTTTTACAGCTTAAACTCATTCGCTCTATTATTACTTTTGCTGTTGTTTGTTTGCTACGGCACTTAACCTATAAATCATTCATGTGCAAATATATCTAAATTCAGGTACTGGACTGGTTTTTGCAGCAATTTATAAAAACAAAGAGCGTAGCACAGAACCGCCCACTTATAATGGGATCTTCAAGTTCTTTGCTCTTAGCAACATGTCACCAAAAATAAAATAAAATAAAAAACACATTCTGATGTGATTTTCCCTAGCAAGAGTCACACACAAAAACAAAAAACAAAGCCAAGGACGGTTCAGCGGGCTTCACAACGTACTTTCGCTGCAACACGGCAATTTCCCTAGAGGGATGTAAGATTTTAATGCATCTTGGGGAAGTGTGAATTGAGTCCTGAAAAAAAAACCCCCAGAAAAAACAGAGAACTGTGCAGCTGAAGGTCATATAGGAAAGTATTAGACGTGTAAGGAAATAACTGTCTCTGGTAGATAAGTGTCTGAAAGTCACAACGGTATTCAAGAAGTAAGAAATTTGGGGAAGGCGTTTCTTGATACCAATTGGAAAGTAGAAGTCTTTTGCACACAACCGATGCTGCAGTAAGTCATTAAATAGATAAAACAGAGAAGGTTTCTTGTTTTACTGGCTGTGTGTGAATTTGCACAAATATAGCTGCGCACAAAAGCAAGTCCAGACAAGAAAACCTCGATATGCAAATCTGTGGTTGGAGGAAGATGAGATTTCAGAGGAAAAAAAGCTGAAAATAGCAGATTTCAGTTATTTAAAATGGCCTGGTCAAAGTTCAGGTCAGTATCTCATTTAGAATTTGTGGCACACAAAATAAAATATGATTCATATAAACAGGGCCGGATTTAGGAGGATGGGGGCCCCTGGGCTGGAGTCAGGATGGGGGCCCCTGGGCTAGAGTCAAAAAAAAAATATATATATATATATATATATATTTATATATATATATTTTATATTTGAGCATTGCACGTTCTTGCACTCAATCTGTTTTATAGTTTGTTTTGTTTTAGAGGATGAGCAGAAAATGACCGAACAGTAAGTTTTGACAACTTACAACTTTAATAAGCCAGTTGTCACAAACTACAAACAACTCTGAACTCTTTTCTAGAAAGACTAAACCACATGTTGGGGTTGAAACTAAAATATGATGCTTGCATCACAAAATAAAATCACTGAATAGTTATTGTTGCCTGGACTTCAACACAAACTATAAAACAGATTGAGTGCAAGAACGTGCAATGCTCAAATATACTTTTACAAAGCAAAGCGAGTAAAACAATATTTATACAAATATCCCCAGCATTTACAAGTCCATATAAGTACAAGTGGAATATATCAAAACTCAAACTTTTTCTTTGGTTTTAAAGTTCTTGGTAAATAGTGGAGGAAATAAATGTCAAAAAAGTGCTTCTCTGCCAGTCAGACAGAACATGGATATAAACAATATCTTATCATAGCATTGCCCCCTGCAGTTTGCAATGTCAATCCCCATCTCTTCCAAAACCTTGAGTACAGACGCACATAAAGCTTCCCCAGTATGACTTTCAATTGGTAGAAACTTCAGAAAGCATTCCTGCGAGTGTCCTTCAGGTGACACATATCTTAACACAAATGTTAACTGATCAACATGTGCCACATCTGGCGTGGAGTCAACAGAGATTGAGAAGTATTTTGCCATTTTTACTTCACTCACTATTTCTGATAGAACACGATCACCCATCAGCTGAATAAATTCCTCACATGTTTGGTAAGAAAGATATGAGGGTTTCCCTGAACCTGCATTTCCATATTTCTCTATGTGAGACTTCAGAAAAGGATCAAACTCGCTGATTAACTCCAGTATTCCCAGATAATTCCCATTATCAGTTCTTCCAAATTTGTCACTGGCTCCTCTCAGAGCCAGTCCCCTCTCTGCTAAAAACTTGACAACAGACACAACTCTTCTCAACACTTCAGTCCAATATGAACACTCAGATTCAAATTGTTTCTGCAGTTCTGTGTCTATCCTCCCGCTGGCTGCTGCAAGTGAAACATATGTCAGCATTGCTTTTCTATGATGTTCGCTGTTTTCATGCTCTCTCATGCGTTCAGTTGCGTGCTTCCAGTCACTGAAAAAAGTTTCAAAGTTTGACTGAGTATTAGCATTGCTGAAAATGCGGCATGCAAAACAAAATGCAGCTCCGGTGGATGGAGAGTAGAGCAGCCACGGTCTTTCGATGTACTCACCATTTAACATCTTGCGATTAAAGTGAGATTTGGAGAAGTGACGCTTTTGATGCTTGTACACCCGTTCTGATGCTTGAAAGCCAACATTCATATTTTGACAGCTCTCCGGTCCTCGCTCAGCCCAGTAAGCTTGCACGGACTCGTCAATTTCCCCCCAATGCGCCGGATCGGGACTGTACGGATCCACAGTCGTCTTTCCATCTGCGGAAGAAGATCCTGCTTCCACCGACTCTGACTCCACAGACGCCAGTCCAGCCACCGACTCAGTCACGGTTAAAGGTTCTGGCGGGATTTTAGTGCCGGTGTTAGCATAGGTAAGGGTTTGAGGAGCGGGGGATAATGATGTTTCTGCTCCATCTCCGCTAACAGGTTTAAAAAAGCCTGTCAGTTTAGGCATTTTGTTTGTCGCCTCTTTGGCGCGATGCTCTTTTTCTTTTCTCTTCCTTCTTTTCCGTCATATTTTCTGTTGTCCGCCATTGTAAAATAATATTCCCTTGACGCTCCTCCTCCCCAATGCGTAAGATGCGTCAAAAGTGGACCAATAACAAGCAAGCATTCAAGATGGACGTTTGCCAGAACAAATTGGAACATTTTTCATCGGTGCTGTCAAAATCATCGTAGTCATTGATTAAATTCTGACACTATCCATTCACAAAAATATAAAACATCCTTCGGGGCCCCCGAAATGCCGGGGCCCCGGGCTGCAGCCCCGGTAAGCCCCTGCTAAAATCCGGCCCAGCATATAAATAACACTACTGTCTCTTTATTACAATACTCAATATCAATATAGCAAGAAACTACAATAAATAAGGTGAAACACGTTTTGACTCTTTATGCTTGGAGGATATTTAGCTGACGCTTGTTGTTTGACGCAGTACAAACATGTTTTAAATGCTGAAAACATAAGCATGCCACACTTTTCAGAGTGTAACTGAAACTTTCCCAAGCACAGTATGTTGACCTCAGCCACTGTCTAATCATGCTTCAGATTGGTAGATTGGGAGAAAGAAGTCCATTGCACTGCATCGAAGTGAAGTTGTATCTTGAGAAAAACAACTTAAAGGTTTAATTTTGTAAAAAAAATAAATAAAAAAAAGAAGTTTCTTAGATGTGAGTAACGATATTTCTTGTGCAGAGGACTGCAGCAGTGTGCTAGAAAAAAACCCGGTTGTTCAGATACATTTAGAGGTTCCTTTATGCCATTTCAAAAATGATCCCCAAAGGAGTGTGTGTCTAAATTGTCATGTTTGCCAACGAAGCACCTGGAAATATCCAACATTCATTCATTCAAAAAAAAAAAAAAAAAAAAATCAGCCACAATCTGCATAGTAACCTATTTTTTCTCCGCTGCGCTTCTTCCTTTGGGCTTAGAGAAATCCCCTAACAATGTTTAAAACTATGCACACAACAAATTCACTTAGTTTCTAAAATCATGTCTTGGAAGGAGAGGGAAAAGAATTTCTAGGGTGAAGTGCAAATAAGCAGGAGAGAAAGGTTTCCTTATTCTTTCTTTTTTTCCCCTCCTCCCTGCTGCGTAGCCAATACCTGTTTTGCACAGTATGATGTAATCCTCTCTTTCTGTTAAATGCCACACGGAATAAGCAGCGCTGACCTTGGGAGACAACAGGGGCCGGATTTGAGGGTATCTTCTTAAAAGCCCGCCGGCGTAATCGAGTGAAGCGGCGGGATGGCTGGCTTTGATGGCGTCTCCGGGTGCAGAGTGTTAGGGGGCGGGGGGAAGAGCGGGACGCAACGCCCGATCCGCACACGGAAAAACACGGGAACGCGTGGGCCGTTAACACACTCACACATACGCACAAAAAAAGAAAATCCGGGCACAGAGATTCAATAAGGTGAGGACACGGTGTGGAGAATCTGGGGGACCGGGAGGTTTCAGAGTAGCCACCGGCGCCGTCAGAGCCACCGTCACTCAGACAGAACAAAATAAGTTTGGGGGTTTTTTCTCGTCGAAGAAGCCCTCTGGTCCTCAAAGTAGCTCAGTCCAAAACGCCATATTTGATGGAGAATCAAGTCGACCAACAAAGCTGCCGCCCCAGGACATCATTAGTTCAATTTTTGGCATTGAAGCCAGCGCTGCGTTGGACAAGAAACCTTTATCATAAGCCGGTCGGTCCGGCTCCTGAGTGTTCTTTTCCTGCCTGTACCTGCGGTCTTCATGGCAACGGTGCGTGTTTATCTCCAGCTGTACCTGGCAGGCAGTTGGACTAGGAGTCGTATCCTGTGTGAAATCTTAATGTGGCAAAGTTTCCACACTGCAAGAGCAGCACGGATTATTAAAACAAGAGTGTGAGCGTGACAGCCGTGAACCCGGCATGTTTACAGTTCTGTTTATTCTAGTATGAACACATGTTGTATCGTAAGAGTGGAATGATCAGTAATATCTGCCTTAAATGTTTCCCCCTTGCCAGTAATCTTTGTCGCTGCAAAATGATAGAGTTCAAATTGTTTGCATCTATCCAGAAGTGCTCTACAAGATATAAATATTTATTTACAGATGTACAAGACTATGTATGTATGGACTATAAGGGGTTATAGCAAAGAGATATAGATATTGTGTATAAATATAAATATAAATATGGGAGCTATATGCACAGATTATACAGATTATACAGAATATACAGAAATAAATAATTGAGGATATTTGATTGACAAGCCCAAGGCTGCTACTTCCTCTTTCAAGGCTGCATACAATGTGTGCATGACTGGTCTAATAAAGATGTTTTTGACTAATAAATGGTAGAAAGGAATAGCAAATATGAATGCAGCCTCAAGCTAAGAGAGAGGAGAAACACAATGGAAAGCTAAAGTTAAAACTATATCGTCACTAGCTGCTCAGAATGGATTTAACATTTACAGCTGTAGCTGAATGATTATACACCATTATCTTACATTTTGTATTTTCATAAATCCCCTCAAATGTCTTCCAATTATCTCAGATCGGGCCACGGGGTAATGATGCAGGAAACAACACGAGCATTCCTCTGGGGCGTTCCCTAAAATGTTCCAAGACCAGAAAGACGGCATTCGGTCTGGAGGGTTCTTGTTCTACTCCTGGACTTCCTAATACACCAGCTAGAAAAAAACAAAACCCAAAGAGGGGCAATAAGGAGGCCTGACCAGATACCCAAAATAAAATGTCCAAACAAGTTTATAGCTTGACAAGATTGAAGCAGTTGGTGACCTAAAAACAAAATTAAAGCTGCAGAACTTTTGGGAAAACAAATGTTCATTTTTTTTTTACATATTAAAACTGTCACTATGTCGTGACAGCATGAAATGAGACGGGTAACCTGTGGGAAAAAATTGAGATCCTTTGCCTTTTCCCAGTGCTAACTAGAAACAACCAGTTAAAACCAGGAAGCGGGGTGTGCTGTGGTGGCGCAGGGGGTTAGCACGCCCCACGTTTGGAGGCCTTAGTCCTCGTCGCGGACGTCGCGGGTTCGACTCCCGGTCCCGACGACCTTTACCGCATGTCTTCCCCCCTCTCCTCACCCTTCTTCCTGTCTGCCTACTGTTGAAAAAATACGAGCCACTAGCCACTTCGGAGAAAAGAAAAAACAAACAAACAAAAAAAAAAACAGGAAGTGAGTCTTAGCGCTGTCAATCACCCTCCAAGTGGCGCTACTCAACTCCTCCCCCCTTGCTCTGTCCTCTGCAGCTCCGCAGAGCCTGTTGTGAATGCTAGGCGAGTTAGCATAGCCACAGATGGCAGCGGACAAACGGTTCTCCTGTAACGGTAAGTAGTTTCTCCACCATTTGCATATTTAGCAGCAGGTACATGATGATGACTGACAGCGTTCAGGGCCTCCCCCTGGCTCTGACTGGTTGGTGTTGGTCAGAAGCGGTGCATTTCTTCACACGGCAATATTAGCGCCAGAAGGAGGTGGAGGAGATCGATCTTTTCACAGATGATCTGTATCGTACTGTCACGACATGTTGGCTCTTTTAACCAATACGTCAAAAAACATAAGATTTTTTATAAAGGTTAGACACTGCAGCTTTAATGAAAACTCTTACTCACAAAAATATATCAGATATGTAAATGGTGAATGATCTGTACTTGTTTAGCATTTTTATCAAGTCCTGAGTTCAAAGACGCTCCCTTGGATTTGCAACTTTGTAGTCTCCTTTGCTTTTCCCTATTTATATCTTTTTCTACCACATCAAAATATATATAAAAAATGTATATGTACATATTTTATCTTCAAACAATGCAAAAGAATAGGCTGATAAATCCAAGTCCTGAATGCAGCAGGCTAAAAAAAACACACACAGCAACAGGAGTGTAAATGCGTAGGCGAGGTTTTGCACACAGGCCTGTAGAAAGCCATACACGCTAACAACACACACACGCACGCTAACAACACACACACACACACACACACACGCACACACACACACACACCCATACACAGAAAGAACCCTGCCAAGGCTCTTATCAGGAACCTTCTTCCTTTAAGGAAACTTGAACCACAGGGTATTTTATCATGATTGTCATTGTCAGTTTGCGTTAGCTTTAATTCTTCTTCCTGGAACTAGTCTTCAAATCTGAGCACGCTGACATGACATGCTTAGCCAGTGTATATTTAAAAAACGCCTTAATGAAAAATTTAAAGCCACTCAGATCATGATTTTGAACATTGAGGCGCAACTTTTAGGCAATTTACTTCCCAATCAGTCTGCTCTACAGAGTGTCTTTTAGGGATAAGGTTTAATCAACGATCTGCCTGCTCAACACGTGAAAAGAAGAGAGTATGATGCATTGATTTTTTTTTCTCCACTTTCTTTAATAATAATAATAATAATTTGATTGCGACATAGAAGAAATCACACGGTAGCACTGTTAATAGAAAAGCAATTAGGCCAGCGCATGTCAAGGCTCTGTCAGAAAATGTGATGCAATCTGACAGTCCAGCTGCAGATGGAAATAGCTGATCTATGATAGCAGAGGCGAGTTAAATCTATGCCTGAATGTTTGATGAGATGCTTTCCTGCCCTGCAGGAGTTTCCTCTGCCGGGCTGCAGCTGCGAAAATCCTGACAAGACCTGTGGGTCAGAAAGGTTCTGAAAAAAAAAAAAAAACCCTCCTCCGTCTCCTGCTGCACAGAGAAAACAGCCCTCCGTGTTTGTTTTCTCCTTGAATTTTCTGATAACAGGAACAACAGAGTTAGCAGGGGCATAACAAAGTAAGCCGCTTCCACAAGTTTGCTTGGTGACTGACAGCTGGGCTCGGCTTCGTTTGTTCTAATGAGACGCTGGCCCAACCAGTTCGGTTCTGTGGACCGCGAGGAATTATTCCCACATGTTGCTCGCGCGCGAACAGAATGCATGAGAGTTGGCGAATTGGAGGAGGAACAACAATTATTGCCCATATGCATCCCCCTCCCTGCGAGCGCGGCGCGTCCAGCAGGCCGGGCGTTCCCATATGTTGGAGCTGCTCTGTCTGTCTGTTTCTGGGAAGCGTGCGAGCCGCCGCGAGTTACTCACTCTGGGTGAAACGGGGAGGGTTGTCGTTGACGTCCGTGAGCTTCACAGTGACGGTGGTGGTCCCGGATAATCCGCCCAGGTGGCCCCCCATGTCTTTGGCCTGAAGGACCACGAGGTACTGGTCCTGGGTCTCCCTGTCCATATCAGGGATCGCTGTGCGTAAAATCCCTGTAAAAAAAATAAATAAAAATAAACAAATAGAAACACACACACAAAAAAAAAATCAGGTCCAAGATTAATTTTTATAATAAGTTGGTAAAACTAAACAGTAAAAGGTCAAGACTTATGCCTGAGAGACTAAAAGCTTTTTATGTTGTGTTCAATATTTATAAGTGATTACCTGTTGGTTTCAAAATTGTTCTTTTATTTTTTATTAAAGGCCACAGAATGGTGATTTATTTTCTTTTTACAAATGTTCCTATACAAGTGTGTTCAGATCAAGACTTAAGTAAAAACAAAAAAGTCAAAAAAAGAGCACAAGACAGTAGAGAACATATACAAGTTGCCATAGACAAAAATAAAAACAGTTAAAACTCTCTACAGTATTACTTTACTCTAACTCTATTGTCTACAGTTAGTTCTGAGACAACATGCTTGGCCCTAAAGAGTCACATCATGGAAGGGAAGTTAAAATACGAACATACAATCACATTTCTGACACTCTCCTTCATTCGGCTCAGACACAGAGGAAAAAAAAGAAACTGTCTAAGCAAAACCCTTCGTGGTCTTGCTTGAGCTATCTATCCTTTCTCACCCATGTCTCTAGCGTTGACGATTTATTCGTAGATGAGTGCTTCATCATTTTACAATATTTTAACAATATTGTGCCACATAACCATTAAGCATTTTCTTTTTGCTCTTGCATGAAAACGAAGAGTAAGAATGTTGCCCTGCCTGTAGATGTCTGTAAATCGTCCTATATGAGGGGCTTTGAGAACAACTCGAACTTTGTTAGGAAGTAACAAAACAAAATTCAAGAATCCTTTATAAAAGTGGCCAACTTTACCAGGAGAGATCAAGAACGTAGAGGAAACAAAATGAAGATGGAAAGCACGAGAGAATCTAAAGCTAATAGAAGACATGACTGACTGGGACTAGAAGGAGGGAATATATAAATGAGTATAAATAGTTTAATAACATGCATGTACTGTAGGTTCCAGGGAATAGTAGAGGTGACGAGACGGTGACAGTGGAACCCCATGAATAAGGTACCACACTGGCTAGTACTGTAAATAACTATTACCCATGAATACCTGAGGCCCTCCCTAGAAATAATTGCTAAAATATCTACTTTCAGGGGTTCAAACACCATAATATGTATTAATGTAAACAGTGGAAACCATGCAGAACCACAGAAGAACATATTTGCAGTCTTTCTTATCCCCACTGTTGGGGGTGCAGCCAATCAGCACCAACGGAAATGAATGGCACTCCTGGACTGACCGCTTTGCAAATGCCAGTCAATAGCATGCCAAGCGGCACTGCGCCGAAGTATTTCCCCTTCCCGAGCCGCATGTTCGTTCAGATAGTTTAGATCAGGGGCGGGCAATCCTGGTCCTGGAGGGCCGGTGTCCTGCAACTCTTAGATGTCTCCCTGATCCAACACACTTGAATCCAACAGCTGGATCACCTCCTAAGTGCAGTCAAGTTCTCCAGAGTCCTGCTAATGACCTCATTATTTGAATCAGGTGTGTTGAAGTAGAGATACATCTAAAAGCTGCAGGGGACCGGCCCTCGAGGCCTGGAGTTGCCCATCCCTGGTCTATGACTTTGTCGAATATTGCAAATGTAAACGAGCCAGTTTGATACTGAGCTTTGCTCCCATTTCACGAGAAAGATGTGACTAGAAATGCTTTTTTTTGTTGTTGTCAAAAAGTGATTTTAAAATAATACGCCTACTGTGACAAACTTTTTTTTGTGATTCATACTTTCAATATGAAAGGGCTCAAAAATGTAATTATATTTCCCATTCGAGAAAAATCCTTCATCTATAGTGAGACTTCATTCAACCTCATTTGCATTGCTTCATACTGAATATGTTGTAAACATACTGAAAGTGTTTTTACACCTTTTTGTGCCACAACTCTATCACTTTGTCAGACAGAATCCCGGGCTAATTACCACGCTAATGATTAAAAATCACTCATTTACTTTTTCGTGGATCAGCAACGTGCCGTTAAAAATACCGTTACCAGATGTTGTGATCAGGCTTGATGGATTATTGCAACGTAGTGGGTTCGCATTGACGACTGGGCTACTGTAAACTACTTCAGTGTTCTTCTCTTGGAGCATGAAAACGGCAGACACAGCCGGCTGGAGCCGCGCCTCGCATGAAATGTTGGGGAGAAAACTCCAACAGACAGCTTGACCTTTTATTAATGACTTATTAACATTTATAACAGCACATTTGATGGCCCATTATGAGCTGAGGGTGTCATGGCCCCTTTGTTTAAGACTTCATTAAGGCTCCGCTTACACGTGTTAGTAACTCGTTAATGAAATGTTGTGCATTCGTTTGATTTTCACGCCGAGTAGCCTCCAGCTAGAAATGCCAATAATGTTTTCTAAAGGCGTCGAGTCCAGATGCTTTGCAGCTCGTTCTTTTTAGAAACGTTATGAACTGCTCTGCTGATTTGACATGTTGTAAAATTATTAGATATGTCGTATAACTAGTAAGTTCACTGGAGCTATTTGTTTGCTTGTAATTATTTTACATCTCTAGTCATAAACTATCTCTAGTTTCGGCTTCATATTCCAGTCTGGATACAGTTCTTATCGCCATGGGAATATATATTATATTGATTTGAGAATTTTAGTTGGGGTTTTTTTTGTGCTTTTTTTAAACTATTCTTTATTGTGGATTTTCTCTTACAGAGTCCGAATTTTACAAACAGACTCAAATAATTACATGGTTGGTTAAATCTGCACCTTGTAGCTTTTTGTATCTTCAGTATTTTTCTAACTGGATGTCTGAGCACTTTTCTTGGAAGAATGAGATCACTTTAAAATAATTGGTTTCATGGGATGGAAACAGCTTTGAAGCATTATTCCATAAATTTTAAGTAGGGTTAGGGTCAGGACTTTGGGGAGACTCATCAAAAAGCTTAATTTAACTCTCCCAAAATCTGTTTTGATGTGTGCTTTGTAACGTTGTCGTGTCGGAAAACCCAATTTTAATGATCTAACCTTCACGGTTCTGTTCAAATGGAGAGAAATTGATCAGAAACCACCGAGGTTCAAAATGGCGGAACACCAGTGTCACTGGCTGCACCATCTTCAAGCTGGACTGAAATTCATAGCATTGACGCATTATGCATTGACGCGCATAATGACAACAGAATTGAAGACTAGCTTAATTTTCAAAGTCATACCTGTCAAGTCTCCCGTTTTGGCCTGGAAACTACCATATTTTAGCGCCTGTTGTGTTCCCATATCAGTATTTAAGCCCGTCGAAATTCACCCTTAACATTGGAAGGGGGAAAAGATCCAGAAGGAATTAAAACCCAATTCTAATTTTTAACTCTCTGTTGTAAAAAACCAAAAAACCAAAAAAAACCCAACCTCCACTCCAAAACAATTAGCAGCTTAAAGAAACCGTTAATAGCACATTCATGTCTGTTATGTGTGGATGTAAAAGTTCTGAGCGTGAACGTATTTCAGCAGCCTCGCAAACGTGTTCATAACTGAATCCATTAGTTACAGCTAATAAAGCCCCTGTGTGTAAGTACCTCATTAGAGAGAGGTACCACTACCAGATAATGCAGTTAAGACTCGGAGAGAACAGGACAGTGATTTTGTTTGGGCACTTAATTCATGCAATCACAACCGGCCACTGAGCCGAGCTGTAAAACTGTCAGCGTTCCTTCGTTGTTATCTGATCATTACCAAAGGTAATAGAGTCATAAAGTACTTCCACGGTAATTAGAGTGCTTTTATTCTGTTTGATGGATAAAGTTCCACTTACGGATTCGCTTTGGTATTTTTTCCTTTTTTTGAGGCTCTTCTGAAACCTTTGGCACCGTGTCAAAAAAGCACCGTCATCAGGCCGGAGGCATGACACTTCTTCCTGACACGTTGACAGCTCTCCTGACATTTTGGAGACCCTCTGTTTCAATTTGACAGCGACAATATACGACTTCATCTCCTGTTGACGGCTCGTAGAAACACGAGTTCGGACACACAAATATAAACACGCTTCCAGAGAAAAGCTTAGATTCGACTGCCATTGGGACGGATGCCAGACGTTCTGGCCTTTCTTTGGTTTATTATTGAGTTTCCAGGGTGAGCCGATTGTAAAACAAAAATGTTTATTATTCTAAAAAAAATTTTTAAAAAAATAGATGTATGGATTTGAGTTCACATGGATTTTTTAAAATCCATGTAGTAAAACAGGCACCTCCACAGTTATTAGACCAGAGTTCCTTTAGCAAGCCACATCTCGGGTATGAGCTCTTTGTAGCGATCAAAAAGCTTCTGGCATAATTCTAGCTGAACTTTTACTTGAGTAAAAATGTGTTGAAGAAGTGCTGCTCTTCCCAGAGTGCAAATTTTGGTTCTCCATCAGTGATCCCAAACACAGGGAAAAAGTGGATTTTGAATTGACAAATCAAGGTCCTAAAAAGGGCCTATCCAAAGCCCTGACTTCAAGCTTATAAAAACATGTGTGGACACCAATTATTTAAAACCCCTGTCCACCTAAGGAAACTAATCAGCTTAGAAAAACTCTAAAAAGTCTGGTCAAATACTGGGCCAGAATCATTCTGACGACGACTAAAGGAATGACAATCAAGGTGACGAAATGCTGGGTGGATTAGAGAAAATCTACAATAAATTCATATTTGTGAAACCAATCATGTCACCCTGAAAACAAAAGAGCTCCAATGATCCATTAAAAGACCAAAATGAACGACATTCGTGTCAAGTTTGTGCAAACATTTTCCTGCATCTCAAAGCACGGATATAAGAAAAAAAAGTTCATATAGAAGAAAAAGAATGAAATCAGTCCATGACAAAAGCCTGGCATGCTGACAGAGAGCAAATTCTCATCTTGACGCATCGTTCGACATCGATCACCTCCTCTCCGTAAACGACTTCATTCTGCCGCACTTTATGCGCATGGCTTCTTGCTGCTCATGTGACCCGACCGCTCCAGTTAATTACATTCAACGCGGGTTCGTTGCTGAACGCTAACAAACGGATACATGAACAAACAGGGGAGTGTCCGAGTTCATGATTTGAAAGCAGAACCACAGAGAGACGGTGGGGATGAAAATGGCAGCTACAAACGGGGAGGAAGACGGCAGACGTGTCCGGAATACTCCGGCGCGCCTGGCGACACACAGTCACGGCTAAAACGCGCTGTGTGGCTTTGGGCTTAAACTCCGCATTAGCATTTCAAAACGAGCCGCAACTCCCGTATGTCAAGGCAATCAATTACTAGATAAAACATGTTGCTAAACAAAAAAAAACAAGAGTACTGCCCACCTGCGATCCAAGAGGGTAAACTAAAACACACATTACAAAAAAAAAAAAAAAGAAATAAAAAGAAAAGAAACATCAGATATATTTCATTGTGAACTAAATCCTGAGTGGTTCCATGCGGGCTGTCTATCAAAGCGACATCTGAAGCGCCGGGCTAAACTTCATCTTGGAGACAACTGAACTACGACTCCACTCGGGGGATATAGAGCTCAAAAGCAAACAAAAATAAATAGATAGAGAAAGAACGCACCCGCCGCAGCACCACAAAACTTTTTGCCCTTAGGTGACACGCGTGCCCTTAGGTGACACGACAGACAGATTCTTTGTCTCTTTTGCAATCCGGTCTGCATTACATTACACAAATCGTTCCTGAAGTCTGTCATAAACATGTCACTTTTTTGTGTTTCATCATGCAGGAATAACAGTAGACTGTAGCTTCTTTTTTTGTTCTGCAGAGCTTAGGCATATCATTAAAACATCTAGGTATTTAACAGAAATAGTTGCAAAAGGAGAGAGGTGAATGTGTGTGTGTGTGTTTAGGATGGAGGTGGCTTTCATTAATATACCTGCAGGGGTTAAATGTGTGGAAACCTGAGCTCAAGAAATCTCTTAAAATACATCTACAGTGCAATTAGTGTCTCTGCTCTGATGCAGTTTGCTGATAAAAATAGCATCTGATGAAACCTGGGGATACAAAAAAGCACTAGATGTGATGCTGGCTTTACAAAAAAAAGACAAGAATTCATCAAGCTACAGTGTAATAAATTCAAACAGGACTGGGAAACAGGAAAACAAGTAAAGTCATGCTGCTTCTGAGAGTGAATTTCACAGCCACTGCTTAGGGCTGGACAATAAGTCAATAATAACATACGTCGCGATAGACGTGATCAATATTAACAGATGTAAAAGTTTCAAGAATTTCACTGAACTCGGATGCAGAACCGCACAGAATTCTGGGGGATGTAGGCAGAGGAAAGGCCCCAGCTGAGCAGGATGGGTGGCATTAACTAACTCACTCATGTTTTGGTTACCTAGCAACAACCTGTTGAGTAAGTTGCGCAGCAGCAGTTTCAGGTTTCTCCACCGTGCCTTAAAACTGCTTCAAATTAAAAAAACAATGTGGAGTGAAAACCGTGGATAAAAACGGAAAGGTCACCAGTTGGTCAGCATTTCATATGTTCACAATGATTATCAACATCGACTGATGTGAACCGCTTACAGTATGTTGTGAGCTTTAATAATACTTGTTACTTCAGAGCCTTAACATTTAAGATATAAAACCCTAAAAATGTTGTTTCTGCTAAAACGCAGGTGACAAAGAGAGGCTATTCATCCATGAATATAACAATGATAGAAACCCTGTCGTGTAAAATGTAGACATATTTAACTTTTCTCAAAATGTCTGCAAGATTTACAAGAGCACAGAGTTGCTGATTGGTCAGGATCCAAACATTTTAAATGATCTGGATCTTTATGGTCGCATGAAAGCAAATTCACAACATTCCAGTTTCCATGTAGTCAAGAAAGAAATGCTCTTCATGATCTGAATACTGATTGCAAAAGTCTATATACTGATTCAACTGATTGTTATATTTGAAAAAAAAAACACTTTTTTATTGCAGAAATATTGCTATTTCACAAAACGACAATAGATTGCACTTAAACTGTTGCAACGCATGCCATTTTTTGAAATTGTGCTCAATCATAAAAAGTAAAGACACTTTACTCAATCCTTTTATTCCCCTCTTTTTCTCTCTTGCCACTTAGTGTCATTAAAGAACTGTGTCCTGGTGTTAAAAAAAATAACTGCAAATCGCTCCAATCCGCTGGATTTGTTGGCGTCTGCGTGCATTTGCTGCAATTTGCTCTGCTATTCTCAGGCAGAAACGGAGGGAATAGCATGCGCAAAACAGCTGCGAAAAAGGGGCGAGATTTTACCACCTAATGTTCCCTCCGTGTGTTTGAACGAGCGCAGGAGGGAGACGACAAGTAGGGAAGACGGATGAGTGAGTGTGACGGGGCAACGGCAGAACGCAGGGGTGGGAAATGCATTAGACACAAAGTATAAGAAAGAAACCCAACTGTGTTTGAACGCTTCCACACACATGCACGCACACACACGCCAACCAGCGTTCATGTACGCGCGGGTCCTCCAGGCCCCATCTATCCACACAGATATATCCTCAGAGCTGCATCTGTGCACTGATCATCAGTCAAGACTGAATTCACTTGTTTGCTCCTCAGCAACTTGGGCATGTTTGATTTTCCGCAGAGCGTGCAGGAGTGTTTGCTTTCCGACATCTGTCCATCCTTTCAGCTTTTCTCTGCACCACCTGTGTGCGTGGGGGTGTGCGGGCGTGTACGTGTGCGTGCACTCACCTGTCTGGGGATCGACGGAGAAGTACTGCTGGCCCTGCACCAGTGTGTACACAAGCTTGGCGCTGTTCCCGTATGTCGGGTCATCAGCATCTGTCGCTGTCACCTGGATTATGGACGTGCCTGCAGGGGAGGACAGAGGAGGAGAGACAGAGGAGACGAGGACAGGAAAGGCAAGGGGAAAAAAGGAAAACGATAAATAAGTGAAGGAGGAGGATGAGAATCAAGAGACCCAACTACCAACCGCACTTTAGGAGCGTGCGAAGCTTCGCGTGAGGACAACCTCCGGTCTTCTCCCAGCTCCGTTTTTCAATCTCTTTCCAACACCAGTGTGACAAATAGTTCATTTGGCCCGCCACACACATCCCCGTCGTCGCCCTCCTCACTCCTGCCAGTCACCTCCCTCCCCTCCCTCTGTCTCACTTCATTTCTCTTCATCTCCGTCTCCAATTCCCTCTCGCTCCCTCTCTCAATCAGACCGTCTGTCTCTTCAACTGGCCTCCCTCTCGCTCCCCCTTTAAATCTTCTTTCCACGGATCAGGGAGTGTCAATTTGGCAGGATATCTTCTTCTTATTTATTTTTTTATTTTTTAAATTGTAAGCAAAAATAAGAATATATGAATATATGAACGACAGTAACCGAAGCCCATTTGTTGCATGCGTGTGTAGGTGTGTGTATGTAGAAAAAGAAAAAAAACAAAAACGGAGGGGCGACCAGAATGAGCGTTTTTCAGGGAAAATTCGAGTCGAGAGGGAGGAGGACGGTGGCAGCCGGTGGTTTATTTGTGATCAATACCCAGAGAGAGTCACAGCGGAAACAATCAGGAGTGTTTTTCTACTGGTTAAATGTGTGGAAACTGGAATTGGGACTACATGATCCCTCACTGCTGAGCCAATTCGCAACTGGTCTGTCCATATTTATCCTCTTTGACCATTAGATCTGATGTTTACGGTACATTTTTAAGGAAGGCTGTTTAAATCTTTGCCAAGTGGTGGTCACCTTTTCTTTCCGATGTGAGTGTTAGCAATATGAATTTTACATTGAACACTTTAGTATAAAAGCTTCAATTTCTGATTCGGTTTTCCCACTGAGATTGAGTCACCACAATATATGTCATGCTGAATTGACAGCCTTTCTCCACATAAAGAGCTTTTTTTCCTATGCTCGATTATGCAAATTATTTAAAAGTAGCTTTGCCACTGAAGTCGCTTGAATCCTGAGCAGGCGACATTGAAAAGGAAAACTGTCTTTTAGCTTGAAGAGATCCTCAGATGAAGCTGAATAAATCAAGATGGGCATCTCCTTCTACTGGTGAGGAGTTTAGAGTGAAATCCGCTTGTTGTCAGTCCTTCAGATAATCTCATGAGGACGCATAAAACGCCAACACTTTTATTTGGAGGACAGACAGACTAAATTCTGTTTAAACTAAAGTAAAGTGAATTAGCTCAAGAAAACCCCGAGTATCAGTGTCATCGTTACACGCAGGAGGCATGTTAATAACTGCGGTGATGGGCGTAAAGCAAAACAAGCATGAACTCAAGTAAACCTGAGTTAACGCTGCTGATGCATATTTTCATTCATAATAAAGATGAAGATTCAATGCCCTGCATACAGTTCATGAGTGTTCCCAAGAGTCCAATAATTATCAGCTAAAAGGATCAGAAAGCAGGTCGAACCGCCGTGCCGTTGGAGCCGCTTCAAACATTCAGCTCAGGTGAATTAATCTTCAGTCCAGATAGAGCTTCTGCATACTAGCATGAGATTAAAGCTGCAGTATAAAACTATATTTTTTGAACATGTTTGTTAAAATTGTCGCTATGTCATGACAGTATGGTATCAGATATTCTGTGAAATACAAAAATCTCCCACTGCTATATGGATACAACCAATCAAAGCCAGAAAGAGGGGCTTAGTGCTGTCAATCTCCCTCCATGTGGCGCTACTAATCCCCCCTCTCCGTTTCCTTCTTGCTCGCTGCAGCTAGCGTAGCCCGTCATGAAAGCACAAGCTAGTCAGCATGGCCACCAATGACAGTGGATAAATAGTTTCCCTGTAACTTTAAGTGGTTTCTCCACCATTAGGACATTTAGCAGCGAGTACATGAGATTGACTGACAGCACAAAGGCACTCCTGGCTCTGATTGGTTGCTTTTAGTCAGGAGTGGCGCATTCAGACGACAGAAGTAGCTCTAGCTAATAGTAGTTCTCTGAGCTACTATGGTCGATCTTATCTGTCTCGTATTACACTGACAAGACATGGTGACAGTTTTAACATTTTTTATAAAAGTTACATACTGCACCTTTAAGCACCAATACTGATAAATTGCCGTAACATTTACATAATGTTTCAGTAAGTTCCACAGCATTGGGGCTAATGTCCAACATTTTAGTACTCGCTGATTTCTGTGGCAGCCTGGATTAGATAGTGACCAACTTAGGTATGCCACAGTTGAAGAAAGACAAGACAGACATTGTTTTATGTAAAACTCTATATCTCTTATGTCTCTAGTTGACGTTGGACTACTAAATGTTAGAAGAATCATTGCCCTAATGTGGAAAAAAATTGACCCACCAATAAGAATGTGGGTGAAGAAAATATATTTTTACTTTGCTGGAAAAGCTAACTTTTATTGACAAAGGAAACACAGAGGAGTTTGAAAATGTATGATGACCTTTGTTGGACCTTTTGAGACACAACAATACATAATTTAATGGAAATCACTAGGTTGTACTTGTTCTTTTTTTCTTTTACCTGTTTTGTGTCTGAACAACTTTTAAAAATGTAATGTGTGTAACACGCTAAACAGCACACTAAAGATTCAGTAATAATTATGTTTAGCGCCTTAAGGTCAGGTCCTACTTTGATTTTCATGTATTAAGATTACATGTTGACTGATGCTCAAAGTAGCCATCTTGTCTTGTTCACTCAGGGGTTGTGGTTAGTGCGACCTGCTCAGAGTAGCTATGATGCATTCAGTGCCTGCATTTTCAATTTTCTAACATTCCAGTCAGGCACCGGCAAGCTAAAAATCCTTTGAGACTCCTGCTTACCAGAATCAGAGTGTGAGAAAGGAAATTTGACTCCGTTTTAAAATATTTGAACAATCTGAATGTGACTTAATGCCATTTACTTAGAAAACAAACAAAAAAAACATTAAAAGTTGTACTTTATGTCACGACTCCTAGACTAGTTTTGCTTGCAGAGCAAAAAGTCTGCCTTTGTTTCTTGTTATATTTCAGACATTTTTCATGTAGAACTCATCAGCAGATCAGTAAGTAGACATAAATGTCTCTGACAGCAGACAAAAAAAAAAAATCAATTTTTGGGTTCAGACTGTACGATGATGCGGGTTGACGCAACAAGTACAAAGCGGAGGCAAAAACTGATTGGTATGCATCCCGTCGGCCGCGCTTCACAGCCAGCCACACTTCACGAGGATCAAATATTCACGCCGCCACTCATCCGCCTGCTCTTATTTTAAGACGTCTGTCCTCCGAGGACGAAGCCTTGGAATCTAGGAATCCCTAGTTTCTGTGTACGAGAATCCCGGGACTTTATTGTCAAGGTTAAACTTTAGATGTGAGTCATTCTCCCAGAATGCAGATACACATCTGGAGGGATGTTTACAACCAGTCGGGTGAAACCAACACAAAACCCCCGAACGGGAGGAACTGGCTCTGTTCCAGTGCAGCTTTGCGCGCATATATTGTCGCAGGAGACGTCCTCGCCTCCACCTCCATGCGTCTCCTCCATGAAAATCTCATGTAACGAGGCTTTGATGGGATCCTTAGCGCAGCGCTATCTCCTCAGTCATGCTCGGCGGAAAGTGCTTTGGTAAATATTGAATCGGTGAGTAAATACCGAATCCATGATTGACTGAACAACTCAATCTGAAGACTTGAGCTTCGGCGAGGAGCAGAAGCTCATAAGGCGGCTGATAGGATTACTAAATACCGCTCGCCTGCATCGTCTCCCCGGACTCTGCCCCGGCAGCCTGCAGGCGGGGGGTCATTACTCTAATCTCAATTAAACAATTCTGCACAAGAGGAAACTTGGATGGGGGAAGCACAAAAAAAAACAAAAAAACACCTTTCAGTGGCAGATGGCGAAGACCCCATGCCAGATTTTCTGAACTTCTCTAAACTAAATACTTTAGGGGGGGAATTATGTAGAATAATGGCTGTTTTTGTAGCAAATTCAAAAGTTTTCCTAAAAGCAATTCTGCCAGGCGAGAGTAGAACCCGTTTCAGGGGCCCGGGCACAGTCTAAATGAAGATGAGGGTACTTTTGGGACATACTGGCCTTTTTGTACAATCAACTCTGCAAACGTGATCTGAAATACAATCTCAGACAGTGATTGTCCTACTAAATTCACACTGCTACAAGGGTACAAAAGTCCACCCGCTCTGCTCTGATGTCATTTCTGTTGCAAGAGTTGCTATCGGATTGTACAGGATTTCTTCTTTTTTTTTTTCTTCTGTGGAGGATTAGATTGACAATCCCGTCACTATGGCTGATCACCATGACGAGCATTCTGCTGCCGTCTTCAGGTGAAAATACTGATGTGAATAAGCCTAGAAGCCGTGATAAGGTTCTGCCTTAGTCTCTCTCATTCATATTTATCAACATTCAAATAAAGAGTTCTGTTTTGAACAACTCTTTCTGTCTGACCCAACAAGATTGGTTTATTATCTTTAACTCGCCAACATTGTGTTTGTTTGTTATTAGCAAGAATTTCTTCTCTGCGTCACCATCAAGCCTCAACTAAGTCATCAGTTTATATCAAGTACCACCTCACTACATCTTTTCACATTTGTATAAGTAATCTTTTTATAAATATGTCATTTAAAAAGTCAACAAAATTATCTTTGAAATGTCCCAGTATCACATTAACGCTATTAAAAATAGAATTATACATTTGTATAGATAGAAAACTAGCATAAGCAATCGGTAAACGTTTGTTAGTTTCTCATCTTTTCTCAAACAGTAAGTGCTTTTATTTTCTGAATGTTTTTCAGAGCCTGTTCAACAAACGTACTGAAATTGTTCACTTTTTTCTTCTCCAGTGCAAATCTAGAGTAAACATGCTTCAAGGTACATTATGCATAACAGATCAAAGAGTAAAATGTGTGAGTGACAGAGAAAATAAAGTGCTTTTACAATGACAGACCACTATGATGTTCACTCAACAGTGAGAAAATATTATGTTCCAGATAAATAAAGTGCATTTTGTTCTAAATGCCCAAACAGAATTCAGCTTAAAGAGAAACCAGTGTGGTCATAATTATGAACTGTTATTTATTTTTTTTATTTCATTTATTCATGATCGAGGAAATTATGATTGTCTTGAGAAACCAGACCTGGACTATGAGTCTAGGTGAATTTTAAAGTATTTGTTTTTGCGATTTAAGTGCCACCAGAGCGTGATGTGCCTACTGAACCTGGATTTCTGATTGGGAATATCAGAGGTGTCCAAGCCTTCAACATGTATTCCATGTTGGACACTTCTAGGTTAGTATCCAACATGGCTGCCACCACATTACATATCAATAGCTATGTGCTGCTTTGGGCCACACACAATACTCTAATTAAAAGAACATTACAGAAGGGTACATTCTTGTCCCATCTGTGCTGCCTTGCATGTTAAATGTAGCTAAAATATCTAATCATTAGCAGCTTTGACAGTTTGTATCTCAGTGGCAGATCGAGCACTGTAACATTTTTCTTTTGTGTTTTTAATGCATGAAATAGTGAGAAACCTACTATCATTAGATTTTATAGCTAACAGTAGTTACACCACAGCTATTAGCGTAGTCCGTCAGAAGTGTTAGACAACTCTCAATGTCCCTCACAGTTCCGATGCTCAAGACGGCGCAAGTTTCAGACTCTAGACAACACATCTGCTGACGCCACGGTCCGACAGCCATGGAAGTAAACAATGTGTGTTGAATTTGAACGGATTTACGAGAATCAATATGCCTTTCGAATGCCAACAATAATTAACCAGTCCTGCTTATTCTGAAGAACTGACCCCCTTCGGCCTCAATATGCTTAAAACAGCACCCGCTTTATTAAAGCAGTCGACATGTGCGAGTTGGAGCAGGAAAACAATTGGGCGTGACCAATTAATTCTTGCTAAATTTTTAGCTTATAGGACCAGACGCTGCAGCAGAACGCCGGGATCATTAGGAGTCAGAAGACATTATTTGTAGCTGGAGGTTTAATGGTTTCAGTTACTGATGGTCACATCAGTTCCTCGACACGTTTCTAAAGAGGATGTCAGCGTCTAAATGAGCGCAGAGGACAGTTCAGGCAGCAATTAAGCGCCGTCCCAAAGCGGCAGCAGAGAGCACGCCGCGCAAACATGAACAGAAAGGAACCCCGTCAGGCACATGGTTTTGCTTTTAAGGTTTTATGTGTTTTTTTGTCTGATTAAAAGTGATTAAATCATTCAGATGGAGTAGTATACCTTTACCGTTCATGCATGTGGACACAGCATGGACGTTAGAGCAGAAATAGAAGCAATAGCCTCTAAAGATTGCGTAACAAGGGACGCTCCCCATGAAATCAATCGCCATATTAATATCACCCACGTCGTTTGACCTGTGCATAATCACAAGCTGTACATCTTTTAAATTAGTCACTGTAGGTACAGCATGTGGACTCTGTACCGTAATGAGAGACGACGGGCGTCATGCATTATAAAAAGCGGCTTTGGCGGCAACGCCATTGACAATCAGATGTTAATCTGACTCGCTGCAGATTCTGTCAGCATTGCATTTAAATTGGATTGTCATTTGCATTTTTTTCTGCGATGCTGGACAGATCTGTGTGTCTGAGCATATCCAGCTACTTTCCCCAGCCTTGCAGCGGCGGGTGGTGAACACAGGGGCAGATTTTGTGGCAGAAACAGAAAATAAGAAAAAAAAATGAACTCCACCATCTGACCTCTCAGCTGACAGCATATTTGTTTAGCCACTCATTAAATATTTGTAAAAGTATTTTGTATGCTTATCAACTTTTTATATTTGGCTATTATACTAGATACACCTGTCAACTTTTGTATGTTTTTGACACGCAGATGAGGAAATCAGAAACCTAACGTCTGGTTGGGTCACCCAAAGAACAGCATCAGAATTTGATTCAGGTCAGGACTTTTGACTAGGCCACTCCTGGTTTTGTTTTTCCCCAAGTCATTCAGAAGTAAACTCTGTTCTGGATCGTCGTTCTGCTGCAGAACCAAAAGCGCATTTCAGCTGGAGGTCACAAACGGATAGCGGGACGTTCGCCTTCAGAACATTTTTTGGGAGAGAGCACAAGTCATGATTCCATTTTCCCGCTACAAGTCCCCCCGGTACCCGAGGCAGAAAAACAGCCACGGGCTATCACACTGTCACCGCCATATTTTACACAATATTATCATTTTCTGAAATGCTGTCAACTTTTGCTAGAGCTAAAGAGACACACACCTCTCCAACAGTATAATTTATCTCATTAGTTCTCACAGTATTTCACCCAAAAATCTTTGGGGACCATCAAGATGCGTTCTGGCAAAACCGAGACAAGCCTTTACGTTTCTTTAGCTCAGCAGTGGTTTTCATTTTTCGGGTCATTTTTGTCTCTTACGGTGGATTGTTCATAAACAATTTAACTGAGGCAAAGTGAGGCCAGCGGTTCGTTGTCCTTGGACGAGTCGTTGTTACGCTTTGGGATCGTTTTGGTCGTCCACTCCTGGGAAGGATCACTGCTGTTCCTCCAAATGTTTTCACCATTAGGAGTTAATGACTCTCACTATGTTTTTTTTTTTCTTTTAAATTGAGAACAGGCCTGAGTGTGGCTCAAGGAATTGAACTCAGCTGCACCAGTTACTTTATGCATTCAGATTGCGTTTATTGGTACCGTCTTCGTCTGATATTTAAATTTGTTCGATGATTTGAAACATTTAAGTGGCAAAAACATGAAAAAAAACCCTTGTAAATAGCAAAACAGGCAAATCCGTTCTCTCACCGCTGTGTATTTCTTGCAGCGACTGTTTAGAAAATTGCTGGGGCAAAGTGAAACAAGTGAGAAGTTTAGGTTTTTTTCCCCTCTGTTGGACAATTGCTGCTTGTGTGCTGCTTTTAGTTCCTGGCAGCTTTAAAAGCTTTTCTGAAGACGTGCGGCGGCGATCCAATCTGCACAGAACAGGAAGGGATATATTTTAACACCTGCCAGTCTAACATGAGTAAATGTTTGCAGATTACTCTTCAGAGCCTAAAAAGAAGAAACGCAAGCCTAAAACAGGTGTTGATTCGGTAGACTCGGAGATCGATCTCTGTTTTTTAGCGTTTTATTCTAAAATGCAACAACGTGCAATCACACGTTCAGAGGAATAAGATGTAGCCAGTTGTGAATTTAACACAAGCTGAACTGTAAAAAAAAAAATCTTTATTTTTTTAAACTTTCCTGTCACATCTACAGGTTTTACGGGGTTTTTTAGACAAAGGTAAGCTTAGTAAATACAAAATGAAGGTTTCAAATGATGAAACCAACACTCTCCTGGCCTAATTGCTACTTGTTAGGGATAATTAACTATAGTTATGACTAGTTACAGTTAATTAAGTTACAGTTAATTAATGATTTAACAAGATGGTAGGGGTGTTTTCCTGTAACAGTAAGTTGATTTGGATTGACTTTTTTGTTTTTTTCCCCTGCACTTTGCAATCACTCAGTCTGTTTTTGACAGATTTTAAAATTTGGTTGATGACCTGTAACACTAAAGTGTGACAAAAACCTAAGTCAGAAGAACTAATCAAGGAGGAAAACACTGTTGTATGACACATTTGTAATTTTATTCTAAAAAAAATCTCTCTCTTTACTATGCTGCAACATCAGAAATCTAGTCTCAGTTGTGGTTAGGCTTTATTACCCGACAATCTAATGTTTTTCAGTCGTATTTGAGTAAAAAGTATATCACACCGAGACCATGTTTCCTTATCGTCTGTCCCTTACTGCTGGATCTGAACCTAGACTACTTTTCAGAAAAGAGAGGATCAGCGATAAGGAAGTTGAGCAAAAATAGGTAAGAAAAAAATCCTGTTGACTTTGTTTTAGCTTAGGAAAAATAAAAAGAAAAAGAAACCAACTACTTTAACTTTTGTCATGCATAATTAAATGTATTTGTTCGTCTTGGATTTGAAAATAATCATATTATATAGAAATGCACCAGTCAACTGACCAGAGATCAGCTTCATCCAATTTTCTAATGAGTTTTCAGGATGAATGTTTCTTTTTCCTTCTATAAAACAAACGCTAACATACCAAGAACGTCCGACCGTTTTTGGTCTGCATCGACATCAACCAAAATTATGCCCTTTCATCCGCGTTTTTTTGAAGCTTCATGAAAAAAATATCAGATAAAATTTAGTACATATGCTTTCATGTATAAATGATCTCTTAATGTATTCATCTGCAGTCAGATTCAGAACCGCTACCTCTATCAAAGAACCCGCAGAACATTTTTCTCCTCTTTTATGTTTTGCGATCCAAGGTTTCATTATTGAAATCAACGGGTCAGACCTAAAAGATGCTGGAAACTGGTAGCAGCTAACAAGTGAGTTGGTTTCTATCCAGCACAAAAGGTACATTTGAGATATGCAAAAAAAATAAAAAAATAAAAAATGTAAGCTGCTTGAAAGGTCCTTTGAAACCAGATGCAGAATTTAAACTCTTGGTTTTTATGTCAGGTTTCCTCAGTTGTCTCTCTTTTGCCATTGGCATCCATTTTGAACATCATTTAAGTGCGTGTAGAAAATGTTTCGTTTTGCAAAAGGAATCCTTGTAGGCATCAATGTTATGGCATTGCTTCATTGCATATAATAGATGTGTGACTGCACCTGTCAAAACGTCATTTAAAAAGACATTCACGTATACCATCTTGTGTTGCAAACAATGTTTAATGTCTCTACTTAAGTGATTCTAACAATAGGTCTTTTTATTACAGTTAACCTAATACAGGCTTTTAAAGATCCAACGCTGAGTTCATTATTGATTTATTTTACTGCCGGTAAGAGCCACTTTGTGTGTTTTGTTTTGTTTTTTAACGTATTTTACAGGGGTTTTTTTTGTTTTTTTTCCACCGTAGAGGACATCTTCATGGAGACTAAAAGGCTTTCGAACAAAATGTCGTCAGACAACTCAGCCCCCTCTCAGACAGAAATAATAAAACATACTGTCTCGCTGCGCTCAAGTGGAACATCCATCACTTTGGCGCTCGACAGCAGTCACTGGCCGGTGCTTTATTTTGATTAAACAGTAAACTAATAAAATGCTACAGCCTTATTTGGTATACAGAATGTAACTTCAATAGCCCCACTGTGTCAGGTTAAGTTCTTATCCCTGTCACTGAGATTATTTATCATTTCGTTTTTGCTCTCAGCGCTCAGGCGCAGCAGTAAAAATGGTATGTAAGACGAAAAAAAAATTAAAAATTCCAGGAAAACAACCTGTCTGCTGGTTGAACATCTCACCATTTGTAGCAAGATGTTCAAGTTAATTACTTTTAATTCTTCTTTTTTATTAAGTACATTTGTATCAGGGGTGATTCTGTCACAGTGGGTAGTTGTCTTGCAATCGGAAGGTTGTTGGTTCAATTCCCGCAACATGCCGACACGCCCATGGGCGAAGCACTCGACCCCCTAGCTGCCTACCGATCTGCATGCCGGTGTATAAATGTGACTATAGTGAGGAGCGCTCTGATATTATGGGTTTGAAAAGCACTACACAAATTTGCATTTAAAATGAGATTAAACATTAGCCGTTTTAAATTTTCAGGTATTAATCACATTGCCTGTCAAAGGAGTAAATACAATGATCTTTCTTTCCTGTAAAATCTAATAATTCACTACGCTTTGGATGGATTAATGCTTAACGAATGCTTTGTTTAGAAGCGTAGTGAGAAGTCGTGACAGAGGGTTTTGTGACAAGAAGACGACAGAATATTTTTTTAAGTTTGTCTCACAGAGTCACCCAGCTGCTTTTGATGCCTAGATATGAAGTGAAGTGGAAGTAGTTCTGAAGTTGCCCTGTTATGATCTTTTTTTTTTTATTATTTCACACCCAGGCAACTTTACAAACTGAAATGCACCTGATGATCTTTCCAAAGTGACCTCAATTTGGACGGTCATGTCATATTGATTATATCAACATTTTGTGCTAGAGAAGAGGTGAAAGTAAGAAAGTAAGTTTAGCTGTAAAAGTCAGGAGATATTAAAAATGGAACAGACAATCATGTTTTCTTATAAATATTGAAATGTACGTTGTGACCATTACATTGGCACATGGTTGGTAACTTTTAAGCGGAGTGGCAAAATAGTGCAGGTGGAGTCAATCTGTAACCATCTTCTGATGCCTATTTATTTCTCATTTTGTACTATTTATTTCTTTATCTTTTTTATGTATGTATATTGTATATTATGTATATATACTGTACATAACCTGCATTTTAACTTGAGTCAAGCATATCTCAATCTCGTTGTAGTCTGTTGATGACAATGACAAATAAATCTTATATTGTTCCAAAACCCTGTTTATTTTTAAGAAATAACTAAAAGTTTTGGTCAATAATATGATGTCATGGAAAGCACAGAACTATAAGCTGAATAGTTAATGCCTCAAGGTTTACTTTGAGAACCAATAGGGACTTAGGAGCCAATATTAAAGTGTGTATCTTTATTTGCTATATAAAACTGAAACTCCTTCTGGAGAGCCTCGGGGAACAAGGTGTCCTCTTTATAATTGTTCTGTTTATACTAAAGTTTTTTTGGAGCATATTAGGGCAACAAAACATAAAAACACTAAAGTTCTTGTACTGGTTTTGGTTTCAGCTTAAATTGACTTTTAGTTATTATAAACACGAATCTTGCTTGAACTTAATACTAATAGTTTTGAGACTGAAACATCATTAAAAAGAAAACTATGCATAAAAAGACAGAGTTTGCAGTTACTGTGATATTATTTGTTTCTCTTGGTTGACCTTGGCTTCCTGTTTTTGGTGTCCAAACCTTAATGAATCATCTTTCTCCTTCAGTGAGGAAAGACGGATCGAATAACTGTGATTTTTAAGAAAAAAGGGGAAAAAAAGGCTCTGATTAATGTGCTGCAACGAAACTGCCATCTCAGACTGCTTGATACACGACACTATAAGCGAGAAATTTGTCAGGTGCTTTAATAACTGGCCTTAACTGAATGAATACATTTATCCTATGTTATTTAAATGCCACTCCATGCTGTCTTACAGACATTTTTACATTAAATTGTCAGAAGAATAACAGTTTGCAGCTCCGGTTTACAAAGAAGTGAGATTTTTAAGCTTTTGCTCACCTTTTTATATAGAATAAATAGTTTTTGTTTTAAATTTATTTTGTCTATACAGTACTAAGCTAACTGTTAAATGTCTACCAAGATTTACTCATTTTGTGCTCCAGAAGTCTTTGTTACATTTCAAAATAAAGTTCCATAGTCAATAAAAAAATTTTTTTAGTGGTATGGACAACTAGCAGTGTGACATCACCCATACCAGCATCATGTCAATTGTTTGTTTTCATATTTCTATTTAATTTTCATATAAACTTTTTTTAAGTTCTATAGGCTGCACAGTGGCGTAGTTGGTAGCACTGTTGCCTTGCAGCAAGAAGGTCCTGGGTTCGATTCCCAGCCCGGGGTCTTTCTGCATGGAGTTTGCATGTTCTCCCTGTGTATGCGTGGGTTCTCTCCAGGTACTTTCTAAATTCTCCCTAGGTGTGAGTGTGTGGTGTATGTGCACAGTAGTTTTCTGTCAGTCTGCGACAGACCTGTCCAGGGTGACCCCGCCTCTCGCCCGGAACGTTAGCTGGAAATAGGCACCAGCACCTCCCGACCCCACTAAGGACAAGGGTGTTAGAAAATGGATGGATGGATGAAAAAGTTCTATATAATATTACTGCAACCTGTAATGTATCAGCTAGCAGAACCAAGAGCTCATCCCTTCCACCTCTACTATATCGACTTTTGTGGGTCTCATTTTTTGTCCTTGCAGCTAAAGCTACGACTAGCTTAGCTTCAGCTAGGTGATGCTATATCTTCTTAAAGCTTTATTTGTTGTGAAATGTTTGACCAACAGATGTCTGCACTCTTCTCTTCAGGTTAACAGTTAGCGAACTTTGACAGCAACCGTGCTAGCAAGGCGAAAACATTTTATGACTTATTGTCTTTTAGGGTTCCCCAATCTCAAAACGTTTGTTGACTTTCTGAAGACATTTGCAGAGCACTTACTGTGGACTGAAAAAATATATATCCAATAACATATAATACAGACGGTAGCTCTCAAATCCAGTCCTCGAGAACTACCGCCCTGCAACTTTTAGATGCATCCTTACTCCAACAGACCAGGATCAGCTCTGAACAGGCCTGGCAACGATCCATTCATTGATTCAGATGTGTTGGAGCAGCGATGCATCTGAAAGTTGCAGGAAGGTAGCTCTCGGGGACTGGACTTGAGCACCCATGTAATAGACAATGCATCACATTATTTTTGAAAAATAACATTTTCAATTGCGACTTCAGTGATAATTTCATCATCCTCTCCTTGTTTATGCCAACCAGTGCCGTGTGCTTACATGGAGGTGTGGAGATTTGAAAAGTAACTCTAAACAGTGCATCTGTTCCTTGCAGTGGAAAGCTAAAAAGATACTAATTGTTGTATCATTTTATGCTTTTATTTCTTCAATAAAATCATAAAATGATGTGATGTAGCACAAGTCTTCCAATCCTACTTCCAAAGACATGCTGATGAAACAAATTACACTAGTTTTCGCCATGATTGATTCTTCAGTACATTCCTTTAACAAACCCAAATTCACACAAAACCCACCTCACCCTCTCCCTCCCCCATTCCAGTACCTATATTTGCCATCTCAGGCACCGTGGCGCTGTAGGGGCCTTCATCAAAGACGGGAGGGTTGTCATTGATGTCCTGCACCCGAATTATGAACTGTGACGACGGCTCCAGGGCACGTTCGGTCTGCCTGTCGGTGGCCGTGGCGATGAGACGGTACTCATCCTTCTCTTCCCGGTCCAGGGGCTTGGTGACGTGAATGTTGCCCGTTTTCTCATCGATCACGAACACCGAGCCCGCCCCCTCACCTCGCAGGATATACTTGGTGCGGCCATCATTCCTGTCCATGTCAGTGTGGAGCTAGATGAGAAGAGGCAAGAGGGAGTAGGGGAAGGTCGGGGGGGCAGGCAAAGACGAGAACAGGAATTAGTGGAAATTGAAAATGTAAGGTAGTGAGAGGTGGGGTAAGATAAGCATGCAATGGGTGGGAAAGAAAGACAAGAGTAAACACCAGTTAAAAATTAAGATTGTTTTTTCTCCAGACAGTCAGGCAGTGAAGACAAAACAAGCAGATTATCCTCCGCATGCCTCCAGGATATAATGAATTTAAGCAGAAGGAGAGAAAAGAAAAGCAGACAATACCTCGCTCTCCCTCACAATGTTATTTTTTTTAATTATTTTATTCATTCCTGCAGTTGTTATTTGGTGCTTCATGTTTCTATTTCTGCTGTACTGTATGAGCAGCTGTGGACCTGGATCTCCTTAATCTTAAAAATATCCAGTACACAAACTCCGCTGCTCACACTTTGAGCCCTTCTTCGGTTCCCAGCAAGAGTGGACAGAAAAACTGTTTGTTCACAAGCGGGGTGCTGGAGATTTAATGAAAGCGCCATATCGAAGGGATAACGAACAGCAGGCCAATCAATTATTCCCTAATAGGTGTCTATGAGTGAGACTGGACGGCTGCGTGGCGGTGGCGCGTTCGGTATCGATCACAGCCCCCGTGTTGCGTTTTATTGGATCAGCGCCTGGCAGGGCGGCAAAGCGACCGGCATCCTCTCACGCGGGGAGAGGTAATATCGGGGAAGGCTCCACGCCGTCCTCGGCCCCACAACGAGAGAGACGAGTCAGCGGGACACGGCGAGCGCATCCAGATTCAATCTCATTACCTCCCGCTCTGACATGGATGGAATAGCAACTGTGACCAAAAAGATAAATAAATAAAAAATAGAAAGAAAGCGGTAAATTAGCCCCCACTCTCAAGTGAGTGTGACACTGTGACTTCAGATGCAGAGGAGATGCGGGGAGAGGCAGCTGGGCTACGAGGAAGAGGGTTTAGCTGGGGGAAAGCATTGTTGCGTGGCAACAGCTAAGCTAAATGAAATGAGAATGGATACCGTGAATGCGAATGTTCATTTACTTTGAGGACTGCCATTTTTCACAGGGGATGTTGGAGCGGGATGGCTCGGCTTCGCCAGCTTCCTGAGGTGCAGACGATGAGCACGGATGTTGACAAGGTTATTTGTACCAAGCAGAGACTTCAGGTCCAGAATTTTAAGTGAAAGCTAAAGAAAGTAGAATCGCTACATATCTAATAAACATCCCATTTTTGTCAAACACTTAAAGCCATAATTAGCTTGCTCATTAACATTTGATAGGGGAATGCGGGCTGCACAAAACGGCTGATAGTTATTTTTAACACTTTTTTTCATCCTGAGAAGTCTGCTAGAGATCACGATAGACCAATGCCTGGCTGCCATTATTTGATAATTGTTTGATCGGTAACTAAAACTTTGCGTGAATATGGCCTTCGTAGGTAGCACTGTGCACAACACTCTTCAATGCAGAAGTTGCCACTACAGGAAGAAGACTCAAAAGAAAAAAGTTCAAAGGTCACCAGATAACAGAAAGTATTACCACTTCGTCTGTTCTATCTTTTTGAAGTAGGGGTTAGCATAGGACAGGCTAAACTAGTAAATATTGTTAGGAAAAATACATGAAAGAGGTTCTGTGGACTTTGCAGAGAATACACACAGAGATTTTTATTAGTGATGCTAATCTTGCTAAATACAAACTTTTTAAATTTCGTTATTCTTGTGACAATGGCAATAAAGATTTATCTATCTATCTAGATGTGAAAAGCAGTTTAAAACCTCAGTTTCATAACAATTATAATTTTGTTTAGTCAATAAATCAATCAAGCTAATTTATATAGCACATTTCAGCAAGAGAGAAAATCAAAGAAAGTAAAATCTTTAATGGCAGTTCAGAGCTTTAACAAAAAAAAAAATCAGTTGCTGAAATTCAGCCAGGAGCGGCATCAGTACGAGCTGGAAACCAAATTGACCTGAGGACAAACAAATTTTAGCAGTTAAACAAACAGAGATGTAAAAAAAAAAAAGGGTGGCTAGCTAAATAGGTGGAGCTTAACGATTCTTTATTTCATCCATGTTAGTGGTAACCAAGTTTCACCAGGACAATTAATACGACCACAAAGCATTGCCTATAATTGCATAATGTGCAACGGAAGACAACAGATGATATGGTAATATAACAAAACAATAGCCAAAGGTTTTGAGAATTTTCTACAAAACAAACACATATAGACAATAGCTGGAACAATCCTGTTGTCCTCCGTTTCTTGTATCCGTTTTGCTGTTGATGGTGGGTTTTTACAAAAACAGCTAGTAGCCGGCGGCTTTCTACTTTTCCAGCACAGAGCACATAGAAAACATTAGCTATGATGAGAAGCTTGCCTCCAAGGTGATTTGGCCTAAAAGAAATATTTCTAACAGAAAACAAACTAAAGTTTTGGATTGTCATCCCAGCAGCTCTGTTCTTCAGTTTTCCGTACCCGTCTGACACTTCAACAACTCGGTGAAATGAAATGAAAGGCTGTGGCAGACTTCCATAAACACTCCAACCTCTCAACTGTGGACAAAAGTATGCAAGATCAATTTTCTGGAAATGGTTTCTGAAAGACAAATTCCCCAATTACAGAATTGTTGCTTTCGTGTGCATCGGCACAAGTGTGTGAGGCCCATCAGCAGGTGGCGCTGGACGGCAAAATGGTTTTATTGTTGGTACGAGGAAAGGGCCTCTGACGGGAACTACTCACACAAAATGAATTTGGAAATGTATTTACACTGAGGTGAACTTTTCCACAATTTTTCATGTCTCAACTGCACACTTCACCGTTGTATCGATTTTATGTTGACAGACGAACACAGAGTGGTGCAAAATTGTCAAGCCAAAGTAACAGGATGCACATTTTCCAATAAACTTTGCAAATAAGAATTCAAAGGCAACGGGAGGGGATTTCCATTCAGACCTCTAAACTCTGATAGTGCTAAATAAAATAAAACAAAGTGCAATCATTTTGCTTTAAAAGTCCCTAATCGGTGGGCGTGCCGTGGTGGCATAGGGGTTAGCGCAACCCGTATTTGGAGGCCTTGAGTCTTTGACGCGGCCGTCGTGGGTTCGACTCCCGGACCCGACGACATTTGCCGCATGTCTTCCCTCCTCTCCTTCCCTGTTTCCTGCCAGCCCACTGTCATATAAGGGACACTAGAGCCCACAAAAGACCCCCTGGAGGGGTAAAAAAAAAAAAAAAATTCCCTAATCAGTAATACTTAATCGCTCTGCTCTATCTGCTCTTTTCTCTGATGGTAAAGCGGGTGCTTAGCAGGTAAAGTTATCAAGATACATAGATATTTTTTATGCTCACATTTTTCCCTTATTATTGTCCGTTTGTCTTTTAATTACTTTTATTGTATTATCTTTTGTTCTAAAGCAGGGGTCTCAAACTCCAGTCCTCGAGGGCCGCAGTCCTGCAACTTTTAGATGTGCCTCTGCTGCAACACACCTGAATAGAATAATTAGGTCATTAAGGCTCTGGAGAACTGATCTACACAAGGAGGAGGTAATTAAGCCATTTTATTCCAGCGTTTTGTACCTGTGGCACATCTAAACACTGTAGGACAGAGACCCTCGAGGACTGGAGTTTGAGACCCCTTTTCTAAAGGAAGGATTGGGCCATGTTGAGAGCACACGTCTCGACTTGTCACAGCATCACATTAAAGATGCTCTATTCCTATGTCCCGCTAAGTACTAGCAGCAGGAAGGTTTGCCTGCAAGTACTGTATCAGTGTTGTGAAAATAAAGGAGGTGCAAAAAAAAGAAACTATAATTAATGTCATTATTTACACCTTCGGTACCCTGCTGTGCTCTGCCAAAAGTGTATAATATGTTAAGAAGGATAGTCACCCTTTAGGCTCTGGTTCTACTCGGGGTTTTTCTTTGTGTCAATAGTCAGAATACCACAGTTTTTTTGCCCTTTTTCTAACAAAGCATTGTATTAGGTTTCACCTTTTTTTTTAAATATAAATTGGCGCTATATTAATAAAGCAGAATTGAGCTGAACTGAATTGATTTTCTCTCCCCATCGGGGACCTGGTTGCAGACTATCCATCTGCTGTTGAGCCCACACCAAACAACAAAGACAAGACTTAATATTTTTACAGTAATAAAGCAGATGAATTGTCTCTCCGTGAGCATTTGTTTTTATGGGAAGTCCTGGTACAATACACCAGCCCTAACTGAGCGAGAGCTGCAATCGTTCAGGACAAAAATGAGGCCTATGCCTCATTTTCGCTCTACGAAGAAAAAAAAACGCAAAGCAAAACTGCACCAGAGAAGCCAAGAAAATCCAATGAAATGCTGAACAAAACTCACCTGCTACGTTATTTAGCACCGCTTTTTATGTTAACATAAGTAGAATCTTGGTGCATCTAAGCATCTAGAGGTGGTGAAGACTCCTTGCTGACGTTTAAACCAAACATCAGAATATCGGTGAAAGATGGACTCTCACCGAGGTCATGGATACAGGTAGTTGTTGCCTGGATCAATAACTAATCGCTCAGATCAATAACGATCAGGTCAGCAGACCACAGTTTGTTTGGCCGAAAGGTTGTGCGTCTGTCTGACCAGGTGGTGAGTGCCAGAGGAGTACCACAGGGACCTGTACTGTTGCTATTCATTTCACTACGCACACCTCCTGTCATCGGCTAAGATGAAGGTATACTTGTGTCCTTTGGTCATTTGTTTGGTCGGGAAAAAAGTGTACTTTATAATGTTTTTTTTGTTGTGGTTTGCTTCCATATTCTGTTTTTTTTTTTTTTTTTTTTTAAGCGGACCAAGTTGCACCGGTGACGATCCAACGTGACTCCCATTCAACAGAAATGACGGCGGTGGGACAGAGCCCAAAAAAACAAACGTGGAAAACCTGCGTGTTGCATTTCTGCGGTACACATATGTGCTGTTATTCCGAATAACAGCACAGCAATTTAAAATGTCAACAGCAGCTCGTTCTACGTAGGTTTTATGATATTTTTCAAATTTTAGAACGGCGTAGGCCAATGCGTGCTCCAGGCTGACTGAGACAAGATGCTTTGCGCTTTCTGACCCACAATATGCTGCCAGTAGCGTTGCTAAGCAGAAAACAGAGAATCGGGTACAGAGAATTGTACTAACTTAATGTCAATAAGTACAATAAGTGCATGCAGTAGTTGCGTTAGCAACACTTAAGGGCTCGTTTTTATCCAAATGTCCAGTAACCGTGGCTTGTGCAGTCAAACAGACATATATTTCCTGTAAGTTCAGATCAAAGTCGGTCTGTATTCACACCAAATGCGAACCACACCAAAGTTTGTTTGGAAGCGGACTGAGAACACCTCAAAAGAAGAGTGGGTCTTGGTCTGGTTGTTTGGTCCGCAGCAGGCTTGAGTGTAGTCACACCTGCACAAAAGGTCCGGGGAAATACACTCTGGTCTATTTAAAGCAGACCAAATGTGAACACACCTCTAGACGACAAACTGGAGGTGCAACAGTAAAGCTACAGAGCAGACGGCATCTATTTTGAAAACTTGTTCCTGTGGTGTTTTCAGAAAGATGCTGCATATCATCTACAAGTTTGTCGTAATGAGTTCAACCCTTTCAGACATCATCTGTTGGAAAAAAACTTAGAAAAAGCTCAACAAGAGGATAAATAAGGTTGATTCTGTTTGGGGTTCAGCTGATAATTGCACAAAAAGGAATGCTTCATAAAATAAAGAACATAAAAAAATAACAATGAGGATCCCCTTCATTAGACTGTGTTTTCAGTCGGAGGCTTTAGATTTGCTATAATACAGACCGCAATAGGAGGTCATCACAATCTATAGTCACTTTTTGGAGAAGAAACTTAGACAGTTTGAGTTACAACATTTATTTCCCCTTTGGGACTGAAGTGAGTCTTTCAGAAACTGCTGATCAACTGCAATTTTCAAGCTCAATCCTCTTGGGTTTACTAAGAAACATGTCCAAAAAAGGAAAAAAAAAAATAATCTGACAAGCCGCATTTGTGTGAACACACAAAAAAAGCCTGATGATGTCAGAGGTCAACGGAGAATGGGCAGGCTGGTTCATGAAGATAAAAAGGCAGCGGCAACTTAAATAAGCGCTTATTACGGGGAATGTGACAAGATCTCAGCGTGATATTTCACATCATAGTGAAGTCAGTCACAAGAAGCACCACTACTTTCCTGTCAGCATGTGACTTTATCTAGTGGAAGGGATTATTATGAGATGTGAAAGAGAGTGATTGTTGCTTGAAACTCTGCTGGATCTACACTTAACACTCCTGTTTTCAGGTTAGAAACGGAGTTGCTGCTGCTACAAAAGCCTCCGACAAGCTTACACATGTTGAAAATTAATCCTGGGCAAGATTTTTGGACCAAACAATTCAAATGAATGAACATCAAGGGCTATTTCGCTGTTTTTTAATGAAAGATTTCTTGGGTCTTTTAATACCAACAAAGTTTTATTTTATTTTATTTTAATATCTCTGCCAAGCCGGGTCAAATTATCTCAAATTGGGTGTTGGGGCCACTGTACTCCACTGGTCTCTACAGTCACAGGATTTCGATGCAGTAAAGCAACGTCATCAGATTGTGGTGAAACGGGAGATCCTCGTCACGGACATGCTGCCGACAAACCAGCAACCGCCCGACGCCGTCTTGTCAACATGGAGCAAAGTCCTCAAGGAATTAAAACATTTCTCTAACGCAAAGGGAAATCTAACCCAGTACAAGAAATAAGTACTTAGTAAAGTGGTTGGTGATTTTGGTCAACAGCTCCTGTCTGAGAAACAGATTCATTTCATCATCTTTTACTTTTCTTCCTTTACAAGTCATTTCATCAGGTCCATCACCGCTACCCACTTGGTGTGCGTGACGGTTTCTGTTTTGCTCTTTTAAAAGATGTCCTACTTTTTTGACTCGGACTAATCTAAAGTAACGGGTTCCTCTCGTCTTCAGAGGAGGCCATCTGGGGGCAATTGGCCAAAACATCCGGTGGGTCAGGACCACCAGAGGAGCCTGGGTTCTCTTCCTCCTTAACAAAAAGCCATTAACAATCAAAGTCTTAACGGCCCTGCGGCTTAACGAGGAGACTTAACGAGCTTCCTAATGAAGCCCCGGCCATCATTACCTCACTGAGTGGTGGCGGTGCTGATTGAAAGCACAGCTAAGAGTCATTCTGGAGCAAAAGGAAAAAAAAAAAGCTCAACCTAAGTAAAAAACAAAATCCATTTAAGGTTGACCTCTCACCCAAATCTCTGCCTCCAAGATTAATAGGAAATTATATCAAGGGGAGCAAAAGGAATAACGGCGACGGATACTTTACGGTCCTCAGAACTGCTAAGCTTTTAGAGAGCAAAAGTAACAAAACTGTATTTCATTAAACAACACCGGCCATCACCATATATCACATCCTCTCAGTGAGAAAAATGCCAGATCTCATAAATCCCGTGTTTCATATCCCCCCCTTGATATACTATCGAATACATCAAGAGCCAAACAGTGTGAAACCACTGGACACAAAAGCCAAATTCTCCGCTCGGAGAATGATTTAAACCTGAGAAGCGGCTGTTTCCATTTTCTGACGCCATTGTGAATGCGACACCCTGTCTCTCCCTCTCTCCCCAGAACCCTAAATCTCCTCAATTATTTATATTATCATAAGGTAATATGCTTATACTCATAAACTCGATTTCGCATTTTTGTAATAACCATAAATCACAAAGTGAGAAGGAAAAATACTCTCTGCCAACCTCTAAATTACCTAAATAACTAATATCCCATACACACAATTTCACATTTATGCTGCACAATGAATCATAAAAACACCAAGAAAATGTGTTTTCTTTTTTTTCTCCCACAGATGTGCATTAACCTAATGAATGTGGATGTTTTCCCCACAAATTCGGCATGTTTGCGTGCGTTTGCGCGTGTACGTGTGTGTGTGGATGCTGTTATTGTGCAGACAAGGTTACACAAGCATGAGAAGTAACTTTGTGGAAAATCATCTGGCAGCCTGTGTGAAATGCCAATGGGCAAATAGCAGCGACGCGGGGCACCGCTGATCCCTGTGATTGGCAGCGGGGTTCATATTCCCTTAACGCATCGGGGAAAGTTTGCAAGGGCAAGCCGGCAGGTGTGAAAATATCTCGACTATCTCGTAATCTCCCTCAGCAAGCCTCAGAGGAGAGGAAGGCCTTTTCATCTTCCCCTTTTTGGCGAATTCAAAAGAGCTGGAAGCCTGCGGGACAACCACGACTGAATTGTGGCGGACGCAAAGCTGGGCGAGGTGAGACTCGGTCAGAACCTGTCGGGCGGCGCAATCGATTTAAAGCGGGTCCCCCCTATTCAGAGACATGACCGGAGAAAGCCGACCGTTTAGGAAAAAACGGCAGAAATATTTTTTGGGGGGACAGGGCCCACAACGACTTCCGACAGCCAATTCGAAATGAAACCATGCCCCGTGGCCAGTTTACCTTCTTCCATCCTATCAAATGCTTCTTTTTTTCTTTTTTCTTTTTTGCTTGAGGCTGTGTGTAAATTTTCCATGTCCACATTTGAGTCAAAGTGAGCTTTATTGCTGCTGGAAATTTTAGCAAGAGACTTGACAGGTGAGTGTATCTGTGTGGGCGGCGGTGTGTGTAACTTTCAAGAAACCAGTGTAATGACTCTGATTCTTCTTCTTCGGGCTTGGCAAAAGCTCTGCTTGGCACAGTTACAGCCCAGAGTGAACAAGCAGCCAACGCGTGACTAAGAACCTGTGAGTGTGTGTGCGCGTGTGTGTCTCTGAGCGCCAACAGCAACTGACCTAGAGATGAGCAAGCTGACCTATAGAGAGTTCAGAGCCAAGAAGATGGAATATCAGCTACTGAAGCTCAGGCTTAGATGGACAACTAAGCCGTCTAAGAATTCAGTTGTGAAGTGATGCCATCAAAATGTACCAGTTAGCTTTCAAATTCATCACGATTTCATTGAAATATGCGGGAAATATGCAACATTCTTTGGAAGAAGCTGAACCAGTTGCACAAGAGTGGAGTCAAGAGTATAAGTGGATAGTAGACATGCATTTTGATTTTTCTTTTTTTTATTATTGCTGTTTTTAATAATAACATTCTGTTGGTAAGAGAGCTAAAGAGTTCAAAAACAAGAATTTGCTTCGCTGTACTGGAAATAATGCATGACAATTAAAGCCAATGCCAACGTGGACAATCTGGCCGTTCAAGGAACTTCACTACGAAAGAAGACTCCAAGAAACCCTTCAATCAGTCCACAGGACTCACAACAGGCAGGCTCTTACCACTGAAGATACCAAAGTGTCTGTGTGTACACTTAGAAGGATATGGCAAGGTGCAAAAAACCTTGAAATCAGAATAAAATTTGCCAGCAGACAACACAGACAGATATCAGAACTTCTGCAATATAGTTCGTCAGACAGTTGATTCTGGCACCAGAATAAAGGACATTTTTGTCATAAACTCAACATAATATCTCACAGATGAAGGTGATGAGAATTTTCTTCACTTCATACTCTTAAATACCTACACGAAGTTTCTCACTAAAACTATTTCAGTCAAAGGGTGTGACACACAGAGGGTTAGGTGTCACTCTTACTTCAGTCATATAAACAATTGTTCATTTAATCATTTATGTTAAACACTTAAAGCAGGGTAAAATGTTTGTTGTTTAAGTGCTGCTTGGTCATTTACTTTTGAGAACACTTAATATCTAATGGGCTGCTCTTATTCTGCTACGAATGACTGTATATATTTACGCCGAGTGATGAGTCCCATGTGAGCCTCAGACGTGCGGTGTATATTAACAGTAGCATGAATATGCAGATATTTCCATCTGTGATTATAGATGAAGCTGATACAGCTAAGCAAGACTGGAACGACATTTTAAATCGCCCACTTTGTAAGAAAATTAATTTACCGTCAAAAGCTACAATTATCTTTTCCGTATCAAATGGATTTCTGTGGCTCTTCCTCGTGATTCTGAATCTTCAGCATTATTTTTGCACTTTTTTTTTTTAAAGTCTTTCCATTTTCTTTCATGCCGTGCTTATTTCCGGACTGTAAATGTGTGTAAATCAAGAAATCCAGCACTATTATCTTAATGAATAGATTACTTTAACTTTTTGTACAACTTTTCAAGAGGTGGTTAGATGTAGCTCCACTACAATATGAGAGCGGTAAAATATTTAAACCAAGTTGTCCAATCCACTCTGCTCAACTGCTCAGGTTTTTAAATTCAAACATTGTTTCCTGGTTTGCTGGGTTAAGAGCACTAAGAGCATCTACACAGTAACTCTAATTTCTTAGCCATACTTTCTACTATTCCTGAATCACTTCATGGAAAAAACAAGCAGCTTCATTTTATCGATAAGATTTCAGATTTAGTTGAACAGTTCAAACAAAACAGGATCAGTCAAATCAAACGTTAAAGAACCAGAATAAAAGAAAAAAGATCGATGTAGCGGTTGGTGAAACTTACTTTAAAATCAAGTCATTATTTAAACATTAATCTGACTAACAAATAAAGAAACAGAGCAAACCAGGCAACCTTGTGGTGAAATGTTAACATCCTGAAGTTCGAGTGAAATATATTAATATCACAATAATATATGGACTTATGAAGTCCACCTACTAAACTCCTTCAGTCATTATGAGAAACGACTACAACCATAACAAAATATTCTCACCCGGGTGTGACACAAACACACACAAGTTTTCACACTTTAATCCAAATGCCCCGCTCTCCTCTTTAATCACTGTGGGTACACATAACAAAAACACTTTTCCAATCAGACATCAAATGGCTCAGATCAGAAAACTTGTCAGACTATAAGGGCCACTTGTGACTACAGAGGGAAGGCAGGTTTTCAAATTCCGTCTGATATTTTAATCAAACTCTGTTTCGGAGTAAATGTGGGTTGTGAGGGAGATTTCCGCTCGTCGCCATTGAGAACCCCGACGTCCCGCTTCCTGTCCACTTGTCTTAGTGCTTTTTAAATCCTTTATGAAGAACAGCAGGTAATGTCTTTACCGTCGATCCAGCATCGATTTGGCATTGATATTTTGGAAAGCTAAGACACAGTCAGTAATTCAGTTGCGGTGTGGACATGTTGACCCGTTCTTCTTTGATCCAATTCAGGAAGTCTCTGGAGGGCAATGCATGTAGCCTTCTTAACACACACACACACACACCCACCCACACACGCACACACACACACACACACTCACTAAATGTCTCCGTGTTGCACTCAAGCACTTCCTCTTACTCACACACTTCCTAAAAGAGCATCCATTATTCATTATTATTAGACTTTTCCTTTAGTGCCATGAGATGTTCAATGCATCTTGCCACTGTTCTCTTCCTCCACAATACATTATTCAAAACTAAATTTTGCTTTTAGCCTCAGAGTATGCAAATCTCCCTTTTGATTATCATAATCAGCTGATGTACGAGGAGCAGTGTGTGTGTGTGTGTGGCAGCCAGTCAGACGACTGTTTGTGTTCTGTTGCTTCAGAGCGCCAGTCGAGCATCGTTTACTTTGTGCCCGTATTTTTAGCCGAGAGAGACAGGCTTGAGAAAAGGCCACTGGAGGCCTGACTGTACGTTTAAAGGGCAACTCGCCCACATATGTGGTGCCCTGCGAGACACCGCTGGGGGGAATATTTTATGTCGCTGGGACGCGGGAGTCAGAATGTCTGTGTGGAAAATGATGGAAAAAATGTGCTGTAATGATAGAAAGTTTTAAGCTGCAATGCAAAAACCTAAAAGCAAAAAACGAAAGGGTGTTGAATGTAAACAGATTATTTTGACTGGTTGGTCAGAAACTCAAAAATGGCAAAAAAAATCGCAAGTCTCACAAAAGGTAAAATAACCCATTTAAAGCATATTTAAATATATTTAAAGATATGGTTTTATGTATTTTCCATGAATAGAGTCTCATTTTACACCACAATCAAGTAACTTTAGCTTAAGCAGTTGGAAAAATGCGGCATATAATTAAACATAACAGAAAACTAACTTTGTAATTTCACACCTTGAAATTGGGCCACTATCTCTTTAAGAAGCTCCTACTCTAACACTCCCCCATAAGTACGTCATCACAACAATGTTTCTCATTGTGCTGTTTGCATTTGTCCTATGGCGCGTTTGTCTGAGAGTCTGCCGATAAGCTCAGCAGACTCTCAGCTCCACCTGGTGTTTGCTCATTGCTGCTACCGCTAGTCTGAAGGAGCTCAGTGAAGAAATTGAGGGGGAGTGTTGCTCTACGAGGTATAAAATGTGTTGGACACTACAGCTCCAAAGGGGAGCTGCATGTAAATAGGTGGCGCTTTGTGGGAGCAAGCGCTTAGTCACCACAGAATGACAGAAGGAAATAACATTATAACGCGACATAAAGCTCAGAAAAGTTAATTTGACATTATACTGGCCCTTTAAAATGAAACTGGCTTCTTTACAGACATACTAGCTATTGTAACATGTAACCAATTTGTGTAACTTACGAACAGATAAGTTGAGAAATTTAGATTTCAAGTGTTCTAGTTACAATTAGTCTTCTTGCTAAGTTCAACTATATTGTCAAGAAAAATAAACAGACTGTTTAATACAAAATTAAACAGAATATTATTGTAACTTTTTTTTAACAGAAAGTGTCCATCCTTATTATATCAGGTAGTGTGTTCTCTTTTAGTCCAGATTTCTTATTGTTCAGTTCCTTTCTTTAGTTCAGTATTTGAAATTTAAGTCAGTCAGTCAGTCAAGTCTTTGTCAAATTCAATGGCCATGTGTTTCTTTGGATCCAAAATCTTATCTTAATCCAGTGCAAAGCAGGCAGCGGATCCAGCAGGTCCCACTTTCTTGGGTTGAAACCTGGAGCTCAGCACATCCAATCCAGGCCTGCGGTGGTGTGCAGCTGGACAATGTTCCAAGTTGAATGTGGTTGTAAAAAAAACCCAACCTGCATATATATAGAACTTAAATAACTATTAAAGTCCAAAAGTATGCAGGAGTAATAAATCCCATTTATCACAAAAAAATTATAACTAATAGCAAGCTTGCCAAAAAAAACATATCACTGTATGCAAACCATTAAAAGTTCGTACATAACAAAAATGCAATAAATTAAAAATCATTCTAATATTCCAATGTGACACATTTCTCCGATTGGTTTTATGTTTCTTTTATTTTCTTGTCGGAACATACGAGCAGTTAATGCCTGTGACCATTTAGCATGAGCTTCATTTCAAGTTGCAAAAATACATCACAACACTCACCGGAGAAAATCAAATCACACTTATCTTCTCTTCTGTCCACCGTTACCGGAATTCATCAGAATTTATCATTTAACTTCTTTCTTTTCTCTCAGCTCAGCACAACGTGCTGCAGCCAGCTGCGGTTCCTTCTTCTACTCCTATTTTTTCTCTACTGTCTAATCCAGAGTGTAAACTCACAAGCCACCTACTGGCGGTTTCTGGTAGCAAACGAAAACCCAAAATTAAAATAGAAACCGATTTTCTGGTGCATTAAATTACCAGACAAAATCCAATAGAAACTAAATATAAAATACTACTAACAATAATATTACACACATACTGTACATGGGGGTTACCAACAGAAAGCTAAACTTTGCCATTTGCTAGTCATTTTACTTCAACCTTACTTTTAAGGTACAAAAAGAAACAGCCTGGTATAGGAAGTCAAGCCACATATAATTCATATAATGCAGTTAATTTCAAGTAATAATGCAATTTTTGCTACACAAGCAAGCCAACTGTATAGATTCACTTTTAGGTTAAAAAACGCTGGATTTGGAAATCTTGGCAACTGTTTTGAAACTTCAGGCCCCGGCTCACACCCCAGCGCTAACATGCACCCTGAACGGCGGCCAGATTGTGTCCACACATTGCTAAGTAGAGGTGTGAACACACACACACACACACACACGCACGCACACACACACACACACACACACACACACACACACACACACACACACACACACACACACACACACACACACACACACACACACACACACACACACACACAACACAGGTGGCCTTGAATAATTGTGTCTGAATAACTTTGGGAATCTGAATGCTGTCTGTTCTTGGTAACATTAAATTTCAACCGACTGACACGACTTCATGTTCATGCTGCAGAGTTACCAGAAGGACTCTCAGCATGAAAAAAAAAACAAAAACGTATTGATATCAAAATCAGCTGTGCTCTCAGGTGAGGCGATCAAACCGACATCAGGAACACTGTAGCTATATGACTTGTTTTCGGATGGAAGTCTAACTTGTCGGAATCCCATTCAATAAAAACAAACCTTCTCTCGCACGGAGGGAATTTATTGACCAGCGGCTCTCAACTATGTAGTTTGATCGTTTTTGGCACTGATTGAAATCTGCCGCTTTCACTGCACTTTAAAAATGCGTCGACATGTGGAAGGTGCATCTACACAGCACAGAGTGCACAAACCAACAATCAAAACATCCCTGTAAACAGTTTTAAGGGTTAAATTCTCGGCGTGCTGATGCAGAGCGGCGTAAAGCCCCACATTATTTATTTTACTCTTCCTCTCTCTCTGTTCGGCTACACAGACATACACAAGCACTTTGTACCTGAAATAACAAATGCGGCTTGGACGAATCTTTGCCATGTTGAAGACTGAATATGTTCTGGTGATGTTACAGAATCGTCAGATTGTTGCTCAGCTGACAGTCCACTGTGTGAAGTGGCTTCATCACTGTTTGCATGTAATGTGGTTTCAAAGTGTTTGCTATAAAAGTGTTCAAGTTTTCAACCTAGGTTTAGAAGCCATTGCCTTGGTGTTAGAGTTGGGTTCTAACAATTAAATTACATTGAACTTCCTTTAGTTATTAAGTAAATTATTATTTTTTAGAAGTTAAACAAGTTTTGTATCATGTTACAATGTTATTCGCTCACCAAAAGTATTCCTGGAGTATGGCTTTGATTCTTTCATACATATTTAAGTAATCCTTGAATCTCCCATGGCAACTCATTCAGGGAGACTGAAGCTCCCCTGGGCTATCACCTCCAGACGAGCTTCCCCCACAACCCCGCTCCTCTAGACTAGCGGCGGCAACAGTTAGAAAACACCTGGTGCACCTGTGAGTCTGCTACGTTGGACCCCACAGTCGCTCCTAAGAATGGTTGTAAACTGCAACAACTGATGGTAACATGGTTACTTGATTGTGCTAAAAATAAATAAACGGCACTTTGTGCCAGGAAAATACATATTACCGCCAATTTAAAACAGAACACATACCCTGGTCATTTCAGAGTGTTAACCTGCCTGACTTTACGTGTCATAAATTCCTGCTCCTCCCTGACTACTGTTCCCTCCTCTGCTCCCGTATTCCCTCTCTTCCATCTTCAGCCCCGTCACCTCCTCCCACCCGGCACCACCTTTTGACCGGGCTGCTCTCCTCTCCTCTGGCCTTCTGCTCTTCACATCGGATTATCGCTACGCTCTTCAGACAAGCCCTCGCCGTGTACCCTGTAGCATCCGCATCAGGGCCTTTTTCTCCCCCCACGCCGTTTTCAATGCTCACAGCAGCTGTGGCACATATATAATTAACTTTAAGCTAAAAGGGTTTTATTAGTATCACCCACCCCATTTATATTTTAAGTTGTCCAAAAAAACTCAGCTGCATTTGTTTTCAGGTCGTTTCAGCAGCACAAGTAATACGTTTAAAGGTAAGATGTCTAAAACGGTTACAGATAACTATGACATTTATCATGGACACTTATTGGTGATTTCTCAATAAAATTTTAGGGGAGGCCACACACATCACTCTGAGAGAAAATTCCTTTATGAGATTTTTTTTTTACCAGCAGTGCCATTACTGAAGGCCATCTCCACACAGGATGACGCAGCAGATAAATGCCAACCTAATTACATCTTGTTTGTGCCACATCAACCCTTCTTTCCTTGTGAACCAGCAATTGAATGCGACGCTTGAAATGTCTTAAAACAGTGAGAGCATGTCAGGCTACTTGTGGCTCTGTGCTGAACGGCCGAGACAGCTAGTTATCGACGAACGAGAAAATCAGTCGGCTTTCCCAGCTCACTTATTTGTAAGCTGGCTAGTGTTTCTTTTAACGATGCTCAGCTACAAAATACTAAAACAAATATATTTGCCCTTGATTAATGACGGCGTGTTTCTTACTGACTTCATAGAGCAACGGCCTACTGTTGGATGGTCAAGTTAAAGTAAATTTTATAAATAATATATGTTTTACATATTTGTTAAACCTGTACCAGGCAGTACAGTGTGAAACAGATAATCTGTTAATAAAAAAAATCAAGCTCTTCTACCTCCTCCCTGTGGTCCTACTGCCATCTGCAGAAGTACACCGCTCAGTCAGAAACAACCAATCAGAACCTGGAGGAGGGTCTTAGTGCTGTCAATCACACCCTGTCAACCACCCTGGCTGTCTGCTGTGCTACAGCTAGCACAGCTAGCACACGGAGGCTGCCATTAATGCTCAGGTGAGTTAGCATAGCCACCAAGGATGGCGGATTAACAATTTCCCTGCAACGGTAAGTTGTTTCTCTGACATTAGCAGTGTGTACACAAGTGTGAGTGACAGCACTAAGACCCTCCTCCTGGCCCTGATTGGCTGTTTTCTCCAGATTGCAGTAGAAGCACCAGGAAGAGGTAGAGGAGCTCGATGACATGGTGACAGTTTTACCGATATGTAAAATAATTCTTTATACAAGTTACATTCTGCAGCTTCAAATGTCTCCAAAACTTTTATTTAATTGGCCGTATTTTGTAGAAATCACTTTCACTTCGACATTAAACAGGTTATTTTTGATGTTTTTGTTTTTTCTTTTCCTCAAAAGCCAACTTTTGTGAATCCTGATTTGTAAATGGAAAAAAAAAGAAAAAAAAGGTTAAACATCCACGGGGTTGAAAACTATTTATATGCTTTCTATACAGTAGAGAAGTCAATTCTACCTAAAGTTAAGGAAATGTATGCTAATTAATGAATTTGAACAAAATTTTAAAAAACTAATCTAACTGAACTACAACATGAAAGGTTTTATCAACAGTATGTTCATGTTATATAATACAAATGGAACATATCTTTCTACACAGTGTAGTAAATATCTGGGTTTGACTGTAGTGATGAAAACCAATACTGTTTAACTCCTGCATAATAACTGTATGCAGGTACAAACCTCGACAACTTACTAAAACCAATAACTTCTTTAACTTCGACTGTGCCCTCTCGTCCCCTCTGCCCTCGTCCTGGTCGGAGACGGAGAAGGAGCAGACGGGAAACCTCCCCGACTCACGGCCTCCTTCGGGGCCACGGGGAGAAGTGGAGCGCAAAGTCCTGGCCCAAGCATAAATATTAGTTGAAGGTCACGGTCACAGAGCTCACATAGGGCTATGCATAATCACCAACCAAGCTCCTGCTTAGTCCCCTTACTTCACACGGCCCCTCTGTCACATTACTGCCCACAGACTAAACACTTAAGCAATGCACTCCCAAAAACCACTGATGCAGCTAACCTTGAAGGGTTAAAACCCGAGGCGACGAACCGCCTCCGACACCAATTTAGGCTTTATGCTACATTATGACACCACCTCGTTAGCGTTTCGCAGGCTCTACCCTACATTTCCAGGGTTATCCGCGAATCCGTTTCTACGTTAGGCTTAAACGGGCGCAGCTGTATTCCGAGCAGCATTGTCGGAGATGAAAAACTGCCATTATAATATCCAAAGGGAAAGAAAAAAAAAATGCTTTAAATTCAGACGCCTGCCTTGCAGATTTGTTCGACATTATCCCGAGATGAAACACGGGCTGGTAAGAAAGGAGGGAGATAAAGGAGCGAAAAGGCATGTTACGTCTCCGTTGAATTTCATCTTTAATAGACTCTATGGTTGCCCCCCTTTTATTCCTCCTACTTTACCCACGCAGCCTTGTTCCTTAAGTCAGCCGGCCTATTACTCCCTCTATGTGATTTTGCACCCACTCAGCACAGAGGCACATTTAAACCCCCATGGAGGCTTGCAGTAAAATGGTATTTAACTGCTTACTCGATTCTTTCTCTCCCTTTCTTATTGGATTCTGCTCCTGCTTTACGCTGCGCAAACTCTTAAAGCCTCGGAGTCGATGCCTCGGATTCCCCGTAAGATCTTTTCCAAAACTCTTCCTCCTCTTTGACATTTTTTTGACAACTAGTCTCGAACCCTGAGGTCAGTGGCAGAAGATTCAGAACCCTGCCTCCGTCTGTCGGAGCGTTTATTTACTATGTTTATACTGTCGTGGAAAAGTATAGCTTCGATTTTTTTTTTTGTTCCCCATATTTTGTCGCAATACAAGCACAAACCTTAAAGTATTTCGTTGGAGTTTCATGGGGTAGACCAACAGAACGTTGTGCGTAATGGTAAAGGGAAATGAAAATTACAAATTGCATTCAACATTTACTACAAATTAAAAACATGTGTTTGCAGTGCATTTGAAAGTCTCACATTTACTAGACCGCACTGCTCAATGTCAGATTTATCCACTTGTAAGGTTTTAAAGGAAACTAATTTGACCAGAGTGCTTCCTGATTCAAACAAACAATAAAATAAAAATACCAAAACCAAACACTTTTAACTGCTGATTTAATGATTCAGATCATTGCAGAGATTGCAGGAGTGTGCCATTTCACAGATTTGAGGCAGACACAGCGAAAGCTTGACCCAATCTACAGTATGTTTCACTCCTGATCTCATCATGCTTGTGTTTAACGGAGACTAGAGGGTTGGTGAAAGTTGATGGGGAGGTGGATGGAGCAAAAACCAGCACAATCCTGAAAGAAAACGGCGATAGATTTGAGACACTGAGCATCCAGCCGGAGCTACAATGTAGTGGGGTGTTTTGGATGGTCCAGTCAATGTCCAGACCTACATGCGATGAAGAATACGTGAATTTGAAAAACAGGTAGCTGGGAGATGCTAAGCTATGAGATTTCCCTTTTTTTTCCTTCTTTTGCAAGCAAGACAAAAACTTTATCCTCTGTTTTAGGAAAGCTGGTGGAGACATGCCTCAAAGGACTTGGCAGTTTTCATTGCAGCCAGAGGTTTTATTTTATTTTATTTTATTTTTTTACAAATGATCGTCTCAGGGGGACAGAAACAAACGTGTGAAGCGCTCTTCAGTTTTGCATGTGCATAAAAATAAGGAAAACTGTGACTTATATTATATTGTTTAATCTTCTGCAATACTATTTGTTGGTCTGTCAGAAAAAATCCCAATAAAATACATTTAAGTTTGCAGCTGTACGTATTCCAAACGTGTGGGTTCTTTTAAGAGGTATTACTGAGCAGTAGAACTAAAATAAAATGTTTAATCAAGTTCATTTCAGGGTCTGTAATTAGTTAATTATATCTATTTGAAAACTATATATTAACAAACTAGCCAATATGTCCGAAAAGGTTTTTTGCTGCTAAATGATCAAATACGTAGATAAATGATCGAAACAACAAAGATATTTTAGGCTTAGGTATTTCATGTAATAGACAACAATAGTCTTTCCCAGAGTCCAATCAGATTATTTTTGAAGCAAATATTAACCCCCAGTGGGCCAAAAGAACCAGATTGTTGTTTTGAGATTGTGCGTCAGATTTACTGGTGTACCAGAAACACAGTAACACAGTACAAAGGTTCCGGCTGTTTTGGATAGAAAAAAAAAAAGAACATGTGATTAATTGCATTAAAAAAATACATATTAAAACTACTGTATGTAATTAATCAAAATTAACACATTAACCCAAGTATTAATACTTTTGAAAAGTACCGTATATCATTCCCCTACTCTATTTTATTTAACCCTGCTCTTATTCTTTTCTTTTACCTTATTTCACCCCAGCATCCCTCCTTTGTCCAATGTAGTAATGTCTCTCTTCCACCTTGTTACCCACACACACACACCCACCCCCCCACACACGCGCCGCCCCGCAGCCCTCCCTCCCCTCTGCGTTGAAGTCACTCTCTAATTGCTGTCTCACCCCTGCTGTGCTTGGACCCAGAGGCTAAATGATTTCTACAGGGAGAATGGAAGCACATGAAAACAAGAGATATTTGCAGAGCGACTTGCCTTTTTTATTATTATTGATGAGCTGCTTGTCAGGAGGTGTGTGTGTTTACAGTCAGTTTGGCCCTCCTATTGGCACCATCATACAGGGTTTTCTACCCCCGCCCTTCTATGTCTGTGCAACTCTCTTTCCTGTAGTTTCGTAAGCCACCCTTTTATCCGAGGTGGGTTTTTTTACACTTTGAAGCCATATTTACAAGGTTTTGGTGTTTTTTGATGCCCTTTTTAGTTTTGACGCCGTGCGGTATTTACGTATTTTCGGTGCCGGTGTGTCATTTGAACTTGCAGCTCTTTGTAAGGTTAGAGTAGCTTCCAGTCACATTGTTGGAAAGCAGAAGTTTGCAGCTGTAAATTGTTTGACTTCAGCACAGACGATAATAAAACGGTAAGTTTTCTGTTGTCTAGGCCAAAGGATCGATAGGATATATGAAACACTTCTGTATTCATTAGCAGCAAAACGCAGTTAAACTGGTAACATCAAAGCACTGGTGGGCCCTCCTAAACAAAAAGTCTGTTAGCTTTGACCTCATTAGATAGATGCAGGTGAAGAGTCGCTGTGTAGGCTGCTTAGTGTTAGATCTGCTGAAGATGAAGGGAATTTAAACAAAAATAATGAAAAAGCTTTGAAGAAAAAAATGTTTACTACTATTGCAAATAGTACACAAGTGTATCATTTTAAAACAAATTCCACTAAAAACAATCAATATACACTACGGGTGATGGAGATTTTTTTATATATATATATATATATATATATAATGCAATTGCAATTTTACTTTTGGTAGAAGTATTCTGCAAAAAATCAAGAAAAATATGTTTTTTTTTAAAACTGGCTCATTGAATTCAGATGTTGTATTCCCCCTTAATGAGCCCAGTACAAATCCATGCAGACTGCATTGTAAAAGAATGGGTCACTCTCAGGAACTCAGTCACTTCCTGTGTGGTACCCTGACAGGACGTCGCCTGTCCGATAAGTGCATTTGTGACTCTCCCGTGCTGTGAAACATTCAGCAGACATCTGCTGGTGGTAATAAAACAAAGTAGGACGCTGGTGCAGAGAAGATACCAACTTTCTGCAGACCTTCAGATTAACTCAACGCAATGAGGAAAGAGATCCATGGACTGGACATTTTCAAGACTCTGAGCACCAAATGCAAGTCAAGGAATTGGAGTAAAGCACCACTGGACTTTGCTGTGGTGCTGTAGAGACATATTGTATGGAGTACAACCCTGCCTCTCTGGGTTTGGCAATGTCAATGGTACTTGCCTGACTTCATTAGGTTACGACAGTTGTGACGCGTAACCATGGGAACAAGGTATTGTCTTTAATACATAAAGTGCGACCCCAAATACCAGCAGAGTTGAAAAGGAGGATTCACAGAAACAGAAGAGCAGAGAGAGGAGGAGGACGTTCAAGCCATCCATCAATCCATAATCGATCAAAATCCCAGTCAAAAAACTTTCATCAAGACGTAGTTTGTTTGTCTAGAAAGTCCGCTTCATTTGAGGAGGTGTGAATGTGCAATCCAGCTCTGATGTGGACCCAAAACACCTACTCTGGTCCGCCTGAAAACCCGGAGGGCGCTCCAAAAGGAGGAAGCGGATTATAGCGCAGGGCATTCTGGGTAAATGAAACCTAAACGAGTGTGTGAGTCTAACACTAGCAAGAGAAATGGCTCGTGGTCTTTTACCAAAACAAAAGAGAAAGCCTAAAACTGCTTGTGATTTAATGGCAGTAAGTTGTGTTCATGTCTTCTGAGGTTTTTGTGTCATTTCCTTCTGTAGTTCTTGGTGCAGCGCCACCACAGGTGAGGAAGATGCTTGGATGATATCAGTTATGACAGCATTGAATTTACCTTTGGCACAAAAAGTATCGTTAAGTTTCATTGAGTTGAAATCTGTGTGAGCTCTTATATCTCAATGAATACATTCTTCACCAGGTGTGGACACAAGAGCCAGTGAATGTCCATTGAACTGTTCAAGTATACATGCAGAAAGAAAATGCATCATTTTTAAAAGGATAGTCACTTATGTATTGTATTCAAACTATATAGTGTGATATCTGCTATTCAGTATATTGTACACTTCTACATAAATGTAATCAGTACATTAACTGTCCTATGACTACGGATTAGGTATTGAAAGAGCATCTACCAAAGTCTTAACCCTTTAACAAAGGACTGGTTGCAATCCACCTCTCTCAGCCCAGTTTCATCCCTTGGTTAAAGAAGAATTTCTCAAATGAAAACCACAAATAATTTAGGTCTTTCAACATCCACAGTTAGCTGTTTTATAAAAATATCCAGGGAGTCGGGGGAAATCTCAGCGTGTAAAGGGTAACAGTGAAAGCTTCTGTTTGATGCATGCGACCTTCCAGCCCTCAGGAGGAAATACATGAGAGACCACGGCACAGTGAACAATATATCCACATGGGTCTGAGGGATTGCTACAGAACACGCTGCCCTGCTGCATTCAGAAATGTTACTGTAGCATACAGAAAGCTACATAGAGCCAAAACAGATTGGGTTAGGTATCCCAAATTGAATGTGTAAAGTGTTTTAAATAATTTATGTTTCCAGCGCTGGCAATGCTAATAAAAAAATACAGCTTTTTTGTCTAATTGCAGTCTAAGATTCAAGATAGGCAATTTCAGTTTGAAAAAGATCACAAAGGTGTCAGAATATCTTTGCAGTTTGTTCACTAAACCTCAGCAGGGGAAAGCATTTCATTTAAACCTTGGCGCACGCCATTACCGTCGAATATGATTCGGAAGTGACAGCTAAACTTGAGGCTATAAAGAGAGGCATGAATGTAAGTATGTAGCCATAGTCGATACATGCCAGCCATAAATGTTTGCGCCTGCATAGGCGTAGCACGAGAAACGCCAACGGAAACAGCAGCTGCGTGATGCGCCTAAACATCGTCACCCACCCGCTGCAGAAAGGGCTTCAACGAGACAACACGTTTTACCTTCCTGTGACACTCTCCTCCCTGCCTGCATCTCACTAATGATTTTCTACAAGTGTTTTCACAATGCCGCGTGTTGTGCAGATCACACCCAGAGGGGTTGTTGCACTGAGGAACCAGAGTTATCAATAACACATTGGGCAGTAAGTGGGTTATTTGTTTTTCTGCATAGACCCTGAGACAGGAGTAAGAAGTGCATTTTGTAGGACAGATATTTGCATATTGTAAACATTAAGCATAAATATCTCGTGTCAAATGTAACTATTAGTGAACACAACATTACTGTTTGTCCATGCTGTATATTTCAGCTAATTGTTATCAAGAAAGTAAAAATAAAAACTAACAACATTTTCCTCCACACTATTTCTATGGTTTTACATCAAGTCCTTATGACGAGATCCCAAAGGAAAAGTTTTATCCAGTAAACAACAGTGTGTTCCTCCCCACCTGTTGCTGCACATTGCCAGACAGCTGACTGAAAACTAAGGCAAACTAAGGCCTGGTAGACTCGGTTCAATTGGGGAGTTGCAACATTTGTTACATTTTCATATGGTGCGATTCGCTTCCACACTGCACTGTGACAAACTATCCCAACTCTTTGAAAAACCCGTGCAAACCCTGTGGTGGCGCTGCACCAAGAACCACTGAAGGAAACGATGAGAAAACCTGTGTCAGAAGAAGACGACTTCCTTCTTAGTGAAATCTAAGCAAAGATGGAGTAATGTCAGATTTTAGCGGTTGTAGGATTTCTCTTTTGTCTTTCATGTTTTCTTTCATGTAATTACGCAAGCCACTCCTCACTTTAGGTTAGACTCGCGTTTCTTTTGGTCGTGTTTTGCTTACCCAGAATGCCCTATGATATTGTCCACTTCCTGCTCGTTTTTAAGCGGTCTCTGATCCACTTGCATCCAGATACGCATTCAAGCACTGCCGGTGTTCACTTCAATCGAACCAAGACTTTTTTTAGGTAGACTTCAGAGTTTGATTGGACATTCACACCTCACCAAACGGACCGGACTTTCTAGAGAACCAAACTAGAGTTCGATTAAAGTGGACTAAACAGGGCTGATGTGAATGCATCCTAAAGTTACATATGTTTGAGGGTGGCATGTCTGTAAAGCAGCTGACTGTGGGCTGGCTCCCAGTCCGGATAGCCCAACAAATGAAACTGCTTAGCTTGTTATGCTCTTCCTATGTAAAGCGATGGCCTAACACTATAACACTTTTAACGTAAAGTGAAAGCACAGGATGGCAAAAAAGTTAGATTATTTTACTAATATACAAACACTAATGAATAGAAATGGAAATATTTTTTAAGAATTTCAGGTTTTATAAGTCACTACATGGATGCTCGTTAACGACATGATGCATTACAGTAATTTGTAAACACTTCTGCGTAGAATAGTTATCGACTAAAACACAGCAGATGTGGGTTGTTTATTAGAAAATATTACGGTTGTATTCACTTGACACAAGTTTCAAGTATTTTTACACACCAGCCCACACTTGTTTTGTGATATAGCTACTATTATGCCACCACATTACACAATGTATTATGAATATGCATTGTGATGTTCATGATATGCTAATTACAAAAATAGCCTAAGTCTATTTCCTGTTGCGATACCATTACATTTGCACATTTGCTAGCCTGCTATGTAGCTCATTCACAAAAGCTGCTTTTAAGGTGACACAGGCCAAGATGGAGTCGCATCACTGAGAGGAAGAAACTGTTACATGTCACGTTTCCTCCCTACAGGCGCTGTTGGGGAGTTTGCATTTCAAGAGAAGAGTAACGGGAGAAGAAAAGCTAATCAGAAAGGGCTTTTTTTCTTTTAATCCCTGCTCTGCTGAGGCGCCTTTTCTTCTCAAAAAAAATTTGTTGCTTTCACACAGCCTCTGCAATCACTTGAAACCCCATTACAGACCATGTGACAGCATCAATTAAATTCACAATTATCATGGGGCAGTGACACTCCAGCATGAGTGCGTATAGCGGTGCAGGGGGGTGTGCATGTGTGTGTGTTGGGTGTGATCTGCGTGTTTGTGCGTGTGCAGGTGAGAGATAAAGAGCGAACGTTGATAGGGGAAATACTCAGATATTTTAATGCTAAAAGGTTTCTCACTTTTTTTTCTTTCTTTTTTTTTTTGGTGACTTGTGATCCTGAACAACCCGTTACAAAAAGACTCAGATCTCAAAGAGATTAAAAAAAATTTTCAAGGGCTCCGTTCTCGTTTTTTTTTTTTGACTGGTTCTTTTTAGATTTACTCTTTTTCTCTCTATTTGTTTAACAGAAAAAAGGAAGAAAAAAAACAAAACATTCACAGCTACTGGAAATTCAACCACCTGCTTTTCTCCGTATTTGACCCCATAATTCATTATCAGTTTAACAAAAGATTATTTGTCTCCCACTGACATCACCAGATAAGAGCCTTGGCTCTTGTTTCCAGCTTTAGTGGAGATTTATTCAGACTGGAAAACCAAACAATACGGCTGATTAAGACACGCAACAGAATCGTGGCGATAAAAGAACAAAAAAAAAATAAAATAGAAAATACGAACACCGTCCTTGCTCTATATCCAAGACCAGACGGCTGAGTGCAGGTGAAAAATGCATCACGACTCTCAGGCGACCGCGTTTGCCGTTGACTGAACTCGTTTGGACCTGCGCTGTATCTGGCCAGATGGAGGCGTTCGGGCCTGAGCGGTGCAGCTGGGATCAGAACGCCATCACTGTATCTCTCTCCATTAAAGCACAATCAAGGCTCCAACGGTGAACGGGGGGAAAAAAAAAATTTAAAAAGAAAGAAACAATGGAGAATGTTTACATTGATTTCTCTACCTATAGAGCCTACGCTACAGCAGAGCTGAAGATTAAAAATTCATAAGCGTATTACGATCTATAAGAGCATTATTCATGTGTGCTGTCACTGCGCGCTACAGCGAGGTACTAATCGGACACATCTCTGAGTGAGGGCACGCATGAAAACACATAGTCACAGCAGAGGTCTGGGAACTCTCCCAAGTGTCGACGGCGTCATGAGCACATGTGTGTGGCCTGGCATGGTTCCCTCCTTGAGTACCCTACAATGTGCTGGCACCAGTACCTGCTTGACACAGCAGATTGGCACTAATGGCTTTACACACAATGCCATCTGTAAGCTGGACTGCTGGCTCGAACGTCTTCTCCAAGCCCCACTACATCACTGCGTTCCGCTCAGGCTACATATTTTGCGTTTAGCTGCTGAAACGAGGCAGTGCGGTGCACAATATCGGGCTCCAGAGAGTGAAACGAGGTGGGAATATGGCAACGCTCTCATCAAAACTTGAAATTGTTTGGTTTTCGCAAATAGAGTGAAGGCTTCCGAAGTCAAAGACTGTTTAGGAGATCATTTTTAATGAGTGTACAACCTACCAATCCAGTCTTAGCTAATGTATCAGTGGTAGTTTATTTGCTTTTTAACTTATTTTAAAGCAGGTTTTAATGGCTGACAAAGCGTAAAAATGCTCCCTCTCTTTGTTTGTGCGGACAGAATGAGGCATTCATTAATCTCATAAGGACAGTGTTATTTATTTTACAACCGTATAACTCTGTTACCTTCAGTTGTTATAAAAATTACATATCAAATATGACTTAAGACATTCAACTTCACTAAATTAACGCCTTGAAATTGGATCTCTTTAAAAATTCAGCCCTTTTATGAAATTCCGCCTTCGGGAAGTCATCACAACATCGCTCCTCTTTTAACCTTTAAACAAAGTTTTTACCAGTGCTGCACTGAGACGTAACTGGTATAATGAGCTCAGCTGATGCACAAATCCACCAGGTGTGTTTGCTAATTGCTGTTGGCTGGTCTGAAGGAGCCGAGTCGGGGAGGGCTCCTCTGTGAGGCAGAAGCGCGAAAGCTTGGAAACAGCTGCTGCGTTGTGTTGACAGAGGAGGTTAATAAAGACAGCCACCGATTGGTGGACAACAACCGGCTACTTTTACCGACAACTTTTATCAGCCACCATTTTGGATACTCAGTAAGACGTACGAGCAGCAACAGAGTGACAGGTAAGATATAAGGTATTTGGAAACACTTTGAGAGCAGCATACCTGGGTAACAGCAAACCGTCGTGGAAAAAAAAAATTGTTTGGCTAGTCACAACACAAAATTTCTATTCCACAGTTTATAATAAATTGGAAGTTTATTTGATCATAGTAAAATAGTTCCTTGCTATGAAATGGTGCCTGAAAAGTAAATAATACTGTACATCCTTCAAGAAAATAGTAGTGTTGGTCGTTCCAGCCAGAAGTCTTTATTTTCAATTACAATCAAGTCATCGGTTTAACTCAACCACTGTTTCAATTCAAAGTAAGAGTCTCAAACACAGACACAGGGTGTCAAGTTTACAGCACAAGTCTTCATATGAAGGACTCATAATAATAACTCAGACTTGTTCCAACAGGCAAATTTCCAAAACTGATGGCAAGTAGGAAAAACTTCAGTTTGACCAAAAAAATATTTTGTCGAGATCGAGTAGCACGAGATTTTTTCACACCCCCAGCTCAGACCTTTATCAGTCAAGGCGCAAAAGAAGCCAAATTGAATGTTAGCTAAACGGCAGGGAGGCTGGATAATTCAGGTCGCATCCATATGTGGGCAAGAGGGAACCAAGACCTAAAAATACAACAGCAATTTGTGCCTTTTTGTCTACGAAAGTGCGAGACGCGTCCCACTGTGCCGAAAAGCTCATAAACAGCAGCCCGACTTAAAGTACTGACACTTACACAAACACACTTCTCGCTCTCCGTGGCTTTCTGCAGCCCGCAGCAGTCACACAGGGATCATTACTATTCATTTGCTGAGCAGACTGGCCACACAGGCTTATAAATTAGCTCATCTACCGCAGCTGGGTTCAGAGACAGTTGGCGCATGCCTGGGACTGGGAGGCCAGCCATTACAGTGCCCGGCTTTCGAGACACCTTCTGTCCAGTCGACGTGACCTCCCTGAAGCTCGTAATTCTTTGGAAAGAGGAGAGAATGTGTGGCGGTGGAGTCCGGTGGCGAGACAAGCCCGGTCAACGAGTGTAATAAATTGCAGAGCCGTAGGACCACGGCCCAGCGCGTGTTGAGCAAAGGAAGAGCGCGGTAGGAGAACGCCGTCAAACCGAGCGTAGATCAATCTGAATGAAACATCATAAGCAGGACCTTACAGACCGGCAGGGAGGAGAGCTGACAGGTCTGGCCTACAGGAGCATGAGGGAACACTCTGACCTCTCTGCCGTGGAGAGAGGATCAATGGTGGGAGATGCGGGAGGGAAACAAAAACCAACCTATTAATTCAGTTGGACATGTCAATTCCCATTGGTGTGTGCAGATTGGTACTGATCATGACTATGCTCTTGGGCAGAAGAGATCTGGGGCTTCTGCTGAGCCTCAGTAGACCATTGATTCATTGAACATTTTACGACTACCTGGAAGGCACCGAGTCGCAGCCGAGGAATGTAAATCAATTCCAATTGCAGGGTTATGGCGATGCGCACACACAAAAAAAACTTGAAGCGTGACTCCGGGATTATATTACACTAATCACCTTCGGTGTAAGGAGTGCAACAGAGATGATCACCTGAGGTTAAATAAGCTACATGAAATACTCGAGTGCCTGGAATTTTCATACAATATTCATAAAATTGTTTGCAGCATCTGAGCAATAAAAGGTAAATAAAGCCTTTTTTTTTGGTTTTTGATTCAACACATTTTCAGGCCCTGCATATAGGAGCCATGGGTCGAGCAGCAAACTGTGCTGGAGGGATCCAGGTCAGAGGCATGAACAGGGGAGCTGGTGAGAGTTAATGCAAAGATGGTTGGAGGTAATAAAGTGCAATCCCAAAGGAAAAACCTGGTAGAGGCTGTAAACTATTGGGGAGGAGGTTTGCCCTCCATTTGGACAAACCTTATCTATAGAGTAGAAATTGATTAATTGAGTGATTGATTGATTGAAGCCTATTCATGTGTTAGAATGCATAGTCAAAGTCCAGGACTAAATTAGCAGAGCAGGTAACTTGTATGACAAAATTATAATTTTTCAGATTTGTTAAAACTGTCACTATATCAGGAGAGTAAAATATGAGACAGATAATGCCCCCCTGGCTAGTTAACATACACATGCTAACTAGCCAATGATGGCGGATTAAAGGTTTTTCTGTAACGCTAAGTTGTTTCTCCTCCATTAGCACAGCGGCAGTATGTACACAAGCATGATTGACAGCACTAAGAGCCACCTCCTGGTTCTGACTGGTTAATTCTGACTGCAGATGGCAGTAGAGCCATAGAAAGGAGGCAGAGGAGCTCAGTTTTTTTAATCTGTCTCCTGTTGTACTGTCACAATATCATGAAAACTACATACTGCAGCTTTGATTAGAAATAGAAAAATCTGAAAGAGCTGCAGAGATTCACTTTTCAGATGGGAAAATGTGTCGAAAACAGCGCTATTATTTGTGCAGTGGACGTTCTGCATGTTTGGAAGTGTGGCAGGACAAAAGCCATGTAGGGGTAAATCTATCCTACATGCAAATGCTGCATGTGTCAGGAAGACTAACACCGCACATCACCCTAAGCACACTATCCACTCAGTGAAAGACTGTGTTGCCGTGGGGATTCTTTTCTCCAGCAGGGACAGGGAGGCTGAGCTGCTAGGAAGATGGATGAAGCTAAGTACAGGGCAATCCCAGATGAAAACCTTATTTTACACTCTTTTTTTTTTTTTGTAAAAATGTCCAATGCTTCTACATCACAAAAGGTAGAGGGTTCTTTTTCTTTTTTACTTACCCGTCCAATGAGCACAGGTTCTGGGCCGGCATATTCTTCGATCACAAAGAACTGGTTCCAGATCCAGCTCCTCCTGCTGCGAGAGCGTGACCGCCTCCCCTCCACAGGCCGCTGCACCTCCCGCTCCGCGTCCGACTCCGACGCCTCTTCGAACACGAGGCCATTTTGATTTACCGGGTCAGCGGCTTGGATTTCGGCTTCTTTTGCGCCGTGGCTCCACTTGGGAGCGGGCTGGAGCCTCAGGACATGGCTGCTGTTGACAAGTTTGTAGTCTTCATCTGTGAGAAACTTCGCCGTGCCGGGATCGGTTTTAGCGGCGCGAGCTGACTCTGTTAATGGGTCTCTGCGGGAATCTGCTGCTCTGTTCCCTCCTCTTGCTCCCAGGGGTTGCATCGTCAGCACAGATGGAGGAGAATCGTTTGTTTCTGGAAGAACATACACAGGGAGACGCTTCGTCGATGTAAACGGCGGCTCTGTTTGGCTGCTTATCGCCTCTTTCTCGAGGCCGAGGCCGACCTCGCTGCGAGGTGTCGACAGGGAACGAGCGAGGTGTTTGCTCTTGTTATCACCACCGTCAGAGCTCGGTGTTCCCAAGCTGTCTTGCCCTTTGCTTAAAGCCGGCTTGGCGTCACTCGGCAGATTAATATGAGTAGCGGCGTTCTGGCGGGGGTAGAGATCTGGGCTGGTAACCGTGCTCGCATATGGAAATGCGGTCTGATTATCGAATCCAGTGTGAGGCTGAATGGCAGCCATATCTTGTCTCTGCTCCTTCTGAGTCTCTAATTGCTCGTGATTAACGTCAATCAAGTCTCTCTTCCTGCTCCGGCTGCCCTTGCTCGGAAAGCCAAGGCCGGGAACTTTCTGCATTTGGGAATTGACAATCCTGACTAAGTTCTCTTTTGACAGCAGCTTCAGGACGCCGTAACTACCAGTGAGGTTGAGCTTTCTGCTTGAATCGATGCTGAACCCTTTCCCGGGCATACCTGTGGTGTGAGAGCTCAAATCGGGCCTGCTCCTGGACCTTGAGCCGGATTTTATCCTGGTTTTATTGGAATGCAGGTCCGCCTTGTGATGGACGAACGATTTCTCCGACCTCACCGTGTTGGAAGTCTCTGCGCTTCTTGTGCTGTTTTTAACCCTACTCATCTCCAGGTTCAACGCCTTGTTGCTGGACAACATAGTCGGCATCCCGTCTTTTCTACTGACGGAGTCGACCTCGCGCTTGGGCTTGATGGATTGCCTCTCTTTGTTACTCAAAACCATTTTGGCGTAAGGGAATCTGGAGTTGCTCAGCTGCTCGTGACTTATCAGGTTCCTCAACGTGACCATGGGCATTGTGTTTGAATCCTCGCCGTCGTCCCATTGATCTGCTGGTTTGCTCTCCCCTCGCCTCGCCATGTGCGACCCGGCCACTCCTCTCCTGCGTATCACCTTGCTCGCCGAGGCGCCTCCCAAAAGAACCTCCCAAAGGGACAAGAACACCAACAGGAGAAGATTTCTTGCAATCATCTTGCCTTGTTGAGGGACGTTCTAATTCGCACGGGGGATGTAATAAGGCAGCTCTTGTTTTCTGTCTGTCTTCATTCTCTTTTGTTTTCACCTCATCCCCCTCCCCTCACTCTCCCATCCTTTGCCCTTCACACCGAGCTGGAGGGCAGGTGTCAATCACTTCCTCCTTTTCCGTCAATGCGGTCCGATATCTCCGTCTATCTCACAAAGCCTCCGCGAGCTGTTTTTCTTCTCTCCCCCTGTCTCCTCCCTTGTGAAGCATCTCATTCAGGTTCCCGCGGAGACTCGAACACCCTGGGAGAAAAGATAAAGATAATTAAGTCAAAACTTTAATCATTGCGGTGCGTTAATTAAAAACGGAGCCACGCAGACAGGTAGGACGATTCACAGGCAGGCAGGGGAGACCTTTTAACATGGCGACAATCACGTTTCTGCCAGCATAATGGGGATTTTAAACTCTGAACATGTTTCTATTTATACCCTCATAATGGTACACATTTTATTTCTTTCACTGGGGAGGCCCAGTTTCATCATCACACAATTATGCGTTCAGTGTGTCGTCGAAGTACCAACAGAAGTGATGAGGACGGTAATAATCAGAAATGCTGCCAAGAGGTTCAGGGCGCCTCTGGAGGAGCAGCTGACATCCACAGCTCAGGTGGGATAATCTGTTTCCAGGACAGCTGATGCATTCAGAAAATTAATGGAAGAGGGGACAGAAGAAAACGATTGTTGTAAAAAGCCTAAATAAGTCCTGGTTAAAAATTTAAAAAGAGGAGACAGCAGACCTGTGGATAAAGATGCTCTGGTCAGATGAGACCAAAGATCAACTTATTTTAAAGCGTTATGCGTGTTGGAAAGCTGCAAATGCATGTCATCAAATTCACCATCTGTACGGTGAAACATGGTGGTGGCGGCATCATGCTTGAAGGACACTTTTTTTGAGATGGGATAGAAAAATTGGTCAGAGTTGATTGGACGATGGATGGGGTCAAGACACAGGACAATATAAAAGTCCTGTGTTTAAAAAGTTTTTAAACTCATAAAAGTTTTTATTTTATGCTTTTTATTGTTATGTTGTGTTTTAATGTACAGCACTTTGTATCAGCTGTGGTTGTTTTAAAGTGCTTTATAAATAAAGTTGGTATGGTATGGTATGGTACAATGCTGGACACACAAAACAGAAAGACAGATCTACAATTTAATGATTTAGTTTAAAGGATATCTTGTGCTTGAATGACCCAGCTAATACAGAACTAAAGAAATTTGAAGGAAAACTTGAAAATCAATCTTCACAGACGATCTAAATTCTGCTATGTTGGTGAGAAGGATAGGCAGAAATTTTAGTATGTAGACATACAACTTTACAGGGGGAGGGTTTTCTGCTAAGAAGTGACTTAAAGTGGGTCATTATAAACCACACTAAGTTGTTCAAATTGGTAGTATTTAAAGGCCATGTATAAGTTCTCTTCAAAACGGGAGAAGACGATGACCACTTTTGCACAAGAAAAAAAATAAAAAAGAGGCAAGCTCGGACAAAAAAAGCCATCTTTCATAACACTTTGATTTCTGATTAATCAGCTGGTTGGACACAAATCCTGTCAGTTAAACGTCTATTCAGATGAAGCCTGAATAGACTTCAGTTCACGTAGCCGTACTTTGTTGCATTAAGGGGCCTGGAGCGACTCGAAAGGTTGCCGGACCTCGTTTATCACGTTGCTGCTTTCGGGGTGTCGCCCCGCACTCCAGACACACACGTGAGAATCAAAATGTGAGTGTGCGTGTCTCCCGACCAGAAACAGTACTTGCATACTGTATGTGGACTGTGGGATGTAAAATTCATGAGCACTAAATATTGTGCTAGTTATCAGTATTGCACCAAAGAAAGCAAGGCAGTTGCAAGTCTTTAAAATTGTGACGCTTTTGATGGGTCAGATACACTCAAAAAATTGTAACACGACACGACTAGACACTCCTCAGTGAGGTTTCAATGATGCTTGCCTACACATCTGACAAGCCAATATAGTCGCTGTTTGCCAGATCGCATTAACATAACAAGCTTTTCTTTGCTACCACGTGTGCGGAGACAGATAGGGATTTGTAATGCAAGAAAACTCGGAATTCGGCGTCACAGATTTCGCAAAACACTTCCATGATATTGCGGGGCTCGCAGGAGACTTGGCATGATTGAAATACATGCACACAGACACACACACAGACATATGTACAAAAATAACCCAAACCATTAGCCTGCGTGGCTCTGGGGAAAGACAGTAAATATGAAATGACAGTCATCTTCGCTAGGGCTGCACAGTTTCAGGACGATGTTTCACTGTGACACTATTTCTGTAAATGTGATGACCGTATTTATGATTAACTCTCACTTTGAGGAAACTTTTCTTTCTTTCCGTCCCGTTACGTAACGTCCCTCTCATCGAGCCATAGATGCTGAAAACACTTTGAAAGTTACAGTCCATTCAACTGGCCGGACATGTTGTGGATTTATAAAGCAGGAACTCTTAAAACGTTACATTTTAGCAAATGCTGCAAACAATGCATCACAATTACAACACTTCACATGCGGATGTCGTGATTGCAGTTACCTGCACCTCTTGTCGTCTCATTATCTCTGCGTGTAATGTCACAGTTATGAAGTACTGATTGGATATTTATATTTGCAATGTGTAGAAAGCTACAACATGTCAGAAGCTTTACAGCGATATTCTCAGGAATATCTGAGTGTGTGTGATTTTGTTTCAAGGCACTCCTTTACTTTTCTAAAGCAAATATCCAAATTTTGACTCTTGAATTCAAGGGAAAGGTTCAGCAGCCTTCTTTTAATTAACCGATCAGCAGTGTGAAGCAACACTGGTGGCGTTTCCGTTGATTATGTAATTGTGCAATTTTACTTTTCTAAAATGGAAACACAGCAACTTTGAAAAAAACAAACTAGTTTTTTGATAAGTTTTGCCTCTTGGATGATGGTGTTCTTCGTTTCTTTTCTTTTTTATTTTATCATCTCATTAAGCTGACCTGCACACCATCTCGTTATATTTAAATGGTTTTGAATCCGCTACGTTTTTGAACCGGTGCACCTCGATTCTGGCCACTGAGTCAGTGTCTATTTGCGTGCAGTGACTCACCGTCGCTGCGTTGGCGTACTTTTTGTGAGGACAAATCTTTCCCGTTGTGGACAGCGAGCCTGAACACACACCAAAGATGGAACCATAAAAAAAAAGAATAAAAACTCAACAAAAATCAGTTCATTCCTCCATATTTCATTCCTTTTCTCCTGTTGTCTTTGCACATCTGTCCCAGACGGCTACTCAGACTAAACCGGGGGCTTCACATAAAATCTGATAATGTGGCAGGGGCCGTGTGGAGGTGTGGACGTTTTTATAATCGTGCTTTAGCACCAGGAAACAATCAATAACTAGCCTTTTATTGGCTCTGATTTACAGCTTAGTCTCGCAACTATTCCACCTGAGTCGTGTGTGTGTTCAAGGAGGTGGAGGAAAGGGCCATGATTGAATGCTGCATCTGCAAACCGCAAGTGGAAACCGTGGATTAGTCTGACTTCATAAGCGGAAGGTCAAAACAGAAGCGCTGGTGACTGATAAATCTGTGCTGTCGGACACCTTTTCCTAAGGCAGAGGAACGCCTCTAGCTTTTAAAACCTACATTAATGCGGATTCATTTGCTCCGGAGCAAACCGGACTCGACGCAAACAGTCTTAAAGTCAAAAAGGCCACAATTCTACGTTCTCGATGCTCGAGCTGGCGTTGGCTTGTGAATCTGAATTTATTGTGTGTGCAGTTTGTAAAACCCAAGTGTTGTGGATTACGAGGTGCCAGTTTCACTTTATCTGGCTGTGTGACACTTGCTCTCCCGTCTCCGCCGCAGACGGACCCCGTCAGCACATTCGCTGGGGCGAGACTGAAGTCGGAAGGTTCCTCCTGGAATACTTTTCGTCCTCTTCTTTTTCTCCTCAGCCTTGTTGCTTTCAGCCTCCTGCTCTTTGCACTTCCTCGCTAAAAAGTTTTTGCGCCCCTCGAATGTTTTTCATATTTTTGTTACGTTGTGATCATAAATTTTCATGTCTTTTATTGAGAGTTTCTGGGCTACGAATAAAGATTATTTTAGCTATTGATTATTCAGTCGATTGCACTGAAGATTAATCAATTAATGTGATAGAATAACTGGCACATTAAACGCAAGTTTTTCATTTAACTACTTAAGATTATTTTATACAATATCAGAAACACCTAAAAAGTAAAAAAAAAAAAAAAAAACATATTTCAATTCTTTTTTTAAATAAGAAAATCAATATTTTGTTGCCCAAACGCAATGGTAAAACATTCTTTCTGTGCGCTTGATCATTTGTAGTAAAGGATGCAGGCGTGTAACATGAAGATTTTGTTTTTTGTACTGAATTTGAATCATGTAAAGCTAAAATTGGCACTTCCGAAGTTCTAGGCAAAATATTTTTACAGACAAAGTAGTTGCTTTTTTTTTTATCTTAAATACAAAATGTATACATTTCTAAACAGTTTTGGCATTATTTCTTCTCCGAAAGTGTTCTTTAATAAATAAGCCTTTTCTCCAGTCTGTATAGTCCAATTAACAATTAATAGATTATTAAATCAGTTGACAATTATTTCAATAATCCACTCATGGCGATTAACCCAATTAATAGTTTCAGATCTTATATTCTTGACAACATCAAAGTAGGCCCTGTTTGTAAAGTGGAAAAGAAACATTCGTGTTCAATTCTGTTTCCACAGTTACCCAAAAATAAAAAAAATATGGCAAAACTATACAGACAAGGCCCTCGATCCACGCCGACAGCAGAAAGATCATTAATAAGAGAAGCACATAAGAGGCCCTCGGGGAATCCGGATCACAGGAAAACCAAAGGGTATCGCACAGTGGCACCATCACACTCTGATGAAACGTACAAATTCATTCTGTTCTATTGAACAACCCACACTTTCCAAACTTGTTCAAGTCAGGAAGAATAAAGCTCTTCATAAAACTACATACAGAGATAAAGTCCAGCAATCTGCTCTGCTCTGCCGACTCTTGATAAAAAAAAAAAACGAACAGCACGGCCGGTATGTGTTGAAGGAGCCAAAGTCGCTCCTGCAGTGAAAGGAAACCTGGTTAGAGTAAACGCAACAACGGATAAAACTAAACACAGAGATATGACGGGAGAAAACCTGTTAGATGATTGAAGCTCTCTATCCAGTCTGACTGAGCTTAAGCTGATTTTTATTGTAGAACTGCACAAAAAGTTTAGTCTCTAGACGTGCAAAGCTGGCAGAGACATTTCCCCTAAAACACTTGGAATTGTATGCAAAAACAATTTGGTTCAGATTTTGGTTTTAGTCCAACAACGTTTTCTTCTTCTTCTTTTTTTTTTTACCAGCAAGCAACAAAGATATATTAGAAATTATTGATTAGATTTTAATTCCAGCATCCTTCATCTCCGAGGATTCAACCAGGAGGGGAAAAAAAATCAACCTGCTTCATTTCAGCGTGACATCTTCAGACAGTTTAGATCTTCTGGAGAGGAAAGGTAAAACGAAGAGAATCTGAATCGGCTTTCGACGTGTTATAACAGTTCTGTCCATAAATCGGACGAAATAAGGCAGAAAGCTTTCCATGACCCCGCAGGTGTTGGGCTGCGGGCGGCTCAGACCTGTGACCGAGATCCAACCGGCAGACCGGATAGCAGGAACAATATGCGAACGGACGCATTTCTCTGCCACTTACTCACAGAAACAGCAGCCCTGGGACCGCTTGCCAGCAAAACCTAGCAGCTAAATATTGAAATGGACTTTATAAATCAGCACATACCTGACACACGGGGAGAAAATCTCACTGAGTTTTAAACTTTAAGCCACAAAGACACCAATATTGTTTCATAAGCTGCTAGATGAGTGGTTTATATCCAATGGGCACGTATTCATCTGACAGAAAATTGCATTCCTTCTGTGTGATGGGAATTTCTTTTTTTCTCCTGTACTGGGTGAAAATGACGTGGCGACCTTATTTTCCCCAGTTTGCTAGCCTATTTTACAACATAATCAGGTGTCTGTGTTTCCATCTGCTTATCCATGCAGATGGAAATGGGAGGATTGGTGCGAGAAGCAGAGTGGACCCCTGGAGAGGCCTCCAGTCTGTCGCAGGGCAACACGAAATCCATTTTTTCTTCAGATTTTGAAGTTTGAAAATCCCTTAAAAACCGGGCGTCCATTCCTTTTCCATTTTACACCGATGCGCTTTTTGCGCTGGTTTCTCCATTTATCACATAAAACGTCGTAAACTACACTGGAGTTTCTCATTGTGAAAATGTGAAAAGGCGGCCTGAAGGCTTTTGCAAGGCAAAACTCTTTTGGTGAAAGCATTAAAAAAAAGAAACACCCCTCCCCCTCCTCTGAGCCCACCTCTCCCACTCACCACCTGTTTCTTCTATCCTTGTAAATATTCCTCTATCCACCCCTCTCCTCACGCTTGTTTAGCGTTCTGTCCTCGTCGCTGTTCGATTCCGTCCTCTTTTCTTCCCTCTCATCCGTGTCAATCACTAGCCTGTCACCACGTCCCTCACCCTCTGTGCACTCGGCCCTCAATCAATTGGCCAATCCTCTTCCCCGGTCTTGCAACATTGGAAGTGACAGGTGTCTCGTTGGCAACCGTCTTGCCGACAGGCGACAGCACTGTAATTGTCCGTATAAATCGAGTCACCGAGCGGTAAAATCTAGGATGCGACTTCGGAGTTGCGGAAGAGACTCAGAAAACCCCACCATGGGGATTTTAGAGAATGTGTTTTATACAAATGTGAGGTTGGGACTAGATAAACATTATCTCCAATGTACAGCAAGAGTAGGCGATCAGGGAGATTCAGTGTCCAGAGTCCTTTGTTTCTCTCTCTCTCCCTCCCAGAGGAACTTATCAGCTGGGAGTTTGGTAGCCAGGCAATCATTGCCACGGGCACCTTGTTAACAAACCCCGGGCAGGTGGTCGGACGCAAGGCTGAATATTGACACGGGGGAGGGAGGGCGACGTCTGCACTGAACAAATTTCAAACATCTCTGCGTGGGAGGTTCTGACAGTGTGAACTTTTCTTTGAAGCACAAAAAAAAATCAAAGTAGAAATAAATATATTTTATTTTCTTCAAACCTTTTGATCTTCTGCACCAGTTTTTGGGAGCAACACCGTTCAGAACAGCGGAGTCATCTGTGTTGCACGGTTTCACATGGAGCTGGGCACCTTTGACCCAGAGCGGTGGTTAGACTCGCCGCATCAGGCCGCACAGCGTAAGTGAGCATAATTGTGTTGTTGCAGTACGAAGCGATGGGCAGGTCACATTTTTTCATTAGAGTTTCATAATACAATTCGATGGAACTGCCGTTTTGTGTCCTTATGGAAACAGGATGGGGGCAGAGAGTCTGACTCGGCTTTACTAAGGTATAATGATTTTCCTAAGTGTAAATAAGGCTTATGGGGTGATGCGGTGGGCAATGATTGCTTTTGAAAATATGCTGTTCAAGTTTTTCTTTTTCTGGAAATATAACCACATGAGTCCAACTAAACTGCATTATAACATAAACACTGAGTGAACAGTAAAATCTTCCTTTTCAAATACTCAGGTTTCTGGTAGCTGGGCATAATGTCATCTGGTTCTTTGTATATACTCGCGTTACACTGTCGTTTTCAGACAAAAACCAAAACCAAGTGGCAGTGTGTTCATTAAAACGAGTCATCCTTTGTGTGTCCACATCAGTCTTTCTTTGAAGTCATCCTCTTTGAGAGGTTGGATGCTTCAGTACACACAACCAAAACACTGTTCTACTGTAGAGCCATTTGCTTCTGCTGCTGCTGACAGGCTCCGTGCCTCTGTATTGGAAATTGCATGTTGCCTTGGTGAAAAAGTGAAAAACATTGAACATCAAGTTCATTCATAAGTTTATAGAGTGTGTGTCATTTTTAATGCCCCCCCCCCCCGTTCTGAATAACACCAGTATGTTGGAATCAAAGGTGTGTAATTCACAGTATTCAATTGCTGTGTTTTCTGTGACATCGCAAACTTGTTAATGTATTTCTTCATACTTAAGGACCGACTGTCTACGAATAAAATTTAAATGCTCTGATCTGAATAGGTCAAATAATTTTAGGTAAATTAACAGCAGCTATAGCCTCACATTCACTCTTAGTTTCAAGCATTCAGCATACCCAGGCGAGCAAATCTTTATGAATACAGTTAGCAAAAGCATGATATGAGAATATTGGGTGATCAATGTAATATCTGAGACACAGATGTGAGACATTTGTGTCTAGGCTGTTTAAATTTTCCTCAAAAGGGCCATCATGGAGACGGCCCTTTTCTTGTCTTATTGTCATTCTGAAATACTTTCTTCAGATATGGTTTTTGCTGACTTTTGTCAATGTTGCCATGTTTTCCTTTGAGAAACCGAACCTTCTCCTCTCAACCAACCCTAATTTCTCACTGTGTTTACTGTAATTTCTTAAGTACTGCACAGTGTGGTCTTGCTGAATGTCGCTGCACTGCTCATTTATAGGAAAACTGGAAACCGTGTTGACTACATTCGACTTGTAAATAATCTTTCCCACTCTGGAATAATAAACGCCAGAGTTTCTTCCAATTTCCTCAAGAGCTTTTCACAGGGTTGCCGCCGAGTATGTTTAATTCATTAAATAATGAGCAATAAGTTGCGTTGTAGTTCTTCTTCTGAGGTTTTATTTGCTTAATTTTAGGCTCTGGCGGGAGCCAGAAGACTCTTTATTATGTCCTGATATGTGAAAACTTATAATTGAAAGAGGGTGCATCGTATGTCTCAGTGAATTGATAAATTGGGGCAATGACTAACTTAATTATTTTCCCTTTACTTCTGCCGTGCCTCCTAAAACTCATCAGCTCAGAGGCTTTGGTTCGTTAGTATTGGAAGCAGATCCTCACCATCGATTGTGAGCTGTCAGCAACTTAACGAGACTGAAAATTTTAATCACGATTCATCTTTTTTGCTTTTGTGCCTAAACTGCCTCTCCTTAAATAGCCAATCCATTAATCACGCAAACACTAAACGCCCCATCACACAGCGTGTCTGTCCTCAAAGACACACACATATGACTGTGGACTTCATTCCCCATAGAAAAATATATTCACCATGAAACCAAATATATTTCCACATTCATCCATAAAAAACAACTTGAATCACAAAGGCTTATTCATCTATTTTTTTTAAAAAAACACACGTTCATGAAGTCAATGGCACCAAAAACCGGAGCCTACACAGAACAGCCACTTAAATGTGAATTGGTAGGAGGCATAAAGAAATCTCAGGGGATCGACTCTGTGGATGCAGGAAAAGTCAAAGAAAGGGGAAAAAAGAAAAGGCAGCCCTCCCTCACACCAGTGGAATAGAAAAAGCATCAATCCCAAAAGAATTATGTATGGAAAAACAAAGACAAGATCCAGAAGAGAGGCAGGGAAGAAGAACAAACTGAGGGGAAGCATCTATGTTTCATGGGTGTATCAGCATGTTCATCAGTGAAGGATGGCAGCTACCGAGGTGGGGTGGCGGGGGGCTCAGAGGAAGATTTTGTGGGGTGGGGAATTGGTCATCCTATGAAGACCGACCGGGCTGTTTTAAGTGCAGAGCTCCGTGAAGCGGCTGCATTGCCGCCTTGAACCGTGGCAGCTAAAACGCGGACCTGTCATTGTCAGGGGGAGAGCAGCGACGGCGGCTGGTTTTCATCTGTAAACATGTAAAACGCCTTTGTTCGCCAGTGAACCAACCTCTGTCAACCATCTCAGCCCCACAGAGATATCGACAGCAGGTCCAAATCTCTCCTGGTAAACCAGGCAGCAACAGCAGCCTGTGGACACTGGAAGACTCCCCACTGGGTGTTGGACACAAGAGGAGGGGTCGGGGGAACAGAGGAAGATATCAGGATGAATTTACGTTTTGCATGTCGACGGCTCAACGTTTCAGTCCACTTAAAGGTGGCCGCTTGCCTGTTGGTGAGATTAAGACTAAAAATACTCAGTGTGACAACGGAGGGAGGGGCTTTGGATTTGCCTGGCTTCCAGATACAACAGAGGGTTACAATAAACAGACAAATTCATGGCTTGGAGAATATCACCCAATATCACTTCTGTTAACAAAAAAAAAAGTGCATTTAGAATGGAAAACACGATCAAGCCAAGGATTCAACTTTTCTTTCTCACCTCGACTCGATACACAAACATATCATCAATCGTACAAGTTATGTCTCTTCTGTGCTTTAACGTCTGAAAACTAACTTTGCTAAAGAAAGCTAACAAGATAGAGAAATCTGACAGGTTGATTAGTATTTATGTGCAAGTTAGTGTCACTTTTTCTTTGATTAGAAGTAAGATATGATAAAACAGCATAAATTAAGATGAAATAGCAGAACCTGTTGACTGAGGGGTGGCATGCTTTCAGGACAATGACTGGAAGATACGGTTGGCTGGTTTTTAGTCTGAAAATTAAAATGTGACGCGTTCTAAAGTTTTCCCAATATGTCTCCAACCCGCCTCCTTGCATGTCGACTGTCGATCATGAATATTTAAACAGTACGGAAGATGAACGCAAAATCTTAGCATGCCGGTCAGATGAGCGAACTCAAGGCCAACTATGTCCTCTCTTTTTAAATCTGCCTTTGATTAATTCAGTTTTGTGTGTTTGTTTTGTTTGTTGAAGCACTTTCTGACTCTTATCTTCAAAGTTTTACTTACTCACAATTGTCTCGACATAATTTTAGGAGTGTGCTTATGAGAATTTGTTACTATTTTTTCAGAAGCACATTTGTGGGGTCAGACACTAATGTTGGACAATGCTGCCTTGCTCATAGTCACCACTGCAATTCAACTCAAAGGTGTTGGGTTGAGGTTGGGAATCTGCAGGCCAGTCAAGCTCCTCATCGCTAAACTCGCATATCTGTGTCTATAAGCACCTCGCTTTGTGCGGTGGAGCAGTTGCGTTGGAATAGCAACATCTTCAAACATTTCCAAAAGAGTTGCCATTTTGAAATCCTCAAACAGCTTCCTTTCACTAGAACAAAGGTGCAGCTGCTCAAAAAAAAAAAAAAAAGATCAACATCATTAATCCACCCAGCACCAAACTTTATATTTGATGCAATGCATTCAAACAAGTTAAATTCTCCCAACAAATATCAAACCCAGACCAATCAGGTGGTTGACGGGAAACGCGGATTCTGGTTGCTTTGTTGGATTTATTTTACAGTCGTAATCCACACATAAAATACAAAATTAACGCAAACCTTCAAAACAAAAGTCACACCTAATTGCTTTAACACTGAAGTCAATATATTGGTTCTCATTATTACAGAGACAAAACTGTCTCTGTAATAAATGATTCCAGTTCTTCCAAAGAACACATTTCCACTCGGTGATGTAGGCTTTGGATGCAGCTGCTCAGCCGTGGCAACCCGATCCATTGTGATCAAGCTAATCAAGAGAGCACATGAAATTAGGAGATCTGCTGCTGTTGACGCCAGAGAATTAATCAATCTGTATTTAATCTTACGTGGCCTAGCTAATGCCATTTCCCAAATCCCTTCCAAAGTGTCATAATACCACAAAACAACAGTGGAATATTTAATAGCTAAGGAATTTACCACAAGTTTGTACATACAGCCTGTCCACGTAGCCGTTGACGTTTTACACCTGTGGCCATGGAAGTGACTGAAAGGTGTTCTCTGTGTCAGATGTTATCGGAAAAGTTCCCACAGCTCTGCCCAGCAGTCAGAACGGTTCACTGGGCGACTTAGACACAAGTATTAAAGGTAAGGATACCAGTCATAGAGATTATAGATCCATTTCTAGTCCAGTTTTGCTCCCCATTAAAGGTAATCAGCCGTCTCGTTTCTCCTGCCGCATTCAGGAGAATAAAAGAGCAGCAAGAGTAAAAAGGGGCAGCAGCCGGTGACATGCAGGGAATGGGAATATGACAGAAAGTGCAGACATAACTGAGGCAATGTACAGGCAAAGTCACAAGTTGTCAAAACTGAACAGCTCTTTTCTATGTGAATTTCCCCCCCTTTCTTTAAATATCTGGACCTCTTTTTTTCTCTTTTGTTTTCTTGTAGAAACAATATTTGCTCCTGTACAGGTCAGGTGTGCTGCCGTCGCACAAACGCCTCCTCAGCTAGTGACAAATAAACATAACATTGTTATTATCCTTTGCAAAGGAAATCACTTTAGAGTTTATTAACTCTACTGAGACGACTTGCTGTAGGGTTACGTGTGTAAAATTACAAGGCGCAGGTGGAATGTGACGGGAAACGCGGATTCTGGTTGCTTTGTTGGATTTATTTTACAGTCGTAATCCACACATAAAATACAAAATTAACGCAAACCTTCAAAACAAAAGTCACACCTAATTGCTTTAACACTGAAGTCAATATATTGGTTCTCATTATTACAGAGACAAAACTGTTACTAAAGGTATAATAACCAGTTGCTGAATTCAGAATTGGTCTCCAAATTAACATGCTTATTGCACAAAGTCGTAGTTTCCGTCTCGTGAATGTTCATGTTTTGCATTTGTTTCCTCGCTGCGTTGCTCTGAGCTGCATGCGGCTGAGAAATGCTCCTTTGTCACCAACATTTTCTCTGCCATATTATTAAAATGACTCTCGACAACTGCAACGACACAACAGAAACTTTTTCACTGATTTGAGCTCAGAGCTGCCGAGAGACGCATTATGCTTTCATTCTGGAAATCGCTAACAACTACATGAACATATATTTAGGGTTCGACTAAGAAACAGACCGTTTTAAATTTATCGTTTTCTGAGCCATTACAGATGCAAATTTATATAAAAAATATATCATATTTAACAAATTTAGATCTGGAAAAGTGTTTATTTGTACAGATAAAAGAATGAAATGAAACTTAGAAATATCCCCCCCACCTCCTATAAATACATATATTTCCAGCCTTCCTACCAGTGTTGTATAAAGTACTGAAATCTCAGAGTCAAGTAAAAGTACAAGTACCTCTCCAAAATACGACTTTGGTAAAAGTCCAAGTCACTGACTGAAATGTTACTTGAGTTAAAGTCTTAAAGTATCTGAAACTTCTTGTACTTAAGTATGGAAATTACTGTAAAAATGAATGTACTCAAGTAATGTAATGAAAAGTACAAGTAAAAAGTAAAACCAGGCAAGTTTGAATGACATTTCTTATATTTTGGTAAACTTGTCAAATAAACTTACAATAATGTACCCAACCAAGTGCAGGCAAAATGAAACCTGCTAATAAATTGTTCCAGTTTTAAAGAGTAGCACATGTTAATGGTTTGTGGTTTTGAACTTGCATGCCTTTCCTATATTCGTTAAATTTAGTCTAAATTGCTATCGCTATGGCTTCTGTCCCCCATTGAACTAGGGTGACCAGACGTCCTCTTTTTCCCGGACATGTCCTACTTTTCAGACCTAAAAAGATGTCCGGGGGGAATTTAAAAATTGTCCGGGATTTTGGTCAACTGCCTCAAACACATTACATAGCTTACAGTGCATTATAGGGCACGGCGCTGCGTGTCACGTAATCCCTGAGCCGCGTCAGTGCGGGCAGCACTCTTCTCGGTTCGTCCCCCCCACCCGCCCGGTGTAAGGTGTTCTGATTTCTGATTTCCCCAACAATGGGAGAAGCGAAACAGGTGTATCCTATTGGAGGTGATGAACAAGCCCAGGCAAGCAGGCTACGGACTTTGTTCGGTAGCCTACTTGCTACTTGCTAATCAGTAGGTGGGGTCAAAACACTTTGTTTCTCTCTCGCTTTTTTGTAACGAGTAACTAAACCACACATTGAAAATGTATCGGAGTAAAAGTACGCAATTAAGTTCGGAAATATAGTGAAGTAAAAGTGAAAGTCATCAAAAATTTTCATACTCGAGGAAAGTATGAAGTACTCCAAAATATACTTAAGTAAAGTAGTGAAGTATTTGTACTTTGTTACTATACAACACTGCTTCCTACCCCCTTTTCCGCCTAAACAGATACTGATGCTTCTTGCAGCACACAAAAAAAATGTTTGAACCTGACAATTCAGTCGAGTTTCGCATCTACTGAGGTGTTTTTCATGATCTCTGACTCCATCGCACTCAGCATTGTAATGCTTTCTTTTCAAAGAGGAAGAGCACTGTTGCTAAAAAGCTGGAAACGCTCTGTGAAAACACTTTTCTCTGAGATCACACACACAAAAAAACACTTTTAAAGATGCAAATTGGTGCCAAACAACAAACGAGAGAAAAAAAAAAGTCTTTATTTCCCCTCTGTGCCGGGAAGGGAATAAGCTAGAGAGATCGGGAAGTGTCGAGGTCAGATTCGGCTTCGGCTCTGATGAGAAAAAAATAATAATAATAATCTGACGAAAGAATAAAGTTTTAGTTATTTAGCAGAAAATTACTCGCAAATCTAAACAGCCACAGATCTTCAACAGCTTTTAGTCGGCTGTGTCCAAGACCGACCTCACAACCGAAACACTGAAATTTAAATGATTTGAACAATACTTTTATAGTAAACATGGTCCTTTAAAGGGATAGTTCAGGCTTTTGTAGGTTTCTGTTAAAAGGCTGTAAGCAGTTTATCTCTTGCCTACCGTAGATTTCACTCTTGGTGTCTTTATTAAGCATAAATCCAAATTAGTTTGACCCAAACGCTGAAGCTAAAGCCTTAACTTCTGAGAATCAGCATCGCAGTTCATGCAGATGCCAGATTACAATCTTTTCAAGGAAGTAAAACTCCAGCCTTCGAGTCAAAGTCCTGCAACATTTGACTGAATTAAATGACTGAATTACTCCTGATGTACTAAGGTTTCTACAGGACTCCTCCTAATGACCCAATTATGTGACTCCGGTGTGTGAAAGTTGCAGGTTATACCAGCGCTTGAGGACTGGGAGTTCGGCAGCCGTGCTTGAAGCCATTGTTGCTTTGTATTACGCGGTTATTTATAAAGAAGCCGAATGATTATTTTCCCAGAAAAATCAAGGCTGAGTGCGGTGTGCCATCTTCCTTTTTGAAACTCACTGAGAACAAAACAAAACCTTTTCAGTCAGAAACAGAAACAGTCTGAAAGAAAACAGGTAGAAGCAAGCTGCTGCTTCTGTTTCCACCGCGGGATGTAAACAGTGAGAGATGCCGTAAAGATCAAATAAATCTCGACAGCAGGCGGTCCAGGGAATCGCAGAGCCAGGAGACGAGCCAGCAGGTCACAACGTGGACAACAGTTGTCGTGGCCCGTATTTTACTGATCTGGCGCGTTTTCAAGTGGTCCTCAATCCGATCCGTCTGCTCGAAAGGTAAAGTGCCGGGAAGAGGTGAAAACCAACCAGCAGTGGCAGCGCCAACCTACTGAAGACCCCAGAAATTGGCTCCCAGTTTAATCCTTTTGGAAGCTATTAATTTTGCATTCGATAACAAAGAAAAAAAAAAGCAACTATTCACACCGTATCAAATATGAATTTGCACCCGCCGCCACCGCCTCATCCTTCAGATCAAGCGATCCCGGTTGCGTCTCCATCGTGCGCCGGATTATCATTGTGCGACTGAACTTTAACAACATCTGACATCTCTCCACCTTCGGGCCTTCGCGCCGCTTCGCCGCTGAGAAGCCGAATGAGCTGATCAGCTCCAATGATCTTCATGCACAAAGGTCAGGGGATGTTTAGACATCAGGCGGGCCCGTCCGCTCGGAGCCAGCCGCTCTCTCAAGGTTGGTGCTCAGCCGGAATGGTGAGTCATCAGCTGCCAGAGCCGTTACTGGAATTACACCTGATGCCCATCAAGACTGTCTCTCTTCCTCTTCCGCCTGGCTGCGTGTGCAACATCAAAAAACCTATCTGATCCTCTCAACACGCTGACTGACATTTCAGCACAAGTCCTCCAGAATAGCAGACGGACCTCGTCTCCCTCAAGTTGTGCACGGGTGTGTTTGCGTGTGTGTGTGTGTGTGTGTGTGGACGTGTGTGAGTGTGTGAATAAAAAACAAAGGCAGAATATCTCTTCTCTTGAAGGAGAAACTTTATAAGACAGCAGAACTCAAGAGTTCTCCCACATGAGCCACAAATCTCCCCAGGTCAGCCTGAGTGAGTAACTCTTTACGAGAAGGAAAGGGGGCGGGGCTTTACCGCTGCGTGGCACTCGTCTGGGATATAACTCAGCTCTGCTGTTTACCTTTCAAGGGCATTCCTTTCAAGAGTCGCCCGGGCCGGACGAGCGTCGTTTTGGAGATGAATACCGTGTCCAAGGTTGCCTGTGATAATGCGACACGGCAGGGAGGAGATGGCACATTTCAAAAGCATCATCAAGGCCACCGGCCAATAAAGAGAGCGACTGAAGGAAATCGATATTCCGCTTTACCCCCACCCCATTCTCTCTCTCTTGGTACCTTTTTTATCTTAGATATCTTATTTTTCTGTCGTCTCCCACTGGGACGAGGTCAGAGTGACGCCGGGGCAGATCCAGCAGGTGGACTGTTAATTAGGTTCTTGCAGGATTAGTGCGCCAGCACTGTGAACTGGGATTTTCTCCTCCGAATTCATCCTCCATGCGAGTCCAGGGCAGCATTCACAGAATCATACGCCTGACTACTTGATATGTGTTATAGGAGCAAAGCGGTGAATGCGACTCAAGGTTTTAAGGTGTGGATGTGAGTTTAAAACCAAAGAACCGCCTGATATAAAAATTTAATTCCTACAAGACTGAGCACTTATTTGCTGAGGGTTTTATGATACAGCTAACTGGTTCACAAAGAGGCGGTCCACTGGGATTTCATATTTACTTGGTTTTTTGTTGTTGTTGACTACAATCAATTGATTTCTGTTAATAAACATCTTATGTATGCCTTTGTCCACATACGCAGGTGTAAAGATGCTTTAAACCAATAAGTTCAATAGTTGCAATTATTTTTGCAATCGATTTTTCTGGCAATTAATCTATCAATTGTATCAAAAATGGGCATATTCTACAGATTTTTTATTTATTTAACTACTTAAGCATTTCATATCATATTTAAAATACATTAAAACATACAACAAATAATTCAGTTTCCTTTTAAAGTCAACATTTTATTACCTGAAATGCAACAGCAAAGCAATCTTTTAGTGCAAGCTTGATTATTTGTAGCACAGGATCCATCTGCAGCTGAGAAAAATACTTTTAAACGTCAACACGTGAAAAGCTCAGCTCTTTCTGCTCAACTTATCAATACAGAGAAGGCCAATCCATTAATTGCTTTTTTGGATTAGGATTTCAACCAGGTGTAGCTAACCAATGCCGCTTGAGGATTTCTGGGTAGAAAATATTTAAAGACAAAGTATTTTTCATCTTAAATGCAAAATCTTTTTCGTACAGTGATGGCTTGAATGCTGCTCTGAGTGTGCTTTTCTTTTAGCGAACTGCCTTGTTTTGAGTTTGTACACCCCAGGGAACGTTTAATCGATTTCCAAATGGGTTGACAATTGTTTTAATGAATCTATTCATCACCAATAATCCGATTAATTGTTTCAGCCCTCGTTTTGCCCAAGGCCAGGATTCATAAGGGTCAAAAATATTAAAGATTATTATCAAGCTTTCATAAATGCATTGGGCAGGATAAAGTCCACATCTTTTAGTGCAGGACATCGTGTTTCCTCCATGGTTGACGCACAAGATTTTGGAAAAAAACCCAAACTGAAATCCAACCCTGGTAAACACACACTGTGAGATTACAAAAGGGCGCTGAAACCGCGTCATAAAAAAACAGAAAGACATAAAGAACAACCATGTAAGTCACAGACTTGACTGGAACCTTTATCAGCTGTGACAGAGAGACGTTACAAGAAATAAACCTGCCCGAAGTTGTAAAAAGTGACAAAGGTGCAGAAACTATATTTCACTTCATCAACAGCTAACACGCTGCCCAACTTGCATAAATGGTAAGGCTGCTTTTTATGCAGCGCTTTGTCTGAATCATCTGTCCTGGGGATGTTGTCGTGTCCTGCTTCTTTGTAATTCACACCTTTGATCTGCCTTGGTGGCTGAACCCGACAGGAAACTCATGCTCTCTCGCTCCATAGTTGCCGAGTCTTATAAGGCTGTATAGTTTGGACACACCTTTTAATTCAATGAGTTTCCTTTATTTTCATGACTATTGACATTGTAGATTCACACTGAAGGCATCAAAACTATGAATAACACATGTGGAAATATGCACTAAACAAAAAAGTGTAAAACAACTGAAAATAGCCCTTATATTCTAGTTTCTTCAAAGTAGCAACCTTTTGCTGTGATTACTGCTTTGCACACACTCTGCATTTTCTTGATGAGCTTCAAGAGGTCGTCACCTGAAATGGTTTTCACTTCATAGGTGTGTCCTGTCAGGTTAATAAGTGGGACTTCTTGCCTTATAAATAGTCATGAAAATAAAGAAAACCCATTTAATTAGAAGGTGTGTCCAAACTTTTGGTCTGTACTGTATATATATATATATATATATATATATGTGTGTATGTGTGTGTGTGTGTATGAATATGTATATGTAGCTCCTTCCTTTCTTTTTGTGACTTTCACGCTACCATGCTCCTCTCCTGCGCCATTACAGGCGGTTTTATTGTTGTTATTCTAATAAGGACGTTGCCTGACTCTCAAACTCATTTCGCCTTTGTCTCTGTGTATTTGGGTCAGTCTGCCGGTCTGTTTGTTTTCCCGCAGCTCGGGGAGATGGAGCAGATTGCGACGCGTTTAAGTCGCCGTCTCTGGCAGGTTGCAGCGCGCGGCCACCTCGGCTCGTGATACGATAAAGGGCGTGGAAATTAAACCCGAGCGCCTCGTGCGTGTTTGGGCAACACGCAGCAACGCAGCAGCGGTGCGGCACGGATCTTCTTTTCAGCGAGGATGATCACGAGTTCATGTGGCAACATTTGCCAAGCAGCATGCAGGTCAGCGTGCTGCAATTTTTTCCCAACCTTCCGGCAATGTCAGTGACTGTTTTGTTTTTGTTTTGTTCGAAGAAAACACCTGAAGGCTGAGGAACAATTTCCAAAGCTCTGTTTGCCCTTTCGAGGCGTGTGCAGCGAGAAATCAAAAGTTTGTCAAATTGTTTTCAGGGTGATTTTGTGGGGTTTTTTTCCCCCTCTCGTTTCGTCTTGCTTTGTGTGGAACATCTCTTCAAGATTTATGCGGTTTTGGATGTTCGACCTCCACCGCAGCGCTGGGGGTTCACATTAAGAGGGGGTAAAAAAGACAAAACGCGGACAAGAGCACTCCACCGTCACTCCTGGAATCAAAAGAAAATCATGTTTTGAGGTTCTTTTCACCAGAATATGAAGCCACAGGTGTGCTGGGCACCCAAATTGCTCCTTTACCCAATCCTATAGTAACTGAGGGTATAGCAGCACAGCGGCTTGCCAAAGTTTTAACTTATTTTTTTCTTTTTTTACGGTTTATAACATTACCGCTCCAAGCCTTAGTGTACTTTGTTGGGATTTAATGTGATAGATCAAATCAAAGTAGCACACAACTGTGAAGTGGGAATGTAATAATACTTAAGTTTTATGGTTTGCTATTCTCTACCAGCTTGGCGCAGCAAAATATTCCTCTTTTTCTTGCAAAATAATCCAAACTGAGACAGAGAGTGTCTGTGAAAAGCTACTTTTATTTTCTAGACTTGCCCCAGAGTATACATTGGGTTTAGATCTGGACTTTGACTGGGCCATTCTAACACATGAATATGCTTTGATCTAAACTGGATTTACACTGAAATATTTAATGAGTAAGTGATCCCTAAAGTTAAGTTTTTATATTATATTTAAATTAGATGGATTGTCCTTTACACTGTTGGTCAAGTTACTTGGAAACAGTAATTAGTAACAAATTACTTCCCCTAGAAAGTAATAGTTATTTCACTTATTATGTATTTCCAAAAGTAATCAGTTACCTTAATTACTTTACTTTTTTAAAAAAAGACATACAACGTGAATATGGTATAAAGCAATATTATACCTTCCAGCCTAATTCTATTCTTTCTGCATATTCCATCATAAAAACTGTAATCAAATGAAAGTGGCTCTTTTTAAAACTTTCGTTTCACTCTTCATCCACATTGCGTCACCAAAAGTTTAATGAAATGCGACAGACTGAAGATTTTGTCTCCACATTGCACTACATACTTTAAGAAAATTAAGTTCCACTTGTGTTAAAACTGTATTTCTTCCTATTCCAACACACAAAAAAAACGTTACTTTTTGTGTTTGCGCGCCTTTATTAAAATAAACGTAAAAGTCAGCGATAAGATGAAAAAATTTAAATCAGCCTCTCCTGAATGTAGCAACAGTTACATTTATCAGGAGCATTAGACGCAGCACGGTCCTGATGCACTCGCCTCACCTGCCTGTTGCCATGACGACGGACGCTCGCAAACAAAATCACGGCTTAGCAACAGAGAAAGTAACGGTAATACAATGCCGTATTATTATTTTTTATTTTTTGCAAATGTAATCCATTATTTTACTCGCTAATTGAAAAAAAGTAATCAAATTACGGTAACGTATTACTACCCATCAGTGCTAATTTGTTAAAAAAATTATTTTCTGCCAACAGTCTCGCTTTCCCTCCACTTTGTAGGTCTGCTGCATTAAAAAAAAAACACACACACACAACCAAAAAGTGTTGAAGGAGTATCAATAGCCACTGTGTCGCGATGAAGATCTCACTGGAAGTATCCGCCTCCTCCGCCCTTTGCTTTTGTCTCTAATGTGGATCCGGGATTGCATGGGCCCCTGCCCTCAGAAAAGCCTGTGTCTCTCTCATAAAAATCACATCTATGGCCGTGGAGAAGCTTACACTGTAATCCCGCATGACAGATTGAGTCTGCCACTGCAGCACTCTCCCCTCTCGTTTTCCCCACACTTTTTCTTTTTCTCTTTCCTCTCCATTTCGGCAGAAACTTCTGTGGCAGCAGGCGCGTGCTCAGGCATGCAGACACCTACATTTGTCAAACAAAGCATAATATAGCTACTCGGCGACGGCACACACCGGCATAATGCGCGCTCGCATGGTTGTTCGCAGCTTCTTTTTTTTCTTTTGCATTAGTTTCGTCACCCCCTTCAACCTGAAAATGCAACAAAAAGGCCCCAGAGCTGTGTCTGCTAAAATATTTTCAGGACACTCTAAGGGGAGAATAAATAGTTGTCGGTGTCAGGGAATAGAAAATAGGTTTCCCCTTTCCTTTCTTTCTTTCCCCCCTTTCTTTTCCAAAGTGAAAAAGAACAGAATGTAAAAGATGCTGTCACAAAGACTTGCGCGGCATAAGAGAGTGAATCCCAGTGGGGAGTCTCGGGGAAAGCGAGAGCTGGAAAAAGTAGAAAGATGACCTGGATTTTTTGCATCTACGCTCCCATTGCAAGGATTATTGAACTCCGGCAAAAACGGCCTCCGCTTTACGGGACATTTCGACGCTCCTGGAGCCTGATTTGCACACGTACCTCCTTATCTACTCGTTCGCCTATCACTCTCCGTCTCAGACTCTTTCTGCTCCCTCCTTATCATTCACTCTTTAAGTCATTTTTTTTTACCCTCCCCACAATCTGCTTCACAATCTCACCCTCTCAGTCACCATTTCATTGTCTCTCCTTGAGTATTAGCCATTCAGAGATCTGTCTGTGGCACGTGGTAGAAGTTATCACCCAAACTCCATCGCTGCCTCACTCTATCTCTCTAATCTTCCCTAATCTCCCATCCCAGAGTGAAGTGAGAATTAGTTTCTCACTCTCTCTCATCAATCTCTCGCACCTCCCCTTCTTCCACTTTCTTCTAGCGTCCTCCTTCTCCTCGTCACTCTTCCTTGCCCTCCCTCCCGCCTCTCGGGTGGATCATCTTCACCAGCTGCTTTCCTAATCCTCCTTGCTCAGTTTGTCTCCCCCTCCCTGCTCATCCCCCACCCTCTCGCCCCACCTCGTCTTCTGCTTCATGTCATCAGCAGAGCTGCAGAGGTCATATCTGCTCAGCCCTCCATCACCTTCATCCTTCCATTTCCACCTTACTGCCTCGGACGTGTTTTTCCCTCGCTCTCCCTTCGAAAAGGCTCTCGGGACGTCTGCATTCGGCCGTGTCGGTTAACCCTGAGCACTGTCCTCACCCGCTCCCGACTCCTCGCTCGCAGGAGAGAGAGAGAGAAGGTGATGTCAACGCTAATTATCGCACAGGTGAGAATGCTATCAGAAGGAAACAAGCACCGGAAGACAGTTGGACGTAGTGACTGTGGACAAAATCTGTGAAAGCTGTAAACAGGGATGCACCGATCCTTTTTTTTTCCACTTCCGATCCCGTTATCTGAGACTCAGCACCAGCTGATACCGATTCGATGCAGAAAAACACCCCGAGTTGAGTCTTTTTGAATAGACATAAATGAACTGGTTTACAAGTTTATTTGATAACTCTGCACCGGTACACCAATACCTTCACAAGCTTGGTCAAACATGTACAAACAATGCAACTTTCCTTTGTTCAGTGCAATTTAGGAGTAGAACAGTCAATTTAAAATAAAATAATAAAGAAACAGAAAACTGACAAAACCAATAGGTTGACTAACTTGTAGAAATAAATTGCAACAAACCTGTCTAGTGGTTCAAAAAGTGCAGTTAGGCATTTTAAATACAATGGAAATCGAATAATAAAGCTCAGAGCATAAAGCGTAGAATGAGACTGAATAGATCCGTCCTTATGGATCGAGCACGTCGTCACTGATACCCAATCTAAACATTTTTTCAACATCGGGACCGATGCAGATATCAACATCGGATCGGTGCGTCTCTATTTTTAAAAAATGGTTGAAATCCCTCATAACAAACACCCTGATCTTTGAGTGCATTCCTATATTACAGAAGAAATGCTTTCAAGAAAACGATCAATGGTGCAACTTCTGGTAGCTCTGCTGTCGATATGTTTACCTATCAACCCTTTAACACAGCAGTACTTTCCAAACTTGATTTATAATTACCTTTACAAGAACTTAAGACTGAAGAGTTTCTTATGCCTTCCGAGGTCACTCAGTCATGTCTGAGGTTAGCATGACCTGAAGCAACAACTGAACAATACAGAAATATCTACTAATTGTTATGGAAGATGCCACTCGTTTTTCCTCCAACAGTGAGATTCTACCTCTCCATCCTGCTCACTACGCATGGTGGAAGATAAACTGCTTGTCCGGTACTGGCCAGCGGCTGAAGGAAATGGGCTCTGTGTGCAGTTACGCCTCCGGCATAAAAGAAAGTTATGGGTTCGTAATTTAAAATTCCCAGAAACTCTGGTCTACTTGGAAAAATAAATTAAAATTACCAAAAAAAAATTAAATAAATAATAAATGTGTCAATTAATTTCCTTCTAAAGTGATTAAAACTAAAAAAAAAAAAAATGTGCCAACAGGGATTTTCTAGAAAATAATTGTTTCCTAACATGGAATACCCTGAACGAATAAATGTGCTCACATCTAATATAATTTTTTCTTCCTCACAAAATCTGCTGATTTACTAAAATGTACATTTATATTAAGACCTTTCATACATTCTACCAGACACATTTCTCTACCCACCGGTACAAAATGAATGAAAAGCAGCCTGTGGAGTTATGAATGGAGTCATGTGAGGCGCTCCGTCCTGCTCAGCAGAAAAGTGCGGCCTTATTTATCTAGGCCGTTGCATTTCACCAGGACAGCTTTTCTTTCTGCAGTGTGATGGGTTTTGCCAGGTGCTCTGGACTGCACCCAGACTGCCCTGCAACTCTTTAGAGCGCAGGAAGCACTTATCACAACCATCAAAACACACATAACCATGTGGAGTACAGCACCGCAGAGAGGAATTAATAAACTGAAAGGTTAAAGGCCAGCAATAGAAACAGTCCCCTTCAGCAAATCATTTCAGAGATCCAACTTTATTTATTTCTTTCCCCCCCCATACCCCCCCACACACACACCACCACTTCTTTTTCTTTTTACCTGAAAGTGGAACGTTGTGAACCTGTGCTACAGTCTGAAATACATATGCTTCTCTCATTCTCCACCATGCAAAAGTTGCATGACTCAAAGCACCAAGAGCGAGAAAAATAAAGAAAAAAAAAACATTCATTTCATCAAAAACACACCTGATGTTATTTTCAACTTCAAATCCCCAGTGGAACGTTTTAGTTGAAAGCGGCGGCTGAGCCTGGGAGAAGCGCGGCAACAGATGTAATATATGGAAAAAAGCACAGAGGTATGTAATTAGGTGGCATTTAAAAAAAAAATCTAAATACCCGTGTTGCTTTTGCTCCACTTCGAGTTACAACATCAGAAGTAGGTTTTGATTCCCCCATTTAATTAAGACGCATAATGTCGATAATAAGTCATGCTAATAAGATCCCAAGTATCGACTCCAGGTTCCCATCAAGGCTTTTTTAAATGGTAGCTATCAGGATTCCTGAGTAATCTTGACTTCAGATACTAGTTGTAGTTGGTCGTATGTCATCCCCCAGCAAGCCATGCAGTCCCACTTGTTTCCCACTTAAAGCTGCGGTACGCAACTTTAATAATAATAATAATAAAGAATTTTACATATTTCCTAAAACTATCACTGCGTCATGACAGAATAGTAGTGTAAAAACAAACCTAGCACCTCTGCTCCCAATGCTAGCTCTGCTAAGAAAGCTAGCATTTCTCCAGCTACATATCGTAACTGGAGAAATGCACCACTATATCAGAAACAATCAATTATAGCCAGAAGGAGGAACTTAGCGCTGTCGATCATGCTTGTGTATACGCTGCTCACACTGTCCCCCATACTCAGGCTAGTGAGCACAGCCAAAGATGATTATGGATAAACTGTTTCCCTGTAACTGTAAGTTATTTCTCTGTCATTAGCACATTGAGAGACACGTACACAAGCCTGATTGACAGACCCTGCTCCTGGTTCTGATTGGTTGACCAGGAGTATTACATTTTTGCAGATTGCAACAGTAGCACGGGTAGGAGGTAGAGAATATAGTTTTGTTTTTTGTTTTTTTACAGATTATCTGTCTCATACTGTCATGACGGTGACAATTTTAACAAGTAAGCAAAGGTCTGTGCTATAAACAACCGTCCTCCACTGCAAAGAGAGAGCCGTCAAGCTGAATGAGGCGGCTGTTGATGTTAATTCAATGTTTGGAAGCGAGACCAACACAGACTGAATGGCTTCGTTCACTTCCTCCTCTACCATTGGTAAAAGACAGACTGCATTTCTAAGACAGCGCAGAAAAATCACCATCTTTTGTGCACAACTTCTCCTTCTGCTCGCTGATTGGCCTGGTAGAAAATCTACCAAAGAAATCCAAGTTAATGAGAGAAAGCCCAGACAGAGCAGTGAAGAGAGATGAGAATCTAGACAATGGCCAGGCTAAGTTTTGTAGGCTTGGCTCACATTTGCATACTTAGTGCAAACTTTGTTGGTCTAATAAACCTTTGGTTTAGCTAGCATTTAAAATGTTTTTCATCGTTTACAAAGCTATTGGCTGTTCCAGCTTCCTGTCTGTGTCAGGTGACCTGCTCTGCGCCCAGATATCCTCAACTGCAACAGGAGCAGCCGAAACACTAGTCATTAAACATTTTGTTAAAACAAATGTAACAAGTTATTAACAAGTCATATCAAAACAGGGAGTAAATATTATTTATAATTGTATGAAAACAGACCACACTTTAAAGCGTATTCCTACACATTCATGGTAATAATTTTAGTGAAGTGCTAGAAAATGCCTAAGGTGACGACTAGTATCGAGGCGTCCTTAAATAAAATACTTGTTTTATAAATGTGCCTACTGCTGGGTTGACTCTCCAGCAGTGCAGGAGTTAAACTTCTATAATGATTCTGCCGGGTTCAATAGCTAGCAGAGGTCAGCCCTCTGTCAAGGTGAACAACCTTCCTAGCAGTTCAAAAAAAAAAGATCTGGACCCAAAATTGGATGCATTTTTGCTTTGCCCCTGAAGAGCCTCTCTGCTCCAGAAGGTGTTATGAAACTCTGCTCTGTAGTTTTTTTTTTCAAAGCTTGATGGGAAAACAGACAAATGGGCGACAGACAATACAACAGCAGAGCTGAATGTAGCTGAGCCAAATGGCCAAAGCAGCTCTAAACACTTTCTCTTTTAATTTCATTAAACTTACATATTGTACATTAGCTAGCGTGTCACAGCAGAGTGCACCTATTTACATTTCAGAGTCCCCGCGGAAGGCGAGGAACAAATGAATATTAATTCCGCCACGTCTCATTATCATGGAGGCATAATCATGATGAATGCTACCTTGCTCGGAGTGAGCCTTCAGGTTCACGAAAACAAAAAGCAGCGGTTCAGGCCGGAAACGCCGAGCGGAAAATAACACCTGCTTCGCAGTTTTGACATTTACACCGAGAGTGCCGCGCTGAACCGTGAGCTTTTGTTTTTTGGGGGGTTTTCTGGCGAGACTCAGACGCCACAGAAATACGAGTGCCCCTGCGAGGGCACTCACAATGATAATGTCAGCACACACTGATGTTTGGCAGGCATGGCCGCAGCGCAATTACAACAATAAAAGAAAATAAAAGTGGACCTTCTTGACCTCGGAAAAATGTTGGACCCGCTGAAAAATGTTAGAGTCGCAGTGATTGATCCTGAATGGTTCACAACATCTAGTTAACGGCGTGAAAGAAAGAAAAGCCTCAAGCCTAATTCATCTTTTATTGCGGTAGCATAGTCTCGCACTGAAAATTGCAGGAAAAAAACTCAACCTTTGATTTCAGCTAATTAATTCAACAATCACTTGTGGCACAGTTATTGGTACCGCTAACAACCTCTTTTAAATAATTGTAATCTAATTAGTTATCATTAGCGTTCTGTTTTCACGGGGCATAAATATAACATGACACGGAGGCCCAATTGTCTTCCACTGCCCCCAGCCAGTAGGTTAGGTGAGCACACATGTTGATGTTGCAAATGTACACACTCAGCAACTCAATTCTTATTGTAACCTATATACTAAAATTAAACTGCTGATGTACTCTGATGTGGATTTCATCTGGATATCTCTATGTCTATATGTAAATGTCAAAGTTAGTGTTGGTATCTGGAGTTTATACCATCATGACCACAGTGAGTTCTCTCGAGTTAAATAGGCCTGTACCTCTTTAGTTCTGGGGAAACAGGGAGTGTCTACAGTCACTATTAGGACTGCAGTTTTTATGGATGTTCATGCAGGGGGCCCTCCTCAGCTTTTCCTAAAGCCTGATGTCTTGTCTCGAAGTCTGGGATGAATAAATGAAGTCAGGTCTCTTTTGCTTGGTTTCCACTGAGCGGTTCAGCATCGGGCATCAGGAGGTGCGGGTCGGTAAGCTGTTTTATGGTTTGGTGCAGGAATCCTCGAAGACCGGTGTCCTGCAGGTTTTAGATGCGACTCTGCTTCAACACACCTGGGTCAAATAATCTGGTCATTAGCAAGACTGGAGAACTTGACTGCGCTGAGGAAGTAACTCAGCCATTTGATTGAGCCGTGTTGAACCAGGGACACACCTGAAAGTCGCAGGACGGCAACTTGAGGATCCCTGGCGAAGCGTATTTAGGAGAGCATTTCCACAGCCAGCTGTATCACCTGCTTGTCACAAACAGTGACATTTTTACAACCCCCAATTATTAAACTGTGTTGTGGGATTCCACTGGCTCCACCCCAATGGTACCATACCACAGTCCAATGAACTCCCAAGTGGATTGGGCCATGGAATGGTGCAGTACGGGTCGGTTGTATGGGTTTCCTTTATAGTGAAAGCAGATCAAATAGAGTACCAAACCGCACCAATCCATTCCGTACCACTCTGTGGGAACGATGCAGAATGAAGATAAAATCTGCATGTTGTTAGCAAGAACTCTGGTGTTTTTCTTTCCTAGAAGGACGGTTCTCCAACGAGAGCTGGTCTCCTTGACATGTCCACCAACATGCTGTGTGAAAGGAGAAAGTCAAGTGAGACTCCTAGCCAACTCCCATCATAAGGAGACTGCAGCGCCTGTAGATGTAGTTCATCCAAAGAAATAGAACATAGGAAGAGACACAACATGTACATAAAAACTAAAAGTACTGACAGGTTAGGCACTGAGTAACCGCACCTTACTGACTATGCTAAGTCAACCAAAATTCACTCTGAAAAAAACTGAAGGTGAGAGTGAACTCTTGACCTCACCAAGTCTTTAACCATCAAACCTATGCAACTTATTGTTGGGTGCGATACCAGAAAAGTGAACATTTTTGTTCCACTTTCATAAATATAAACGTGGAGCTTCCTCAACTCTACTGAGACCATTTGCGTTGGTCAGATGTGACAATTATTAACCCCTTCACACAGTAACACTTCAAAAGGGTTTGGGATAAAGCAAAGGATAATATGTGGCGTGGCAACTCATGCCAAACTTGAATATGGTGGACAATTTGGGCCTCTTTCTTAAAAGGAAAAGGACACAAGGAGCCTTGTTCCAGAGAATCACATCACAACCTCTCCAAAATACGTGAACTTTACACATAAAACTTTTATGGCCTCAATTGTAGCACATTAACCATGTTCCTCACACAACACACAACTTAATAAATTGGAAATAGCTCATCGTTGGGCATCGTTACAACAGATGTGGCCCAATCAGCAGAGACAAAGCTCACCAGACACAAAATCAGTTTTCATTCATGTTGATGTCAGTTTGAGAGAGAAGACGGGACCCATGAAGGAATGGTTCAAGGTCTCTCCCTTTGTGGTAAAAGGAGGACACAGAATGCTGTCCAATGCGTCACCGGAGATTTTCTACTTCAAGCAATCATTTTTCAACGTTGATTTAAATCAAATTAAAAGGTCTGGCGTCTCAAACCTTGTCAGAGAGAGGTTATGCTTCTACGACGCAAGAAAAATACATTTTACAAATCTTAACTAATTTGTGCCAGCAAATTTCTGCCCGTATGACTGAGGATTCCAGGATCTGTGTGAATGCTTCGCTCCGAACAAAGCAGGAGCTCCACCGCTGGCGTGCCTCGTGCACAACATGTGCAAAAAAGGTTTAGGTCATAGCCAAGCAGGCTACTCGCTCTGTTTAACAAATACATAACAGTAATAATCTCCTCACAATACTATTACATGTCCCTCTCCTTCAGATGAATATTACAAATCCTGTTTGTGCTCCAAAATGTCCCCGGAGACCTTAATGCTTCATGCTACACAAGTCACAAGACAAAATGCATCTCCAAAGCACTCAGTCTGTTGTGTAAGGAACATGGTTAATGTGCAATTGAAGAGCAACCTTAAGCAAAGCCCGAGAACACATGAAAACAGGAGATGCTATGAGTCACATGAAGGCAACGAAAAGACATTAATGCAGGGAGTGAGGGAGAGTAAAGGAGTAGGGGGGGAAAAAACAAGATAAGTGAGAGAGGGATAAACAGATAAGGAGAGAGCCCACGTGATGAGAGGCAACAAAGTTAAAAAGGTGGAGGGATCAGGGGGTAGAGTGGCGTATGGTAATCCCCGCTCCTCCTTGAAATGGGGCAAGCAAGATGAGCTAAGGATAGAGCGGGAGACGGAGGAGAGATGAGAATCACACGGGGCTAAAAACTGATAAGGGCTGATTCAGGCAGTAGATGAACGCAGGGCCAGGTTATTGTCTTAATCAGGGGTGGATTTGTGGGGCTGCATGCCGCTTATTAATACAGTGCGGCTCGAGGAGCCCCGGTAATTCGGCTAAGTGTTTTCGAGAGGGAGACGTGGATGGCTTCGGCAGCTGGAACAAGAGAAGGAGCTGGGTGTAAGTCATTAGCATGCATGCAACAAAGCATGAGAAATCACATTAATAGCGGGGAATGCTAATGACAGTGATTGGCGTAATCACGGCAACACGGGAGGAAGGGGTGAGACAACAGGAGGTCAGACATTTTCCTAGTTGGTATTCCGCCCGCATTGTTCTGCCACTGTTGATGTGACTCCTTTAAAAAAAAACCCAAAAAACAGCACTTTGTCTCACATTTTCACGGCTGTTGATTGAAGTTAGCCTGCCAAATCATTAATCCTAGAGACTGGCAAAATGTTGTGTTCTTAGATTCTAATTTTACCCTCTCCGTCTATTCGTGAACTCAACTGACAGCAGAATGACTCAATGTCCCACGTCACGCCTGCGTCTCAACCCCAGCCACTTTTCGCTCTTGCCTTTAGTGGAAGTGAGTACCGGACTACAAACAGGCTTATCCAGCATGTCCATGCGAGGCGGCGTGAACGCTGTGCCTGGCTGTTAGCCGCGAGAAGAACGATAAACAAAACTTAAGTTGCGTTCCCGAAAGGTACGCCAGAGCTTTATCCTCAATCGAGGCAATTAACCTGCGTAGATCTGCTGGGGTCTCCAGCTGTGGACCGGACCGAGTCGAACATCGTAACCCGCCGAAGTGGGGCTGGTGGAGGGCATCTGTTTGACAAATCAGCAGAGCTACAGTATGTAATCATGTTTCACACCACGCTAATCACTTCAGCCTAATTTATCACTGCTATGAAAACAATCTCGGGCGCCGTTGAGGGAGATCAGCTGAGGACTGGCGGAGATGGAGAGACAGGCGGAGGAGGCGAGGCTGCAGGAAGGAAGAGAAGGAGGAACAATGGAGAGAGCTGAGCGGGCAATGGTGAAACGCTACAATATTCCTCCTTAAGACTAAGTCATGTGGCTTTCCCTGATTAAGTATGCTGTTATTATAAGCCCTGGATACGGAGGTAAATTCTTTAAGCTCGACATTCCCAAGGGTTACCTCAACCCCTGGCTATCCTTTTATCCTTGGCACACAATTAAGATAAAGGTTCAAATATTCAAAATGCAACATTTCTTCAAGAAGCCGACCCATCATCAGGCTTCACTGATTCCTCGTGTCCAATTTACCAACTCTGCGAGAGAAAAATATCATTTTCTAACAAGTTAATGAGCAAAACAGAATGTCAACTGTTCCCAAGTAATAACTAAAAAACAATCTAATTTGATTGTTTTTAGGGTTTTTTTTTTTTGCTTACTACCAATATATTAACAAAAACATGTTAAAAACATCTTGACCCCCCAAACATAAGAATGAGAATAATTTTGAGACTGACACTTGCATTACAGTAAGTAGGTATTTTATGTTTTGCATGATTTTCATTCTGTATTTTATTTCAGAATTAAAATCATATGAAAAAAATGCTGATTACCAGTAAAACACAGTGTCATATATCGTAACAGTCCAAGCTATTTCCCATTAAAAATATAAATACACTCAAATGTAGTTGTGAGGGTGTTTGCAAGTGTAGCTTCTTTGTTGCCTTCTTAGTTTACAAGGACTGTCTGCTGAAGCTGTTTTCTTAGACCTCAGTTACACCAACTAAAACATTTAGGAAGCACCAACCCATAGCTAAGAGCTAAGAACGAATGTATTTGTCTGAAACTGTTATTTTGACAAAACAAAAGTATTTTGTGAGTTGCCATCTTTGTCCATCTGGTCGATAACACAGTTGAATGTGCATTTGAAAAGCCTCGAGCACTTTCAAAGAGTTTCTGTACTTAAATGTTTTGGGTATCTGGCCAAAACTGGCCTACGATTAGCCGTCAGCAATACTGTTTTTATTTTCAACCTCAATTTATGGAGTATATTTGATCTAAATCTAACTTTCTTTCATCTCTAATGATGTTTAATCTTGACAGGAACTTTTTTGTCAACTTTGTGGTTCCTAATTGTCCTATATAAATGGGATTGGCATTTCCTAAAGTTGGCGTCCATTTTGGAGTGTCCCTCAGCGCTAAGCAAAAGTGGCAGTTTTTCAATGAGACTCGGCCATATTTGATTATACGCAACTCAAAATCTAAAATGCCTAAAGTGATCACACCTGAACTGGATATTTCTACACTGCACGGTCATTTTCATTAAATTTGTGATTAATTTATTCTTTTTATGATCACACATAAAAGGAAAACTTTCTGTGTGTGTTTTTGGAAACGCCGTACAGTGTAACAAATATGAAACAAAACACTTTATACAAACTTTTCAAACACAGATAGTTTGATACAACTGTGTTTCTATAGTACGTCGTTTGTGATTTCTGAGAAAAATGGTTAATCTCAATTATGTTGTTGCAAAATCTGCCAAGATCTTGTCTCATCTTGTTTTGTGAGTTTTATTTCTTTCCAAAAAGCAAACACGACCAAGCGAAGTTGGATTTGTCTAAAGCTCACTTAAGTCAATCTTGAAAATCCGATCAAGTGACTGAGCCTCTCCATCGACCCCCCTCTCCCCTCAAAACTCCGCGCTGCCCTCCTCCTTCAGCTCGTCTTAACCCGAGCCTCGTTTTCACCATTTTGAAGAGCGGGGCTCTCGAAATCCCTAATCCGCCTTCTTATAGCAACACCCGAAACGAGTCAGACATCAACACCACACAAGGGTGAGTGGCAGAACATGGCGAGCTGCAGAACGGAGGAGACAGAAGATGATGGGCAGGGGATTGTGTGCCTGCCGATTGAACCAAGTCTGTTGGTCGCATCAAATTCTTCTTTAATTAAAAGTCTAAATCCTCCTCACTTTAAAGCCCCCTACTTTATAATTAACACTCTGATCTTACCCTCCCACCCCTGAATCCCACAACCCTCTCCATCACAGCTACATACATTTTTAAAAGAAAGAAAAACAATTAAAACTTTTGCAATTTTTTTCACTTTAAAATCCACTAATTAAAAATCACCAATGAACAATGGTGCAATATCGAGGCAGATCCCCCACTTTCCTCATCAGCCGCTGGTTAATTGATCCTAATGGCAATGTTTACCGAAGGGACGCTGGAGAAAACATTATCATTTTACCTCACGTAATTGCAGCCTTTAAAGAGGGACGGCCGATAGGGAGTTGGGATATTTGAGATCACAGGGAAAGCGGATTCTGCAGGTTCCTCTGTGGTTTTGACTCAGGGGGGTTTGTGTCTCTTCAGAGTTTTTAGAAAAGGTTAGAAGATCTGGCACACTTAAAACAGTTCGGTTAGGAGAATTAAGAGACGCAGGCCTCCGAGAACAGGAGGGAGGGAATGCTGTAATTTTCCTGTGGTCAGATATCAGTACGGTGCAGCCAGCAATACCCTTTCTTTTTTCCTTTTTTTTTCTCCTCTCCACCCAGACCCAGGTCATCCATCAAAACTCCATTACCCAAAATCCATCATAACAGCTCCCCAGCAGCGGAGACCGAATGCTTTTATTTTTCAGAGGACCATAAATACACTCACAACTTCCTCAGTATATTAACTTTCTTTTGGCCCTCTCTCTCAAAACAATTTCGACTTTTATTTCCTCCCGACTTGGTCTCCCCGCCGCCCTCACCTTGGGTCGGGAGACGACTAATGAAAGGCCGCTCTCGGAGGAGTGCGGCTCAGACTTAGCACGGTGTCTCTCTCTCTCTCTCTCTGCCATTTCGACGTGAAGCCGGTTATAAAAAAATTCAGGGCAGCTGCTTCCGTCGCCACCCTGTAGCGTCCCTCAGACACCTCAGGAGCAGAGCCATGCACCTGTCTGTCTTTTTACCCACTCTGGATTTGTTTTCACCTCTTTTTCTTATCCTATTTCTTATTCTTCTGTCCTTTTCCATCCTTCTTTTTCCATGAGAAATCCGATACCTTCAGCTTTACGTCTTAGCTATTTACTACCTTTACTCCGTTAAGCTAGCGTGAATTGACCTTGGTTATTAATATATTCTCTTTCCCACAAAGAAATGGAAACAAGAGGAGATACAAACATTGATTTTCCTCCAGTTATCCTTTTCCTTTCTTTCTCAGTGATGCTTTTGTTTGTTTTTTGGGGGTTTTTTTGGTGGGGGGAGTATTTTTATTTTGAAGAGGCAGAAATGGAGAGAAAGGGCATGGGGCAAATCATCCCGTCTTATTATGAGTGATGATGTCATTAGCGTGATCCCGGACCTGTCTCGTCTCTGTAGTTGGCATGTTTGCGGCGCGCTTTGACAATTTGATTAGCAGCTTTGTACGTGCAGCTGTTGTACTTCTTAATCAAGGCTGTCAATAACAGGAGGGCACAGAATGACTGCCTTTTTTTATTATTATTATTACTGTGAGTCAACGTCTGAAAGCAACTAAACAAATGTCACGATGAAGAAAATCGTGGCTACAGAGATGCACTTCAGCAAACTTATCCGGGAAACATGCACAACTTCCCCTGACAGATATGTTAAGTTGCCTTTCTCTTCCTCGCCGCTTGTAGAAACAAGCAAAGCACAACAGGCCTTTGGCATAAAAATGTGCCCCGCTGATAGATCTTCTCGCTTTCCTGCTTCACCAACACATAATCTAAATTACATGAACGTCTTACTGAGCCATCTGTGAGCCAAGATCTTGATTTTTTTGTTTTTGTTTTGATTTATTTTTTCTTTTCTTTTTCAATTTACTAGGGATCAACGGAGTTTCACAGAATTTTTTGCTCCTGTTTGTTTCAATGTAGACCGCTCTTTGAAGTGCCGACGTGAATATATTTAAAACTAGCGCACGGTTTGATGTGTGAATTACTCAGAGAGTGGAGGCTCGGGTATTAAAAAGGGCAAAAATAATGCATAAAATCAGTTTTCATTTGGTGCATTTGGAACAATCAGTGTGTAATTTGCATGATTGAAGTAAATTTGCATAAATATCCTTTTTTGCTGTTGTTTGACAATATCATGGGATGATGCTTTTTGGGCCTCAATACAGAAAATCGGGAAAGTCCACTTTAAAAAAAAAAACCCAGCCGGTTGTTGTGGTGTCCAGCTCGTTTTACAGTAATTCATCTGCTTTTGATGTTTGTCTACTTCCAGTTTTATTTTGCACGCTAATCTTGTCTTGCTGCACTTTCTGTGTTTCCCCACTAGTGATCGCTCCTCCACACCATTTTATGTTTTGACCCGTTTCCTCGCTTTCTTGTTTATATTTGTCCTCCATATCAAACGTCTCCAGTGATTCTGACTGTGTGTAATTTTGGACTTGCCTCTGATTGGAGTGCCTCTTCTTGGATTACATGCGTGTTTAATGACCTTTGACTCTTCGTGATTGTGTTGAGTCAACTGCAATAAAACAATTTAAGAAGACTCATTACATGCGTGATTCTAATTGGCAGCAAACACGACAGAATGCCATTCTTCCACCAGTTTTAAAGAAACAAACACAGGCTGCTACGAACTTTGACTGCACAAGAATTCTCAAGCGATGTAGTCGTAAAACTTATCTAGCAATCCAGAACAGGAGCACTACTACTTTATATAGTTCACTCGACCCAGAACAGGAATTAGAACAAACTTAGAATCCAGAGAAACTCCTATTAGTTTATCTAGAAAAAACTACTCATTATCTTAGATCAACATTTAGGATCATCTGCTTTATAGAATCAAACATGGAGAACCAAGATCTAGTTTTATCGGTTCAAAAATCCAGAGGAACCCAAACTGGTTTATACATTCTTATTCTTATTCCCCATTAAACATGGGGAACCAATATGTAGCTCTATACTTTCATTTTTCTCTTGCTTTTCTTTTGTTTGTTTCTGTTTCTTCTAACTCATTGTAAAGCACTTTGAATTACCTTGTTGCTGAAAATGTGCTATATAAATAAAACCTCAAAACACCCAATGTCTTGAGCTGAGTCAACATAGCAACTCTATTATAAGTTCATTTATGCTGCGCACGACAAATATTTGTTAGCACAGCGGTGAGTTAGCATTAGGGCTGAACTATAAATTGGAAATAAATAAACACCAACAAAGGTTTAGGAACTGAAAGAACAACATCCAGTCACTCCTTTGAATCTAGTTCCATTTCAAAACTAATGCTAGCACGCCGCTAGCATTAGCATTGTTTGGGTAGCTAGGCTAGTCCTGCCTGAACAGATAGCGTGGCTAATTAACAAGCTAATCTCAGTTTGTTATACCTCTGTTTCTCTATCAGAAATCCAAAAATGATGTTATTCTTTACAATAAATATTTGAAAACTACTACCAATTTTTTTATATACATAAATTCACTCTAGAGCAGCAATTCAAAGATGTGTTATGTAAAAGCAATTACATCATTTCGTCATTGTGTGTAGTCTTGCTTGAGTACTGGGAAGCCATGCCATTCTATCCAAGTTCATCATACTGTGACGATTGCATGCCAATTCAACTTGTCAGCTCCCGTCACAATCCTCTGCAGGGAGCTCTTATCCGCCACTTTGCAGCTGGAATCCCTCATGTGAGACGTAAACAGACTCAATGCGACGAAAAGAGAAAATGGGATTTTGATATTTTTTTATTGCAATGTTCAGTAATATTTTAGGTATTACATTGTTTTGTGTCAAAGTGCAGCCTTACCTAATATGTAAGTAATTAAGATAGTATAAGTTATGGCAGGATTTGCTGAAACTCCAGAAAACATACAAAACTCACTCAAAATGTACTCACTCTGAGCAGATTAAAGAAAATTTGTCAGTCACTGAAGTCTTTCAGTTTTTTTTTTTATTATTTGAATAAATCAGTCCATTAAAATATGTTAATATTTCCTCTTTGCCCATATAATTTTTTTTATGTGCTTCCTGGCTCTTTCTAAAAAGCCCCTTCTGTCTTATAAGCCTAATTTTCTTTTTTTCCTTCCCACTCTTACACTACCATGTCAATTATTTATTCATCACCCCACTCAATGAAAAAAAGTCCTTATTGTCCACACTTTTCCCACATGCCTTGTCATGTCTCTTTCCAGAATACTCTCTGGGCCACACTTTCCACTTCACCGACTGTCCCTCTTTTATTCTCTTCCTCCAGCTCTTTTCCTCTCTGCTTCTCCCTTCAATTCCCTCACTTACTGTAATTTTTTTTTTTCTTTTTCCCCCCCACCACCTCTCTCCTTCCCCCGGCATCGTATTTCTGCCTCTCTACTTCGCCATCAATCCCTCCCCGTGTCCCATCTTTGTTTTATTTCTTAACACTCTCACCCACCTCCCGCTCGTAAGTCTGACTGCCACGGGCCGTTTTCATTCAATTAAACCCGGAATGTTTCTGTTATTGTGGCGCCTAATAATGAAGGGGCCCCTACGTCTCGCTCGCCGTCATGGACACGGTTATCAATGGGCGGCATAGCTCATCTCTATCGCTGCCAATCCCCGTTCCTTATTACCGTCGTATGAGAGGAGAGGAGAGGGCACGCGCTCATCGAAACACAATCAAAAATCTATGAGAGCGGGCGGAGGATGGGCGAGCGTGTTTGTGTATGTGTGGAGAGAGCATGAAAGAAGTAGGGGGTGGCTGGATGGATGGATGGATGAAGAGCCTCAGGAGAAAAGGGTGAGAGGAAGAAACTGGATGACAGTGGAAGGCAATGACAAAAAAATAAATTGTGTGTCTCTAAGTGTCTATGCGTGTGTTTGTTTGTGAATGCAGGGTGGGAAAGCATTTGGCTGGTTGGAAGGTGTATGCGTGAGTGTGAGCGTGTGGGTGACAAAAAGAGACAAAGCTGGAGGGAGTGACGAGATTATTATATGTGCGTGAATGTGAGGCATGCATATACGGAGTCTGCATGTGTGGGTTGATTTATTTGTGTGCATGTGTGTGTGTGTCTTCGCGGTGGCAGGCAAGGAGAGATGCTGAGCAGTACTCGGAGACTGAAGGCCCCCGGAGGCTGTTGTTGTATTCTGAATCCGGGACACACACTGACACGAATGTAATTGGTGGAAACTAGCTCAGATTGTGTATCCGTGGAAATGGAGACACGGTGGACCTCTCTTTCTCCGACTCTCTGGCCGTGTCTGTCTCTTTTACTCTCCATCCTGCCCCCTCCTCACCTCCCCTTCCATCCACTTTCCTTTCTTTTCTCCTGTTGATTGAACTCTACGGATCACCGAACACACTCGTGTGAAAATCGCATTCCCTTTCGAACAATTAGACTCCTTCTCTCCGTCCTTCTTCACGACCATTCTTCCTTTGGGTTGGCTCACGTCTCTCTCAGTGTTAAATGTCGATTGACGTATCTTCCGTTTAACGATAGAAAGACCATCAAGAGCATGAATATCATAGAACGACTGATTTTCTTTTCCTAATTCCACAGCGTGCATAATTAGCTTTAAAAAGTAACACCCATTTCTTCTGTGATTTGGTCTTTTACCTTTACAGAGGCTAAATTTCCATTAGTGTTCAGGGTAGCCTGAGGCCATCAGCTTCTCTGTGCTGACACAGAAAGTTGGTTTGACACTACAGAGTACACTGTCTAACACAGTCCATAATGAGGGAAATTTGAGGAACTGTTATCCTTGACAAGGAGACAAGGTGTCCAAGATCGGGATTTATTTCAGCCCAGCTAAGACATTTGAGAATAGGCTTTCATCGATACAAAGTCAGAGCCTGGTATATAATTGAAATCAATAATATATATATATATATATATATATATATATATATATATATATATATATATATAAAAGGAACAAACTGTATTCAATCAGTTTTAAATGATCTGCATCCGGTTTTGCAGCACTCAATCCTCCCACCAGAAACGTTCCCGTTACTGCCGTCTTGTCCGATCCACTTTACTTTACAGCAACAGGTGTGTCGTCCCAGTTTGATTGCATTTTTACAGAACGTCATTAAAATGGCGCCCCACCTTGAGTTTTACTTAGTTAAGAAACTTTAAATACGTTCTGACAACATGTGCGCTGGAACACCGATGGCTTTATCGCTCGTTTCTCGGGATGTTTCTGACATATGAAGCTGAAACTACATCTCAAATAACCAGAATATTGTGAAAAAGTTAAATGTTTTTTCACTCGTTTCTGAAAGCGAAATTCATTACACAGAGTGGAATATGCCAAGTCGTTATTTCTTATAACTCTGATGAGTCCGAAAAGCTAAATTTGTGTCCCTGACATTTACAATATTGTGAAAAAGTTAAATATTGGAAACTTGAGGTGTGACTTCCTAGTTAGCTAGTTAACTTAAAACACCTGCAGAGGTCTCCTGAGCCTCTAAATGGTCTCTCAGTCTGAGTCAATAGGCCACACAACCATGACGAAGATCGCTGACTAGACAGATGTCCAAAAGACAGTTGTTGACAGTCTTCACAAGGCGGGGAAGCCAAACAACGTCTTTGATAAAGCTGGTTCCTCAGAGTGCTGTATTCAAGCATACGAAAGTTGAGTGGAAGAGGAAAGTCTGGCAGGAAATGGTGCACCTCCAAAAGGGGAAAACCACAGCCTTCAGGGGATTGTCAGGCAAAATTCATTCAGTTTGGAGTCGGAATCAGTGCATCACGAGCCACTCTACACAGACGAACACACATGGGCCCCTCCTGCTAAACTGAACCAGAAACAACATCAGAAAAGTCACTTCATCCTTTCTTCTTTTGACAAGGTTTGTTGAGATGCTGATTTTCTTTTTCCCAGCAGAACTTGGCACTTGTCCAAACTGCCTAAGATACCAACAGCTGGTTTAGTAACCATGACGTCGCTTGGTTGGACAGCAAACTTTCTAACCTGACCTTGCATAGACTGATCGCTTCCACGCCGCAATACTGCATCAATGCGACCAAGAATGTACTGAGTGCATAAAAATGAGCATTTCTCAGAAGCCTGATGGTTCCTATAAGACATTCTGTTTATTCCCGAGCTTATGTAATATTCTAATCTTCTGAGACACTGAATTTTATGGGTTTTTTTCTATTTTCTGTAAACCACAATCATGAACATCATAAGAAATAAAGGCAATAAATATTTCACTACCTGCAATGATTTTTTTTACAATTTAAATTTTCCTTTCTGAAATAACTTTGAAAAAACCTTTTCACAGTATTGCACTGTTTTTAGAATAGCTTCAGTCTAACTTCAGTTTCATCTGGAGCACCATGTAGAGCTGCTTTAGGCCAACATTGACATGTTTTCTGTTTTGCTACGAGTCTTCAACTTAAATTTCAAAGTAGTTCTAGTTAATGGCATGTGAAAGAAAGCATCAGTAAAAGTTGTTGTTCTGCTTTATAAACTCGGAAGATCAGTGTTAGTGAACGTTCTTATAAAGGTTGAAAATACGAGATCAGCATTTTTGAAAGAGGCTGCCTTGTGGCTTTTTGTCTGATAAAAATCCCCGACAGCAGACCAAAGACAAGTTATGTTTTGACACAGAGTACCATACCGATCACTTAAAAAAAAAAAAATCTGGGAGCAGATCAGGACATCCGTACTTGTGGAAGCTAAAGTTTGAGGCGACAGAAATTATGGAATAAAGACCGAAGCCTTAAAGATCTCTTCAGTAGAACTTCTAATCAACAACTGAGCAGGTAAAGTTTGGGGTCATGCAGGTGTTTCGATGTGAAAATGAACCCAAACAAACATCAGTGTTGCTTGGTCAATTGCTAAATTGAGCCAGATAAGTGTTTGCTTAGGTTTGCCTGACCTAAGCAACTCTAAGTTGCTTAGGTCAGTTGTAATGTGCATAAACAGACAGGTCTGGAAAACAACTCCAAGTCTAAGTTACTCTGTAAAACCTAAAGAACTGGACAATTTTAATTTTACTGAATATTTCGGTATCCATGTCTACGCAATCTGTGTATGTAAACTTCTGACTGCCTGTATATCCTCCTATGCCTACAAAATGAAAACACTTCCTCCAAATTCAGGTCATTTTCTCAAGTCAGAATTTTGGAAAAAGAAAATAAGTAGAAAAATGAATCAAAAGTAAAAATGCCTGCAGAAAAGTCATGATCCCGACCTTAAAAATGAGAAGGTTATTTCTGCCGCTCCCTGTCAGATTCAATGTTGTAATAAAATCTAGCAGAAAAAAGAAAAAATTAAGCCTCGAGTTAGGTCTGTTGCATCAAATGTCAGCATGTGAGATCATCACGGAAAAGTCCGGATTAAATCTTACATCTGTGCTTATTTTCTTTCCACATCGCCTCACTTGTGTCCAAATCTTTTAGGAGAAGAATGAAATCTCCGCGCAATTGTGACAAACATGGCAGCGAAGCGAAAACAGAGATAGATCGCCTGTTCGTTTTTGACTGTTTTCCGAAGAACACAAGTAAGAACAATGTTGGCTCCAGCCATCAGTAGTAAAACACATAAAGATGGTTTTTTTCGTTTGAGTTATTTTTTTCCCCCTCCATCTCCTTGCCTGTCACTCATGATAATTAGCAACAAGCTGTACTGAACTCAGACGGTCTCACAGGATCAAAACTTGAAATATTTTCCCCACCAGGACCCCCCACCTTGCCCAAAACAAAAACCTTAGTTTCTTTTTCAAGACCTCTGTTGAACTGAAAGAGCAGCAGTGCAAGGGTTAATCCCAACGCTCCGACTGTGCGCTGTTGCTTCTACATTCAATTACCTCTGGTTAATACGCCCGTTCAACCTTCGCTGTCAACGCGGGAGAAGAGCCAATTCCCTCTTAATTCAGTCGGAGGCAGTGCGTCTTTAGAGGAGAGCCAGGTGGAAGATGCTCACCGTATTGCTGGGACCGGTGAGGCACTGGAAAATTATTTGGTTTCGTAAACATGTTAGGCACAGCGGATTCCCGCTGATTGGTGTCAGGCTGATTGATGAGGTGAGAGGCCGAGTTAATACGCGCAGCCAACGGAGCGAACGCCATGAAGTACACAGGTTGCGTAAAGGGCTGCAGTGTGAAGGGAGGTACGCGCCTTTTTGGGAGAGGGGTGAGCACTCAGGTGACTGAAGGCCTCCATTTTCAATGGCGCCTGAAGACATTTGTATTCAAGCCCTAACAACTTTTAGAATAAGCCTTGGATGTGTCACAGAAACATAATCAAACACATAACTCCATATTTCCCCACCACTCCATCCAGGAGGAAATTTATTAGTCCCCATCTAAGCTGGAGTGAGACAGTGAGTTACACATGGACTGTTACCTACACAGTGCTTTGTAAAAAAGAAAAAAGTCCTCATACCCATCCATCCATCCATTTTCTTCCACTTATCCGGGGTCGGGTCTCGGGGGTAGCAGCTTCAGAAGGGAGGCCCAGACTTCCCTCTCCCCAGCCACTTCTTCCAGCTCTTCCGGGGGAATCCCGAGGCGTTCCCAGGACAGCCAAGAGCCATCGTCCCTCCAGAGTGTCCTGGGTCTTCCCCGGGGCCTCCTCCCGGTGGGACATGCCCGGAACACCTCACCAGGGAGGCGTCCAGGAGGCATTCTGACCAGATGCCCCTCAACTGGCTCCTCTTGATGTGAAGCAGCAGCGGCTCTACTCTGAGTCCCTCCCGGATGACTGAGCTTCTCACCCTATCTCTAAGGGAGAGCCCAGCCACCCTATAGAGAAAACCCATTTTGGCCGCTTATATCCGCGTGCTCATACCCCTTGACTTTTTCCACCTTTTGTTGACTTTATAGCCACAGTTTTATGTTTCTTATTGAGATTTGATGTGATACCCCAACAGAAATTTGTGTATAATTGTAAAGTGGAGTGTTTTCCACGTTACAATTTACTCAAGAGATTTAACTGCAGCGATCTTTCGGAGTAACTCTCCATCAGCTTTGCACATTTACACATTTTTTGCCATTTCGTTTTTGCAAAACAGCTCAAGCTCAGTTTTATTGGATGGAGAGTGTCTCTTGCCTCAGACTCTCAATTGGATTACTTCCTCGCTTTGACAAGGTCATAATAATACATAAATATGCTTTGATATAAACCAGGGCTTCTCAAACTGTGTGGCATGGCTTACTTATGGCTTACTTTCAACACCTGACTCCTCTGTCACTTCTTCATAGAAGCCTGTTCTGTGGACTCCCCAGTGACAGTTGCCGTGTCGACATGTATTTTTCTCTATCCTGAGATGTGCATCTTTGCAGTCACTGAATTGTGATTTCATTACCTGACCTGTTGTGATTGCTTCAAACGCCAAGGTTTTTGATGGCAATTTTTGTCCCGATTTCTTCCTCCTGACAATCTTTAGGGTAATCTAAAGAGATATTTTAGATTGTGCCGTCTGTGGCGCGGTGGTCTGGTCCACTTGGAAGGATGTTGGGACTTGTATTTGTAACTTGTATGGTGTCTCCCGAGGACAAATGTCAACATTCTGTTTAATGTGTCAGAAAGCGAGGTGACGGAAACACGGAGGGGAGTTCAAAATACAAAACACAACACAGCTGCCATGGCGGACCAGAAAGTCCAGTGGACGTTGGAGACGTCTTTGAATAGTTAAATACAGTCCAGAAACTAGCGCTATTGCATCCTCTCGATCTGCCATGTTGGTTTGCGCTGAACTGACATTTGGCCTTGAGAGGTTTTGCAAGACTTTTTGCAAGATGTTGGTGAAAAAGATCGGATGGTTTGTGGTGTGTTGCTCGACACCACACAGTGTACGACGAAACCCGTTAAAGTCTTTTTTTCCATTAGGTTTTGATCAGTTTAAAATCTTGCCATGTGAGCCAGGCATTAGTTGGACACCCACGTCTGTTGTTTGCAATATCTTCAATGCAGAACTACAAAGCGTTAACACACTGTTATTTTTAACCTAACTTTACTTTAAGGTTAAGTAAATCAGAATAGAGACTGAATAGAAATGCACTCCCAACTTTCTGAAGTGTACTATTTTTATTTGAGAGCCATGCATCACATGCCATCGACTTCAACATAATGCACTAATTTGTGTTGGTCTACAGCATAAAAGCCCAATGGACAATGTTGTTGCAACATGACAATGTGGGGAAGTTCAGAGTACGAAAATCTGTGACAGGCACTGCAATTTCCCACCGCTCTGCCAAGGAGAAAAGATATTGTTCCCGGTCTGAGCTGAAACAAACCTGTTATGAATGCACAATTTGATATACGCAGCATCCCAGAAATAAAGTGCAAGTATAAAAGCGAGAGAATCTCTGCGACGCTTCCATTTATTTCCGAAGCTCTTTTTTGGTTGTTTATGTTGTTAGACATAAGAACTCAAATCTCTTTTAGTCGAGAAGAGCTGCTGCCTGCCAGGAAGAATAGCAGGCTGTCTGCAGTGTGACCTGTCAATAGATTCTGATATTACTTGGCACAGTCTGATCACAACACAGCTTCTGACCTTTTATGGTTTATCCCCGGCAGCTTTTCGCTAAGTGTGCATGCTCTTCTCCTTTTTTTCTTCTTCTCATACTATTTACAGTTTCGTGTTTCCCCGCCCGACAGCCGACCGTAGACGTCCGCTGGCGGCCCATCGGCAGCTTCAGCCGAGCATCACTCTCTCACTTTCGGCGCAGATTATTCCGTTCACAAAAAAATAAAACATAAATAAATAACCCATTTTGTTCCCATTCAAAACTCATGAGGCAGTTATACATCAAACAACGTCAGCGGCTTATTGAGCTGATTGCGCATTGCGGCTCCCGAGTTACAGTGCGTCGCCGCGGCAGTGCCGTTAATTGGAAAAGTGTCTTCCATTCGAGGGCATGATTAAAATATGGTGTTCTGTGGTCTCGCGATAAGGACTCGGGGAGATGGGGGAGATAGGAGACGAGCGCGCCAGGAGGAAGCTGGAAGAGAAGGGGAGAGGCCAGGAGGCCCCCGGCACGCTGGGTCGCAATCCAGTGCCTGTGGGGGGTCAGCAGCAGGAGGCAAAGCATCATCTGGCTGCGTGAACGCGGACTAAAAGCCTGCGCTTTATCTCTCTGGGCCTGCGAGGAACGAGACAAAAAAGGGAGCTTCACAAAGCCGCTAATCCGGCCTCTGAAAGTCCAGGACAAAGAGTCCTTGTGGCGATGGTTTGCTTTTAGATTTGACTCCGAGTTACATGGATGACATTTCCAACTGCAGAGGACCAAATGTTCTGACACAGTAATAAGTCCGACTCACAGCAGCACGGATGTATAAAAAGAAAATCCCGGTATCCCTTTGAGATCTCTCCTCCGCACTGCTGTTCGCTTGCCGATGAATATTCATGCCGTTCTCACTTTACCGTGGCCTGATCTCGGCTTGGCCGTTTGTGCTGCTGGAGATGCCTCTCATGTAAAATGTGAGGAGAAAGTTGCAGACTTTGGGGCATTGTGTTTCTTTTGGGGACGCATGTGTGTAGGAGGGTGGGTTGGGTTAGGTTGGATGGGAAGGGGTGGAGGGTTTCCTCCTTTTCTTGTCCTTGATTCCATGGTTTGGTTGTGTGACGAGCCCTGGGGTGCATGAAGATGGTGTGGAAACAGGCTTGGCTCCACTCCCTTTTCCATCCCAGCCGGGAGCTTGTGCTTCCTACCCCCCCTCTCCCTATGGTCTCTCACACATTGCACCTCAAGGTGGGCTTTACCCCTGAATAATTATCCATCTTTACTCCACAGCTCCTGGCTCCCCAGAAGTCAAACCGGCTGAACACGGCGGCCGTTGCCAAGGCTTGCTTTGGGGGAGGAAGGCAGCCGATCTGGGTTTGAGGTCCTTCCCCGGGAGGCTCGGCAGGGGCCGAAAATGGAGGCAGTTGGCACGGATGGATCGCCCGTAACCACGGGGTTGGTTAGAGACACAGACGTGACACAGCCAGACTCACCCCGCCTGTCCCCGCGTCTCTGCCTTGACGGAAACAGCTGCACGCCTCGCCACCCGTTGTGAAAATAAAAATGGATTCTATTTTCACAGCCACTCTGTTCGGGAGCAGTGAGGCGTACAGAAGAGGTAGAGTAATTATAGGAGCTGGGATGTGCACATGAATGCAAACAAATGTTTTAGGGGGGGAAATGCTTGTAGCAAGAAGAAATAACTCTGGGAGGATGAAAAAGGGAGCTTCTTCACCAATAATAAGTTACTTTGGGGATTTTGTTTTCGTTTTAACCACAATCGCTTCTCCGTGCAGTTAACATGATTTTACTTTTCTGTAGCTCCAAATTAAATCCAAATATTTTCAACTTTTCTCTTTCTTCTTTTGTTTTGCTATTTCTTCACCCAGCTCCTTCAGTTCACCCTTACACACAGCGGTTCATGTTTAGCTCAATTTCACCTGTTTCTACTCCAATACACACCCCGACAGTATTCAAGCTGGTTTAGGCAATGGCTTTTTTGTGCACTTGCTTTACAATAAATCACTTTTAATGGGATCCTGCCAGCCTCCTGCATGAATTTGAGTCCTTTGACAGCAATTTTTAGCATCGCTAAGAAGACGGCGACAAAAAACAGCAAAAAATACAAACATGAAAATTACTCAATTAGAAAAAAAAACAAATATGTGTGTTTAGCCAAATCACAAGCAAATTCATCAGTCAAAAACATTTACAGCAAGACGGTTGAGCATTGATAACATCTAAAAGTTGCTTAAACTCACTTGTTTAAATGAGCTCATTCAGATTCAGGTGATTTTTGGAGCTTATTCCCAAGACAGAATATTTTAATGCTTTGCCCCGCGAGCACAGTACAAGCCCCTGGCACAGTTAACAAAACCAGGCTATGTGAACAAACACACTCAATTCCTGTGCATCAAAAATGGAGGGATGAGGGACGTAAAGGGTACGAATAATTTAGTAAATGGGGATGATATGCTAACACTTTGATCTTCGCACAGACAAACTAGATCATCAGTGCCTACTTGTCACACAACCGGAGCTCCAAATATCTTCTCCGCCAATGGAACAATAAACCACAGTTATTTTTAAAACACTACTTAAAGGTTGCCTTCAGTTTTTCTGTGGATATGTTAGTATTATGTGGTGACATCTCTTTTTTAAAAGAGTCTCTGCCCACTCCGTTCACCTCAACTTCCATGTCCCTTGGTGAACCTTGACGCCCCGTGTCCGCCAGCCATCGATCCGAGGCCCTGAACCAAAGAGCTATCAGCCGCTTACAGTGTCACTTTCAGAGGGAAATGGATTGCCACGGTGGGAGGTGAAAGATGAGAGAGACAGAAGAGAGTGGTAGGGGGTAAAATATCTGTGGACAAACGGCCGACGTAATCAAATCATCCTCATCGGAAGCTCATCAGTCATTGCTTAGCAGCTCACTCTGTGGGTTATTAGTGCGGTGTGGGTGTGTGGGAGTGTCGGGGTGTGGGGGTGTGTGCGCGAGCGCATTTGATCGCATTAGCAAACCTGTCCTGTTCGGAGCAGCGTGTTTTAATTTTGGCCAGCTAAGTGGAAGAGTTTAGGAGAAAGACAGAGTTGGTTTCCCAGAGAGCAGCGATAAAGCCGAGCTTGATTAAAGTTGTCAGGTGAAACTCTGGTTGGTGCCTGAAAATTGTCTCGACTTCTAAACAGCAGATGCTTAACATCTAACATTTATCTTTTATTAAAAGTTTATATCTTAAAGAAATGTATTTCCTACTAGGGTCACTTTCACAAGCTGTTGGAGAACTTTTTTTTTGTTTTGTTTTGTTTTTTGCAAGATCTATAGTCTGTACGAGAATTTAAAAGCTCTTGTGAGCCCCCTGCTGGCCTGGAGTCTCTTTACAACTTCTGGCAAATTAGCACTGAGAAAGAAATAGGCATAAATTTTACAGCATTGTTTTGTTTTTTGGATTAAATACACAAATAAAACCTTCGGAAAGTTTCAAAATGCTTGAGTTTCAAAACTGCAAAAAAAAAAAAAAAATCTAATAAAAAAAAATCTCCATTATCAGTCCTGCAGTTTTTTTTTCCTGGCTGTGTAGAGAATTGGATAATGCCCTTCCCCCACCTGTTACTACATGCTGTCAGTCAGCTGGCTAAAAGCAGATTACTGCACTGGAAATATTGGAACGGGATAATATCTGACACAGTGAAAACTTTCAAATAACAACTAACTTTAACAAATGTTTAATCTGTATATTTGATCAAAACAAAAAATTAAATGTCATAGACTACAACTGTAATGTTTGTAAATGCATAACAATATAATTTACTTTATATACATTTTATATTGATACATTGTAATTTAGCATCATTAGAAATGACTGCAGCTCATTTTTTTTATTTAAATAAACTATTTAGATTCTGTTGCACAATTTGTCTTAAATGTTTGTGATAATACTGCGATGTCATCTCATACTGGCTCACGCCCACTCAGCATTAATTTCTACTTTTGGCATGTTAACGTATCAGTTACTCCAAAACTCTGCGGACATACAGAGTACTGCACAACAGGAAACAAGAGTTTATTCTATCAAACCCTGGCTAAATTTAGAATTATATATGCAAACCCAAAATGTATTTCCGTTTCATTTTCCTGGTGACTTGAATAAGTAAATATATTCAGCTGGCCTTGACAGTGGGATTTCTAACGAGGCTCTACTTCAAACATGATTCCTACTTACTGGCTTCTTTCTAGGCTTTTAACATCTTATAAAAGAAAAAAAATTTTGAATATGCAAAAAAAAAAAGAAAAAAAAAAAGGGTGAGGATTGGCGTTTTCAGCATAACTCAGTCTAAAAAGAGGGCTTGTTTTATATACACATGGTCAGGAATACGAGAGCAGCTTTAAGAGAAGCACAGTCTGTTGTTTCATCCCCCACTGCACCCCGCTGCGTCTCCTCCTTTCTCCACTTCTTTGAGAAAAAGCCTGCAGCAATCCTAGGGGTAAAAAGTTACTTTAGCGAGCAGATACCCAAACGCAATTAAGCAAAGAATGGATTTTTTTCACCATCTTGTTCTCCCGTTCACATATAAAGCAATTCAGCAGTAAAAATCTGAACCTAGAAAGCGCAAAGTGGAAGATTAGAAGTCTTCGGAGTCTCTTCGGCTCCATCCAGGTGCATGTGGGCGCTTGACAGCAAATGTTAAAACCCCCTTTCCACTTCTTTTTATCCCCTGACAAGCTTTAGAGAGCATGTACCGACACCTAGGTGCTTTTAGAGCTGCAAGCCAGACCTTTCAGAATAAATTATACAAGCTGTCTTTGATATAGCACGTAATCTATAGAGCAACGCGTCGTGGTCGGTTTTTATACTCGTTTTGCTGTTTTGTTGTGAAACTTCGTTAAACTGAAATAAAATGTACCCTCCCCAAAAACGAGCTTCCACATTTAGTGACATCACAGAAGGCATAAAGTAAACCGATGGGTTATTTTGGGAGTTTTCATTTAGAAAACATGTGGTTTGCATGTTTTTAATTGAAGTCCTGCAATAAAACGCATGAATATTCTTCTGGATTGAATGCTCTAGTAGTCGAGTAGTATGAAAAAAATTCTCTGATTCCCATTGCTAACAATCATAACTCTGCACACTCATATGCACACTCATATCCTGTAACCAATCATTCCAGGAAAGTGTCCTTGTATAAAATCTCTCCTCAATAGTTTTTCTCCTAAAAATAAGTTATCAGTATGCCACTCATACTGCTATTAATTCTTGTAAGTTGAGAGAGTCTCCAGTAGAATAACCTAAAGCTCTGCGTTTGTCCTGCCTGGGGGACACGGCATGCTCATCAATAATCCAAAGTGTTTTATCTGTGTTCTTCTGAAAACATTAATGGGACACCAAATCAAGTGTTTCTCGATCTTGTGAGCTGGAAACACTGAAGTCAACAAACTGATGATTCCTTTCTTTTTTTTTTAAAGGAAATATGCGCCATCTGCGCACAAAGACGCTCCGATCTGTTGTTGTTCTTTCTTTGGTGTGGATTATTGCAAATCTTACTTGGAAGTCTGACCGACTCACAGCTGTTCCTACGATTTCTGCTAGAGGACTCGGGACATCACATCTGCTTCGTGCTTTAGTGGTTAAAATTTATTTTCCCCATGGGTGGTGCCATTTTCAAGAACCAGAAACGCATCCATCTGCAAGGCTGCTGTTGACATTACGCCACTAAGCTAAAACAACCTGTGGGGCTTTTGCTTGTTGTTTGACGTAGCATCAAACTTGACATGTTCAGGGTCTTTATCCTCTGATTTTTCTGTCTTTATCACCCATCTTCCTCCATCGCAAACAAACCCATGTTGTGCTACCATCCCCATGCGATACGCTTGACCCTGCAGAAAATATGGTAGTCATAATAATCGGTATGCCGTTCTGAGCAACAACAAAAAAAGCATCAAGGCAGATGTTTTGCGCTGAGAAGATCTTCAAAATGAAATTGAATGTTTCCTCCAGGAGGGATGGATGGAGTGGATTACTGAGACAAACTTCAGGGAATCCCATTGTTCAGGACATCCAGGTCTAAATTTCTCACAGAGCCCTCTTTTTTTCTGCTGTCTACATATTTGATAGAATGTTCCAACAACCAAAAGGAAACCTGAACCTCCATATCATGTTAAAATTGTAAAAATAAAACATGTAAAGGATAATAACACTGTGCTTATTTAAAACAGAAAAGCAGTAATTGCTGCATCTATAGTCGTATCATTAGTACAGTCATAACAATGTTGTCCACAACATTTATTTATTGTACTGAATGTTATTACTCAGACAACACGAGCAAATGTCGACTGTGACCCGTTAAAAATTGGTCCGCGACAGTGATTTACAAATAAGGTTGGCTGCGCTACGGATATTTAGAAGAGACAAATTAAATTTCACTTCCGTCATAAGTACTAATTTCAATTTAAAGAATTTCTAGAAGATTGAAATATGGAATAAACATCAGCTGAATTTAAGTTTAAGTTGGCTTTTAGTTGAATTAACTTTTAACACGGAGTATTGTTTCTTGTTGTTCAGCTCCTCAAATAGTCATATGAGCCTGAGAGGAGTCGTTATGGTTGGTTAGCTAGCCAGATTATTAGCTTAGCTGGCTAGCTAGCGCTCTCCCGCTTAGCAAAAGCAGGTTAGCTTCCTCTAATTCTAATAGATGTGATTTTATTAAAGCACTACCTTAGCAATGGTAACAAAGGAGCTCCTTTAGTTTGCAAGATATGACTTTTGCATCAGGTTATCTTTCTTAAATAAGGTGAAATGTCAAATGTGAAATGACAGAAATCAAAACACAGGGCACACTGTGCCACTAAAAAGAAAACTCTATTCCAAACTTCCTCGGCCATCTTATTCACCCGTTTACTTTGAGCTTTGTAAATGGTGCGACAGAAAAAGGAAATGGTTTTGTAACTTTTCAAAATTGTGCCAAACCATCAGACTGGGGCACGATCATGAAGAGACAGAGCCGTTGTGTAAATATATGACGTAGCATAAGGCGCAGTTTAAAATAAATAAATACATAAAAAGACAAGCTATTCTACAAACGAGCCCGTCTTAAAAATCCTCTTTCAATTTGGGGAAATATGATAAATAAAATTAACTCGACCTTTTAGGTGGAAACTGGGGATGCAGTTTCCACTAATATATTGGCAGGGAAAACACCATCATATGAGTCATTGAAAGAATCATTTCAGCTCCAGTGAAAACCCAAGCTTCTTTATCCAGCTGTGCTTTTGATGTTTTGACTGTCCATTTGCCAAGGAAAACGTACATAAAGCTTTTACATATTTAAAAAAAAAAAAAAAAACAGACTTACATTTTGTGAGGCACATGTACAGCTGCGAAAGTTAGTTTGTAGCTCCAATCTTCCAACTATTGATGTCGGTGTTAAAAACAGAATAACTCAATAAATTCTACTTTTATGAAGCCAAATTTTTGTTCACTTTAACGCTGCACTTTATATAGCATTTATGAAACAAAGCTTCACTTGTATTTCAAAGCAGAAGACAAACTTTGTCTTTAGATCTTGGTTAAACCAAATCTGAACAGGAGTGAGTCAGTAAATTTGGCTTTCGTATTTCTTAGGTTTTAGAGCGAATGTGTCATAAACTTCATCCCAATGTGAATAATGAATCAGATCTCTGTGTGATGAGAGGCTGCATGGCGAGATTTCAACTAATGTTGCCTTGCTGATTTGCTGGAAGTTATAATAAGGGCAGCGCATTAGGAAACAATTCAGCCGAATTGTATCAAAAGGTGGAATTGTGGCGCTGTAGCAAAGAGAAAAGACCCTCTAGCCATAGAAAACAGTAAATGACCTGACAAACGCCCACACTGCACACACTCACTCTGACTGAACTCAATGAACACGCAACATTATGCATCTCCAGAGGTACAACAGCGACCCGGAGACCTGACAAGGCAACCCAAAGAGATCCAGTGAATTGAGGAGGCAGGGAAGAGAGGATGAATGAAGGGGGAACATTTTCAAGTGAGGGGACAACTCTGAATGCAATAAAATAGGAACTGGAGGCAGAAGACGAGGAGGTGGTGTGGGAAGAGAGAGGCAGAATAACAAGAGAGGAGAAAAAGCGAACGGAGAGGTGGAAGCAAGTGTGGGAGGAGTGGGAAAAGACATGAAGACCGAGTGTAAAAACGGAGAAGAGGCAACATTCGCGAGGCTCTAAAGTGAGCGAGGGCCCGGGAGAAGAAAGAGGGATGTGTTCTGCATGCGGCCCAGATGAGAGCGAGGGAGACAGGGAGATAAACTGTCAAAAGGAGCCGGGGAATCCGGTGCGACAGAGAGCGAGCATGGATGCATTTAGATGTAGCCCTGCATGCGCGGAAGGAGGAGAGGAGGTGTTGGGAGGGGAAACCGAGCGCGGCCGAAATATCCGGGTGAGAGCCTGGGAGAGGGAAAGAGGGATGGTGGCTGGTGATTCGTCGATGCTATCTGCGCACGGGTGGATGTGTGTGACACAATCTCAAATTGGAAATCGCTGTTTCAATCTCGCCTCACTCCGCGGCTGCCCGCTCCGCCGATAACAAGAGCGGCCTAATTCTATTAAAAATATCCCATGAGTGCGGCGGTGGCTGAGGAGAAAACGGCAAGGGGAGAGGACGGCAGAGTGAGCGCACGGGAGGAAGGGCAGGAAACGGAGGCCGAATGTAAGAGGGAGAAGCGAAAGACCAGCTAACAAGGAAAAGAAACAGACAAACAAACAAAAAAAGCAGTTAGCCCTGAAGTGATTGTGCAGGAAGAAAGTTTGGCTTGACTTCTGCTGTATCTCTGTACCCCATCTGCCCATCTTCTCTCCCAACCTCTCCATCTCGGCAAATCAGCCCTCTTCATCTATCTAGCCACCCATCTGCCTATTTATCGCCGTACCCATCTGCCAGCTCTTATCGCCCTCCACAGGTTACTGTTCTCATTTAGGACAGCCTCCTTCCCCCCCACTGCTTCTCCACTGTCTTTTATCAAGCCTTCCACTCCATCTCCCACCGCTCTTCTCAATCATTTTTGACTCTTCACATCCATTTAGCCGGCTCGCTTTCCTGCACAAAGCAAGCCAACCTCGAAGCTCGACAGCCCCTCTCTGTTTCATCTCGCTCTTCGAACGCCTCGGCCAAGCGGAAGACTCCTAAAGTCACTTTATTTTCCACGTTTGACTACAGACGGAACCGTGAAGACGACGGTGAACACCAGCAAAACAAGCTGATTCCCTTTAATTAATACGTTCCTTTAATGGAAGCGACTCATTGAAGAAACTGTTTCTCTCACATCAAATCAGACTAAATGTTTCCTGTTTCAAGTCGGCTACATAGTAAAACAATAAGGGAGCTGCAGCAATGATTGCCAAGTCTTTAAAGAATGAGGAGAAGCCCTAATAATGTCTCGCTTATTGACTACTGGAGATAGGAACCAGTTGAGTCGTCAAAAGATTTCAAAACAAATTATAAAATAATATCTTATAAAATAGATTTTATTTCAAGTCTTCATGTTGATCCATGATGGCAGGAGTTTAAAAGGTTCAAGAAATGGGTCAAGGCATGATGATATATCAAGGTTCTAAAAGCTTTATCACACCATCGCAGCAGTTTAGAAACACTTTATATGGCTTCTCTCTCTGAAGCCATATAAAGTGTCAGCGTGATTTAACACTGCTGATGTGCACTGATGGTCAGTTGCCTGAAAGAAGGCTGCTGCACTTTCGGGCAATAAAGACAAATTCAACTGTTGCTGTAAATACTCGATATATAAAATATTTATAAAATCACAGACAATCATGAGAGGAAGCATAAACTGAAGGAGAGCCACCTGTCACTCTATTAGGACGCCATTACTTCAAAAACTACAGTTATCAAGCAAAAAGTAGCATGACTGTAGCTAGTAAGTAAGCTAGCTAAGAAGGTAGCCTACTTACAAAGAGTAGCTTTTGTAAAGTAGAGAGCCTTTGTAAGGTAACTAGCCTACTTACAGAGAGTAGCTAGCTTTTGTAAGGTAGCTAGCCTACTTACAAAGAGTAGCTAGCTTTTGTAAGGTAGCTAGCCTACTTACAGAGAGTAGCTAGCTTTTGTAAGGTAGCTAGCCTGCTTATAAAGCCTAGCTACATTTGTAAGCTAATATTGTTCTCTACAAAGCAAAACAGCCAAATTTAAACTTAAAATTCATAGAAAATTTACTCCACATTTTAGTTCAAGTTTACACAGAAATAATAAAAGATTATCAGAATAATGCATCTTTTTTATGCTTGTGTTTTTCTTTTGGATAAAAACAATCATGTAAATTATTAAAACTTTTTATTTTTGAAAATTCTGATACCGTAAAACCATTTAGTTTGTATGTAAAGTTAGTCAAAACATGCCAGCCAATGTCTTGCTGGGAAGGTCATGACCTTTTGCGCTCCCTCACCATTTCATGTCTGCCATGTTGCACGATGCCCCCACTTCTTTCTCAGAACATTGTGGTCTTGGTCAATAGGCCAAATATGATTGACATGTAGTATTGGACAGAACTAGAATTGTTGCGATCCAGCAAATATTCAATCCAAGCAGCTATTTGTGATTATAGATTTGCATATACTGATAGTGCAGCGTTTTGCTGTGATTCCATTTATTGTGCTGCACTGCCATTTACTGATTGAGAAAAATGTAATCTCAAAATAATTTCAGAGGCTACAAATGCATGTTGTGAGACAGATAAACAGTTTTCAGGAAAAAAAAGAGGTTTTTAGGGAATGAATCATTGACGGAGGTAAATCAAATATCAGACTTCAGGCATCTCATTCATTCGCAATATCGCAGTTTTCTTGCAAAATCCCTCTCGCTCTGCCTCTAACTTGGTTCTTGACAGATTGTTTGGTTCACTTTATGGGTATGTTGTCAGGAGTTGATAGAAAACAGTCATGGTTATCAGAGACAGAACTGGGGGAGGCTGAGATAAAGGTGAGTGTTTCTGTCAAACTCCCAAAAAATAAAAAGAGGTGCTGGGAATTCTCACTGGTAGACGACACCACAACGTGCAGCATCCTATTTTCTTTGCGTTTCAAATCTGAACATTTATCCAGCTGTGTGGCAGATAATCCCGTTCACTCCACTTGCTAAAACTAAAACGGGGGAGTCTAGCCGTATCTGGTTCTTGCTGGGCCTCAATGTTGAGCAATGAAATCGAGGCTCAGCTGTTCGCAGCAGCTTGGCCAGCTGAGACCGACGATGCGAGCTAAGACAAAAGGAGAAAATTCAACAATCAGTCCGGGAACTTCTCCAAGGCGAAATCCTTTCGCCTTGCTCAAAGTATCATGCGAAGCAGCATAACAAAGCCGGGGGAGATAGAGCTGGAAGACCGTGGGTGGCTTTTGTGCATGAAGTTGATCTACAGTAAAAAAAAAAAAAATTTAAAAAGTAAACTGCTCTGACTCCAGCAGGCAGGCAGTGAAGTGCCAGACTAATGAACTAATCAGACAGTCATTAGTTACTATCAGCTGAAGTCCAGGCCAGACGGTTTTTTTTCCCTTCTCCTTCCTTTGCTCCTTCGCAGCCAGAGAGAAGGGGAGCACGTAGGGAGCAGGATGCTCACTCAGCTGTGAAAGAGACTGTGTGTGTGTTTGTGTGCGCTGACCCTGCTTCTTGTGCTGCTTCGCGCTGAAACACACAGACCGGCGTGCGTGTCGGCGGTGCGTGCTTACAGCCATTAAACGCTGCAGCTTCTACTGATGATCGCCTGTCATAGCAATAAACTCGGTCTGAAACGCTGAACGCAAAAAACGAGGAGAGAGAGAGGAAGTGACGGAAGGGAAGAAGGGCGAGGAGGCTATTGGGGGTGGGGGGGAGGCGTCCTGTGGTGGGTGGGAGGGACAAACGGTGGGGTGGGGGAACGAATTAGGCAGTTGGGAGACAGTCAAAGCTGAGAGATAATACGCTTGGATTAGCAAAGAGAGAGCCGAAGAGTCCGAGATGAAGTGGTGGAGATACGGAGAAGGGCAGTTGTGTAATCTTGGGCTTTAAGATGAGCCGGCTACCACTGAGGTCAGTGGAGGAGCTCTAAATTACAGTGGATGAATAGATGTGGGGGGTAGGCAGGGGGGGGGGGGGGGGGGGGGGGGGGGATTGTGGAGAAGTAGGTAGCCTTACAACGAGGCTAACGATGACAGAGATAAAGATGTGGGACAAGGGATTAAGACAATTACTGTTTATGTATCTGTATGGCGGCTGAGATCTAATCCCTCACTCAAATAGACCTTGGTTCAGGTCAAGCAGAGAAAACAACAAGGGAGACGCATCGTGAGGCATAAAATAAAAATCTTATTAAAAACGAGCATATAATCAGTCCTGGCTCTGAATCTAAAAATAAGTTTCAGTGTCGCAGATGAAACACCATTAACGATCAGTATTCAGGTAGAAAGAGAATGAATATATCACATACCAACAATACCTAAATGGTCAGGTCTGTGGGCGGACATTCGGACCTCAGACAGAAGGATAAACTCAACAAACTAAACCTCATCTGTGAAGGTCAAGACAGGGGCTTAATTGATTAGCTGGTGGCTACCAAGTAATCTTGCATATTCTTACCTCATAGTCCATAGATTTTTCCCAGGTGGCTTTGCTTCATCCAATTTTTCTGTTCAATCAGTCTGGCACAAGCTACAAAAACAGAAGATAAGGAGAGTTGGTTGGATAAAACCCCTGAATCCAGTGTAAAGACTGCACCAAAAAAAGAAATACTAAACTTGTGATGCAAGCATGTGTATTAAACTACAATTATTTGGTGTGGTTGTGGAAAATTTTTACTTTTATTAAAACTGCCACTCTCATAACAGTATAAAATGAGGCAGGTAATCTGTGAGAAAACCAGCTCCCTGCAGTCCTACTGCCATATGCAGAAATACACCACTCGGTCAGAAACAACCAATCAGAGCCAGGAGGAGGAGCTTAGTGCTGCCAATCACCCTCATGCATTCTCATCTAACTCCATCCTCCTTTCTCTCTGCTGTGCTACAGATGGTTCCCCAAAATGGAGTCTGCCATAAATGCTCAGGCTAGTTAGCATAGCCACCAATGACGGCAGATAAACAGTTTTCCTGCATCTATAAGTTGTTTCTCCGCCATTAGCACACTGAGCAGCATGTACACAAGCATGATTGACAACACTATCACTTTATTTTTACCAAAATGGAGGAAGGAGATAACATGTTCTGTCATTCTGGTCTTTCTTACCGAAATAACAAATTACAATCATGTTGATGATCCTAAAACACAGAAAAACTTTTAGATTACCTCGTTTTGACTTTTGGTGCAAATGGAAAATATCTGTCATGCTCTTTTAAATGCAATTTGTATTTACCTGACACTTACTGATTGCTTTTGTTGATGGGAATACAACGGGCAATGTAATTTTATTTCATGTATGTAGCAAACTTCAGGCTGTTGCAGATTGCATTTTATTGAATCAATGATCTATTAATATTAAATCACAGGTAAACAGAACCTATGGCTGATGTGCTTTGGCTTCTTCTTGCTTGTGAATTCATTTCTCCCGCTTTAAGAGCTCGTACATGCTGAGAGAACTTAACTGTTGACCAAGTCTGAAAACTGTCCTTTCATGGCTCACTTCCCAAGTAGATACACATTTGAAAAATCAGTACAAATACTGTTTGCATACATATTTATAATGATTTCTCCACTGGTTATGCTTGGTCCGGTGAGCCAGTCGGACAGCTGGAAGCCAGGTGCCACAAAGTTCTCAGTAATTATATCTTTCAATTGCTGCTTTTGATCAATTCCTAAGTTGAATATTTGATTTAAGGGCAGTTGGGTTTTAACTTATATATTCCAATTAATACATAATAAAAGTCCAATTGGATGCGTTTGGCTGTAATTACAAACACAGTTTTCAGAACTCAAATAAGATAATTAACTAGCATTCTGCAAACCCCTGCAGCTCAGAGCGAATAAATTAAAAATAGACAGAGAGCAGACACTTAACTAGGCTTTATACCCTGACCAATAATGGCTGCTTTATCCAGGGCTCTTAAAATCAATCAATGTACTAATAACAAAGTACAGTTCAAAATAGAGTCGGTTGTAGCTGCATACGAGTGCACTTGGTAGTGTGAGCCAGGAGGGCCATCTTTCACAACAGACTGATTTTAAAGTGCTAAATGTGTTTTTCTCTTTCAGCTAATCTTTATGATACAATAAAAAAATATATAGCCCTGATGCATTTACTGTACATGTGGCTAAACAACAGGCCCCACTGTGGAAACAAAAGAAGAAAAAAAACACTTCAAATCTAAATGAAAAATAAAATTTGGTAAATCAACAAAATTATATTCACAGCCTATAACATGAGTTGCAAGCAGTAAACATGAAAACATGAAATAATCTTTTGAAAACTGCCTCTCAAACCAAACCAATGACAACGGGAGAAATTATCAGATATCCTAGTGTGGGATAACATTAAGTACCATCTCACTGAAACAACATATAGTTGTATATAGTCATTCCCTATTCTCATCTACACATACGTAAAACCAAGGGAAAACGTATGAAGAACACCAAGTTTCATTTTCTGGTGCACAACCTTCCTACTGCCGCCCTGGGCAACTGCCCATATAGCCCATTTCAAACATTGCGACTTCTTGTGCAAGTGAGTCTGGGATAAAATGGCAGACAGTAGACCAACAGTAAGTATCAGCAAAGACTCTGATAGTGGTCTTTTAAACAAAAACAAAAAAACAATTAAAAAAAAAATGTCTCTGATTGGGACTCCACATCAAAACAGAACCTACCAAGAAAATCCACTGTGTTATTTAAAAGATCTCCATTTTGTTTTCCAGCACTAATCACTTTATGATGGTTAATGCATGACTTGTGTAGATTAAATAATCATGGAATAACTTAGATAATTCCACGACGCTCTTCCCAGAAATCTCTTTTTTTGTTTCCGAGAACCAACCAAAAACAAGTTTATTTCCTTTCTACTGTGACAGAGACGCATGGTGAAACTTCACCATCTGTTAGCCCTGAAGCGGTCTTGAAAACCACGCAAACAGAGAGCCAATAAAAGCCTCGTGAAATGACAGACGTCAGTGTTTTATCCAGACTTTCTAGGTGCGCTTGTGTCACCTGCGCCATTAGCCCGACCGTGACGTGTGAGGTAAAAATGAAACTGTGGACTCACAACAGGTCGAGTTAACTTAACACATGATGTGTTTATCTGCTCTGATAAAGAGTTCAAAAAGAGCTGACAGAAGGAGAAGGCATCGCGAGGAGCAACACAAAACAAGACCTCCAGAGTTTATTGATATAAAGATGGAGGTCTGTGTTAGTGAAACTATGAATCCCACATCTTTTGATTAAATTCAGAATCCAGCAGATGCAAAATTATTTAAATAATCTTCAATGAAACAGTTGGGGGGGGGAAAAAATTACAATACAAATACGTATAGACACTTTTGATCCTTACACTGAGTTTATTGCTACAGAATGTAAATTAACCCTCATAACGCATGAAAAAATAATCATGCTACCTTGAAAATAATCTGAAAACTCAACTGCAGCATTCACATTAGCCTCGATGTGATTTATTTTTAATATTCAGTTTCAAACCGTTGTTTGAAACTTCATTACGGCTTGCTTCCCAAATGTGCATTTAGGAGAAAAAAAACTGTAGAATCATTCAGTTCACTAATTACATGACTTCACCTTCTAAAACTTGCTACCTGCCTATTTGTCACTTTGCAGGGTCATCTGATAACACTACAAAGGGAACTCTCTCAAATCTTATTTTATTTCCATGCCTCATCATTGCAATTATTCTAGAACTTTAGACCAACGTGTGGAAATACACTTTTTTCTTTTGATGTGACTAAGATGTACAACCCACTTTAATATCTTTAATGAACGCCGGAATATTTAGTTTTTTATTAATTCCGTGTTTTGTCTACTTTCTGGTTAGGTCACCACTGCTTTAAGATCATGAGAGCAGAGAGCTCCTGCAGTTGATTAATACCCAACACTAACCTGAGTGAGCTTGCCAAGTGTTGGCCTCTCTTCTTGCCACAAAATCAGAGGGCTGAGCCAATGTGACAGTCGCTGTGATGAATTACCTACTGCCTTCCACAAAATGTGACATTAAAGGCTCAAGTGACTGCTAAAGTAAGACTGGGTTTCTTATCACCACTTTAACCCCCGTCTGTACGCTTATTGCGGGGATGTGCCGCACAATACATAGTAAAATAATTTAAAGCGCAAGAAACATAAACATAACTGTAGTTTGCCAGAACGTGTAGCACTTAGACAAATTTAATAGCATTTGTTAAGTTTGAGTTTTATTGGAATTTATGTATTTGGTCTAAACTTACAAGGTGAATCTCCATCCCAGTCTAAAGTTTTTTTAGAGCTACTAAATGTCTTTTGTTGTTTATTTTTACAGGTTTACTAAAATTCTTCCCTTGTCGAGTGTTAAATGTTTTCCACTACTCAAAAGGTTGTCAGTGTAGGGCGTGCCATGGTGACGTAGGGGTTAGTGCAACCCACGTTTGGAGGCCTTGAGTCCTCAACGTGGCCGTCGCGGGTTCGACTCCCAGACCCGACAATATTTGCCGCATGTCCTCCCCCTTTCCTGTCAGCCTACTTTCATATAAGGGACACTACAGCCCACAAAAGACCCCCTGGAGGGATAAAAAAATGATGTCAGTGCCATAAAGTATATAAATTTATTTCAATATTTTGGTGGTACCTGAGCAGACTTTAAAACAGAATATCTTATAATATTTCTTTAAACAATTATTTTTCTTCTTCAGTTTAGATGGACAACAATGTCTAACAAAGTTTGCAGTTGTCCCAAACTCTTTCCATTTTCAGATAAAAGATTGAACAGTGCTATGCGAGATGTTTAAACCTCAGGATATCTTTTTAACTAACCTTGCATAAATTTCTTCAACTTCTTCCCTTCTTTAGTTTGTATGATGCGGTTTGTTCGCGAATGTTCTCAAATCAACAGACACCTAGATGAATAATATTATTAAATGAAACTTAGGTTAAATCTGAAGGCATTTAGGTGTGCTCGGCTTTATTAGGAAATTATGTACTGCAAAAACTCAAAATTGTATCAAGTATATTTTGCGTAGTTTCTACTACAAATATCTTTGTAAACTTGAAATGAGACTAAACTAACTTACAAGTAACTTTCCGGCAAGATATAAAGACCGTCTCAATAAATATTTTTCTAATGCTGATAAAAAGAAAAGCGGCAGATCCGCTGACAGGTCATTTCACTTTTGACATGAGAAAATGTCTTGTTATAAGTGAAATAATCTGCCAGTGAAATTAGTATGTCGAGTGTACTAAGACATTTGCACAAGAAATTAGACCAAAAATACTTAGTAAGATTTTGTGATTTTGTAGTGTAGGTGAATGTAAGTTTAGATTTTTATTTTTAAAACATTTAGAAACTGTGTGTCCTTATATGACAGAGCAACTTTGTGTTCATCTGTCAAATAAAGTTCTTACAAAATATGTTAAAATTAGAGGTTTTAATGTGAGAAAACCAAAAACGTCAATATTTGTGAATACTTTTGCAAGGCAATCTGACTTCTGAGTTGGACTGAATTACACTTGAAATAATTGGATGTAAATTATGTTCCTTTTTCTGAACAACACTTGACCTCAAAGAGTTGGGATGCAAGTATTCGTAATGGAGTTGATCTTGCGGGGCAACTCCACACCTGTGCCTTTTGTCTCTATGTTGCAGAGAAAGAAAACCAATCAATAAGTCCAATCAATGGCTTCAAAGGTGTAGCCTAAGCTCTCCTCTATTCTCTGTTGCCCGTCATTCACTGCTGGCTGGCCAGACACATCTTGTTCCAGGAGGAGACAGCTATTCACTTAGTGACGTTCAACTGTCTGCGGAAAGCAAAGCTCTCCGTTACGAGGGATTTTGACAAGAGGCTGCGTTGTGTTTTCAGGGCCGGAGCGCATGGATCTGAGAGCTCAATGGATTTGGAGGGGTGAGAGGGGGGGGGGAGAAAAGACGGTTGAGGCAAAAAGGTTGAAGACGTAGTGACGGAGGTGGCTCTGCAGAGGAGCCACGCTGCGAGAACAGACGACTGCAAAGGCAGCACCCAGGAAATCATCAAACAGCAGTTGGTTAAGGGTCTCTCTTGTTCCGCAGCGAGCAAAGGGACCCAGATGACGTGACACCAGGCTGAGCCGATGAATGCGACTTTTGGCTCCGGTTATAGATAGTCCCATTTTGTTCGACACGGGCCGCCTTTCTTCCACTGGCAGCGAGCTGAATGGGGGGCTTGGCATTTGAAAAGAAGCCGAGAGATTTGCTGGCGGATTAATCCTTTCATTAGGGGAAAGTGAGACGCTAATTGCGGCAACAGCTGCATCTCTCATGTTTACACGGTTGACAGTTTAAGCGCCCATCCCTTTGAACGGAAAAAGGCAATTATCAATAAAAGCGGGGCAATCTCGCTATGATGAACTGAGCTCAAATTAGGCCTGCTTTTTCATTCCAGTGACGACTGTTATAGGAACGCAAACATCCCTATTGGCTAGCAGCACGTGGTTCTGAGGGGCATTGTCGCCCCGACAAAGACCAAACACTTGAGTTTCTGTGAGAAAGAGCTGCAAGGGAGACGGATCAAAGATGTTTAGCTGGCAAAGAGAGGATGCAGGGATGAAGCGGGGTGAAAAGGGGCTTGTACAGACTGCAAGGGAATAAGAATCGGGTGTGTTGACACACAACAGAGCAGAGTTTGCCAGAAAACCAGAAGTCGAATTACATGGATAACTAAGAAACTTAGTCAAAGCAGTTGTCTATATCCTGGAGCATGACTGTAGGATAAGGCAAATATCAAGAGACGTCAGCCAATGGCGTCCCAAAGAACAGGAAATTCAAACAGAAGAGAAAGTTGTTGAGGAAGTGGGTCAGGCCCAGAGGTTGAGAAGCAAAACAGGACGAATGAGAAAAGGGGCAAAAGGGATTAAAAGAGTAGGAAGAGATAGATGGAGGATGAATAAAGTAGGGGAACTGCATGAGTATGAGGAAGAAAAAAAAACAGAACCCGAGTAGCCTAGCAAGGCAGGGTAACACTCACTGTTTGAGCCGATCAATTTCCCGTCCCCTCAATAATTGATGTGACGAGCAGGGTGGGCTGTTATCTGTCAGACTTGAGCAACCGAAATACAATTCCCACTGGGAGCCCAACTCACGTACACACACACATGCGTATACATACCCACTCCTGTGCACAGGCACAAAACACTCCTGTGCAGCACACTACACACACCAGCAGCACAACCTAGCAGCTAACCTTGAGACGCGCGTTGGCTAAAGAAACAGAGAAATGAAATTCAACAGAAAATGGAAATTGTTTGGGCTCAATGTCGCTCTTACTGTCAACTTCATGGTCATACTGCATTTTTGCCACTGACACTTTCATTCATCAACTGAGGGCTTTTTGGCCATTTTGCATGCAAAGGCATCAGGCAGGTCTCTTCTCACGTCCTTGTGTTGCGTCCTTTTAATCTCACACCCTCCATCTTCCGCCGGACTCACAAATCATGTCATACATGCACATTTCAGAGTACACTCTGCAATGCTGCCTGCACTTTTGACCCGTGGCCTGTAGAGACACACACATATGCATAGTCAGAAGCATCCAGTGATGTACATGAGTCTCATATTAATTTGGGAGCTTTGCGTATGCACTTAACCCCTTATTATTTACCCAGAGTGAACTGACGATAGTGCTGAATTAAATTGACTGGTTTACTGGTGCAGACATGATTCTTAAGCAGATTTTGGGATTTTCAATGGAGTTGAGGTCAGGGCCTTTCCAGAAGTTTAATGTTTGCAGTACAAAGTGGGTTCTGATCTGTGTTCGGGAATCACTGTCTTGTTGAAGGACCCAATTAAGTTAAAATTTAAACACGCTGACCCAAACAGCTAATGGAAGGCGTGAGTAAACTCATTAGGATGCCCAGGAATAAACATAGGAACCACTAGGGCTTAAGCCTAGCAAAATCTGGAAGCAGCTCGAAGAGCAATGTCACCGTCAATAGATGGAAGTTAAGTTTTTCTTTCACAGATTAAGATTTTATGTTGAACTGTACAGAGGGGGTGCCAATCAACATAGAAGCACCCGCTCCAAAATTGGCACCTTCAAGCTTGAATGAAACTTGTCCACATGAATACGTAAAATGACTTGCAGGAAACTTGCATTGTCACCCAAAAGAAAAGTTGAGTCATTTCATCACACAAGTCAAAGAACACTGTCCTGACTGTAAAGCCTGGTGGTAGCAACGTCAAGCTACGGAGCTCTTTCATCAACATTGCAGAAAGAGAATGAAAAACTAAAAATGGACCATCTTGACGTTCTTCAACTTTACCTAAAATGAACAGCTAAGTAGTTGAAATGGTACACTAGTGTACTCTTAGTAGGACAATGATCCCAATTCCCCAATTGCGCATCAAAACTGGTTGAGGAAGGGATTGAAGAGGCTAACATCGAATCTCTGGGATCTCAACCTTACCTAACATTCATCAGTTTTGCAGTTCAGGGTAGGAGAAGTTGGTTCTTCAGGGGTTCAGGAACATCCCGGTATGGAAAAGCTCGGTAGCCGTTTCCACCAGCATGGATTGACGCATGATAAAAGTCCGTCTCCGTTGAGATGTAGGCACTTTTTTGACGTTACACCAACGACATGATGCCATTTTTGATTTGAAGATTGATCACAAATCCAATCAGAACTATGTAAGAGGCTTGAAGATGGCTACCAAAAACCTTCTGTACAACTTACTCAAAGACTTATCTACAGATAAGTCCAGGTTATGTGCATGGACTTATCTTGCGCATAACCTTTTTTTTGCTCTTGTTTGGTTTTCAGAAATCATTGAACCTGTAATCTGTTATCAGTCCATCATAAAGGAACGGAATAGCATAAAACAAAGACACTCATGACATAGATGGATGTGTGTAAACTTCTGAGCTGCTCTGTCTATATAAAGACACAGAGCAGCTTCAGGCTAGGTAGCAGTTATCAGGAGCATTAGCCAGGCATGTGGAAGGAGCCTTCGCCTGACGGAGCACAACAGAAACAAGCTCCCGCTCAGCCCAAATCTATCAGGACCTCCTCATGTCACTTTACCCAGATGTGTCACACCACAACACCCACACACTCCCCACGCCTCGGCTCCAACTCCAGCTGTATCTCATGCGATAACACAAAAAGAGAGAGGAGGCTCACTCGCAGACATCTGATTGACTCCATATGTACGGATCAGAGAAATATCCGATCATCACTCGCCTTTCCTCCTCGTGTCTGCTGACATTTACCGCGTTCCGTGTCACGGCGTGTTTGGTGCAGGTGCGTAGAGAGGGACTGTGACAAAAGTAGAGCAGAATACATTAGTGTATCGTTGTTGCTGCGAAAACACCGGAAGGGAAAAACCTCTGAGAAGAGGCCCGACACCCTCGCAAACGCTAAAGACAAGGTGAGCTGAAATAGTTTGTCAGAATCAAACGTTATGGGGGAAAAGGAGGGGCGTCCGTCGTATCAGGCCGAGAATCTCTAATTAGGTATTTGGAGGCATTTCAACTGGCCAACTGAAAACAAAAAAAAGTTTTAGACTGAAAGGCTTTAAAACATAAATAGCCTTAAAATTCATGAGTCACATCGTGGGAGTCAGCTGAACATCGGCAAGCGCAGTCATCGTCACGGCATGTGTCCAGAGAAGAGAAAAACTTCGGGGGAAAAAAAACAAAAAAGCATAACAAATCTAAAACACTCAATCCACAGAAAAGCAGATCTGCAAGGACACGATAGCATGTAATTGTCATGTTCGGGTAAATCTGTTTTATTTACTTCTGGATAAGAACGAAGGGGCCCCCACACAGCCAAAGGAACAGTCTCCCTGCAGTGTTGTAGTTGAATTTATGTCTGGTGACAGCTTTTAAATTATGTGCCATTCATGGCGGTAAACAGAGAGGAGCCAGGGGAATGCTGAGTGATGTGAGAGAAAAGCTGTAATTGCTTCTAAAAGAAGGAGCAAGATGAGACAAAAATATTCTATTTCTCCCATTGACAGAGGCAAGTTGAGGAATAATTTCGGGCACAAATTTGTTTTGGTTTCGACCTTGTCTGTTTTCAGTTTTGGTCGATTGTAAATGAGATGAAGACCTGGACTGGAAATGACTAACAATGACAGAGGTAAAAGTATAGCCCCAACATCAGAAGAGATTTAAAAGAGAATCTGTGATTGCTTTAAATCATACAAATCCAAATTAATTTTACTCATTACTCTGTATTCAGCCTCCCCCTATTCTGTTACACATAAATAAGTATCACTACAACCTTCAGAGGTCACCTGTTTACTACTCATAATCCACAAAGTGTGTAATTTAATCTCAGAGGAAATGCAGGATAACACTGGAGTGGCTTAAAGCAAGTTTAGATTACTAAGCAACATAAGATATACTTTTTTGATGGCTTTGCTTTAAAGGGTAACCAAAATGCAGATGGTGACTGCATTTGGGTCTATTCACCTGGTAGATAAATCCTCTAGGTGGGAAGATTTATCTACAAAAACCAAAAACAAAATTGGCAAACGTGACTAGCGTGAACGAAAAAACGACTGACAGCGACGATTAACGATGACAAGACTCCAGCAACCAAACAGCGGCGAGACAGGGATTCAAATAGCACAACAGACAGATGACAAGCCTGACAGAGACGAGGGAGACACAGGTGAAAAACGTGAGCTTGATTAACTGCAACAAAAGCAAAGCTGAAACCCGACAGACCTCACAATAATACAGGAAACAGGAAACTTGGGGCGTAAACTGAACTAAAACCAATGAAACCTGACGGGAAAATAATCAAAGCTTGGAACCAAACGAGACAAGAACTTGATAAATGAAGAGCACAATAACCAAGAGCAGAAAGTAAACTATGGAGTAAGGCTGGATGAAGACTAGCAGAGTAAAGACAAGACATGGAAAGCAGAACAAACAGGAAAACAGAAACAAGTATTCAAATGTAAATTAGGCACGAATAAAATAAACCCAGATTATCAGAAAATAACCTGGAGATATAATACACGAAGAACAGGAGAACTGTGAATACAAACCTAACAGACACGACTAATAAAAGTAACGACTATGAACATAAAACACTAGAAGACAAGAAAATAAAACCCGTAACAAAACCATAAAACACCCAGACGTTGTGACAGAGATACCGGGGAGCAGCAGCAGCCTCACATACAGAAAACAGATAATATACTCAACATAAAGTAAAACACAAACTGATAAACTGGTAACTCCCTTTCACTGAGCCCCTGTTGAATGGGTGAATATCCTGAGGATTGAACATGTCATGGACACCTTTTCAGTCCATCATCACAAAATATAGAGTTTAGCACAATTCCAAACAAGGATCCGGCTGTCCACTTAAAAAGCCATTTTCAAGAGAAAGTAATAAGAAGGCCTGTTTGTAATTTATCACAAGGCATGTAGAGGACAACAGGAAACGTGGCCAAATGGCAGAAACTTTATAAAACTTTATATCATGCTATGACCTCCAGCAGCATGACATACGTTTCTCAGTGTTGGGGGAAGATGGATAGAGCCAAGTACAGAGTACAAAAGGCTTGAGACTGGTGTGGAGGTTAGCATGCTACGATCAGGGCATATCGATGTGTTCGAATGGACCAGTTAAAGTAAAAACCTAGATCCAATTAAGAACCTTTGCCAAGACTCGACCATTTTTGTTCAAAGAGGGTCTTGAGCTGTTTTGCGCAAAGTTGGTAGAAGCCTGAGCAGTAATCACAGTGAAAGGCGGTTCTACAAACTATTCACCCTTTGGGGCGGGGCATCAGGGGAGGGGCTTAATAATACAAGCGCATGCCACACTTTTCAGATTTTTTGTGGAATACATTATTCCCTCATCACTTTACTAATTATGGGCTTTTTTATGGTCTATAACATACAATCCCAATAATGTATAAGATCAAAAGTTAAAGGAGTATGAATATTTTTCTAAGGTGTATTATTTTGTTTCAGTGTTATGTGGTTTTAACGCCATTAAATATCTAACCTATCCTTCCAAAGCCAAATGTTCCAGAGACTTTACCAACAACATATTTAATGTGTTTTTGCGTCTATTTCTCTCAGCCGTGGTGAGATTGACAGCTTGTTTGGAATATTTTCCTCAGTAATCATGCCAGGATCGACTGCAAAGTCCCTTCAACCTGGGAATATTTTGGGATGTTAAATGATTGGAGCTCGTTATTGACTGGCAAAAACACAAAACGTCCACGTGTTGCCACGTGACATGACAGCTAGAAGTAGATACCGCCCGTCCAGGATATTCAGACGTAATAAAGGTAAATGTATCACTTGTTTACGTAATCCTGGATAAAAAGTTATTTCCAGATTTGCAATGCAAAATTCTTCCCATGAATCAGTGAGTGGCTTTATTAAACTACGTCGGCGTGCTCCACTTCCATTTTTGCGATCAACATTTCTCGGGCTCTTAAAAATAGTCTTGCACCATGTGTAAAAATAGTTTAAATCAGAGAACAGATACAATAAGCTGGGTGGAGGGAGAGGAGGTGTGTGTGGGGGGGGGGTTAAAATAGTATGATAATAAAAGTATCAAGGCATTTCTAGGGCAGGACAGATGAGGAAAAGAGCTTCTCGGGAACCGAGCTCGGTTCCCAAGTGAGCAGCTCACATGTGGAAAAGACGGGGGAACATTTTTTTTAAAAAAAGCCTCGTCGACTGAGAAGAGACAAATGACAAGACTCTTCAAAACAAAAACAAACAACCTTTTAGCCTACGACGCGCAGTAGAGCGGATTTTCCATCTGAATCGTGCTCCGTTGACTTCAGAGCGGCTGCGGCTCCTGAGCGCCGTGGATTCCCTGCCATGTAGGCCAGGGCCAAAACAAATGTGATGTCGATGCAATAATAAACGAGCTTTGTGTCTGAGTGCGACGGCGATAATTAGTCTCAAGACTTTGTGTTGGTAGAGAGGGGGCTCGTAAAATATAGAGGCCTTCTGGCGTGCGCTCAAGAACAAATCTGTATTCTAGGAGCGTGGGCTGTTACACTAATGTTCTACACGGTCCAAATCTGGCAGAGGCGCAGTCAGAAAACTTTGTTTGGAGCAAAGATGCTGACGGCTCCAGGCGGGAAAGATTGCTGAGTCAGTGTACGCCACATAGAGGCACATGCAGTCACGCCTAACACTCCACTCTGAGATAGGAAAGAAAAAGAAGAAGAAGAAGAAAAAATGTCCCTTTTGTTGACTCGATTGCCAATTTCATTCAAGGAAACCACACGCGCCGCGACTCGAGGTTTTCCGACAAAATTGGGGTCGACGCTGAACGGCGGAACAACCTCGGGGTCAGGTGAAGACGATAATGACGTTTATAAAGTGGAAACCCACAACATGAGATTCCCCCCCTTCTGTATCTCTCCCCGAGCGGCCACCTGTCGAACGAACTTCCGTCGTGACCGAACTCGAAAGGGGCCTCTCTGCAATTTTCACGCGGGGGAGCCGCGTTGCATTGTGCGGCGGAACGGAGGGGAGAGGCAGGTGTGGGGGGGCGGGCGGAGAGACGTATACATAAACTCCTGTGCCATTTACAGCCAGATGCATACAAGAGACGCTCTCCTGCGGGCTAATGCGATGAATTATAAGATTATCGTCCCGCTCCCGCGACGCCAGCAGGTGGATGCAGTGACATTTTGACAGCATTAATCGCCTCCATCTGAGGCTCTTCTGTTTGCTCGGGGAAGCGGAGAAATCTCCAGTGGCTGCAGGCGCCCGCTGCAAAACACTGATGCAAAAATAAAAAATAATTTTAAAAAAAAGTAAAAAGGTGTCGCTGCCCATTGGGTGGGCCAACAGCGGCCTGGTGGGCCTCTCGCTCGAATTGCCACACAGTGTGGATTTGCAGCTTCAACATTTCTCCCATGACAACCCCTTTTTTTAGAGGAAAGGCAAACACGTATTAGTCATCTCCAGAGGAGGAGTGGTAAATAAAAGAGAAAATTAGACACTTTGTATTTCTTTTGTAGCTTTTGCGGCACTTCTTATCTCTGCTGTGGTTGTATTTTATTCCCAAACCATTAATTATGCAGAAAAAGAAATGCGCTTTGAATAACATTAAAAAAAACAACAATGCATCGCAATCAGAGCATAGACATCAAGGAAGAATATCTCATGTTTAATCAAAGTGGGGGGGTTTTCAAGCCAAACTCTGAAGAATCTAAAATAATCATGCAACAAAAAAAAATAATGGATTACACATTAGAAGCTGAACCTATTGATGTTAATGTTGTTTGGATGACATATTAAATAACCTCACAAATTCAAGTTGGTGTTTATACAGAAAAGATTTGTATGTGGAAAACTTAAAGAGGCAGCGTTATGTGTTTTCCAGGCATACAGATCTATTTTATAGCGCTACCAAGTAACTATGTTACTTTCAGTAGTTGTAAAAATGCTGTATACATTAAATATGACTTAAAAAAGGTTTAACTAAATCATTTAGAGCCTTGTAATTGGGCTTCTGTCTCCTTAAAAAAAAAATCCTGCTGTTTCTGAAAGTCCGCCTTCAGGAAGTCTTCAGAACGTCACTCCTATTAAGCGTTTAAGAACGTTTTTTTAGCAGCGTTTCACCGAAGTGACTCCTATAACACGCCTCTCTGAGGCGCAACAATTTTGCACAGCCGAATGGTTGCCATGTAAAATTAAAGGACTTCTCCAACATACGTGACAGAATCAAAGCAACGCTTCAGGTGTGTTTTTGATAAGTAAATAACATGATGCAAAGCTGAAGAAAGTCAATTTTACATAAGACGGGCCCTTTAAAAAGGTACAACCACACAAAAATCTCAGATTTTATAAACATCTGCTCACAGAAGCAAAAAATAGTCTGCAAAACTCAGCTGTCCAAAGTACCAGCTGTCATCCAGGAAAAGATCAAAACAAGTACCTGTGGAAGAAGTTTTGAGATATCCTACCAATGATTTCTGTATGAGTGTCTGGCTGCAGGCAGTTTTGACTCCAGCTGCATAAAAAGGGAAAGAATCTCCACCAGAAGTATCTCCGACCAAGAACACAGTCAAATGTTGAGTAGAACAAGCAAGTACACCCAACAGTGACTCCAGTTTGAACTTTTATTCTATTCACTCCAGGTTTCAATTTCAAACGACATGACGACTCATTCTCTCTCTTTTCTTTGGAAGTCAAATTTCCCAGTCTGACAGCAAACAGCAGCGGTTATTCCGTAGTTTAGCATTAGAAATGGAGAAAAAGGGTCCAGGACCACTGAATGCAAACGTAAAAAAACAAAACAAACATATGGTCTCTGGATTAAATTGTTAGCAGTAGTTAGGAGAAAAACAAACAACAAATCGCAGGAGCAGCCATGTGAATCAGAGTACAACTGAGGCAGGTCACCACTGCCACAGAGCCGCTGCAGCCCAAAACTGACGCTGCTGACCCTGAACTGCTGCTGCAAACCCAATTACTATTCAATTCAGAGCTCAGCGCTCCCCCCCCCCCCCCCCAGGACAGGGTATCGATGATTCATTTTGTGTTTTATCAAAGAAACAGGAGTGCCATTAAAAAGAGATCAGTCAGCCACCAGGCATGAGGAGTCTGCCTCTAATTGGCCATTCATCAAAAGGCCTTTTCAAGTAGATCTCAGTTCTGAAATATCACGCATGACAACTGAACTACACTGCATTAATTACGCCGCCGATGAACCTCCTGCTCTGTGGCTCGCCCCTTGTGATTGTAGGATAGCCTGGAAAATACAGCCATTCAGCAGAATGCTAACTCTTAATCCCTTCTCCCATGTGACAAAGTAGCTACATTAAACAATTTTTAAAAAAACATCATGTTATTTATTAACGTAATTTGACATTATGAGCCTGAACTAACTGTACTTTGCTTCTGTATTTTTAGCTTAAAAAAAAAATAAAAAATCCTCCCTGAGGTGCTGCCATTTTATCTGCTCAATATCATCAGTCAGGCTTTTGAAAAGATGCTTTCAACCATTTCACTTCACAGCAGGTCCAGCATGTTTTCACACTGACAGAGCACTCGGTTTGAAACTGCATCATAGCAACTGTCTCTCTGTTGTCTTTGTTCAACTAAGCAGCCATCAGGACACACACACACACGCACGCACACACACACACACGAGGCGTTTTTTGTTGTTTTTTTTTGTTTGTTTTAGCTCCGTCTCTTTCCTCCCACCACGTGCGGGGAATTCTCCCCTTTCATCCATTTCCTGATGCACTCTAACTAGACAGTTTTCGGTCACGTCCCAGAATTATGCGCGATAGCTCTCTGGCTTCTAACATGGGCTCGCAGAGGACGCGAACAGCTGCGCATCCGCCGACAATTCATCCATCTCCGAACCCGCTCGTTTTCTGGCTCGAGCGTCGAGTTGATTTCCTTTTCTTTCCGAGCTGCTGGATCAGCTGAGGTCTGGTTCACCGCTAAGCAGTTGCCCGGAGGCCAAGAACACAGAGGCGCCCGCTGTTAGTGCGGCTGCGGAGCCACTTCGGGGTTAAAGTATGCGTGAAAAGAGGCGCACGCGAGCCCATCTGTATGCGAGCACCCACGCGTGCGCGCGGGCCGCTCGCACAGTTTTTGAGGTCGAGTCTCCTGCAGGCGCGAGACTGCTGAGCGAAGGACTCTTCCGAGAGAGACCCAGATTGTGTTTTGATGTGCGGGTAATGATTTAGGCGAGGCAACACCTTCTCCACATCCAAGTCTACGTGGAAGCCTCAAACTGTGGTGTAGAGCTCAACAAAAAAGACGAATAAATAAAAAAAAGCAGAAACTGAGTGCATTAGAGGGCATGAAAAATGCAGTTTGGATGTGAAGATTGTTCCTAAACTAGGCTGTCTGTGTATCCGCTGTCAAAAAGAAGGAGCCATTTTGGCTTGTTTCAACAGAAGAGCCCACTGGGAATCAAGCCCATGTCCTTGCACTCCGAGACACCTCAGCACAGCGGCTACACGCAGAGCCACTCTGCTATCAGTTTATCATTTTCTCACAGTAAAGAAGAATGTAATATGTCTGTAAGTCCCTAACACACAGCATGCTGAACCCGGTATCCTGAAGGACCGGCTATTTAGCACAGGAATAAGCCAATTATCTTCATGGAGAAGGGACATTTGCAATAGGATTTAGTAAATTCCTGCAGGACTCCTGTGTCAGGGGAGGCAGCTTATGCTGTAGGTGTTCTTCCATCAAGGTCCCCCCGGCCTTCCACCACAACCACAGAGGCACATCTGAGGCTGAACTGTAACTCACAGCCACTCAGAAGCGCATCATCAGCCACCTGAGCAAATACCGAAGCACTGGCCTCTGAAACAGGGAAGGGACTCAATAAAACACAAAGGTAGGGAAAGAAATGAGGTGGGAAAGGCTGACGTGACACTTCAGAATCTCCGGTAGGTTGCTGCTCGCGTTCTCACTAAAACCAGGAAGATAGAGCACATAACACCAGTTTTAAAGTCCCTCCACTGGCTCCCTGTAGCTCAAAGAATAGACTTTAAAATACTGTTGTTAGTTTATAAATCACTGAACAGCTTAGCACCACAATACATTAAAGATCTGCTGTTGTTGTATCAACCCTCCAGACTTCTCAGGTCTTCTGGTTCTGCTCTGCATCCCCAGAACCAGAACCAAACGAGGAGAAGCAGCATTCAGCATCTATGCACCACAAATTTGGAACAAACGTCCAGAAAACTGTAAAACAGCTGAAACACTGACTTCTTTTAAAACTCGACTAAAAACCCACCTGTTTAGAATTGTATTTGAAATGTAATCAATTACAAATTTATTGATGGAACTTGACTCAATGCTGTGTTTTGATTATTGATTCTATGTTGCATTGTGTTTCTGTGTTTGTAATGATGTAAAGCACTTTGAAATGCCTTGCTGCTGAAATGTGCTATACAAATAAAATTTGATTGATTGATTGATTGATTGATTGATTGATTGATTGATTGATTGATTGATGCATGCCATCCAATTGAAGAGAGTCATTCCTTTGAATGACGTCACTATTTTACGATTTAAAAAAGCAAATAACTTTTTTTCTCTCTCTAAACATACTGTAGGGTCAGGTTGGTCTTAATAGTTTTTTTATTTTCCTCTGACTAAGTCGAATTATTTGAAATCTACAGATTTTACTCTGATTAGCAGGTTATTGAGTATTTGATGCAAAATACAACTATGGGTGTTTTTTTAATTTACTTTGGGCTGCCAGTGCCAGCACCATGGCACTACTACCAGTGTGTGAAAGCTGCTGCTTTGATCCAAACCCAATTGTTCAGAGCACTAGCTAATTTCCTAAATGTGAAAAAAATTGTCATTCCTCAGCACTGCTTACAGTCAGAGGCACCGTTCTGTTGAACAACATATGAAAGTCTTTCTAAATTGTGTTAACCCATAATGAAATTATTGCAGTTAGCTCCACTTGCTGCCTTCAATTTCACATGCGCTCAAGAGCAGAAAAAAAAAACACAAATGGAGCTGTAAAGCTGAAAACTGCTTTTCCATTGTGGCTTCTGATCTATTTTAGATCCGTCTGTTCGGTGTTACGATACCAGAGTCCACAAGCCGAACTCCTAATTGTAGCTCGCTTGATTTCTGTGTGGTCCAGTGAGATTTGACCCTCCTCATGGATTCCACCCTCATTATCCCTGAACATGGAAGAAATACGAGCCGGGCAGCGTGACTGATATTCCTGTTCTTTCATCTGTTTCCAACTTGAACACCTTTGTCTTCCCAACACAATGACTCATGATTTATAGAAACGCTGAGAGTTGTGGTTTGACATATTCAAACGCAAATCTTGGTAAAGTTTATGTTATAAACGCAAGGGTGTAACTTTGTGTTGCAATTTGATGGGGATGAAGAGGAGCGGGGCGGCGTTAGGGCGCTGATGCACCCACAGTTACTGGAAGACCTTTACTTTTCTAGTGCTAAGAATAAATAGAATAAACCCAAAACTTCCATGTGAATGTCATACAGTCTTATTCAATAAATTAGGATATACGTCCTGATCAGGCATGTCAGAGTAATAGTAGCTTTCAAAAATAATCTTTTAGGAGGTATTAAACATACTACGAAATATAAATATGTTAAAACATACATAATCTAATAAATCTATATAATGTCTTTCACTTGGTGATGGAACTGCTGACAAAAGAACTTTTCATTCATATTCTAATTTATGGAATCAGCCTGTATTTGCTGAATGCTTGCCTACAGTTAAAAAAATTGGGCCCTATCGATTACAAAATTAATTATATTGTTTTTTCTAAAACAGTTTTTAGCAGTAAAAATTAAATGTTGCCCCTCCCAGACCAAAAAGCTCACATTTGCCCTGAACCCCCCTGGATCTGCATGAAATGGTTCGTTCCTGCTTGGACGGTGACGGTGTTGAGCAGCAGACAGTGGGAAACAAGAACGACTGTGGCTGTTACTATGCTGCTAAGAAATATTATAAAGTAGGTTTTCAAAAAATAGAGAAATAGAGAGAGAAAAAGGTAAAAGTGTCAATTTATAACCCTGTTTTTCTCCAAGAGAGGTGGGTAGACTGTGTGAGAATATCAACCGTTCAACAAAGGTAGCTTAGCTACAGACTACTGTTTGCCTCCATTTCACTAGCATTTAATGAATTAAGGAAAGAAATGACCAACATATTGATATGTTTAATGTGTCCCTGTACCTTTTACCACTTAACAACAGATGAGTGGTAAGCAGCATCTCTAACCAATGTCTCCTAAGAGAAATTAAAGCTGCAGTATGTAACTTTTATAAAAAAAAATTTTTTAACATATTTGTTAAAACTGTCATTATGTCGTGACAGAAAGGCATGAGTGATAATCTGTGAAAAATCTATTTCCTCTTCTTTCTCCCAGTACTATCTAGAAACAACTAATCAGAGACAGGAGAGTTTTACTGCTGTCAATAACAATCTCATGTGGCTGCTCATCCCTATGCTGCAGCTAATGCAGCCTGTTGCTAATGCTCATTCTAGTTAGCATAGCTACCAATGACGGCAGATAAACATTTTTCCTGTAATGATAAGTTGTTTTTCCACCGTTAACACATTTATCAGCGAGTGAATGAGGTTGATTGACAGCGCTAAGACCCTCCTACTGGTTCTGATTGGTTGTTTTGGTCAGAACGTTGCATTACTTTAGCCAGTAATAGTAGGTCAGGGAGAAGATTGATTGTTTTCACATATTATCTGACATGGTGACAGCTTTAACAAATATGGAGAAAACATATTTTGTATTAAAGTTATATACTGCATCTTGAATAAAATGCAACTAAATAGCATTTTTTGAGAAGTCTGGATTGCTTCATGTATATTTTGCATCTTGCCTATGACTGTTGCTCGTGGGGAGAGACATTTCAGTAATCTAAAACTAACAGAAAAAATTAAGCAACCTTCTTGCATTCTGTATGTGGATTTACTGTTGGATGTGAAATTCATGAGAAGTAAATATTGTGCTACTATCAGTATTGGACCAAAGAAAGCAAGGCAGTTGCAAGTCTTTAAAATTGGGACGCTTTCGATAGACTTAAAAAAAATTGTAACAGCAGCTGTGTGGGGGGGCCCCAATTAAATTTCTTGTTATGGGGCCCAAGATTCCTGGCGGCGCCCCTGCTTCCAATGATTCACTTCCTGCTAAAGAGCCCCCTGGTGGTTGAAGAAAAATCCACAGAAAAGCTGCACCAGGCTATAAGCCGCATGTTCAGTGTGGGGAAAAAAGTAGTAGCTTACAGTCCGAAAAATATGGTTTTTATTTGCTGCTTATGTAGGAGAAACTGGAATTACACATATTTATTCATCCATTGTTCAGTGGGTCTAAAATAGAAATAATCACCCTTCATTCCAAAATTGGAACTCTTTCAGCCAACAGTGATAAAAGCATGTAAAGGCAGGGTAGAGCTGAAGGTCCTGCTTTTATAGTAGAAAATCCTAAAATATAGCAATCACATTTTAGTTTCATTAGCCTATTAGAGGTCTTTATTATAGCTCGTTATTTTTGACTTTATTGAGTATGACTTCAGTCAGACTAACTTCAGAGAAATTTAGAAGAAAGAGAGCCTGGTTTATTTTTCAGTTCTGAGCCCTCTGATCTTGCTCCACCTTTAATTGCAAAAAGAGAAGGTAAGTTAGATGTGATCATTTAGGATGAATTTCAATGTCAAGTGTGAACACACACGTTTGAAGCTGTCCACCCAATCAACCGAAGCGGTTCAAGTGCCAAACCAGTGACGGTACTAAATCAGCTCTATTTTTCCAACGCATGTTCCATTTTTTATGCAAAGAAGAGGTAGTGGGTTGGTGCACAATGTGGCGACAGAATCCATAAAAGTGGCTAACCTCAGCACCGGCTCTTTGCTGGAATAGAAAATGGGCCCATGCAACACAGCAGTCAAACTGTTGTGAGTGCCACGTTTAAAACTCTAGTTCGACATCCTCTCAATGTGCCTCATTTAAGACAAACCGTTAAGACGCCGGTCTTTAAAGATTCAATATCTGTTCACTGCAATAAGATATCAGTTTTATTATCGCCCGTTACAAAATTTTATACGAGTTGATGCAACACAGTGTGCCACGGTTTATGAAGTCTACAAACTCAATTTCTAGCCCTTTTCGCGTCAAAGCTCTATGATCAACATGCAAGCATGAATCACCCAATTTGGGTCTTTTTGTTCTTTCCTTTTATAGGAGGAGACCATTAAAGAGCTGTTGTTGCGTCAGCTTTACAGACCACTCGGGTCCTTCTGGTTCTTCTTGGAGTGAGGACCAAATGTGGAGAAGCAGCGTTCAGCTTTTATGCTTCTTTAATCTGGCACGAGCTTCCAGAAAACTGCAAAAATGATGAAACACTGGGTTTCCTTAAATCAAGGCTGAAAGGCTGAAAACCCCTTTGCTTAGAGTTGTCTTTAATTAATATCAAGAACACCGTTAATTTCCATCTGGATTGCAACTTTATTAGTTTTTTTTTAATTCGCTACAGTAATGTAATGCTTTTCTATTTTTTTGCTTATTGTGTTATGTTTGTATTATGGATCATGTTTGAATGACCATATTGACGAAACGTACTATTAAATAAACTTGACTTGCTGAGAACATTGGCCATGTGTGCTTTCAGATCATGTGTGGTGGAATGAAAGGGAAGCAGCTTCAGTTTTCTCCAGGGCTACGCTCTCTTACTCAGAAAAACAAACGCAAGTCACAGAACGAAACTTTAATGTGAAAGGGCTTCCGACTACGTTTATGAACACTGTTGGGGTATTTCACGTCAGCATTTGGTGGCAACATCTCAGCTGTAGCTTTCCTGATAATTACTGATCAAATATCAGAAATGTTGGTTATAGTTGCCTCATTGCCTATAAGCTACCTTTACAAAGTAAAATGGTGACCCGAGACATCTGAGGGATACTCACAGTAATGATGCGATTTGTCTTTTACAGAAATTTTGAATACAACAGAAGGAGGAACAAATCTTTACAAAGAGATGTTTTCGACAACTTAATGACTTGGGATGAAGGCAGTTCTCTAACTGTGGAAAGCCTAATCAGTTCCTGAGTTTGTCTTATAGAATAACAAAGAATATGCTTTGGCATCAGTTCTGGTTTTACCCTCAAACTACTGCGTTGGACGAATCTTGTAGCTGAATAAGTGCATAGTTCTGCAGCTTATTGCCATGGGAACGGGTCACTTTATAGCTAATGGTATTGTGTGAAAAAACTTAATTTAAGAAAACTAAAACAAATAGGACAACCCTAAAGTGTATTTAGTTACAAATTACAGACAGACATTCATTTATTGCAGACAAACGTGCCTTGTCATGGTGAGACAAGCTATCCTGCCAGCAATAATGGAGCGTTGCTTGAAAAGGTAACATTGTCCATTTCTCAATATTACAGAGAAAGGTAATCACTAAACAACCAAACACATACTGTCATCCGCATACAGTAACTCTCCTGTGTCTGGACGCCAGTCAGTTTGTCACAAACCATTTGCATCTCTCGAATGATATTTTGCATCTACAACAAAAAACATTGCGTCACTTTTTACATAAAGAACAAACTTTCTTCAAACTTTCTATGCAAAGCAATAAGAAAGGACTCCTCTTTTAGCTCACCGCTCTAATGCTGCAGCCAACGGTGGCAAAACCAAGAACCTACCCATCTACACACACAGTCACCCCTTGCACTTGTTCTCGTTCTGTCAATGTCTGCCTCGCTTGCCCTCTTTCATTCTCATTTCTGCACAGTGGGGTATAAATGTTAATACGTAGAACATCCATGTACACGCAAATGCCAAGCCACCCAGCCTGGGGCAGCCTCCTGTTTTTCTGTATTTTGTCTCCAGTGGAGCGAGATGCTGTGCAATTTATTTTTTCTCACTGGAATCCTCCTTTATTCCGCCCATCCTGACAGCCATCCACCAAAGAGCTGGGACTTGTTTTCAACAATCTAGTATAGAGAACTAGCTCAACCAGGCAGTAATACAGACCCCTGCAGTTAGTAGGAGGGAGAAAAAAAATGGATCTTTGCATTTTCAGTTCTGGTGAAAGGGGAATAAAACTGGAGGAACAGCACATAGGGAAGCCTGTTTGAAAGCTTTCAATTGAATATGTGCATGAAAATGTGCCGGCCACACACACTGCCACATGCGCGCACGTAAACAACGCTCTTGGTCTGTGACAATCAGACCGTGACATCGTCTGAAACACTCTTCCGCAGGCTTCTACAGAGGGGGGGGGGAAGCACTGTGCCGCCCGCCAGACAGAACCATTTTCTCTAAATGACCCTCTCCCACCTCCTCCCTCGGCGCCAGGGAGATGGTGGCCTCGTGTCTCAACATAGCAATGCAAAGGCTGAGGGTCAGTGTGTCCTGCCCTAAATTTCAACTGGGTATGCTGAAGGCAGAGCTTAACATTCAAGAAATATTTGGGATTTGAGGGAAGAGCGGGGTGGGGGGATGTTCAGGCTAATTCCAACACTTCTCCTCAGAGAATCTTGCTGTGAAACTGCTGGCAAATTTCCCCTTCTTGAAAAGTCTGCATCAGCAATCATCCGCCTTCCCTTCCTTTAATGCGCGATCACCATCAAAGGGCACTGAGAGGAAGGGATAGTACATCACCCCCCCCCCACACACACACACACACACAAATACATCTATCTGGTGTATAAAAGGAGCATCACGTGTGGGTGAGAAATGGCTCATCAGTCACTTGCCTTGAGTAGGTAATTTGAGCTGATATAGTTGAGATCCAGCTCTCAGCAAAGTCAGTGCAGAGTCGCAGGCCTTATTACTCCCCCTTCCAAAGTCCGACTCAAGAGGAAGAGGAGCTCTGCACAGCTCAGTCTGTTCTCCTCATCCCTGGAAAGCACACGGAGGCGAGCACAAGGGGGATCTGAACCAATGCTAGATTGCAGAAGCGCCATGTTTCCTTCACCATTAGAAAGACTTGGAAAGGGAATTGAGCCACTGCATTATCTCTGTGCATGAGGGCTCAGGGGAATGTTCGTGTGTTGAGCAATAAGCAGTCATTTCCTTGTTCTCCACATAGATCCCTGGGAGCCTATGTTGTCTGATTCATTTCACTGAATTGTCAGCTAATGAATGGTACGCTGCTGTTGACTGCCACACACACACACAAGCATTGCCACAAAAGAGAAAAGCCCCCGAGGGTGATCATCACAGGGGTTCTCTCATTCTCATTAGGAGGGAATCAAAAGGAAATGAGGAACTCACTGATAATTTACCGTGTTCCCTGTGTGGACGTTACATCTGCCTCAACAAAACAGATAGCACCATGCTGGCCCATATCTGCAAGATCGCTGTCGGACTGTGATCACATCTAGAAAGAAAGGACAGCCAACGTAGGCTCTGCAACTGTGCTAGTGAGTGATTTGTCACTCCAGCAAGGAAACACTAGTTACCTTAGAGCAGTGTTTCCCAACCCTGGACCTCAAGGTACACTCTCCTACGTGTTTTAGAGGTTTCCCTGCTTTAATGTGCCTGATTCAACTGATTGCAGTTCAACAACCGCCTGTTAATCAGTCATCAATTGAAATCAGCTGGACTGAAGCAAGGAAATACCTAAAACATGCAGGGCAGTGAGCCTTCAGGACATGGGTTGGGAAACACTGCCTTAGAGGTAACAACCTGGTGTGAATGTCCATAGAAGAAATGATTAAATAAAACATAGCAGATTTCAGATCTTGTTTTCCTATCAATCTTTAGCCTCTTTAGCAAAGGATTTAAATAGACTCTAATTGAGTCTATTACAAACTCAATGAGAGTTTGTAATAGTAGTATTACAGACATTACTGGTGTGGTGAGCCCACACCAATAATGTCTGTCTTTATCATGCAACAAAACATTTCTATAAAATAATTTGTGATTAATTTGTCTTTATTGACAAACAAGCAGTGTTGTATAGTAACGAAGTAAAAATACTTCACTACTTTACTTAAGTATATTTTGGAGTACTTCATACTTTCCTGGAGTATGAAAATTTTTGATGACTTTCACTTTTACTTCACGTAATCCCTGAGCCGCGTCAGTGGGCAGCATCCCCCCCCCCCCCCCGCTCCAAAGTTTTCTGGGGTTTTTTTTTTTTTTGCATAATGACCAGTTGTGTGCACCACCTATTGACTGATTCACTGATTTGTGAAGTAGAGTAATCGTAACAGCTCTTTTTCTTCATGTTGGCCGCATTTTCTGTACCATTTATTTTTCTCATTTTCAGCACTGACCTTACTTGAAGGGAAAACTTGAGGCTTACAAAAACTTTGCATTTTCTGTCCCGGAGGGTTTACTAAGAAGCTGGTTCAGTTGTAAAGCAGGTTAAGTTAACCTTGTGCTATAGGTAAAGCACCTAATTTTCTTAACTAAATGATGCCTGCAGGTATATCTATTAGCAGGTTCAATTTTGCCTGCACTTGGTTGGGTACATTATTTTAAGTGTATTTGACAAGTTTACCAAAATATAAAAAATGTCATTCTACCTGCATTTGCTTTGTTTTACTTTTTACTTGTACTTTTCATTACATTACTTGAGTACATCCATTTTTACAGTAATTTCCATACTTAAGTACAAGAAGTTTCAGATACTTTAAGACTTTTACTCAAGTAACATTTCAGTCAGTGACTTCGACTTTTACCAAAGTCATATTTTGGAGAGGTACTTGTACTTTTACTTGACTCTGAGATTTCAGTACTTTATACAACACTGCAAACAAGGTGAGAGCCTCATCAGGCAGCTTGCTGGAAGTGTGCAGCAACAGGTAGGGTAGGGGCCACACTAACCTACCCTATACCTTAAACAGCCAGGGAAAACTCTGATCACTCCAACAATTCCCTTAGCATCTTAATAAAATGACTATCAATTATATGAATGGCATGATGGGACTCTTTAATGGTTCTCGTACTGTAAGCTTCTAGAGATCTTGTTAAAACCATCAGTTTCATGAAGAAGACAAGCTCTTATTATCTGATTTTGATGTTATTCCTCACCCACCAGGTAGCCTATTTCCCACACACAAGAACTTTCAACAATGGAGTCAGGTAACAGTGACAGTAACAAGGGAAGGTGTGCAGGTTAACTCAGTGGGGTTCACAGACTGCTGCACATAAGTGTGTCCGGCAACTCCTATTCACATTATGATAAGCATGATGACTCATCAGTTTGATTTTTAGTGTCAACACTACTCTTGGGTAACATCCAGTGATTCGTTCCATCTTGGTTTCCTTTGCTGCCAATGTGTGTTGGGTTCTGCACGTCACATAAACCATCTGTCATTGGTACATCACTATCAACCCGCACAACAAGAAGGCTAACCAACTGCTACTACGTTGTTTGTTGCCTCAGAGGCAAACAAGTGGATAGGGTAAGAGTTGACTTCAATAGCCCTTCCAGATAACCCAGAGATGCAACAAGGTTCCAGCTTAGGAACCTTGTAAAAGACCTCAGATGCTAAAAAACAAATCACATTCCCTTTCATACAGTATGTCCATTCTACCGTCATCCTTTCCCAACCCAGCTGTCTTCAGATTGACAGTACCTATGCCAAGTCTGTCTTTCCCATGCTACAACAGCAACACCTTTCCTTTCAGTTTGTAATGTCTGTGCAGTTTCATCATCAACATCACTCAGAGACTTTGTGTAACCTGTTTCCACATCTACCTGCTCTTCCTCTTCCTGTTCTTTGCTCATTTTTCTTTCTCCTTATCTCTTTAACCTTACCCTTGTCCACCTTTCATCGAGTTCTCTTCCCTTCATCACACCATCCCTCTCATACCTCAATGCCTTTTTTTGTTGTTTTTTTTAATCGTCTCATCCTGGCTTTGCATCACCCCTTTTGCTTTCCATGTCCCATTTGGGTAAAAAGCTATTCATTGAATGCTAACATGCAGACTGGCACGTCCCAAAGCAGAAAAGCAGCATGCTTTGCTCTTTTGATTTCCTACCAATTGAGTTCCCACAATGCCCTTGCTGGTCAGGGGAAAGATGACAAACAAGTGCTAATGCAATCAAAGAAACTGATACGCAGAGATCATCACATTCAGAAGCAAATTATGGACTTGTATACGTAAACAAATGTAATTGCGGTTCTCACCCAGGGATGTTTGCTATATGAGCTTTCCACATACATAAGCACTTCTCACACCGAACGGAGCCATTATGCTCGCTTAAGGCCCATCATAGGGGTGTTCGCGAGTGTGTGTGTGGGAGCCATTCATGTATAACATTAGTCCTAATGTGTTCAACAAGGGGCTATAAGAGCAAAGATGTTTCATTGGAGAATTGACCTCAGCTGCAGAGATGACTGTTTCAAACGCTCGCTGTGCTCCCGACAACATCCACAATTTATATATAGATACGGCAGACCCACTTTTCTTGCTCTTACAAAAATATAGCTGGTACACAGCAGGCTGTAATAATCGATATAACCTGAGAAGGCAGGTCATAAATCCAAGCAAATGTATTTCCCAGGAGGGGCAGTGGATGCTTAAGGTCTCTCACACGCACACATTATTACATTTCTGCACGGGGGGAAAAAAATAATAATAATAAAAAAATATAGGTGATATCTGCAAAGGCACGAGCACATTGCCAGCACAAGCGGTTAGGAAGCCAAAGACTTATTATCACCAACCTATGAGGTTGTGTAATGAATGGAAGCAATTAGCAGGGGCGCCTCAAGAAAACTTTGCAAGAGGGTGGCCAGGTGAAACGGGGCTGGAATAATCTTGTAGCGACACACCAACACCAACCACCAACACAGAATTTCAGGAGCTTTAATAGAAATGGGGATATGGAGGAATGTGAAGTTTAGGTCCAATGCAACAGCATCCTAGCATTCTGGTAAGCTCCTGTTGTCAACTACAAGTCTAACAAGGCTGATTTGATGTGTTAAGTGCCAATCGAATGTCAAAACACCCTATTGTGTTGCAACAATACTAGTCCTTTACCATCTTAAATTAATGCATAAGATCATCAAACATATCAAACTGTCATATAAAAGCTTGTCCCTTAAACATATGCATACAAAAAATATATGCATACAGGACAGTCTGACTAAGGGTGGTCATTGCAACTACTGGTGGTCCCCTTGGTGGAGCACCAGTGACTCCAGAGGCTTGTTGTGCATAATAAATTGATGCACAGTGTTATAAAAAGAAAATATATTTATGTTAATTAATTAATTTTGCAAATCCAGACAGTTTGGTCTTTGTTCTTTTAAATTCATGCATAAAACATAGAAATAATAGAATAAATTACATAAAGGATACTACTACTACAGATACATCATCTCTGGCTTATATGATTCCCTTGATGGCTCTCTTAGTGATGTAATGTGAAGTGGTATAACCGGCCTCCACCCCTGCCCCAAACCTCGTCACATGCCCCCCAACCCCCCGTCGGTACCGCCACTGGCAATTAAGCGCCTGGCAGCCTCTTTGGGGACACGCTGGACAGCAGACAGATTTGCGCATAAGCGGACGGGTAAAATGTTTGCGCTCCGGACTGTCTGCGCCTGTCTGTCAGGAACGCGTAAAAAAAAAAAAAAAGAAAGAAAGAAAGAGAGAAAAGGAATTAATATATATATATATATATATATATATATATATATATATATATATATATATATATATATATATATATATATATATATATATATATATATATATATATATATATATCGAGCCGGTCCAGTTTGCTCGAGAGAGAGAGAGTGGGGGCAATTGGGGGTGTCATTTCCTTCACCTTGCGGTCGAGGGCAACACCTGAACGGAGCACGAATCAGGTGGAAACGACGAACGGATCAATGTGATCAATCAGAGCATCGATCACTATCCGGTGTGTGTGTTTTTTAATCAAGGCGGTTAAAGTCCCCCACGTTAAAGCGCGTGCTGCTGTGCGTTAGGGGACAGGTTCAGTCTTGGAGCAAGGACTTCCAAACGGGGCTCCTGCCTATTAACCATCATCCATCGCAGAATTGGCTCCGCTTTACATTTTTTATACAGTTATATTGCACTTTAATTCGATTGTTAGTTGTTTTTTATGTTCTTGTCTTTTCGTAGCAATAAAAGCAAGCTCAGGCACGGCCGAGTCTCGCAAAAAATGCGCACGGAGTTGTTCCATTAACGCTTCCGTTTCCCTAAAATTATATCCACGGATCCACGTAGCATCATTTTTTTTTTTTTTTGAAAGACTCGTTTATAAGAATATTAGTAATAATTTAAGCCTGATTTTTAAAAAAAGAAAAAAAGTGTCAAGCAGGGATGCCAAAGAGCAGACGGGGAGATACAGGCGATTCCCAAATACCCGAGCGACGATGGTGGTGATGATGAGGGGAAACTAGGTCTCATCTCCACTCAGCGTGACCGAGGTGAAAATATGAAGCAGACATGTTCATCATGGTTTACAACATTTTTTTAAAAAGGAGGTAAAAATACCTTCAGGTGTCGTTTCCCGGCGTGATTATCTTAAGTTTCCTCTTCGGCTGCTGGTGCTGTCCGTCAGTCGGTCACAAAACTGAGTCGGAGAAGGACGAACGCTGTCATCGTCGGCTTTCTCTCCTCTCTGTTCTCTCTCTCTCTCTCTCTCTCTCTCTATCTCTCTCTCTCTCTCTCTCTCTCTCTCTCTCTCTCTCTCTCTCTCTCTCTCTCTCTCTCTCTCTCTCTCTCTCTCTCTCTCTCTCTCTCTCTCTCTCTCTCTCTCTCTCTTTCCCTCTCTCGCTCTGACTCCAGCTCAGCTTTACCAATAATAACGGGACTCCAAAAAAAAAAAAAGGAAAATGAAAAAGTCTCCCTGCCCTCCCCTGCTTTTCCCCTTTCCTGAGCGTCTACCTCTGCTTCGCTCGGCTTTGTCTCCTGGTTCTCTGTCGGGCTCTCCATCTCATCTCCCTCTCGGAAGTGATTAACACGTGTGCCCTATTATGTTCATTATGACTCATTACCACACGCGGTACCGTCCGTGACCATCGTGATGATCAATAGGATCTTCTTTCAAACATCGGCGCAGCTTCTGAAGCCTCCATTTGGCCACGTTTCTGTGAAAAATCTGAGTTTTGTTCCGCCTCCCCCCCCATTTCATCTCACCATAATTAGTTAAGTAACTTTTAACTCTCGATCAGCTTTCCATTCAAGTCCTAATCTTTATAATATTACAAATATATATCATCACACCACGCAGAAACTTTTTCACATTGTCATTTTACAACTTTTATTGGTTTTTGTTTGTTTTTTGAGCGAGGGTGGGTGGAATGCTTTTCAACAAAATCCTTCACCTGAGTAAATACTTTGAGGGACCTTCGCTGCCAAGTCTTCTTCAAGACAAATGTGTGTTTGTTCTTTTTAGCAAAGCTTCAAGTTCTGTTAAATTCAGTTGAATTGTCCATATTATGTATTTTCTGGCACATGGTTACTTGATTGGGTTATAAAATGGCGCTATGTCACTTTCAGTTATAAAACTGCTGCATCAAATATGATTAAAAAGAAATTTGACTTTCCAGTCTGACGCTTTGAAATCGACCTCTGTCTCTTTAAGAAGCTTCTGGTCTGTCCTAATCCGCAGGTTTATAACTCCACCTTTTATTTTGATATTCCACTTCCACTTATCGACAAGCTAATTGTTATATTAGCTAAATATTTAGTTAGCAATCTAAATATTTAGTTAGCAAAATCCATTTTTTTTTAAATTGGAGCTAAATATTTAGATTGTAAATAGAGTTACAAACTAAACATTAAATTCACAAGCTAAACATTTTGTTTGAAATTTAAGTCTTTGTGTCATTGTAGAAGAACATTATTGAATCTAATGTAGGCTTCAGTCCGCGACATGGCCGTCGCAGGTTTGATTCCCAGCTTGGTGACCTTTGCCCTTGTCTTACCTCTCTCTCTCTCTCTCTCTCATTGCCCACTTTCCTGTCTGAGCACTTTCAAATGAAGGCCACTAGACTGAAAAACAACAACAAAACCCATTAAAAATAAAAAATCTGAGCAGCTTCTGTGCCACTGCTGAGGAAAAGCATCCCCACAGCATGATGCTGCCGCCAGTTCTCACTGTGCCGACTGAAAACAACATTAGAACAAAGTCTGTAGATGTGTCTGCCTCTTACACAGTTTTGATTAAAATATGTTCTTCATTGCAGTCACTTTATAGGATAGCGTCCAGAAATGTACTCAAGAGTAGAAATAGTTCATAATAATATCAGCCAAATAAAAGTGAAGTGCCGTAAAAATACTACATGCTTTTTTCTTTTCTAAAAGTTACACAACTTTTTAGAAACTGAGTAAATGTAACTAGTTACTCGTACTCTGCTTATGACAAACTCTAAACTTAAGACTTTCTTTGAACACCAGCTTTTTTCTGTAACGGCCAGAATTGCATGTCCATGCAGGTTTGCCTTTGTTCCGTACTGCATCAGGTCACAGGCGATGGACTGGACAGAACTTTGAGATATCCAAAGACAGGAAGACGGGTTGACATCCCAACCCTGATTTAAACGTTCTCCAGTACGTTCTCCCCGGCCTGTCTGGCGTGTTCCTCGGTGTTTGTCGGTGCCGTTTGTTTACTCATGTTCTCCAACAAACCTCTGATGCCTTCACAGAACAGCTGGATGCTTTTTTTTTTTGGCTTCAGAAATACACAACAGTTTTTCTTCCACCTTACAATTTTGAACATTTAGGTCTGTCACATAATATCCCAGTGAAGTATAATGGAGTTGTGGGTTTCATTAGATTTTTTTTAAAAAGTGGAAAAGAAAGGTAAAGACCTGTATAAATAACTAAGTCACTATGTCCCTTCCTGGTCTCTAGTTGTAGAATTTGCAGTGCCGTCATATTTATGCTCCAGCTCTTCCAAGCTTTCCACATGGGCACATTGGAGCTACAAAGCATCCATTAGTCCTTATTTAAACTTAATTTAGAAATGCAGCATGAACGCACAAGTCGATAGCCTTTGCTTCCCGTACTCTTACTTATTCGGTGAACGGCTGATAAAGTACGTGGCAATGTAAAAACACGAGACTTGATTCTCAGAGCGCCACAGGAGCTCTCGCAGTTCTGACAAAAGGGATTTACAAGGGGTACTTAGACTCAGCTTGCACATAGTTTGCATTGTGCATTAATTTGATTTTGTGCAATTTAGCTAATGGCAAAACAGATGAACAGCCCTCCGGCGCAGCTGCGATCCTAACTAATACATTTTCACGTTTGGTGTAAAGCTTTTAGAGTTTGCTGTCAAAGGCGGTTCTAATACTTTTAAAGTGTCTCGTAAATTCATCGGTGGTAGAGTGCAAGTTATTACCGTTCGCCATTAATACTCTTGATTCGGACCTTTCCCTGCCGTTTCAGGAAATGCAAGATTAGAGGAGACGTGTGACACATAATCACTTTTTATTGCTCGAGAGCGCTTGTTTGGGGGGCTGGGAGGGATCTGTGGAATAAAAACTTTTAATATTACACAATCCTCTCGCTTTGTTCGCGGGCTGCCTACGTCTCAAAATGTCTCATTCAGCGGGCCGTTCGGATTTGAAAGGCGCCGTTATGTCACAGGCTCGGCTCGGAGCCTTTAACTCAAAATGATGCCGCTTTCAGCAGGACGTCAAAACGCTCCCTCTGGGCTTGGGCTTTCCTAACAACAGCAAGTTCTCAATACTTCATCCCCACCCCCACCCCCCCAATTTAATTTGACAAAGAATTTAGCTGTTAAAAAAAAAAAAGAAGAAATCTCTTCATTAGAGATCCAATCCACCCCAGATGGATTGGATCATTTACAATTCCCTCATTCATTAATACACATTGATGAAAAGTTCACGAAAGACATATTCATGAATTTCCTGTAATCCCCTTGACCTGTTCAAGGTTGCAGAGTGATGGGGACAAACCCACTCAGAACCAGAACTCCTAGCAGCAACCAGCAATTAAGCTAACATCGAGGGAAACATTGAGACACAGAACTGCATGGCCAAGGTTCAAATCAACCCAATTAAAACTTCATGGAAACAAAAGGTCAACCGTCCCAAACACACCCCATGACCACCGACATCTTTTTTTTTCTCTCTTTTAATATATATAACTGTTTTAGGTCAGACATGTTTCGGCAACCTAATGATTTATGACCTGAAAGAGTTTCTCCATTTTTTCATCTCACACATTCAAATGAAAAACAAATCTAGGAGAACAATTAAAAACAAGGAGCTGTCCCTGGTGTGATGCATGCACATGCTTTTAACCTTGTACTTTGGTGGAATACCCAATTAAAACTTTAGCCTTCATCCTTCCTTTGTGAACATCTAACAAAAATCCGGTGTCCACCTATAGTGGATGCTCCTCCCACCACAGAGTTAGCATGGCTTGTTTTGGCTAACATTGAGGGAAACTGCACTATGCATAAGTTCAATTTATTTTCTATTGGTTGCGCACTTTAGTTAATATTTGTCTGGTTTACTTACACTTGTTTTTTTGTTTGTTTTGTTTTATTTTGAGGCTCTGCAAAAAATAGAGTTGCTGAAGTCAGGAACATACAGCTTTTACAAAGGGCCGAAGCGTTGGAACTGTATTTGTTAAATTTTGTCACTTTAATATTAAGTTATTTGGTGAATAAGTTAAGTTTAGTCACGTTTGCTTTATTTGTTTTACATGTGTTTTTGCTAATTTTGCACTTTTTGTTCCTTTATTATGTTGTACCTCCCTCATGTGGCAAGTTTGAGTTACTCCACCCCCAATTTAAACAACTTTTGTTCTTTGGTCAGTTTTGCGTTTCGTTGACGTCACTTGAGTTGGGCCCAATCCATGCTATGTGTAATTTGATTTATTTTACATTGAAGTTTGACCTTTTTTGAAGTTATTTAACAGATTTTATTTCTCCTTTTGAACACCTTTTGTCCTCATTCATGTTTTGTCCCTTCCACCTTTCTTTCAACAGAATTGTAGCGAGTCCAAACTTATTTTTTATTCAACAAAAGAAATCCTGACTGGAACGAGAGTCAAATTTTGGAATGGCTTAAGAGTCCGCAGATAAATTTGACAGAACATCAGTGGGGTCACCTAAAGACCATATTAGAGAAAGTCAGAAATTTGGAGAAGTCAAGATGTGGGATGATAATCGCCTTCAACAAAAGATTACTTTTGTTGCAGAAACTGAATCAAAATGAGCTTCGACAAAGGTTTAGCTCAAGGGCTAAACATGGACACGTCATGTTAAAGGTGGAAAGAGTTTAAATCTTTATAATGTTGTTTTTGTTCCCTACCATAAAAACATCTCAACACTTACGAGAGCCGCTGTACACAGCACTCCATAAATTATACCCATCCATCCATCGTCTTCTGCCGAACCAAAAGGTCGGGCAGCGGGGGCAGCAGAGATTTCAGCTACAGTTCTTACTTTCAATCACTAAAAAGCTAGGAAAAACTAAGTACTGGATCAACTGCAAAGCTCGGGGGTTTATGGAGTCTGCATGCAGCAGAGGAGACTTGATGTGTGCAGAAAAAGAAGGCTCAGCGCCAATCCTGTCAGCAGCAGAAACAGAGATGAAGAGCATAAATGAAAACATAGAAAAGTAGTTCTCTCTCTGGTTTCTGGAAAAGTGAGCTCTAACACACCCTGCTCTCTCAAACAATCAAATATTCGTTGAGGGTTTCTGAGAATAAACGTCTATGAATCTCAGAAGGCATGAGGCCTTCGGGGTTTTGTTTGTGGCCCCAGAACCTGCTGCTAACCAGCAGACATGTAAAAACGGACCTGAAAGGGTCAGACCGGGACTCTTGACCTGTGCATTTTGTGTTGCTGTGGTAACAGCTTTGAGCTCAGCTATGTGGCAAGTTGAGAATTCAAACTGAACCACAAACAATGTTTTTTACTGTGATTTTTATGTGACACATCGACGCAGACAAATACGTATTTCTAAAAGGAAATTGAAAACTAACATCTGAATTTTTGGTCAGATGAGGTCACAGCTGGACTGTCTGGACTTCCTGTCTCCACTACACCCTGAACATACAATCCCCACAGTGAAACATGGTGGTGGCCAAATCATGCTTTTCTTGTCAGAAATAATGATAAAATTAGATGGAGGTAAATACAGATCAATACTGTAACAGAGGCAGGAAAAGACATGAGATTGGAGTGGATATTTACCATCCAGCAGAAGCACCTTAAACACAAAAGCATGTTCTTTAGCGGTGCAGCGATTGCAATTATCTGGCCGATCGCCAATTACCAATCTTTTAAAAAGCCTAACTTACCAATTCTGTTTTTGGCTGATAGCAGTTTTTTGTCTGAAATGTTGCTCAATATATCAAGAAAGAACTGGCAACAATGGGGTGACTATCGTTAACTGTAAATGTGCAGACATGATCTGGTCGACTTCAACACTGATTTTAAATGAACTCCCCCCATAACTCGTGGACTCTTTAAAAACCACAGTGGTTGATTTTTAGACCTTTGCCGAGGTTGATAAGATCGGTGGATAAGATCGGCCTCACATGTAAAAATCGTCCTATCACCGAGCTCCCAAAGTTGAGGAAATCGGCACCGATAAATAGGCTGGCCGATAAATCGGTGCACCTCTAATGTTCATGTGATAAAACGGCCCAGTCAAAGCACCGATCTAAGGCAAGACTTTGAAATTATGGAGTCCCATCTGTAACCACAACAAAACTAAGAATAAAAAAAGTTATATTTCTGCTTGTGGCATAACAAAATGGAGAAACATTCATCAGGTACACAAACTTTTCCAATGCACTATGGGTAAAAATTTAAAATAATTACAATTTCTAAGTATTAAGTTTGCTGGCACTTTTAATTGGATCCTATTTTATGCCGTACTTGGCTGCCTGGCCCTCACACAGTTATGCTATTAGCAACCTTTTGTTAAGAATGCTAAGGAATAAATCCATAGTGTGAACCTTACTGCTGCATTAATCACAACGTTACTGCTAATCTGACTGCAATAATTTGCAGGGAATCCTTTTAATTACAAACATCGAAAGCAGAGCATAACATCAGCGGCGCGTTTTGCTGTCGACAAATTTAAAATACAGCCTCAGTTTGGGTACAAAGAACAAACAAGGAACAGAACACAAATATCCACCGAGATCATTTTGAATCCGTCCCCGTTTCTTGTCCTGAGCAAACATTTTTACCCTCATTCTCACACCAAAGTGGTCACCAGCTGACAATCAAGTGATAATATTTCTATATTTATGTTAATCAGACCATCTGTATCGCAGTCACGGTTTTATTTCAAAGGGCCATTACCTCGTTCCTTATCACCACGGAACAAATTAAACCTTGTCGTCTTCGCGCGCACACACACACACACACACACACACACACACACACACACACACACACACACACACACCCTCTCTTGTGAGCGCACACGTTTCGCCGGTCATTACGCGTGCTGCAAACCCCCACATCTCCAGTCGACTCGGTACTTGTAGATTGACTCCAGCGGAATCTCTTTGAAGAACGAAGGAGGCCGAGAAGAGAAGTATGTGTGAATATTAGAAAAGTTTTTTTTTAAAATAAAAAAAGAGAGACAGAGGGGGAGAGAGAGAGAGGGACTGTGTTGTAAGAGCAGAGAATAACGGGGCCGGCCAGACGACAGAGCATGAAAGGGCTGATTTATCCACCGGAGAGAGACTGTGAGAGTGTTTGTCAAAAGAGCGAGAGAAACCTGTATGCTCTTGCCTCTTTTTTTCCTTTTTATTTTTCTTTTTTGAGGGAGGGGGGGTTCTATTATTAAAGGAAAAAATGGAGTGGGAGACTATTACATTGGATTAAAAATATACATTTGTGCTCGTTTCTGTGGGTTTTGAATGCATCCGATTCTTCCCCATTCAGGCCAAGGAACACATCTGCCTGGATTTTCTGCGGCTTGGAGAGCCAGTTTTGCCATACATGTGTTTGGCAGGCACTCTGAGTTGGATGAGCCACAGAAGCAGGCTGAATATATTGTTTCCAGAATCAAAAAAAAGAAAAAGATGAAGAAAACAACCTGCACAACAAAATGCCAGTGGGTGTACTTCATCTGGAATTCAGACGCAACAATTTCAGCTTGCAAGTCAAAATAAATCTCAGCTGAAGAGGATTTTTTTTGTTTTTAATGAACGACAGGAAGTGCTCTAACCCTGTCACTTCTGCTTACTTGATGCCAACCGTTCTATTTTTTCATAAACATTTTTAAGATTTTTTATTTTTCAAAAAGAGCAGATCAGTAAGTGTTTACAGATCAGCTTTACCTCAAAATGCTGAATCAATGAACGTCCACATTGAGCATAACGGCAGCTACTGGTAAAATGAGGAGCAAACCAAGCTTCTCAGCAGAACCTGAGCCAAAACTAAATGTTTTGCGTCACATCCTGATGTCAGGACTGTCGACGAATTGTGATTATTCACTATGACCATGAGAGAAGAGGCGGTTTTAGCATGACTGGTACTCTAGTCGAGCCCCTCCTTCTGTTTTTGTGTGAAATAGACCAATTCAGGTATGTTAGAGTTTTCAATACTCTCGATCGCAAAAGTTAAGTTGATGGCATTTTCTTGCTTACTCTCATAAAACGAGCGAAATGGTTTTCCAGCTTTTAGATAGACACAAATGGATGTTGAGCTGTTATGGTTTCTATTTGATTATTTTGGTAGTGGGCCACAAAACAATGAATTAATGTCTAAACTGCATTTATTCATCTTTGACCCAGCTTAGACGACATCTCTGTCTGTCCATCTACCCGTAATTTATGGCTTGACCCAAGTCCCTTCATTATCATTCATCATACTCTGGACCGGCTGACGGCGTAGCTAGTATAGGGAAATGCTAAGGGCACCAAAAGACCAGGGGCGCCATAAAATTGTTTAAGAAAAGAGTAACTATTCTTTTTAAAATGTATAGGTAATAGGTAACGGTAATTGTATTTATATAGCACATTTTCAGCAACCACGCAATACAAAGTGCTTAACAGGATTTAAAAGGAAATACAAACAAAATAGCAAACCAAAAGAAAGAGCAAAAGAAGAAAAAGCTAATAGTGTTGATCCAAAGTAAACAGTAGTATAACTTTGTAATGTTAAAGATTGTACACCAATTCAACTGAATAGCAAAGAATATTAAACATAACATCTAATGATAATAATAATGATAATTTACTCCTTCATCCATCTCCCTTCACTGCCCCATTGCTGCTCACTGACAGTCGCGCTCTGGGTGGGATGAGTGGCGTGAGTTTGTAATGTAAGTGGCTTCAGAAAGCATTATGTCAAAATATTTCACATTGTCTGGTGACCAAAAAAGAAAAGATGAGGGAAAATGAGCCAGAGTCAGAGAGGTACAAAAGTAACGTGATAAAATTGCCTGTGTAGTTTAATTTTTTTTTAACCCTCCAGGTGGGTCTTTTGTGGGCTCTAGTGTCCCTTATATGACAGTAGGCTGACAGGACAGGGGGAAGAGGAGGGGGAAATATTGTTGGGTCCAGGAGTTGAACATGCGACGGCCGCGTCGAGGACTCAAGGCCTCCAAACATGGGTCGCGCTATTCCCTACGCCACCACAGCACGCCCCACCTGTGCAGTTTTCATTTGCTGTGGTAGAGGCTAGGCTACCTAGCCAGCCAAACATGAAGCTAATCGATATATAGCCTAGCTAGGTTCTAACAACGTCACCATTAGTTTCTTTGGTTGCTTATTTCTACATTGCTCAGTTGGCACAACTACATTTTTTCTTCATTTGTATCTGGTCACATTTTTATTTTGTTAGCCTAGTTGTTGTGGGTGCGGCGGTGCTGAATGTTAAATTATATCACCAAACAGTTTTTCTTGATTGCTTTCATGCAGCTGTCAACTCAAAACCCCACATTTTCAGAACAGTTAAACACACACAGGCCTAAACAATGGCATTCATGGTCCAAGAGACATTTTCTTCGCAAAAGTCTTTAACGTGCCAAATCACTGAAGATGTGAAACAAAAGTAAACAGTACCTTCAAATAACACAACTTGCAAACAAGTGTACGTGCGCTTCCAAGCAATCGTTGCATAATGGACGACAATGCAGCACTAAGTGCACCGATGTCATTGAAGCCTATTACATCGCTTTCATGCCAGCACCATTTGTTGATATTTCAAGGCTGTCGAAAAATTTCCTTCTGGAATAAAATAAAATAAAATAAATAGGACCCAGAATCAGAAATTCTTTCAAGCAAATACCGTGACATTTTTTCAAACTGTGGCTGAAAACTGAAATATACATGTATACAGATTACAGATAATACTGCAAATGTAAATGACAGATGAAATATACCAGAGAATAAGAAAATAGGTGTAAAAGAAATCTGTTGCAGTAAAAAGAAATATCGCTCATTCTCACCTGCCTTGGACCTCCTCCATCCATGCTGATAAAGTGCAACACGGACATTTTGCCAATTGAAGAATCGTGTGAAGGAGTGTGAAACAGACTATTATTCTAATAGTTAGGAACAGGCGATTTCTGTTTGATTAACGTAGCTGAAACAATGGAGTTTGGACTGATGAAATGACATTTGAGTGAACCGCTTTGCAAAATGGAGAGGAAAGTGGGACAATATTTTACACAAACAACGCGGCATGTACAAAAATTAAAGTTTTGTGAAAGTGTACAGTCGTCCACATGCATGCAAACTTTTGACTTGCTGTCAAAATGCAAGTGGCAACACAAGCCTTTTCAGTCAGCAATAATATACAACAAAATATGACTCAATTCTCTAAATTTCCTTTTTTTGCTTTTAATTTTTTTGGAAGGTGAATTCCATGACAAATTTCATCAAAAGGCTCCTTTAATAAAATAAATCTTTCATTAGTTGTAGCGATTTGAAACAGACTTCAGCGAGGGTCACTGCCGTGGTTATTCAGACACATGCAGGGAGCGTCCCGGGTACGAATACTAATTTGTGTATCCATTTAGTGACAGAGATAGAGTGGCTTGGAAAGCAGGTGCAGCTGCCTCCAATTCACCGCAAATGCAGATTTATAACAGCAGTGCATGAGGTGACACGTCTATACACAGATTTATACATCTGAATTTCTCCCTACCTTAAACTTCTTCGGTGCATGACTCTATGGAAGAGGATTAGGGCCACTTAGAAAAAAAATATTCACTTTTCATAATTCCGACTTATCTCAGAAATCTAACTTTGCGTAGAATTCCGACTTTAATCTTCTGAGAAAAAAGTCGGATTTCTGAGATTTAAGTCAGAATTTCCTCTTTTTTTCCAGCGGTCCTAATCCTCTTTCATTTGATGTCACTAGTAAGAATACTTTTTGGTTCGTAGACAATGTGTTTTAGATATATTTTTTAATTAAAAATAAAATCAAAAGTGTTGAGTGTAGTCATAAATACACATTGAATTGATTGGGGGGCGGGGGGAGGACAAAATAAATCTCGCCTACAAACACCAAAGAGGCTAGGGCCGGCCCTGATCGTGCTTAGTCATTTTGAAATCAAATCCAGAATGTTTGTCTTTATTAAAGTAATAAAATATCAGCGTCCGTGAAAATTATTTTGCCATTTTAATTCCAAATCACATCCTATTAAGCAAGCAGGCGCGTTAACATTTCTGTGGCGTAATATGGCATTTATTTCTCCTTCAGATGATTAATGCTAAGCTTCTCTTTAACCCAGTGGCATCAGCTGTGGAAATCAAACAGACCTTCACCTTCTCTGACATTCAAGCGCACATGGGAACTTGATTTATCAGCTGCACGTTAAATTTTATGACAGCTTCTGCACACCTTACTTAACCGGTGACTGTGTCTCATATCGGTTGTGTCTGGAAGTTGCCAGCTTGAGCCTGTTTTTGAAGGCCACCGTCAGGAGCCTGGAAGTCTGAGGAATGGAAACACGGGATGAGGTGGGTGCGTGGGTGGGGGGAAGGCTACGCTTTGATCCCAGTACATCTCCCAGTCATCCACCAGTGTACGGGTTCCCTTTGGGAACAAACGGACAAGAACACGGCGGAGTTTGCAGCGCGAAAGCAGAAAATCTTGCAGAGTGACAGGGGAACCGACGGAAAGCATTCCCGTCACAATGAGGACGCGCGGCTTTGCCACGGAGACGGACATGAGTGAAGGCGGGCGGATTGACAGTCGGCGTGAGGATAACAGACGGACGGACAGATGCATGTAGGTATTCCAGAGGAACTGGCCAGGTATGGCGTCTAATAGCACGCTACGCAGACAGTCACGGACAGCTGCCGCACGGCATAGTCTGAATCAAATGGAGACAGATGCCAATCTCTCGGCTGGAAAGATGCTTCAGCTCTGTACACACACACACACACACAAAAAGAAGAAGAAGAAGTCTCTCTCACACACACACTGTGCTCTGCTTGTCCTCCTCCTCTCTCCACCTGTCTGCTCCTTGCTGTCAGAGAGCCAGACAGGTGGTGATGTTTGTTCCCTCAGGCTCTGTCACCACCCTCCCCTCCATCCCGCTCCTCTCCCTTTTCCCTTTTTTTCTGAGTGGCATTTAAGTGCCGACGCCCTCAAAATAAAGCCGGTGGACGGCAGGCGCGAGGAACGACTGTATGAGGCGCGAGGCTGTTTTGGTGGCAAGAGTCCAAGGTGAGGATGTGACAGGGGGGGCTTTGTGCCAGATTGCGAGGCCCGAACGATTGTTTGAATGCTAATGGCTGTAAATGAATGCGTTGTTATTTAGCTTTCCTATCCCCCCTTTATTTCCTCTCTGTCATTCAACCGACTCTTCAGTCCTTTCCGCCTGTTATTTCAGCCTCTGAACGGCTGACAGCCGGGGAGAGAAAGATATGGGCTGAGGACGGAAAAGGCAGAGGAGGCGGCCTTGTTTAAATGAACAAACAAATAAATTAAAAAGCCATGCGTCCAGATTTGTGAAGACCTACGGAAAATATACACAAAAGAGAAAAAAAGTCTTAGTGTGTTGGACACGCAGAACTGGTGGGAAGTTTACAGGCGTTCATCAGGCTCATCGAGGCCTCTTTCAGAGTCATTTGTTGTAAATAATCAATATACAAATTAAATTATGATCACGAGTTTGATTTTATTACAAAGCTTCTAATACCCAGAGGATCATGAATACCTCCCCTCTAATATTTGGATCACAGCCCTCTATCGAGTCACAAGGTAGCTTCAGTTTTTAGCCTCCGACATCATTTCTGGCTGAATATCGAAACAAAAGCTAATTTAAAAATGACTTTCCTACCAGAGCTCTGGCTTCAAAGCACTTCAGCAGAACTGTGGAGATCATTTCTGACGCTTATTGTTTACTTCTTTCTCCGTTCCAAAAGTAGTTTTGAGGAAGGTTTGGGATCGTTATCCTGCTGGAACGCCCCCCTATTCCTGTTCAGATGTTGACTTAAAGCGAAGTTGAAGAATTTGGATGTAGTTTCCTCCTTCTTTATTAATCCACTCCCTTTACACCAAGCACTACTTAGTACCAAAATCTCCCCAGAGCGTTACACCACCAGCACAATGCTAGGATGTAAAATTAATGAAGAGACAATAACAAGTCATCACCAGGCAATTCTAACTAACATTTTAGATTGTTGGTGTTTGATTGCATCAGTAGAGGGAATGCAGATGTATTTTGGTTTTCTGAGGATAAAATTATGAGTTGGCTGTATAGTACGGTGTTTTCTTTTGTTGTTTTTTTTTTGGCTTTTGTTGCTTTTTTCTGCGAAGCTTCGGAAGACTGAATTGAAGGTTGAGTTTAAAGATATAATGATATTTCTGTGGAGCTCGTGATTTGTATGGGGCTGTTTTGCTTTGTACGTTTTGTATGCGGAGTGTCTTAAAAGCTTAATGGAGCCAATGGTGCACAACTCTTAACGAGCAATCAAAATCAGTCATACACTAGTACCTTAGGGCAAGTTAGAGAAACGCCTAACAGTCATGCTTTTGGGACTGTGGGAGGAAGCTGGAGAGCTTGGGAGAGGACCGACGCAAACTCCATGCAGAAAAACGACAGGCCAGGATTTGAACCAAGGACATTCTTGGTGCAAGGCAGCAGTGCTGCTGTCACATCATTCCTGCAGAGCTGCAAAGCTAAAACCTTCTCCCAAGTTTTAGATTTGCAGCTGGTGATGGCCTGCTATTTCCAGTTGGGTAATTGTGTTTTTTGGGGGGGGGTTCCACACAGAGTTAAAAATTCACATGCCAGAAAATATTGTTTTCGAATGTATGAAAATATACAATTGTACTTAGTAGAGCTGACATAATCTCTCACAGGAGACAATAGCCATTCCACCCAGCGACAGCGATAGCATTATAGATTCAGGAACGCGAGATAATGTTGCTTCTCTCTCTCTCTCTCTCTCTATATATATGTATATATATATATATATATATATATATATATATATACATACATATTCTTCTATGTGAAACAGTCTGTGTGCAAGACACTGAGATTTCCAGTGATAGGTTGGGCCAACAATGCAAAACATTTTCAGTTTTATAAAAAGAAAAGAAAAAGAAAAATTGAAAGGCTATGTTATTTTGCAGAAAGGCTGGCAACGATCATGTCGGGACATTTTTGATTTCCAACAACAGCGCATTTTCTGAGAGCTGTCTTTTCTGCCTCCGACTGCCAGTGCTGCTTGGCAGAGCATCAGGTAAATTGTTGAGGGAAGTGCAAGTTTCATATTCATACAGTGTATCCTAATGACTGGGCCATTTGCAAGATTGTGTACAAAGGCAGGCATTGCGATGATGAGCCGAGAGTGGAGTTAATGTCTATTTGTCCACTTCCAGTCTTTCCCAGACCTTAAAGGGGCCGCCGTTGTGTTTTTGTAAGATTTTACCCCTTCTCTTCAGCATTTTATACAGCGTTCTATGCGCCTGTAAAAGGTTTCAGAAAGCCCCAAGTCTAATAATTAGGAACCTGGATCCAAGCCATTGAGACAGGATCCAGGTGAAGATCCAGAGTTTAATGTTCACTATAAAAAAATTGTTTTTCTAATAATCTTGTTGCAGAAGGAAAGTTAACATTTTTTGTGTGACTAGTTCTGCTTCCACTAACAATCCTCCACCCACGAAACCAACAGCTGGTATGTAGAACTTCAACTTTTTACCAAACTTCTGATGAAAAGGTTTTGCTTTGGGGGGGGGGGGTCATTGTTTTATGCTAATTTGCATATGTGTAGGCTACTGGGGAGAAACACATTTAACAAAACACCAACATAAAACCTTAAAGCAAGTAGTGTGTCAACAGAGCAATCATTCAGCGCCCTGCCAAAGTATTCAGAACCACTCAAATTTCACACATTCGTACAAACGTGGTGCCTAATTGTATAGAGGAGTGAAAATTATACAGTTTTTAACTTTTCTTGCCAAAAAAAAAGTAACCTCAGTGGTTATGAATGCTATATATCAAAGATGACAAGAAATTTTACTTCCTGAAATTGGGCCTCTTGTCGCTTTAGAAACACCTGCTCTTTCTGAAACCCTGCCTTCAGGGAGGCATTATAACATCGCTCCTCTATTAATCCTTTAACGTTTTTACCAGCGTTTCACTGGGAAGTAGCTCAACACATGTTTACTAAATGCTGCTGGCTAGCCTAAAGGAGCTGAGTGAAGGAGTCGCGAGGGAGAGGCTGCTCTGTGAGGCGGAAGCTGGGAAACTGTAGCTCCACCCATATGTTTTGCACAGCTGATTCCCATAGGAGATTAAGTGATTTTGCACACATGGACGAAGGAATCACTGCCGCTTTAAGACTCAACTAAAACTACAAGAAGAGGCAATATATCGGGTCTTATCTCCTGCAACCTTGCAACTGAGCAAAACTACGTCTACCTTTTTGCAGTTTACAGTGAGGCGGTTCTATTGATGGCAAAATCCAAAAATGTTGTAATTACATGTAAGTAAGTCTTTGACACCTTGTGGGAGCCTGTGGGAAGATAAATGCACCCTATATTTTCTTACATGTAGGCGGGCCAATTAATGTGCAACACAATGAGAAAGTTCTCCACCATATCATGATAATGCCTCCCAATTATAGCCTATAAGCTCCAACCTGTACTACATTATAGTACTCATCAAATAAAAGTGTGCCATTACGCTACACACACACACACACACACAGAAGCAGACATGTAGCGAGTCAGCGGCGGCATAATTAAACGTACGCGGCTGCAGTTTTAACTTTAACGTGGATGTTAAAGCGAGGCGGCCAATGCATTCCACTTAGAATAACGTGACGAATATTACCCATGTCAGCGAGCATATTAAATATCGGAGAGCGCTCTGGAGAACTAATCGGCTCGTGTGCCCAGATGTTCGCTGGCTTCAAGCTGGAAAGCTGCTAAATGACCAAACGAAAGCCAAGTGCCAGCAGAGGACCGAGCGTCAGCGGCAACACTACAGATGGATCCACACGCTCAAAAAAAAAAAAAAAGAAAGCAAAGTGGCGACAAGAACACTGAGAAACGCTAAATCTACATGTCAAGATATTTTTTATTTTGCAGCTGTTTAACTTTGAGATTTTTTACGGAAACTTGTATCCAGGGATAATTTGATATGTTTGTTAGTTGAAAAACATCTCCAACTGCAAGAACTATGAAATAATTTTTTTTATTTAATTTCTAAAAATTGTAGATTTTTTTTTGGCATCATTGGCAGCAACGTGACAGAAAGGGGGCTAGTTTAGTTTGGGGGAAAACAATGTAATTTGAGAGAAGAGTCTTTTTTTCCCCCTTATGATTTCAGTTTGTAGAGGAGTGGCAGTAAAACTAAGACATTTATAATCTTGATGTGGCCCGAAATTTGAATGAGTTTGACGCTCCTCATTTAGATGCTCCACAATTTCAGCCAAAGTGTAAAAAAAGAGGTTTTAATAGATTCTCAGAGACTACACACTGTTCTGCTTGGCTGCTGGGTCACCTGTCCTGCTCCGTCCAGCAGCTCCAGGCCAGTGGCTGTGCATCTGTCCAGCTAGTTACTCCAAGCTTCCAAACCAATTCAAGACAAACTTTAGACCTCCAGGAAAACCGCTACACACACACTGGTTAAAGTTTACTTTCTCAAAGAGCCCAAAGGCCTGAGGAGACACGCTCGCATATTTGATAGATGATGCCGAACCATGGGCCACCATATTTCTACTTTCAGGGGCTTAACCTTCTTACAAATGTTTGTGTTGTACAGTTAGAAGTTAACAACTTTCACTATAAAATATTAAATCAAAGACCACACTGTGAGTCGAACACGTTGAGAAAAGATGTTCGCTTTAATGCTGCAACTGGAGGACTTTCGAATAGAATCTAGTCTTCTCGGTTTATTTTCTTTACTTGTCGTGTTGCCGACAGTGATGCAGTCGGGGTTAACCTCTATTCGCGCTCTTCCCGTCTCTCTCACTCTGCCCAGACAGGTCTCACTCTTAATAAGGAAAGTGCTTGTGCCATCGCATTTTCTACTGTCTGGGATTTGTCATTCTAAGCACACTGGTAGTTTTGAGTGTCTGCCTCGTCCAATGGACAGGTTTCCTCACCAATATATTTTTTTGTATGTCGTCAGTGGACGACAGATAAAGACACATCATCGTTATCTGACACTCAAGCAGCTGGTGCTTTTTTTTTTTGTCACATTTTAGCTCAATAGTTAAGGCCGTCGTACCAACCAAACCACACCCACACTTAAGTAGAGTTATGTTTTGTACATATGTTTGTATTACATAGACCCAATGAGTAAATTTGAATATTGTTGAAAATACAATTTATTAAAAACTCTAAGTATCACTGGCATATCGATTTAACTGCACACAAAAGGGACATTTGAAAACCTTCATTGGTTAATTATGATGATTTTCCATTTAATGGAAAAAAAATATATTTAGAATAATTTTAAATATATTTCTGCTCTAACAATATTACAGATAATTTCAAAAAAAAAAAAACATTTAATTGAGAAATTTGGGCTTAATAAAATATGTTTAATGCCCGCTTAAAGGTTATTTTCATAAGATGCTTTCCATCTGACAAAGCGAGCCTCATCAGAACATATTCTGGTCCCGGCCTGTCATGGTGCTCTGCGTTTTGTTACAGCTGCCACAGCAAGGATTCACTTTTGTGAACTTAACCTGGTTAGCTTGATCGTCTCATCAGTCTAAAGAAAAGCTCGCATTTGAACTCTCATTGCTAATGCACTGCTTAGCGAGTTTCCATCTTAGGTCTCCAGTCTGCTAAAATACCTTTATGTGTAACATCTAGTCCTCCGAAGACTGACGGTTCCTAGGTCATAAGCAGAATTTGGCAAAACTGCTTTCCATACATTTGTTCTTTGTGCATGGTATGTCCATAACATACCTGAGGTTCATTACCGTTGTAAATTAAGCAACTTTTTAAAGACTGCTTTGGTGGAACAGTTTTTGTTTTGGGTAAAATTGTTGGTGTTTGTCTTATATTTTTATGTTTTCCGTTCTTGTATTTATATATAAAGTTGCGTTCACTTTGGCTGCATCCCTTTTGTCCATTGTTTTGCTCAATAATGATGCGCGTTCTTTTAGAAACTGCCTCTCATTCTGAATTTTGCCTTTTCCCATTAACTAACAATGACAAAGATGTTTAACGCTTAATGCGAAAAGTTTTTGAAATACAAACTGCACACCATCAAAGAAACTGTGAATATATTCAAATTTAACACTACTGTTGGAGAAATCTTTCAGAATAGTGCATTTTAGAGATTTTCAGATCTGATGTGAGGAACAAAAAGTGAGGAGGTTGGAAGTGTGAAACAACATGTATTATTTAATTGATAGGCTGGAGAAAATTATGCAAAAGTGCAATACATTGTTCATAGCAGCCTCGTTCTTGTCTCAAAGTGGTTTTCCATGCAATTTCTGCTCTGATTATTGGAGAATGTAACCTAGATGTTTCACCAGACTAAATATTTACTTTGGGGTCTTCTTAAAGGGGACTTATTTTGCTTCCTTGAACAAGTTAGCGTAGGCCTGTAGGCTATACAAAACAACTTCACTACAATTCTTTCACAAAATCATTCTTGGATAATGAGGTTTCATCTGCTGAGTTCTGCCTAGATTGATCTTTCAGAATGAGCTGTTTTCAGACTCCATCATTTCAAATCCAAATAAGCTGCTGCTGCCCGCACCCCCTACGCTCAAATCAGTGTTTACACTCGTACTTAACACGCATAAAAATGGCTACAAACAGATGCACAACTGTACAACCGTAAATCTTTGGCCCAAAAGCAGAAGTAGTACCTCCAGCTCAACCAACAAGAATGCAGTAAATTGGTTTGTAGATGGTAAGACCACAAAAAAAACCTTTGTCTTTTCCAGCAGCCATTGCACAGCAAATACAGCGGTAAAACCAGCTGACCTAACATGTTCGACCTCCACTTTTTTGGGGGGAGGGCAATAACATCGCATTAAAGTCAGCAAACACTGACTTTACTTTCACAAAGTCAGTGTTTACAGAAGTAAACATGGATGGTAATGGTGAAGCGCATCCTGAGATTATAAAGTTGTTGTAACTGGAGCCAGCACATTAAACAACTCAATCTGCATCGTGGTTGTTGTTTTTCTTCACGCTTCTGCGTATCAGTATGCAGAATAGTGACGTTTGACGTACAAGTCGGATGAATGGCGTACAGACACAGGTCACATTTGAAGAGATCGAATATGCATCAAATTTAGGACCAGATATGCCCTGAGTTGCATTTGTAAAATTCGGATCCGTCATGAAAAGATCAGACCAAGGTTGCATAAAGGCACAAAAACAAACAAACAAAAAAAAAGCTTTCCAGAATGCCTGGAAGGTGGACAATGCACATTCACCAGTTGCCATCGGCTAAACCAATAAAACTACTCCAAACTGTCTAAGAATTTTTATAAGAAGGTACAGACAATTGAAAATTAAAAAAATTTACATCACGTTGGTTTTAATATTTAGCCAATCCAACGTTTAAGATGTACTTGAATGCACCATAAAAGTGCAGCTGGAGTGAAATCCCCTCTGCCATGACAGCACTGTTGTGTTGTTGCATGTCATTTGATATGAATGGTTTGGGACACTGGTTGAATGCTGCAGGCGGCTGAATTTGAACTTTAGCTGATTTTTCTGCAGTACCACTCACATTTGCGTTTACATTTACCGCGATGTTCATTCAGATTAATAATTCAGTAAAGTGCAGAGCCAACTATATACCTTATTGCTGTTGAAGGTTGCATACTGTGGCATAAGGCTGTGGTTTGGTCCATCGTTTTCTTCTGCAGTGTAGCTGCAGGAGAAACCTCAATGTTCCCAAATAAGAGTTTAGAAATAGCTTGAAGTCCTTTCTGTTTTGTTGTCACTTTTTGAAACTTGTGTAGCAGAAGGCTGCATTGTGCACTATAAAACAACCATTTGTTTGACACATGCATACTGAACGGATATCCTCAAACGTTCTTGGGTGTACATCATCACAATTGCTGGCGGTGGCAGCTTTCGTTGACAGCTATCAGGACATTATTCTAATTTGTAGACGTCTAGAAACACAGGCAGGGTTCTTTTCTCGTTTTTGCCTAACACAAAGAAGAAACAAGAAGTCATCTGAGAACACACATCCACCGTCTGAGACGAGCTACAGAACTTTGCACAAAGCGAGGCACGTCTTCGTCCTTGCGGTGTTCACCCTCAGGTCGTATTTACTGATGCGTCAGAAGGTTGGAGGTGATCGACATTGGTTTTCCGAGATGATCCCCAGCTTCTGTGAGTCTATCGATTACAATAACATGATGGCTTGTCATGTAGTGGCACCTAAGAGCTTAAAGGGCGCATCTAATACTGGCACTACTCTGTTATTGGCCTTTTATGTATTGAAATTTCCCCAGAGTCCTTGAAGCTTTTTACAAGATCAAACACAAGAGATGTTTTTTTTTTTCTTTTTCTTTTCATTTTCAGTTCACATGCGAATGCAATTACACTGGTCAATAATTCTGTGATGTTGTGCTTTGTAAAAAACAAACAAAACCTTCTGTGCAGGTTCGTATGATGCACAATTCTGACATCCTCATTTGCCACCAACTAAATTAATAATACATTACTTTTACTTTCTCAAAATGATCTCGGTTGTAAGAATCACATTTCTTAAAATGAGTTTTGGCCTACTCTGCTTTATAGTCTAATTTCATGCTTCAGTATCTAAATTGGACGTCAGTCCAGACTTTGACTAGGCTAGTCCATAACCTTAACTTCAGAGGTTACGCATTCAGAGGTGGATTTGCTGATTAGGGTGCCTTCCTTGGATCATTGTCCAAAGGGGTAATAAGTTAGCCAAGCTGGTCAATTGACAGCTGGTCAGAATTGCAGCACATTTAAACTTTGGGTACTACGTTCTTTTTCTGACTTGATCTATTCATCCAGAAAGCTCAATTTTTGTTTCATCGGTACAGAATACTTCCGAAAAATAAAGAAAAGAGGCCAAGACTTTTGCAAACTGTGAGATGGGCCCTTGTGTTCTTTTTTTAGCCAGAGGTTTTCGCCGTTTTTTGTCCAATCCTCCAGGATGAGTCATTGTTGCGTTCTTAAAGTCATTTCGGGAAGGACATTACGGGTAATGGCTCTCAGTGCGGTTTCCTGGAGTCCTAAAGTCTCGTTCTTAGACGGGCTCGGTTAAAGCGATTTCTTTTGCTCTTCAGGTCTGACGGTAAGTAGTCCTAGCTGTGGTTAGCGAAACTGAACGTGGTGCAAGGTACTGTGGCTCCCTCCTGAATAAAGTTATTAATACATCTATTTGTTTTTATTTATTTATTCAGGTCGATTGATATACTGATAAAAAAAAATTTCTGATGGCCTGAAAAATTAAAAGTCCAACAACAGAGTAAAAGCAGGGGGAAATCTTAAATAGAAAAATATTTTATACATAAAAAGTGTATGTAATGAAATTTTATAAACGTACATATTTAAATAAATCAAAGAGCAGTGGTTTTCTTTCATAGAAAGACAGCGATTGTGTTGCTACATTCTTTGTATGCTGAGAAATTTAACAGAATTTGCCCAAAAGAAGTGGCTCTCCTATTGGCCGGGTGTGTCATGAAGCGGGGTGTAGAGGTGGTGAGGCAGACGCAGCGGACCCAGGTAAGAAGAAAATGATGATTTTTTAATAAAGAAAACCAGGCAAAACTACGAACAGCAGGAACAAGGACACACTGACGACACTGAAGCTAACATTGACGAACATTGACGAGGACCCGACGAGGAACAAGGAACACAGGTGGAGTTAAATACACAGGAGGGTAATCACAGAGACGAGACACACCTGGGAACAATCAAGGGGAGGACAGGACAACGAAGAGACTCAAGGACACAAAAAACTCTAAATGAACACAGAAAACACAGATCCTGACAGTACCCCCCCCTCAAGGGCGGCTACCAGACGCCCAAAAAAAAAAAAACCACAACAAGGGTGGGCGGAGGGGCGCCGGATGGGGGGCCAGAGTCCAGAAAAAACAAAAACACAACAAGGGTGGGCGGAGGGGCGCTGGACGGGGGGCCAGAGTCCAGAAAAACAAAAAACAACCCACCATCGTGGGCGGAAACACAAGAGGGGCCAAGAGTCCAAAAACAAACAAAAAACTACCCACAGGGTGGGCGGAGGCAAAGGAGGCAGGAACCACGGAGGTGGTCCGGCGGTCGTCCGCGGCGGCGGGAACCACGGAGGCGGTCCGGCGGCCCGTCCGCGGCGCTGGAGGCGGGAACCACGGAGGCGGTCCGGCGGCCCGTCCGCGGCGCTGGAGGCGGGAACCACGGAGGCGGTCCGGCGGCCCGTCCGCGGCGCTGGAGGCGGGAACCACGGAGGCGGTCCGGCGGCCGTCCGCGGCGCTGGAGGCGGGAACCACGGAGGCGGTCCGGCGGCCGTCCGCGGCGCTGGAGGTGGCGATGAGTCCCGGGGGCCGCCCACAGACGGCGACGACGAGCCCCCCGAGGCAGGGTCTCTGGTGGAGCACAGGGGGTCTCGGTCGGAACGCAGGGGGTCTCGGTCGGAACGCAGGGAGTCTCGGTCTCGGGTGGAACGCAGGGAGTCTCGGTCTCGGGTGGAACGCAGGGAGTCTCGGTCTCGGGTGGAACGCAGGGAGTCTCGGTCTCGGGTGGAACGCAGGGAGTCTCGGTCTCGGGTGGAACGCAGGGAGTCTCGGTCTCGGGTGGAACGCAGGGAGTCTCGGTCTCGGGTGGAACGCAGGGAGTCTCGGTCTCGGGTGGAACGCAGGAGGTCAGGGTCTCGGGTGGAACGCAGGAGGTCAGGGTCTCAGGAGGAACGCAGGAGGTCAGGGTCTCAGGAGGAACGCAGAGGGTCTCGGGAGTCGGGGTCTCGGAGGGAACGTAGAGGGTCTCGGGAGTCGGGGTCTCGGAAGGAACGTAGAGGGTCTGGGTCTCGGTAGGAACACAGGGAGTCTCTGGAGGAACACAGGGAGTCTGAGTCGGAGCGCTGGGGGTCTGGGTCTCGGAAGGAACACTGGGAGTCTCGGAAGGAACACTGGGAGTCTCGGAAGGAACGCCGGCTGGAACGCCGGCTGATTCGGCCTCGGGTGCGCCGGCTGGAACGCCGGCTGATTCGGCCTCGGGTGCGCCGGCTGGAACGCCGGCTGATTCGGCCTCGGGTGCGCCGGCTGGAACGCCGGCTGATTCGGCCTCGGGTGCGCCGGCTGGAACGCCGGCTGATTCGGCCTCGGGTGCGCCGGCTGGAACGCCGGCTGACTCGGCCTCGGGTGCGCCGGCTGGAACGCCGGCTGACTCGGCCTCGGGTGCGCCAGAGCGAAGCCTTGGAACCGGCCGCGGAGGCGAGCCGCAGCGAAGCCTTGGAACCGGCCGCGGAGGCGAGCCGCAGCGAAGCCTTGGAACCGGCCGCGGAGGCGAGCCGCAGCGAAGCCTTGGAACCGGCCGCGGAGGCGAGCCGCAGCGAAGCCTTGGAACCGGCCGCGGGGGCGAGCCGCAGCGAAGCCTTGGAACCGGCCGCGGGGGGGAGCCGCAGCGAAGCCTTGGAACCGGCCGCGGGGGGAGCCGCAGCGAAGCCTTGGAACCGGCCGCGGGGGCGAGCCGCAGCGAAGCCTTGGAACCGGCCGCGGGGGCGAGCCGCAGCGAAGCCTTGGAACCGGCCGCGGGGGTGACAGCTCCGGAAGGCGACGAGGGGCCGGGTCCACCGGCGGCTCACGTCGCTGTCTCCGGGCTGACCGTGGAGGTGGCGGCTCCGGAAAGCGACGAGGGGCCGGGTCTGCCGGCGGCTCACGTCGCCGTCTCCGGGCTGACAGCGGAGGTGACGGATCCGGAAGGCGACGAGGGGCCGGGTTCACCGGCGGCTCACGTCGCTGTCTCCGGGCAGACAGCTGAGGTGACAACTCCGGAAGGCGACGAGGGGCCGGGTCTGCCGGCGGCTCACGTCGCTGTCTCCGGGCTGACCGTGGAGGTGGCGGCTCCGGAAAGCGACGAGGGGCCGGCTCCACCGGCGGCTCACGTCGCTGACCTTCCGGATGGAGGTATCGACGGGGGCCGAATCCGGGGGGTGCCAACACCAGCCTCGTTCCCCGGAAAAGCTCCCGCTGCAGGTCAGAGAGAGCTTCAGCCAGTGTCCTCTCCTCCCTGCCGGATCTCCGCCTCGATCCGCTCTGCCCTTTTGGAGGGAACCTCCTTAATGCTGCTGGGTCCATCATGAAGCGAGCCTCACCGTTCAGTCTGGTCGGGTCCTACTGTCATGAAGCGGGGTGTAGAGGTGGTGAGGCAGACGCAGCGGACCCAGGTAAGAAGAAAATGATGATTTTTTAATAAAGAAAACCAGGCAAAACTACGAACAGCAGGAACAAGGACACACTGACGACACTGAAGCTAACATTGACGAACATTGACGAGGACCCGACGAGGAACAAGGAACACAGGTGGAGTTAAATACACAGGAGGGTAATCACAGAGACGAGACACACCTGGGAACAATCAAGGGGAGGACAGGACAACGAAGAGACTCAAGGACACAAAAAACTCTAAATGAACACAGAAAACACAGATCCTGACAGGGTGTCAGGGTTTGTTTTTTTGAGATTTTGTTATTACGGAAAAACAATTTTTAATAAAAAAATACTTCAATCAAATCGGTTTAGCAGCCTGTATTTTGCTTGCAAACAACTGACGGACTGGCCAACGGTTTGTTGCAGTTTGTGCCATTTCTGTTGCAGCTTTCGGATTTAGCTCAAGACATGCACCACAGCACCAGAATGTAGGCTTTGGACAAAAAAAGGAGCTGCCAGCACCACTACTAGATCCAAATGCAGTCGGAGATGGAAAATGGCCGAAAAGCAAAACACAAAAGGCTCCTGCTGGAGGACGTGCATGCTTGCATGCATCTTTATGGCTGTACAAAATCTATCCGTTTCTCGTACATGATAGGTTTTGTACAAAAAGAAGTGTAGGATGGACAAAGCAGCAGCAGTTTGGTTCCGTCATGTGTGAAAGGATCTTTCATCCTTATCTCTTTCCAGAGAGGCCACTGCTGACTGAGGTTCTCCAATGTTTACTTACAGAACATGTGTCAGACTCAAGGCCCGTGGGTCAGATCCGGCCCGTCAGAAGATTTCATGCGGTTCTTGACACTCTGGGAATGAAATCTTCACAATAGCAGCGTGCTTAAACAGTATTTTATCAATCAAAACTGTTTTTTTTTTCCGTATTCTGCCAAATTAGGTGAAGGGGAACAGATGAGTAATTTTTAATTTCAAGAAGTGCTCAAATGAAAAAAAAGTTTGTTCATGGTAGTTTTGTGACACAATCGGCCCTCTAAAGATGCTGTTTATCTGGATGTGGCCCGAAACGAAAATGAGTTTGACACCCCTAATTTACAGTCTTTAAATGCGTGGCGTGTTTTTTTGTTCCCAACATTAGTCAACTATGATTGCTACTTCTACAACTAATAGTGCAGAATTGGGACAATAAAGAGTTACTTTCAGCAGTTGCGCAAGGGCCTCTTAGATAATTACAAAAGAAATTAGATTTTTATTTTTTTAAACACATTTAGAACAAGTCTTTAAAGCCCCATGAGCAAAAGTACTTCAGAGTTTCAAACCGAATGTTGGATTTTTGAGCATCATCAAGTAATAAATCTGGAGACATATTCCTGTGTGAATGTGGCTGGAATACTTCAAAAGCTTGAAGAGTACAGGCTCAATGTCAAGGATCTGATGGACAGAAGATAACTGTTTGTTTTGTTTTGTTTTGTTTTGACTCTCGGAGCCTTTGTTAAAGATGCGTTGTGTCCTTGTGATTTATATTAGAATAGGTGAAACACAGAGCGAAAAGTAAAAAAAAATAAAAACACATAGAGGTGGCTCCAACATTCCTGCAGAGTCATTTGGGGCGAGCATTGTTATCAACAAAAAAAAAAAAAAAACACAACAAGAGCAAATTGAGAGTTAATCGCCATTAGGATGACAATAATCTACCATCCAAGCAAAGCACAAAATAAAAGTTAAGACAAATTATATGCTGTGTAGTTTTACCCTACTCAGCATGCAGGGAACCTTGAGCTTGATTATGTACAACCAACAGTGATAAATTGTGCATTATCAACAATAATCAGAGCGTTGGCTTCCTTCGTACAGCAACAGAAGTGAGCACTGTGAGCGGGATACGAAGCCCCGTCGCTGAATCTTTGTCGCTTCAACACGTTAAGTCATTTTCCGTCATGTTCAGTTTCCCTTTCATTAGACCCGGTTTTGTTTCCGCTCTGCTCCGGCTGACATAGTGTAATTTACAGGTGAAGCCAGGCTTTCTGCCATCCACAGTAAATTGGTCTCTATTCCACAACATCAAGGCTTTTGGAAGCTGACGATTTCTTTGATCCTTTCAGCCTGACAGGAAATTTTCTGGTATTCCATTTTGCGTCCTTCCTTTTCATGCTTTCTTCTTCGCTTCTTGTCCCGTCTATCGTACTCTGAGCCATCTGCCTGCCTTATTTTTAAACCCCCCCCCCCCCTCTCAATCTGTCAGTTACATTTTCTTTATTGCTTGTTTTTTTTTTTATCCACTTCTTTCATCTTTGTACTCTCTGTGTCGGTGCAGCTTTCATTAACCGCTCCATATAATGTCGTGCCTTTTTTATGCGTCTTAGTAAACACTAAGATCTCTGTGTACTTTCTCACTTAAAATACGTGAGCAGCTCAGCCCCGCAAACGATTTTCTAAATATAAATAAGTTTGTAAAGAAACGCACAAATCTGTTTCCACAGATGGTCGGCGCTTTTGAACATGCACGTATAAAATAAGGCGAAATCAGCCAGACCTCGGAAGTTGGGATAAAGGATCAAATTCACTGTTCATTCTCTTCCTGATCGGGAACGCCAAACCTGATCGGACTTAAATACTGAAAAGTCAATACTTGACAGGCGGGGGTACTTTGGCAATCTGACGCAACTGTATAAAACTTATGGAGCTGTAGCTACACCTTTCCCATGTAAATATTTACCAAAGACAAGAGCTGCTTAAATCAGGGTTGCATATTTTACTATTCCTTTACTTTGCACTTGGTTCACTACTGCTAAATTAATATGTAAATTTAAACACAGAAAACCATGTCTGATGATTATCGCTTACAAATTATAAAAAACCCAGAAAATTGGAGCGTTGTGAGAAACACAGTATTTCTAAACTCATTTTGTCACACCTCAATTAGCTCATTAACTCAAGGTTTCCTGAGCCTTTAATTGCTCTCTCAAGTATGAGCATGTTTCTCTTACGCGTTTTGTGCTCGCGTGTATTTATACAGTGACTTTCTGTACGTGGTAATTAAAAGTCTGGAAAAGAAAAGAAACGGTTGTTGCTCAAACTTTTCTGGCAGGTAAATCCTACGCAGGAGCTGTTTTATTCTGTTTTCTTTTGCATCCAGCGCCAGTCGAATATTAGGACTCACCAGTGAGTGCGTTCAGTTTGTTTTACGGTTGTCTTGACAGTTTTCGACATGCTAAAAATATCCATATAGGTCTATGAGCTCTTGACAGTGTCCCCGCCAGCTTCATGGCTGAAAAACCTGGAAGGCTTTTAGAGTATAGAGTGCTGGGGATGGCATTAACATACACCCAGAATGTCGATGAATATAATATAAAACCTTTAAAAATAAATAAATAAATGAAAAATCACCAATTTCATAAAAAGGGAAGTTGCTACAAAAATTAAGAATTGAGCTACTTGTTTTTCCCATTTCACACATGGTCAAAATTATACTTATAGGTACAAATATACACGTCAATCAAAAATTGAATTATATCAGTGAAACTATTGTTTTTTTACTAGTTTCTCTATAAGATTATTTCACTTACTAGAACTTTTTACCAATATTAAGAAATTATTGGTACTTATTTCAAGTACTGAGATATTTGCAAAGCCTTGGAATACATAATGCTTTGCAAGATTGTTTTTGCAGTTCTCATGCATTCAATTCTTTTTCAAATCACATCAAGCTGTTTGAAGTGTTTTCTTTCCACCCGGACAAAATAGTTACAATTAATAATTAGAACTGCGCTTAATTAAGTCCCCACATATGAAAACCATTTGAAAGCTACTTTTCTTCCACATTATTGTGACTGTAAAGTTCAAAACGCTCTGACGGCGTACTACAAAAACAGCGATGACACTTGTCCTCACCAAGCTGCAGGAGACATCCAAACACTGCACAATAACATCGAACTCTGTTGAAATTGGGTCACTGCTTTGTAACGCTTGGGATTGTTTGTCTGATATCATAATTTATTATGCTCTTAGAAAGTTCTCATCTTCACCAGAGGGGGGGAAAAAAAGGCAAAGAACTCACCCGATTTATTGTTGAAGTCAGCTGACTGCACTAAAACTACTCATAACTTACCAACTTGTACAAGCTTTTTATTCATGTTTAGCAATGTTACCAAGTCACGCAAAACAACACCCAACGGATGAAGATATTCTAACTCGAGGACGTGACTTTTATGGGACGACAAAAGTTATTAATACGTCAAACGTGCTGCAGGTTCAATTCTGGTCATAACAAACACGTAATTCAGCTTCATGACAAATGCAAAGAGTGGTGCAAACAACCTCCTTAGCAAGGAGCCTTGTTAAACTAAAGCAAATACAGTTCCCAGTTTTATTAATAACTGCCTGACTGTTTTAACGCTCGAAAGGAAAGACGGTGTGGATTTCGCTCTCATTACGCGGCGCTATGTGGGCGGCTTCTTAACATCTGCGGTTTTGTTTTGCAGCCAGACTCCGGTGATCGTAAGTAAATAATGCATACAGAGGGAAGCTTCAGTCTCTCAGGTATGAATACACGTTCTGCGCTTTTTCTGGCTGGAGCACAGGCGGATGCATGCGGGGCTGGCACTCAGCAAGCGATATGCCCACAGAGGTGAAGAGCACGCTGCCAGATGCAACAGTGCGCCTCTTTGATGTGGTTTTAATTGTTTTTGGACAGCATACAGAGAGGATTTAATGGCGTTTGACAGCAAACAAAAGAGCTGCAAATAGGACTGATGGTTTTGAGCTGGAGGAAACAGGGGGGGGGGATAAAGTATTATCACAAAACACAAAATAAAAGTGATGCGTTTGCTGTAAGTCGCCGGGAAAAGAAAAATAAATCAAAGTGTGTGACGGTGTGTGTTAAAAAAAAGTGTCTCATCTGGACTTAAGCTCCGCTCACACCGTTTTTTTATTGTTCCGTTTTTGAAAACATTTTATGTGGGTTTTAACAAAAGAAATAAAATCCATTCCTGTCATATAGATGTACTGAATGTTCAATTGCGACTAATCGTATAAGTTTGTTTTTTTTATCAGGTTTAATAATCGGTACTTTTACTTTGGTGATGTGTGTTTTACATATTTTACTCAAATACAATTGAAGTAATCTGTTACTGAGTTAAAAATTTGAATTTTTTTTTTTTTTTAAAGTGCTAAAAAGTGGACATCTTTAAACGTATTAACTAATCGTTGCCTGTTGCCAGAGGGAATGCAGGGCATTCTGGGTCATTTAGCTTATACCTATTTGAACATGGGTGGCTTGTTCATGGAGCAACTGGTCGACAAGTCAAGAAAAGGAAAAAATTGCCATCTTTTCTTTTATACCTAGTTTTTGAGCACAATAATTTTTGCCGCGTTGTGGTGTGGAGTAATCAATTACAAATTTATTGATGTAACTTGACTTAATGATTGATTCTATATTGCATTGTGATTCTGTGTTTGTAATGATGTAAAGCACTTTGAAATGTCTTGCTGCTGAAATGTGCTATACAAATAAAATTTGATTGATTGATTGATTGATTGATAGATTGGAGTTGCGCCCTGCGGAGGCAATATAAATCCGCTCATTGACCATAAAGGGTACACAATTACCGTAGAGTCCGTTCCGTGGCTGGGCAAAGACGCAAGCAGTGAAAACTGAGGAGCAGTGAGGACTTTTGAATTTTGAGAAATTTGCCCTGCCTCTGTTATTTTCCACTCAACATAACGCCCTGCTGTCTGAAGCCCTGCAAAGCCGACAGAGGCCACAGTCCGCGTCACCCCAGACCTACTTCCTGTTTTGATTGATTTGTTTTGAAATATCAACATTCAGACACAGCGATACACACTGCCTACAGGTTCGTAAGGGCAAGCCCTGTGTGATTTCATCATGCAAATCAAGCAATTAACCCCGAACAGTTACACGACCGCATTGAGTGTCAATGTGGGCGATGTAAAGGAGCAACTCAGACGCATCACTGACAGAATTTGTCACCTTGGAGATGAAGAAAGAAATGTTTCATAATTTATTTAAATAAAGTTTTCACAAAGGACAGACAGTTGTATTTGAGGATTTTCCTGCATTTGGTTTGAATGGAAAAACATAAGGTGCTTTTTTCTGCTTCCCCAGCATTTTTTTCCCCATCCAGATGGCAGCACAGATGCTAATGTCTGGACAACTAAAGCGTCAACGTCTACCACCTGACTGAAAAGGTGAAGAAACAAGCGTCAGACCTGTTCTATTCTAGCCCGTCTGATAGACCGTGGGAAGCGTTTGAGTTAGCCCTGCGGGGTAAAGACGAAGATCGGGGCTCAAACAACCCAGATGTTTTTCCCATGGCTTGGTGGTTTTGGTAGCCTTTGTAAACACTGCGTTATAATGTAACAAAAATCGCACTTGAAAATGTCAAAAAACTTGAACCGCATTATGTACGCATTTGGCAATACTTTCTGCCGCATGTGTAATAACATTACTACGTCTTGCACCAATTATTACAAAATGGGGAGGTAGCTCCACTTTAGAAATTAAAATGTAATAATGTTGTTTATGTAATAAACTAACTGTGTTCATCCTAATCTATTTCTAGCAATCATCTTGTAGATACCATACTCATTTAAATTGAAACTTTAGTCAATAAATGGTGAACTTTTGGTCAGTTAGCTGCCATTCCACATCGAAAGCAGAACCGTCTGTATTAATCTATATGCTGTTCAAGGTAAATGGATTCAAAATGCATTCAAGGATTTTATTGCATTTTGCGTTGATTACAACATAATGTAGTTTTGGTGATGTCATTACATTTCAAAACACAATTTTATCACACATTGTGGCGTCACAAGCCTGGTAGGACGATGCATTTGAGGAGCACCTGAAAACTGCAATTCATAAACCGTCCACGTCAAGCTGCCAAAAAGCATGTTGGCGGAGGAGACCAGTGCTGAGAAATTCCTCGCCATCAAAGCTGATGTGACCGTCGACGTTTCAACGCAGACACGGCTTGTGCCATTGTCCTATTGGTGCGCGATAGGACAATGGGGTGCAAAAACATGTACCTTGCACGTTTGACATGTTTGAGTGCAGCAAAATTCCATGGGGATTTAAATTCCAGTGCACACCAATGTAATTTGACAAGCAGTGAGGTTTTTTTTTTTCAATATTGAGTGGCACAGGCAGTTTTAGCAGGCCAAAAACACCAGCATTCAAAGTAAGACTGCTACAAGAAGGTTGCTAAGAGTTTCCATTGCAAGACAGGAGTTTAGCAGCGGCGGCTACCAATATCATGTGAAACCAAGATGACCTCCTAGTGTTTTGAAAACCATCAGGATATCAGAATTTTTTAACAGTACCACACTGATGGAGGCGTCTGGCTTTGTAAGTGTGATGAGATGATGAGTACCCATCACAGTATTTTCTGCAGCCGTTTCACAAAAATCATGCCTGATGTTGACATGCTGTACCGGCTGCCGAAGGACATTGATGCGCTCTTGATTAAGGTGTCCTCCGGAGCTTCACAAGCTGTGTGGAGGCAATAAGGTAAGATTGGATTATATTGCTCAGCCCTTTTTAGGTCAGAGCTGCCCTAGTTAAATGAATACATGCAGTAAAGCTGTTTTAATGCTGGGAAAATGAAGCAAAGGACATTAATACGGCAAGGTATATTGATCTACGAAACATCAAACCTGCAAGACCAGAGAGATAGCATTGCCACATGTTTCCAGCTGAGGCTCTAAATGCTACAATGAAGGCATGTCCAGTGTTAAACAAGTCCAGGCCCAAGGCAGAAATGTCCCTTATTTGTCAGGATCTTGAATTCAAGGTGTGCTGTGATGCACTGGGCCCACTTTAGGCTCTCCAGAGATCCAACTTCCAGGAGACCGCGACTCCGTCAAACACTGCCACTCCGATGACAACAGGTGAAGCTGAGAGGTTTTTCTCCACTTTAAAAAGAATGAAGACGTTCCTGCGAAATGCTTGGGGGTCAGGTTCACTGGCAATGCTTTCAGTGGGAAGGAAGTCAGGAATCTATATAGCTTTAATGAGAAGGTCATTGATCACTTTGCTGTTCTGAAAGGGCGATGGGCAAGATTCCAGTAAAAGTGAGCTACTTTAACTTCCACGTCGCTCATTAACCGCATGTTGTAAGATGATTGTCAAGATGAATCCGTTGTTCACGTCTATGTAAATATGTTCAGAAGGGTCATTACTTTGCATTGTATAAGAGGAAAATGAGTCACTATGTTTTCTGATTTTTCCCTTGTTATGTTGTGCAATCTTAAGTTTTATGCAGTTAAGGATAGGAAGTGTGAACGACTCAAACCACAAATTGTTTACGGAAAATAAAGATTTTGTTAAGAAAACATTTAATTTACTTCACTGTTGATTCTTGGTTATTGTATTTTTAAAGTCAGATGCTGTTTTAAGGCCATATGTTTAGCTCTACAACAATAATTTGTTTTTGCTTTTTTGAAAATGCTTGTAAGTTAAAGTTACACTTGACCTTCAAAATGATAAGAAAAAGCAAAACCTTTGTGTGAGAAAATATTTTTGTAAAATGTGTGCACTTTGAAAAACAATTAGATACAAGTTTTAATATGAAGTGTTAATTAGCTCAACAGTTGAATTTGTTTACAGATAAAAACTGAATAAGTTTTAGTGAGAATTGTTTTTAAACAACTCCTCCTGTCCAATGTTATTTGAAGGCAATCCCTATTTGGGATTAATAAAGTGTCACTGAAATGAAGTGTGCTGATGCCTACCATGTTAATGGTACTATTGAGTTAATCAGTCACTGAATAGCCAAAATAGTTTTATGATGAACACTTGTCAACTTTTTGTCCTAATCACATTTGCTGTATTTCTCTGAATCAGATTTCACCATTTCTTTTGGTCACTAGGGGTCCTTATTTCATAAATTTAACATATTTCATCCCAATATACACATACTATACAAAACAGATGTCAGTGTTGTAGTCAAGACCACCTAACCCGAGACCAAGTCAAGACCAAGACCAGAGTGTATCGAGACCGAGACAAGACCAAGACTTTTAGGGTCCGAGACCGAGTCAAGACCAAGACCAAGGGAAGTCGAGACTGGAACTGGCCTGTTCTGTGCATTCAAATGATTTGAACAGAAGTTTCGCATAATTTAGAAGTTGGTGTAAAAATAATGTTTTTAGCCACAAAATGATTATCCTCAGCAGCAAACAACATGTCCCCAACTACAGCCTAGAGCAGCTCATCCATGTAGCAGCTATGTAGCCTATAGCTATGTAGTAAAAACATTTTGCTAGACAATGTCAGACATTGAGAAGTTTTAATTGTTATCAAACGTTATCAAACACGTCGTTTTGAAGTCAAAATACCTCAGAAATATACAGAGCCAACCATGAGAATCAACTCATTTAAAGTTTAAACTCAGTATCACACCAACACAAAGACCCGAGCATAAATGTTTGGCCGTTCAACCGTTCCAGGTCGCTATCAAGCTAATTTTCTATTAGCAGCTTTACAAATCTTTTACATTACATTACATTACCAAGGCACATTAAAACAAATCTTTATCTTGGCTTTTTTCTATTCTTCTTCTTTCCTTTCTCCTTCCCTGAAGGATAAGCCCTTTTTTGAGACATTGTTTTGCTTATTTAACTTCTGACCGAAGCTTTGGACGTTTGGATGTTTGGATGCGCTCTGACAGCAGCTCATGTTACCGGGGAAGCATGCGGTACCTACTGCGACCACCAGGGGCCCCCAAGAGCTTTTTTTTTTTTTCTTTTTATCAATAAAATAATCATTTCTACATACATTATCAAATATATATTACTGTAAAAACTAATTATTCATGATGAAATTGTCTATTTTTGATATTAGAATGACATAGAAATTATTGCTAAAAAAAAAAAAAATCAGCTCCACTGAGGGGGCCCCTTAGTGGCCTTTGGGCCCCAAGCGGCTACTTAGTTTGCTTATACCTTGGGCCAGCCCTGCCAATAGGCCCATATACTTAGTTAGACGTAGCAGGACTTGAGGCTCCACCAAAAGAAATCTATTTTTTAGAAACAACACACTTAGCATAGAAGCAGTTTGATAATAAATTTAGATGAAACAGTCATTCTGCCCTCCCTGCAATAAGACGACTCCCAATCATTTCAGCGGAACCAGGAAGGGATCGGGTCACGGCGACGCAGACCCATTTTGTGAGCAGCACCCTTCAAAAGGACACATCAAGGAGTGATCACTGTGCACAGTGTCCACACTCACAGTTCCATGTCCCACCTCACACTGGCCGTATTTGCCACAAATTTGTCCTAAATGGATATGGAAGAAGATTGCAGCACAGCGCGGTCCCCATTTGAAGTCGACTCTGGTTAAAGTTTTGTGGGGTTGGTTTTTTTTTGTTTTGTTTTGTTTTGTTTTTGTAAAGTATCAATGAAATGAATGTAATCTAATAAAAATGCAACGCTGCATGTGTGCAGAGGTAGCAAAATGTTTTCAACAGCCTGCCAAAGTAACTCAACTGGATTGTCTGCAGCCACCTGAGCCTCAGTTGAACAGCCCTGCTGTGCGCACGCATTCCCACACAAACCGAACACGCATACCCTCTCTCCATTCACACACTCGTTTTTAATATATTTTGCATCCCCGTCCCCAAACACACACATCTCTTCAACCCTCTCTCCAGTGCACACTCCCCTCTTCTTTTCATCTCCCTTACTTTTGCTCCATCCACCAGATGGCTGACCCATCTGCTCCCTCTCCCTTTCCCTCACTCTCCACCTCCGTCGCTCTCTCTCTCTCTTTCTCCTCCTCCTCCTCCCTCCTCTCCTGCTTCATGCGGTGGAGATCCAAGTTCTGTACGCCCAGGACCCTCAGCTCCCTCCGACGCAGTGTGCACTCACATGGGTGACTAGCTTCCCTCTTGCAATCATTGCATGTGTTTGCGGGCATCTGGCCTGCTTCCTTGCCAGTCTGCGTGTTTGCGCGCGCACGCGTGTGCCCACGTTTTGAAGTCATCTCTGACGACGGTTCTTCTTTCAAACTTATGGTTGTGTGTGTGTGTGTGTGTGTTTTTTTTATGTAGAGTGCACATCTGCTTAGGTAGCCAAAACATGTCTGTTTGTGTGTCTATATGCGGCACATCCACCATCTGTTACAGTATATCTGCATTCAGACAGAATTTGCTTGATTAGAGACTAAACAGTGGTTCGCTTCAGTGCAAATTGTGCATGTGATATTAGTCACCTTTAGTTTATCTATGCATACGCGTTAACTACTGAGTAAAGAATTAATGCAAGTAGAAGACCATCCAATACGGCTTGAAAGTAAACGTTTATTTTCTCTGATGCAAAATTAAAGGAGTTTATCAAAAGGTTCTCATTTAGCTCCAATTTCGCCAGGACTAGCAATGAGGAAAAGTAAAGATCCGATGATCCAATCTGGGGTCTTCGTTGCTGATGTGTGCAACTATTTCGATACAAACCCCTAAAGAATCTTGTTGCTGATTCAAGCAAAGGAAAAGGGGACATTGCCAGAGGAGCACTTGAAGATGCAATTCCTAAATAAGCTAAAAGGCCTGCATTTTTTTTTTCTTGTGCTGGTGGCATGTCAGAGTGGAAACCACTTTAAGAGCCGCATCTGTATCACTACAAATTTGACTGCGGGTCGTCAGGGCTCCAGCTTGAGAAGAGAGCAAAATTCACTTAACGTGTGTTGACTCAAGTTTCTTGTTGGCAGCGTCCAGCCTTTTGTAGGTACTCTTTAAAAATTTATGAATGCATTCAATTTGTGGCTCAAATATCCTCCAACTTTGTTAAAAGAAAAAAAACTGATTAGCACTGAAATAATTAAAAAAATTCTCAACACATACCGGGGCTGCAACAAAACACCATTCTAAACTTTTTTTGTGATAAGTAAATTGATTAACCATCTTAATTAGAAAACAGAATAATTTGTCTTATAATTGCTAAAGAGCCAGTATTGTGATTTCCAGCCACATAGAATAGTTTCATAGCACAATCAAGTAACATGTTACCTTCAGTTATTGAAAAAAAAGCCAAATTTATCAAATATGACTTGAAATTGTGCCTCTGTCTCTTTAAAAAAAAAAAACTCCTGCTCTTTCTAAAACTGCCGTCAGAAAAGCATCACAACATGGCTCCTCTATTAACCCTTTAACAATGTTTTTACCAGCACTGCACTGAGAAGTAGCTCAGGAACTCAACAGATGTGCAGCTCCATCAGGTGTTTGCTAATTGCTGCTGGCTAGTCTGAAGGAGATGAGTGGTGGAGTGGTGAGGGAGGGAAGCTCTCTGAGGTGGAAGTTCACAGGCTGCATCCTCGAAAGCAGCGCTCTGTCCCCCTAAGAATTTTGCACAGCTCAATGGTTCCCATGGGAGATTAAAAAGGATTTATCAAACAAGCATGAAAGGAGCATCATCATACCACGATGTAACGCTCAAAAAAGTGAGTTTTATGCAGTACTGCCTCTTTAAGATTTCACCGATGTGAAACTTGTACAAAAAGTTTTGCATGAGGAATACTTGCATGTAATTGTGAGGCTGTCATTAACCAGAGTGAGTAACAGTGTAGCCTGGTGTGTAATGTGACCATGAGGAAACGGCTTTGTAGCTGCATGTGAACAGGGCTGAGCAGGCGACTCCCAATCAGCCATCGGTGGCTTTGTCAGATCAGGATCATTACCTCATCTAGCACCAATATTCCATGTAATCAGAGTTAATCTCCCTAGAAGTACTGTTACGCAAAGATGGAAACACACTGGTCTAGAGAGATCTACTACACTGACTATATGTTCTGGGGTCATTATGAGTTTTGAGGAGTGTTTTGGTATTGGCTGTTTTACCATCGTGGCATCACGGTGTAGTTGATCTTTAAAGATTGGATAAATATATAGTGAATATTTTTCTTTCTCCGTTTTCTCTCCATTTCAAAGCCATTATTTCATCATTTCTTCGTGCTGGGATTGGCCTTTCTACTTTTAAATGAGAAACTAAGTCCAGAGTCGTGCCCAGTTTTCTGTTGAAATCGTTAAAATCTGAAGTTGTAGGCGGGATGCATGACGTACTATTTAAAGCATGGCTGAAACTCTTAGTACTTGAACATAACCTCTCTCTCTCATGGTGAGTGAAATGGCTGTCACTAAAAAATTCACATGACTGATCAGAGATCCCGACATGTATGACTGATAACATATGTTATGAGTAAGTCCAGTGCGTGGCCTCAGAAACATGCTGGGTGGAATACAGTCAGTGTGAATAAATTGACTTATAATGGCAAATCAGCTCAGTCTACCCATGATCTAAATATTGAAAACTTGTTTTACATAATGGTTTTAACCTTGACTTATGACTGAACAAGGCTTACTTCAACCCTTGAAACTGAGATTGCATTTTCTATCCTCCTTGAAATATGGGGAAATGCAAATAAACAACGAATGACAAAGTTACAACAAAAAGCTATTAGGCTTATTAAAGTGGAATATTGTGAATCACCCTTTAAACCTTTTACTCAGAGAAATACTTTGAAATTTAAAGACACAATATATATATAAATATCTGAAATAATGTATAAAGCATTGAGCCAAAGTCTTCCTTCTGGAATTCAGAAATTAGAGTCTAAATATAATTTACGAAGTTTGAAGTAAAACATAAATGCGTTTTAAACTGTGGAATGACTTGAATGGTGATTTGTGCTTTTTTTCAGATATCTGTATCGGGAGTAAAAATGCGGATCAGTGCGTCCCTAGTAGACTAATGAGTCTACGAATAGGGTGGGCAAGTACAAGTCTTCCTATTCCTTTGGTAAATTATTGGCGCGTAAAAGTATTTTATTTTGTATGCTTTTTTTTGTAATGTTGCAAAGTGAATCCGAATCCAATCTGAAAGTTAATCTTAATCTGAAATCAGGTCTGCAGATGGGGAAAATGTTTGTAAGGCAGCACCTAAAAGAAATGCCTTTGCAGGTTCCTCCTCAGCTACAGCCGCTCTCCCAAAGTTCACGGTTTAGATCCGTCTGGCAGTTGTGATTAAGCCGCCAGCTCAGCCACTCTCTGCGTTGCAGGTAGCTAAAAATGAGTGTGGCCAAAATGTCAGCAGCAATCTCATGCCATACGGTGAAAGCAAGGACACAAATACATATAAGTATATATAAAAAAACACTATTGGAGAAGCCCGTCGGAGAACTGAGATGGATGCTAGCAATACACGCTGCAGGGTATCGGTGTGTGGCTTTCTTATGCCTTCCAAACACATTCAGCATGTATGTGGCTTGTTCCAACCCAGTTCTGTGTTGCTGCTGCTCCACCTCAAATAGAATAAGTAGTGAAAAGGATTGTTCTACTATCTTGACTCGAGGGTTTTGTAGTAACTCTACCTGCTCGTGCTGCTCCGAGTCACCGTGACCTTGTCTTTACCGATAGATACTGCCCTCCTGATGGACGTTTGACTGGCAGGCGGGTACGTGGAGGCCTTACACAAACACAGAGAGACGCATAAACATGCCGAAACACAGATTCTCCGTTGCCACGGAGAACACACAAGCACACACACACGCACACGGGAAAGAGCCTGGGACTCAGGCGCAAATGCGTATAATGGCACAAGCCTGAGTGGGGGACTGATTACTTCAGACACATGTGGCGAGAGTCAACAAGAAGACTAGAAAATGACAAGAGGGACGGAGAAGGGATCTGAGAAAGCTGCTGGGCGGTCACACAGATGCAGCACAGATGGGCAAATGACAGGCAGACTGACTAATGTTTGCTATGGAAGCCCCTGCTGCTTTGCCCTGCTATGAATATTTAGGCACAGGCGCCAGGAAGGGTTGAAAATGAAAAACAAACCGAATTTTGACATTTACAAAAAAAAAAAGAACTCCATCACACACACCAAATAACCTTCAGCGACACCGTGCGTGTTTGCTTTAGATGTGAGGGAAGCGATACGTGATTTGGAGATGGAAGAGTTATGTCACAAACAGAATCAGAGCCGTTTGATGGATAAAACGGAGGGAGAAGAGAGACTGCGGTGACGAGCCACCCTCTCAGATCTCCTGCTTGTTTAAATATTAAATAAAAAGGGGAGGAAAACAATGCGTGCGGAAGAACAGGAAAAGCGCTCGTGCTGCGTGCATTTGTGCGGCGTAAGCAGGGCTTTCAGGCAATTCATTTAGGTGTGTCTCCTTTGGTATTGGGGACACACCTGGAAGTAGAGGAGTGGAGCCTCTGAGACCCCAGGTGTGGTAAGACGAGGCAAAAACCATAAATAAGGGGGCAGACGGAGGTGAGGGGGTAAGTGCAAAAAAGCAAGGGGGTCAAAAGGTGGTGTGGGCTTTAATAAACCTGGGGCATGCAACTTATTTTTTAAAAATCTGCTTTTTTACACATTTGTTAAAACTGTCACTAGGTTATGACGGTATACAGTAGTATGAGAAAAAACTTGGTGCGTGATTGACAGCGATTAAGACCCTCCCCCTTCCTCTGATTGGTTGTTTTGGACCAGGAGCGGTGCATTTCTTCAGACACAGCCACTCTGGGAGAAGATGGAGGAGCTCGAGCTTTTCAAAGATTACCCATCTCATCCCATAGTGTAAGGACATAGTGACAGTTCTAACAAATATTTTTTTTAAAATTTAAAAAACATTTTTTATAAAAGTTACCGAGCTTTAACAAGGGCTTACCGGTGCAGCCGGTATTCTATTCTTTGCCTATTCTTTGAGGCAAAGAATAGGGGTGGAATACATTTGTACGGTTTTTCCTGTAAGACGTATTGAATACCACACATCACTTTACTTTATTTGAGTTTGGCCATTAGACAAAAAAAATATGTATAAATTCTCGCAAGGTGCCATAGTCCCGCATTCTTGCCATTGCAACTGGGCCATTTTATCTCGAGTGGAAGCGCGTTACAACCCGTGCCGCGTCCCCCGACGGGCCAGATGAAACAACTCGGAAACAAAACAGTGACCGTGATGCTGTCCACTTGGATGGTAGCAGCACGCACAGATGCTTCTCCGCACAGACAAACATTCACACAACATTGACTAGATGCAAACAAATTAGACCACAGGCGAAGACAAGTGAGCAGAATGTGTCCCACATGCTAATAAGCATCGTTCTACAACCCCCCCCTAGGGTTACCACCAACACCTCTTTTTTTCCCCTTTTTTACGTGCCGCCTGGGGTTTTTGAGTTATGTGGCTTCAAACGGCGGTCCGCACCTCTTCCCCTCTCCCCTCGTCAGCTGCTTTAACCCTTCATTAATCCTTCATGGGGAGTTTTTAACCCCTCTCCGGCTGCTCCTGCTGAGCACTGCAGTATCTCTCGCCCTGAAATTCCCTGCATAGGCCATCAGAAGCAATTAGGCGAGATGAAAGCCTGCGCCAGAGTGAGGCCGTGAGCTCCCCGACAGAGAGGAGAGATGATCAAGACTCAGGTGAAGAGAAGAAGCGCATGCAAACAAGTTTCACTCGCAAAGGAGAGGATCGCAGTGATAGTGCAAATGTTTACCTTCGCTCACTCCAGCTTCGCAAAGAGCAGGAGCTATCCTTAAGAATTGGACAGGAGATCCAGCAATAAGCAAAAGCTTTATGTGAATAAACAGATCCTAAAAGAAAAGGCAGCAACAGATAATGGGGGTCAGCCTTGTAAAAGCGGATTTATGAAGAGAAAAGGCGCAGGCTACAAAAAGAAGTGTTGCCACACTCCAAGGTGAGAAGAACGCCTTAATGTTTTATGGTCTGGGACAGCCACAGCACATCTGACTGTGGAGAATACACCATATAAATATAGCTGAACAGTTTTACAAGGTTGTCTTGAGGAACAACAATACACAGCAGAAGCAGTGCACAGTGGTAAATATCCGCAACAAGCATCAGCCCTGGAAAACCTTCCCAAAGCAATAACAAGCCACACAAGTGAATAGTCAGATGAAGGGTGTTGTACTTACAAGCTCTAAAGGGATTACAGGCAAAGGCAAAGCTTGCTCTGATATGTTTTCACATGAGGGACAAAAAACACAAACAAAAATAAAATAAAATAACGGAGGGAATAAAATAACATAGCTGACATGAAAGAAGCAGACAGGAAGCAGAGAAAAACAGTGGATGGACAGCAGGAATTTTAAAATGTGGAAAAGGCTTTAGTTTTTTCTTCAGACTTGCGTGAGACACGCGTATATTTTTCAAAGGTAGAGTCAGGGAATAATCCACATCATATATTAATGAAGTGTTTCAAAAGCGAGGGGTTTTGTTTTAAACAAACACACAAAGAAGAACATAAAGCACAGCTGTAGTGTTCTGAGGTTGTCTTTTTTACTCTTTTGAGCCCAATTTTTGTGGAGTAATTGGTATCTCTGGGTCTCAGTACTAACAGCAAAGTTCAAAATAACAGAAAACTATCACTAAGCATCTTTTCGCTTTTGTAAAAAATAATATTCCTACATGGCAAATAATTTACCAGTAGGCAGTAGAGTAATAGGAACAGCAGTGTGGAGCTCAGCGAGTAATTTATTCTTGAGGGGGAAATGGAGTCAAACTGATTTAAGGTGGAAGAAATTCAGACTCCATCGACTATGCCGACTCAGCGACTGTAGTCAGGTTTTGACGCTGAAATACTCAGATATTGCATAACTTGCACCAAGAAGGATAAGTTAACTGTTAAATAAAAGCGGTGCGAGAACAGAGCCTTGAGAAACCCCACATTAAATATTTGTGTGCTCAGATTTATGATTGCAAAATGACACAAACTGTCTGCTAAATACGATCAGAACCAGTTTGGCACAGACACTTTGAATCACTAACTCAAAGTGGTGTGTCCAATGTAATCACACTGTGGAGTTCAGTCAGTGAGATCATTCTGCTGCCACTTAAGCATTAAGACAAAAAAATACTGTACCTGAGTACCTGGGGGGGTCACAAAAGTACATTGTTCCAATGGCAGCAAATGGCAATTCCTGCTTTAGTTGTTCTGAAAAAACCAGTCAGCCAATGGAACATTTAGCCTTTTCAAAAGTAGTAGTTCAATATGTATTTGTTTAACATAAGACCCGTCTCATTGGGACTCACCTCTACTAATAAAGGCTGTGAATGAATGACGACTTTGAACTAAAACGCACTACTGTAACTTTTCTAACACTTTTTCAGCCTCCTATTTCCCCCACAGCAGACGCTGACTTGTCAAAGCAAGACCAGCACCGGTGGAACTAATCACACTAATGATGGCTCTGTTCCACTGAAGTTTCCCGCTAAGCTGCTGGCAGCAAGTCAACATGCACAATACCAGGACCTTTGAGCTGGTACGTCTGAGTGGTTATTAAAGTTATTAGTTACAGTTGGGTTTTCTCCGATAGGTCACAATATCTATCTGCAATCCTATCCGAGTTTTTTTTCTTTCTTTCTTTTTTTTTTTTTTGTTACTTCTAGCCCTAACAAATTGTTGCTGGCTGTTAAGGGATTTTCCTGTTAGTTCTCTGCAAGTGAACTGTCTAAATTAATCCCAGTATATTAGCGGTTACAAATCCTTTTTATCTCTTGTGGCCAAACGGTCTGCTTTTAGATTCAGTTTCAACAAAAACATTACTTTTGTCCTTGTTTGTTCTACAAACCCCTAGCGGAGTTTAAAAAAAAAAAAAAAAAGTACATACCTCCAACAGTGTAAAAACATAAAACAGGATCCAGAGTGGCTGGTCATGTAATATGCACAAGGTAGCTTCTTCTACCTCTTCAGTCCAGGGTCCCGTGTTTGCTAAACTTTCTGAGAGGAACATTCTACAAACAACCTTTCTTTCAGGTCATAACAACAACCCATCCATCTTCTATCCTCACTTATCCTTGCAGGGTTGCCAAAGGGCATTGGAACCTCTCTCCAGCAATCATCGGGCGAAAGGCAGGGTCCACCCTGGACAGATCGCCAATCCATTAAAAACAGAGGAACAAAATTCTTCTTAGTTCGCCAACGTACTGTCAAATATCTGCCATGTATAGTACTTCAATGGCAAACAAACATCTGCAGCCAAATGTAAATAATATGTAATGTGATCTTAAGCTAAGTTAATGGGAAGACTTGTGGTGTGTCTCATCTACTAATGCTCGTCAAATGATGCCTCTGACTGACACACATTGTGTACCTCATACTAAAGTGCCCCAAGGTAGGACAAATTACTGGACTTCAACCTCAGAGCTTTTTCTGAAGCTTAAACACTGTTTGATCCAGGCAGCCAGTCTTAGTCTGATTAATGAAAAATAATAGGGGCGTATTTATTTTTTTGACATCTGACAACCAATGTGTACCGCCCCTTAGGCCTCCGAAGACATTGCCGCTGCAATTTAGAGACTCCAAAGATACTGCAAGTGCTACTCAAATGTCACAGCAGTGACTTTAAAAATAAAATCCCGTGCTGCTCTATGCAGAGGCTCTCTCTGCACTAATAAAGAGTCACTCACCTCCACAAGTCAAAATCCCAAGGTAGCTTTAACAGGGGAGCAGTTTAACACACTTCCTGAATATCTTGGCTAATAATTACTTGGCCTCATTAAATTACCTAGTGCTTCACATTTAGACACCATGTAAAATTCAGTCAAAAATAATCAGTTTGACTGACGTTTTGCCATTCTATAGCAAAAATGGATTCTAGAAAGCCTCCTACTAATCATAGGTTTTATCTATTGTTCTTTGGCAGCAGCAGTATCTGCAGTCGACAGAAGTTAGAGTAATTTCTCTCAGTTTGGAGAATTTCTCATAAAAAGGAGCCAGCCTGACAGAAAGGCAGGGCAGGCCCGAAAGAAAAGAGCACATTTGCATCATAAAAAACAACTTTGAGTCAAAACTTTTTTTTTGTACTTTTTTTCCCTCTATGAGTTTTCAAATGAAAGGTCACAGAAAAATTCTGTATGTGGAAACTTTCAACAATAGATTATTTTGCACACATCTTAAATGAGAACTTAATCTGTCTGGATTTCCTTTTTTTTTTTTTTTTTTTTTACATTTCAAGTTTAGCAATGCAACAATCTATCCTGAATTAGGATAAAGTCATCGTTATTTAGCAAACACTGCCTTACCCCAGGCTTTTTTTTTGTTGCTGCAGCAACAGTCTGTTTATTCTTTAGGCATTCATGGCTATATAATTTAGAAGAAGCCTGTCTAAATTCTGTTTTTCAGTTGTTTTGCTCTTATTCTTGCCATTCTGCAACAAAAGCAGCAAGCAGGCTCGTACCGCATTAAAGGCAGCAGAACGTTGGATTTCTTTGCTCCATTTCGGTATGGTTGGCTAATTATGTGCATCTTTGTGTGGCATCCTTCTGCTGCACGCTTTGTCTTGTATTTGTTTCTTCATCTCCAAACATCTCCAAGCATTGTGGTTTGGAATGGCCCCAACTAAACACTGGTAAGTGGATATTACTTGGCCACCTGCACGAGCAGCACTCCGTGACAGTAAAAACAATGGCTACGGCGCGATGGAGATTTAACAGCCTTTGCATTTATTTCTCGGAGTTTTATTTACACGGAGATAAGGTATTTTGGCACGAAAAACAACAGATAACACTATCAAAATTATTCATGAAAACTCTCGTGATTTTTTAAGCTTTGCTGATAAAATCCTGCCTCACAGCAGTCCTACCTGTTATATACTTCACTACAAAGCTGTCCTTTTTCAAGCATCTTAATCATTTCGAATTATATGCTTAATGATAAAAAAGTTAAATAAACTGAGCTCATACAGAGAATAGTTGGATTTGGATTTAAGGCTATGAGAGGGATATGTGTGGTATTAGACCAGGGGTGCAACTATATACTTTCTGAGGTGTATGCGAATATGTCAACCCCCCTACCCCCCACCCGCTCCGATGACATAAACTAGTACAACTCATCTTTAATTAAAGTATCAATAATATATATGTACATATATGTGAATAAATAAAGGGCAATTTAAAAAGATTGAAACAAAAAACAGGGCAATATTTCATCATTTAATATATAAGTGAGCCAAAGAGCCACTTCTGTTAGCCTGTGTCTAGAACCGCCTTTGGGCTGCAGGTCTGAGGTATATTGTTAGCATGTTTTCTATCATTCTTATAGCTTGATAGGAAGCCTTATGAAAACTAATAACCTACATTAATAAAATGGTGAAATAATATTGACCACAAAACACTGTATTTATAAAAGATATCAACATTTTTCCTACACAATCCTAACAAACGTTTTTAATGTTCTCTTCAGAATATTTATTTATTGACTATTAATCTATTGTATGATTTGTTCTTTAAACTACCATTTAAATTATTTTTCGGTCTCAGGAAATGATTGAGGGATGAAGAGGCTGATGTCTGGTTCTTTAGGTTCTGACGGGTCTGCGGTTCCTCTCCTGACCCATTCTGTCTGATGTCAAACCCGCTGAATATCGCCGACACATTTATTTTAATGCCCCTATTAAACTTCACTGTGGTTGTTCAGCCTGTGTCTTCCTACTACCACCTGTATTTTTGCCAGAGGTTTTATTTCTAAGGACGGTGTTTTATCGGGTGGACATTTTAAAAAGACGCCGGTTGATAGCAGCTCACTGCGGCTGCGTAGTGTCCGTCTCTAAGCAACCATGACAACAGCGTCAGTTCGTGGAGGGGTTGTATTTAGGTCATGCAACGACAATTTAGTTGACCTTATTATTTCCCGTGTTTTGTTTTGGTCATTATTATTACACTTATTGTTAAGATGTGTGTGGTAGCTGCGTCTATCAGACATTTATAGCAATACGGAATAAATCGCGTCCCGTATTGGACAACAACAACCGCCTGTCATTTTAGCCTAGCTTAAGCTAACCTGAATATTTACAACTCTCTTGTTGATACACTGACATTACTTACCTTCTGTCTTTCAACCACTTTGAAAAGTTTTTCTTTGTCTCTCCAACATCTTTATCCCTCCTCCTCTTCCGTTTTCTGTTTTGAGCCCCGGAGTTTTTTTCTGCCGCCCCATCTTTAGCTCCCTGTTGTCGAGGCATTACTACAAAAAGGTGCCTCAGCGCGTTGTCGAAGGGCCGCTGCCCAAGCTCATGCAGAGGTTGGGCAGCAATGCTAACAGGTTTGGCATTCAGTCAAAACTTTGAGTGAAAATCACAGCATACAGACCGGTTTTATAGTTGCAACAGCACTTGATGGAGTTTAATAGAGGTCAAATTAGGAAGAGTTAAGAGTTTCAGTCAGTCAAATGGAGCTCCTCTCTGTACATGTCGGCTCATCAAGTATGTTTTTATATCAACCGTTATGTCGTATCAGTCGTTATGGCTAGCGGAAGGAGAATAATGCCAAAAGACTTAAACGTAACAATTACTGCCTTTGTGGGGAAAATGCATGGAAATAACAGCTGTAGGGACTGGCCTAGGCAGCCACAAGAAAACAATGGGATAGCTAGCTCACCAGTTAGCCCTCTGGAAAACAGCTTCTCATCAACACCTCAGTCCAATGGGTCAGAGAACAGCCAGCGCAGTGACAGGCTTTCAGTTCAGTTTTCATTTTAAAAGGTGGCTTTTCCTCAGGGTAAAAACCTCTGGGATTGCTAAGAGTAGCTTTCTTCCAAAACACCCAACTATGTATACTTGTTATACTACATATAACTATGTGTAACCTCTCCATGGTCTTCTCAATTCTCTTTGTCTTTGTGTTTTTCCCCTCAAACACACAGGTGAAAAATGAAAATTAACATATGAGGGAAAACTATAGCTCATTCATGATTTAACAAGGTTGCAATACTGGTCTGATCCCCCTATGCCCATTAAAAAAAAAAAAAAAAACTCCTCCAAAAAATATAATTTAACAGCCGTTTCATGTATTTCCTTGGTTTACCTTTGCCTGATCTGAAACCTTTAAATGAGACTAAGCAGAAAAGTAAAATCAAAAGTCTGTAAAGAAGCAGAGAAGTGTATTACACTACATATTAGCAGCATCACGCTAAGCATAAGCATGGCTAGCATTGCCAGAAGCAGTCTATTTCCAAGAGAAAGTACATCCTTACCTGAACTTGGAGATTTCAATGTTTCTTAGGGTTGTTTTCACAACTGACATACCCGTAGACTCAGTAAAATATTGCACCAGTTATTACATTTGCAGCTGGTATAGGTTTATTCCACACTGAACTGTGTCAAACAAATCAAACCCTTTGAGCAACCTACTTACCCCCTCGCCTGTGGTGGTGTTGCATCAAGAACCACTGAAGGACATGACACAAAAAAAACTCTCAAGAAAACACTGAGCACAACTTTCTTTCACCACTTGAGTGGTGTCAGATTTTAGGAATTGTAGGATTTTTCTCTTGTCGTTGGTAAAAGACCAGGACCCATTTTTCCCGCTAGCGCCAGGCGCTTGCGTTTGGTTTGGTTGTATTTACCCAGAATGCCCAGGGCTATTGTCCAATTCCTGCTTTTGGAGTGGTCTCCAGTCTGCTGGGTGTTCACATACTGTATGCATTTGAACCATGTCAGAATTGACTTCCTAAAAACCGGTCTGGTTTTAGGTAGACCAAAGTTTGTTTTTTTTTGGTCCACATCAGAGTTTGATTGCGCATTCACATCTCCCCAAATGAACCGGACTTTCTAGGCAAAAGAACTAGAGTTTGATTAAAGCAGACAGGACTGGTGGATGCACCCTGAAACGATCTTGTTTCCACAACAGACGTTTGTATTTGTTGTATATTATTCAGCCTTTATATCTGCTTCGTGCTCTCTCACATGCAGCCTAAATAAAACTGTCAAACTCTCTCAGCATTAGTATTCTTACACAGCCTTCGAATCTTTGTTATGTATAAGGTGTAAACTAGCTTGATCTATAAAAACCATTACTCTGGAAGTGGTTAGATACACAAGCATTGAAAGTAAGTGAAACAGCAGCTAAAGTTGAGAGAGAGAGCTTTAAAAGCTCCTATGAAGCCCAGTGAACAATATCATGTACGTTCTGGAGTTACCAGAAATTCTGGCTGCATGAAAAACTCTAATGACATTTGGATTTGAACTTTTCAGACTATTGTGTCTGAGGTTTATTCATGTGCCCAATTCAAAAGTGGAGCACTTTATACCCAGTACAAAATGCTGCATGCTTGAATCTGACATTAATTTCATGACCAAAGATGAGATTCTGTCTTATCTGATGCTTTGCTGCTGGGAGATTTTATTATCTAGCATAGGATCTTAGTCTTTACCAAAGAAACACTGAAGCTGTTGCTTTCTTTCCTCCCACCCCTTATGGGACAGCTTGCACTCTCATTTTTTGTTCATCTGCCCAACTTTTTGCAAGCACAGTAGTTTCTGAGTTCCCATTCTTTTAATAGTAAGTCCAGAAATAAGAATCGTGCTTTCATGAGAAAGTTTTCTCAATCTAACAAGGTGCTGTAAGAACATTTTTCTACACCGAACTGAACACATCCTTATACTACAACGCGCCTGACAGGAGTATGGAAAAAGTACCAATAAAATGTCAGCCATAATAAAAAAGAAAGTACACCTTATATATATATATATATATATATATATATATATATATATATATATATATATATATATATATATATATATATATATATATATATATTAGGGTTTTCAAAATTACCTAGACTTAATCAGGTTCTAAAAATGATTATTCAAGCTTAAGTGTTCTAAACCACACAATCCATTTTACAGTGTCATGATTTATTAAACAAAGATAAAGACAAAATAAGAAAGCTGCGTATGAAAAACTAAGTACACCCCATTCATTGACTTTTGGAGAGGAAGTAATTAAATGCACTTGATACTACAATCATCAGCAAATGAGATCGCCTCTATGAAAGCCAGCTTCTGGTAGTTTGCTGGATTGCAGCATCCAGATGTCTGGCATCAATTCCAAGGAGAAAAGACAATGAGCCTTAAAGAAGCAGTTATTGCTATCCATTCAATCTGGGAAGGCATGTAAAAAAGACTATTCACAAGTAGGAAACTCTCAAAACTGTTGACAGTCTAGGAAATTCCCTCAAGACCAGACTGTGCATTTCTTGCCTTGTCTCTCTGTTCTCCCTAAAACGAAATGCGACAACCTGAATTAGGTTCATAAAGACGGATCTAAAGAACCTGCAAGACTCTGTGAAAAGACAAAATCACAGTAAAAGTGGTTGACCAACATTTGAGCTGCACAATTTGTCAAATAGACTTTGCAGTAATAATTATTCCAATACTGCAATCTCAAAGGACTGTTTGGATTCAAAAGTTGGTAGCATGTCATGTTCTATGGTGTCACATTGCTGCCAGAAACCAGAGGAGTGTACTAAGCAATCTCAACAGCACATATATTAACTGAGGGTGAGTGGCCGAGGAAAGAAGTGTGATGTGGATTCAAAGCATTGGAGAAGAAGAGAAGGATGTCGAGGAATAGAAGAAAAAACAGGTAAGGAAAAGGTAAGTTTGTTGATTTTTTTTCCTTTCCTATTCCTTGCTTTCTCATTCTTCTTTGTCTTCCATCTCCTCCTCTTCTTCTATTAGCCCAAGTCCCGTGGTGGCTGGTTGTCAATGGATTTTAGCTTAAAATCCGGTCAATCAGATTAATCAGAAGAGTTACCGCCCCCAAGCGTTATTTTCACTGGGAGAACATAAAGATGTGTGGAGGGAACGTTTTTTACTGGCTTCCATGGAGCGATAATGGACCTGCATATACTGTAAATGCCTGCCTTCTGAGTTTAATATCATGCAGCCCTAACCAGACCATAGCATCATGCTTAGTGAAAAACAAGCACAATATATCAACAGAAATAGCTTGGTTGTTAAGCATGGTGGTGGATCGTAATGACTTGGACTTGCGTTCCAGCCAAAGAACTTGGGCACATTCCAGTCAGTGAATCTCTCATGACCTCCTCTATGTGCCAAAGTAAGAGAGTCGGATGTGAGACAGGATAAAAGCCGACCCCAGCTATTAAACAATAGAATCACTGAAAAAGAAAACTAAATCAAGATTTTCCAATAGCCTGATTGAATTGCTGTTGTTCAATGAACTTCAGTGACGATATAAAGACGAGAGAGACAAAATTCTTCCACCACAATGTGAGATACTATTAAAGTCATTCGTGAAATACTATCTACCTCAAGCTATTTGTTCTGAAGGTTTTTGTGAAGAAAACCTTTTGTTTTATCATTTGTACTTGCCTAATGGTACAAATTACGGTTTATGTGTATGTTTTTTGGTGAAAGGACCGTTTTTGTGGAGTTTCGTTGGATCGGCCTTGCCAAAACACGTTGAGCTTTAACAGTGGCAGTAGCATGCATGTGGTGCGAGCAATTAGAAGCCAGAAACAATGGGCTCACATGGTTTTCGTCCCTTGGTGGTGTGACGCTTTAGGTGAAATGCTTTTCGATGGGGAAACGCAACACAGATTGACGTAACACCCGTTAAGCTGTGCAAAGGATTACAGTTTTGTCTAGATCACAGGAGTCAAACTCAAGGCCCGGGGGCCAAATATGGCCCACCGCAGCTTTTTATGTGGCCCTCTAAACTCTAAATTACATCAGTAAGTCCTTCCAGTTTTTCACCAATCTGCAAAATTCACACAAAATCAACAAATTTCCAAACTTTTTCTGATTTTACTGCAAATTTTCTCAAAATTGGTCAAAAACATGGAATCCGTAACTGATACGGCAGGTGATAAAGAGTAACATATAACATCATACATTACCACAAATTTGGTAAAAATTCCTTGCAAACATTTCTAAATGTTCACCACAAAATCTGTCATTTTGATTGCAAAAAAATCCTAAAATGATCACGAAATCCCAGAGGAACAGCTATTTACTGATATTTTCACAGTTTAATTGGTTTTATCAATATATTCTGGCAGAACCGGCCCTTTAAGAACATTCCGAGTTTTGATATGGCCGAAAATTAAAATGAGTTTGACGCCCCTGGTCTAGATCCTTTTATTTTTCTTGATGGTTGCTTTTTCATTTTGGCATCATCTTGCTTCAATGGAAACTTCAGAATCAGTTTGTTTTTGTGTATCTGAGGAAAATCGAAACTTTATAGTCACATTTTTACTCAGTGTCACAAGAGAAGCAGCTAATAAAATATTGAATAAATGTAAGACTTTTTTTGGAATTGACTATGATTACAATTTCTTCCAAAGGTCACATTTTCTTCTGCTAGTTCCTTTCAGCTACACAGTTTCTTGATGACTCATAATATAAATGAACCTATTAAACCTGGACTTGCTAGAGTAAATTAACCTGATATCGTTGCTTTACAATTTTCAAAATGGCCCTCAATTTCTAGCAGAACATGACTACAGGAGTTGCATTTTAAAACGTAGGAAACACTGACACTGTGCTGGACACCAGAATGACATAGCAATCAAAGTGTGTCTCTGTCAAACATGAGTCTAAATGCCTAAATGAGAAGTCATTGGTAATGAGACCCTCTGAAAAGTGGATTAGCTACACTCGAATAAAAAGCGTAAGAAAATCAGGCTTTAGATCCAGAATCTTAAAAGCAGAGACGAAAAAGATTCTCCTGAGGAAAAAATCATGTCAAAATACAGTCTTTTAACCTACATGACTCTTCTTACAAGGGGAATGTAGCTTTACCCCAAGCAGACCAGGAGAAATAGCAGAACTGACCAATTCTCTACTTGTGTCTTTGGTGGCGAACATTTCATTCTGTTGCAGGACTACAACAAAAAAAATCAAAGTTTTTTTAGCTGTCAATAATCTTCTTTTTTCAGTGACCTGGTATAAGTAAAAACTTTTTGATACACTGGTGGCATAAGATAGGTTACCAGTTCAGAGCTAACATATTGAGGCTCAACAAGCAAAACGGCGTTGTTCTCTGAGCAAAGGAAGATGGAATTCAATTAGAGCCAAATAGAATAGGAGTGTATTTTTAACCTAACAAGCTATGCTGCATATCAGTGTGTGTTAGAAGGTGTTAGAGAACACTGTAGACGTTCTTTAAAGCTCTTTATAACCCTAGAGGGAGCCGTGTCAAATTTAATAAGGGCCTGTCAAGTCTCAAGTGATGTCACTCAAAGAAAGTCATGGTTGACTGGGACTAAAGAACTCCTCTTTTTTTTTTCACAGCCAACATCTTCAAGTCCACCTTGAGACCGTTCATCTTATCCCACTGTCATGCAACACAGGCTTAAAAAGCATGCTCTAGGCTGCATTACAATAATACAGTAGCATAGAGTGCGACCGCAAACCATACTCATTTGTACAATGTCATTATAGATTCAGACAGTAATGTGTTTGAGAGTTACGCGATTTGCATTATTAGCAGTCCTTTGACCTTTTCAGAAGCTGGGTTATGTTTAAGAAACAATGTGCGTGAAAAGTATAATAACCTGGTTTGATGCTACAAAGCTCCGTCAGTGTGCAGCTGACAGATGAAGCTGTCTCAGCAATGCAACATAAAGAAAGCCCTTCAAGACTTGAAAAGTGCTCTGTAAGTAACTTTTAGGCAAGTACAAATTATAGTACAGTTTTGAACAAAACTAGCAAAGCAATTCTAGCAAAAAAAAAGTAGTTTAACAGAGAGAATTACAAGAGAGTACTGTAGGTGACATCGAGGGTTGGGCAATGTGATATATTATATATATTATATTTCAGCTTAAAAGATCAGAATGTGCTGACCCGAAGCAAGTGTTGCCAATAGAGAGCAAATGTGACATCATCTTTACTGCACATTCAGTCTATTTCTGTTCTTTTAGCTCATATTAACTTTAAGTTGTCCAAGTAAGGAAAAGAACAAATTTTAACATTGAGGATACGCTGGTGACCTGTCCAGGGTGTACCCTGCCTCTCGTCCGTTGACAGCTGGGCGAGAGGCACCAGCACAATCATGACCTCAATGGGATAAGGGTGTAAGATGGATGGATGGATGGATGGATGGATGGATGGATGGATGGATGGATACACACACTTAGACCACATTTAATATTATAATTTTTTTTTCTTTTGTGTGTCCTGCCCTGTGGTGGGCTTGGTTCCCTTCATCATGTCTTGTTGTAAGAGGGGTAGTAATGGAATATTTCTGTTGTGTAACATGTCTTATTTCATTAAATAGATAAAAAAAAATACAGCAAGATAATGTTAGCTGGCTAATAGCTCAGCCAATGACCAAGCTAGCTTGAAAATAGACATGTTTACTGCAGTTTGATCTCGCAACCAAGAACTCTTTCAGTTTCCAAGCTTTGTGTCTTAGTGCCGAAATTGTGTTTTCATTTATGAAAAGCTATGCTAGAAATAATATAGCCATCCTTAAGCTAGCTAGCTCACGGACACGACACATTCTCTGATAACTCATTGAAATGAGTTTAAATCACAGGAAGGGTGTATTTTGGCAGTTTTTTAAACAGTAACTTTTTAAAATCCTGTCATATTTTTATAGTGTCTTCTGATCTTTGTGATTTATCATTGGATTTTAAAATTTTCCTTCTTGCAATTTGATAAGAAGCTGTCTTGAATGTTATGGCTGCAAAACTCTAAAAACTTTGAAATTTTAAAGGAATTAAATTGATTTACATGATTAAACTAATTCTGGCTCTTAACCAAAATTACATGTCTTACAAGTTTTCTGGCCTGGTCTAAGTATTTCCAGGCTAAAATATTGAAGTCCTGGTGACACTTCAATTGAATGGCTACAAAATCCAAACTGAGTTGCCAGACTTCTTATTTTATGCCATGTCATTTATCCTCTATGCCTAGTATCGTTGCATGTTAACATTGTTTTCCAACTGTACAACATGTTTGAAAGCTTTATATCTGAGTGTCCTGATCCCATGGATGGACTCGATGGGAGTTCGAATAACTGCTTGGGTTAAGCGTTGAAATAATGCAGTCATAAAAACACATCAGGGGAACTGATGAGTAAATGATCAGCATTATGTTCAGCAGTAAAAACATTGCATTGTTATGCATTTATGGCCAGGCAGAGTTTGAGCCAGCACTGTTTGCACTTTGGCATATCTGAGATTAACGAATGAGTGGGAGTAGAGTCGGCTGCTCTGCAGGTAATTCTCCAAGTGGAAATTTGCGCTATGAGGAGGACGGTGGTTCAGATTGAGTGCAGAGTTTGTACTCATTGCCAGGTTCCAAGATCAAAGGGAAGTCTAATACCTGAGCAGCCTAAATAAAAATATACTTTAATCTCTTCCACAGACTCGGGCGAGTATATTTAACACATTAACGCACCGACAATTTGTTCTAACTTGTTACAGCAGCAACATTTATTCCCATGAGTCCGGGTTAAATAAAGAACATGTCAGTGTGCTTATCTCGCTCTGGCCTGTATATAATGATACGGAGTCACACGACCCAGTAGCAGGTGCCACACAGTCATGGTGCCCACGGAGAAAGTACTTCTGTCTAAAAGGGCTGCAAGAAAAGGGCCTTGGAGAGACACAGAAGGAGAGAGTGCACCATTCAAGTGAATCATCAGGGCCATCAATGTAATGAGAGCAGAATGATTGTGAGCAAAAACGCCTAGGAGGGGAAAGCGGGAGAAAAAAAAAAGATACAGGCATAAAGTGGAGAAAGAACGAGACGGAGGGAGGGGTGGATGGTGGAAAGCAGTGAGGAAAAAAAAAAAAGAGAGAGAAAATGGCAGTGAAGCAGGATGCTGGGTGTAGCATAAGAGGATAAGAAGGAGTCTCTGATAGAGGAAACGAGAGTGAATGGGTTTAGGGTTACGGCAAAGAATGGCGATGCATAAGGAGGGACAGTGACAAAGTAAATGAAAATGTTTGTGGGTTTTTTCATACCAGTGCTTTAGAAGAACGAGAGGTCGAGTAGCACAAAGGAGGGACAACTGCTGGGCACTCCACACTTAAGACTAGAGAGGCAAAGTACTGCACAAAAAAGATAAGCAAGAGGAAGAATTACAAGGCAGTGGGGGATTGGAAGTGAGAAGCAGTTACGTTTAAAATGAGCGTCAATTTTTCAGTTGTACCATGAGAGCCATATTGATCAGAGAGGACGTCTCTAATGTTACAATGTTGTTCAAACGTGGGCCCTGATGTTCAATTAAACTGCCATTTCCGTGTTTTACTCCATTAGCCCCTCGCACTCATTATGCCATCAATCCTGTCATATTCACAGCGGTGACAACCTAGCCTATTGTTTGCAATCAGAAGAAGCTGAACCCTCAAGAGGTCATTACTCATTTCTGGTATTAGTCTAAGCTCCGGAAGAAAAAGTCATCAATTACTTTTTTCTCGCAAGTAATCCTGCCGCCGAAGCTGCGTGTCAATCACGTCAAAGTCTCTCGGAGGCCGCTTCACTTCGGTTCCGTCACATCCGGCCCTGGCAGAATCATTCATCAGCAAGCTCTCGTCCGCTTTGGATGGGCGCCCTCTGTTATTACCTTCGCGTCCAGGCCCCCGGGCTGAGCTACAATTGTAGTCGATGGCAGGAAGCTGAAAGGGGTGAGCCAGAGTAACGAGCGCTGGGGAGGGTAATTAATTCCTTCATTTCCCCCCCTTTGGTTTGAAGAGATGAAGGTGGCACTGATTACAGCAGGATCAGGCTGGAGGAAGGCAAGCTGGAGGCTGGAGGCACCGGAAGTCATGATGCAGCGTTGGAAAAACGAGACGCCTGAATGTAGAGGTGAAGGAAAGCAGGAGTAAAATGAAGGAGTGATAGGGACCGTTTGAGTTTTTCAAACTCTTCCTCTCAAAATTACATTGATATTGTGAATCAGAGATATCTAAGGTGATGATTGGGTTGGTAATTTATAAAACTAACTAAAGGTTTGACTATTATAATTCCACTGGTTGTACTTGGGCTATCTTCAAAAGTACTCATTGTAAAGGTTATCAACGAGGTAAATATGAAGCAAATTACTGAAAATGTGATGGTAGCGAGCCCAACCTTCTTTTTTCAAACATGTAATACTCTACAAGGTGGTACACTGAAGAATATTTCAAATACTCCCTAGTAGAAACTGAGGTAGACGACAATGAACTAAGCAGACAATGTTTTCTGAAATTAAGCCATTAGGTTCTTGCAAGACTCCATGTGAAAGGTGACTGTAGATTTTGGTGGCAGTATGTAGCATAAAGGTTTGAAGTATTTTCCCTCTCCTCTAGCTGTTGCTGCCCTCTGCTGGTCAGAAGTAGCCTTCTTTCAGCTAGCTTGATGGCTTTCCTAACACACAAGACATTCAGCTACCCGGCAGTCTTTCCAGACCTGACGAACCAAGACAGTCATAATGTGGACACAAAGGGAACTCCACTTATCTCTCACTGACGGTAGTGCTGTTTTTAAACTTCCTATGATAATCTGTCTGTTATAAGCAGCTGACTGAGTAAATAGCCCAACTAATGATCCAGTTAATATTAGCTTGAGATATCCATTGAAAATCAGAACTACAAAACGGCCTACTGTTCTGAAAAATTATATTATGTTGACTTTACGAGCTGAAGCATTATTAGTAAAGTACTCTATATCAAATGTGGGGCGTTTTTCCATTTAATATAAAACCCAACATAAAATAAACTCTAGTTGCAGAATGCATCACCCAATGAACAGACTGATGACTACTAGCACTGCAACCTAATGACAATGTATGTCTCCGCTCTTTACGCTTTCAAACACAAAACGAACATGAGAAACGATTGCTTCCTGGAGACATGGTTTCTGTTGAAGTTTTAAATGTTACCCAATCGGTAACGTTTGACCGTGACGTGTGTAAGGAGCTATTTTGATGCTGTAAAGCTTACTTGAAATTCAATATTTGGAAGTGTGGCCTACGCAGACTCGACGGCTTCTGTCACTTCCTCCGCTGCCATTGCTAAAACTACAGGCAGACTGCATTTACACAATGGCGCAGAAAATCGCCGTCATCGTGCACAACTTCTCCTCCTGTTTGCCGATTGGCCCGGTCACCAACACCAACGGTTCTGTTCCCATTACCAGAACTGAACTGCCAGTAAAACAGCAAGAAGCTGTGGGGGGAAAACGCGCTGATACACAGAAAATAACACAATCTGCAATTTACTTTTCCCCGCCCCCGGGGGAACTGGTCCTCGTGTTTTAAAGGATGAACTGCAGTACAAAAGAAAGAATAATAAAAAGCCAAGAGCCACATGGGAGAAAGTGGAGTGACCATGGCAGCCACCATCGCTCTTACTGCCATGTCTTTAGCTGTAGTCTCCCTGACCCTGTCTCTGTTTGCCTGGGAGCCAAGGCCTGGTACCATTGACGATAAAACAAACAGACAGGCCCCATTTATACAGTCAGGTGTCATGACAAGGGATAAACAGCCGGCTGCTTTGGGCCTCTTGAGGCGCAGTCTGCTGCTACGGTATAAGGCTGTAATCTTCTTCATCCTCACAATCACCCTCATGATCGTCATCATCAAGAGCAGCAATAGAGGTGCTGGCAGAAGCTCTTAAGTGCCTGCTGGGAAACGGACAAGCACCGACTCAGTTTGGACAGAACTGAAGGGCTCCGATGTTTATTTTGCCAGCTTGTATTCTACCGTGTCACTGAATTAATCGGGGGGGGAGTGAAAAAGAAAAAGAACAGCAATTGCCAGAAACATTGCTGCAGAAGAAGGAATAGGGAAGGAAAAGTGGGGAGGGGGGCATCTGGAGTTAAGACCGCCAAGGCAAGTACGCGATGGGAATGACAAGAGTGAGCCTGTCATCACAAGGGATGAAAAACAGCACCTCTCAGACGAGGCGAGGCAGCAGCTGCCTTTTGCGCCACAGAGGAAGGGGATGCACAGAGACCACAAACACAATTATCCTCATGCCAGCTTCGCTGTTTGTCAAAATTGGCACGCATTAAAGGACATGGGGGTGCTGATTATATGACACCCGGAGAGCCCTCAGGCTGGACAAGGGGCCGCCAGCCGGGAGTCATTACCCAAGCCAAATAGACTTCTCGTTTGTTTATTCCAAGGGGATAAAGCATCAACAAGAATAAACAATGGCTGCGAGATTCTCAATCAACAGATACTCGCACTCCTGTAGTGGGTGTTTTGTTGTTTGTTTGTTTTTTTTCCTCCAAGATCCAATTATAAAGTCCAAGCATCAAATCGTGGCGAATAACACCTCATATTCAAGGTGTCCCTGAATCCACAAAGAGGGTGTCGGAGTTTCATTATGACTGTTCAGGTTTGATCAGCTGCTGGGGAGTGAAATCATATATGACCACCTGACAGATGGCATAATGTGGGCACAGGGGTTATTTTCTGACAGTGTGTGAAAATCATAGTCTTGGCACCTTTCAATGTCGCCAGCTGGTCTTTTTCACCGCGTTCAGTCAAAACTGGAGCTAAAAAAAACCCACCCAGTTCCTTCATTTTTGTCATGCCTCGCCTGCATTTCACCGACTTACCCCGACGAAGTGTCAGGCTATTCTGAAAGCCAGGCGCCGATAACAGCAGCCGCTCTGAAAATACCTGGCGACAGACCCACCAGACGCGGTCGAGTGTCTACACTGGCACCGCACGGGCGTCTGCTGGTCGAGTGTCAAGGTCAGACGTAAACACAAGAAGGGCCGGCTGAGTCCAAACACGGCGAAGCAAAAAGTACAGGTGAGAAGTGTTTGCGCAACAGGACAGGCCAAAAGGGCAGACAGGAACATGCCCACCTACACAAACAGGTTCTTGAACCCGAGGTGCAAAAATAAAAGTCTGCTTGGCGACTGTGGACACTTAAGGTGACCTGAGCCACAGGCAGTGACGCTTTCATGTGCCTCACTCAAAAGACAAGTGGAAATCCCTACTGCTAGGAAGACGGACAGACTCACTGACTCATAAACAGGGGCATTCAGAGCTGCATTTTAGAAAGGTTGTTTTTATGGTGTTTTGGTTAACGTGCTCACGCACTTGGGTAAGATTCAGGACTATGCAAACGTTTAAAACCACCAGCTGTTTTCTTCAGAATTTCCTGCCCATCTATCCATCCATTCTCTACACAACATTGTGTAGCCGATACAAGAGGGAGACGCATCACTGGAGGAGATTCCCAGCTTAGGTGGGAGAATTTGTGGAGACAACTATTTGTCATGCACTCCACAAAACTGTGGGAATTGCAAAAAAAAAACAAATAAAAGGCCTTGAGAAGTCCTGTTTAAAGCCAATTTGTGTATCAAGTACAGCAAACATAAAAAGGATGGTGCTTTAGTTTGCTCAAACCAGCTAAACGTGGAAAATACTGGTAGAAAACCAAGCAAAAGACTTGAGACCAAGATAAAAATGTTAAATTATGATTCACAGATTCTCTACAACCAGTCGGACGGAACTCGGTCATACCTTGGTATGAAAAAGTATTTGTTCTCTTGCATATTTTTTGTTTCAAATGTACCCCCCCACCCGCCCGTAGATGTGTACTGGGGTCCAAAATCATTTTAGGCTAATTGGCCACTTTAAATTGTGCTTTGGTGTGGGTGTTTGTGTCCGTAGATGTGTGTTAAAGATCAAAACAGATGCAAATATTGACTAAAATTGTGTTAAAAATGTTATTGGGTCAACTAATATTGGTAGACAAATGCTCATTCTCCATTAGCATTAATCCCTAATGGTTTACTCCAACAGAATGAAGCACCACCAAAAATAAATTAAAAAAACACTGCTATCATCTCAAATGTATTTTTGAGCTTCCACAATCACCAGAACTCAATTAACCTCAATTGGGATGGGGCAGAAGAGGAGATTTGCCTCAAACAAATTTCAAAAATTATAGATCAAAAACACTTAGGATTGTTTCTGTCACCTTGTAGAATCTGTGCCTTGAAGATCTAATGCAGTTCTAGTATAAATGATTCATTTGCACAGCTGGTTTACTGTTAGACAAAAAAAATTTCTGAGTGTTTAAGGATCCCAAACAGTGGACAAAATTCTTGGAATGGTTTGCTTCCTAGATTGTTACTGCAACTCTGTACAGAAACAACTTTGGAGAAAGAGGAGCAGAATTAATTTTTGGGGGGGGATTACTTGAATCATTTGAGAGTAAACATCCAGATACTGGATAAAACTGTAAAGCTGGTGAATCAAAAAAAAAAAAAGGCATCTCTCGGATATGACTCTCGTTTTTAAATTCCTCCAGGCGTTCTCACACTTCCCATTCACAACAAACCTGACTTTTTCCACTTTCGTGACATTGATGTAGAATCACAGTCAATCCGTGTCTTCGCTTGTTAGGCCAGCTACAGAGGACATTTAAGGGACAAGCATCCCTGCAACTCTGCAGCTGCTTAGCATATCTCCAAGGAACCCTGCCTCTCCATCAGTGTGTGCTTCTATTGATGTTGCAGCTAGCATCACTTCATTTACCCGGCGCAGCATCCCATACGAGATTTGCTCATTTCCATTTATCGAAATCCTATTTCTTTTCCATCTGCCAACTAGTCACCTGTGAAACTAGTTTTTAACCATGGTTTCAAAGTGCACTTGCTGCAGCCCTCCACCCAATTCCCTTTATTAGTGTTTACTACAAAGCATAAAAACCAGCGGAGGGGCACCTACTTGCAACACCGCTCGTTTTATTGTAAACACCATGACAGGGTGCCACAGAACATTGCACAGAGAGCGACACAAAAAAAAAACAACCAAAAAACAAAAAGCAAAAAACTAAAGCGTGTCTGGGAGGAATTAAAGAATAAATTTCCTCTCCCCTCCCAATTAAAAGACGCGTTTGTGCAACGTGAGCAGAGGAAGGAAACATTATCAGTGAAGGGAAGACAACACACTGTTACAACTCAGGAGGCACAATTACTGGGGCTGGTGGTGTGCAATTAAATACTGCTATTTAGACAGAGCTACTCCCTGCTAATACATGCAGAACATATAGAGGAGACAAAACAGGCTTTGGCTGTACCTCCAAATCCCAACAGCTGGGGGAACAGATGACGAAAATGTAAACACAAACTGCGGTTTAAAAAAAAAAGAAAATCAACTTCATTAAAAGGAAGATGGAGGCATTGGCATTGAATACAACACTGATGGAAAAGTTCACGTCATGGTTGATGTGCTGTATGCAAAGATCCATTTCAATCGTTCTTACTCCAGGGCGTAACGATTATATAACAATTTCAATAAATATCCAAAACTAGAACTGGCTGAAGACGTTTGGATTTATTTTAATCTATCTGTGATTAGAGAAATACATAAACCCTCAAATAAACACATATTAAGCCTTGTGTTCACATAGATCCCACCAGATTCATCTTGACAATAATGTTTCAACCCACTTTCTCCATTGTGAAACCAGTTTTGATGTGTGTTGGCTCCTACCATCCTGTTATGTTGAGGATTCAAACATCAAACCAAAACTATTCCATATGCAAGGACCCAAAAAGGCTCAAACCAAACAAAAACTGTCACATTACTATTGGATAAAGGTCCAAGGATCAAGAAACATCATGACACATTTGCTACCACGTTTCACAGTGTATCATGGATTAAATTGAGTGTTTGGGTAGGTCTTCAGACGGAGTTAAAATCAGTCGTTGTGTTCTTTGACAAATTAACCTTTTCAGCTGACATTGTTTTATTTTTGGCTTCTTGCTGAAAGCCTGGTTTCACATATGTTTGTTGCAGTCCTTACAGGTAACTATAGATTCACCCCGGAGTCGCCGATTTGAGTTATTTTAGCTTAGCTCTCATCCTTTAAATGGTAGTTTGTAGTTTTCTTTTTTCTGGTTTCGATCGCCAAGACCATTCATGCAGACCATCAGTTTCTGCGCTTCTGTGTACATTTTCAACTCTCACATCAGCTTTAATCAAAGCATGCTCTTCTAGAAGCCATCCATCTGATTCAGGATTTCAGAGAGTGGACAATAACCAGCATGCCTAACAGTAGCTACATTTATGCTTAAATAGGAGCTAACTGATTTTTCACAGAATGAATAAACTCACTGATTAAACCCCACACTACTATTTTAAACACAGCCCTTTTAATTAATGATTTAATTACGCAACCAGCAGCCTGCATTCAATAACTGCTGGTTTCTAATGCAACAACTGGTCAGTTCGAGGCCATGTAGAAATGCAACTTCAAAAGCTCTGCTTTTGGATTCATTACAGTGGGTAGCTATGAAATAACACTGTACATTTTGTCTCACTAGCTTTGGCCATGGTTAGAGATCAGTGGTTTTAATTTAACTCACAAAAACCTATAAGTATACTTATCTACTTATCAGAGCTGCGTATGTATGGGTTGCTGTTTGTGAAGTTAGTCCAAAAAAAAAAAAAAAAAGATCAGCAAGCTAATTATTTAGCACAAAGCCAAATATTTAGCTTGAAGCTAACTAATGAACATTAAGCTCATTAGTTAGCTAACTAATGAGCTTAACCTTGAAGCTAAATAAAATAATTTGTTTGCCAACTAAATAGTTAGAAAGCTAAATATTTAGCTTATAGAGCTAATTAAATATTTAGTTCACTAAATACTTAGCTTGAAGCTATATATTTAGCTTCAATAACTATGCTATATATACAGCTACAACTATATATCTAGCTTGAAGCTAAATATATAGAGCTTGAGGCTAATATATATATATATATACTGTATATAAGTTGACCTCTACTAGATATTCAGTGTTCAAACTGAATATCTAGTTTGCTAGTTAAATATTAGTTAAACGTGGAACATTTATAAGTCACTGAATAACATGGTTACAATATGACATTGGAAATTTAATCCCTTTTTTCCCCACTCTAAATAATTCAGGTTGCTGTTAATTTTTCACCATTTACATCTACATATGGAACCCCGTGAATGTGTTCCAGAAACATTAGTAGATATTTCACCTGTTTATAACTGTGACTAATCTTACAAGTTTCAAACATTTGTGCAGATCATGAAAAATCTGCTTGGCTCTTCAAATGCACTGCACTAATAATTATAAATTTGTATTTACAAATAACCACTAGGTTACACAAAGTGCTTTACAGAAGGTAAAACATAAAAAACATGAAAAATAAACCAGGATAAGACACATGAAAAAGAATAAAGTATTTTTTTTCATATATATATATATATATATATATATATATATATATATATATATATATATATATATATATATACTGCTCAAAAAAATAAAGGGAACACTTTAAGTGTGAAACACCTGTTTAAGTGTTCCCTTTATTTTTTTGAGCAGTGTATATATTATCAATGTACTTTTGGAGTGTTTTAATCACAATATTTCATTATTGCATTGTATTTTGCTATAACAATCTACCTCTGGACAATTACAAAGGAGGGTTCTCCCACAGTGGCCATTGAGGATTACATAAGAAATAAATGTGTGAAAATCCTACCAAAACGTTGATTGATCTGTGATCACTGGTTTTCTATTGGTTTTAATCTGTACATCCTTTGACACAAAGTTAAACAGAAACCGCAGAGGCACAATTTTGAGAAAGAACACAGGCTTTATTGTGGAAGATATTTTAGTTTTCAAGGGTAGGACCTGAAATGAATGGTACACCGGGTGAGCACCACACTACTCCCACACTGAGTTAAGCTTGTTTGAATCATCGGCGCCCTCTCTGCAGCCCCTCAAATTATCCCTCTGTACAAGGTGAGTGGAGCTTACTGGCATTGTTAACATGTACAATATGAAGCTAGCAACGAGTAACAGAAGTGATGAAACTGGAAGGTGATGAGTAACTGAGACCTTTTTATTATGTGTTAACCTTTCAGAACATTTTTAAAGACTGAAATTTAGAAAACTTTTTCTTGTTTCCCCCGCTCTCCAACCACTCCTCTCAACTTCCTTCTTCCCCTTCCGTTACGCTTGCTCTTTGTACTGCTGGTGCAGCGTCAGCACGTCGGTCTGGGAGACCCGTGTCCAACCTTCGCTGTGGACGTGGTACAAGTTGACCTGCCCTCCGCTGTAGGCGTCACGGTACGTCGCCTGGTAGATGGCACGGCGGCCCAGCTCGCAAGCCTCCTCCACACTGAGGCTGTGCCGCAGGCCGCTGTCCATTACGCCGTAGGCGTACATGGAGCCTGAGCCCACCGCAAACAGGTCGCCGCACACCCGATTGCCCTCCGAGTCAACGTAGTACAGCCCTAAAGAGAAAGGGCAAAAAGGTAGGTCGGGAAGGTGAGGAGGTGGCGTCGGGGGAGTTACTTCTCCCGATTCAGGTGTTGCTAAAATGATGTAGCACAAAACACACAAGTCTGTAAACGCGTGCACACACACACATACACATGCACGTCCTCCGGAGAGAAAATAAGAGCAGCTGCAGCCCCTCCAAGTGAAGCGAGGGCTGGCAGATATGAACAGCTGCATCCTCTTCAAGCAAAATGAAGCCGACCACGGAACCTGCTGACGAGGCGTGGCCCCATAACGCCGTCTGCCCAAAGGCCCCCTTCTCTGGTTCTTATTGATTCTCTGCAAACAGGCCAAAAATTAACTATCGACCCATAACCTGAGCTGTCCAGGTAACTGCGGCTCACGCCTCATCGTGGAGGATGAGAAAATGAAAAAAACAACACTACTACAGCGTGCTCACATCCCGTGGACATCAGACGGGCACGTTCGCAGCCGTCTACACGGAGTTTGGGGCCGTGAGCCCACCCACCCGCCCCAAGCCCTCGAGCGAACGCAACTTCCGCAACGCTTCGACGGACATGTGAGGGACAGTTTGCTCCACACCACGCGTCACAGACACATGCGCAACATTTTGTTCTGAGCCGTGACACACGCTCCCCACGGGCCCGGCTCCAGAGTGACGAACACCAGCCTGCGAGTTCGCCCACGAGCGGTGAAAAGAAGCCAGCCTGCAAAAAGGCATGAATTTTTTTTTCTTCTTTTTTTTTTTTTTTTCCTTCCTCAGAACGCTTTCACAGAGCTGAAACCTGTGAAAACCAATCCGGGAACGCATGCAGATCAACCCCGCTCGCTGATTCTCAGCTTAACTAGTGACAGTCTATTAAAGCTCGAGAGCCACTTGCTTTTCAGGGCGTTAAAAGAAAAGAAAAAAAGGAAAGAAGCAAGAAAGGAAAAGAATCTTAGTATTGGTTTCAGCTGGCAAATTGCAGCTTCCTGAGCCTGTCGTTAGATTGCCATGATAATCATCCAGCGCCGGCATGCGCACGGGGGCAATTTGCCATTCCAAGACCTGCCTGTTCCACTTGGAAACTGCGAGGGACTCGTTAAAAACATAATAGGCAGGGAAAGAGAACTGTAAAGGCGGCCCTCTTTTGTCGAGTGGCATGCTTGATGGGAAGGGGCTGCGGGGAGGGCTGAGGACTCTTTAAGAGGTCCAAGTATAGAAGCGGTATACGAGCGCACACCTGGGGCCTTTGTGGAGCCAATGTGGCTTCGCTTCATAGTCTCTGCCCCCTCCAACTCTGACTCAGCCGCCGTGCGTGCTCGCGAAAGAAACGACGAGCGGAGGCAGCGGAAACACAGTCCGGACGGTGAGGCCGCGCCGGCCGACGGAGACTTCTTCTACTTTATCAACCGGCTGACAGGTGCTTAAGGAGTTCCTTTTTAAGCAGCAGGCTGTGCAGCTGGCTGGAATAACAGTATTTAGATGTAGGTGATGAGCGCAGCGTGGTGCATGGACGACTGCCATCCACTGGGTCGGTCCTTGAATCCATTTAAAAATGAGCAGGGACGAAAAAATGAAAAAAAAAAGAAGTCGTTACATCATCCTCTTGGGAGCGGCGGTAAAAACCCATCTGCCACACTGGTCGTCTGACGAGGCTTCAGATGACACGGTACCCTTCTTTCCTCTAATGAGGCCCGATTATTCATATGCGACCCTATTACAAACCTGTCCTGTCCTTGAAAGGAGTCTGTACATTACGCCGTCACTTTTTTTCCCCTTGAAATAAAAGCTGTTAACTGTACGCTGATTACAAAGTGTCATAATATGTAATGTTATTACATGGAGCCGCATTTGTCAGGCTCCTTAGCGTGGCTATTATTCCATTTATTTTGCATGCAGCTTAAGAAACTTCATCTGAGGGGAATAAGTGCACTTGACGTGGTTGTAGTCGGCTTAATGAGCTTTCTGCCTTATGGTGATTGATTTAATTATCCTGACATTTACCTCTCCGCTCAGTCACAAAGGCGCTGAGCGCGGACATATTTACATTGCTTGACCTGTTGAACTCATAACAGGATCCTTATTTCCTCAATTGATTGCTGGGGATCAGGCGTGTGTCCAGCGCGTTTGTCGGCGTCAGCCTTACAAGATAAAGCTGGCATTGATCACCGTTCCATGTCGTGGCATTTATACGTGCGACCTGGATTGTCCCAGCAGAGACCCCCGCCGCCCATCATCCGGCGGCACTCTCACTAGCCCGTAGGGATCATTGATTTCCTATTACTGTGTCACTGTTTTGGCCTCTTTAAACACACCTTCTGATGTAGAGCCTTGCAGCGTGTGGCATCCAAAATGCATAGCGTGACATTATCAACAAGGGGAGAGGAAAGGAGGCGCTGCAGCACCATCTACTGGTTAGGCAAAGGAACTGCACATTTGTTAACCCCCTGAGTTCTGAGAAAAATGCTTCCTATCTACAGTACAGCCATGCCAACACAAAGTCGTGCACAAATACAAAGGAGAAAGAAAAATGACGTATGATTTTCTTTTTTTCATAATAATAACAATAAAAAAAACAACTAAAAATGTGACATGCATTTGTATTTAGCTCCCTGAAAAAAATATTTTGCACAACTTTTTGTGCAACTGCAAGTATTCTTGGGTATATCTCCACCAGATTTGCAGAGTCTACACTAGGGGTCAACTACCTTTTCCTATTTAAAGAACCACTTTTGCTCCCGCTGCTATAAAATAAAACTTGCTTTGAGCTGCAAACAATGATTTTAAAAAGATGTACTTTATATAATGTTTTATTAAGGTAAAGAAAATTTAACTAAAATCTACTTCTAGTAATTTTATTATCATTTTCTTTTTTAAAAAAGCACATTTTCAATGCATTTGTTGTGCTTACCAGGTCCTCTCTTGTCCCAGCCACACACCATGGTGCCCATGCTGAGTCCCATGCCTTTGTACTGGTACACCATGTTGGCCAGCAGCTTCGAGGCGGCCGCCACAGAGATGCGCTCTTTGTTGCGCAGCTCGTAGATGCGGCACTGACGGGCGAGCAGGCGCTCCCAGAAGCTGCAGTCTGCGGCGCCTCCGGCCATGGTCCCCAGGAGGTAAGGGTTGATCTCGATCACCTTCTTCACCGTCTGCGAGGCGATGTAGGAGCCCGCCGTGGCCCGAGAGTCCACCGCCACGATAACTCCATGCTGGAACTGAATGATACAAGGGGAGAAGACCCGTGTTATGCTCCATTCACAGTAACTAATCAAGTGTTATAACACAGGAATCAACACAATACAAATTTAGGTATGGCAACAATGTTTAAACAATTATGGTCAAAACAACACATATCAGGTAAATGTAAAACATGGTTCTTTGTTTCTGTAAATTTCAGCTACTAATCTTGAATCTATTTATGTGTACTAATAAAGTCCAATAAAAAAAGCATTTTCAAAACTATATCATTGCTAATCTCTATTTTTCAAAGAAACAAGGAAAAAATTAAATATGTTGATGCTATTCATCTACTTTCATAGAACAGCGGTCAGAAAAAAAATGGAAACTACAATTTTAATTATTTTTAAGGCGAGAAAATAATCCATCTCCCCATGAAAGCAATCCATCTTCTGCTTCGGCATAAGATGCTGATTACTTTGATGTTTCTGTCTACATAAAAAACATCACATTATAGGAGTTTGGAATCGGTCCTGAGTTTGAAGCAAATTTTACAATAACAGAACTCAATTCATGTCAGAATGTTGACTGGTGCCATGAATCCGTATTTACTTGCAAGAAATGAATCCTAATCTACAAGATCGTTATATAATACTGTTTAATTTTTATTTATCTGTTAATTATATTTAGTTATCCATTTTAACTTTTATTATTTGGTTTGTAGCCCCCTATACAGAATGATGACAGGTCCTCTTGGCATTTCTTTTTTTTTTTTAAAGAATAAACATAATGTCACATAGCTGCCATAAGAGACACAACACAGGCTAGAGATCTGAGGCATTCACTGTCTGCTTTCCTACTGCCAAAGACAACAACACAGGGTCCAGGACCCAACTAGTTTATCTGAAGATGTAATGTTATTAACAATTACAATATGGGAATAAAAAGATGTACAGATTAATGTCTGCTTGTAGAGGTAAAAAGGTTGGTAAAGCTACGTATGGCATTAACGGTCTTCTGGTTTTGACATTATTCATCAATAAACCAGTCAGTTTCTCTGCCATGAGAAAGCAGTTTTTAGCCGAGCTAGCGGCACCAAGCTAACGTTTGGGTCATTGTCTGATATGAATCATTGCGTGTGATTTATAGCAAATCTAAATGTTCTTTCTGAAACATATCCAATTAGTATGACTCTAATGAAAACGTCTAGCAACAACAAAAGATTACTGCACTTACTTTAAACGCTAATGTGGTTGTGCCGTGCAGAAACTCTATTTTCCTCTCAACGCCATCTTCATCCCCAGCGAGCAGCGAGTTCTTAACGGAAAAACTGAGACTTTCCCCCGGTCCAGCTTCAGATTCTCCTTCGTTCTGTCCGGAACCGCAGCCGAAAGCGAACGGCTGCCGATAATCAGACGAAAAATCCGGACAATCACTACTTAACACACTAGCAAGAGCCATCTTTGAAAGAGTGCGATGAGCAAGCAACTTCCGGCAAGAGCAGGAAGACGTATTCTTCATGGCTGCAAAAATTACACAGCGCCCCCGTGTGGTGATTGACTGAAACAGTCAAAAATATGTCACGGCCAAACAAAGGGGAAAAAAGCGAGGTTTTTGAACCTTATTCTGTGTAGACTAACTTCCAAATAATTTAATGGGTTGTTGAAGGACGTACCCAACAAGCACTAACCTTACCAGAACCTGAGGGAAGATTTCCAAAACGGTTTGAACTTTTGGTTATTATTTTTGAACAGTCCCTGAAGTTTACTTGGAGGAACATCCTCAGAGGGTTAGATCATTTCTATCCTTCAGAGAACATGGAGGGCATGTTACCAGGAGGTTCTCTCCATTAATAGTGTGACATTTAGGAACTGACATGTTCTCTACAAGTTCAAAGAAGAATATGTTCAATTCACAATGTCATCCAGAAGGTTAAGTAATTTAGTTATGTAACTTTTTCCGCAAGGTTAAATGGTACTTTAGTTATGTACCCTTTAAAGAATCTTCAGGGAAATTTCCATAAAGAGTCTTGGAACAATACATGCAACTTTCACAATGTTCTTACAATGTTAGTGTTCAGAGGTCAATCCCCAAAAGGTAAATAAAAGTTGTTTTGAACTCTTTGTAGAAAATCTTTAACGTTCTATAGAGGTCCATTGAAGGTTATCTACAACTTTGATTATGTTACCTCTGGGTTACATAAAGATTCCTTGAATGTTAGCTACCATTTTCCTGATGTAACATTTAGGGAATTTAACTTTAGGGAATATCCCTAAAGGTCTATAAGTTTCATGAAGTACCCTTAAAAACTAGAAGAGGTTTCCCACAACTTATAACTACTTTTTGATCAGCCTAGGTGCATAATTTTCATCTCCAAAGCCCAACACAGTTCCCTTGTGTTGTTTGCTCTAACTGCTTTCTATTGTATCTCTCTTTTTCTTTTCTCTTCTGCGCTTGGACCTTCTCTCCAACTCTCTGTAATATTCTTCTTTCAGGTCCTCCCTTGGTCTTTGGATCCAACCCTGGGCATCGATGTGAAAAAGATCCACATTGTTTCCAGAGTAGGCATCCCTATGAGTGGCTCTGAAAACTGCTTCTCTTGCCAAGGAGATGGCTTCTTCTTTACTCAAACCCCAACTCAGACCCCCATCCAGGACTCCGTAAGCATAAGGAGACCCTGATCCAACAGAGATAATATCTCCTTGCAGTCGGGCGCCATCGCTGCACACGTAGATAACCTGTGGGCCACTGTTTGGGGATAGCGGATCTGCTGCTGAAGTGTTGCCGGCAGTGCCTGGAGAGCTTACATCAGTCACAAGAGATTGGTTGCCAAAGTTGTGAACCAGCCCAGAGCTCCCTCCTTCCTTTTCCCAACCACACAGAGTGAGTGCCACACATACATCAGTCCCTTTAAATGGATGCAACATAAAGGAAAGAAGCTTGGCAGAAGCTCTTATGGAGAGTCGACGCTTATGCCGCAGTTCATATAGTCTGATCTCTCTGATCAGGATGCGCTCCCAAAGCATGCAGTCTGCACCACTGCCTGAGGAGGTGACCACTAAATGGGAGTGAATAGGGGTGATCTTGTGTACAGCCGGACATGCAACAAGGCCACCCGCGCTGGCACGTGTGTCTGCTGCTGCAATTACACCACCTTGGAAAATGAAACCCAAGGTTGTTGTTCCATGAGACAGAGGGAAAGGCCTTTGCACGGTCAACGCATGGTTTGGTGGTCTGAAACGAGACGTGCGTCTGCTGATGAATGGAGTGGCTTGTGGGAAAGGTGGTATGAAAATGTGCTGTGGATCCCCCCAGTTTGTCTGAGATGTCTTCAGTCTTTCCAACTCAAGGTTGTGATAATCTGTCTCCAAAGCTGGAAAAGGAAACAATTGCTGTGTAGGCTTGTCTTTGAAGCAACAAATATCTTCCAGAGCCATATTAGTGTTGAAAAAAGCCGTAAATAGCTGGGTTGATCACACAATCTGTAAATCCTTTCAGTTAACATAGAAGATTGGTAGTCCACAAGAAAACCAAGCAATGATCTGACAAAAGCCATATGTTTTCCAAACACAGCTAGGGTTCTGATAAAGAATCATTCCCTCGAAGTCCACTTTTTTATCTGCTCCTAAGGGTGCCTTTTTATCCTTTTATAGCTCTAGCAAATGCTGCAGCCTGCACTGCATACATGTACAAACATATCTGTAAGCAATGTTTCACTCTTCTTGCTGTGAATTTGATATGTAGTGAAGCCTCTTTCTGCAAAGCTTTCATTCTGAGAAGAGAGTGTGAATATGTAGATGTGTGTGTGTGGTGAGTAAGTTATCTAGTTATGAAACAGTTACACTTTTTATTTTGCTTTCATTCAGCAGATGAGAGCTAGAACCACCAGTATATCAACAGCTTAGATTATTTATTTATTTATTTTTGGTTTATCTTTTTTTTTCTTTATACAGTAAACAATTGCAGGTACATTAATTCAATTTATAACACTTTGTTAATCCTAAAGGGAAATTAGATGATATAGTAACTTGCTTTAGTGTGATTTAAGAACCAATATTGGGAGTAATGGCTGTGGCCAGAAAAATCACTGAAGACTCTGAATGGGACTTTGTGCTATTATGATATACTTTTCGTGTATTAAGACTATTTTTAAAAATATAGAGAGCGTTTTAAAATCATAATTATATATTAGGATATTGTTCAATAGTTACATCAGAGTTTTCGGTTTTCCCTTGATATTTATCAAAAACGTTTTCATATGTATGTATGGTTTCATTAATCCATTTATTTTATTTATGTATGTCACTGAATTAAGGGAATTTGGAAAAATTCCCGACACTGGATAATTATCGCGGTAATTTACGGGATATGCAACCGGCGTCCTTGTGAAGCCATTTTGGCTCTGAATGCCTCCTCAGGCGGTGCCTTTCCACGTCCTTTTGGATCCAAAATGGCGCCAGTTTCCCCGAACGAAGGAGCAAGACGGTCCCCCCCGTTCAGTCGGACAGAAGCCATGGCGTCCGCCAGTACGGGGAGCAGAGTGTCCTGTGGGAGAGATTTGAATTGCGTGCCAGAGATAGCTGACACGTTAGCTGCGGTCGCCAAACTCGGGTGAGGAGAGTGTTCCACCCTGCGTGTCGGTTTTTAGCCGTAATAATACGTCCTGCGCTTGTTGCTTTTTGTCAGAGCGGGATGCTGGCTAAGCTAGCCGGCGAGTTCTCAGCACGTGCCCGCATCACAACGATGCTTGATGATCCTGTGAAGTGTTTATAACTGGAGCGTGGGCTGCTGTGTTTAATATTTCCTCGCCTTTTCAAAACGTGTTCTAGGAAGTGCCTGTCGCTGTTCTCCAGGCGTCTATTTTAAGCGTGTCGGCGTTATTTAAGGTTCATTTTTCCTCCACAGGTTTGACTTCCTGTGCATGCCCCTGTTCCATCCGAGGTTCAAGAGAGAGTCTGAGTTGGAGCCCGCTAAGTCCAGATCCGGAGCCCAGACCCGTTCAGACCTGCTGCTTTGTGGAAGAGGTTAGTTTTTATGCCACAGCAAAGCTAGGAGATGTACTGTTTTTTTTATTTACAGTTAGAAAAATAATTGGCCATTTTCCTACTCTTTGAAATTCCTCAGATGGCTTATATAAAGTATCAATTGAGTAATGTTTAACCGTGTCCAGAAAAATGCAAACCTAATGCCCATTAGGAAATGAAGTTGAGTTTCAAGGTTTTTCTCTTTTTTTAAAAAGAACTAGTTCATGTTCATGTTTTTTTTAAAAGAACTAGTTCATGTTCATGTTTTTTTTGTAAAGAACTAGTTCATGTTGACTAATACTTTTAATGCTATTAATATTAGATCATGTAAAACATCTTAACATTAGTCATGAACATGAAAACGTTTACTATACAGACGTCCAGCAAAACTAAATGCATCAAAGTATCTAATTTTATGACCTAGTTATGCTTAAGCTGAGTTAAACAGGAATTCTAGCAACTATTTTCTGTTTAACTTTTGGACAAAAATCCCCTGTTTGCCCTAAAACCTAGCCAATAATTGATATTTCTAAAACTAATTAAAGTACCTACTCCACTTTAGTCGATACGTCTCCTTAAATTTGCTCATAATTTTGACTTGACTATCGTAAGCAGCTGTGTAATCAGATTGAACTTGCATGGCTTTCAGTTTCATTTTAAACTGTTGATTTAAAATAAGACAGACCTACATCCAAATAAACAAGGTAACTTTGTAGAAGAATTCATTTTCATTAACCTTGTAGGTCTAGGAACACAAATACTGTGATCATGAATCAGAGAGTCAGATACCTCTGTGTGATATTTCTGTGTTTGGACAAATAACATCCCAGCCAAATACATCCCAGTTTTCTATCAAAGTGGTATCAGTGTTAGTAGTGTCTGTTAATACACTACTAACATGCACTGACATGAATGTACATGCATTGTACATGTACATTCTCCATGACACGTTAGTGACCCGTCAAAGCTTGACCCGTTCGTGTGACATTGTATCAGAAACCAAATCTATAAAGTTATGCTTCCATCTGCAGATTTTCGGTCTACACGTTGTATTCTTGCCACCCACAGGAATTTCAATATTTAAATTCCTAGTTTTGTCTTGCTGTTTTATTTTGTTTTGTGTTTTTGTATTTTTCAGCAAAATTTGTTATTCTGACAATAAATTGCCCCAGAAGTTATTGCGACAAATGATGACATTGTTCTTTTGACACCATTTTCAAGTAATGTAACAATAATTGCACAATAGATAGATAGATAGATAGATAGATAGATAGATAGATAGATAGATAGATAGATAGATAGATAGATAGATAGCATTTATTGTCATTGAACAGAATTCAACGAAATTTCCATTGCAAATAATGCAAGAACCCATTCCCGAAAATCCAAAACGTTAATTCTAACCGACATTGAACACTGAAACTGGAAGACATTGTAAATATCCAAAACAAAACAAGAGAATCCAAAAATGAAATGAATTATGAAGTCTCCATAAAGAAAATTGTCCTTCAAAATAAAGGCTAGTTGAGACCCAATTTACCAGACTGAAGACTTTTGTCATCCAGTCTTTGGCAGAAAAAGAGAGGAAAATGATGATGCGATTAATTGATTTGTTGTTTATTGCGACAGGCCTAAGCATTGGGTTTTTTATTTTTACTTGTGTATGTAAAGGTTGAAAATGACCAAATAAATAAATCAGGCTGTCTAGATTGAGGGAGCCTCTGATAATTTAACGTTTAACACAAAAGTTAATGCAGATAAAACTGGGGTGATCTGGCTCAGAACCTTCCATCAGTAAACTGGTTTACAAATGTCGATATTGAACTGATTGATGGTAAATGCAAATGGAGGACATGTTTTGTTTTTTTAAAAACAATAAGTTGGCTATTCTCTGTCTTTTTGTAGACTGGAATACTCTGATTGTTGGGAAGCTCTCCCAATGGGTCGACGCGGATTCAGAATTGGAGACGGAACGGAGGAACTCGGAAGCTGTACGTTCCTCAGTCTGAACATTTTTCACTTCCTTTGCCGCTGTGAGGCTGGGCAGTTCCTTTGTCTCATCAGAGCTCCTCTCTGTTTGCATCTGCCGTCACTTTCTCCTCTCATCCTTTTGTTTTTCTGCGTTTCTCTCCAGGCTCTCACACAGGAACTGAACTTCTCAGCCTACCTGGGTCTGCCTGTCTTCATGATCCCTTTGAAGGGCCCCAATAATGCCAATCTGGCCCGAATGCTGCTAAACCACATCCACACTGGACACCACACCTCAAACGTAAGACACAGCATCGGGGCATCCGGCGGACGCCTGTAATTGGATTTGACGCATCCGTGCTGCAGTTCTTGTTTAACCCCAGCTTCTCTTTCTGTTCGTTAGTTCTGGATCCGCGTCCCGTTGATGGCCCCAGAAGACATGCGGGATGACCTGATCGAGAACGAACCGACCGTTTGCTTAGACGAGACGAGTACAGATGAAAAAACCTGGAGCTGGTTAGTTTTATACTGCTTCCTCATCAGCAGGAGAGCTGCATCAAATGAAAACTGCGGCTCAGTTTCTTTATCAATCTTTGTCTTTTCAGGTGGCACTCGTTCAGAACCCTCTGTGATTACAACAAGAGGATCTGTCTTGGTGAGAGAACTCACTGCCAGGCAGCAAATTAAAGCGTTACAAGTCTTTTTTTTTTTTTTCCCCTACTGAGAATGTGCTCGTTTTCTATTCTTGCAGCGATTGAAGTGGGAGCAGACATGCCGTCAGACGCTGTGATCGATAAGTGGCTGGGAGAGCCGATCAAAGCAGCTGTGCTTCCCACTAGCATCTTCCTAACCAATAAGAAAGGCTTCCCTGTTTTGTCTAAGGCCCATCAGAGGATAATCTTCCGGCTTTTTAAGGTCCGACATCAAAGCTCCCGGTGGTTTGGCTGATTATCCAAATTTCAAAGTTTCCTTTTTAACAAAAACACACTTGTCTTTCCAGTTGGAGGCTCAATTTATCTTCACAGGCGCCAGTCGGCACACTGAGAAGGACTTCAGGTCCTACCTGCAATACCTGGAATACCTCAACCAGAACAGGCCTGCGCCCAACGCCTATGAGCTGTTTGCCAAAGGCTACGAAGACTACCTGCAGTCACCTCTACAGGTCAGCACCTCCACTCTGTGCTCACAATTTTTTTTTTCTTTAATCAGCTTTTTGATTTGTAGCTAAATTGATTTCTTGTTTTTTGTCCTTCATTTAGCCCCTCATGGACAACCTGGAGTCTCAGACATATGAAGTATTTGAGAAGGATCCCATTAAATATTCTCAGTACCAACAGGTGAGCCAATGGACATATGTTGTTTTGTATTTTTAAGGAGGGTGTGGGCATTTATTGTGAAAGATTTCTTGTCATGACAAGAATTTTGACTTATTTTCTCAATAAATTGCAGTTGTCGATGGCGATAGGAAATATTATTTCTTTAATTTCTCCGCTCTTTGATCCACGAAAGCGTCAATAAATGTCGGTAAATTTGAAAACATAATTAAAGGCTGTCACAGAGTGCATTTAGTGATATGAATAATAGGTATATTGTAAATGGAAATATTTTTCAAGAATAATGTTTGACTGCTGCGCCATGCAATCCCAGTCACAGGTTGGCCGCACATCCTTACAAAGTCTTACATTCATGTATCTAAAGTTAAGGCCTTAAACCCAATTTTAAATAAGTGATTTTCTTATGAGACTTTTTTAAAATGTGCCTGGTGAGAAAGGGAAAACATTTATTGACATTAAATTGAATCTAAATAATGCTTGTATCTAAAATGTTTTTTGTGCAGAATGCACATTTGTCTAATAGTCTTGGTTTCTTTCAGGCTGTATATAAATGTCTTTTGGACAGAGTACCAGAAGAGCAGAAAGACACTAATGTTCAGTAAGTAAGATGTTCTTATATTTGTATGAAATTACAATTAGGACTCTTAATTGAGCTGGGTAATGATTTGTAGCTCAGTCAATGCTCCCCTCTACCCTTCATTACCTTCATCCTGTAATACTCTTGGTTAAAAAAAGAAACACAGGGAGGCTTTATGTTAGAAATTCACTGGAGTTCAATGGATTTTATGTGATAGAACAAGAGAAAAATAACCGTATACACATCCATGCAACAAATATCAGTCAGAATCTGCATCTTTCAATAGCAATAAGGTACACTTAGCTGAATTACTCACCTAAAACGACGTCAGGCTGATTGTAAACTTCACTGGTTCTGGAGAAAAGTGTTTAAAAAAATATTTGTCAGCGTTATCAGAAACGTTAGCCATACTATTATTTTCCTTTCTTTGTCCCAAGACAGAATCAATTAATATCAGTAAATTTGAACATTTCAGTTAAATGTACAGTTATATCACACTTCTGTAAGTGGCGTCCTGAAGACACTTATTTCAAATGGGCATGTTTTTCAAGAGCAGTATTTGTGCTGTTATGAATGTTGTGCCATGACATTGACAGCCATACGGTTACTTAAAAAGTAAATAGTAATTTTTTTTTTTGCTCATCATTTTTAGCATTTTCACAATAGTACCACAAACACTTTAAGGTGTATGAAGCACCAGAAGTGTGATGGGGCGTGCTATGGTGGCACAGGGGGTTAGCACGCCCCACATTTGGAGGCCTTAGACCCGCGGACGTCGCGGAAAAACAGGTCCCGACGACCTTTGCCGCATGTCCTCCTCCAAAAATGGCGCCTGCTCAGCTGGCTGCCTGCAGACGCAGCTCCTGTCGTGTGTGTGTTAATCTGTGTATAAAAAATTCTTGCTGTAACTGCGAAATAATTTCCCTGCTGGGATGAATAAAGTAATTCTTCTTCTTCTTCTTCTTCTTCTGATCAATTTGTTTTGTTGTTTTAGGGTGTTGATGGTGTTGGGTGCAGGAAGGGGTCCTCTGGTCAATGCATCCCTGCGCGCTGCCAGACAGGCAGACCGAAAGCTGAGAGTATATGCTGTTGAGAAAAACCCCAATGCTGTAATCACGTGAGTAGAGCTGCTTCATTTCTGGAACATTTAAAGGACTTAACTGTTTAATTTAAAGAACTTCTTTTGTTCAGATTGGAGAACTGGCGCTTTGAGGAGTGGGGCGACCAGGTGACTGTGGTGTCATGTGACATGCGGGAGTGGGAAGCACCAGAGAAAGCCGATATCATCGTCAGCGAGCTGCTGGGCTCGTTTGGCGACAATGAGCTCTCCCCCGAATGCTTGGATGGAGCGCAGCACTTTCTCAAAGGTACTAATACCGGAGCTTCCTACAAACTTCTATGTCTCTCCAAGATATACAAGAACAGGATGTCTGCGCATCCTTAAAAAGTCTTAAATTCATAAATAAATAAAAAAACAAGTTGGTTTTAAATACGTTAATCACAGGTCTTAAATTTTGTCGTGGCAGGGCTGTTTAGTGTCATATATTGTAAATAACTGCTGGACCTTTCTATCAGGCAACAATTTGAGTCGCCTGTAGACATCTAAATGACATTCTACCGCTAACTAGCTGCTAAAAGACCCTTTATACCTAGCTGGCTTTTTCGTGCTTATCCTAAATAAGTTCAAATTTATCACCAGTTCACCGGATGACATCCAACTCATCATTGGTTCATGAACCAGTGATGCTAATGAACCAGTGATGCTAACTTGCATAATGCTACATTTATTCTGTCAAAAAAACTTAGAATTACGGGGATTAAGACTGTAGAGAGCCGTGTCTAGTGTGATGAGCAAAAGCTGCTGCCAAGAGCCACAAACAGACTCCAGAAATGTCACAGTTTTGACGTGACAGTGGCAAAAGATTCCCAGAAAAAAGTCAATGCTGCTACTGCCACTAATCTGATCAACATTTGGTGCGACACAAACTCTGATGTTGGAGGTTTACTGGTCTTAGAACACGTTGGTCAAGCTTCAGTCTTACCAGGTCTTACATTTCACTCTTAGCCGTCTTAAAAAGTAATAAATTTGAGTGAGTGAAACCCTGAAGAAGCATTTGTTCCGCTTCATTCCCATCACCGCTTGCTTGCGTCGTGTATCATTTTTCTTTCCTCTTCAACGCAGACGATGGAGTCAGCATCCCCTGTTCCTACACGTCCTACCTGGCTCCCCTGTCTTCCTCCAAGCTGTACAACGAAGTCCGAGGGTGCCGGGAACGCGACAAGGACCCAGAGTGTCATTTTGAGACCCCATACGTTGTGCGACTCCATAACTTCCACCAGCTAGCAGAACCTAAGCCCTGCTTCACATTTACACACCCCACAAAAGGTAGACACTCATCAATGTCATTGTATAACATTTCAAGACATACAATCTTGTTGTATTTTAGCTTACCTTGTCCCTGCTGTAGGCTGTAGAATATTATCACAAGACATTATTAAAATTAATAAGTTTATCTTTTTTTTTTCTGTCAGACATGAACAATAACCGGTACCAGTGTCTTCGCTTCTCTGTGGATTGCAACTCTGTGCTCCATGGCTTCGCAGGCTACTTTGAAACCATTCTCTACAAAGATGTCACACTTAGTAAGTTAGAGTGAAGAAGAAGAAGAAGTAATGGTTGGCAGTTGATGCGGTTTAATTCATGAACTCGTTTGTTGCAGGTATAAAACCAGACACGCATTCACCTGGAATGTTCTCCTGGTTTCCCATTCTGTTCCCACTCAAAGTAAGTCAGAGCTCCACACGGGTCGAAATGTAATAATTAGAGTAGGGAGTAAACATCCTTTCCTTTTTCTAACAGCAACCCATCACTATATCCCGAGACGATGACATCGTTGTGCGATTCTGGCGCTGCAACAATGGGAAGAAGGTTTGGTACGAGTGGGCAGTGACGGAGCCCTCCTGCTCTGCCATCCACAATCCAGCCGGCCGCTCCTACACCATCGGCCTGTGAACATGAAGAATCAGCACACCTGTCAGACATCCACTTGTTGTTTTTTTTTAATTATTTTTAGTAAGACTTTATGGTTGTTAGAACCTCTTTTTATAAATCCACGGTTAAAACTTGGACTTGTGATTTCCCATGTTGAGTCTGTAGAGAAATAACTGAATAAATGGACCGATTCCCGCAGATCGGCCGTCACCTGTAAACACAACCCGTTGTCCCTGTAAGCTCAGTTCACCGTCAGCAACTCTCACTAGTCTTAACTGTTCAGGTTATCATCCGTGCAGTTACGAACAGTTCCTGTGGACATGTACATTCAATCCAACTGGACCGATGCCTTATCAGACACATTCCACATGATCCATAAAATGTCAGAATAATGTCCATACACTCTTCAGTGTGGTAGGGGGGGGGGGAGTTACTGTTTTCTGCTCACCTGCTTGGCGTCCCTGTGTTTGAACATTTTCAATAAAAAATACACTGTACTGTTCTCAGTTTGCAGTTGTTTCTGTATGGCTTGTAACTGGAACATCATCAGCTTTTGATGAAAAGAAAAATGTGGTTTCAACAGATGAAATATGGTTCAAAAAGAAAAATACAGGAGGCAACCTAGAACAGGACAGGCAGGCTTTGGAGAAGGGGGGGAAAGACCCTGCTGGCTGCAAAGAAGGATTTAAAGAACATGGATAAACAACTGAAAGATACAATAATATATTTAGAGGAAGTAAGCATGGAGCTGGAAGAGAAAGAGATGGATTAAGAATGAAAAGAAGAAACTCAAAGAGTCAAAGAAAAAGGTGAAAGCAAGAAGATGCAAGCACTCAGACAATGCCTGAATAAGGAAGTCAAAAGCCTGGAGTCGGAGAAAAAAGATTTGGCGAAAGAGAAGAGGAAAATGAAGGACAGTAACCAGGAGTTACAGCTGGAGATGAAAGAGTTGAACGAGTTAAAATCACAGCTGAGACAAGAACGGAGAGATCTGCAGAAGGAAAAAGAAATGCTTCAAACCATAAACAAAGATCTGCTGCAGGAAAAGAAGCACTTGACGTCGATCCGGAAGGAAGCGGAGGAGGAAAAGCAGAAGTTTGTCAGCAAGACGTCCAGACTCGAATCAGTGACGGAAAAGCTACAGTTTGAGAGGAAGGTTTTAGAGGAGGAGCTGGAGGAAGAACGGAGGGCTTTGCGGATTGCGACAAAGATGGATAAGAAGATGGAGAAAGAGAGGAAAAAGATGGAAAAGCATCTGAAAAAACAGGATAAAGAGGTGGAGACAGAAAAGGAGAGGAGCACCTTCTGGAAGTGTCACAGCAGCACCATGGCCAATGAAACTGTTGGGTCTGGACAAGAGCGTGTCCTCGGTCTCCGTCATCATCTTCATCATCTGCCTCCTTCTCCTCCACCTTTGTCTCCTTCAACGTCATCTCTCTTATTCTTCCATTCCTTTCCACCTTCACACCACTCAGCTCTCCTTCTAGGCCACCTTTTGATTTTCCCTCATCTCAAAATTCAATAAAAACTGAGCTTCCTCAGTCATATCATTTATTCTCTATAAACCTTTACTTTAGCCACAACAATCTGTCTTTCTCTGAACATCATGAGTATGCAAAGCCATCTGCGAGTAGGGACGCACCAATACGCTTTTTTTTATTACTTCTGATAAAAGTATCAGTCGATACCGAATAGATACAAAAAATACAGTTCATTTATGTTTTCTTAAACATAAATGTACTGAATTACAAAATTATTTGAGAAATCCATACATAAATGAACTACTTGTATGGTCCTATTATGAGTCCTAAAATGCCCTTGGTGTTAAAACAACTCCTTGCCGACAATATTTAATTTAAAAGCAAAAGTTTCCAGATATCGTTACGCCTGTGTGTTCTGTGTTTTACGCAGGAAGATCTCCGACCAACTAGTCCTAGACTCAGTCTGAATGACGCAGCTCTTAAGTCATCCAAAAATCCGCTCTTCTTTGGGTGGTGCCCATTAGGAGTCTTGTCTTGGAGCAGTTCATCTTCTTAGCCTCAGATGCAAACCTCAGAAACAGAAAATGACTTAAGAACTTAATCCCAAGAAACAAACAGACTCAACCAACCAAGAACTGGTCAGTCTTCGGATGTGAAAGTTATTCAGCATCGTGCGCAATGACAAGTTTGATTTGAAAAGAAGGTCTGCTGGACGTATTTCTCCAATTTTTGCCCTTCTTTGCATTGAACACGTTCCCAACCTACAGTGCACGACTTCCAGACATCATGCAATCAAAACAACAAACAATATGAACAGAAGGTGCCAGTTTATGAATTAGGCAGATGCCCACAGACTTTCTGAAATTTACACTCGCCACAGAAGAGTTGCAGATTTCCACTCATGCCCAAACCACACACAAAGTGAGAAAAAGTGTTTACTCTAAGTACACTAATCCCTCATCTGCCATATAATTGGCTCCTGCTATACCTAACCAATCGGGGCCCTTAATTATGCCTGAACTTGATGAAACGATTAACTGAAAGCGAGGACTTCTCATTTAATATTTCCTCTGTCTTTATGATCCCATAGTTGGGGTTAAAAATGTGAAATGAAGCACTGTGCTGAAAGATGAGTGGCTATATTCTCCATTGCTAAATGTGCACTGAACATTGCATGTTGCACACCAAATGTCCTTTATTTAAGCTTATCAACGTTATGAAGGTAAAAATGCCGATTCAGCTGCTTGAAAATAAAGAAAAAGAAACTGAACTCAGCGAGTGTCCTTTCATTTTATCCACTGCTGCTTGGCTGCCTCCTTCATTTCTGGGCTTTAATGTGCAATTTGGGGTCTGTTTCAAGGCTCAGCTCTGAGTCGGTTGGTGTAAATGAGTCCAGTCCTCCGGGTGTCACATCATTAGTTATTGGCACGGAAACTCGTAAATATACTCATGTTCTCAGCAGATTTGAAAATGGACTGAGAATAATATTTATCCTTCTGCATTTAACACCCGTGTGAGCCTTGTTACAGGGGTTTGGGTCAGCTGTTTGTGTTTGTGGTCTCATAATTACACAAACTGCGTGTTTTTACAACCGTTCTCTCGGCTGATAAGTGGACACAACACACAAGCACCATCTGGCTCCTCTCTCAGGACTTAACGGCCTTTGGTGCTGCCTCTAGGGCTGGGTGTTTTTTTTCTCGCTACCCCTCATCGGCTTTGGCCACGATTCATGTCACACACCACATAAAAATCGACTTCTCTTTATTTGTGTCATGTGGCTATCCTGTGTTTTCCAAAAAGCTATTTTGCTCCCTCTTTAGGCAGTTTCAGGTGTAAAAATAAATAAATAAATAAATAAGAAAAAAATTAAATGTATTACACAGTCAAAAAAAAATGCAGATGTAACTTTATTTTCAAGACCGTTTGGGATAAAACATGATATGATGTTTTCCATGAGAAACAAGTGCTGCTTGCGAAGAAAATTACTTTTTCTGACACAGTGGACCTTTTTTTAGTGACACAACTTGACGATGTTTCTACAAAACATTAAGTTGCAGAACTGTGTTGACATGTATGGTGTTTATGGTTTTTATCATATTTTATAAGAGTCCAGAACTGCCGTGAACCTTCGTACTTATTTTGTCCCACCTGGTACTGCAGTCAACCTGGGGCATCAAGGCAACAAGCTTGTTAGAAGTCGTGCAGAAATTGTGGCGCCTATCTGAATGCTATCATGAATGAATTTTAGTGTTTCAAATTAGCATGTATTGGTAATCCCACTATGTTGAATAATAGGAATATTAATCTCACTACAGGGCACTCTTATATTCAACCAGAGGGTGCCGGTTTGTTATGTGTCCAAGATGCATTCAGGTGCTTTTCCCCCTCAACTTCTTTCCTCTTTCTTTTCATTGATTTGCATTTCCTTTGTTTCTTTTGTAATCCTTTTGATTTCAGACATCACAATGCAAGCTTGACAATGGAGAGCAGAAGTTGCAAAAATCCTTAAACGTGCTTTTCAAGCGTTCAGCAGTAACTGTAAAAATGTATAAATGGCTTCAGTTGTAAGCATCCCCGGGCTGCCCTGGTTCCTTCGTGAAGTGCCTGTGTGTTGTCCTGCAGTGAAACCGGAATTAGGCTGCCTCCTTGCCCTCATCAATGTTTTATCCACCGCTTGAACAGCCTGAGCACCAGAGGGTGGAGCTCGGCCACAATAAGTGATCAAATTACGGAAGTCATGCACAGGTATGATAAGCTGAGGTGGGTCAAGACGGCTGTTAAGAATGAAAGAGAGTTATGGGTTTTACTTTCAAAATAAAAGCCTGAATGTGGTGGTTCTTGTCAAAACACCGTTTAATATCTTAGCAGTTTGATGCACATATGAGGGCAACATCATATGGCAACACCACAACTCTTAAAGCCACATATCTACATAATCTGAAGGGGGGAGTTTGTAAGACACTTACAGAAGTTATATGCGTGATACATTTTATAAAGTTTTATTTGTTTTTGCATGCAATATTGAGCATTTTACAAAATATATAATGTTCTAATATTGTTGTTGCCTTCTTGTTAGGAACAAAACCTTCACAACAGAGGCCTGTACTTTGTGGAGTTGCACATATTTAATATAATTTTTGTGTGAAGAATAAACTTCATGCACTTCATGCATTTCTGCACGGCTCAAACACTGATCTTTTTTTTCCTTCTTTTTCTTGTTGCAAAAGGCTCTTTACAGCTAAACGTCAGTAACTTGAAGTTTATAATTATAGTGACTTCTTCCGAAGTTGATATTTTTGTTGTAATTCATATTTTACTGTTCACTGTTTTACTGTAAGAACTATTTGAGACTAGCTGTGTGTATAAATCTGCATTACATCATTAAGCAATTCAGAAATGTGCAAGCATTGAGGTTAATTTATCCTAATCTGTGTTATTATATAAATATGGTTTATTGGTTTACAGAGTAAATTCTAAAAATCAAGGTTACAGTTTTTTCAAATGTAATATTTAAAGAGACCACTGAGTTATGTATATTTTTTCCACAATAACAAATGTGCAGTGGCAAGAAAAAAATAACCTCTGGCTAATACAGTATGAATTTACCAAATCCAAAGTTTTTACAAAGTACAATCTACATAAAAGCTGCTCATTCTGCTGAACCTGTGTTTTATTACATCATAAAAGGCACAAGAATCAAATGAAACTGCTAGGATTAGTGAGCACTTGGACAACTTTTGACTGATCTTGATTCTGAATAATTTCAGATGCATTTTAGTTGCAGGTGGTTCAACTTCACTTATGACACTCAAGACGACCTGGAGGTCTTGATGGATACGGTCAAAAAAGGTTAGTGGCGACTCAAACAGTAATGATGATAGTTGTTTTGTTTTTGTTTTTAAATGGCTAAACTTTTACTTGTTCCCACCTGTTTATATTCCTGTTTGAATGTGCGTGGTTTCTGTGAATACCTACCACTTGAATGAACACATGTTTCATTTAATATACCAATAGTCTGAACTCATCCTCCTTAAACCAACTTGAACATTTTTTTCTCTTTCTGGCAGCTGAAGAGTTTGTTGTTGTTTTTTTTTTCCTACTTCTTCTATCTTATGTTGTCTGGAATGATGGTCAGTGGCCTATGGTAAATTTATTTTTCCTATATTTTCAGCATGTTGCTATAGGAGAACATATTAAACAATATACATAATATAAAACAATGAGAAAAAGTGGGATTGTTCTAGTTTGATCAGTTAGCATAAAAAAAGGTTTGAGAAAACCTTATAGTTTTATGTCATTAAGCATAACAATAGCAACAGGTACAAAGGAGACTTTTACTGCATTTTATACTGATAGAGATGATACCAGCTGTATTGCATGTGCATGTTTTGTGGAGCTAATTGGTAGGGTTAGGCTCATTATAAATTGATAATAATATCTGACCATTCCAGTCTGCCCCAAGCCTTTTCACACACCTATTCCACCAGTTTGATTGTTGCCTTGTTTTTCTGGAAAAATAAAATAAAATACAAGTTCGGTAAAATTGCATTGCTACAACCCTACAAAGTACAAAATCCTCCATTGTAGGAGAAATTAGGTGAAAAAGAAGGGAATGAGTAAAATAAAAAGTATTTTGTGACGTCCACACAGGCTCAATAAAGCTTTTTTTTTTTTTTAAAAAACCTGTAGAAAAAAACTAACAAAAACTCGACAAAGATTATAAGTTACATTGATTTTATAGAAAAGTGTACCGAAAAGCGTAGTTTATTTAAAAATTCCAACAGTTTTATTTTTATTTTAATTTGAAGGATAGAACAGGAAGTCCGGCGATTACAGTCTCTGTTTTGACGTCACCTGCATGGATAGACGGTATTTGGGTTTCCAGCCAACTGAATGCGGCCGAGTGTTGGAGGGGGTCGGTTAAACGACGCTTTATTTTTGTTCAAAATACAAACATTGCTATCGAGGTAGGTCGTCGTTTTTGCCACGCAGACGTAAAACGTCGCAGTGGGTTAGCTTGCTCTCGTTTGTCTCCTCAAAGCCCTGACAGCATCCCGCAGCAGGTTAGCTCGGTCCAGCCGGTCTCTGGCTCTGCTCACTGACCTGCAGCATCGACTGGGGCGGTGTGTGGATATGTAACATTTTGACCAAATTGGTCATGCTCTAGTTTTTGACGTCAAAGTGACATAACTGGGGGGAGAAATGGCAGTTGTTATTAGAATGACTCAGGGTGTCACCGGATATAACACATTTCTGAGCTTAAATGGGGGCTGAAATGTTTTTGTGAGCACACCATGTTTGTTTTTTCTTCTTCACTTTGAGTTTTTTTTAAAAATTATTATTATTTCTGTTTGTTTTTACAATGCATATCGAATTTAGTACATTGTAGTAACTCTGTCATTCGCCCACACACAGCTGGACGTGTGGAAACAGGAAGTGAAACACAAACTGACCTGAGAGATCTCTGAAAAATAGAGTTTGTCCTGGGATCTGAACAACTGAACACAAAACAATAACCCGTTTAATCTCTCTCTCTTCCTCTCTCCCTTGGCCCAACGTCACCCTTGCACACCCGCAGCCATGTCTCCATCAGTCCCGCTGCAGGAGATGATCCGAGCCATCAGGTCAGCCAGGACCCAGTGTGAGGAGCGGGGGGTCATCCAGAGGGAGTGTGCCGCCATCCGGGCCCAGTTCAGACAAACCGACAACGGCGGGCGGTCGCACAACCTGGCCAAGCTGCTCTACGTGCACATGCTGGGCTACCCTGCTCACTTTGGTCAGGTGAGGGGAGATTTAGTTAATTCCTGTCATGGGGTTTGCGTGGGCTGGAGTGTGGGAAACCATCAAGTGTCTGCTTTCACTTTGTGCCGACTTTCGCAAAGTCCAGTCCAAAGAGAAGTGAGGCACCGAGAGGTGTTGTTTGTGTGATCAGCAAGTGTGCAGAAATGTTTGATAAAGCAGAATATCCAGGCCCCTTCCACGTGTTGCCATATTACAAGCATAAACTTCAATGTGTTTTCTTGGGATTTAGTTTGCAAATCTGAAGTGGAATAAAAGGTTCTCATCGTATTTAGTCACTTTGAGTCAAGAAGACTTTGAAGTTATTTTGGTAAATGTCTCTACCAGTTTTGCACATCTAGAGACTTAAGTTTTTGTCCACAAACTCATTTAGAAAAATAGCTCACGCTCAGTGAGATCGGTTCAAGATAGATTGTAGACATCATAAGTTCATTCTTACCACAAATTCTCAGTTAAATGTACAGGTGTCCAACTCTGGGCTCCTGGGTGTCTATGCATCGTTAAAAAGTCTTAAATTAAGGCCTTACAATATCTTCTAATCATAAAAAAGTAAGTTGGTCTTAGATAGGTTGATCACAGGTCTTAAAATTTGTGTTGACAAAACTATTTAATCATATAGATTCATATATACATATATATATATACACATACGTATACATATTTGTTTTTCTCCCGAGACTTTTCTGTCAGGCAAAATTTGAATCGCCCTCAGACATCTATATTGCGTGAGACTGGACGGTTGGGGCTACCGCTAACTCACTGCTAGCATACCCATCGCTAGTTCACTAGCTAGCTATCTTGGGTAAGTGCAAATTTATCGGCAATTGGATGGACGCAGTTCGTGCATTTCTGTGAAGACAGAGGGCTTAAGTTTAAGTCGTAATGGTCTTAAAAAGTCTTCAATTTGAGTTGGTGTAACCTGCAGAAACCCTGAGCTACCATCCTGCAGGTTTTTAGATGCATTCCTTCTGCAACACGCCTGAATCAATCGATTCCAGGGTTCTGCAGAGCTCACGAGGAAGACCAGAGACGTGGCTCAGACGTGTTGAAGCACGGCTGCATCTTAAAGTTGCAAGAGTTGGTGTACACCTGAGATCTTATGGTTTTCTTTCAAAAGCTGCTTTCTTCTTGCCGCTCTTTCGTAAAAGCTATGCACTGCTAGCGCAACACAATTGGGATATTGCTTTATTACTGAAAACCTGCTTATTTTTGTGTCCACTTCACATTTGTACGACTTTGTGTTGTTCTGTCACATAAAATACATTTTCTAACATGACAAAGTGTGAAGACTTTCCCAAGACGCTGTATTAACTGGTTGAAATTAGTTCTTTTTTCTAATCCTTTCTGTTATCTGAACAATGTGAATTGTGTTTAATTCCCTCAAGCAAAACCTGTCAAAGATCAACAAATCTCCTGTAAGTAGGCCACTGATTCTGTCGTTTCCCCACTCAGACTACCAAGTCTCCTCTGCTCAGAGTGATGAAAGAGCAAATATTTTTGCCTTTGGGCTTCAGCAAAGGGGTCAGTATTTCAAGTAGCTCCACATTTCACAGACTCGTTGCTTTTTCTTTGTAGATGGAGTGCGTTCGGATGATCGCCAGCCCGCGCTACAGCGAGAAGCGCGTGGGGTACCTGGGAGCGATGATGCTCCTGGACGAGAAGCAGGATGCGAGCCTGCTCATCACAAACTCTATAAAGAAGTAAGGAGAACTCTTAATAACTGCATTGTATGTAATACGATTTGCGTTTATATCAATGCAGGGAGAAAAACACTTTTTGCGTTGGTGTATTTCCTCTTTGTACGGCTAAATGTCAGGGATTGGTAAGAATAAAATCATAATCACATATAGTGCTGTGAAAAGGTAGTAAGCTTCTTACATTTTTCTGTTTTTGTTACACTTCAGTGTTTCAGATGATCAAACTAATTTTAATATGAAAATCTAATAATTGATTGTGTTGCCCATGGCAACAAGAACTCCCATTAGGTGTTTGTGAAAGCTGGCAATCAGCATTTAACTAAATTTATTCCCAGGATAAAATGGTTTTCATTTAAGAATGGTCCGTTTAGCATCAAGCAGTGACGTGCGGTCAGGGGAGGCAGGTGAGGCAGTGCCTCACCAGCCATCATGGAAAGAAAGAAAATATATAATCATAAAGTAATTTAAATTGTTATATTCATCCGGTGGTTTGTACTAAAAAATATTTATTTTTCATGTAGCTTCACCAATTTCGATTTTTATTTGTTCAAAATCGCTGAATTTTCTTATTTTCCCATTCAAATGCTTGGAAGCGATGCCGGTGAGGCAGCAGCGAGCTCTGCCTCACCTTGGATTGCGCAACCCCTGGCTCTGCGCTGGCTGCTAAGCGGAGAGAGCATGTTGCTGTACGGCGTCAATAAAATGGTTTAAACAAATTTAATATGTGAACTTATTTCCAATAATTTAGCTTATGTATATAATGTACAGTGCTTTTTGTCACCAACTGTGTTTGTGTAACGTGTTTCGTGTAATGAGCGATTATAAACGGCAGAGAACAGGTTCGAGGTGAGGCAGGCAGTTCTCTTGCCTCATGGCAGGGGGCGCTCAAGATCCCAGACGTTCGTCTTGTTCACTCCTCAACTGCCGAGTAAGTGACAGCGAGCTAGGCTAAACGATTCGGGAAGCAAGTCAAGTGCAGCGATAGATTTTGTGAGCTACAGTTTGTATGTGTAAGGATGCAGAAGTGAAACATAACCTGTAAACTGCTGTCAATCTATGCATCTATTTGCAAATCTGATTCTGATGACGTCAGTGCCTCACCAGCTATGAACCTCACCGCACGTCACTGGCATCAAGCAATAGTATCTGAGCTAACATCAGGCCATGACTTGGACTAGACCACTCCCAAACCTCCATTTTTATTTTTATTTTGCGGAATTAACTTGTGGGATTTGTGATGAACTGACGGTCACGCATTTTCAAGAGTGAAAGTGTTGATTCCACCCTGACGCTAAAAAAAAAAGTCAGCCTAGCTCACTAAGCTACCTCCACCATGTTTGACGTTTTTCTCTTAAATTCTATATTAAGACTATTATATGTAAGGAGGTATACAGATGTAACCGTTACAGAATATTTTCCCAAAACAATTAAGAAGATATTTTGGGGCGGGGGGGTTCTTGCTAAATGTGAGACAAACCTTTGCAGGGTTTTTCTGGTTGTTTTTTCTTATTGTTTCTTATTGTTGCATCATGAACCTGGGAACATTAACCAGTGTTCTGCTTTTTTTGTTTTATTTATTACATTTTTTTGTGGTAGTTGGCTCTCTCTGGAGTCATAGAAAACACCGTGTTGCAACTTTTTCCAGACTGATGGGTCTCAATAACTTTGCTTCTCATCTAGTCTTGAATTTCTTTAGATGTTGTTACTTTTTGAGATATTTTTTCCTACTTCCTGTTGTCAGGTTGTACCACTTCAAGAGTTGTCTGGGCTCTTCAGATTGGTTAGTAATTAGGCTTGTAATTTAGATGGACTTCTATGTATTTTCCTCAGATTTTGGGGGATATTAAAAGTTGTTTTATATAATCTGAAGCATGTGGCCAAAAGATAATTTCAGTCAAAGAGACAAACCTCCGTGGAATAAAAGGCTAATCATAAAAGTGTTTCATGTCATTCAGATAAATTACATATCCAAATTTTTATTTTTATTTATTTCTTTGATAGTAACCACAAATCTGCTTTGCGATCAATGTATGTTTCTGTGTTTGTCTCGTTCAGCGACTTGTCTCATAGCAACCAGTACGTGCAGTCTCTGGCTCTGTGCACGCTGGCTTGTATGGGTTCAGCTGAGATGTGCAGGGATCTGGCCCCAGAGATCGACAGACTGCTGCGCTCCTCCAACTCTTACATAAAGAAAAAGGTTACAACATTTTATTTTTTAATTTGTGCAGTTCCTAAACATTTATCCATTAGTAAAGCTCTTTTTGGTATTACTGTAAACACCAAAGAGTGTCGGTGGTTTATTTTATTATCATTTTTTTGGTATGTGGGAGTTTTATGTTATTATGAGCAGTCAGTATCTGCTTCCAAGTTTCACAAATCAAAGTGGAATTGGTACAGATGAAGTTAAACTCTGCACAGACTGGAGCCACAATGAGTTTATTCACTTGGTACAAAATAAGAAATGTTTTATCGGTTTAAAGTTTAAATGAACAACAACGTGTTTGTTTAAACTTTAAACAAACACGTTGTTGTTCATTTGAGGGATGTCCAGATTGACATTTTTAGTAGGTAGCGATAATTAAAAAAAAAAAAACTTGATTAGAAATTCAAGTTGACAGATCGGAACGTCACTATTTTTATACGTCCATTTGAATTTATGTTTTTGGTAACACTTTATTTGACGGGTTGTGAATAAGACTGTCATGACATGGTCATAAACATGACATAACACCTGTCATGAACATGAGTAAGTCTTCATGAATATTTATGACTGTTGTCATAAAGTGTCATTCAGTAAATCATGACACTTTTAATACAAAGTTGACATTATTCAAAATGTCTTTGCTATGACAACTTGACATTAACCAAGAAATCATGATCTGACATAAATTTGTTATAAAAGTATTACTGATTAAACTTTAGCTTTAATAACATAAAGATACATAATTTTTAAAGTTTAGTCACCATTAAGCCATTAATTACCATTGTTTTCTAGTAACACCAGATTTATAATGTGACTAAAACCTCTCAGATTTAGAACATCCATATTACCACATGATCCGCTGTTTGTCAGATCTTTGTGTAACATGGGTTACATTTTTGCAATACACCTTTTTTAGGGAAAATTGGTGTGTAAAACCTAAGACACTCTTTCCTCCTGTTGTTAATGCTTCTTCTTTCAGTCGCTTGAGTAATAAGAAAACAAACTTCTGCTTTACTCTATTTATTGTTGAGTTGATAGTCCTAATATTGCTAGATTTTAGCAAAACGGTAAACAATAGATTGGAAACGTTGCAGATTAATTTAGCTACATGTTAATGGAGATGATGGCTAATAGCTGCCTTTGAATTAAGGTATTTGTAGCTCCTCTGTTTCAATTTAACCACTCTTGGTATGAGATGGTGTGATTTACTGACCAGTATCCTGCAGGCTGCTTTATGTGCCGTTCACATTGTGAGGAAAGTCCATGAACTAGGAGAGCTCTTTGTCCCGTCAGCTCGCTCCCTCCTCTCTGAGAAGAACCACGGTTAGTAGATTTTAATCCCACATCTTACGTCCCTGTGTCCAAAATGTTGCTTCCATGATCTTCTTGTATTTACCGTTTACGTACAGGTGTGTTACATGGAGCCGTTGTGCTCATTACTGAACTGTGTGAGCGCAGCCCAGAAACACTGGAGCGCTTCAGGAAGGTAAGCGGCGTCCCGATCCGATGGTCCTGCGGTAATGTGCGCGTCGTAACGGTGGGTGTGTTGTGTGCTCTCCAGGCAGTCCCAGATCTGGTTCAGATCATGAAAGGCCTGGTGATTTCAGGGTATTCTCCGGACCACGATGTGGCAGGAGTCAGTGATCCATTCCTACAGGTCAGCCTTGCTCTTTAGGACTTTGAAACTCGCAATAGATGCCCACTTCTTCACTTTGACATCACTGGATATTTTATTGACTTAAACCCAGATTGGGTTTTTTTTGTTATGCTTTGTAAATTTATGTCAACATTTGTTTAAACTTAGAGCAATTCCTAGTGCCTTGCAAAACTTCTCATACCTCTTCAACTTTTCTACATTTTGCCACATTGGAACAACAAATCTCAGTGTATTTTTATTGGAATTTGATGACTTCTTGTGGCAGCTGGTTGCACTAAATTGCATCTAACGGTGTTAGAGTAAAGCAGGCAGATTACACATCAGACTTCTAAAATATTTAGTGGTAAGAGATTTGGAGAACCTACGTTACTTTTAATTGACCTGTCATTTAAAATCCCCATAAAATACAACAAAGTTTATAGATGTAATGTCAAAACTGCCAAAAGGTGTTAATACTTTTGCAAGGCACTGAATATTTTGATGTAAGTTTACACAGGTGTATTATTTCTCCTCTGTTTTTGTGCTTCTTCTCCCCCAACTTTTTCTTCAGGTACGCATCCTAAGGTTGCTGAGGATCCTCGGTCGGAACAACGAAGCAGCAAGTGACGCCATGAACGACCTCCTAGCTCAGGTTTTGTTTTTATTTTTCCAACCGAACAGCGTTACTGGAATAATGAGATGTTTTGCTCAGTTCCAGAGAAGCATGGATGTTCAAATTTGACTTTTGGACATCTTTCTTGTCTGTACCAGACACTCTGCAAAATACAGAGTGTCCTCGAATCCTTAAAAGATTTTATATTAATTTATATCAAATTAAGGCCTTAAAATCTCTTAAATTCATCAAAGAAAATGTAAAGTCTTACATTTTGTATTCTAGTCGTGTGCAGAGCAAACATCTTCACTCACTGTGTTCTGTGACTGAAGGTGGTTAAGGCTACAGGTAATTAGCTGCTAGTACTTGCTTGCTAGCTCGCTAGCACACAAACAAGCCATTGGCAGCTAGCATATGTCTCTCTAGCTAGCTAGCTAGCTAGCTGGCTAACTATAGGACCATATGCCATGTGAGAAGTACAAATCTGCTGCCAAGAGCCAAAACCCCCACAGAGATTTCACAGTTTTGGTCCCCTGCATTTCTTTGTACAGCTCTGTCATAATACATGTTTTAAATTTTATTTTTAATGGTCTTAAAAAGTCTTAAACTTGAGGTGATGGAACCTGCATAAACCTTGAAATTCAGTCTATTGTCTGACAATGGCAGTTTACTGATGTGCAATTTGTTTTCTAGGTAGCGACCAACACAGACAGTACCAAGACTGTGGGCAACGCTGTGCTCTATGAAACCGTTCTCTCTGTACTAGACATAAAGTCAGAGAGCGGCCTCAGAGTGAGACACATTCTCTTTTTACTGCATTATTACATCAGCAGTCTTCACGTAATTATCAAACGCTCATCACTTCACTTGCTCCATAGGTTTTGGCTGTAAACATCCTGGGAAGATTCCTCCTGAATAATGACAGGAACATTCGGTAAGTGCTAATTTTCTTCCTGTTTTAATCCTTCACTCTGTTATCTCTGCTCACCACCTATTTCCTCTGATCTCAGTGAAGGCTTTTTTTCCTCCTTTATTTCAAAAGTGACTGATCTCCTCCCAACAGGCTGAGCTGAATAATTACTTTCCCTCTGAGCGTTTATGCTAGGAGCTCACTCAGTTTAAGCACATTTTAGCAGTGAATGTGGACACGTTGCATAGGTTCCTGGAGGTTTCCTTGTATTGCGGATTTGTTAGTCTTTTCCACATGGTCCTTGTAGTAAAACGGGTCCGTCTAGTTTGCTCCTGCCGAACTACTGACAGGGCGGCAGTGATGAGAATGCTTCATTCCTGTTAGACCTGCTTTACTTGATCATATCTGCCCAAACATAATGTCTGAACTGTATAAAAGTGCTGACACTGCTATTAATCTCTGTTCATGATGCGGTACAAAAAAAATGTTCCATTGTTGGTCTTCTTGCAGATATATTGCCATGACCTCTCTTCAGAAGATCGTTTCGACAGACCACAATGCAGTTCAGCGGCACCGTGGGACCATTGTAGACTGCCTGAAGGACCAGGACGCATCTGTCAAGCGGTAATCGTTACCTACTTCTTTAGTGAGAAATGGGCTGAAACAGAGACGCCACTACATGAAAGGCCTCTAATTCACAGCCAGTGTACAAAAGAGTCCGTTTTCAAGCAGGAGTCGGAAGACCAGAGGTGTCCAAAGTGTCCAACAGACCCATTGTGGCCATTAGAATGATTTTTTTTTTTGTGGCTTCTTAATTGCATTTTTTTTTTTAAATTGCACAAATCTGGTTTCTCAAGCACAAGCTGTTGATGCAGATGGACACTTTTTACCATTTTTAGGGCAAGATTTTCTTTGGCAAATTAAAGTCCCCTTAAGATGGCAAATATTGGTAACACAAAGTTCTTGTTTTTAATTAACCATGTATTTGGCTTTCACTTTAATTTCTTGATAAAACAGGACCAAACCCATCCATATATCATTATTATTGTTTTAAAAATGCTGTTTTTCTTTTTTTAGCTTTTAACTTGACAATTTTTAGGACACTTGTATAAAGTCTTCAATATAATCATTGGAGACTTTTACAATCAAAACCATAAGTAAAATGGATTATGAAGTCTCTGAACAAAATTGCCCTTCAAAAAATATGAATCATTAAATGAATCATATTTTATTTTAATTTATCATGTGATTAATTGCTTATTGCGACAGGCTTAGAAAAAAAAAAGTTGTATAATTTATGCAAAAACATACAGGAAACCAGTGCGAATCTAGGAAAACCAGGATAATATGATTTGCCATTATCCAAAGATGTGCAGTAGTCATATTTACATGAAATAAAGGTAAGAACATGTTTTTGCGATATTTTTATTTTTTTTTTATGGAAGAAAACATTTTTAAAAACTATTATAAAGAACTTAATAATAGTTTTACTTAATCTCATCCTACACTTTGTTTGCAAAGAGGAAGATCAATCTGGATCTGTATGATTGGGTGAACCACTACTAAATCTACTAAATTGAAGTAGAAATTGTTGCATATCATCATAATAAACATTTTATGTCTATTTATTGGTTCAATCGTTAACCAAACCTGAAAAAAGCCTGTTGTACCATATGTTGCTTTTGAAAAAAAAACATTTGAATAAACGCAGTGAACCGGTTACAAAAGCAAGATTTGATTTTTTTTTTTTTAGTAGTGTCTCACCATTAAAAACATTTTTCACAATTACCTTTTAATAAATACACAAGCTCTCAACAGATTTACCAGTAAGTGAAACAGTTTCACACCACCTGTGATTTTTGGCACTCTTATTTCTCGTGTTTCAGCCGCTCACTTTGGGAGCTGCTTCACTTATCTAGCATCCATTTAAAAAAAAAACAACAAAAAACTGCATTCTTAATGAGACAGACAGAGCATTTGTACCAAACAAACTAGCATTTAAGCCTTTAAAGCATCTCTTTTAATGTTCATACGCAGAGATAAATCCTAAGTATCAATATTTAAAGATGTTCCTTTTTTTTTACATCGGGGAACACTGTGAGCGCCTGTCAACACAGCCAAGCTGGATTAATTAGCACCTTTGATCCTCCTCTCCCATCCACGTAGGCGTGCTTTGGAGCTGTCCCTGGCTTTGGTGTCGGCCTCCAACATCCGCTCCATGATGAAGGAACTGCTCATCTTCCTCTCCTCCTGCCCCCCCGAGCTCAGGGCTCATGCTGCCAGCGGCATATTTAACGCTGCTGAAAGGTAGAGTCTCAAAGAATGTTTGGCGGATTTTATTCCGCGTATAAATGACTAGTTTATTCCTAACACTGTCGTAATGCATGCAAGCACAGATGGCTTCCCGTCATGCATGTGAATAGATTGGACGTGTTGTGTGTTTTTGACCCAGAGTGGGGCAGTTTTAATGCTGAGGCAGATGCAATAAAGGCTCTACTTATCCACTCTGCATCCACTCAGTGATATTCCTGTGTGACAGACAATGCCCAGCACTTATTCTCTTACACACAATGCAGATACAGATTCAGCAGGCTCGTCTCACCATAGAGCACTGCTCAGTTGGCTGTGTGTGTGTGTGTGTGTCTCTGTCAGGTATGCGCCCTCCAAACGCTGGCACATTGACACCATCCTGCATGTTCTCACCACGGTAAGTTCACTGTAGTAAACACTTACAGAGCCTTGCTAAATAAGTCATATCCCTTGGAGTTGTGTTGACATTTTGTCGCCTTACAACCACAAACTTTGATGAATTATTAGGCTCGTACAGGAGGTATCAACGACTTTAATTGCCAGCGTTTGCATTCCTGCTTTTTTGAGTTATATTTCGGTCTTGTCAAACCACATTGTTTCACGTGTTTTTCTGTTTCCTTTGTGGCAATTTGATTGTTTGTAGCAGGTGTTTTTATTCATTTATATTTTAGTGGGTTAGTGGTCTTTCATCAGCAGCAGCTGGATAGGCAGTACGGTAGAGAAGTAGAAGACATGAAGTAAAACTCCACGCTAATTTGACTAACAGTTATTATCCCAGCTGAGCTGTGGATCTCTGCAGCTCCTCCAGAGTTACTGTAAGCATCTTGGCTGATTAATGCTCTCTGGCCCTGTCTTGATTAGTTTCACACTCTTTCCATTTTTGGGTGACGCATTAAACAGTTTTTGAAGTTTGTGGTCGTAATTTGACAAAAACTAATACAAAATTTAAGGAAAATAAATTTAGATTTTTTTAAAATGCCTTCTAACTAAACTTTTTTTTAAAATTGGCAAGAAAGTGTAAATTCAAAGTTCCACACGTTGCTTAATTTTTCAGTTAATCAATTACTAAATTAGCTGACAATTATTTATTAACCATTTCATGTCTTGCAGTCAATGACTAATAATTTTGTTTTTTGCTTATGTAACATGAAGGGTTGGTCTTTTTGCTAAATGCCACCCCCATTTTCAATGAATTTCTCTATACATATTGAAGAACGACATACGATGACACAAACAGTTGCACTGCTGAAGGATCTACAGCTGCGTTTGCGTGTGTGTCATTTCCACCCGCGCAGGCAGGGGGCGATGTCAGAGATGAAACTGTGCCCAACCTGATTCAGCTCATCACCAACACCTCAGAGCTGCACTGCTACACCGTCCACAAGCTCTACCGGGCGCTGCTCACCGACATCTCTCAGGTCTGTGGCTCAGGCTGGTCCGGTTTCACTGCACGGTTTGAGTTGGATGGAAGCAGATTTATCTTTTAATAAAAAAAAGTGAGAATTTTTTGCTTTTCCTGTGTATCTCCGAGTGATGTACAAGTGGAGTTTCTTTGTGTTCGCAGCAACCCCTGGTCCAGGTGGCTTGCTGGTGTATAGGAGAGTATGGAGACCTGCTGCTGAAAGGAGAGTGTCAGGAGACAGAAGCTGTGCAGGTAAAGTATTGATGTTGTGTTTAGGTATAAACCAAAGAGTGCAAGATGGTCACAGTGTTCGGGAAGAAACAAATTGTTGTTGTTTTTTAACTCCATAGGGTTAAAAGGAAAATAATAGTGACATTTATTTTGCTCAAAACTGAATTTAAAATGTCTTCTTTTTTGGAGGTTTATCACCTTTCTTTTTGTTTTGCACGTGTTTTCATCAGGTGACGGAGGACGACGTCCTGGACGCTTTAGAGATAGTTTTACAGTCGCACATGTCGACTCCAACGACCAGAGGCTTCGCTCTCACCGCCACCATGAAACTGAGCACACGCATCACAGACAATGTGGAGTAAGAAAAAAACAACCCACCTCTTTAGTCCCTGGCGGTCCGCAGTGATCAGAATCGTGTAAAATGCCCCTTACAGACCAGTTTGTTGATTGGAGAACTTCTGCAGAACGCCGACTGTAAACACCTTGCGTAACTTCTCCGTTTCACACCCAACTGCTTCTCTTTCTCCTCATGAACGCGCTCCCCGCCGGCAGTCGGATCAGGAGCATCGTCAGCATCTACGGAAGCTGCATAGACGTGGAGCTCCAGCAGAGGGCGGTTGAATACAATGCACTCTTCAAGAAGTACGACCACATGAGGTAGGCAAAGACGGAGCAGCATCAGATATTTCTTTCTTTTGTACGTGTTATGTTCTAAGACAATAGTTCTCAAGTTTTTATGACAAATAGACACTGTTTTTTATTTTATTTCAGACTTTATTTGGGATACTTAAGCAGTAGGGAAATCTGAGTAAAGTATCTGCCAGGTCTGGATAACTAATTTTGTATTCTAGAAAAGTCTGATTACTGTCAAAAAGTGTCAGACATCCGGGGTGAACTTTTACATTTAAGTATTGGCTACAAAAAAAACGAGGAATCTGTAAATTGGAGCAGTTCTTTAACTATCTATCTGACTGTCCATCAATCCATCCATTTGTTAGTTTATCCATCTATCGATTTGCCCGTCCATCAGTCCATTCTCCCAATAGTCAGTTTATCAATCAGTCTGGACTAACTGAACTTTTGGCTAAACTGGGTTCAAAGTCATTCCTGGATCCAGGTTCTAAGTTCAGAGGTGAACTCAGGATGAGAAACGCACCATTTCTCCTTCCAGGTTCACCGTCTCTGTCGCGCTTCTGTGTTTGAAGAATGTTCTGATGAAGCAAAGAGCACTCACTTTTACTTTTGTAAACTGTGATGGTTGTAGCTATTTCCAGACTGAGGTTATTGCTTGTTTCCACAGGGCGGCTGTGCTGGAGAGGATGCCTGTGATTCAGAAAAACTCTCTGGGCCAAACCAATGGAGAGCTGAGCGAGGAACCCATCAAGGAGAGCCAACCGGGAAAGGTCAAACAGGAAGAGATGGCTCTGCCACAACAACCAGCTGGACAGGTATGATAACACATGTGAAAACAGACTTTCCTAAAATATCTCTTAATTATAGTTACTTTTTTGCATCTTTTATTTTGATGGTCACCAGGAAGTTTAATAATTGTTTATTGCAATAATGTGAGAATAAAGTAAAAATATTTTGAGGGTAAAAGCATAACGTTATGAGAATATTCATAGTAAAGTGACTATATTCTCTTAATATTACGACTTTATTCTTATAATTTTATTACTTTATTCTTGTAATTTTACTATTTTTATTCCTTTCAAGCATTGTTCTAATACTCTGTCATAGAATACAAACTGGTGTGATGCAGAAGAAATGTTTCCATCGCGGTTTTGCGAAAAACTCCAATTTCGATACGACCGAAAAACCACCTCATTCTAGAGTAAAAACTTTCAATCGAAAAATGTGTTTATTCAAAATTAGCATGTTTCCATTAGGAAGATTTATTTCTGTAATTCCAGTTTGCGCGATTTCAACGTAAGTGGAAATGCATCTGCAGTTTGTTTGGTTTAGTTCTGTTTTCCACCTGGAGGCATTAAATATCAGGGCAGCTGTGTATCTACGTGCTCCGCTCTGTGTTTTTGCTCAGGTGTGTGACCTCTTGGACCTGCTGGGAGGTTCTCAGGAACCTCTGCAGCCCAGCTCATCAGTCGGTGGCTCAGCATCAGCACAGCTCACTGCTGCCCCCGCCAGCGCTGGAGGAGACCTCCTGGATCTGCTGGGTGGGTTCGAGCCCACTCCTCTGGTCCCAGGTGAGTTCTGTCAGACACAGATGAGATGAAAACACAAAAACTATACGATTGTTGGCTGTAAAAAAAAATATATATATATATATATATATATTTTTAGAATGTATATTTAACTTTTCATAAGCTGGTTTGCTCCACGTATTTGAATCAATTCAAAGTTTTTTTTATGCTTCTGCTTGCCTCAGCTCCCACTGTGACGGTGTATGAGAAAAATGGTGTGACTTTGACGCTAATCTGCGAACGACAGTCGGAGTCGGGCCTGACGGTCACGCTCACCGCCTCCAACTCCACCGACTCAGACATCAGCAGCTTCACCTTGCAAGCTGCGGTGCCCAAGGTTTGCAACAAACATCCTGTTTATCCCCCTGAACTAACCGCCGTGAAGCCACCTTCTAACCGCATTTCTTATGACAATGTCGAGTTCGGTGATAAACGCACCACTCAGTGTTACAGTGAGGAATATAGCCGTAGCAACAGCAGCAGAGTTTTAATGACGTTAATGAAATACTTAGGGACTCGCTGAATGACATTGTAAACAGCAGTCAATTAAAGTGCAGACATTTTAAACAGATTGACTTCATTTAAATTCATTTATAAAATGTCTTCCATCACCACATTACAGTGACAGTTAGCTGTAGTCTTATTGAACCAGATGTATTGGTGCGTTCGGTCAGTTCGTGTTCAAAATTCAGACAAATGTAGTGTTGTTGATTAGGAGTGCTAACAGAGCAGTTAGCATACTGCCTTAACACAACAATGAACAAATCTCTCTGGTCGTCTGAGTCCAGTGAGGTTTAGAAATGAAAATTCACATTTATGCAACTTTAAAATAATAATTTAAAACCCCCCACTAAAATAACCATTGCATTTTTGGTTTATGCTTAGCATTGTGAAACCAACTACTGGAACCAGGAACCCTTATTTTATCTCTGTTAAAGACATTCAACCAATAACACGTCTTATTTTCAACATTTAAAATGTGCTACTTTCGTTTTATTGCGTCTAAAATTGTTACTACAGTCCTACTGGCAGAAAATGAAAGTAAAAATCACCTGTGTTGCTACGCTGCTGCTTCAGCTTCATCGTTTTTTTGTTTTCTGTCCTCCAGAGTGTGCAGTTACAAATGAGGGCCCCGAGCAGAGACTCCCTTCCTGCACATGGTGGCGCTAAACTGACCCAGCTGGTGGTCCTCAACAACCCCAACAAGGTGGGTCTGCAAAATGCAAATAGGACTGTCCCTACATCCTTAACAAGTATTAAAATGTCTTAAATTTATTTATTTAGAATTAAGGCGGGCTGCACAGTGGCACTGTTGCCTTGCAGCAAGAAGGTCCTGGGTTCGATTCCCGGCCCGTGGTCTTTCTGCATGGATTTTGCAGAAATCCATGCAGAAAGACATGCGTGGGTTCTCTCAGGGTTCTCCGGCTTCCTCCCACAGTCCAAAAACATGACTGTCAGGTTAATTGGTTTTTCTAAATTCTCCCTAGGTGTGAGTGTGTGTGTGCATGGTTGTGTGTCCTGTCTATCTCTGTGTTGCCCTGCGACAGACTGGAGACCTGTCCAGAGTGAACCCCACCTCTCGCCCGGAACGTTAGCTGGAGATGGACACCAGCACCTCTCGACCCCACTAGGGACAAGGGTGTAAGAAAATGGATGGATGGATGGATGGATGGATGGATAGAATTAAGGCCTTAAAATGCCTTTCTTTCTTTTTTTAAAGTAAGTTGGTTATAGGTCTCACACTTAGTTGTAGCCAGACTATTTAATCTCGTTTATTGATAGTTTTTTTTTTTATGTGACTTTTCTGACAGGCAAAAGCTTGAGTCACTCACAATCGGCTTCACTGTGTACTGTGACTCGAGGCTACCAGTTATTATCTGCTAACATATATATGTTATATGTTACATATGTATTTATATTAGCAGTATATTTATCACCAGTTAGCTGTACGATGTCTGTCTTAGCCATTGGCTCACCTCTGTTGCCAACCCTTATAATTTATTTGCGATTTTCTTTTGTACGTTTCTGTCGCGATACAGGCCTTAAATTCCATCCACAACGGTCTTAAGAAACGTCTTAAATTTGAGTTGGTGAAACCCGCAGAAACCCCGTCCAAAGGCGCAAGTGGAGAAATAACGCACAAGCTGGTTCTCCCATTCAATGTAGTGATTCTTTAACGTTGCACCCTAGCGGTGGGGAACACCGATGGAAACTTCTTCAGAAGTTTTGGTTGTGAAGTCGTGAATTGACTCAAGCCCTTTGGGAACCATGTTGTATTCTTATCTATTTATTTTTACTATAATCAGACATGAAGACTAAAACGTTCAGTGAACTGTTCCTTACATTTCAGGTAAACCTGAAAATGAGGATCCGTGTGTCCTACACCTGCCAAGGCTCGGTCGTTCAGGACACAGTTCAGGTGGACTCCTTCCCGGGACTCTGAACGCAGCAGGATCAGGAGGCGTCTCTCCGAGTCCCGTTAGGTTGTTTTCAAACCCGAGAAATGCGTATTTCACAGGAATCCACAGCCACACTGAAGAAATTATATTTTTTTCGGTGCTTGTCAGGTAAACATCACAACGGTGAACATTTAAGGATTTGCAGGTATCAGAGAAAAAAAAATGGGTCATGTAAATTGAAATCATCACTATACAAGTTTAAGGAGGGAGTTTGTTTTTCTGGTTTTTTTTACCAGTGTTAGGGTCACTTGGAGAAAGTATTTATTTACCTGTTTCAAGATTAAAGTCAAAAGAACCAACTTGAAATGTTGAGGAAAAGGGTGAAATCCTGGGGAATAAAATTCTAATCGAAATAGTTTAACAGCAAAAGAAAAACAAAATGAGATCAAAAAGCTGATAAAAAAAACCCCCACTGAATATATTTTTAAGGTGACACTTCTTAAAAGATGTTATGTTGAGATTGTAAACAAGGTCCAGTGATGGCTCCTCTTTGTGTAAATGACCTGTACTGACAGCCGTTCAGACATTTTGCTTTTTTTCCCTTTAATATCCTGTTTCCTCTGCTTTTTTTTCTTAACATTTTAGATTTGTTCTTGAACAAAAAATTGACTTTACTGCTGAACTAAAATGTAAAAAGAAATGTGTGACCCTAATACTCTCTTGTAGATTTGAATGTTTGTGAACCCTTTTATTTCTAGATTCCTGCACAACTTATTTCAAAACATAGTTTTTGCTTTTACAATATAGTAGTGACATGAATTAAACCAAATTAATCTAGGTATACTGATTAGGTCATCTCGGCCTACAACATGTTTTAAATTTAATACTTTCGATCATGTCTTTGGGACAGTCTTGCTGCATCTGGTTCTAAAGAAACAAGGACTGAAGACGTTTTAAAGAGTAACAAAGGAAAAAAATAAATTAAAATCCATGTTTTATTTATCTGGGACACTTATCTGATTCTGAAAAAATCGAATATTTTATTTAAAGATTCATTAATACAGAAAATTAATGAGGGTTCACAAACCTTAAAGAGCCACGACCATTTTATTGAAAGACTGCTGCTGCATAGCGTTTTTATTTTCACCGTTTTTTTTTTTTGGCTTTTAATGGCAACTTTTCATCTTTGCTCCATATCAAGATATTTGCTTTTATGCTCTTTGCACTGTCAAGGCAAAACACTAACCAATGAGTTTTTCACCACTACTTCAATTTTTATTTATTTTTATTAAAAAGCGAGATATAGAAGGGTAGATTTTAAACACAACCATATGAGTTGCCTTTTCTTATCTCAGAGTTCTTCGATTATCCAGGTGTTTTAGCTCCTGACCATTCCCCTGTGCCTTCTGACACTTTTTTTCAAAACATTTCCTTCTGAGGCCAAGATCATTTAGTTAAGACTTTACATACCAAACAACACCGCTCCTGGATGTTAGAATCTTATCAATTGTTTACAGATGATTAAATAAAGCAGGTTTATTTATGAAGATTATGTACAGCAAAGCAAGAAGAAACTCAGGCACGCCGCTGCCTACCAGATGTATATTTTGGATAATAAATGTCGAAGCACAACCGAGAGTTTTAAATCCACGGAAACGCCCAGCCTTTTGTTGGGGGACAAAGTGCTACAAAACAAAAAAAAACAAAAGATGTCGAGATGAGACCAGCGTGTTTGCGTTAGCTCGGTGACTCATTTTCATCTCTGCTTTTAGCAAACTCTAGACGTCAGACCACACACACGACTCCACTGTAAAGAGCTGAGAGAATATTGATTGTCTTTGATTATTCTATTTTGTTTTCTAATTAAAGAAATTCTCAGGCGTGACTTAATCTGATGTCTGTTTTTTGTTTTTTTTTGTAACCAAAGGACGACACTAGAAGTCAACTTTCCCCTTTATTCACAAGCAAAGATCACATAATCTTCAAACTGTGGTGCTTTAACTGTTCAAAGTCAAAGAAAACAATGTAGGTTAACACACAAAAAAAAAATCCACATATGTATTAGAGCGTTCATATTTCAATTTTTTTGTGAAGGTTTAGTTAGTTTTGTTTTTAATTGCCGTTTCTTGGTAGCATTAGCCTAATTTAGCTCTAACACCGATTTGAACGCCGCGGTGTTGGCACTCGGCAGGTCTCAGGTCAGCAGCAACTCATGACGAGGGAGAGAGGCGTGTGCAGCTTCTGTGGGGTTCTGATCCTCCTCTTAACGCCAGCACAAGATGGAGCACCGAGCCGCCCTGGATCTTGTAGTCTGCAGCCGTCTTCTCATCGTTCCTGAAGATGGGAGGAAGAGGGGACGGGAGGGGTTGTGGCTTTAAAGGAGAACCCTTATGGAGGGATCACAAAAAGGACTACAAAGTGAGCTGGCTCACATCTGTTTCCCGCTGTAGATGAGCCTCTGTTGCTGTGGAGGGATCCCTTCCTTCTCCTCAACCCTTTCCTTGATTCGCTCCACCTTGACGTAGGACAAAACGAGAACACTCAGCGCTGACAGAAATCAGTTGAATAATGAGGTTGTTTTGTAAAACAGTAGTTTGTGTCAATGTGTCACCTTGTCTGTGGGCTCGATGTCGATCTCGATTTCCTTTCCAGTCAGGGTCTAAGAGTGGGAACATTAACAGCACGGGTGAGATTCGACAGCTGTTCCAAACCATGAACACATTTATAACTATAACACTACTGTGATTTAAAAGCCTCAACAGAATTTTTTTTTTATTTTTATATATAGGTAGACCTTATCAGTATGTTTTTTTTGTCAAACTTACACTTAAATGTTTTGACTGTATTATACATGTACATATCGTCACCTTTCGAAAAATAATGGCCTAAATTTTTTTTGTTTTGCCAATAGCATCTTTTGGAAAGAAAGTGATGGTGATTTTATATTTTTGGTTTTTCCAAAAGTCGCTTTTGGCAAAAATAAATAAATAAAAAATACTTAGCCAGTTATTTTTTTTTTAGGAAGGTGGTGATATGTTAGTATCACCGGATTACCAATAAACCTAAAACTTGAAGACTTAGATGCTTTTTAATCTTCAGAAACCCGCTGACTAGCTATATAAAGGTAACATTCATACCCTTCTTGAAAAGTCCTGTGGTGGTTTGTAAGGCTCGAAATTAACTGGAATTGGTCCCAAAAAAAAATTTTATCTATAAAACTACAGAAACAATAAAAAACGCGGGAGTTGTTTAGGACACGTCTTGTCAGTCAGCAAAAAGAATAAATCTAGGGTTTTGAGATGGACACCCAAAAATACATAGTAAGGCTCGTACAGGAACTCCCGAGTCAAAAGTTGTTTTCCCTCTGCTTTGACTCATGATTTTATTTTTTGAAACAACTTCCGAGAGCAGTAAGTTAAGCAGCCCAAATGATCTATTAACCTTACTATCAGATAATGTAACTGTCTTCTGAGCAGAATCACTGAATAATGGTTGATTATATCAGAGAAGAAATAATGAACCGGCGGACCAGTTAGCGAACAGCAATAAAGTTAAACCTCAATGAAACATTTCTCACCTTAACTTTGATCAGCATGTTGAATAAACACTATTATTTTACTGAAAATAAAATGGACGACTAACAGAACAAAACAACTGGCAAATTAACGCTTTACAACCACAGCTCGTCAAGCTAACCAGACTTTACTTCCTGTGTAGCGGACCAACACCCTAACTATGTCGGCTTGCCACATAACACCAGCAGAAAGGTTCCGCCGTTAAAACTACAGCTCAATAATGTTAGTAATAATGAAAATTTAATCTAGACGTACCTTATCTTTTTTTTTTTTTATAAACTTTTGCAAAAATAAAAACAGCACTAATTTATTTGTTAGCGACCATGTGTTTGATAAGCATCTGTTGTTATTTGTTATCGATAAAAATTGAACCATCTGAGAGTCTGAACAGTTTAGCAAATTAGTGTTACAATTTTAGTAGACTATACACGAAATTACTGGGAAATTTGCGAGATTATGTTGTTAAAAAAACATAATCTCATAAGAAAAATCTCTAAGAGAAACAAATTCTTGTTTTTATAGTGTCCATTACATATTTTTCTAATTACTATTTTATCTCTCTCTCCCTCTCTGTATGTATAAATGATGAATATATATATATATATATATATATATATATATATATATATATATATATATATATATATATATATATATATATATATATATATATATATATATATATATATATATATACAGAGAGAGAGAGGAGAGAGACATATATCTACTTTTGTAAAGCAATCCATGATTTCATTTCACTTCATTTGAAAATAACATGTTTGCTTGTGAATAGGTTTACTATATTAATAAATTTTAAGTTGTGTACATTTATTTTTGTTCACCATCTCTAAAAAAAAAAAAAGCACACTCTAAACAACACAATAGCAGACCTTTGTTTCTGTTAAAAATGAAAAGTGATTATTTTTATTTTTTTTTATTAATTTAAATATGTATTTATTTCAACTTCCATTCTTCCTGGGGACAGTGAACACAACACTCTGATAAATCGCTGTCCCGCCTTCACACAGATGTTCTCCATTCATCTAATTAACTGAAAGGTGGATAAAATGCCTCAGTCTGGTTGTGTCTGAGACCCATTAGTCATGGTAACTCATTTCTGTCTAGGTTCTGTGGTCTTGGCTGTCTTAGCAACAGCTGTTGCTGACCCAGGTATTTGTCTCATACATCTGTATGGATGTATAGCGGCTGTGTGTGCTTTTTTTTTGTGGTCATGAAATAATTCTGGACCTTTGTCCGCAGATATCAAAGTGGTCTGTGCTAAAGACTCTGTGCGAGTGACATGGAGGGTGGCCCCCCAGTTCGTCCCATACGCAGCTCGGTTCTTCCTTGGAAGCTGCATGCCGTCATCGTGGAAAGTTCTGCCCACCGGAGAGGGAGAAGCACATTTTAACTACAAATTCTATGACTGCAAGTTTACCAAGCGGGTAAGGTGTCTCCATAATGTTTTCAGTCGATTAATCGGCATACAATGTTCGCCACTAACAGTTTTGTTTTTGTTTTTTTTTGTCTGCAGCTGAAGGGAAAACGCATAATTTATCAAAACGAGCTGAGCTTCAGGCCACAAGCAAAACCGAAGCCTGTCGTCTTTAAATATCCCGTCCAATGTGTCCAGAAACGGTAGGAATTCATTTTGTTACAGTATGATTAAAAGAGTAAGGTATGGTGCTGGATCTTCTCTTGTTTCAGACCTGAAGGAAGAATCCCCCACTTCCTAAATCCTGGCTCAGGTGTTTCTGAGGGACGCAGTAAGCTAGTCTTTCATGTGGCTCTCCTGAATGGTAAGATCTCCTGCCAGGTAAAATTTTAGCTACATTCTGGGATGAATAACTTGTTTTCTTCACCTCCACCCCTTAAAGAGCAATTAACAGGAGTCTCAAAGACGAATGTGATTCCCCTCGGCTCATTCATACCGATCTGGGCAGCTGTGGAGCAGAAGTCCCATCAGCCGCTGGTGCTCCTCATGGATGAGTGCGTCGTGGCCTCAACCCCAGAACTGGAACCTGGCAACCAACTTTATCCCATTGTTGGCAATCATGGGTAGGCGTCAAACTTCCAATATTTTGTCTTTAAATGGTCACTGGACTTGTTGACTTGAATTGGGACCACTAGGTGTCTGCTAGAAAGTAAAAGGGGAAGTTCACTGTTCCTTCCTCGGTACCATTCATCTGCCATAATTCTCTATCTCCAGTCTTTCAAGTTTGGGATGGGAGGAGAGGTGAGTCCAGAGTTAAATTGCTTTTTTTTTCTTCTTTTTTTTTTTTTTCCTCCCCTAATTTGTGAACTAACTGTTGCGATCCCCAGGTATACATTCACTGCAATCTAATCGTGTGGGATGGGGATTATGATAAACGCAGGAAGGCGTGCCATGTGAAAGATGGGAGGTAACTATGTGTACTGAACTTGTATGTTGCCAAATCTCTCTTGGCTACTAAGGACAAGCTGCTTAAAACTGTTCTGCTCATCAGCTGGGAGCTGCTTGATGACCCTGCTCGGAGCTCTCTGTGCAACTGCTGTGATAACGCTTGTAGTCCTCGCACCAAAAGGGCAACAAGCTGGGGTAAGTGTTTTTATGTCCCCGCCCAATAGCCTTGCTGTATAGCTTGCCTCCTGATTTTTCTTTTTTTTTTTTTTTTTTCTCCCTGTTAGAGCCTCACAGCATGCACTTCAATTCTGTGTTGGGACCCATCATCATAGTCGACCAGCCAGCCTCTATGACGAATGCCTCTCTGCCTGAGACTGATGCAGCTGGCTCACAGGTCCGGGGAATGGGGGGGGGGGGGGAAGCTTTGCACCAATGCATGTCTCATTACAAATGTAATTGTCTGTTTGCAGGAAATTTAAGTTGAAGCTGAACTCCAAGGTGCAGCCTGTGGCACTAATTTACAAGATTCTGGACACTTGTGTTTTTTTTTTTTTTTTTTTTTTTTGTTTTTTTTAAGAACCTGAAATTGCCTGACTTGATGCTGTTGTGAAATAAACCCTGCTCTAATTTAGACTTTTTTTTTTTTTTTTTTTTGTTCCCTTGACAATTTGTATTAACATTAGTTTATGGTCAAACCCTAACTTGAAATGGCAATGTCCTACAAGGCTGGAGTGAGCCTAAAGTGCCACAGCATAGATTGGGAGCATGATTTGATTTACTTCAACAGACACATGGTCCACAAAGATGATACAGACAACACAATATATAAAAGAGAAAATAAAAAGAATCTTATAAAAGACTTGCATACCAATGTTTCCACAGAGCCGATTGGTATCTTAGCGCACTGAAAGAGGGATGTGAAAACATTACAATAAAACTGTTCAATGAATTTGAGTGGCATAGATAAAAGCTTGGCTTTCATTTGGAAATCAAGGTTCTCAAGTGACACTGAATTATTCTATTTTTTTTCTCCAAGGGTCCCATGTCCTTGGTGTTTATAAGGAAATGTTATGGGACTTTCATTTTCAGCAGGACTTTCCATATTTGCAGTACCAAAAGCTCAAAAAAAATTGTTTGGCCAGCAACTTGAACTCTATACTAAGAGTATTAAAGATGAGACATCAAAACTAAACATGACTAGAGGGCCAGTATTAAACTAATCTGGACTTCATTATACTTCAGCAAAACCCACAGGTTTGTCACCTCCATGCTATGCTGTGGACTGACATTGTTTAAAAGATCCTTTTTTCTTATGTAATTTTTTTTCTGTAAGTCATGTTACAAGAAATAGTCCTGCAATAAATTTCACTTTCTGAAATGAGTAACAAATTTGATTTCAGAATCAGTCTTTTATGTACCTGTTACAGTTCTAAGAGCTTAGAATTACTTCTGTATTGACTAAAGGTGTTTATGCAATACAGAGGGGAAAAAAGCCTGTGACCAGTCTTTGGAGCAATGCATTAAAGAAAAGGCAACTTAAAAACAACCAGTAAAACTGCTTTTGATCCTCTAGTCCTTGGAATGGACAGTGTTTTCTAAACTAGTTAAATAGAAATCTGTTTTAAGTGCTACTTTGAGTAATCTGGCATAAATATTTAACTTTTTTGTTTTCCCTAAGAAAAATATTAGATGTGGGTTGCCATTTTGAAGTTTTATCATTTACCTTAAAGTTATTTGACAAAAATGATTTCAGTGTCTATCTTTAGGGATTAATGTATTGAATACAGAATGGATATTTAGTCAATTTATCACAGGGAATTCACACACACACAGATGCCTAACAGCTACTTAGATCAATTGACCCGGCTATATTTTTGGACTTCGAAGGAAGCCCAGGGACTCAATGAGAACCTATGCGTACATGGGAAGAACATACAAACTGTATGTGGAGAAGCTCTGGCCCAGATTCATACTGAGGATCTTCTTACTGCGAGGAGATGGTAGTTAACTAGTAGAATCCCAAGTAGTCAAACTGATTCTTGGATTTCTAGACCACACATTTCCTAGTCATGCTTTTTATGCATATGTGTTTCATAAATTAACACAGATGTTTACTTTGTCTCATAACATAAATTAAAAAAGCTAAATGGAACAAGAAAAAGGTCAATGGAATAGGAAGTTGGTTGATTATCAGAAACTAGAAAATTTAGACATTTTAGAAGTTAGAGTACATTATTTGCCCTTGATGGTTTTGGAACCCTTAACCTATGGTAAAGTAAAATCCAAAGTCGTCATAAACCTTTGCAGAATGACAACAGTAACAACAATATACTTCTGTGAAGGTGATAATATCATAAATGAATTTTCAACACCACATTCTCCTTCCTTCTCCTTGCCATAAAATGAAACGTTTGATTATTTGGATCTTTTGGGAGATTTGAATTAGAGCCTTGCTGCAATTACACCAATGGTCTATGCCTGACTGCTGCTAACAGCCACCAGGTGAAAGTAATTTCCTTGATTGAACTGCAACAGTCAGTGAGAATAAAAGCACAACTGGGACAACTCACTATTCAGTCATGATGGCTTTCTTTTGGTATCATGAGCTCCTTCTCTGGTTGGTGGCTGTTGGGTTGGCTGCTGCAGGTAATGGTGCCAACATATAGATATTTCTTTTTCCACAGACAATCTTTTTAGCCTTTTTGCAGACTAGTCCTTTATCCTCTCCAGATTTGAAACTAGACTGTGGGCCGGACTACGTGACCTTAGTTTGGTCAGACAGCAGATCCCAGGCTGATGCGTCGCTGTTTCGTCTTGGTAGCTGCTTCCCCACCACCTTTACACCACAGGAAGTGGTCTTCAATGTGGAACTTGACAACTGCAACTTCAGGAGGCTGGTGAGCAAGATATCCCTGGCCAAACGAAGCATGTCAAACTACTTCAAACTGCATCTTGACTCTCTTCTTTAACAGGTCTCGGGCAATGAACTGAACTACACAAATGACCTGTTCTACATGTCATCTAGTGACTCTTATGTCCTTCCTTTTACTCTTCCAGTGGTCTGTTCATATCAAAGGTAAGTGTTGGTTGACTAGATTTGAAACTCTTAACTGTACTTGAAGACTGAACTAACTTGTCTTCAGGCCCAAAGACTGGTACCCAATACTCTATGATCCGGTGTCCTCTACATATGGAGTTGAAGACTTGGTATTCTATATTGAACTTATGAATGGTAGGTTCTAACACTCTAATGACTGATTGTGACCATCCACAAGTCAAACTGAAAGCTGTTTTGGTGGAACTTCTCAGCTGACTTTTCGGGCCCTGCTGAAACGGCTACCTTTCCCCTGGGTTCCATGATCCCCATCATGGCTAGTGTGGTGGCAGTAGCCCATCAACCCTTGCTGCTTCTGCTTGAAGAATGTGTTGCCGCAACCACATCAGACCTCGAGATTGCTGTTGAAACTTACACCATAATCACCAATAAGGGGTACTTCAATTAACCTTATGTATTAACGGATTTTTATATTTCCCCTTGTTTGAGACTCTAATGACTCTTCTAACTTGCAGGTGTCTTGTAGACAGTAAAATCAGCCGCTCAAAATTCGAACAAAGACAGAAGGCCTCAGAACTCCGGCTATTGCTTCAGGCATTTAGGTTTGGGCTTGGACAAGAGGTAACTTGTTTCTTTATGTGGCTGGCTTGTTTGTGAATGGAGTCTGACGGGTGTCTCCTAGGTATACATCCACTGCACCATGGTTGCTTGGGATCCCAATGGTCTTGGCAGCACCAAGAAGGCCTGTCATTATGTGAAGGATCACGGGTAAAGATAAAGGCGTCACCTTGCTATTGAGTTATCCTGACGCTCGAGCTGAATGGTGTGCCTTTTGTTTTCAGTTGGGAGTTACTGGATAACCCTGTGTATAGTAGCATATGTGACTGCTGTGACTCTTCCTGCAAGACCAGAAGAGCAAGAAGCCCAGGACCAGGTATGAATCTTAGTTTAAAAACAATTTTTTTGTTGTTGTCTGTGTGTACTAATCCAATTCTATTCTTTAGGCAATGGTTTGTTCCAGAAGGCAGTGATTGGCCCACTTACCATTCCTGACTTGGCTTAACATGTGATGCTCTGACTGGAACTTCTGGAGAGTCCTTGAAGAATGTGGAATCTATAAATACTTAAATGAGGAAAAGTCTCTTTATATTAACTTAAAGTTTGGATTAAAGCCTGACACCAAAACTAGGAAGGATACAATAGCCAAGTTGACTAAGTATCTTGCTTGTGTTTTTTTAGGATGGGGGAGGGGTCAAATGGCTTTTATGCAGAAGGTTTACGCTCATGTTTTCCATAAGCATAACTAGACAAACCTTGACCTGAGAGCTCATGGAAAGCTTGAGAAAACTCTAAGCCCAATGTGTTGGAAAAGGATTTACACATAAGACTCTGATATTCTAAGATGTGTGGTAACTATACATTGATGCAATAAATTGAGCATTTTCACTTTAAGCTGAATGCACACCATATCTTAGACACTTAGCCCGTTCCAGCTTATTGGCAAAGGATGCACATGTAAACAGGAGTTGTATACACACCAGATTTCATGCTTGTCCATTACAATCTTTGGATGGAAAAATGTACATTAATATGAACAGTTTAAGGATAAATCTTAATTTATCCTCGGATCCTGTAAATTAGGAATTTGGTGCCTTAGGTCTCCTGCAGGTCCAAACTCAAATTGTGGCACTTCCGGCGGCAGATTTTTATACGCCACAAAAGCCGTGGCATTTGCCACAGAATCAGTCGGATGACGCAAAAGATGCAACTTATTTGTTCTAAATCAACTTATTCAATCTGCCACAGAAAAGAGAAACTGCCTTTACTGAACTGTAGCAGCTGACGGCACCGGAAGTTCCCCGATTTGCGCTCGCTCCCTCTACGTCACTGGACTGGATTCTTAAAATTGAATTTCGGGAAGCTTAATGTACGGACGCAGGTTTTTCCTGGACAAAAGGTAAGGTGGACGGACTTTATTTTAACGAGCTGCTGTTTAGGAGCTCACAGTTCAGCTTCCACCGCTAATAAGCTGCGAGATATTTAAGCTAACTAGCTTGCTAGCTGTACGTCCTCAGGATGAGGAACCTTATGGCAACGTTGGAAACATAACTGATCTGAACTTGATTTTGATCCAGTAACAGTTTGTATAAATGACTCAGCCTTAACTGCTGCATATTTTTTAAAAAGTTTAATGTAGGATAGCCAGGGCCGGATGTAGGAGACCGTGGACCGCTGGGCTGCAGCCAGATTTGGTTCCCACCCCACAGAAGCTCCGTTTTTGTAATCCCGGTAAATTGCAACAAGACTTTTCATGTAAACACACAGATCACAAGTTCTCGGCTTTGTTGAGTTAGTTTTTCCCAAGCAATCCGCTCTTTCAAAAAGTTTGTCATTTACAAAGAGAATAATTTCTGCAAATACATTCACAAGAAAACTGTATTTCCGTTTGCAATCATCCGTCACACAAATGACTTGTGCATAGGAGTCAGTAGCTCCTGTTATGTCATTGTAATGTTGTCATCCTTTTTAAACAGCTACATACTGATTAAGTTCAGAAAAAAATCTACAAATTTAAAAATGTCTCAAGTTTTCTTTGTAAACATACAAAGTACTATGGTGTTTGATTAAAAAAATACTTTGGGGCTCTCAAGACTCAGTTCTGGAGTTGGGGGGATTCATTTTTTTTTATAAAAAGAAAAGTCATCTTAGAAGGTATTATTAAACCCTTAGGATTTTACAGATTTTAAATTTTTTTTAATCGATTTTAATTAGTTGGGATGTTTTGCTTCAGAGACTTGTTTGGTTAGATTTTGTGGCCTAGAAAAATAAAATGTGTGTATAACAGTTGCTTGAAGCTGGTTCACTTATTTAGGAAATATTTCAGCATGGCGACAACCTGATAACCTTTATTTCAAACCAGTAAAATGTGTGGAAAAAAAAAATTTAATAAAAAAACAAGAACAAAAAACCCTTTGATAATCAAACATAAAATACCCCCAAACTTTCATATCTGGTAGGAAGAACCCTAAGCTTATTAAATCCTTCCCCCAATTATCCACGATTGAAAATGTTACAGAAGCCTATATTCCAATTTTTGTTGCTACCTGCTTATTGGAACAGGATTTTTATTATTTAATCAATTTTTAGGTCTTTTTTTTTGGATAAAATGTTGAATCTCTTGACAACACATAGACACAGTAGATTTAACTGATAAAGAGTTTAATGTGGGACTCTTGGACGGCACATTGTTGTTACCCCTTGAAGCTTTACACATTTTGCCACTACAACCAAAATCTTTAATATATTTTCTCTGGATCTTATGTGAAATACCCATGGAAAGTAGTGCTTAATAATACACCCTCCATCCAGGCTGACTGAGCTTGAACTAAGAATGGTGGAAAAAAGGGTTGTGTCTGTAGATGTGTGAAGCTCGCAGAGACCTTCTAAGACAGTTTTGCAATTCTGGTTGCAGAAAAATGTAGTTCAACAAAACACAACACTTTTAAATAAAGTAGAGAAAGTCATCTACAACCTTCTCTTTACTTATTGTTATGCACTATGTTGTGTTAGTCTGTTCCACTAAACCCAATAGAATTACATCGAAGTTTGTGGTTTCGAAGTCACAAAACGTGAACGAGTTTCGCCTGGCGACAGTATCTGTTCTTGATTTAGGAGACGGTAAAAGTCCAAAGATGGACTGGTTCCACTGCAACCAGTGCTTCAAGAAAAGCGGGTCGAAGTTCGCTGTGTCGAGCTGTGGCCACATCTCCTGCGAAGCTTGCGTTAAATCAAGTGAGGATTTTGCTAATTGAGGCCGCTTTCGTCCAACACAGCTTTCAACGGATTGACTTCATTGTTTTTGATGTCTGCTGTGTTTGTTAAATCCATCAGAGCAGTGCAGTACATGTGGGGTGGCCTGCAGTTATCTGCCCATCACCGATCAGGTTGGTGAGTTTGACATAGGTTCATTGCAGGTTATGATTGGGCATCATCTCAACTCACAATGGAAGATGTTTCTTTTTTACTTTTTTTTCATTTCAGATGAAGCCACAGGAAAAGGTGTTTTTCATGGACCCTGGAAAGCTCATCCAGGCGAGGATGGAAAACATAGCGCAGGTCTGTCCTATTTGTGCATCCTGTCTGACGTCATGGAGACGCTTTCATCGGTCACTGAGGGAGTTTTCACACTCCACAGATTGCCATTTTCCAGCAGAAGCAGAAGGAGAGAGTCACGGTTCACTTTAAGAACAAATCCAGTGAACTGGAGAGGCGTCTGGAAGAGGTTTCTGAGCAGGGTTACAGGTGATTCTCATGTTGCTACATAGCGACTGTGCAAAATCAAATCAAATAAAGTAAATTTGATTTTGTGACTCTTATTTCCTGCTGCTGCTCTTATCACAAGACAACTGTCAGAGCTGAGAAGAGAGAACGGTGAGCTGAAGAAGCAGCTGTCGGAGCTGAGAAGAGAGAACGGAGAGATGAAGAAGCAGCTGTTGGAGCTGCAAAGAGAAACTGCCGAACTGAAAAAGCCACTCTCTCAAAGGAGGGCAAGTGTTAAAAAAAAATTGTCCTTTCCCCATGTTGAATTTTTAAACACGCTTCACTTTTTTCTTCTTTTGTGCCGCAGGTTTCTCCCGGACAGTTCCAAACTACTGGGTAAGCATCTCTTTGCGTTCATGATCACAAACTGTGAGTTGTTAGAAGTCAAATCACTCTGTGACGTTTTCCGAACCGCAGCGCTCAGAGGGTTTCGCTCCCAGTTGGCGTTACCTCACCAGGTAAACCCAGTGACTGAAGCTCAGAACCTGTTTAGGGTTGGTGTCAGTTTCGGAGCTTTAACGATTAAAATGGCGTGATGTCTGTTTTTAACAGTTACTCCTCGGTCAAGAGCAGCGAGGTAGGTTTTCTTTTTTAAATCTCATGATTGCTTATTGTACAGATGCAGCTATAAAAATTAGAATATGATGAAAAATGCCAATATGTTTCATCTCTGATTTCAGAAAGTGGAAATCGTGTTTTCTATAGATTTTATTACGCAGAATTAGGGCGGGACAATATGAATGAAAATTGTATCGTGATGTAAGAGTTTTATATCAGTGATTATGGATAAATATTGATTAGCTTTTTTGTTTTAAATATCCAGAACACTACCAAACTGGCGGCATGACCACTCCTGTTTTATCCACAATTCCCTCTTGAGTTGTACTTTTTTTTTCTCTTTTCCCTCCCTGCTGTTTTTTATTTTTATGCAGTTATGAGACACGGTGGGGAAACCTTAAACCGCTGCTATACAAGTTACTCAACAGGTTGTTACTAGGTAACCAAAATAATAAAAACGTAAATGTACAAAAATATAGTCAAGCCTTTAATTCTTGTCATTTTGATGATTATGGCTCAAATATTATGAAAATCTGAAATTCTGTGTCTCCGAAAATTTGAAGTATTGTGAAAAATCTAATATCGGAAACTCATGGTGTCACACCCGAATCAACTAATTAACGCAAAACATCTGCAAAGGTTTCCTGAGCTTTTCAATTCTCTCAATTTGTGTGACAAGACAACTGCATTCCAACATATTCTTAGAAGGTTGAGTGGAAGGAGAAAGTGTGTTAGGAAAAGGGGCACCACCAACATGGAGAACCGAAGCCGTGGGAGGATTTATCAGGAAAAATCCATTCAAGAATTTGGGGAAGAAGTGGACTACAGCTGGAGTCAGAACATCAAGAGCCGCTATGCATTAATGAATCCTGCAAATGGGCTGCAAGCATCTTACATAGGCCAAGGAGAAAAAGAGTCTGTGTTTTATATTTCTTATTCAATACAAAAGAAATTTGGGAATCTATCAACATGAAGACTTGCAAAAAGATATCCACTGACATAAAAATACACAAAATTGCACTGATGGAAAGACAGCAGAAAGTTTTAATTGAAAAGCAGACCCAACTAAGTATTAATTGCAAACATACTTTTCACAAGCCTGACATTTCACAATGTAATATAATTTTCTAAGAAACTGAATTTTTTGAGTTTTCGTCATACGTAAGAGAGGCATGAAAATGACGATTTGAAATTTCATTCTATGTGTAATAAAGACATACAACCGTTTTACTTTCTAAAATGACAAAAAAATATTGAACTATTTTACATATTACTAAAAAAATTTGAGATGTACCTTTTCCCTCAGTTTTATACAAACTCTTCGCAATAAATTAAGACTGCCATTTATTTTAGTAATTCAATCCATTCCCTTTGGGGTTATTGAAGTATTTTTGAATTTAATTTCAATAGTTACTAGTTAATTTTGATGATTATAGTTTGCTGAAAGTCAATACTATGTAAAGGACCAATGGAGGCTATTTTACATAGGGATATTATGATGTGGCCTTCACCATCACGTGGTTTAGCAATCATCAGTCTGTCCACTTTCTTTTAGGAAATCTATTTTTACAAGCCTCCGCAATATTCAAATTGTCTGAAAAATCAATTTTTGGAGATTTCATTAGCTGCAAGTCGTAATCATTTGCAAAAAAAAAAAAACCCAATTGGAATTTGTCACTGTATGTCACATATGTTATGATTTTCCTGTTTTTATTTAATGCAACGAAATTAAATAACTTTTCAATGATGTTCGGATTTCCTGACATGCAGTTGTAAAACACTTTAAAATGCATCTTGCCTCAGTCATGTCGGCTCCGGAGAGTCTCAGAGGTGGACCAGGGATAGAGGCATTTCTCTCACTGTAAGTGTGGATTTATTCCCAAGTTCACAAACACTTGAACATTTTTCATCTTTGTTGCATAAAATATAAAAAGGGTTCGATTCTACTTCCTCTTAATCAGACTCCTGGATCCATTGCTTCCATCTCCAGCCACAGCTCTCTTCACGAATTCAGTGAGTGTGACTGAAAATCAAATTTGTCGGCGACTCAATTCAACGTCGATCATACAAACGTCGATTTGAAAAGGAGTTATACAATTTGTCCATCTTTTCCCATTAAGGAACGTCACCATCTTTTGGCACTCCTACAAGGTAACGACTTCCAGGGATCTTTTGGCCTTGCAGCCTCATGTCACAAGTGATGATGGGTAAGAATTTCTCCGCCGTAGAAATGAGTCAGTTCGTTTGTGTCCTTCCCAGAACCCAGACTCCTGGTTTCCAGTTCCCATTTATGAATGGAATCTCACTTCACTCACCCAGACAGTGAATAACTCACCGCTCTTGCTGGGAATGCCTTTGTGCATGACACCCACTAGTTGATTTATTTACGTGAGCCTGAACAACATTAGCATTTTACAACCTTAAGTCTTTGTAAAGGAAGGGGTATTCCCCAATGTTGAAACACCTTGCCGTATTGTTCACCTGGATTAAAACCTCTATGTAAACTTTGGCTTGATTTTTAACAGTCTACTTTCCTTGAAATGCGCGTTATAACTAATTATTAGTAAAAGTCGTTTTTATAGGACAATTTCAGAACAAAATTTACACAGCAGGAAGTCGTCACAGGTGTCTGTATTCATAACACACACAAACAAATCTTTGTACACTTGATTATAATGGCAAAAACACTTAGCTATTTTCCAGTGACACAATTGTGCAAATGAGATTTTCTCTTTTTAAAACAGGAAAAAAAATACAATAAAATAAACTTGAAGACTTTACATGTACAGATTTACATCAACAGCATGACAGTTGCGTTACCTTTTCATGAGCAACAGGAGGAAAAACTTTTGTCATACACGCCACTTTGTCGAGTTTCTGGCCGTTTGACCTTTGGACGAAGTTTGCAAAGAGCTGAACTCCATTTAAAGCCGACATCAATTTCTAAAGTCAACAAGAAGTACTTAAATATTGTGAACGTATGACCCCGATTATATTGTTCTGTCACTCTGTGTGAAATGTTACCAGTCTTTGGATTTTGGTTCATTTTCGCTTCTACTTCAAAACCCACCTTCTGCCCACATTTTAAACTATAAAATGACACCCTATGCCTATGAAATGCTAACTAACTCATCGTCTAGTAATGTAGCAATTCTGCCATCTATGCAACGATGTAATTCCTGCAACCCGGTTCAACCTTTACTGTTCGAAACATGCTGCAGAATGCAAATGACAAGGCATTCAAATGGTAAGTAAAACACCTCCACAGAGTGAGGAGCAATTTAGGAAATGTTTCGGAAATGCATTACACATATGAGATGTACCGTGCTGTTGTTTTAAAACAAGTTCTACAGCAAGGAGTAAAAATAATGACACTAATCAGGAGTATAGATTGTGAAATACTAGTATATTATTAGCATCGGGGCAGCAGGTTGGAAAACCAAAGTGCAAGATGTTGTATTATAAGGAGCAAGTCCAGTGTGCTTTTCATGAATACAATATAATGGCTAGAAAGGAATGATCAGTCAATAGTTTGTCAGTGTAGCCGTTTTTTTTCTGGCTCTACAGCTAGTTACCTGATTATGTTATACTGCTACAAATAGAATACATTAGAAAAAAAACAACTGTAGTGATATCTAAACAAAAAGGAGGTCAAAAATATAGCAACCCAGTGTAGAGGTTACTGTTCTATTTACAGCAACTGAGCCAGTAGAAATATAATTCAGATCTAAATATATTAGAATAAACAGGAAATGCAGCATATCTATATAAAAAAAATACACAAACCACACTTTGGGCTTGTTTAGGGAAGACTGGATTTTACAAACCTGCCTTAATTAAAGCAACATGAACCACAGCAATAATCACATCTGTTGTGTTAAAGGTGTGTGGGTGTGTGTGAGGGGGTGGGCAGATGAGTTTTTTTGTTTTTTTTTTAGAAAAAGGTCCTAAGCCACAACAATTTCTTCATCAGTTTCCCCAACTTCTTGAGCCGCAAACCAGTCTCGCACTTGCTGGTAGCTCATTCTTGATTTCTTGCATAGTAGGTCAAGGTCTTTTTCATTTAGTGTGCCTGTCGTAAGGTAATATGATACCAGTGGCTGGATATCGGGAGAATCTGTACTTGCTCTGCTTAGTTTTCGTTTGCGCCCTCCCCCGCCACGAGTTGATGTTCCGGTGCCGTTCGACAGGCCGCTGCCGCTTTGCTGGGCAGCAAGTTCTGCCAAGAACTGCTCGCGGACGCCCTTCACCCAGCGCAACTGGCCATTTTTGACGGCGTAGCGAGTGTCGCCAAACCACTGAATAACATCCGCCCTGGGTAAACCTGTGAGTTTGACGAGTTCAGTGTATTCCTCACTTGTGGGCCACTGGCACTTCAAAAAGTGCTGCTTTAACACATCCAACTGCTCCTTGGTCTTTCGAGGACGTCCTGCAGGAGTGAGTGCAGGGGATGTGGACGTGGAAGCGCCTGACAAGCATGTGGTTGTCTGTGAAGGACTGGCTTTAGTTGAATGCACCAACTTCTTTGATGCACGGATTCTGTGTGAATATGTTTTGGTGGGGGAGGCGGTAGGCGGTGGAGTGCGAGAGGGGGAAGAGCATGGAGAAGACTTTAACTCTACAACTTCTGGCTCAATCTTGCAGGTCTTGGTCAACTGTAGCGGCTCTTCTTCAGTTTCTTGCTCCTCTTTGAAAGTATCTCCAGAAAGTTCTTCTATAACGTCATTTGCTTGTGGCTCTTGGAGCTTTTCCCCAAATGCTTCTAGACTGTTTGACAGAAAAGTCTGAAAGAAATGTGAATTTTTGATCCCGTTATTCCGGCTTCCCTCATGGCTTTTCACCCCGTTTACTTGACGAGATTTTTGGTTAGTAAGTGAAAGAGGCTGAGTTTGAGATTGTGGTTCATGTTTACTCCCAACAGAAGCCTGGTGAGAAAAGGTCTGGGCTGCTGCCAGACTTCCACGACCCACTCTTAGCTGATAACGACTGTCACTGAACCATTTGCGAATGTCATTGCGGCTCAGACCCGTTTCTTCCTGCAAACGCTTGAGCTCAGGCTCTGCAGGCCAGTTCTCTCTTAGGAAGCTTTTGCGCAGGGCAGCGAGTTGAGCTTTTGACTTTTTGTAGCGCCCGTGCCGGTACTGTTGCGCAGAGGACTCCGAGAGGTCAGGGGAGGCATCAGCTGTTGTGGTCGCTGGAGTGTCTGCTGGTGAGCGGTAGAAATATGAATCCTGAGGAGGTGGGAGACTGGACCTAAAACATGGAGGAGTAGATTTATGTGAATCTGGAGACTCACACTTTGCCATCTTTGTTTCAGGTACAAAACCAATGAGATCACACTCCTCCTCATCGCTGTCATTTTCTTCGTCCAAGTTTTTGCTCTTGGTTTTTAAATTGGCTCCGTTTGTTTCAGCGGAGTCCTCACAAAGCTCAGGCACAGCCAACTTCCTCCTTGTCTCCTCTATCTCTTCAGAAGACCAGCTGATGCCATATTTAATCCTCTGCACCATGAACCACACCTTAACTTTGTCCAGTGGCAACACACAGACCCGAGCCAGTGTGCTAACCTCTTTGGACGATGGGTATGGAAACAAGTTAAAGGCATTGACAAGTTCTGGGATTGAGTCCAATTCTCGGGTCTGATCGGACTGGGTCCATACCAGTTTGAGCCCCTCTGAGACCAGAGGCAGGCACACTACAGAGTTATGGTTGGTGGTGAAACTAGCCACGCCACTGGCACTGCTTTCTGCTGAGCTGGGGGAGTGCCGCAATTTCTTGGAAGAGCGTTTGGTCTCTGCCTTTTCTTCACGCTCTGGCTCCGTCATATCCACTTCAAAAGGCTCATCTAGGTCCACAAGTCGTCTGTCTCTGCCGTTACGTTCGGTATACGACGCCATGTCGGCTATCAAAATATGTTCCGCCATCTAGAAGGGAAAACAAACAATGATAAAAAAATTTTTTTTGTTCACCTCTTCTTACAAACTGTCACTTCAAAGATAAGATCACAATGCAGAGAAGGACAATCTGTTCAAGAAAATAAACTTTCTGTTCTGATTTCATTCTCAAAGTTAATTAGCGGACAAATACACCCCTCTGCCTGTTCCCCTGCTTATTCCAAACTCTCTACGAAACTAGTCGTATACTGTGTCAAGGCGCACTCTCCCCTCCCCCCAAAGCGTGGTGAATGACTTTTGTTTTGCGTGAGCTGAGGGGGGATTGGTGCTAAAGGGGTGGGAGCACAGGGAATGAAAATCTACAAGGAATCCATCACTGTCTGCTTGCTCACCCTAGCTGGTCAGGCTTTTGTTTCACTTCCAAGTTTCTCAGTCCTGAGAGATGAGAGAGGCCTCTTCACAGGAAAAGATATGGCAACAGAAACCTGCAGTAGGAGGAGGATTCGTCAGACTCGTGTCTATGCTGCAACTAGTGCAATCCAAAAATGTAAATAAAAAAAATAAGTATGCATGTATATTTTCTAATCCAGCAACAGGTGTTATGCCATACTAGGGTGACTGTTAAGAAGAGCTATGTAAATAAAGGTTTAAATAGCATTTTAAGTCTTTGCACCACTTTTGATTCAGCAAACACATAAATCTGGTGGCTAAAAGTTGATCTGAACTACTTCTCTTAACTTTTAATTTTATTCCAGGGGTTATTTATTCGGAACAAATAAGAGTATTGCGCATTTAGTTAGGTAACGCCATGGCTGACCTTAAGTAGCTGGGAACTGGGCTGAAATGTTTTTGAGTGGGACAAACATTAGGTCACAAACCATCGTGTTAGTCATTGGTGACACAGTTAAATCCCAGAGGGTGAGAACATGGGCTCTCTCCTCACTTTCGACACTTTCCCGCAACACGCGAAGATAGTTTATTCACGCTTTGTGTAATTGGGTTCGATAAAAAGCTGTGAAAGTTGACCACCATGCCAGCAACAATAGCGGTCCAGTCTGGCCCCCCCCTCTTTGTGGCGTACTAACTAAAACGCTTCACACTGCACAGGCGCACTTCGTCGTCAGACACGCTTCAGTGAAACATAAAAATAAACTTACCGAAATTGCCGAAATACCCCTTAATCCCCAGGGTCCGTTCTGGTGACACGTAAACCAGAAAACCCGAGCCTACTCCACACTACTAGGGTATATATGATCGAAGTTGGAGGCACCGAGGCGAGGAAACAATACCGTCCATCTATTTGGCTGACCCTTGTCTTATTTTTTACCAAGCACCTCGACGGATTACAGTCAGGATTCAAAGATACGACGCAACCAAGTTTGTCCCCAGCCGCAGGAGTTCAATCGCTGGTTAATTCTCGGTCAGGGACACAAATATCCAACTCGGGAGATTAAAAGGCTGAATGTGAGTCGCCGTTTGTTCCTCCCCCTCGGTCGGTCCGTTGCTGCTTTTGTTCTTTAACTGTGAAGTGTTTCCCCCTGTCCGGCCAAACCAACGCGAGGCGGAGCTGAGGACCAGGAAGCCCGGAAGGCCCACATGACTCTCCCCTCGCTGACGGCTGGGTGGGTGTGCCAGTCTGGGCGAGCAGGCCGTGGATTGGAGGGAGAACGGGCCAGTATAATGAATCCGCTCCGGAGATCCAATACCAACTACCCCGCTGCAACCTATGGTGGCATCAGAGAGACGGGATGACGCTGAGAATCATCTTTTAAACTGAACGGTTCTTTTTGAGCCAGTTTTGTACTGTATTGAGGAAGTCCTCTGGTGGTTGAATCAGTCTTGAACAGTCACAGACACAAGTATTTGCCATAGGACAAACACATATGAATGTATAAATACATATAAATGTAATACATATCAGCATTTTTGTTACATGATTGAGATTAAAAAATATAAGACTGAGAAAACATTCGTGAACCCTGCAGTCAGTTTACTTTAGATTATTTTATCTTTTAAAGGGGAAAAAAACAAACCTGATCCTATGTGAAGTTATACTCTCCCCAAATTGTTAAATCATGATTTCACTAAATTCCCACAACAGACCTATACTTCTTCTTTTTTTTACAATTCATATAACACATTGTAACAGTTTCTTTTACTACAAAGAAAAACAGATTAAACACAGATATATTAAGAAATATCTGTCTACAGGGAGAAATGTTTTAACAGACAATAGCAATCAAACGTCACTTGAATGTTTACCAAACAGTAATTAATTCAGTCTCCCATCCTGCATGTTATATCCAGTGATGTCAGTAACGCGTTACTTAGTAACGGACCACTATTTTCAGTAACGAGTAATCTAACGCGTTGCTATTTCAAATCCAGTAGTCAGACTACAGTTACTTATCGAAACCACTTTGCGTTACTATTTTCTTTTGTAACTTAACTTTATTTCCTTTGTGCGTCTTGGGGAGCGATCGCCGTTTCTATGCGACAGTATCAGCAGCGACAGAATTGTAAACAATGGAGGGAGGTGGGCATTTTGAGATGGGCATTTTGTTGCTGGAAAAACAGGAACTATTTTGAGTTTCTTTTGCCAAGTCTGATTATTATAAAAGGCTTTGGGCTCGTTTTTTTAAAGTCGCTAGCAAATGTAATGAGTCGCTGGTTGCGGTTTTTGGGCTTGGAAATAAGCAGACATAAACCCCAGAACTTGTCTGACTTCCAATTAGTTTTAGTCAGACTCTCCCTGTCCATCGTTTCCCGGATGATCCGTCCTGCTGTGTTTTTGTTAATGTCAAGTTAATATATTTGCTGCGAATGACGTCGAGCTTCGCGTTGCGCTACAACAAACTGCAAACATTGAGACTAATATGAACCTCGCAATAAACGTGAAAACAACCACGAACTCTAAAATCCTACTTAGAGTTTAGTGGAGAACAGTGGAACACACACAAATTATTAAAGTTTTTTTTTTTTACTTTTGTAGCCATTAAACAATCTCCCCTTCAGTTCAACCTTATAAGTAAAGACACATTGTTGATGTTACCTTTATAAAATAACTTGCAATGAAGTTTTGGCAAAGCTCAATGTAATTTTCACAGGTGGCAGAGCGTTGTTGTTAGCAGCTGCTGAAAGTAACTAAAAAAGTTACTTTAAATGTAACTTGCGTTACTTTCCAAATCAAGTAATTAATAATCTAAGTTACTTTTTCAAGGAGTGATCAGCAATCCGGGCTGCTCAGTGGCGCAGTTGGTAGCACTGTTGCCTTGCAGCAAGAAGGTCCTGGGTTCGATTCCCGGCCAGGGTCTTTCTGCATGGAGTTTGCATGTTCTCCCTGTGCATGCGTGGGTTCTCTCCGGGTACTCCGGCTTCCTCCCACAGTCCAAACACATGACTGTCAGGTTAATTGGTTTCTCTAAATTCTCCCTAGGTGTGAGTGTGTGTGTGCATGGTTGTTTGTCCTGTATGTCTCTGTGTTGCCCTGCGACAGACTGGCGACCTGTCCAGGGTGTACCCCGCCTCTCGCCTGGAACGTAGCTGGAGATGGGCACCAGCAACCCTCCCGACCCCATTAGGGACAAAGGGTGAACAGAAAATGGATGGATGGATGGATGGATCAGCAATCCTTTTTCAAAGCAACTATGCCATCACTGGTTATATCTTCAACTGGCTGCTTTATGTAGTAGTAAAAAAAAAATCTGGCCTACACATTATGATCTCTATATATTGTTTCAGAAATGAGTAGGACAAATAAACAGCAAGAGATTAAAAAAAATCCTTTGTTGAATTGTATTTTAGTTGGAGAAATACATTAGCTGATTAGGCAGGTAGAAAACAAGCTGAAATTTCAGAATGTCAACTGGTTTCTTATTGTAGTCCTATTTTTAACCCTGTAAGACATATAGAACATGAGATGACACTCCTTCACAGATAAGGGGCGATGCTGTTCCTTCTGGCTTATCTACAGCCGTACATCCACCTCAGTGTCCCCTCAGGGAAAAATAAGGCTCATTACACGAATGAAGATCCTGCCAAACAAAACAGCGCATCAAGCACAAACAATGACTGCCTGCACATCCAAGAAAAAAAAAAGAACATTAAAAGCAGAAATTAAGTACGAGTGCAGGCTAAACATAACACTAAAACTCTACATTCAATGTAAAATCACACTTCTTTTCAGCTGATTGGGTTAAACTTGACATTTTTATCTTTCAAACATCTTCAGGTAGAAGGAGCTGGCAACCCAGAGGAACCCCAGTTCCTATTTTCTTTTTCTTCCATACAATCGTAATGAAATACATTCAGTGGTTAGTTCAAAATGACTTCTTTAAACTGCGCAATTAGTGTTGTTACAATCACATTGGGAGGGTTCACCTTTGGCTGACATTAGTGCTACTGTTAAGCTTACTTCATGCGGACCTTCATTGATACAACTTCAGCCCATCTGCAACATTAAATGCTATCCTTATTTGTGATTTGATTGAATCAAGACTACTTCTTTCCAAAAAGAAAAAAAAAAGGAAAATTTTTGTCATTCATGGAGCCGTTTAGCACAGATATTGAAACTGTGCAGTATGGCATTGTGGGGAGTGATGAGGGAACCCTTCATAAGCGTCTGGTAGCCAGCGTGATCACAAAGCGAGGCAGGCGAAGAAATGAGGGGACGACTGCTGAAAGCCAGGAGAGGTACGGGACCTGGGTCAGGAGGAATTTTAGGGACGTAAAATCTGTTACATCCCGCCCTGAAGAAAAAAAAAAAAAGACGACATATTTTCCTTTGAACTATTGCACCACTCTGTTGACTAACAGTACACCCTGCTGGGGATGAAATAAGGAACATGACCACTAGGCAGGTGGTTATTGTTGTATGATTATATGACTGTTAATAGTAAGATAAACTACATTACCATCAATATCTTTAATGCCATATCGCCTGGCCAGGTCACACGTCATGAGCACCTTCCCAGTCAGGGACATCAGATTTTTATCTATCAGACAAAAACAAAAGTAGCTTTAAAAAATGCATCTGTGTAAGATGTTAATTTACAGTGGCTCTTAAGAGTGTACACACAGATTTTGAGACTTAAAAATTTGATTATGATCAATCATTTTCTTCCACCTTCAATGTAACTTATGTCCTGTACAATTCAATGCGAAATAACCAAATCTGGGGGAATATGAAACAAGGGGAGTAACATGGTAACATAAGTGTAAATACTAAATTAGTACTTTGTTAAAACAGTTTCTGATTTAATTGCCTCATTCAGTCTTTTTGATAGGAGACGATCGGCATCACACGCCCTGACATGGTGATATTTGCCCTCTCTATCAAGCAAAGTTCTCAATCACATTTACTGATTAATAAACAGTTACGTCTATACATTTTTGAGATCTTTAATGATGACTTACCATTAGCCAGGCTGACGATGCACTTCCCACTTAGTTCTGTAGTTTCCCCATTGGCGAACACATCTTTATACTGAGGAAAATCAAAGTCAAAGGTTAAGAGAGAATTTGAAATTGACCATTTATGCAAACAGACTTGCTCTCTAATGGTAGCCTACCTTGGGATTCAAACCCTGAGGTGCATCTTTCTGCATGACGAACTGATTTACAAGCTCTGTTTGTACCGGTCCCGGCCACAGACTGATGGAGGTCACTCCTCTGCTTTTCAGCTCAACCGCCATGTCAGCTGCCAGCCTGTCACACTGGAAAAACACAAAACAAAAACAGGTTTTTTACGACAGTAATGAGATATAAGACAAACTGCATTTTGATATCAAGCTGGATGCCAAATTGAATCAAGCGGAAAAACTTACAGCAGCTTTACCAACCCCATACGCTACATTGAAGAGGTAATGCAGTCCGCCGATAGAAGAAATGGTCACTATAAACCCATGACCTTGGTTCACCATCAAGCGAGATCCATAAACTGAGAAAAAGTAGTGCCCCCTAAAAAAACACAACAAAAATAACAATAACTACTAAAGTTATAGCTGATCAGAAGGAAATAGGCAAGATGAGACTGTGGGACAATATGATTTAGTGTGTTTGAAAGCTAACAGTACCTCAGGCCTGTGTTGTTGATATTATCCCAAACAGATGGATCGGTTTCCCAGAACTTCTTACCCATATTGTCAAAAATATCCTGGAATGACAATTTAAAGTCAACACACAATGTTCGAATCTTTACTTCCTTTCATTAATTTTTACTTCTCATTTTTCCTAAAAAAAAAAAAAAAAAGGCCCACCAAAATAACTTTTACTATTTTTAAATCTGTATTTAATATGGAAGCTTTGAGGGGACATTTCCCCCATATACTTTTTCCAGATGGTAACAAGTTAATTTTCCAACAGTTTTATCGAGGTAACGAGTTATTCCAATGATTTTCTCAAGACCACAAGTTAATTTTTTTGATGGTTTTCTCGTGATCATGACATGATTGGTGTGTGTGTTAAGCTCGAGTCCATCCTTCAAATGCATTCCACCGGTGAAAGGTTTACCTATCACTTATTCGCAGAATTATTCAGAATAACGCACACAAGACATGACACTTATATACTCCCGCTGTTGTGGCATGCATTTGGAGGATAGAATCAGGTTTAACACACACCCATCATCTGGAGATCTCAAACAAAAACATCGGAAAATTAACTCGTTATCTCGACAAAGCCATCACATGAGATTATATACAACCTCTCTTGGCTTACTAATACCAAGAACTGTTTCATGAGTGTTTTATTGATACATACCGGAACGCCAGCGTAGGCATTGTTCACCAAGATGTCCAGTCTGCCATCCTGCTCTTGTTTGATCCGTTCAAAAAGTGCCTGGATGTCTTCCGCTTTTGTGGAATCACAGATCACTGGAACACCCTTCCCACCTCTCTCAGTCACCTGCATTATAATTAAGGGCGTCAGAAAAATACAACATACCAACAAGCATTGTGCAAAAGCTTGGCTTGCAAAGTAATCTGATTTCATTTCAGAAAAATATATTTTTAAAGTTCACCTCAGCAGCAGTTTGTTTGAGGGTCTTCTCTTGCCGTCCTGTGATGTAAACAGTAGCTCCGGCCTCAGACAGCTGGAGCGCTATTCCCCTGCCGATGCCCCTGGAGGCACCAGTAACTACACACACCCAGCCGGAAAGGGACATCTTGGCCTGCAGGAGGTACATTTGCAACATAAGCCAATGGTTCTCCAACCTTTTCTGACAAGTACCACATTTGGACATTTGCCATTTTGATTACCGTATTTTCCGAACTATAGAGCGCATCATACTATAAGCTGCACCTAGAATTGTTTTTTTTAAAAAAAAGAAACTGGAAACATACATATATAAGCCGCACCGGGCTATAAGCCGCTGGAATCTCCGCCGCTCTCGATTTTCCATAAGGACCCAACAGAGCGTAGGAGAGTCTCCGTCTCCAAAGCCGAACCACGGTTTCGTTCACGCCGAGCGTCTCTATTTCCCTCCTGTACTGCCAGATCGATACTCCTCAACTAAAAAGCTGCATCATATGAGTTTGAAAACATTTCTCCGTCGTGCCTGCTGCTAGCATGGGCTTGTTGTGAATTAAAATTAGCACTTTCTTCTTTGATTTCCAATTTTGACTTCCAATGATTCACTTCCTGCTAAGGAGCCCCCTGGCGGTTGAAGAAAAATCCACAGAAAAGCCGCACCGGGCTAAAAGCTGCATGGTTCAAGGCGTGGGGGAAAAGTAGTGGCTTATAGTCCGAAAAATACGGTACTTGGTGCCAAACTCTTTGAGGTATAAAACAGACGTCATCACAAGATGTTTCGTATCAACCATGAGTCAGTTCGTACACCCCACTCAAAAGTACGGTATTCTAGCTGCTTTGATAATGTCCCAAGCAGCTTGGATTCTGTGCCTCTCCACTCATCCTCCAGACACTCCTTGATTTTCCAAATAAAAGTCAAAGTTTACCTTCATATGATATGAAACAAGAACTTTGGACCTCTGGACAACAGCCCAGTTGTCCAGAGATCAACTGGGCTGTTTCTCCTTTGTCCAAGTATGGTACTTTTCCTTTCACTCAACTTTCCACTAATATGCTCCATGATCAGCCAGCTAATCTTTGATCTTTGTGGCATACACTTATTGATTGTTGGATGACATTTGTGTCAGCAGCTTTCCTCATGGAGGTGCAAGAATTAGGAGAGCCGTAACACGACATTACTGTCTTAAAAATCTCTTTTTCAATAAAATTTAAGATTTTAATTTTCAATGAAATGAGCTTCAGTTTTTGGTAGCTGCAAGCGACAATCATAAAAATAAGCCAGAAAAAAAACCTTGTGGGATGTATCATTGAGTGTATTGAATACATATATGATGGGAATTAAATTTCTAAAGTAAATTAACTTTTCAAATTTAGTGTGATGCCACCCACAATTGTTCCTGGTTCACTGTCACCCATTTCAGTTTCTTCTTGGGTTTCTCAAAATATGCTGCACTCCACTTATCTGTAGAGTAGTTTTTAATGAGGATGATACATTTATTTCAGACATTTCACCAAGAGAAAACCACACATAATAAAACGTAGTACTTGCATATTTTCTCTATGTAAATGCAAAACCCTATTACCAACCACACATACACGAATACATGCAAATAAACCTGTTTGCACATACAATTTATCTTATCCTAGCTTACAATGGTACATTATTTACCGTGAAAATAGTTTATATAATTTTTCTCTCAGTTCAAGCAGATATATTTGTAGAACCACTGATAAAACCTTTAAGATTAATTAGATGAGATTAGATTAATGTCCGTGGGTTATGAGGTAGGCGTGGAGGCAGCCACGGTTGCGAAAGCGCCACGCTGCTCTATTGCTTCTTGATGTCCAAAGTTCCCTGGAAGTCGAACCGTGTTCTGTCTTACAAAACCACTTTAGGTCCAGTCATCATTAGTCAGCAACCAGCCAGCTTGTATATGTAATAATGACGAAATGTGTATGCAATCAGTGGCAGGGCATTTGGTGAAAATTTGCGCTATTTAATAAACTTTATGGTGAGAATTTCTTACGGTTTAATTGTTGATCAACTACGTGAATTTTATTTATTTATTTATTTTTAACTTAAGGTAACTATTTTTCCCCCCCTTTTAGTAAAATCCATCGACGTTTTTCAGTTTTCATTGTGATACTAACTTATTTTCATCCTTATTAAGTCCTGCTGAAGATAAACGGTAATTACAAGCGAATATTATTTTCAAGAAGAATACATAACACATTATTTGTAGACAGGCGCTTTGGGCAGGACACTAAAATTTAACATACACAATGGAAAATTTTTTTTAGAGCTAATTCGCTACATTGACAAAGTGAATAATATATATACATATATATAGCCTAGTTCAGTCCATCCCCAAAAATTACACTAACTCTATAAAATAAAGTAGAGAAGCTGTTGTTTTAAATAAGGCTTACCTTGTAGCAGAGAGCGGCGGTTCTGGTTTGTCTAGTCCCTGCTGTCTGTTGCAGTCTTTTCCCAGGAAGAACGAGAGGCAGTGTTGATTTTCTGTGGACTGTCGATGCTGTTTTGGTGACATCACAAGTTTGTCACCAGCTCCGTGTACGGCTCTCCAAAAAAAAAAAGAAGAAGAGAAAAAACAAAAACATACGCTGCTTCTGTAAATATCGCGAGAAAAGCGCGGTGAAAGTATCGCGAGAGCATATTGAAGAGGCGCTATGGCGCATTTACTTCATGTGTAGTTTCTATATTTTTATTCGTTTTTAACAGACATTCAAAGTTTATTGTAAATGTGGACCCGTGGTTTTAGCTAACTGTGGAACACCACAGGTCACAGTTAACTTGCAAAAAAATTTAAATTATTTTGAATGTCAAGAGTGAATATAACTTTCGAAACAACACCAGAAGATGGCGCTGTTTATTAAACAACTTCAGAAAATCCTAGAGTGCGGTAGGATTACAGAACTTGCTTTTGTTACTGATTTAGAAAAAACAGCCTACCGTCTATATTTAATCATATTATTATTATTATTATTATTATTATTATTATTATTATTATTATTATTATTATTATTATTAGTAGTAGTAGTAGTAGTACTAGTAGTAGTAGTAGTATTGACTGTTTTCAGATTTTTTTTGACGGGTCAATTATGAAACAGTAAGGCCTAATAATGTTACATTAGAACCACAAAATTGATCACAAAATAAGTATTTACTGGTATACAGCCGGTGATCAACTGGACTGGTGGAAAAATATGTTTTTATTTTTTAGTTTTTTAAAGATAGACTATAAGTGCCTTGTAAAAGTATTACTTACCTTAAGACATGGAATCAAAATAAAGTAGGATTATCCTTTATTGTCCCTCTGGGAAATTCAAGCGTCACAGCAGCAAGTTAAGTTAGAAATATGTATATTTCCACAAAAGTAAATTAATATAAAAATAATAGTAAGAGATTATACAGTAAGGGCAAATTTACAGTGTAAGAAAAATAATATTGCACAGTTATTAAAAAAAGTATACTCTAATGATCTAAATGTACAGCTGAGTAGGGTTTTTTAAAATCAGGAACAAGCTTTGAGAAAACTGCAAAGCTGCTGAAACACTGAGTTCCTTTAAATCCGGGCTAAGAACCCATTTGTTTAGAGTTACCTTTGATCTATAATAACTGTCCACATAGCAGAAGGATCTAAGATTAAGGAAAACAAAAGTGTACTTGGATAACTATTGTGGTAGTTCAGGAACGTGCACTCTTATTCTTAGCAATCCCAACCATCTGCAAAGACAAGAAGAAAGATTAGAATGAGACTGAGAGACACCAATGACTCGAAGAAGAAATAGGGATGTTGTGAAAAGTCAAGACCTTAAGTGGACTTCTTGTCCTCAGAGAGATCAAAAGGTCTTTCAGGGAGTGACTTCGCCAAACAACCAAGACAAAGACAAAAACAAAATACTTAATATTTTTTGTGAACTGTTTGAAGCTTAGCAGAAATAAACAGTATTTCCGTTGCTGCTCCAGTGATCAAGTTCACTTTAAAACATAAGAATCTGAGACAACAAAGACAAGCCTTAAGAAATGAAAGGCATAGCTACATTGCTTTGCATGACAGCATTAAAACTCTACTATATACTCCTCATTGTTTTGAGGTTACCTTTGTCTCAGCTAACATTCATGTCAGTCCAGTGGTAGTACATAGTTCAGTAAGGCTTGGCTTCATTCCCAGACAACTTATTACACACAAGGCTCACCAGTGAGCCTTGTATACTCACCAGTATATAGGCCATATTTGCTATAGAGTTCTGGCGTATGTTTGAAGCTTTTAAAGGAGTCATCTGCTAAACGTGTCCTTCAAAGAATGAATTCACTTATACCTAAGCCCACGTCATCAGCCCTCTATATGTTTGGTGTTCACTAAAAATCACTAAAATTAGTGCCTAACCCCATTAATCTGCCACATCTGCAATCAAAACATTGCTGGAGAAGCTTTGTTGCTATTTTTGATGAAACACTACAAACATGGAAGCCATGGTGTTTTAGATTGAAGACACCTGACTTGTTCAGTCTATTTCCTGTCAAAGCAATCAACCAGCAAACCGAGGCGGTTGAAACTGACTTGTCTTTAAGTAACAGAATAATCTTATTGAGGTGATTTTTTTTTATTTGAGCTTGTATTTGCCTAGCTATATGGTTCAAACCACGTCTTCACTATTTCATGAATACCAAAGCCTTTATTTTTGCTGGTTGCCTGCATTTAGCAAGAGGTCTTACTAAGAAGGCTGCACCCCGACAACCAAACTGACACCAAATATCATTTCATGACTTGTAAGTGACTTTTGTGTTGTGCAAAATCCGGTTCATGTAATCATTTTAAATATGCTGTCAGTCATTTTATTCATGGTAAAAAAAGGGAAAAAAAGCACTTTCCAGCTTATTTTGAGTTTGAACATGTTTTTTCCTCTCTCCAATTCATCCAGTGCATCATTTTTATTTGCCTGGCACCTCTTTGTTTGCCCTCCTGATGGACAGTCATTGGGCAATTCTGTAAAGTTTTCTGGTACACACAACATTTCTAATACCTTCTTGTGTGTGTGGCAATATACGCGTTGCTGGTTTGTGAACATCTCCGATGGAGAGGCAATCTGTCTAGGCAATTTGTCGAAGTTAACCTAAACAAGCAGATTGACTGTTGAAACATTGCTGGTTGTCTAGTTAACTTGTTAATCCGTTTCATTGGTCCAATAATAATGATTTGATAAGCTTTCTTCTTGTCCTTTATTTTATTCTTTCTCCTCTTTGGCTTCTTTCCATGTACACTAAAAATAAATATTAAAAGTGGCTCTCGGGTTTTACAGCATAAACAGAATAATGTCTTTTTGTACATCATTCCGATGAATGTACGATTGTTTTCTGCGTTCTGTCTGCACCTATTTTTACACACTTTGACCAAAATGACTTATTGGCTGATGTGCCTGCAATATTTGCTTGAGGTAAACAGTATTGACTGCAGTAATCTCAGTGATCAAACTTCATTCCATCCGAATGGACTTACCAGAAGAGCACGTTATTTTACTGCCAGTACTTTGGGCCAACATTGCGGGAAAGATTTTGCGCTTAAATTGTTTTTTCTTCTTTTCTTTTTTTTTTGCAATAGTTATTGCCATGTACCCTTCCAATCAACTGTTGTCCCACCCTACATTGGGTGGGGGTGCAGGCGTTGCTTTTTTCCATTTTCCTTTTTTTGCTGACACCACATCTCTTTAATGGGTGTATGCACATTTACAAATGCAACTATTGCACATACTGTACAAGTCATGCTCCCTGAACTTTCTCTGATTGCGAAACTATACCCAGACATAATGTTTTTATTTTATCGTTATTATTGTCTCAGTTTATCTGCCCCTACTGGAGAGCACTTTGGATAAACATCTTGTATTTTAAATGTGCTTTGTAACTTAAACGGACTGGATTGGATTGGATTATGGTCATGAACTATCCTGCAGCATCATTCCCAAGTCACAGCAAACATGAGGAAGAAGGTGCACTGGTCCGATAATTGTTTCAATCAGTAACTTCTAATCGAAGTGGACAGAAATTGCATGCGGGGTACCCCAAGGCTCAGTCTTAGAACCTCTCGTATTCAGTAAAAGGGATTGACTCAGTCAGGCCTAATATTACGGTGAACCAGAGAGGTTAACAAAATGCAAAAGTCTCAACGCAACAACAAAAGCCAAAGCAGAAGTTAAGCTATCAAGTTTTTTTATATCTTTCGTTTTAGCAGAACCGTTTTGCTGATGTGCTGTGGCATTTGCATTTTGTCGACCTTTCTGGGTATATTCACCGTATATTTTATAGATGCATCCCGAACCTTTCAGATATATACTGTATGTATTTTTAAAAAATCTTTGGAAACCATATACTGTATATCTATTACATAAGATCCCAATAAAATACATGAAAGCCTGTGCTTTTCCAAAATGTGGACAATCAAGTGGTATAAATACTTTTGCAAGGTGCTGTACAATGCCTCTAGGTTTATGGTTGGAAATTGACAAAAAATATTAAAACGTAAAAGGGAGCACTTTTCAAAGCACTGTAAATATTTTGATTTTACTATTTTTGAAATAATCTCAACACTTCCAATTAAAAAAAGCACGATTTATTCCTTGGTTTTCATCTCTTGTGAATATTTACGATACTGTATCACTCTCCTGGGTTAGCGGAACTACGGCAACCTTTTCACTTTTAACCTTTTGACACTAGTAAGAATCAATTTGCTCCTCCCTTTCTGGGAAGCCTGGACCTTCTGTTGGTATTGGTCATCCAGTGGGATAAAAAGAGCATTGCTGCTGCTGCTGCTGCAAGTCATTGCAGTTTAGGAGCAGAACAATGGCGGGAGGTTCTAGCTTCGTTTGGGTTCCCTTCCTTCTCATCTGTGTCCTCCCTGCGTCTGACAACAGACACGGTAAGAAGCAATGCTTTCCCGTAATGTTTCCAGTAAATATAGCATTGAAACATTGATTGAAATTTGAATCCTTCATCTGTTTTCAGTGCCGCATAACGTGGGTGAGTTTGTCAAGAACACTGGAAACCCACAGCTGGACGAAATCCTGTCCAGGATTCCTGTGAGTCCTCACTGATTCTGACTCTGTTCATTCATAGTGCATGTAAAGAGAGCCAGACAGCCCAGATTGTGTGATGGAAAAAAACAAAACCATGATGATCCATTGTAAAACTTTTACCATTTTAAGGTGACATCTCGATATCCTTTTGAAAACAAACAAAAATGCAATTAATGGGAAAAATTAACTTTATGTTAAAGCCACAACAACCCGGTTGCACAAGTGTTCACACCCTGAAACTCGTCTGACGTTGAAGTATATTTGGATTTAATTTCAGCATTCATTCATCTTTCAGTTTGACTCAAAATTGGACAACTACAAGCTGAAACAATGTCGCAATTTAGGCTGCAGCATTCAGTCAGCAGAGTTGAGAAATCTGCGATCGACAATTCAGGGCAGAGGAAATATTTTCTTGACCCACGTTTGCCACAGCCTCCCTGAGTATTGTTACTGAACATGTCACACAGTTTGTGCATAAAATTCAAACAAGGCGACATGTTCAGTAACAGCAGAATAATATACCACGTCATAAGTCATCTCTAACTGATTTCCTTAAGTCGACTCCAATCTGATTGTGTGATGCTGTCAAGTCACACCTTGTGCTATGAATAATCACATATCCACTGAAACCTGTCATTTTACTTGGGTTTTGCACAATTTGTATATCCACTGTGTTGCTATAGTACAAGTTGTGTGTTGTAAATAACGATTGAACGTTTTTAATGTATTCATCTCAGATACCCTTGCCAGATGGAACTGATTTCGACAATGTAAATGTAACGGTATGTAATCACCTCTTTTTCATGCTAATTTGATTGCTGTCTGTGATTTGGGTTCTTCTAATCTAATGCCTTTCATTCTCTTTCAGTCCATAAAAGTCAAACTTTGCACTGGTGAGTGTATTCTTTATCCGTGTTCCAGTTCTAATCCGACGCATGCTTACGGGTTCTCGCTTTTGTTTTGTAAGGGTTCGAAGAAAACTTGGATTCCCTGAACAAGCAGCTTCGGGAAGCAAGTCGGCGTAACAGCCAGCTGGGTGAGTAGACGGTACATCCTTCGGCGGGTTGGATGGAAAGCTTCCTTTTGCGTTGTTCTGCTTTAACCTGCGCGCTCCATCGCAGACGGGGAAGCCTTCGCGTTGAGGCAGGAGGTCAGGCAGCTGACGCTGAAACTCTCCACCTGCAGTTTGGCTGTGACGTCCGTCGCCGGCTGTAAGATCGTGCCTGAAAGTCCTGCTCTTCACCCTCTGACCACTTCTTCGGGGGTGGCTTCAACAAGCAAAATGTTCAAATGTTTCATCTATTTCCCGACAGCATACCACACCCAGCTGCACAACAAACTGAAGCATCTGCTGGAGGCGATTGACAGTGAGAGCATTCAAGGTATGCCTAGATTTTAAGGTAATTTTCATCTTTATAATACTTCAGCATAGTTCATTTTTTCTTAAAAATGTATTTCTTATAGTTTTGAAGATCATGGCTCTGACCAGGGATGTTAGATCTTTACGGAGGAAGTTTGAATTCGCTGTTAACTCAAATGGAAATTCGACCGAGATAACAGGTGGGAAGTTTTTATTCATCGTTTTCAGTTTTTCAAAATGTTTTTTAAAAAAATATACTGTATATATTTCAGTATGATTAACTTCATTCATAAAAGAAAAGGAGCATAAATATAATGAGCTTTTTACATAATTTGTCACATTACAACCGCAAACCTGAATATTTTTAATTAGGATTTTGTATAATAGACCAGCTAAAAGTAGTGAAGTGAACTGTGAAGTTGAAAGAAAACAACATGTGATTAGAGTCAACAATTAACAGCAATATTTTGGTTTAGTTAGCTAGTCATGGAGTAAAAAAAAATGGGTGTTCATTTTTTTCAAAGTCATATTTTCGCCATGTTATAAATGTCGGTGTTTCAAACTAAATATTTCATCCACAAGCTAAATATTTTGCTTAAAAACTACAGTATATATTTAGCTTTCAAATTCAGTATTTAGTCATTAAGCTAAATATTTATCTTCATCACTAAATATTTAGTTCCTACATATGTTGAGGTTTGTAGTTGTAACTTGTGAAAAATGTGATAAAGATTATGGCATTACAATACATTCATAAAGCACTGCAGGTCATGCATTATCAAAAAGCTTCAATTTAATTTTGATGTTCTTATTTTACTGAATTTCTGCCTTGAATAGAAAAGTCTCTTTTCTGAAATCGTTTCAAACAGCTGTGCAAGCTGAACTGAGCGCAAAGACCGCCGAGCTCAACGCCAAGAAGCAACAAATCAGCAGGAACAATGAAACTCTGCCATTAAGTGAGTTTTTGTTTTTCTTTTGGAAAGATTTATTCCTTTGCTGAGCAGTGAAAACGGTGTCCAGTACATGATAAGTGTAATTCGTGTGTTCAGTCCTAGAGATAATCTCCTTGCAGAATCAGATCTGGGACCTGCAGCAGACCGAACTGAGCAGCAAAACCGCTCTGACTGTCGATAGAAGACTTCTGGGTAAATCGCGCTCTCTTTGCCTGAAAAATTAGAACAAGAGATTACACATGGCATTTATTAAAGTAATGCTCTAACTTTACAGTTCACCCTTAAACTCAATCTCGTAATGCAGACTCTTAATTCCCCTCAGCGCTACAAGAGCTGCTGGACAGGAAGCTCTCCGAGCTGCAACGCAAAGAAGACCCAATCTCTATTGGTGTGTAAGCCTCTCCAACTACATTTGCCAGTGTTTCTTTTTTCTCTATCCACAATTTTAAAGTCATATAAAAAAAAAACAAATAACCTGGTATTTCTAATCGATCACATGGACGTGATTGATCAGTGCTGGAGCTGATTTCTGTGCGCCATAAGATCACGACGATGGAGAAAAGGATCAAGATCCTGACGCAGGGATCCAAATCTAAAAGTCTTGGTGAGTTTGTGTTTGCATATCACCAACACATATCTTGTTCAGATTTTGCATGTTGAGCTTGATTATTATTATTATTTTTTTTCATTTTACTTTCAGATGCTCAGAGGGAATTGAGGCAAAAGACTGAGCAACTGAAGAGAGCAATCTTGCTGCTGAGTGAACGGGAAAATGACAAGAATCTTAGTAAGCTTGCACTCCAACATCTCCACTTAGGTTCTTGTTTTATGTTTGCATTGACCCAATGTGCTCTTGATTTGGATTTTTCAGCTAGGGAGATCCTGAGGCTCCAGTTTGAGGTGGACCGTTTGGCAACGATACTTTCAAATTTCGAAGAGACCCTGGAATCCACCATCACAGGTGAATGATGTAAACCAAAACAGCAACACGCAAAGCGATGGACTTTATTTATGGCTGAAACGATTCATCTGATTAATTGTGATGAATCGATAGTTGAAATAATTGCCAACTAATTTAGTAAGCGATTAATCGTTAACTGGACTTTGCTGACTCCAAATAAGGCAATTTACTGAAAGAATAAGACACTGAGAGCACAAATTAAGCCAAAACTGTACAAAAATATATATACATTTTTCATTAAAAATAATTATAAGGGCGTGCCGTGGTGGCGTAGGGGATAGCGCAAACCCATGTTTGGAGGCCTTGAGTCCTTGTCGCGGGTTCGACTCCCGGACCTGGCGATCCTTGCCGCATGTCTTCCCCCCTGTACTTCCCCCTTTCCTGTCAGCCTACTTTCATATAAGGGACACTAAAGCCCACAAAAGACCCCCTGGAGGGGTAAATAAAAAAATTATAATAATTTTAAAAACTCTGCAAATTTGTTCTACTCAAATCTCCTCAAATTACCTAGTTTAAGCTTCACATGGTTCAAATTCTGTCAAAAAACCCCAACAACTAATAAGCACCTTTTGCTATCTAATTATTAATTAGTTAATCCAAAGAAATTGTCAACAGATCAGCCCTACACAGCATTAATGTGAAGTCAAACAAAAAGGGCTGAGCTTTTCACATTTTGATGTTGGAAGGAATTTTTTAGGTGGAAATTCATCCTTTGCTGCAAAAGATAAAGCGATGCAATATTGTTGCATTTTAGTCCATAACATTTTTTTGGTCTTATTTCATTTCTTGTAATCCCTAAAGTTAGCTGAAGCCTTAGTTTTATTTGCATTTTATGAGATATACCAACACAAAGTAACTGTGTCAGAATTTTGGAGTTTAAGAAAAATTATATATTTTTTTTTTTAAAATCTGAGTATACGGAGGTATTTTTGCAGTTACAGCTGCAAAAAGTAAAGATTATGTCTCCATTTTTTTTGTTTTTTTGTTTTACATTGAAACCATTTTCCTTCCATGCCCTACTTTGTGTTGGTCGGTCACATAAAATCTCATCAAAACACATTTAAAATTGGTGATGAAATTTGAAAATTTGTGCTTTTTTTGTCCTGTTTTTTGTAACGTTATCATATTATCCACAAGTCTTGGCGTTAGTTGAACTGAACAAGCAGAAATGTGTTAAAAGGAGTGTTTTTGTTTTTCATTGAAGCCATAACAGAGGAACTGGAAGTGAAGAAGAGAAAAGAGGTCATTTTGCAGAAATTGCTGGAGAATACAGACCACGCCATCGCACAGCTGAGTGAGTAAGAGGAGGAAGAGGAGGGATCTCTGTCTCTGGAGAATGTTTCCTATGTTCACCATAACAAAGCTGACGAGTGTGCACTTTTACTTTGACCAGTCATGAAAGTAATCAGCATCATGGAGGAGCTGACGGAGCACAAGGAGACAACAACCGATGAACAGCCTGGTGAGCTCGCCTCCGCTTATTCTTAAATCGCATCACTTTCAACATTTATTCTTATTCGAATGTTTTTGCAGATATTCTGACACTCCTTCAAACCTATAAACGAGACTACACCAAAGCTCTAAGTGAAATAAAGAGTGAGTCTTATTCTGTGACATCAGTGGCATTTTGTGAAATACATTTTTGATAACCAGGCTGTTTTTGTGTTTCCGTACAGGCCTGAAGGAGCAGCTGCGTCAGACACGTGAGCAGTGCTCGGGACTTGAGGAGCGATATATCGGTGAGCGGCTTTTCTGAACTTCCGAGTCGTGTCACGGTTGCACTCCTGATCTAAAGTCCTAACCTGTTTCTCCCAGCGGCAAAGACTGAACTGGAACACAGGGTTGCACAGCTGAACAGAACTGAAGACTCTAAAACTGCCTTCGGTATTAATTTCAGTTTTTTTTTTCCTATTTATTAGAGGAAAATGTGGACTTGCGTGGTTTCTTTCTATAAAACTTGTCATGTACATTATGCTTGTCTGTGTCAGTTGTGAGTGTAATACACCTGCACAGCGAAATCGCAGCTTTAAAGAAGGCGATCGTAACATCGGCTGGTACAAAGGAGATTATAAGTGAGTACCACTTATCTTTATGAAAGTAGTTTCAACCTTCTTGAAAGCGAGATGCGTTAATGCCCCTTTTTTTCTCCTCAGGGCTGCAGAGGGAGCTGCTGCAGAAAGAAGAAGAACTAAAAGCCAAGACTGCAGACATAGAGAGACTGATTCCCAACTCACAGATAGGTGAGTCCACTGTGACGTGTCCAGATCACATGGAAAATGTTTCAGCCTATTTTTTCTCTCCAGGTGGTTTACAGACAGGCAGCTTTCTTGACACCTAAATTATCCCTGTGTAATATTTCATAAGAGTAAAAACAGTCCCATTTATGGAAGGAAAATCCATAAATGGCTGGAAACCCACAAAATTATTGCCCCAAGTAACAATTATTTCAGTAATCGATTATTCTATTGATTAATCAATTAATCGCATATTTTTATGTGATTGTCTAATCAAACCGACACATTCTGCAGGTTTTCAAGCTTTTTACATGCATTATTAGAAATACATTAGCAGAGACAAATAAACAAATAATAAAATTCCTTTTTGAATTTAATTATTTGTCACTCGAGGAGCTTTTAGTAAAACATATTTACAGACAAAGGGCATTTTCTTATCGTAAATGCAGAATGTAGGAATATTTTTGCACAATTTCGGCTTAATTACTGCTCTGCATATGTTGTTGTTTTTGTTCAGCAAATGGCCTTTTTTTGACTCTGACCAGTTAACCATTAATCGCTTACTAAATTAGTTAACCATTATTTCAATAATTGATTAATCGCAATTAATCTAATTAATCCAATTAATCATTTAATCACAGTTAATAGTGATTAAATAATTAAATGATCAAGGCTTTCTACAGATTGTGAATTGTTTTCTGCCAATGAGGTCCTTTTTTGTTGCAGCTGAGCAGTGGCAGGGCACTCTGCACGTAACATTCTCAGTGCTAAAAAGCCCAAAAACAATTTATTTGGAGCCCTGCAAGCAGATGTAGTTAGGATGTAACAGTCAGGAAGCTCTCACTGCGTTCTTGATGGACCCCAGGAGGTCTCTACTTGACAACATCTAAGAATAAAATGATAATACATAAAAATCTCTAACAACATCTATGTACAGTACTTCTTTAGACCGCTGTCCAAAGGCCCCACCAAGATTTCAGCTCTGTTGTTCCCATTTACATTTATGTTTCAGTTTTAAACATTATTGAGCTGCAGAATAACATCTGGACTCTTCAGAGCAAGGATACCAACGAGACGACCAGTGAGATATCAGGTACTTTCAATTGTTACTGGTTCAGAGTTAAACATCTATGGGGATTGTATCACAAATTCCTTAATTTACTCCACATTAAATTGTTTTTTTTTTTTTTTCAGAGTTGCAAAGGAGACTGGATGGTCTGCTGAGTGAGATAGATAGAGAAGACCAGGAAACCCTAAAACACAGTGAGTGAAACAGTTTCCAACACTTTCATTCCTCTAATGAGCACATTTCTGTCCTTCTTTGGTTCATTGTGATATTTAATAAAACTAATGTTGTCTAGGCTCTTGACTTTGTGTTTTGCGTTTCAGTGATGACAGTCCTGACCCTGCAGAGTCAGGTGGAATATCTTCAGAAACAGCTGTCGGTGACCGAGGTTTTACAATCCCACAGGATTACCCGTAAGTGCCTCCAGCAAAATGAAGTAATATCTGAAGTGAGGTTGATTTTTGCCTTGAAAAAACATCCACACACCTTCCCCCTTTTTAAATGTTGCTGCAGCACCACACACGTATAGAAATGTTACAACAAGAAGTGGATGAAAACCTGTTAAAGGTTGTAAATAACGTCAGAATATGGTGAAAGTTTAACTTCCAGAAGAACAACAACCCTAGACATCAGTGGAAAGAATCAAAAATTGTTGTTTATACTCAAACCTGATTGAACTTGAAGTATTTTTTCAAAGAAATATAGTCGAAAATAAATAAATGTACCAAAAGTTGGTTCTACAAAGAATTGTGCAAAAGGAACTAAATTCTAGTGTTTGGCACACTTCTCTGATTTTTACATGTAAAACAAAACAAAACAAAAATTCAAAAATCATATAGAATTTTCCTTAAACCTCACAATAATGAAATATTTTGTCTTGGTGTATCACATAAATGCGGAAGATGATTAAGACCACTGAAAAGAAAAAATATCTTCTTTTTTTTTGTCCCCTATTTTGACCATTGTGAGTCCATTATTGATATCCTGCAAATTACTAATATTCTTTCATTCTTCCCACAATCAGAACTCAACAAAGAGCTTGAAATCAAGCAGGCGCAGTTACAAAAAGCTTACCTGGAGATGAAGGAGAAGAACAAGGAAAACGGCGAACTGTGTAGGTGAAGTGAGAAAACGCTGCAATCTTAATCTCATATGAACATTTATGTGTGCCTCATCATTTTGTTTCTGCTTTATTCAGTGGTAAACATCTCTGTACTGCAAAGCCAGCTCAGAAAGTTAGAAAAGGAAAGTGAAAAAGAAAAAGTCGTTGCCACGGTGTCCAGTGAGTGGGCTCCTGGTGTTTACGTTGTTTGTGTCTTCTTTTTAAGATTGGAAAACGCGTATGTGAAGTAATTGTTCATTTTGTGTTTAAATAATGCTTCTTAGAGCTGAATGAACAATTGAAGATTAAACAAAAGGAGAACCAAGAACAGCAGAACTTGATAAAAGGTAAGTTTAGTGAACATATAGGCTGCTGCGAATATATTTAATGTATAAATGATTTAAAAAACATTTTTATTTCTACCAGCTCTGCAGATCAGCTTGAACCAGACTCAATCAGAGTGTTCTGCAACAACAAATGAGCAGCAAGTTCAAGGTGACTCTTACTTCTCTTCATCCCTGCTGGAGGAAATGCTGTGAATTCAAAACTTACAATTATTGATTTTGCTTTTGGTAGACCTGCAGAAAAGTTTGGGAGCCAAGATTGAGGAACTCAAGAGCAAATCTGATACAGTCACGTCTCTCGGTCAGTCGGAAAGCTGCGCGTATCTTTTCTATGATTTGGAAGATCGAAGGACGTCGACGCTAATGAAACGCGTGTGTTTGTTTAAGCTCTTCAAGTTTCTACGTTGACTGTGCAGCTGGAAGAACTAAAGAAGCAGCTGGAAAGCTCTGCTTCCCAAACTAAAGTTGAAGGTAGGTTTGCATGAACCGTGCACACAAATGTTGTTGTTTTAACTATCTTAGCTAAATTACTTCAAGTGTTTCTTAACGGAAAGGGACCCATATCCTGTTCTTGTTGCTAAAAGTAGACTAAAAACATTTATAAAGTAACAAAATGAAAAGCTTTTGCCACTCACAAAAAAAATAAATAAAAAAATGTGTCTTTCTTACAATTACTATATATCCTTGTACTGTGTACAGTTCAGTATCAAGCCAGCTGGCTGAAAAATATTTCTGTTTTTTTTTTTAAGAGCTTCAAATAATTATTGACCAGAAAAGTGCAGAACTGGTCAAAGTAACAGAAGAGCTGAAACAACGAAGCACGCAGTCCCAAAGACGTAAGATATAAGCCAGTGACTAAATAAATAAATGATTCTTTTGAATGATATTTATGTGAGTCAACTAAAAATGTGCGACTCTTTCAGTTTTGCAGGTTATTGCCGTACAAGTGGAGATTGATCGACTGGTAACTGTGGCCTCAAACGAATCAGATTACGCCAAGATCCAAGGCAAGTAACAAACACGTAGCATTGCGCTAGCACTGGATAAGTTTATTATTTAATATAATTGCGACTGCAGGACTCCAAGATCATCTCAGTTACCTGATAGAAGGGATTCAGGACACAGACAATGAAAACACAAAGCTAAGTAGGTATCAGTGAAATGAGTGGTGCACTGCTGAGCAGTAGCTGATCTGACAGGATCACATCTTTCTCTGTCAGCATTTAAAATTCTGACTCAGAAGGACGAAATAGCCAGACTGAAGAAGGAGATGGAGAGCCAACTGGGAGCACAAGCGGAGAAAATTAAAGGTGAGGCAAAAAGTAATAATACTAATAATAATAATAATGATAAAACATCACATGGACACACCTCACGCTTTCTTTTTATTTCTTATTTCCTAGGTCTGGAAAATCTATTGGAGTCGGTCAGAAATGAGATAAAAAAGAAAACAAATATGCTGGAGACGTCACCCTTGAGAATTGCGAATCTGTGTGAGTATTTAGTCCTTTCAAAAATAAGAATAAACTAGATACTTAAAAAAAAAAAAACATTTAAGCAACTACCTTTTTTTATTTCTTTTAGCTGCTCAGATTATGGAACTGAATGAGAAAATCGCACCGCTGCAGCAGGAAATATCAGACCTCAATCAGACGTATGCTGAAAACCTCGCAGGTAAAGCGATAACTAATACATTTACTTAAGGGTAAATTGTACTTTTGGCTCATATGCATGTATTTCTTAATCTCCAGAACTTCAAGAGAGACGCAATTTTGCTCAGAAGAAACTGCAAAATACTGAAGCTCAGCTCAAGGAGGCAGACGCAAGGAATTTTAAACTAGGTGCAAACTCCTTTCATGTACTAGTTTAACATTTTGTTTGTTTTCAATTTGCCACTGGAATAACTGTGTTTTTTCTGTCTCTGTCAGTAATGGATATCGCCAATCTCAAATCTGAGCTGAAAAAAGCGAAGGAAGAAACTTCTATAACTTCTAAGAAGAAAGTTACTGGTTTGTTATTATTTGAATGCAATAATATAGCAAATACTTACTATAGGGTGCCGTACAAAAGTATTGTTTTTTTTTTTTGATAAAAGGTTTTGGTGCTAGGATGAGGTGGGAGGAGGAGAATTTGGTGGTAAAGAAATTGCTTTAGTTTCTAAAACTGCAATGGAAACACGTCACACAAGTCACATGATCAACGACCGGATGTTGCCACTGGCGCGAACCACGAAGAAGAAGACGACAGGAAGTGGCAGGCGGGGCACTTCCTGTTTTTAATGACTTATCGCGTGAACAAACGTACTCACGCGTGATTTTAATTGCGTTTCTTGTTTCAATGGAAATACCGCAATTGCGAAAATTGCCTTCTTTGTCATCAGCGGAATATTGGCAAAGTTTTGCGAACATTTGTAATGGAAACGCTGCTGTTGAGACTTTCACAGACCAGCTGGATAAAAGTTGGATAGAATTACACACAGGTGAACCACATTGAACAATTAGGCGACATTTTCACTCTAGTTTTCCTTCTTGATCACAGCCGTGAACAGCTGCTGTAGTTCGTCTGCCAAATAAAGACATGTTTGCAAAATAACAAAATGTGAAAATGTTTAAAAGAGTGTTAAGGCTTTTTCAAGTCACTGTGTGTGTCATAAATAACCCGAAAAAGCATGCAACACTTAATTCAGGCAATTCTTCTCCCTCTCTTTTCAGCCCTGGAACAACAACTTAGAACACAGGATAAAGAAAACAGAAAACTTGAGAGCGCCAATAGAGGTATGGAATGAGCTCTGCTGCTGTGTTCTGTTCAGCCTTCCTGTTATCTACTGGAAAAGATCAGTCACTATTCCCTGAATGAACCACATGCATGTGGACGTGTTTCGGAAAATAACATTCAATTTTAAATTGCTTCTGATGCACTAATCCCAAAATGGTCTCTTGTTGTTTGGTGCTATAATCACCGAAGCTCCTTTCTCACTCAGACTTAAAGCAACAAATGGAGGAGCTGGAAACGTGCTGCGACTCCAACACCCACTGTGAAGGTGAGAGGTCAAAAAAAAATGACCTGTAGCGAAGATCTACCGTGTCATTTTGTGCTATTTATAGTAAGCTTCTGATAAAATAAAAAACAGACATGCAGAGGCAGCTGCAGCAGAGCCAGGAGGATGCGGATCGTCTCCATCAGCAGCTGCAGGAGAAGGACGCCGCCCTGAGAAAGCTGCAGCGCGACTTCGAGCAACAGCAGCGGGAGAAGGAGCAGCTGCAGGAAAACTACAACAGTATGTTCACCTCAGAATTACGAGTTAAACACGAGCTCAGATCAGAACCAGGAAGTCATGCTTTGTTCCTCTCCTCTCAGACGTCGTGGCTAAACTAACCAACGTGGAAGACAGGACCATCTATAACAGTGAGTCACACGCAAGAGCCAGGATTGCTAAGAGAGTAACTAGAGATGCACTGATTGCAGTATTTTGGTCGATCGCCAATCTTTTGAGAAAACGGACTTGCCAATTACATTGTCATCAAAATTTTTTGTCTGTTTGAAAAGTTGCTCAATATAGCAACAAAATCGCTAAGTGTACAGCAGTGGCGTGACTGTTGTTAACCACGCACATAAAGATGTGACCGGGTCCGTCACCGCAGAACAAAAAGAGGCAGGAGCTGCATTTCCATTGATCACATAGTTGGGCGAATTGGAATTACAAAAACAAATTTGCTTTATTCAAACACAGCAATTTCAAGAAACGCATGTCTTTTGCTAGAAGGTTTTTGCATTATGAGGAGGTGGTTTTTCAGTTACATTAAAATTTGTGTATTTTGTAAAATTGCAATGAAAAACATTTTGCCGCATCGCACGAGTCACGTGATCAACAACCAGATTTTAGCGCTGGCGGAAAAGATGAAGAAGACGGCAGCAAATGGTAGGAGGATGATGGCACAGCATGTTTTTTTTTTTTTTTAAATGACTTATCACGTGACCAAACATATTCCTGTGTGATTTTAATTGTGTTTCTTATTTAATGGAAACCTTGCAAAAATGTGTTTTTCAACATGAGCCGCACATCGACAGAGTTCTGTGCACCTTTGTAATGGAAACATAACTAGTGGTTGATTTTCAGACCTTTAGGTCAGTAGGTAATATCGGTGGAAAGATCAGTTTTACATGTAAGTATTGACCGATCGCCAGTCACCCAAAATTAAAGAAATCTAGGCCGATTTATCAGTGCAACCCTAAAAGTAACATACAGACGCCTTGTACTCTGCATGTTTAAACTTTTTTAACAAACACACAATCTGCATTTCTCCATTTTCCAGCAAAGGTCACCTGGGATCCAAATACGGCACATCCCAGATTAGTTTTCTTTTCCGACAACACCGAGGTATCCACCACCGACGACGCACTCCAGTCCCAGGACAACCCCAGCAGGTTCGACGTGGTCCTCGGCGTTCTGGGCTCGACCGGCTTCTCGAGAGGCCGCCATTACTGGGAGGTGTCTGTAGCTGAAAAACGTTGCTACCACATCGGGATGGTCAGCGAATCGGCCAAGAGGAGAGGATCGTTATCCTTCAGGCCCGCGAACGGTTTCTGGACCATAATCCTGAACAAACAGGGTGAGCTCAAGGCGATCGACAGGACGTCTGTAACCCTTCAGGTTGAGAGGCTGCCCATTACTCTGGGCATCCTGCTGGACTACAAGAAGGGACAGGTGTCCTTCTACGACGCTGGCGCCAGATCTCATCTGTACTCGTTCTCAGGTCAAGAGTTTACCGACAGAATCTACCCGTTTCTCAACTACTGCGTTGAGGATGTTGAAAATCCTCAGCCAATAGTTTTGCTGCCTCCAGGATCAACCGACTGGATTAATTAAGCAACACAATAAGTCCGGTTTTGGCACATTTGTCCAACAGTTGCATGACTTAATAATCAGATATTTTATTGTCTTTATGAATGATTTTGATTCAATAAATCAACAAACTTAAAAAAGTGTGTACGGACCTCTGACTGTCATCTCCCAGGTGTAATAAACGTTACCATTTAAAAAACGAACAACCTGTGTAGAAAAAACGTTTTAATGACACTCAACCGTCCAACTTCATAAAACAAAGCATGTTTTTATTATGAACATGTTGATCTTGAGAAACATTGCAAATCTCTGTAGAAAAAACCCACTCGCGTCAAATGATCACAAAGGATTTCATCACAGTTTAAACAATTACATGGATTTGAAAAAGACCAAAGGACAAAAAAAAAACAAAACAGGATTCCTACCAGGTCTAGAAAAGCAGAGACGCACAAGTCAATCATTCGCAGATCGGAATTACGTAGTTTTGCAACAAGTAAAACTACGTAGCTACGCATGTCGGCTACCAGAAAAATCTGACACGCCGATCACCAAAAAAAACAAACAAAAGAACTCCCACTATTTTTGGTCTATAAACAACTGACACGAGGTAAATATAAACGTTTTATACGTTGTCATACGCTTTGAAGCATCAGTGGGGATTATCTTGTAATTCCTTCATTCAACCTCAATCAAAAAACATTTTTTTCCCCCACTTTCCTTTGATCCATGCATAACGGACAAAAGTCAAAATCAGCAGGCCACAATGCCAAGGAAAATTGGAAATCGGTATTGATGGTGGATTTCTATTTAAAACTTTGGAAAATTATGGATTTTGATTTATTCTTATTCCAGGTCTGGACCAGTAACAGAAATATATTTAATGAAATATTTATTTTCAGACCTAATTGTCTGCATGAAAAACAGAATACTGTAAAAACTGCTGTTAAAGTGTTTTTTTTAAAAGTTGTACATCCGTCATTCTGCCTCTCCATCCAGCCTTCTGTTGAATAACCTCTCTGTTCAGCCATCAATCCATCCAACCATCAGTTCCCTTGTGGTGTCTCAAAGTTCCATCTTCAACATCTGAACACTGTGCAAACATCTGACGTAAAATCATCCAAAACTTTTCTATCGTTTCTTAAATATGGGGCAAAAATTGACTGAGAAATCGGAGTATCTGAGACCGGAAAAGCACGGACCTTCTATGCAAGAAGTCTGTAGCTAATCTAAGGAATGCAGTAACTGCATGCATGTCCTCTGATGCAGACTTCTGGTCAGTCTCTTCCTGCGGTGCCAGCAACGCTCCTGTAGAAGTGGGCAACAAACATGGGGTCCTTCTCCTCCAGCATGTGCAGGAAGTGATTCCTCTCCTCTTCCCCCCAGGACTCAAACCACTGGGTCCACAGCCGGAGCTGGCACTCAAAGATGTTGGGCAGTTTGTCTTTGACCTGTCACAAAGCAGTAGTTAAGAATTGTTTTATTTTTTTTTTAATGTGTCAACTCAAGAAGTGCATGTAACAGAGCAGGGAGTACCTGGAGGGTGCTGAGTGAGTCGAGGAGAGTGCACACTTTCCCCGGCACGGCTTTCCCAACAAGATCCTGCAGGAACCTCTCCTTCTGGGAGTCATTCCAGCCTTGGAACCAGCTCAGGACACACCGCTGCTCCTGGAAGGTCACGTAGGAGATGGGCTCCGGTTGTCTGTCTTGACCCGCGCAGGACAGGTTCTCCAGGCTGGGAGGGCTGGCTGCACCCTGGGGAGCTGATGGCAGGTCAAACTGGCCTGGAGAAGGCCGCCCAGCCCCGCTGCTGCTCTGGGTAGCAGGGGTCGCTGCTCCTGCTGGTAGACTTGCGGGATTGGAGGGACTGCCGAGGACATTCGGGGCTGTAAATTGTTGGCCGTCGGCGGCCTGCCGCTGGTACGGACCTTGACTGACCTGACTAAACCACGACATTTCTCAGAAAGTGTCTTCAACCAGAAAAAGTTTGCTGGACTTTGAAACGCCAGCGGCGGAGAAACCCTCCCGGGTTTGTTTACATGCGGTTCAGGCAAGACCGCCGCTCGCGCGTCACTTTAAAGCCGGCATCACTTAACACCAGCTGTTTCAATTATAAAAACCGGCCTAATCTGAAGTAAACTACGTCATTTTGCTCATATTTAGAGACCTGTTATGTCTACTTAACAGCAGACGAGTAGCTGCAAAAAATACACAGGAAACGGAAACAGTTTAAAACCTCTTTGTGCACGGAAGTGAAGATTGCGCAGGATTTGCGCAAAAATGTTGTCTACATCTACAAAAAGTAAAACACTGATATAGATTTATAACATATATGTACACGAATTTGAAGTGCATAATGTGAGTTGTGTGCTCTGGAAACTTTATTTTTCTTTTAGTTATTTTAATATTTATGAGAGGTGTTGCGTCGCAATGGGTTTCACCGTCTAAATGCGCATTCTTGTCATAATATTGCGTTCTGTGGCAAGCTTACGGCAATAGGCTTTATACGTCACGGTGCATTCAAGTACACGTCGTACAAGAGATCATCTGATTTGAAAGAGATTTCAAACTATTTTATCACACTTTTTTTTTTTTCATCAAATACCAAAAACAACCCTTTTCAATACCAGATATTGCAAAAGACCGTATTGAGGAATGGTGTGCCAAAACTATGGGGTAATTTTTCTGCCATAATTCGAGAGCACACATTTTCAGTCTGAAAGCAGGATTGCATGTCTTTTGTTCTCAAAACTTAATACGTATGCTTACATTTTCATTTTGAAAGCAGGACTTCAAGTTTTTCTTCTCAAAACTTTTAACATTTTTGTGTGGGAGAAAAATTCCCCCATACTAAACCACCTTGTCTGTCTTTATCAAAAGGGAGAATATTTAGCACATTCATGAGCATGACCATTTTCACACTGAAGAAGCGTAACGGTATAATGATTTGAAAGTATCTTTCAGTTTAAAATTGTATCATTAAATAAATCATCACCCTAATATCAGTGATTCTGCAATCAGAATTGGCCACTAAGCTGCCTATTCATGGTTGTAACTTGAGTCTGTAGGGCAGTCAAATTTATTCTGTTGCAAAACACAATATAATGAAGATAATACTACTTGAAGACCTGGAGTAGTATCTTAAACTTAAACTGTTTGAAAATAGTCAGACATATTATTCAGGCATCTAATGAGACCTGGGGGACATTAACTTATTTGTTTTTAAATCACATTAATTTCGAGATTTACAGATTAAGGAAAGCATTGTTTATTTATCTTAAGAATACAAAATTAAAAAAATAGAATTTAATAGATGTGAAGTAATGCTGCTACACACTCATGTACAGTAGGTGGCGGTATGCACCTTAAAGTTGCTTGTGATCCGCCATAATAGAAAAGAAGAAGAAGAAGAAGAGATTTACAGTTTTATGTACGACTCGACCTTAACGCACCACGGAGTTTGAAAGCTGCCGTAAAACGCTGTGTAGAGGCGCATCCTGACGGGGGGCCGTGACTCTTCACAACACCGGGAAGTGAGTGGCGGTGACGCAGGGTGGAGGAAGGCGGCGCTCTCGCTGGGAACTGACTAGAGGAACGGAAAATGGCGGACCTCGAAGACGTTACGCTGGACGGGAGACCGCTCCAGTCCCTCCGTGTAGCGGACCTCAAAGCGGCTCTGGAGGAGAGGGGGCTGTCGAAAAGCGGACAGAAGAATGCTCTGATTAAAAGGCTTAAAGGGGTAAGGTTTGCAGCGAAGGCGCAGTGCCGCTGGTGAATCCCGAGCTAGCGTCAACGATGAGACGGGCTGATGCTCTCCGTAGAGGGCCGATAACTGAGTGCCGTTACTGCCGAGCGTAGTGGAGTTATTGAGGCTGAGCCCAGCTGTTAAACGTCTGCTTGTTCCGCGTACTTGCGGTTCTGTCTGCACAGCCCTGCCGAACTCGAGGTGTGCGCCGTAGTTCAGCCAACTTGTTAGCCAACGCTAAACTGTTTGTTGGTGTAAATGTTGTGCAGTTAGCCTGTTAGCTTCCCCTTGCTAACGCAGTGAAATGAGCGCTGGCCTGAGCTGCTGGCTCGCTTCTGTGTCCACTGCGAAATAAACCCGGTTAGGGTGCTGGGGTGCGCTACCCGTGAGTCATGTTTGCGCCACTTTGTTTACATTTCGACATTTTCCGCCATGAAACTTGGCGTCAGTCTCAGTCTCTGTCCCGTCAAACACCGCGGTGTGTGTGTGTACAATGTGCCCGCTGAAATGCAGTAAATAATTAAATGGTACGCAAATGTCAGCGGCTAGCTTTTTTGACTTTTTGTTTTTCCTCATTTGAATGTAATCAGCCCTTATTGACAACTACATATTTTATTATGTTTACTTTAGGGCTTTATATCACTTGTTGCTACATTATGTCATATTTTTTGCTAAGAATCTTATGGTTGCGAAGTTGTAAAAAATACTGTCTTTGACATTTATCAGATGTTAGTTTGTTTGCATTTATTTGTGTTCATAATTAGGGTGAATAATACCTATTTCATTCATTTAGGTTACTTCTTACATTGTGCATGTGGTTCATTATTATAGTATCAAAGAGCTCAATAATAATGGTTTTAATTAAGCTTTTGAAGTAACACCCAGTGTCGTTGTGAAAATTTGTCCATAGGTTGACAGTTGCCGTATTTGTTTGGGTTTGGTCGGGTCTCATTACCTAAACCCAGCTTACTTGCTTCTGACAAGAAAACGTTAAACGTATCAACAGGTTTTCTGGCTGCTTACTGCACTTAGATTTATCAATAAAGACCAGCAGGTTCCACATCAGGGGTAACAAAGAAGAGCATTTTTTGCTTGCATGGCTTTTTAGAAAAGTTTTCACGTTTTGTGAAAATACAGCAAAAAAAAAAAAGCTCCAGATTTTTTGGAGGAATTATATGTGACATTCAAACACAAACCTGAGCATAGTTGTAAAGTGAAAGATAAATGATATTGTTATTGTTTAAAAAAAAATAAATTATTTTACAAAATAAAAGAATATATTTGAAAAGTATTATGTACATGTATGTGTATGAAACCCCTGAATAAAGGCTGTTTATCTAATTGATAGAGTCAACCAGGTTTAAAATGACTGAACTGAGCATTGTTTGGCTTATATTTAAAAAGCATTCTTGTTAGAAAAATAAAAAGCATAACAATACACATCAGTCTGAACACATTACCACATATCCAGTTTTCAGATTTAACTTTGTGAGGAAAAGAAAACCTCTTCATTTACTTAATTATCCACTAATTTAAGTAGATTTGTCATGTAATATGCCTATAGGACTCATAAAAAAATGTGGCTTTTAATTTGGTTACATGGTAAGTAGTGAGATTTATTTTTTTCTCCTAGTTATATTCTATATGCTCATCCCTTTTATTAATCATTTACCTCCACAACAGGCTCTCATGCTGGAGAATTTGCAGAAGACCTCCACTCCACATGTCGGACTGCAGCCCAACTCCCAGGTAAATCTCAGAGGTGCTTTTATTGTCATTTCAAAGGCTGGGAGTGTTTTTAAGCGCCAATCTCTGATCTATAAATAACTGAATGTGTTTTAACACACTCCTCCTTTATATATCTGCTAAAAGTACATTCCGTTGCCCCTGCGGGATTGCGCTTGATCATTTTTCATGTGTAATATCATATCTATATTTAGATTGGCGAGGAAATGAGCCAGAACAGTTTTATCAAGCAGTATCTGGCTAAGCAACAAGAGCTCCTGAGGCAGCGTCTGGAGAGAGAGGCTCGTGAAGCGTATGAAACGAACGGTGAGTGCTGTTAGAAATCCGTCCACTGCTATTATTTATGACTCGCCTTGTTGGTCTGTTAGAAAGTTTGTCATTCTCTGTTTGTGAGCAGAGCAAGAGGGCCACACACAGGTTAACAACAGTACATCATGCCCTCCTCCTGCCCAGGTTAGTAAACTGCTTTTTTCTTTTCTTTTTTTTTAGCATGTCTTTTATTATTTTTAATCATTCCTTTTCCCATTAAAGGCACTTGTTTTGGTTGTATGAGAAAACTTGTAGTGCCATGTACAGATATGCGCCTTGAATTCTTCCCATTTTGTGACATTATGATCATAAACTGCAACGTAGGAGAGGGATTGTAGGATATACTACCACAAATTTGCACATAATGATGAAGTAGACAAAAAAAGGAAAAATATATTTCAATAGAAAACTGAAAGGTGTGGTGTCTGTTTATATTCAGCTCCCCTGAATCAGTACTTTGAATAACTAGCATTTTGGGGTGTTTGCACATCTAGATGCTGATATTTTTGCCTATTGTTGCATTCAGATTGGCTTAAGCTGAAAAATAAAATACATTGAGAGTCTCTGGAAATAACAAACATGTTAAGGCTTGCCACATATGTCTTAATTGGAATTGGTCTGAATGTTGACCGGCTCATTCTCACACATGAACATGCTTTCATCTGAACCTCTACAGGGTATGTTCTGGTGTGTGCTGAGTTGTTCCGCTAGAACAGGAACCTCCACCCTCGTCTGAAGTTTTTTTTTTTTTTTTTTTCGTAGTTCTTAACAGGTTTCTTCTGTATTAAAATCTGTGTCAATTTGATCAAATCTAGACCAGTTTTCTTGTCTCTGCTGAAGGAAAGCGTCCATATAGGACAACAGCCCAATGGGGAATGAGTGCTCAGATTGCTGTGCAGCGTTAATTTCACTTTGCATGTTATCCAAAAACTTAAATCTTAGTTTCATCTGCGCATGTCATCTTTTTCCAGATGTTTACTGTGTCTACTTATCTTGTGGCAAATGTTAAATAGGACCTCTTGTGGCTTTATTTTTTCCAGTCTTTCATGGGGGTCACATATGTGGATTAAATAAGTAATATCAGTCCTATTATCAGACTTTTCCATCTGAAATAGAGATAACATAACAGGTCTATAGAGATAACATTGACTTCTTGGTTGCTTCTGTGATCATTGCTCTCATTATACAGCCTGTTTATTTAGTTGGACGGCTATGTCTTGGTGCCGTATTCTTTGGATTTTCAGATGAGGGATTGAACTGTATAAAATGTTCAACTCTTGGGAAACTGTCTTATGACCTTAACTAGGATTTAAGCTTGTTCAAAACTTTCTTCCTGACCTGTCTGCCCTCTTATTTGCTCTTCTCTCTATTGTCAATTCCTACATCCCCCAGAATGCTGTGCAGTTCAGTGAATATTCCATATATTGCATATTCTATCCGACGTACTATCTATGGATATATATATCATAATAGTACATTGTTTGATTTATTGCCTATATCAAACCTTTGAGGCCTTTGCAGAACAGCTGGATTTATACTCAGATGAAGGCACAGAGATGACTTCTGTTCACTAACAAGGGAGTTTTGAAGGCAGACTGTTTCTCTGGTTTTTGTTTGGGGGTGTTACAGTAAAAGAGGTCTGACTGCATTTTAATGCCACAATCTCAGATTTTTGATTTGTTAAAAAAAAAAGAAGGTTAGAATCATGTATAATTTACTTTACACACCAGTTATTGATTAAATAAATAATAATTCAACTACGTCTGTGTAAATACCGTTCTAATCACTATATTTTTAAGAGGGGTTATCATAATTCATTTCGTTGCTCTTCAGGAAGTCACACCAGCTGCTCAACATAAGCCCCCTGGGCCCTCGGATGGAGAGGGATTCTATGGTTCGGTCAATGCAGGACAGGGGAACAGGAATCAGGAGGCAGACGTGTCCAGCCCCCCTGCTTCCGGCTCTATGACCATGCGAGCTCCTGCCTCAGAGCAGCGGTCAGAGCGAGGTTCTGCCTCCAGCGAAGTTGCAGGCGACAGCGACGACGACGACAGCGAGGAGGACGGCGACGACGATGAAGACTGGGGCAGCAGCGCCCCAAGAAGAAGCCTCCGAGAGCCGGCCAGAATGCCCGCGGCGCGGTCCGGTGCAGCACGTCACCCGCAGCCCCAGCAGCAGCACATTCCCCCCCTTTTGTCTCCTCAGCTCCGGCAGCCAACACCTCCTCCTTCCCCACCTCCAGAGTTATCATTCCCCTTACCTGACACGCCCAAACAGAGCCCACCGAGTCCCCCTGTCGCCGCGGCAAGGCACTCGCCCAGTTCCTCCAGCTCCGGCTCTTCCAGCAGCGGCAGTCGCAGTAGCAGCCCAGAGCCGCAGAGAAGTGCCGACCGTAAACCCGGTCCGCTTACCCTTCTGGCACGTAAAATGGAGTCCGAGGGTGCCTTCTCTGGAGGAGGCTGGCATGGCCCTGATGGCGAAGGTGATAGGCAAGACAGCGGTTCACCTTCACCTATGGCTTTTCCTGGCAAAGGGCCTCTAGATGGTTTGGGGTCCGCCGGAGTGATTCCAGGCACACATTCAGCCCACATCCAACTATCTGGGGGTTTACGCAAGGTTGCTGTAGCGGAGGAAAGAGAGAGGGAGCGGGCGATTGAGATGGAAAGACAAGAAAAGCAAAGGCAACTTGAGCGGGCAGCGGAGGAAGAACGACAAAGAGCCATCGCACTGGAACGGGAGAGAGATAGGATTGAGCGCCAGCAAGCTTTAGAAAGAGAGGAGAGAGAAAGGCGAGAGAGGGAAGAAGCTTTGGCTAGAGAGAGGGAGGAACGAGAGAGAGCAATGGAGCTAGAGCGGCAAAAAGAGCTTGAGAGACAGAGAGCTTTGGAGGAAGAACGTCTGATGAAAGAGAGGAAGGAGAAGGAGAAACAGGAGCGAGAGGAGATGGAGAGGGCAATGGAGCGAGAAAGAGCCAAGGAGAGAGAACGGCTAGAGAGAGAGAGAGCTCTGGAGGCTGAGCGAAGGGAGAAGGAAAGACTTGAGAGGGAAAGGGTAGAAAGAGAAAAAGCTCTGGAGAAGGAGAGATTGGAAAAAGAAAGAATCGAGAGAGAGAGAGCTCTGGAGAAGGAGCGATTAGAAAAAGAGAGGATAGAAAGAGAGAAAGCTCTAGAACAAAAACGATTGGAAAAAGAGAGGATAGAAAGAGAAAAAGCTCTAGAGCAGGAAAGATTAGAAAGAGAGAAAGCTCTAGAGCAGGAAAGATTAGAAAGAGAGAAAGCTCTAGAGCAAGAACGATTGGAAAAGAAAAGAATAGAAAGGGAGAAGGCTCTGGAGAAGGAAAGATTAGAAAAGGAAAGGATAGAGCGAGAGAAAGCTCTGGCACAGGAAAGATTGGAAAATGAAAGAATAGAGCGTGAGAAAGCTGCTGAGTTGGAGAGGATTGAGAGAGAACAGGCCTTAGAGCAAGAAAGAATAGAAAAAGAAAAATCTCTAGAGAAAGAAAAACTGGAAAAGAAGGAAAAAGAACAAATGGAACGAGAGCAAGCATTGGAGAGAGAAAAAAGAGAGAGGGAGAAAAAAGAGCAGGCTGAGAGAGAGGCAGCTCTGGAACAGGAGAGGACGGAGAAAGAGCGAGCTGAGAAAGAAAGGAAAGAACAGATTGAGAGAGAAAAGGCCTTAGAGTTGGAGAAACTAGAAAGAGCACAGGCCCTGGAGAAGAAGGCCTTGGAGCAAGAACGAGCTCAGGAACGATTGGAGAAGCAGATGGTAGAGCAGCAGCAGAAGAAGGCACTGCATCAAGAAAAAGAGAGAGATGCCAACCTTCTTCCTCCAAGTGGTAGCAGTGCCCCAGAGCAAGAAAAATCCCATGCCCCGGTGGCCCAGAGTGAATCCCAGCCCTCAGACTCTGGTTCCACACCTCTTTCTCCGCAATCGTCGTCTAAGAAGTTTCGCTTCCTTAGGGACTCCCCAGCTCGACCTCAGTCCGGTTCTATTGTCATCAAGCGGCCTCGTACATTTTCTGACACCCCCCAGCCTCGGGCATCCCCCGTCACTACACCGACTAGCGTTGGGGATCAAAGACCAGGAGGAACCCTGTCCTCCACCAACCAGGAAGATGCACAGATTCAGTCCAAGCAGGATGTTGGCGCCGTGTCCGTAGGCTCTACAGGGACTAGATCTGACGGACTGAACGCCAACCCCACTGCAGCCCACCTGGGTTCCAGAGAAGAAACATCTACGGTGGAGGCTACATTGCCAAAGGCTGAAGAGTCTGTTGAGGGGAAGGATGAAAGGAAAGACTCTTCAATTTCTGAGGATAAAAGTGGCAGAGAGGCAAAGAAAGAAGAGAAAAAAGCAAGACGAAGATCATCGTCAAACGATTCCTCTTCCGCAGATTCAGACTCTGAGTCTTCGTCTTCTCGATCATCCAGTTCATCCTCATCTTCTCAAGATAAAGCGGTCTCCACCTCCAGGAATAGACAGGTAAGCCTTACAAACTCCCAATTTGTCCTTTTTGGACAGGTAAATTATGTGTGAAATAAGAATTTACATGAATACTTGGCTATTGGGCATGACCCAGTGTTATATTCTCACAGTGTGATGGTACTGTCAACAGGACAGCAATGAGTGTTTCACATCGCTGTGCAGGGATTTAGACCTACTCTTCTTTCCAGACATGAACACCTCTGAGGGTTGTTTTAAACATACCAGACGCATAGAGGGCAGTGTAGCGCAAACCTAAAACCTGATGTCAGCCAATCCGATTGCTTCAAAGTTACACACCTCTCATTAAAGAAGTTCCACATTTGGCTTGTTGAGATGTTTTTTCCCCATGGATTGGGTTTATTCCCAGCCTCTTACTTAGTTGAGGCCAGTGTGGTCTGCAGTTTCTGGGATGTTCTGGGTTCTTTTGTGAATGAACCTTTGGGGTAATTTAGGTAGGATGGTTTGTTTCTAATACTTTTCCAACTGATGTACATTTCAGTAGCCTTTTTCCTTCTAATAAATAAAATGAACAGGAAAAAAATCTGCTTTTTTCACTTAGTATATTTTAAAAATGTATAAACTCTTGTAACCCAGGGGCATAACAAAAATCTGAAGAAGTCCAAATAATTTTGCACGTCGTATACTTCTTACAAAAAGGATAAAGATGTATTTTGCCAATTCTATATTAACTATTTTTCAACTCTTTTACTTTTTATTACAGGAGGGGAAACATGAAAGAGGCTCATCACCGCTGCCGGTGGAGGTAGCTGAGTCTCAATCTGAGGATTCAAAGGAGCGCCCAAAGGCCTCCTGTCCTGAAAAAGAGCTGCCTGTAGACAGGATTAACACCACAGATGGAGACATTCACACTATGGTCAGTAGCATAATGAACCTTTATTTATTACACTTGCTTTTTAAAATAACCCTTTATCTACTTGAGGAAACACTGGAAATATTGTATTTTGTTCCTGCTGAGTGGAAAGTGATGTAATCTGTCTGTTGTTTTTGACTTTCTTTCCACCGTTGCATTCCTTTTTTTGTGTAAACTTTATTAATTATAATTTGGGATGAAATCTTCCCCTTTCCCATTTAGGAAGCTTCACTTTGAGAATGCAGTTTCATTTTAAAAATATATTTTCTGCCTTTTTTAAATTACCAGAAACAAACAGATGCAAACAGAAAGAGAAAACACAGCAGGATGGAAGAAGAAGAAGAAGAAGAAGAGGAACAACAAAGGTCTGTTTAGCTGCTCTGGTTTTACAAGACATCGCTACAGCTGTTCCCACGCTAAAAACGAGTTTTATCTGTGTCACCTTGAGCTTCCCCGGCTTCATTTTGGTGGATCAGACACAACTAGCAGAAGCACCTTATCATGTCTCGCTTTAAAATATAATAGTTCAGCTTTTAAAATCCCCAACAGCTGCTTATCTGAATTTGACACAGGCATTTTACGAGGTCTGCATGAGAATAAGTATGTGATTTGTATTTCTAACCTTTACGCAGGCAGGAGAAAGATCCTTCCACGGCGGATCCAGAAAAGTCCTCAGAGTCCAGTGAGGAGGTAAGAGACCAATGGATGGATGGCAAAACTGTCAACAAATAAACACATACCACTGTGAATTTTTTTTACAATTAGATACACAGATGTGCTTTGTGCTCAATTTTATTGATCGGTTTATTCTTTGGTTTAATTACAATGTTAAAATGGAAACCGACTGTTTCTGGAACAAGATGTTTTCTTACTTTGGTTGACAATCAAACTCCAGCTGATTGCTGTTATTGCACCTCCATCTATTCCACTGGCCTAAAGAGTCAAAAAAAATTGAACAAAATTGAACTACAAAAGAGCGGAGACTGCCTTGTACTCATCAAGATTGCCGTCTGGAGCTATTAACTGGATCACAGCTTTCAAAGAACAGGACAGCAGCTTCTTGATGATCCCGGTTCCATCTTGCGCTGCTTTGTTTTTCCGATCAGTGTGAGAAACACAAACAACTCTGTGTGTATCTCTCAGATATTTTCTCTACAGACTGGACCTGCGGCAACTTTAAAGTTGCTTGGATTTTGTTTCATCTTTGAAACCACTAATGTTTTCTCTGGATTGCGTTTAGCTGAACTTTTATTGTTTGTTTGTTTTTTTTCCATTTAAACGGAAGAACAACTTGCTGCTTAATGTGGCTGCAGAGAACTGAACGTTTAAAGCATGCGTCTGGTTCTGATCGTGATCCTTCCTGCTATTGGTGACGCATCAGTAGGACTCATGAAAACACACATTTCAGGGCCCTGAACCTAGAAGATAGTTACACTTGTGCTTCACACTTCAGTCTCAACATCTCAGCCACCACTGATTGGACCCTTGTTGTCCAATCAGACAACAAGGGTCCAGTTGTGATTGGGCCATTTCTATTCCAGTAAAGATCAGGTTGCAGTGACTCCAAGGAATACGTAGATCTCAGTCAGTGTCAAAATTTGTAGTTATTTTGAATTTTGGTTGTAATGTTGGCGAGAGAATTGACTGTGAAAAGGTTTTTCTTTAAATTTATCTTTAAATTTTGATAATGTCTACTGTCATGGAAATATTCGGACCAGGGTAGCAAGTTATTGATTAATGAGGTAATCTAAAATTGATTGATTTTATCAGTAGGCCCATGATTAAATCATAAGCAATCATTTTCTTTAAAATCCAAGTTTTCTCTTGTGTCAAGAGGGCTGACCATCTTCCCATAACATAAAGGGCAACCATTTTTTTTATATTGTGAATTTTAAAAAATCTACTCTGAATAAACAGAAAATCGGGGGTTTTCTCACATCGTTGAACTTGGACACTAAAAAACTATATCAGGACAGGAACTGTGAACCCTTAATAACCAATGAACAGAGATATTCATGCTGTATTGTCTGTGGTTGCTCTTGAAGGAATATTTTTAAAATCGCTTCATGAAGTGGATTAACTCACGACAGCCTTCAAAATCAGTCTTGCTTGATAATAGCATTTTGTTTTTTCCCCATCATGTTACAATTTTATCTGTTATGCTCTCACTCCCTGTCCTGTCGTATCATCGCCTTCGTAGCAAGTCGGCCATTTTTGGTTGAGAAGTTGACGCTGCTCCATCATGCAGCTCGGCTGAATGAGCGGTATTAAGGTTATAACTTAAGGAGTGTTTGTATTTGAAAACAGAACAGCATAAAATGCATTTTGCATCCCACACCGGACTCTGTTTTCTTGGGAGCTGGAATTGCCTCCACCACCATTTTTATTCCTGTAATCAGCTGGCTCCAGCGGGGCCCTCTGCTGGGTGGGGGCCAAACTACAACACTGAAAGAAGGCTTATTCAAAGCGGACATTATTTAGTTAATCGATTGGAACTCTTGTTAATCGAATAAGCCATTGATCGACAGTTAATTGTAAGTCGATTAACTGTTTGCAACCCTAACTGGGACACATTAATAAATCACTGGTGTTGTGATTGGACACTTTAGCTTTCTCAATTGAATTATTTATATACATATATATATATATATATATATATATATATATATATATATGACAGCTATCATTTGCAAGGAATTTGAAAACATCCTTGCAGAGCAGTTTCTGTCGTTTATCTGTTTAGTTCTTACTTTTACCCTCATACTTGCTGCATTTTCTTCCCCCCAACCTGATCTTTGCCGCTGCTCTCCATGTATACTGCTCGTTTCTCACCTTTCCCATGTAATTTGGGTTGTTTTTCTTATATAGTGTTTTTGTTTTGTTGTTGTTTTTCAGACACCGAAAACGTTCTCCGGACGCAAGATCTCCCTTGGTAGTGAGTACATTCCTGGACTTCTAAGCTCTCATTTCTGACGCAGTGGAGGAATGAGAGCTGGGTTTAGTTTCTTTCTTCCTAATAAGTTACATTGCTTGAATAATTTGTAAAGTGTTTTATATAAAACAATATAAATTCTGAACTGCACATACTACCTCAATGAAACCAATGTTTATCTTTGGCATCTTGCTTATATCTTGACGCACCAGGCAGCAAACAATCTCCAGGCAACGCAGAGGCCGAACATGAGTCGGGGGCCGTGGCAGGTCGCAAGAGGAGGTGGGGCTCCAGCACAGCCGTCACTGCCAAAAAACCTTCCATCAGCATCACCACTGAATCACTCAAGGTATTTGCTGTATTTTGTGTAAGGTTTTTCTATTAATAATAGTGTGCAGCCTTGCAAAAGTTGACACATTTTGTTATAATCTCAAACTTTATCGCATTTCATGTGACGAGCTGAATGTAAAGTAGTGGATAATTGTAAAGTGGCAGTGAAATCATTCATGGTTTTCAATTTTGCTTTGGAAATGTGGTGTGCATCTGTATTTGATGCCCCTAAATAAAATCTAGTGGAACTAGTTACCTTCAAAAGCCACTTAAGTATGAAATATATTTAATGACGTATTGGTGCAGTTTGTTGAAAAGCCTTGACCTAAAACGCCTAATTCCAACTAGGTGTTTTCAAAATTTGGAAAATGTTTAATTTCTCTGTAAATCCTTGAAAGTGCTTTATATTCAAACTAAATTTTGTAATAAAATGCAGTCTAACATTTGATTTAAAGCCTAAATTTAGAAAGAGTTACTTACAGTTGAAGCCAGATATTTTCATACAAAGACACATTTTCTGAAGTTACATCAGACTAAATTAGTTCTGTTACAATTACACAAATTATTTCTATTTCCTAAATGTCACAAATCTTTGACAAATTTTGTTTAGAGATTTTGTGTGTCACTTTCTCTGTATATTGTTTTTAAGCATTTAATTTGTTCAGGAGGGTAATTTGCCTTAGTGTGATTTGTTTGGATTGTTTCAGTGTAATGAATATTTATTATTCCTGATGACTCAATGACTTCTTGATCTAGGTAATTGAAATAAAGCTTGCCGTAAATTTTATATGTTAAATAACATTATTAAAAACATTTTTTTAGTGTTTTGATCCGTTACCAGTTAGACATATGAAGTGTGTGAGAGAGACATTTCAAAGCATAAAATTTGGTCATATTCTGGTTTACCCTGACCTTGTTGTAGTATTCTCGTGTAGAATACTACCACGAGACATTTTTAATAACTGTAATAAACTATGCCATCCAACCAAAGCTGCTTTTTAAAAAAAATAAGTTTCAAACTTACCTTGAAATTGCCTAAAAAAAATGGGTTTCACCCAAAAAAATTGCCACTGTGGTAAAAGTACGAACCGTTAATCTGAAATATGTTAAACTTGATCAAATTTACTCATATAACAACCCTCAGCTGTTGTAAAAACTGCCTCTACACAAAAAAACAACAAAAGACCAATAACTGTGCTTCCCCCTTGGTTATCGTTAGTCCCTGATCCCAGACATCAGGCCGCCTGTAGGCCAGGAGGCTGTAGTGGATCTACATCCCGAAGAAGCCGCTCTGTCTGGGACCGAGGATGAAGAGCGGGAGCGCTCCGACCAGGACCTTCAGATCCGACGCACCGTCACGCAGGTTATTCTGCAGCTCTTACCTTTTTAAAAACGGTGACCAGGAACGAGTCCATTCACGTTGCGCCGCTGACCTCTGCTCTCCGCTCCGTTTTCAGGTGGTGCCTGTCGAGAGCCAAGAGAACGGACAAAAAGAGGCGAAGAGAATGAGGCGGGAAGACTTTGAGGAAGACGATTCTCAGGTAGAAGGGGAAAGCGTAGCGGCCCACGAGGAGCAGATGGACACGTCTCTCCCAGCAACTGTGGAAACCCAGTCGCCAACACTAGCAAGCCAAGATACTGAAACCAACACTGGTACAACAAGAAAGCCGCGTCTAAAAGCTATCCAAAGCTAAAAAGTTTAAACTTATGTTTTCTTTTTATTTATTGAAAAGATTAAACTGTGGGGTTCATAACATTTTTCCAGTGACACCCAGCGACACCCTCATTCGTCGCTCCATCAGCCAGCAGAAAACGGGCGTTTCCATCACCATCGACGACCCGGTCCGCACAGCCAGGCAGCCCTCACCGCCTCGAGGCCAAGTCTCCAGCATCGTTCACATCTGGAACCTGGTGAGAGAACACTCCTGTCAGATTAAAACTGATACTTGCAGCTATTTTAGGAAGCAGATCCAAAGTAGGTTTATTCCAGCAGGTGGCGATCACGGTCTGCTGTGTCAGCTGCCTGTTTGTTGAAAAATGAGCAGTTTTGAAAAGTGTGAAATTAGATTATTTTCAACATTTAAACAAGAATGGGGGGGAGAGAGGGCAAACTTATATTTTATCTTTTATTCTATCTTATAAAAGAAAGAAAAAAAGTTTCCGGAAAATTAAATCATCATTCTATGGTTTATCCTTAGATGATGACCGTCGCTGATTTGTCAAGTCCCAATTTAAGATTTTACAGTTATAACAGATTTAAATGAATGTAAAATATTTTCTAAAATAATATTAATAACTGTTATAAATGATATTACATAATAATAAACTGAAACGGTCTTTTAGTTCATTTTTATTGTTTTAATCTCCAAAGATCAGTGCTGGAAAAGTTTGAAAACTTACCTTGAAAGTGCTTGAAACGTTCTCAAATTTTACAGTAATCCTCACCAAGCTAGTAAAATAACGTTTTGGGACATTTCCAGTTTGAACGTTTATTGCGTAAGGTCTTTATTTTTTGGTCATAAGCATTGTGTAACATTTTCTCCAGGTAAGGCCGTTCACACTCGGCCAGCTGAAGGAGCTGCTGAGCAGAACCGGCACTCTGGTGGAGGACGGATTCTGGATCGATAAAATCAAGTCCCACTGTTATGTCACTGTAAGTTTTCACCCATGTTTGTTTTCATCCTGCACATATTGAGCCCGATTGTGGTTCTTGAAAGTTTTATTGTTTTTTGGGGTTTTTTTCCTGAATCTTTTTCCGTAGTACTCGAGTACTGAGGAGGCGGTCGCTACCCGGGCAGCTCTTCATGGAGTGAAATGGCCTCAGAGCAACCCGAAGGTTCTCAGAGTAGACTTCTGCCAGCAGGATGAGGTAAGAGTCGATTTATTCGGTGTTTTGAGTTGCAGTGACTGAGTTTCCATTAATCAATTGGAATTACGAAAATAAATTTGCTTGGTGGAAACGTGGCAATTTCGAAAAACGTTTTGGCCTACGGTGGTTTTTCGGTATCGAAATTGGCCTAGTTTGCAAACCTGCAAAGGCAAAACGTTTTCTTCGCGTCACACGAGTCGTGATCAACAATCGGATGTTACTACTGGCAGAATAGATGAAGGAGACGACAGGAAGTGGTAGGAGGATGATGGCACTGCATAATTTTTTAACATTTTTAGCACCAAACTTATTCACATGTGATTTTAATTGCGTTTCTTTCTCAACGGAAGCAACGCAATTTTGAAATTATGTTTTTTTTCACTGTTAGAAAAATATCGACAAAATCTTCAGCGCATTTGTAATGGAAGCATGTCTCTCCGCTTCGTAGTTGGACTACCAGAAAAACTCCTCGGGAGCAGGCGACAGACCTGGAGGAGGAGAGGACACGGGACCCGCCGCCCCGGGACGTGGACGGACGTCGGGCCTGCCGTCGCTTCTCCCCGAGCGGGACCAGTGGGCGGAGCGCGAGCGGGAGATGGAGCGCAGAGAGCGGGCACGGGCGGAGCGAGAGTGGGACCGAGACAAGGTGAAAGAGTTTGGGAAACCCGGAGAGGAGCGGGAGGGCGGCCCGCGGAGATCTCAGTCCAGAGAGAAACGGCGAAAAGAGAGGGGGAAGAGCAAGGAGAAGAAGATGGAAAAGAAAGGTGAGAGAGGACGGCTCATGTTAGATCCTTCAGCCTGTACACGGTGTGGCCGATGATAAATTCTTGTTGACCTTCTGTTGTTCTTTTTCTCTCACAATAGCCGAGGATCCTCCTGCAAAGCTGCTGGACGACTTGTTCCGCAAAACTAAAGCGGTTCCCTGCATTTACTGGCTGCCCCTCACAGAGGAGCAGGTGAGAGACGCCACAGCTTTCACACTGATTTTAAATGTTTTTTTTCTTTTTGTTGCGTTACAAACACAACCTTTAACGTATTTTGTTTGAAAGAACGTAACAATTGCAAAGTTTAAGCAGAAAGATTTTTTTTATTTTATTTTATTACAACAATTTGAAAAATATGGCATTCCGATATTCCATAATCAAACTCAGCCAATTGCTTTCTTTCTTGATCTGTTAACACGTAATAAATCCACTGCGAAAACACAAACTGACCAAGAATTTTCGGTCTAGTTTTTTAGAGCATGTGAATTAAGACAAAACTAACTTTCCAGCAAGATATAGGAGCTTTTTTAAATAATTCCTTAATATTGATTTTTTTTAAAGTACTATTTCCACTGACAGATCATACTTTCAACAAGATATTTTTCCCATAAGTGAAATAATCTGCCAGTCGAAATAATACTTTTAAAAAAATCAATGCTAAGGAATTATTGATTTAAATTAAATTACTTGTAAGTTAATTTTGTCTTATTTCAAATGTATTAAGATGTTTCCTCTAGAAACTGAAATAAACATACTTGTATGATTCTGTGTTTTTGCAGTGAAGTTACAGTTTAGTCTTTAGTTTTGTTGTAAGACTCAGATAACTGACTCGTTGAGTATACTTGGAAAATAAACGTCCAATTCTTTTTCTCTTATTTTTTCATCTTGCTTTTTTTAGTGCTACCATCACATATTAACTTATTAAAGGATACATTTCTCACACTAAACTTGTCCTTTAAAGGAGATTTTAGAACAAAATGTTCTGGACTTTTTCCAGTGTTTGTCAGTAAAAATAAACAGTAACTATGGGAAAAGTTAATATTTTAAGGTGTATATTTCTAATTTAACGTTTCATGACTTCTCAAGTCACTTTACTGAGAAAAACATATCTCATAATGAAACATTTTTTTCATCTTTTTTTTTCTTTCCTCAATTTAGTTTCTTCAGCGAGAAGCGGCTCGAGCGGAAGAGGTAAAGGAGCGCGAGGAACGGCGGAAAGAGCGCGAGAAAAGACGAAAAGAGGAAGTGGATGAGGAGGAGAAGAAAAAGGAGGAAGAGCGCAAGGAGAGAACGAAAGCCGCGGGCACCTCCGCCGGAAACCGGAGCGAGGGTGAGAAGGACAAGAACCGAGAGCGGGAGAGGGACAGAGACCGAGGTCGAGACAGAGACCGGGACAGGGAGAGGGACAGAGACAGGGAGAGGGAGAACGACAAACGCAGGGACGGGTACCGTAGATCTGGGGGCGGCGGAGCGGGATCGAGCCGGCGCTCGCGCAGCCGGAGCGAACCAAGAGACAGGAGGCGCTGACGGGACTGCCATGGAGACCGCCGCTCCTGCATTTGCCTTTCACTACATGTACTTTGTTACAACAAAGACCCAACAGAGGACCAACTGATGTCATTTCCCATCTCTCAAAGCGTCACTTTTTTTTTTTTTTTAAAGCACGTCTAAGGCCACAGTCATGCTTACGGAGACCGTGATGTTTTGCAGTGTTGTTTTCAATCCGGTTGAGGTTTCAGATCATTTCCTTTATGCCTTCGCTGATGTTTTCTTTCAGTTTTTCATCCTGATCGCGCAGCAGAACAGCACACTGGACAGTTTTTAACTACTACAAAGTCCACTTTTTCTCCAGTCTAGATACTGATTATACTCTTTTTTTTAAGCAGCAGTTGACTCCTCTGGGTTTCTTTTCTTTTCTGGCTTTTTTTTTTTTTGTTGCCAGTTCTGCCTGAAGAGAAAATTTGTTGGTCTGCTCATTTGCTCGCAGAAATCAGAAAATATCAGAAAAATCCCTGTTTGGCATTTTGTACAGACTTAAAATATCTGCAAAATCAAGTCTTTAAATAAGGCAGCTCTGGATTATTTTTGACTTAGTGTAAAAACTACTAAGACAATGCAGTGTTCCTGTTTCTCTGATGAGATGAGATCATTCTCTGTGGGAGAGAATCCGTCACGACTAACATGAGCTCGGATTATGTCCTCATTGAACCTCTTTCCATCTTTTCCTCCTCCCATCCAGTTCTCCTGTCAATACAGGCCTGAGAGAGGAGATTGCATTATATGTTTTCCCACCAATGGTTTTAATATTGTTTTTGTTTTTTTTAATCGTTATTTTATCATTTTAGTACAAAGATTTCATTTTGTTTTTAATTCTTTAAGTACGCCTATCAGTGGTGAATGTATAAATAATAAAAAAAATTGAAGTTTGAAATTATTGTCAATTTTTGTTCGGAGTAGATGAGGATTCCCCCCCCCCCCCCCCCCCCCCCCCCCGTTCTATTACAGATGAGGAATTTCTCATGTCTGATTTATTCAGATTTTGTTTTTTTATATCACACATCAAACTAGTTTTTGTATCACAAAGAGATAATCAGAGTAAGTAAGAAAATAGTTTTATAGTTATGGTTTTATTCATTAAAAGTTATTTAAACCAACCTGGCCCTCTGTGAAGAAGTAATGGGCCCCTAAACCTAATAACTCAATTTTTAGTTTTGGTAACCATAACCCCGGGTAATCACTGAGTGTCTACTAAGTAAGCCTTGCTATGACGAGCGATGTTTGGTGAAAGAAGGCTGTGTTGGCATCAGCTAAATGCTTTAGCTGTTTCTAAGTAAAGGCCCAATATAACAGTTTGACTGCTTTGTTTCCCCATCAAATGTGATGTGATTTACATATTGTTTTTGGAAAGACATGAGCCCATATTCTGAAAGATTATCAGTCCTCTCTGAGAGTTCATATCTTAGCCTAAATATTTCTGCCTAAGAGTCCTAGAGGGATCTTACCAAGCTCCGCCCACAACCGACCCACGTGACCGCAAGTCTCACAAACAAAGCTCCCAGCCCGTTATTTCTATGTAAACATGACTGGATTAGTGCATAATTTCTACCGGATTTTCACAATATGTCAGCTACTAAATGGACAGAGGAACTAACAAGTTCATGTCATCATCTGGGAGGAGGTTACTGGTTTCTCAGTCACAAGCTGGTTGCAAACCTGAGGCCAGCAGGTGTCAGTCAGTTATGGTAGATCTGACATTTGGTTTGATGACGTCAATACGAGAAGCTGCAGTCTGATAGGAGGAACCAAAGAGCTCTGTAAAGGTAAAGGCAAATCTTCTGAAGTTGGGATATAATTAATTTAATGTCACATAATTATCGCGGTAGAAGCCATTTGTTTGTTAAAATTTTATGAAATATATTTGTTCTATTTGATGTTTGTTGTGAATGACGTAAACTCACAAACGAACGAGGTAATTAGTCCAACGTTTAGAAACTACAGCGGCTGTAATGAGCCACAGCAAAGGTAAACAAAGGTAAAATAACTGAACAGGTGATCAACTCAAAACCACTCCTACCTTTTTACTCTCTCTCTCTCTCTTTGTAGCTTAAGCACACCTGTTACCGTGGCAACCGCCTGCGCCCCGCGAGACGAGCAAAGATTACGTTAAAAACATAACATTCAGTCCGTTACGATATCAAGTTTCCAGGCTTGATATTTATTTCTCGATTATTAATCAGCGCTTCCCTGAACACAGCGATGGTTGATTGACTAGCTGTACTTGGTGCTAACGTGGCTAACAGGAGTAACAGTTTAGTCCAAAGCCTTTTCTGCTAAAATAAAATCTTTAGTGTTTGTCAGATACAGACACATTGCATATTGATCTGTTTAGCTAACGTAAGACTGTGTAGCAGACAGGCTTCAAGGTGTAGAAGTTGTATCAGTTCTGCCATTATGCTGTACTTAGCTAACGGGAAGCTAAGTGTGTTTGTGAGACGGCCACGCACGTGACCACGTGGAATGGGCATCAGCCAATGAAAAACGGCCCCTGTGGTAAGGTCCATTGCTGCCGTCAAGTCAGACCAGGGAGGTAGGGGGGAAGTTATGACAATTCCAAGTGACCAACAGGTCATTTGGAAACAGGTTATTTCATAGAAATAAAAACAAAATGGGGCCCTGTCGATTACAAAATTAGATTGTGTTTTCTAAAATTGTTTTTAGCAGTAAATATTAAATGTTGCCCCTCCCAGACCAAAAAGCTTACATTCGCCCTGAACCCCCCTGGATCTGCATGAAATGGTTCGTTCCTGCTTGGACGGTGACGGTGTTCAGCAGCAGACAGTGGGAAACAAGAACGACTGTGGCTGTTACTATGCTGCTAAGAAATATTATAAAGTAGGTTTTCAAAAAATAGAGAAATAGAGAGAGAAAAATGTAAAAGTGTCAATTTATAACCCAGTTTTTCTCCAAGAGAGGTGGGTAGACTGTGTGAGAATATCAACCGTTCAACATAGTTAGCTTAGCTACTATGTTGAATGGTAGTTAAGCTAACATAGTAGCTTAACTAAGCTAGTTAGCTTAGCTAACTAGCTTAGCTACTATGTTAGCTTAGCTACTATGCAGTATATATCTTTATATACTGCATAGTATAGTATCTTTATATATATATTTGTATGTCGCTGTGTTGAATGGTAGCTTAACTACCATTCAACATAGCTGCATACAGACTACTGTTTGCCTCCATTTCACTAGCATTTAATGAATTAAGGAAAGAAATGACCAACATATTGATATATTTAATGTGTCCCTGTACCTTTTACCACTTAACAACAGATGAGTGGTAAGCAGCATCTCTAACCAATGTCTCCTAAGATAAATTAAAGCTGCAGTATGTAACTTTTATAAAAAAAAATTTTTTAACATATTTGTTAAAACTGTCATTATGTCGTGACAGAAAGGCATGAGTGATAATCTGTGAAAAATCTATTTCCTCTTCTTTCTCCCAGTACTATCTAGAAACAACTAATCAGAGACAGGAGAGTTTTACTGCTGTCAATAACAATCTCATGTGGCTGCTCATCCCTATGCTGCAGCTAATGCAGCCTGTTGCTAATGCTCATTCTAGTTAGCATAGCTACCAATGACGGCAGATAAACATTTTTCCTGTAATGATAAGTTGTTTTTCCACCGTTAACACATTTATCAGCGAGTGAATGAGGTTGATTGACAGCGCTAAGACCCTCCTACTGGTTCTGATTGGTTGTTTTGGTCAGAACGTTGCATTACTTTAGCCAGTAATAGTAGGTCAGGGAGAAGATTGATTGTTTTCACATATTATCTGACATGGTGACAGCTTTAACAAATATGGGGAAAACATATTTTGTATTAAAGTTATATACTGCATCTTGAATAAAATGCAACTACATAGCATTTTTTGAGAAGTCTGGATTGCTTCATGTATATTTTGCATCTTGCCTATGACTGTTGCTCGTGGGGAGAGACATTTCAGTAATCTAAAACTAACAGAAAAAATTAAGCAACCTTCTTGCATTCTGTATGTGGATTTACTGTTGGATGTGAAATTCATGAGAAGTAAATATTGTGCTACTATCAGTATTGGACCAAAGAAAGCAAGGCAGTTGCAAGTCTTTAAAATTGGGACGCTTTCGATAGACTTAAAAAAAATTGTAACAGCAGCTGTGCGGGGGGGGGAGGGAGGAGAGGTCAATTTAATTTTTTGTCATGAGGCCCAAGATTCCTGGCGGCGCCCCTGAGTCAGACACTCTGATTGTTAGAATATTTTAAATTCATTTGAAAAGTATGAATTAGTTGTAAATGCGTTAATTAAAGGTCTTAAACTTAGTGGTGGCAGGACTATATAACTTTGTATATTTAATCAATCAATCAATCAAATTTTATTTGTACAGCACATTTCAGCAGCAAGGCATTTCAAAGTGCTTTACATCATATCAAACACAGAAACACAATGCAACATAGAATCAACAATCAAAACACAACATTAAGTCAGGTTCCATCAATAACTTTTTAATTGGTTACGTTTCAAATACAATCCTAAACAGGTGGGTTTTTAGTGGAGTTTGCATCCATAAAGGTTTACCTGTTACACTCCAACTGTGTTATATGGAACAAAATACCTGTTGCTGTTTTTATTCCCACTCACGGTCACAATCACACAGTTTAAAACGATGTAGACAGCATTTTAATGGGCTTCTGACACAAGGCTCCGTACATTAATGTAGTTAACTGCCTCGTGCGTTTACACCCTAGCTGTAGAGCTGACACGTCTGACGCGCCTCCATATAGACTTGAAATGCAAACGAGTCTCGCGAGACGATAGGTGTAGAGCAAAATATGAAGCGTCTGAATTCTATGGTGCGTTCACATGAGCATCAAAAACGGATCCGATGCTTCAATCCGACGCTTCAAGTTCAACGTGTGTCCACTTTGAATGTAGACGCTTGACACGTTTCGCGCGTCTGCTGTACATTCAAAGACTGTGGCGGCGTGTCGAGGGCGCGTCAGCTCTAGTCGTTGTTTTTACTCAGCAGATTTCTTATCAATACATCCTACCTGTGGAAATTTAGTTTCGTCTGTTTTATTTCGTCGAAGATTAAGGTAAGCTTTATTTAATTTATTTTATTTATACCTGGCTTTATGACCCTGTCCCTATATTTTAAAACATTTTAGTTTAATAACACTCTTTTATTAAATAACCCAACCCCCTTTTAGACACACTCAGAACTCAAAATGAAATACGCCCCCAGGTGGCGATAAACACAGGAAAAGGTAAATAGCTCCTACATTAAATATTTTTTAAAAAGGTAGGATATTCTCATGAAAGGATTAATGCAAACATCTGCGATGGCATTTCATTTTAAACCGGTAGGATATTCTGATGAAGGAAGTGATATTTTTGTGGTTTTGTCGTGTATATAAATCGTTCCAATGCTACGCTAAGCATAACACCTAAGCTTCCACTTCAGTCCAGTCACTCAAAGATTGTTATGCGATAATAATATTTAACATTAACACAGCCTGCTATTTTTTGGTTTGTGAACATGACGGTAGCAGTTTTAGATGCATAGCACTGACAGATAGACATAGCTATCTACTGTATCTGTGCTACGGTAGGAAGAACTAACGAGGGCCTGGTCCCAGTGTGCACCCTATGCCCCTCTATGAAGTGTGGATTCAGTCAAAGTGCACATAAAGGTTTGAGTGCACAGACCCTTACTTACAACCGGGCAAAAATGTAAGAATTGGGGCAGTACGTCCCTGTGTCATAACTTCCACATCCAAAATGGCGGGACTGGTCACTGTTCAGGCATTTGTGATGCTAAAACGTACATCTACAACAACAAAAAGAGATTTTAAATGTGCAGTAAATGTATTTTTGCTTTCATAGGTCAATGCTGGAGATATTTGAACGTTCTAATGTGTTGTGTTATGACTTGTTGAATACAGTAAATTCAGTGTAATCACACATGTTCAGTAGAGGGAAACAAAAAGGATTTCAATACTTCACTTTTGAAAACAAATTTTATTCGAAAACGCGACACACAGCTTTTTCTGTGAACTTTGCCATATTTCCAAGATGACAAAAAATACACATTTAAATGCACTACTAATCAATTTAACAGATTTGACTAACTAGAGACATCATTTTTTACTCATAAAACCATATCTTTCATGCAGATAAAAGTTAATTTGGTATAAAGTAGCGCTAGTGTGCTAACAAAGATCAAGTTAAGGACAAACATATGGTTTATATAAAAAATAGGAAACAAAGGCCTGATGAAAAATAAAAAGACCAATGGAACTAAAATGCCTTTTTAAATAGAAATTATGAATCTGGTGACTTTATAGACCAAAAATGTTGCATGAAATAAAAAGAGACACAAAAAATACACCCCAGTAATTACTTGATGGAAATTTACCAATCATTGAATTTAGACTGGATTAAGAAAAGTCTGTCATAATGATGAAACTGCTAAACTGAATAAAGTCCCACACAGCATCAACATACAGCGCCTGATGTTGGCACAGCTGAGTCCATTTTAATGAAGAATACCGCTCCTTTCTGGCATGTTTCGTGAATAACTTTTATCTTACTTCTAGGAAAATATTTAAAATACCAGAAAGTATAAGAATTTTCCTAAAATGATATCACTATTGACTACTTTCAGGATTCTTTGAGAATGCTGGCCCAGATCCTTTTGGAACCACTTAAAGCATTGCTATCCAGGAAATATATTTTCAGGTATGAACACACAACTGGACTAGATCCAAACTTTGGCTAGCCCGGCTATGATAGGTTGGTTTTTAATATCTTTTAGCATGATCTTGATGTTGCACAGCTTCTGTTTCAGTGATTTTGTCGTTACACAAGTCAGGCAGTAGTCAGGCCTGGTTGTGACCAGTGATGCTGAACAAAATCTGTTAATCACATTCAAATCTTGAATTAAATAGGAATTAATTATTTACTTATTTATTTTATTTTTTTCCACATAAGATCAGTTCAGTTTTGGGCAAGGTGTACCAGATATTATCCTGGGCTCCACAAGGGGTCAGTCATGCCACGTTGGCTCAGTCAGGACTTTTGGGACGATCTAAAATACGTAATACATTCACACACGGTTGACCATGCAACTTAAAAACAAAACTGACACCAAAACTACGGCAGCAGCTAACGAGGCCTCTTTTCCTTCACGACCACAAAAGATAAAAGAAATGACAAGAAGTTTTTGGTTTCATCTTTATTCTCCTCTTGTGTTTTCCTCCCACCTGAAAACATTTGAGTTTCTCAGCATTTACTTTTTCCCCCTCCTTCTCCTCCCTGCATTTATCCTCTTCCCAATTTATTCGCCTCGGTCCATCTCTCTGTTCTTGACGTTTATCCTGCAGCGCTCAGCAGTGCTTCTATGTAATTATAGCCCTATGGTCGCTGAGCCTGACATTTTTCTGGCCTGATGCAACTGCAGCTCTGTGTCTGGACTGTGCGAAGACCTTCAGCACCAGTATCTCTTGGCGGATGAGAGACTAAGACGTTTTCAGAGGGGCGACCAAAGCTTGGATTGAGCGCTCCAGAAAAAAGAGGGGATAAGAATTAGTGTGGTTTTCAACCAGGCAGATTGGAGTTTTAGGCATTTTTGGTTTTCTAATCTCATATCTTGACTTAAGTTATTGAAAGTAGGTGAAAGATACAAGACAAACATTTAAAAATTTTGGCCTAATCTCATTTGATCCCTTGCAGCTCCTTTGTCCCTTAAGCCTGTTTCTAAAGGGGTAAGGTGTTCTCAATAGTTTTGGTAGTGTAGGGGGAGGTCGAAGGGTCACAACCTTTTTCACCTTTAAAACCAAGATTTTTCATTTATGCTCTTGGATGCAAAGTAGAAACTTTATATATAAAGAAGCTTATAATTTCATATTTTCAGTAACACCCTCTCTAAACTCTAATGTAACATATATAATAATGTAACACCGCATCACATCACAGTGAAAGATGAGTATTTTGACATTTTTACACAGCAATGTAAGTAAAAGATAAAAAAAAATCTAAATGCCATTTCTCAATTTTAATTATTTTCCCTACATAGTAAGCCATTGTCATCTAGTTTGTTGTGCAGGATCTGTTTTTAACTTATCATATAGGCAACAGCTTATACAACAATTTTTTTGGTTTATTTTTTCTTTCTTAAAGGGGCAGCGTTGCGTTAAATCAACATTTCTTTTTTTTTTTTTTTAGCTTTAAATCATGTTATAATGTTATTCCCTCATGAAAAATATACATGTTTGAGAAGTCCTCTAGTCTCCTGTAGTAACCCTAAAGCTGTGCTAAAATGAATATGTTGCTGAAAGGAGCCATGTTGTGATGACTTCCTGAAGGCGGAGTTTCAGAAAGAGGCAGTTTTTTTAGAGACAAAGGCCCCATTTCAAGGCATTAAGTTACAAAGTAAAATTTCTTCCAAGTCCTGTTTGATATATATATCGCATTTTTATAACAACGGGGGGTAAAATAGTTACTTGATTATGCTAAAAAAAATGGCACCATGTGCCTAGAAAAAAACATACTATCTCTTTAAAAATCATTTTAAAAAATGGATGCTGTTGGACTAGTTTTTGTTTTATAATGACAATTAGAGGCAGGTGCTTTGTGTTGGGCAATCGCATAAGGTTTTGATAAAAATAAATCAAATTTCAAGCTTTATTATCACAGTAAATTTTTTTAATATGTGCTTTTGATCTTGCAATCATTTCTGTCTATGAGGCGTTGTTGGGGTGTGGGGGGGAAATGAAACACATTCAGAACTTCTTACATAAAAGAATGGCTAAACTCCCTTCACCTTAAGATAAGTCGGTAGATTTCGTTTTGCTGAAGAAATGACTATTTCGCGGCTATATCAGCAATTAAAACTGCTTGTTTCCGCTAAAGATTGACTCTCGCTCCAACTTAATTTGAGGAGTGGTGGTTCTGATCCTTCCCAGCTCGCTCGAAATGTCGCACTTCCCAAGAAGCCTCGCCGATCTTGAGACAGATTGCTCAAATCAGAGTTTCTGCAGTTTTGTGTTTCTGCCGCAAACAGCAGCTGGAGGGCCTCACCGCACCGGACCGGACCACCACCTGCGCTCCGGGCAAGGCTCGGCTCGGCCATGTGGCAGCCAGTCAGCCTGGCGAGGCCGCTCTTGTCTTGGTGAGTGGGCAGTAAAAACAATATGTTTTCGCTCTGTAAGCAGACCCTCCCCTCCGACTCCTTTCCTGCCCTCCTCTTCGGTGTAACCACACGGGTTTCTGTGTTAAGAGCTCAGCAGAGAAGCACACCATGCTCCGGTTTCACAGGCAACCTCAGATGTGGCCCTTCTGATCTCTGCATGTGTCACAGACTTTCCTTTAACTGCATTCTCAATGAAGGATTTCTTTTATATATACTTTTTCTTTCTTATTTCTTCTCAGTCTCTCTTTCTCTCACAATTGCGCTCATTCACTTTAATCACTTGGATTCTTTGTTACAGACAGTATTTCAGTCTGCATCACGTAAACACGAGTCAGCAAGAAGTTGACGCGGAGATGAAAGGCAGCAATATCTCGACAGCAAGTCTTAAAAGTTCAAAATGTATTTGATATATAATATTCTCTCTCTCCCCCCTTTCCTTTCCCTATTTTAATCCCTCCCTGCCCTCATTTTCTCCTCGTTTTTTGTGATGACATATATGCACTTATGGAAACCAGATGTTGCCCTTTGCATCGGACGCAGAGGCGACAGAGAGAGAAGCCCAGAGCGATGCTGTGTGGTAGTTCATTAGCAAGCAGCGGGACACGTGGGAAAAACGCGGAAACGAGGAGTTTTAGTGTCCCGTTGGCACTCTGCTGTGGTCTTCATGAGCAAAGCAGTGATTCTGTTCATATCTAGATGTCAGAGCGATGAACGCATACCATTGGACCAAGGGGAAGGCGAGCGTAATTTAAAAAGTCTGAATCAGGACTTTTTAAATTGTGATATGTGGCGTTGTTGTGGCGTCAACAGCCGCACACATACACATACAGTGCCGCTTAAAGTTGTTTCACATTTTGTCATGTTACAACCTGATACTTTTACATAGCTTGAATTTTATAAGGTATGCCAACACAAAGAAGTTCAAGGTTGTAAAAAATGATTAAAGGCTGAGCTAATAAGTTGTAGAAGTAAATTTTTGCTACTTAGGGCCTCCATACCACCAGGGGGCTCCCAAGAGCACCAAGCTGGCATGATGATACAGGTATATTTTCCTAAAATGAGGGGAAAATCGCTTTAAAAAAATTCTTTTTAAACAATTCTAGAATTGTTGTTAGCAACAATTAACGATTAACAACGATATTCACTTATGGCAACCCCTCATATATAAATATACATGAATATTTATATATACATGTATATATGAGGGGTTGCCATAAGTGAATATTTTCAGTATTTGATTTTTTTAAAAAAGATGGAAAAATATGAAATGAATGTTATTTTCACGGATTACAATTTACACTCCTAACTATACTTGGTGCAGAGACTTTCAACTTTGCACAGACTTTACACAGAGGCAACTAGATGAATTAATAATGAATAAAAACAAAGTCCCTTCTGAATGTTGTCTCTGACATGGACACTGAACTAAATGCATCTTGCTGACCGGGAGCTGACAGCATGTGGAACAGGACTCTTTGAACCATGTCTGGTTGAGGAAACTTTGGCTGAAGTGGCCCTTTCAGCAAGCCTACAGTACGAACAGAACAGAGAAAACTAAACAAGAATACTACCGTATGTTGTGTCCATCTGTTTGTAGTCTAAATGGAGTAATAGTAGCTTACCTTGTTGAGGAAAGAAATTAAGGTGCATAAGTTAATTAGACTGTAACCGGAGCAGTTACAATTAAACGCCCCAACCCTGATCTGCTCCCATCAATCACATATCCCAGATGATTTGCGCCTGACTCACCCTGCAGTTACAACAAGCGACAAAATGGAGCTGGGAGATGTTAAACAAAAGCTAAAAATGGGAGAAGCAACACTGCTTACTCAAATGGCAGACTAAAAACGAAAGCAGGAAAATCTTATTTACGGGTTTACTTCAGGCCTCTAATTAAAGTCAATCAGTCGGTTTGGATCGGGCTCGGACACAACGTCTTTGGCCTTGGGCCGGGTCGGGTTGGACTTTTTAGGTCTGATCTAAACTCTAGTGCAGATTTCTCCTCCACATGTGGACCAGGAGGACATTGTGAGGGTGTGCGTTCGTAATTTGAGTCATTTAATGTAATTTTTATATGTGGTTGTTGGGGCCACAGTCTTTGTCACTGCAGAAAAAAAGTTAGATGTGTTCATCCACTTCGGCCTGTCACAATGACAAGTTTTTCTGGACGATAAATTGTCTCAGAAATTATTGTGATAAACAGTAATATTGTTGTTTGGAGACCATTTGCAGGGTATATATTAATAATAATAATGGCATCATAATTCAAAGATCAATAAACTTTAAATTCTAATGAACATTTAACACTGGAAGTGGACAAATTTTAAATGTCCAGAATAAATAAACAAAACATCAGAAAGAACAAATAAAATTAATTACAAAGACCGTAAACAAAACTCCTTTAAAAAAAAAACAAACAGTTGAAACCAACTCACTAGACTGAAGACCTTTGTCATCCAGTTTTTGATGGAAACATGGAGAGAAAAATAATAAATCATGCCAAAGGAAATTAGTGAGTTTTGTTTAATCTATCATGTGATTAACTGATTTATTGCTTAATTTGACCTACATCTGCTTTTTGTAGGTCACTGAATCTGGTTTCTCTGTTCAACTGGTTGAATATGAATTAAATTGCATAAAAATGAAATGTAACTGAATGGTGGATATCATTTAAAAATTGACGAGTAGAAATAGAATATGACAGAAATTTTTTGATGCCATCTGATATATATTTTTATATAGAGATTGTTTTTTATGGTTGGCACACAAATAACAGATTATTCACCCAGCAAGAGTTTTGACAAGCCCCCGCTTTGTCACGACCTGGCTCTTTGGCCGTGGCAAACAAAATAACCCCAACAGACACAAATTTAAGTAGAAAAAAAAAAAGTCTATATAGTTTATTAACTTGTTCATGAGGGGAAAATAGTGTCCATGTTGGGTGTGCCAGCAGGAACCACGGTGTCGACCTCCTTTAGTAGGGGAACGAGGAGCAAATGCGCAACTTCAGTGGCAGTCGTCACTCTGCTTTTAAGATTCTGGAATCACCGGTCAGGTGAGTCAACAGAGAAAAACACAGTCGGGTCCTACCATAACAAAGAGGTCGTCCCCCACCCATGGAAACCGGCTTCCGTCCCAAATCATTTAACTCTAAATTACACCACTTAAAAATATATTTTTTTCGTATTTCAGTTTCCAATAAATTATGGAACAGGAATCTTTATACTTTTACCATTCATAAAATACACATGTCTACATATTGACCTGATGTGAAGCCACTCACTCCCACCTTGTCCCTAAACCTCCCCCTTCAGTAACCCGGTACCAATGGGAAGCAATTTAAGAAGGACAGGAAAAACAGACAAGGGACAGATTAGTACAGACATCCGGAGCTCGAGATGAAGTGTCTTGCCACAACATTACCTGAACCCTTTATCGAATAACAAGCTGGTAAGACTGTAGAAACAGTCTCTGGTTTTGTCTTCAAAGCAAGGCAGTCGGTTAACCAATGTTTTCCCTTATAATAAAATTTGCAGTCTTTCTCTGAATTTCGCACTCCTTTACCTCTGATCTACCTAATGGGACAGAAGACATGAGTGTTGTTTTGCCTACGGCAACAACATTATGATCTTTGAAATTCCCAAAAACTAAGCTTGTGTGTTACAACCTAACAAGCCAATGCAGCCACTTCAGCAGGAATTTAAACTTTTTGATCGTTGACATAAGCAGCAATATTCTCCGGTAAGGAGTTTTTAAATTGCTCCCAAATGCCCAAATCACACGGTTTCTCAAAATGATCAACTTGTAATGCTGAACATCAGTGAGTAAAGTGTGCCATCAAATCGCAGACGAACTCAGTCTTCTTCCATGCACGAAAATATTGGCATTAAGCCTCGGGAACCAACCCATATGCTTGCAACGCCGCTGATGTAACTGCTTCATAACTCTGACACTCTGAAGATGATATTGTGCTCGACCGGTCAACACACTCTGCAACATCAAAGGACAAGTGGACTCCGGCCAAATACGCATGTCTGCAACCCGCTCAATAAAAGAAACAAAGTTTCAGGGTTCCTGGGCAGGATTAGCAGGTTACCCAAAATGTTAAAATATTCTGAAGCTGATCTTGCAGTAGACTTTGTTTTGCCATGCTCCAACTAGAACATTAATAACTCTTTCTGCTTTTCCAATGTCAAACTGATTATCCATTGTCCAACATGGTCAATGAAAATGCAGTTCCACTTGTTTTAACATACAGAAAAACCCAAAAATGTGTCAGGTGCCCCTAACAAGCGCAAAATGATCCCCCGCCATGTTAAGCCTGCCTAGCCGAAAACATAAGCTAACACTGAGCTCGAGTTTTTGTGCACCAAATACCGCTGCTACAGGGAACATGACAATGCCTCTGAACTACGCCGTCTTCCAAGCAACTGCTTTAACCCTCATTTTCCAGCAATAGATTTAAAAAAGCAGTGCATCCAAAGAGGATGCACTGCTGTGACTACCAGAGGATTATTTGCAGCTACATTTAGCAGCACCAGATAACACATGCCTGACTAAAGCGTCACCCCAATAAAACACCCAACAAGTGGTTTGACGAGTCCCCACTATGTCACAACCCGGTTATGACAAACAGCGATAAAATAACCCCAACAAACATGTCTATATAATTTATTAACTAGTTTATGAGAAGAAAAAAAAAGTGACCATTTAGGGAGTGGCAGCAAGAACCAGGGTGGCGACCTCCTTCCGCCTCTGGTTGGAAACGAGAAGGAGCAAACACGCAACCTCAGTGGCAGTCGTCACTCTGCTTTTAAGACTCTGAGATCTCTGGCCAGGTGCTCCAAGTCGGACTGATAGCCACAGCCAATCAGGATCTGTAAACAGAGACCAACACAGACAGGCTCCGCCAAAACAGAGGTTGTCACGCTCTGCAACTTAAAATCCCCCCAATTTTTTGTTTTTTTAGCCCGCTACTCCTGCAAGGTTAAAATCGATAGCCAGACTGGCATGATGCAAGCTAATTACAAATGATGCTGGTGATAATTGAGCAGCTTAGGAATGATAAAGCAGCTGGTGTTGACATGTTGGACCCCAAATGAAAATATGCTGAGGGCTCCACAAAAGTCTTGGACCGGCCCTGTATGTCTCTACCAGGTTTGGATGTCGAAAGGCAGAAACTTTCGGCCCATTTCTCCCATCAGAGTTGATGGAGGGTGTCTGTAAACATTAACTTGCCAAAGGTTCTCAGCTGAATTTAGGTGTGGCCTTTGACTGGACCATTTTAAAGTGCAAATATGCTGTGATCTATTCCATTGTATCGTAGTTCTGCTTGTATGTTTAGGGTTGTCCTGCAGGAATGTGAATTTCTGCCCCAGTCTCAATGTTTTTGCACCTTCTGGCAGGTTTTCTTCCAGAATTTCAAACTTATAGCAAAAAATAAATAAAAAATCCCTGATTATAATGTGACAAAATTTGAAAGTTTTCAAGTGTTGTGAAGACTTTTTTTTTTAAGCGCTGCTGATCTGAGATGTAAAGAAATCGTAAAATATACATCTCTCCACTTATTTGCACCTTCTCAGTTTTTCTTCCCAACACAATAATTTCTCTATAAAGGGTTTGCTCTCATTGACACTTTACACCCAATGCAAATGCAGACCCTGTGATAAGTAACAAAAGCAGCCATGCAGACTTAAATCAATGCCTTCTGGCACATTTTAGCAACGAGAGGTCTGGGTTGAAAGCAACTATCTCGAAAGAGAACGAGATATTTCTTTCGCTGAGAACGCTGAGATCTGTGGAAGACAGAAATATGTTAGAGTGGAAGTTTTGTTTTTCCACTCACAGTTCCATGTGTGTTGCTGGATGGAAAACCAACATGCAGTCACAACGGAAAAATGTATTAGCTATTAATCCCCCGTTCTTTCTCTGGTAATACACACCACGAAAAAAAAAAAAAGAAACTCGAGAGTAATTGTTGAGTGAAATCTGGAGGACCTAGATTCTGACTGCATAGATTCTGATATAGAAGGTGAGCAAAGAGGTGCTTAAACCAGATATTCCTGCTGCATTACGGCCGGTGGTATGTGAGTCTGATTACCGAGGGAGGCTCGTGTTTCGTTTACTGACCAGCTGCTGATTTCCAGCCCTGCTGTTGTGCAGGAAATCTCACTTACTCCTCTTACATTGGCTCACAACTAGAGAAGTACTTTTGTTAAAATGATTTATTATATTTTCCCTTGTAGCGGCTTAAATATCTAGAATGATCATCATTGTGGTATTTGTTGCTACTCAAGACTCTTGCATTGTCTCGCAAAGGTATTCACGTCTCTTAAAGGGACAGGATTACGTGTTTTCAAACCACATACTTCCATTTTAAAGCATGATAAAGTGACTCTGCTACCTTTCAGTTGTTATGAAAATGCTGTGTGTATCAAATGTGACTTAAAATAAATTTGACTTCTTAATTTAACGCCTTGAAATTGGACCTCTGTCTCTTTAAGAAACTCTTGCTCTTTCTGAAACTCTGCCTTCTCGAAGTCATTACAACTTTACGAGGCCTTAAACCTACAGCCACACATACAACACAATGGTTCAGACACAGTTATCTTTATATGTTAGGCTGCTACAAAATAAAATCATATTTAAGGGCTAATCATTAAGTTGGGCAAATATTTTGAGTGCAGTTTTCCCCTAAATAAATGACAAAACCTCCTTTTCTTTAATTTTTCCTTCTTGACTTGTTTCCTACATGTAAATTTGAAATGAGTGTCAGTAAAACACACTGCAGCAGATTTCAGAATTTAAAATGCAACCACAAGAGAAAGTAGTGGCAATGTTTTAACTGTTTCCTTGTTTCTTTCAGTTGCATCTCTTGTCTGGGGAATAACATGCAGGATGACTAAAGCGACTGGCAAGTTGGCAAGAAAAGGTACCAATCATTCGCTTCCAGAGAAATGTTGATCCTGTCACTCTCCTTATCCTTTTCCCGGAAGTTTAAAAATATTTTGTCTCCTCAAAAAGACGACTTAATTAAAACAGAGTGCTAACTTTATGCCCATGCATCAGGTACTCCCGTTTCCATGATCTCACATCTTTTGTCGCTAAGCAGAAAAGTTTCATAGCAACTGTTCTCTCTGGGTCTTTCACTGGGGGATTTACATTAACATCGCGGTGGCTTTTACGAGAAACATGAAGCAACAGCAGGACTTTCCCTGTCAGAGAGTTTTGTGTTGACCAGGCTGCAGGCTGTTTACGGCTTTACAAAGGAAGCTTGCAGTTCTGGGGAATACAGACACGTAAAAAGGAATTTGGGAATGTAGTTGGATTAGACTGAATCAGGATTTGGGTCAGACTTTTTTTGTCTGTCTTAACTGAAACAACACAACATATGTGGACTTTAATAGCAATGTTTTCTTTTTGCTGCCTTTTTAATTTTAATAGTAAACAGAATCACAGATATCCAGCAAAATTAATGTGAACTGTTTCTTTAAGACAAGCCTAGACCTGTTTTATGTTTTGCTTCTACAAGTATTTACAGATCATTTTCCCTCAAAAATGACTATTTGTTTAACTGAACTGTTTCTTGTCGTTATTGTTGAGTAGGTAAAAAAAATGCACACATTATTTGTGTTTTTTCTTCTAAAAGAAATGTATGTGGCCCTCAAACACCTGATATTTCTGGCCCATGTGACAAAATATTTGGACACCACTAGAGAGTATGGTGTGAAGATGCCTTGAATGGAGAGATATAAAAATTCAATATTTTAAACATAGAAAAAGGAAAGACAACAATATTTTTGTAATGAGGAGCAGATATCTATAGAGTCCCAAAAATCTGGCTGCTTGCATGTTACTTTGGAATACAAATTCATATCGCAACTCTGCAGCCCTTAATCTTGACTGTTTATCTGGTTACAATCACAAATCTCAATGTTTTAGGGGCAAAATCATGAAAAGTCATGGATTAAATTACTACTTTTTAAACCTCAAAACCATTTAAATTACAATGATGCATCCGCCAGTGCTGTCCTCTGCTGTTTGATCTGGCCTTATAGCCCCTCACCATTTCACTGTGTACCAGTAAAGAGATATCTGGCATGTAGAGGAACGACATGGAACTTAAGGTGTCGCTTTACGCAGACGATCTTTTGCTTTTTGTCTCCAAGCTATCAGCTTCGTTCTTTTCCACCTCATTCTGTTGAGCTAATTTGGTCAGCTTCCTGGTTATGAGTTGAACCTTGCTAAAGGTGAGCCTTTTCCTTAAAGTACAAAAGCAAATATGTCAGATTTCACTAATCTGCCGTTCAGAATTGACAGACAAAATGGAAATATCTGGGTGTCACAGTGACAAAAACACAAAGAAAATTTGAAACCACATGAAAGGATCATTCTCAAAATGGTTACCGCTTTCCATATGCTCTTTAATGAGATGGATTTGATTTTTTTCGTCCTACATTTGCCCTAGGTAATTGCCCAAAACTTAGGTTTAGGATTTTATGATTGGACTACCAACCTTAGATGCTTAGTGTTTTGGTATTTTCACCATAATTTGAGCCTTGACTGGGTGACTATGGAATTACACAGCGACAACAATTCAATTCCAAAAATACTTTATTGATCCCAAAATGGAAATTAATTTATACACCCATACCAGCTGTCCTCTGCTCCCTCTCTTGATCTAACTCCATTTTAAATCCGGTTGTGAAACATCCACTGAAAACATGGGGGCAAGTTTAAAAATACTTTAAACTCCATAATATTTTCTTGTGTAAGACCAATTGCACTTAAACCATCTGTTCAGGATGCGGTGTTCCTTGAGTGGCACAGGAGGATTTAAGGACCTTTTCATAGGGAAGAAATTAGCATCATCTGAACAACTTGATAATAAATATGGCCTACCACAATCCCACTTTTTTAGATATTAACAAGCCAGAGACTTCACTCAGTCCCATCTTTCCGGCTTGGTTTCTCTGCCAGAGTCTACATCATTGGAAACTGTCCTGCTATTGAACCCGACCCGTAAAGGGCTCATGTCGTGGCTTTACAATAAAATGCTAAACACGATATAGACCTTCTCACCCAAACTCAAAACTTTATGGGAAGAGGACTTCCCAGTTGGAGACATCTATATTTAAACTTGTTTATCGAAAATGTGAGCGTCCGCCATCGTCTCGCTCAGTTTAAAGTGGTACGTAGACCCCGCTTCTCCAAATGGAAACGGTCTTGTTCAGTTCTGGTACCAATGTTTTTCATATGCTGTCCAGGTTCCTTGGATTGGCAATAACACCTAGCCCTCTCTTGGTTCTTTTTGGCATCAGTGGTGAGGAGTTGCCGGCCTCTAAAAGACAGGCGTTGTTCTCTGTTAGCGAGGCACGCAGTTCTAATCAGATGGAGGGGTGTTGCTCTTCCAACTTACAAGCATTGTTAATATGACCTTATGACGTGCTTGAGACTGGAAAGAATAAGATGTTTTCTTCAGCACCACACTGGGAAATTAAAAAAGAAAACAGGGCACCTTTCTTGACGCATTTCAAAATATACAATATATCAATATATACATAATATATATTTGTTTTTATTAAAATGTGCTCCATTCTTTCCAGGGGTAGAGATGCAGTGGGCAGTGACCTGGGTAGGAGTGAATGAGGTTATTTTCTAGGGATTATTGTGTTGTAGTCTGTTTTTGTTTGAGTATGTAGTTTAAATAGACTATATGTCTGATTCCTCTTTTCTGTAAATATAAAAGGAAAAAGACTTTAATAAAAAGATATTGATTTAAAACAAAAAAGTCATTCAGCTAGACATTTGCTTGCTATAAATTACTTTGTTACTTCTTAAAGAATTTGAATGAAAATATTTCTGGTACTCAATCTGAATTTAAAGTCACTTTTATAGTAGCTTATTTTCTAATTAGAACTGTCAATCGATTAAAAATTTTAATCAGATTAATCAAATTTGGAACGCAGTGATTAATCACAATTAATGCCCAATGCCCAACTTTGTAAGCTTAAATTATAAATATGCATGCAGTGGTGGTTATTGTTCTTTTAATGGTCTCTCTTTCTGTTGCACTCCAACCAATTAAAATGCAAACAGTTATCAGATTTTTTTACATTTTTGTACAGCAGGTAATGAAGTTTCCTGATACCTAACAGCAGCTAAGGAAAACTTACTCCACTACACATGCGTACAAGTACATAGTATAGCAAACTTGTTCAGGGGGCAACTGAAAGATAACATAAACAGGTCTGGAAAAAACTAAGAGACCACTTAATATTGTCAGTTCCTCTGATTTTGCTTTTTATCGGTGTATGTTTGAGTAAAATGAGCACTGCTCCTTTATTTTATGAACCACTGACATCATGTCTCTGAAATTCCAAGCAAAAAATTTGTATTTATTTGCAGAAACCGAGAAATAATGGAAAAAGATGCAGCACTTTCAGACCTCAAATACTGCAAAGAAAACAAGTTTATATTCATTTAGAAACAACAAAACTGATGTTTTAACCCAGGAAGAGTTCAGAAATCAACATTTGGTGGAATAACCATCAGGTTTTCAATGGGGTTCAGCGCAGTGGGCTCTTAATATTTCCAGAACTGTATTTCATTTTCCACTTCTTGGATGCCCCACGCCTTTCTGATGCCACCCTGGGCAACTACCCATATTGCCCATATCAAAAACCTGATCTCCTGTGTGTCACATGCTGCTGTCACCTACGTAACCCTGAGTGGAACAGAAGCTATAAGGTAAGAAAAAATATATATAGTTTGATTAATCAGCGTTATGTTATATTAACGCATTAAAACCTCCAGATTAGTCGCATATGTTAGCATTAACAACCTTATTTCTAATAACGTTATATTTGAAATTTTTACTGCAATAAGTACATTGAGATTTTCTTAAGATGTGCAGTCCAACATTTCAGTCTGCAGAGTTGCATCTGGTTGAAATGGGAGCGGAGATGGCTAAAAGAGGCCCGGACATGGTGGTGAGGTTCTTTTGTTGGGCTTCGTGAAAAGAAGAGAGAGAAAAAAAGCAATGAGTCATTTCCCGGATAGTGAAGAAAAGTTCTCCAGTTACACACAAAGAAGTGAAGAGAGAAGACTGTGGGGAAGAATTATGCTGAAGCAATTCTTTTCTCCACTCTGCAGAGTCAGCTGGGAAAGGGTAGAAAACATCAGATGTTGACCCTCAGTGAAACGTCTGATTTGTTTGCAAGCCACAGAGGACTGGGATGAAGACGGCAAAAGAAAGGGCTCAAAACCCTGCCTGGAAGAAAGAACATTTTAAAAAGCTACTAAAATTCCTTATTGTTTTCATAGTCTAATGGATCCCATCCCCCATCGCCTCATCGCTCCGTCCTGCTGAGTGTCTGGCTCACATGATGCAGTTGGAATTCCAGATGTTGCTCGTGGAATTCTGCTCCATCTCTGGCCTCCAAATGCGGCTCCCCTCTTACTCCTCCTTCCGCTCCCCCCCTAAAATGCCTCGTGACTCTCCTCTCCAGAACACTTCAGAGAAGTGCACCAAAAAAAAAAAATGTGTGCCCTAAATCTTTCTTGCGCAATTGGAAAATTACCTCATCATTGTAGCAGCGTGATACCCCCTTTCTGTAATAATTGCATATCATAGAGGCGTTTTAACACCCTCCCCAGCCCACCGACCCAACTCTTTGCGGCAACTGTAATGTTAGTATGGAAGTTGTTTGGGTCATTAAGAAGAGGGGTACCGCCTAAGTTTACTGTGGACCCTTTATTGGATCATGATGTAAGGTTGCATAAACACACTGTGCATAACGCGTAAAATACTTTGGCTTGCAAAATTACTCAAACCACTTTATTCTTTTTAACATTATACCCACAACGTCAAATATTGTGGATGTAGAAAGAGATAAAGTTGTGTATTCAACGCCTTACCCCTCCTTTATCCTCTTTTGACAAAGTGATGCCAGGTTCTGGGCAGCTGTTCCTTAGTACAGCTCTGACATCAGGTTGAGATGTGCTGGTTCTGGTTGGTTCTTCCCAAATCGGGAATTTTTGACAAAATGACGTCTTTGTCAAAAATCCCCTGGGTCTGGAGAACCAAGACAGGGAGCAGGGACCATGCTCACCCTGCTTCCCGTGCCCAGAACCTGGGTAAACTTTGTCAAAAATCTCCTGGGTCTGGAGAACCTAGAGGGCAACTAGTGACCCTCTTTCAACAACTTATCCTCTTACCCTCGTTAGGGCCCAGCCCTGCCTAACCTGACCATTCGGAAAGATTATTTAGCCAACTATGAAAAATGGTAGATCCTTAACCCAAGGTCATAGGCAGGAACCCTGAAAGCCCTATCTTTCATGACCTTTATGTCCCTGTTTCAGAAGTTTTTGAACCTACAGTGACCCCGTGACAGACTGCCACAGTTGCCTTCGCACAAAGTTGCCTTCGCACAAAGTTGCCTACTAGTGGAATTCACTAATGCGTTATAGTACCTAAAATCGCCACCAGATGGCATCGGGATATTTGGGTATACATTTGAATGCCACATTTGGGAAGTGGTCTTTGGGGATGAAACAGGACATTTGGGGTGAAAGGAGGCTTTTGCCATGCATTGAGTGGACATAGGGGATGAAACGGGATATTTGGGAAAATGACTAAGTGTCAGTCAGTCATCCTGAGTGTTGCAGACTTATGGGAAGAACCACCCAGAAGTACTGGGTGTAGAGACTGGGCTTATAACCTTTACCCATCCTCACCACAACACAATTTTTGGGATTAAGAAGGGGCTGAAAACAGGATTCATTAATAAAGCGTGCCAGACACCCTTTTTTTTTTTTTTTTTTTTTACAGATTTTATGTCAGCACCACACAGCTATCATAACTTAAAGTTACTCCTTACCTTTTTTCAACACCTTCTCCTTTCTTCTCTTAATGAGAATATATAAAACAAAGTTGTATATATTTATTATGTATGAAACTTTATTATAGTCTAAATAGAGGAGTGTGTTGCTTACTTTGTTGAGCAAAGGAAGACATTAAGGTGCAAAAGTACTCTGCACAATGTGCACACAGCTCCGTCTTGCTCCGCTCCCATCAGTCACACGTCCTGGAAGATTTGCACTTGACTCACTCTGCTGTTACAACAAGCGACAAGATGGAGGTGGAAGATGTTGAACAAAAGCTAAAATCGGGAGAATTTACACTGCTAACTCAAATTATGAACTAAAAACTAAAGTAGTAAAAGTTTAACTAAAATAATATGTGGGATTTACTTTGAGCTCAGGCCTTTAATTAATGTTAATTAGTCCGTCGGATCAGGCTCTGTTGTTTTTAGGCCCAATCTAAGCTCTATTGTATGGTTTAGCCTTTGAGTTGATATTGGAGTTTTTTCTTGCTTTTACGAGTACCAGTGCTGGTACACTGGTATTGACCCAATTCATTAATCCAGATTTTTTCAGAAGCCAACTAAATCATAAATACAGTAGAGCCCACCTGTTTGATAAAGAACATTAAAGAACTGCCCTTAGGTAGCAAGAACTAGAATTAGCATCATGTTACTGTTGTATTGTGTCTAAATGTTCCTTATGTGTGCAGAGGGGGTTTTCTGCAGCCACTCACTGCATCCACTGGACATAGTGTGGGATATGATTATTTTTATTTGTACAATAACTAAATAAAGCATTCTGACTCTGATGAAGCTCAAGAAACAAACCAGACATTCAGGTCAGGGAGAAAGTTGAGCTTTCATATATAAGGTATATGAAAGCTTGTGGTTGTAAGAGTAAAAAGGGGAATAAACACTTATGTAAGGCACTGTAACACATTCTTATCTTGGCAAAACACAAACATGTGCATCTGTATTGCTGTCTTTTTTATTTTCTATATATAATCACTGATTTATTAAAAATAGACAAACTTTTGACTGATTTTTAAACTCTGGATTCAAACGTTAAGTCACATAGAAAACAAAGTCCTCCGTCTTTTCAGCGTCCTCGTTATCTTGTGCTTGCATTCCACGCACGGTCCCCAAAAGCATGGAAAGGCAAGGACACACACAGACTCTCTCTCTCTTTTTGTATCTCTAATTGTATAGTTTTGATATGTTTTTTCTGCTGTGCAGCAACAAGGTTTATACAATCGTCCTCATCCCTGTTTCTACTTAAGATTTGGATCCGCTCGGCATTTTCCAACCCAGTTAAAGTTCCTGCCAGTTCCTGAGCCCCAGTATTGCAGTGGTGCGGTCGGGGAACAAGAAACCTGGAGGTCCAGGGAGAGTGGGGAAGACCAGATGGAAAAGAGACGCGATCGGCACAAGTGATTCAGCTGGAGCGCCCAGGTGAGAGCTGGATTATGAGTAAGCGTTTAAAAAAGGGAAATTTACTGAGTGAAAATTAAAGCACAGAAAGCCTTTTAAAATTACTTTATTCGTGTAAGAGAAAAAGGGAAAAGAGGAAGTACACACAGTCTTGTTAAAACCAAATAGTTGTCATTATAATCATAATCACTACTATTATTGTCACCGTTGAACTACTTTTACCCCCTGACTAGGAATGTAGCACCATAATTAAAAAATAAAAACTGTTCAAGTACAATGACAAAAAAAGGAGTCATTTTTTTCTTAAATCTTCAATTTATTTTCATTTGAGATAGAGTCAATGTATATTTAAAAAAAAAAAAAACAATCAAGTTTCAAGCATACATAGCCCCGTTCCCCTGTTCACTGTCCCCACATGTATAAAATTAAGGCCACTTTCCAAAGTGTATGTCTCTGTCCAGCAGGACGTTTTAATGTCAATTTACAAAAAAAAAGTAAAACAAAAACATTCAACAATAATAGTAACAGTCATAATGCTAATGACAACATCATTCTCGACAAAATTAGTCACTGAACATAAAGATACCAAATCAGCTGTTGTGAATGACTGAACTCGTGAGTGTGTGTCATGTTTTATGAGGACGGAAGCAGATGCTTTGTTTCCCTTTTATGGTCCAAACTGGCTCCAACATGTTGTTTGAATGGAAGACTAAGAAATACAGCAACTATTTGAATGTGGCTTTCAAGTGTGTGTGTGTGTGTGTGTGTGTGTGTGTGTGTGTGTGTGTGTGTGTGTGTGTGTGTGTGTGTGTGTGTGTGTGTGTGTGTGTGTGTGTGTGTTTTTTAGTGAGTATGTTCAAGCTTAACAAGAGGAGAGAAGGACTGGTTGGAGGTGGGTTCTCATGCAAAGAAAACATGCTTCACTCTGCGTTGTGGAAATGCAGGTTCAAACTGGAAATTCACGAGAACACACACCATACCATTGGCAACAACTACAAGACATTGAAAATGGCTAAAACAAACAGCAACAAGCTGGCGTCAGTTACCACAGGAGGGCGGGAAGGAGAGAAAAGGAGAGGAAAACACAGTGGTTAAGAGATAAGAGATGGATGAAGTAGGCAGTGGTAGGATTATTTGAAAATAAAAGTCTCGCACTATTCCTTCGGCTCTTTCTCTCCCGATTGGCTATCTGTTGAACTTTTGCTCCCATTTTGTCCTATTCCCCTCTTCCCTAGCTCCTTCTGCTCTTCCCCCACCTACACCTTGTCTAGTAGAGATCTTTGGAAGTACAGGATTCGGCGTGGAGTGCCGTACATACGGAAAAACACCAAGGCTGCCAATGTGGCAATCACACAGACCAGTAGGAACAGTGGCAACACCACAGCCACTGCTCCGTTCCCCTGGTTCGTCTCGATAATGGTCACATCCACCTCTTCCTCTGTCTCTGTCTCATTCTCCGTTTCCCTGTCTTTAGCTCTAGTTCTGTCCTTATCCTCTCGTCCCTTTTCCTTTTCCTTTTCCCTTTCCTTCTCTTTGTCTTTATCGTGGCCGCCGCCGCCTCTCCCACTGTCTGTCTTGGAATCCTCGTTGGGGCAGCCCATCCAGTCACGGAGCGCTGATTTGGGGTATCCAGGCTCAACGCGCATCCTCTGATTGTCATATTTCCAGTACTTGTTGGCTTTGTAGAAGTAGGTATACGCTGGTGGGCGGAAGACTGAAATGTTAAAAACAACCTCTGACAAGTACTAACAAGCATGGGCTGATGTTACATGTTGACCTTACCTTGATCTTTACTCATAAAGGCTGCCTTGATGTTCTCTGGAACGCCCTGCCACATATCGATAGATTTGGGGTAACCGTCTTCAACTCTTCTTGAGTCTTCATTGAAACGGTAATACCTGAGGAACGGGAAGCAAAGGAAATACATTTGCTGTAAGTTACTACTCACACACACATCTTCAAAACTGAAACGCTTTACACCAAAACTTGAAACCTGACTTCAGACATACATTGGATAGGATATAAAATTTGCTTAGGAAGAGCCAGACCCGGAATTAGATGATTAGTGGGATTAGTCGTGCCAGAAAGAATCTTCCCTTACTTGTTTTTTTTGATTGAACATCCTTGCCATGATTCAAATGGTCTTTCTATCATCTAAATTACTTTTTAATTGTAAAAGATTGTCCTCAGTCTAGGCCAAACTTGTCTTGTTAATGACAGTGTTTGGGTAAAGTTTGAATTTGCTCACATAACACAAATCCAGCCTTTTACTTTTGTAACTGTTTACTAAGCACAATTAGTTGTTTTAGTTCTTTTAGACACAACTAGAGACTTCAACCCAAACAATCTTTTCTCATTTAGACTTTAATGTTCTTTTGGTCTAAAGGGGAGAGTTTTGTTACGGTGTACATCTAATTATTTTCTGTATCCATAAAAAAGAATAAGAAAAATGCCTTTGTTCTTGCACCACATCTATTTTGTACTACTGGAAAGCTCTCTACATTGACCTTGATCGAGCTACTCTACATGGCCTCTAGTAAGTCTGAAATGCTGCAGCAGGAGGGTTGGATGGTTTAGATTTGGACTTTTGCAGTGGCAGCCTTTAAAATATGGAAGAATACGCAACTTTATCCAAACGTATGAATCTATCCGGTCTTAAATTTCACCTGGTAAACTTTACATTTGCTTTCATTCAGTTACATTTGAGTCTCATCAGGTCTTCTATGTTGTTGTTGCTCCTTGTTTTAGCTTGTTTTGGGTCAATATTACTGCATTTGTTTTTTATGTTTTGTTGTGTTTATTATATTGGTTGGTGGTTTTAAACAATCTTGTGTTTTGTTCAACATTGTTTTTTGCTTCTTTTTTTTTTTTGACACACTTCACATAAGTTAAATTGAACCGTACAAGACCTGGTTTTAATGATTTGAATAGGGCTTGTATAATGAATTATTTCATCATTTCAAGTTGGACTTGAAGACCCAGATAAATTGTTATATATTCAATTAGTGGTCGAAACCACTAATCGTTTTGACCCAATTCAATCTCTGATTTATATTCCAAACTGGGTTTATAATGAATCCATGCCTGAGTTCCTCTGCGATTAGCTTAATTTAACAGTTTGGATCCATTGCTGAGTTTCATGGCTCTCTTTCTCACAGTAGACAGATTGAAGGCTAACAGCTCAATAGAGGATAAAATAACTTCGCCTGAAAATCTCTGGGTTACAATGTTGGACTATTGGATATTACCACTTTCACAAGCGACAATTGAATAATTTGTCACTGTAAGAAATGATGTCGACTAATTTGATTTTGACGATGATGCACAATTGACAACCTGTCTCAAAATCCAAAGTTTACAACTGGCAGCCTCAACTAGTTAAAGGTTGCAGCGGTGTGAGATTGAGGGAACAGCAGCAAAGTCAACAGTGGTTGCTTGTTGCTTTGTATATGGCTAATATAAAGTGTTTCATTCAACGGGTATTGACATTTTCAGCTTGAGTTGTATTGAAAAGCTCATATTAGGGACAACGGTAGCCCTCCACTGCTGATTGTTCCTTCACTTTTCTACAAAACTTCACAAAACCTTGGATTAAAACTCCCTGTAAGCACAGAAAAAGCCACCCTGTTGTCATTTTGCAGAACTGTAGAAATGAACAAAAGAAAGGAAATCTTTGCTAAAATCTCATGTTGAGGCCTGCGCCACAACGGAGGTGGCTTACTGCACCTATGACTGACTTTTGTAGGGGGTAAGGGGTTCATACCAACTGCCTTTGTTTTGATTTAGTTTATTTTTGTGTTTACACAAGAAGCATTTTTTTTAAATTCACAGTTAGTCATTTACTTTTCTTGTTTAAACCCTGTAAGGTCAACAATCAATCATGTCTTAGAGAAGTGGGAAAAGAGGGGTTTTCCTTTGAACTGCCACCATTTTAACTGGAGCACTTATTTATTTTAGATGCACACACAACCAGCCACACGCAGATGTTGACTAACTTGTTAGCTCGGAAGAAAAATGTCTGTCCGTTGGGGGTGTAGAAGAGAGCAGCATCTATCCGATCCTTGGGAAGTCCAGAGCCCATTTCCTTCAGATACTTGGGGTAACCAGAGTCAAGAATAGATTCGCTAAACACCCAATACTTGTCCCCTGCAGAGACATAGAGACATGTGCCCTCTTAGCCATCTAGTGATTACACAAAAAATGGTTTACTCTCTGTATGTTGGCTGACCTTTGAAGAAAACAAATTTCCCCTCCTCATTTTCAAAAGCAGAATTCACTTGAGTGGGTAATCCTCTCCAAAAGTGACCAATGGGCATGGGGTATCCATCCAACACGCGGCTGTTGCGTACTCGCCAGAACCATTTGTCCTGAAATGTTAAACAAAGACAAAGCTTTATAGTAGACCAAGAGTAAATAAAAACCACCACATTATTGATTATGGGATATCACCTTGAAGACAAACATTTCTCCTCTAAAGATCCCGATGGTGTCAAAGTGTCCATCGCAGATGTCGGGACCATAGTGAGGTCTGTCCGGCGAGTAGGTGGGCTGAGGGTCGTGGTCAGGTGGGTGCGGTGTGAAGGGAGGGGGTGGCGGACCTGATCCAGACCCTAATGGAGCACATAGACATATTAATCTATTAGAAAACCGAAATGTAACCTCAGCTTTTAAGTCACAGTGCCATAAAACTAACATTTCTGCAGTTTGCCACAAACTGAGAATATCCGCTCATCCTTAAAAGTCTTAAATTCATGTATCCAAAATTACTTTTTTAAGGCAATTTTGTCTTAAATACTTTAATCACAAGTCTTAAATTTTGTCATCAGATGACTATCTAGGTTTTCTTTTTTCCTCAACTGATTTTTCTGTCAGGCAAAAGTTTGAGTCGCGCGCCGACATCTTCACTCTGTGACTCGAGGCAGCTGAGGCTACCGCTAACTAGTTCCTAATACACTTTTTTAATTTTTGTGTGCAAGTACAAATTTATGGCCAGTTGGCTGAACAACCTTTGCTTCCGCCACTGACTCATAAGGCTACGTGCATTCTGTTAAAAATACTTTTAAGCGAGGCACTACAGTGGTTAAAGCTGTTGAGAGCCATATGCAGTGTGTGAAGCATAAAGCTGATCCCAGCAGCTCCAAACAAACCCCAGGAGTTTTATTGTTTGTACTGTGCTTGATTGTAATCTAGTTGGATCCCCAAACCATCCCAATATTCATAGATGTCTCAAATTTAACTTAAAAATGTCTTAACACATCTTAAATTTGAGTTGCTGAAACCTGCAGATACCTTGGAACTGTTTCATCACAATCGTTGTAAAGTGGTTGGCAACATTTTTTTCACAAATGAAAATCTGGAAAAACTGTGGCATTCATTTTTATTCAGAGCCGTTGCAAGTTTTTAAAAAACATACAGAGACTCATTTCTGTGCCCTGTAAGAGCAGCTAAGTGTGATTGCATGGCCATCTATTGGCAACTCTCACCACAGATTCTTAATTGGATTTGGATCTAGGTTTGGTCTCTAACTGGGTCAACCAAATACACAAAGCATGCATTACATCTATGCATCTATGGCTATACTTTCAGGGTTATAGTCATTCTGGAGGCCATAGGTCTTTTGCAACTTCTAACTGGACTTCTCCCATGAATGTCCCACATATAATTCAACTGGTCAACTCCTTGCTTGCTGTTGCAGAAGAAAAGCAACTATAAAACATGGGACTGCCACCACTGTGTTTCAGTGTGGGGGACAGCGTGTTCGGGGAGTTGTGCAATATTAGTTTTCCTACACAGAGTTCTGCATGTTATGTGGTCAAAAACATCAAGTCTGACCTCATTTGACCAGAAAACTGTTTACATGTACCTTCTTATTGCTTATTCCCTTTCTACTTCCCACTCTTCCATTAAGGTCAACTTTGGCACCCTCTCTGGTTGATGTTTTCACCCAGCCCTTTTTTTGTTTTTTATACTTTTAATATATAAAACAACATTTTTACCAACTCTTCAGGGACAGAAGAGAATTCTAATAGGAAATTTTAGCAAGGGGGGAGCTGGCAAATTGTAGGATGCAGGTTTTTGGTTTCAGGTCCTTAATAAGGACAGCAAAAAAGAAGGTGTGCAGTAGTTTGTGCCTGCAACACACCGTAAAGTTGCTGTATGCCCCTGCGGTCATCATCAGGAAGCTGGAAGTTGTCCGTGTCCATCCACTGGTAGAACGGAGCCATGATGGCCGACGGGTCGTTGGAGTGCTCAAGACCCAGAGCATGGCCCAGTTCGTGCACCGCCACGAGGAAGACGTCATTCCCTGGAAGACAAAGACTCGTTACACCGACCGCTTCGTTTTGAGGAAGAGGGAAGCATTTATTCTGGTGCGGCGAAGTTTTAGACGGGAGAAGGAGGAAACAGAACTGCTCCCTCATTTAGAGATGACTCAAAAGCACGCTACTATTTCACATCGCATCAGTGGATCAAAATAAAATCAGACGAAAGTCATGTGAACACAAGTTTGACTTGAACAGCTGACAGTGGACATTTCTGTGGTTTCCGCACTTTGAAAATAAGCACATTCCTCCGAACCTTCTCTACCTCAAAAGTACTGACACGAGTCTGGACCTGCACCAGGTTCTGCTTGTGACAGCAAAAAGAAAGAAAGGCCCAGACTCTGAACAAACAAGTTACTCCCAAAATTTAAACGTTTTCATGTTTCATCAGATTTCAGAGAATCTATATAGAGATAAAAAAAAAAGTCCTTCTTTTACTTCGGGCATCTCGGAGCCTCACCGTACAGATCCTGGTTTCCAGTCGTCCACGGCTCGGCTGCATCAAAGTGAGTGTCTCCTCCGATGCCGTTGCCAGGAAAGTAGGCGTGGGCCAGGAAGCCCCCCTCGCCGTCGAAAGGACTGCTGTCGCCGTGGAAACCCTCCGCAAAGTAGAGCATTATGTCGGCAAACTCCTCAACTTTGTCCCGTATGTGGCTGTAGGGGATTTCCTGGAAGCGGAGCGGGGTGACGCTCTCCCACACCTTGAAGGCCTTCCTGATGGCCTCGTAGGTCTCGTACTCGCCCGCCTTCGGGGTGTAGTTCTGGATGCTGCACAGAGCGCGAATTTGATTGGGATTTTAAGAAAAATTACACCCCATTCACTAAATTATGTCTATAATTTTTTCTTCTACTCAAAAATGGCATCATCTGGTCCACATGGGGCTTCGTTGACTTACGAAAAAGTGATGCGGTTCTTCTGCCACTTCAGGTTCTGGATGGCGTAGCGCTTCCTCCTCAAGTTGCTCTTCAGCTCAGCTCCAAACTTATCTGGCACCCCACAGCGCGGTCGCGTCATGGCCCTGTGAGAGAGAGAGAGAGAGAGAGAGAGAAAACAAAAACAAAAGCAATGTTCAGCTCAAGGTCAGAAATAGCACCTGTTATTTTTTGTGCGTTGTTTTATTTATTGGTACTGACGCAATCGTTTTCTCGTCGATGGCACCGGTTACTGTGAGGCCGTAGAACCTCTGCATTGTGGCGATGGCTGAGGAGACGGATTGAGGGGAGCGAAGAGAGTGGGTCCTCAGATCTCCTGGGGGAAGGTAGCCATACTGCTGCAGCCATGACTAGAAAAAGAAAAGAGGAAACTCTTGAGATTTCTCATGGAAAAAAAAACCCAGACACACACACACACACACACACACACATTCCTGTTTTTATCTAAGATAAAACATAATTAAGAAATAAAAACCCATTTCAGCTCATTTTTGTTGATGACCCTGCTGGGTGGATGGTACCGTACGAGACAAGGGCGGCTACAAGGAGTACAAGTTCAGAAAGTTTTTATGTGGCTGCAGCGAAAACACATTCTGCTCTGACAACCAAAAATGACCTCTTAAATTATTTTTCTCCGTGTTTTCTAGCCTGAAGGAGTTGCACCGCTTCCAAGCGCTTGGCCAGTTTCCAGTTAATTATTAAAGCCAAATCCTATTCAACCATCAACATGACTCACCCCAGTGGATATGTGTGCTAATGCTGAGCGAAACCTCTAATAAGGGCAGTTTGGGTTTCGACAAACAGCCACAGGGGTTGGAATTAATACAAATCACCTCAAGAGGTTGATTATTAATCCCTGTTTCAAGTTCAAGTTTTAAGTTATTCAGTGCTAGTTTGGCATCGGAGCCAGCTTTGCTTCTCCCGCAGAGCTTCTCCTACACCCTTTGCCTTTTAAACCAGAACCAAGAAAATAACATGGAGGCCTGTCCAAACAATGGTAAATGGTAAATTTATGCTGTACGCAGTCACCCTGTGATCTCGGCTGTGGTTAGGTGGTCTCTCTCATGTCTCAAATATACTGTGTTTGAATCCTTGCATGAAGCAGTTTGATGTGATGCAAACAATTGCACAAGGTCATTTGTTTTGAATGGTGGGGTTTCGGAGCTGTGGGTAATGGCAGTGTGGAGAGAGAAAAAGAGAATAGCAGCGGCAGAAGAGCAGAGAGCAAGGGAGTGTCCCAGGGTGAGAGTCAGGCCGTGGGCAAACCCCAGCCAATGTCTCCAGTTGAGCAGCAGCGTCAGTCAGTAATTTAACTGGGAATTTCTCCTGAGCCGCATCCAAACCTCAGAGTCAAACTCCCCTTCGTTAATGTCTCTGTCCTTTCCTCATCTCACTCCCTCCCCTCGTCTCCCTTACCCCACTTTTATGGAAAACCCATTTGCTTAAATAATCGTAAGGAACCACACCCCGACCAGCTAATATTTTTTGCTTTGTAGGATATTGGTTGCTAATAGTAAATTCAAAATGTTTTTATTTGCCGTTTTTTCCCCCTATATTTTCCGCTGACATTGTGCTGTATTTAACGCCCTGTCCACTCAAACATTTTGCAAAACTATGACGTAGCATATTTATGGATGTCCTCAATCGCTTCGAAATATCTTAAATAGTCTGGACTCTTCATCTCCAATAACATTCAACAATAAGCTAAAGAAACTAGAAGATAAGATAAAATTAACCATAAGTGTTTCCAAATTTCTTTTGGTCAGGAACTGTTTCAGCCTGCCACTGCTTGAAGGACAATAGCCTTGGACTGCTGTAATGTAGATTTATTTTAGCCTAGGTAGAACTACTTTAACCAAGCAATACCATAGACTTGAACAAGTTTAGCTTTGCACTGTTTTTAACTAGCACTGCTTTAGCCTCTCACTGTTTTATCTTTAAATTGGTGTAGAATAGCACTACTGTAGCGTAGAATTGATTCAGCCTAGCACTGCTGTAGACTAGCATAGCATTGTACTGTTTCAGCTTAGCACTGCTATAGCCTAGCATAGCATTGTACTGTTTCAGCTTAGCACTGCTATAGCCTAGCATAGCATTGTACTGTTTCAGCTTAGCACTGCTATAGCCTTGAACACTTGGCCAACAACTGCTTTGACCTAGCCTAGTACTACTCTCTGTTGTTATGATTTAACACTACCAATGTTTCTAATGTAAAGCTAACTTAATGTAGCGCTGCTTTAGTCTAGCACTGCTGCACTCTAAAACCATGTTAGCCTCATGTAGCTTTAGCCGTGCATTCCTGTAGCCTAGAACCACTTTAGTCAAGCACTGCTTGGCACTGCCTTAACATGGCATTAATGTAGTCTAATGCTGGTTCATCCAAGGCTAATACTTCTTCAAGCTAGCACTTCTGTGTTAGCCTAACATCACTGTGGCCTAGTACTGTTCTAGCAATGTCCTGTGTCTTCTGTAGAATTGCAATGCTACAGCATCATCCCAGAAACTCTATAGACACATTTTAATAGCATAACCACCATCTGAATGAGCTGAAGGTCTATTTATTTTTATTAGTTTTATGTTAAATATGCTCATGCACCTTGGTTGAGACCTAGCCAGAGCAGAACAGCAGATTTTAAGTCCTTGAAGGTCTAGTTTTGCCTCCCCTGTATACCCTAGCAAGACATGGAGGTCTTAGTGTTTAGACTTCACCCCTGAATGAGTTCTTTCTTGCTCTGACTCACCGCTGTGGACACATAAAGACCCACTGTTTGTTTCTGTTACAGCACGGCCTCAAGAGTGGGAAAGAAAGAGTGGAGCACAACAAGAAAAAGATTAATTTTACATGAGTCCAGATAACGCAGATAGGAGTCACAACGAGCCCTACAGTTTGTCGTCAGTAAGCGACGTACGACTTCTGAAATCAAAGGAAAGCCCATGCTACCCCATCCCATATTAATACTGGACTCAGCTCAGAGAAAAACAGGCTCATGAATGACAGAGAACACTTGTTTTAACTTTAAGGCATTCATGAGCTCCTCAAGTTACTTCACAAAGTCTTATTCAGTGTCACACACTGCTATTTCTGAGAGCGCCTACAGATTTGGTAACTAAAGCAGAACCGGGAGGAGGAAGTGGTCAGCATTTACAGTGGTATAAGAAGAGACATGTAGGGATTATACAGTCTTTTGATTTTTAGTTCCTGCTCTTTTTAAAGGCCTGACCAAACTTCTTACAACATGCCTGGTTGTTATTATGGACTCTAAATAAACCTGGGGCATTTGATCTATTGGTTTTTATTTTCTTTGTCAAATTAGCTGAAGTAGTTGACCATATTTTCTGTTATCCACAAGCAACTTTCTTTAAAGGAATAACTGGGCTTCCAATAATGCAATGCTCCTTTTTTGACGTAATGTCACCCATGATTCGAGATGCACTATCATTTTACCTGCACTGTATTTCCATTGCATACAAAAGTATGCAACCTTTAGTAAATAGCACTCTATCATCACTTTTCTTTGCATCTGTTACTGTAGCATAAGTGACATGATTACCAGTTAGCCAGGTTTCATCAGATTTGTTGGATATGTTGGCAACTACGAGATGCAATATGACCGCATTATTCGTTAACCAGTATATTTCAAGAGTCAGGAATTCCCATTTCGCATGCCAATAAAATATTACGCCAGTTGGATCGAGTCTCTAACAGGAACACACCATATCATCACTGCACCAGATGCCCACAGAGAGTAGTCAAAACATTTTACAAACGTCAACATCAAACATAAATACAGCTACTACTAAATTTAAGAAAATACTCCTGAAATATTGCAGAGACTCAAAAGCATAACCTAATCTCATGCTATGGTATGCAGACACTCTGTCTGCACTGATGAAGATTCAGTCACCTTGGCTTGCAGAGTGTTTAATGTAGCTCCTATAATTGTTTGATTATTTAGGGACTCATTCCTTTATGTCTTTGCGATCCTTTAGTGTAGTTAAAACAAACTTGATGTTGATAAGACAGGGAAAGTACTGAACCTCAAGCAATTCTACCCTCTAAACGTTGCAACCTTCATCTCAATGCATACGCACCACACAAAACAGAGACTCTTAGACGTGACAGCACTTGACTCTTCTCAAAATGTACATTTTATTCCACATGTAGACCCACGTAAAATAAGTTTTTTATGTATATATACACGGCAACTCACTCAGTGGAGCGTTTATTTTGCATACGATGAGAAAGGGGAGCAAGAAGGACAGTTGCTCAGTTGTTCCGTTAGCTAAATGCCAACGGAGAGAAACTCTGGTTACCGATGATGGGAGTCCCTCTGAGGCATGCAGGGTAAACAGAGCACGCACATCTGCTTATTACGCCTCCCTTCCTCTAAACAGAGGGTGGCAGGATTGTGTCAAATGATGTGAAATTATATCTTTCGATTCCCTTGCAACTGTCCATTACAGGATTTGATCGTGTGTGGGCAGGTGTGTTCACCACAAGCCTGCAGAAATGGCATAAATGTTTCCCTGCTTTATAAAGATTTGCTTGAAGCATAGCTGAGGCTTTTGTGACTTCTTCCCCATCTTTACAAAAGACCTCATTGACACACATATAGACTCCTGGGATTCCCCATCTGCTATCTGCTGCTGGCACACATATGACGTAAAGCAGTCTCTTACGAGCAAAATAGCAAATGCTAGGCAAATATCAATGGCAACGCATTGTTAAAGGGCTTTTCTTTTACATTCAGGAGATGAGGTAATTTGTTTAAGTGGTACCTCATATCCTGGGACCCCTCCTGATTTTCCTCCAGGAAGTTGCCATTTAGCTAACAGGTTAGGATTTAAACAATGAAAACCACCCAGACTTCCTTCCTTTTCTCCTTCTATCCTCTTTTCCAACATGAAATTAGCATAAATGTACTTCTCCGACTTGTCCTGAACTGCATTTACAAGCAAAAGGAGTTGGTTTTATTCACACGTGCGTAACTGATTTACATCCTATCTAATGCAGCAAGACAACGGATTCATTTTTCGTCTTTCTTTTCCTGCACATTGCCTCACTCCCTCAATGCATCACAATGCCTTCCTTTCTCATGGCCTTCAACAAGCCCCTTTACTGTCCTCATCATGTCGTTTCATGGCTGTTATCCTTTGTAGTTGATGATCTCAGCTTGCAGACGTTTTCGTGTGTTTGTGTAGACACGGATGTGCCTGCGTCCTGAAAGTTGGTGGGTGCTGCTGACACAGCACGGTGGTTTTGGATTGACGTTGACCACTTCCTTCCTTCACCGCTGGCCACAGGAAGTGGAATTTTTTGCCACACTATTTGCAGGTGTTTATTTCACTGACCAACACCTACTGGCCTGATTGAGATAACTGCAGAGGAATCGTAAAATACCCACAATGGACAAAAGAAGACGTCCACGGAAACCTGAGTCTTTCTGCATTATACTTAACCGAGGTTTGTTTGTTTTTATGGTGGATTTTGTTCCTGCTGCTTTTAAGGTATGGTTGTGTCGGACATGTTCAACACGCTCATGATGGTAATAATAACCGTAAAGATTTGTCTGCAAAAATGAACAATTTTATGTCCTCAGAGCTTCAGAATAGATCGCTTATGGTTAACAGTTTCATCCAGGAAATCTTTATGTTATGCAGCATTTCCTGCTGAAATTCAGCTGGACGTTGCTGTTTGCTGAGTTAATATACAGTTCAAAAATAACACAAAAATGACCGCATTTATGTAAGAGTTAGCAATAAGTTAAATAACTGTTGGAAAGTGTATTAGTAAAGTAAGGAGCACAATACATCAAAAGCTTCCCTGTAGCATGTTGCCATCACCAAATGTAATGAAGGGGATGATATAATCACTTTGATGTGTATTTACAAATCCTGTCACCAGACTAAAGTAACTAAAGTTGAATTGAAACATGAGACCAACTGTGCCTTTGCAAAGCATATTAATTTCAGAATGCCTGCGTTTATCCCTCCAGTCAATAACGTGTAGAATCACGGCTAGCTGTAGATCTTTTAGGGGTAGATTTCTATGTGCTTTGCACTTCAGGAGACTGAAGGTGTTGCCCCTTGATTGTTTGCAAAATAGCTCAAGTTCATTTAGACTGTGCAACTGTCTGTGCACATCCGTTCTTAAGTCTTGCCACTGATACTAAATTGGGTTTGGGTCTATACTTTGACTGGGTCATTCAAACAAGAGTGTGCTTTGTCCCAATGCACCATGTTTAGACTCGTGAACTTCCGTCCCAATCTAAGATTTTTAAAAAGGCATCATGCTAATTGAGGCTTAGCATGATCCTTCACTAATATATACTATATGGATGGTGTTTTACACAGCTTTTTGCGTGTTCTTGCATGCCAAAAACGTCCATTTTCTGTTTAACTCACCAGAGTACCTTTCCCTACACATCTAGAGGAAAACGGAAAATGGATTTTTGTAGTTTTCTTTCAGTAAAAGCCACTCCATCAAGACCAGATCCAATCTTCTCCACTTATTTGGTGTCTTCTTTGGTCTGCATGATTCTGCTTGTTCTCTACTCTCATCGAACAAACCTCTGATGCCTTCAAAGAACAGCTGGATTTATTAATTAACACACAAGTGGAGTCTACTGACCTCTGACATTAACTGGTTGCTCTGGATTTTATTTTGAGGCGTCAAAGTAGAACGGCATTCAACGTAAGATACCATTTCGTGCAATTTCCTAATGTATTTATGTGTAAGTAAGACTAAAAACCATCCAGAAACAAAAAATAAAACGTTTGAGGTACTAAAACATTTGGAAAACATTGGTTGCCGTCTTAGTTTACATTTTGCAGCTCAGTCTTTCAAGCCTCCAGCCTAATGTAGGTCAATACAGTAACTGAACTCTGTTTTTTTCCACTGGCACGACTGCAGCTCCAATTCCTTGCAGGCCGCAGGCAGGATGCAGATATTACAGAGACGATTGGCGCCGCTAAGATTTTTGGAGAAATCTTCATAACTCGTTGATCGCAATTCGTGCGCCCGTGATGAAAACAGCGGCCTTTCCCGCACATGCTCGGTGTTTGCTGATGGTACTGAAGGAAGCAGGTGTGCAAGTATCATAACCGAGTCACTTCCTTGAATTAACACTGGACTTCCCCCATGGCTCCATGGGAATTCTGCAGATAAACACATCACGGACGAATCTCAGCAAATAACACCAAGTCGTGGCAGAGGAATCTAAACTAAATTGTGGTTTTCTGGAGGAAATTTAGATCCTTCACAGATGGCTTTGCTGAGATCCTTCAAACCCCCCAGACTCTGAAAACCCACCTCATCCCAGCTCAGACCTAATTTATGACATATGTCGACAATTAGCCTACATTTCATATCCTGCGAGCCGAACTGCCTCCACATCTCACAACCCCTCCTTCAATAAAAAAAGAACAAGAAATGCCTCCGTCTCTGACCCAAACCACAATACAACTTCATGCATTACTTGCACATTTCTTCCGTCTTTTGCTCCTCGCGCTTTTGCCCTCTCAGCATTTTTTTTTTGTGTGTGTGTGTTTTATGAGGCTATCATCATTATGGGCTGTTTCCCCTAACCCAGGGTCAAAGCCTTTCCCATCTCGCCACAGAAATCATTACCCGTTAGAATATGGACTGAAACACAAAGCTGTCAAATGGATTGCTTTGATTCCCGGGCTGAGAAGGTGTTTATGCAAACGGATTCACAAATGCAGCCCACAAACAAATCCTGGTTGTTGTAGAAGAGAACGAAGGTCGCCCCTGACCGGAACTCACACCAGCGTAGTAGTGCCGAGAAGTAAACAGTATTTTGAAAGAAGGACATAAAACTTTTTTACGTAGAGGACAAAACTCTAGTGCGATGAGACAAAAACTCAGGTTATTTATGGTGAAGCACATAGTAAAACGTGGCAGTGGCAGAATGATGCTGCGGGGAGGCTTTTCTTTGGCAAAGAAAGGGAAGTTGAGCTAAATAAAGGGCAATCCTGGAAGAAAAGCTGATAAGAGGTTGCAGAAAACTTTAGACTGGCGTGAAGGTTCATCTTCCAGCAGAACAACAAACCTAAATATTCAGCCAAATAAAAAGGGGAGTGGTTTGGATCAGCACAATTCCATGTGTTTAAGAGAATTATCGGCAAAACTTTAAAAATATTGATGCTCGGTTTTTATTTAGCAGTGACAGATGAGAGGGGGTTGAATTCACGCCACATTTTAAATTATAATATGAAATGTTAAACTGGTCTGAATACATTTATGAAGCACTGAGCATTTACCTCTTTAGTTGTACGTAACCTAAGACTATAATACAACTTTATCTACATGTTCTCTATTGTTTTGCGCATGGTGTTGTTTACGCATTTCTCACAACAATTGCAAAAGTTTCCACTTCTATTTATTCAACCTCATTTTTATATTTGTTTTTACCTGGTTCTCATGTTATTCCTTTTTATATTCTTAGGTCACAATAGTTTCCAGTTGTGCCCTAATATGCATCATTGTTTCGCTCTGCAGAGCATCTCTGATTGCTACATTGAATGACAATAAAGATAATATAAATCTCTCACTCTCGTATTGACTAAGCACTGATTTGTGATCTCCATTCCCACTGGCATTATTACTCCATACTAATTAGATTTGATCACTTCGCATATTGTTTATCCCTTTAATTAAAGCTTGTTTTGTCTTACCCAGTGCGGATGTTTTGGGGGGGGGGGGGGGGGGGGGGGGGGTTCCTCACCTCCGGGTTGATCTGCCGCTGCGTCGCTCCATGCGCTCTCAGTTCCCAGACCACTGCCACCAGCAGCAGCCGGACCACCGATCTCACCTCGGGCATCATTGCTTCACCCACAAAAAAAAAAAGAAGAAAGAAACAGATACCTAACTTTGGCAGATGTCCCTGTACACGTCTGCACAATCTTTCCCCTGTTTTTCTTTTCTTTTCTCTCTTTTTTTTTTTGTCAAAACATCGTCTGCGGATAGAAAGAAGAAAACAACGACTTGGCGAGACGAACTGAAAAATAGTAACAGTAAAAATTAAAAACGCGCCTCTCTGCAACTTCAAACTCGCGTTATTTCAACTGATAAATCTCCGGTCTGTGCATTCTTTCCCTGTTTTTCTTTTCTGTTTTGCTTTGCTCACGGTTATCAACTTCGCTGTCGTTCCTGAAGGCAGGAAGTAAAGAGGGGGCTTGCGGGGCTGTCCGAGTTCAGCCTGCGCTTTGCTCCAGATGTTGCAGCAGGCTTTTGTTTCCACACAAATTAAAAAGCTCTCTGTCTCCTCCTGTCCTCTGCCTGCTGGACTCTCGTCAGCCTATCCTGACCCCCTCTCTTCTTCCCTCTGCAGACGTGGTACTGTGATACCCCCGGGAGGTTTTTCAGCTGGAAAATATTGGGCTGTAGGCCTCCTCCTCCGCCTCCTCCCCCTCTGCCTAAACCTACCCGCCTTCTCTTGGAAAGCTAAACGGATTTAACTTGATGGCCGATCAGGCTTGGCACCGCTTTCTCTTACCGCCAGCCAGCGAGTAAATAAATTAAAAGCCTTAATGACGCACAGAAACGTTGGTGTAGTCATGAGAGAAGATGGAATCAAAAACTTTACACTTTGAAACAGATGAAGATATTATCAGTTTTTATCTTTGCACGTTCATGTTTTTTTTTATTATTATTATTATCATTGCTTCAGTTGTTCAGGACTGATGCAAGACGAGCGCAAATACACCGTTTACCATTTGTACCTCCAAACCGCTTTAAGAAGACGTAATTGCGCCCCCTAACGCTCGTACAATGTAAGGTCAAGAGCGAGGGTCAAACCCCGTTTTATTGCGAAGATCAATCTTTGTGCTCACTTCTAGGAATTAGATTTGCGCAGAACAGCGAAACGCTTCGCTATCGTTACTATGTAAAATGTGTTTCACGTAACATTAAAGAACCAGAGTTGTACTCCTATTCTGGAGCGCAGAATAGTGAAAATCCTACTTTTATAATTGTCAGATCCACCAAACACCTACAAAGTTCCTGGCTTGAGCTGTTAAAACGCTGAGCTGCTGTTAACTACATGAAACTGTACATAGATCTATTTTGTGTTTTAATGTACTTCAATCAAAGATTTGCGATAAACAACAATGTTTTGTGTTAATTTATTGACAAAATTGTAGTTAATTAGATTAAAACAAAACAAGCGCTTGAACTTTATGGAATGAAAAATGATTTGTTTTAGGATATTGAAGAAAAGCCTGTGGTTTGCAATCTAGTGGCGAAAACAAATTGGTATTTCTGCAACAACAAAAATAAGATTGATTTTTATTCAAATTTATATATATATATATATAAACACCTGCTCAGCTCTATGTCTCCATCCAAAATTATAATGGACAACGTGAGGGTGTCAAAGAGCCACATGCAGTGCAGGTTGAGTATAGTATAGAAGGCCAATATTAATGAGAAGCTTCATTGAATAAAAGCTTTCCTGTTATTCTCACTACCTAACTTTTTCTCTTTTTACATACTTACCTTGATGACCAAACAGTGTGAATTTTTGGTCATACTTTTGGGGAATATATAATTTTTTTTTAATTCAAGCATATGTGCACATAAAGAATAGGACAAAACATCACTGTGACTCAAGGAAGCAGGGATGGTTTACATATTATAGTGATAGCAACCGTTCATATAATGGCAAACACACAGTATTTCCGATTCTTCGTGTCCGCGTTTAAGGAAAATATAATACATCAATCAACTCATTACAAGGATTTCTGTAGTGTTAAAAACCACTAATAAAGTAGTGAACTTTTCTTCTTCCCAAAGTGAATATTTTTTTAATACAGGAGTTACATAAAGCACAGCTGACAACAAACTGACATATATTTTAATATATATACTCATAAACATGTAGGTTTAGTAAGTTTAGTAGCTTTAAATGTGTTACAGATCTCACTCATGGTTCATACAGCAACAGTAACAATAACATTCCCCAAGCTGAAGGGCTAAAATCACAGGACAGACCGCGCCCACGCTGGGCTCACAACAACAGCACATGTGCTTTTGTTTCAATAGGACGATACAGTAGAAAAAATAGACTAGAAGACATGAACCAGTGCTCCCCTCCACACAAGAAAAGTAACAAAAAATAGGAGCAAAATACTTCTTATTCCAATAGCACTGCACTGTATTGCCTTTATATTCTCTTACAAAGCAAATTCTTCATTTTGTTTCTTTTTTACCATTCCCTTCACCAAATTGTATCAATATGAACTTCTTTTGTTTCTTCCTATTTCTATTTTATACACGTAGAACTAATTTGAACGCATGTAGTAACGCTGCTTTATTTCTCTCGGTAGTCAGACATTTTTAGCAAGTAATAGAGATAAATTGCTCTTTAAACTGAAGTTAAACTGCATGTTGTTTTCATAAGATTTAGTTTTGCGCAGTAGTTACGTTGATTGGGTCAGTGATCTTGTTCGGACCTTTTGATTCTGAGACAGATGAGATGACAGATGAGTTCTGAACCCCAATAACTGTGAGTAACGTCCTGCTGTAAGATAATTAAAAAAATGTACTGGAATCAAATAAGCACATTTCCCTACAGTAGAGCATGAAGAAATGACAGACAATTATGGAAAATTCAATACAGAAAGGTGGGTACAACCTGATGTATCATGGGTAAGAAATGTCCTTCTGGTAGCTCAAAAAAAGTTTGGTAAAATGGTGAGGAGGCAAAACAAAAAACAACACCTAAGCATTACCAAAACAGTTCATTTTGGTTATACTGAACCTTCTTTGGTGCCATATGGATGAGCTATAACACATGGCGCAACAGTCACAAAGTGTTTCAAAAACAACGTAAAAATGGGCAAACTTGCTCTTTTTGAGTACTTTTCAGTAACTCATGAAGATGCTAGAACAGAGTCTTCTTGTATGTTCATGATTAGTACTATGAATCACATAATTCAAGGCTTTGAGACAATTGCTGGCAAACCCAGAAATAATTGGACTACTGCCTCTTTTGTAACACAAGACAGCCAAGATGGTTGGCTCACAAACTTTACATATGAACATATTACACTGATTATCAAACTGTCTCAAATGTGTTGTGGAAGCGATACTTTGTGAAGGGCAATAGAGTTGTGCTTAAGGACAAACAATAAATGAAATACCAAAAACATTTTCTAGCCAAACAGTCTGACTTGAGTTATGAATCTTTATCTGGTTCTTCCCCAGCTTCCTCTGAGGTTCCAGTATTCTTCTGTGCTGATTTATTTTCACCTTGACCCACAGTCTTCTGGTCATCTGCTGACTGAGTACTGGTGTTGAGGAAGGCTTGATACTGGTTCCAGAAGCCCCCTGAGCTCCTGGTGGCTGGAATGTTTAAGGACACAGACGATGTAGACGAAGGAATCTGGTCGGAGGAGGAGCGACTGCTCCTGGCCGGTGGACGTGATGGTTTGGCTGCACCCCCATGGTGCTTCATGTGTCCCTGGGAAGGAACATGGATAACATACAGTAGTTCTCACTCCAGTGAACTGTTTGCTCTCTTACCCCCCTTTCAAAAACAAAGACTGGCTGACTTAAAGGCAGTAAGTTGGGAATGACGTAGGAGATAAATGAAGAGAGGAGTAGAAGACACAAGGGATAAGGTGAATAAGGAAGTTATGAAATGCCCAAGGAAGAAAGGAATAGATGAATAAATACAGACACAAGGAAAGGAAGTGGGGAAGGAAGTAAAGACAGGCACAAGGAACAACACAAGTATGGAAGGAAGGACACAGTGAATGAAATATAAAGAAAAGAAGGAAGACAGGACACAAGATATGACAGAAGTAAGTACACAAAGCTGAAGTAATTTTAAACATTCCTCTTTCTACAACTGGTATGTGCTTTTTATTTGTGTTTATTGAGGGACCTGTGTAGTTATGTGAGAATGCCTGTTGATGGAGCCATTGTCAAAGAAGAATTTCTGTCACCAATTGACACAGATAAAGTTTTTCTATTCTCAAAGAAAGAACACAATGGATTCAGAAAGACAGGAGAAAGAAAGAAAGCTAGGAAAGGAAGGCAGAAAGAAGGAGGCAACTTTTAGACAAACGTCTAAAGGAAAAAAAAAATTGGAAATACAAGTAATTTTCATGCTTTCAATGCCTGAAGTTCACATAAAACAGATTTCATACTTTTCCTGGCTATAGATTTCTTGTAATTGAAAAACCTCTAGTATGACTAACGAATAACACCATTGTCAGGTAATATAAAGTAGAATCTATTAAAGATTTCAATTACCATAAGACCTGGGCCCTTTTAGTTTATGGTGTGCTATACTTTAGTAGGATCCTCCTCAAACTTCACAATAAAAATGTAGCTTACATTGACATTTTTACTTGAACTCATTTCTATTGCTGACTTATACAGATATAGAACTATTTTATGCTGAAAAACAGTTTCACAGTAATTACATCAAACTGTGTGTACAGATACACAATTTACACCAGAAAATATTTTTTTTACCTTTAATCCACTGCGACTGGCGTACTCTTTTCCACACTCGGCACAGCAGTAAGTCTTCTTTTCAGGACGGCACATTGGAGATGGGAGGGTTGGAGCAAGGCTAATGGGAAGTGAAGCTTCCAGAGCTTCGTTTGAAACCAGTCCACTCATTTTACTTGCATCCGCCTGGTCTTCCCTCCCATATGAACCAAACAGAAAGCTTTGGCCTGTCTCTCTGACAGATGTGGCTTGCTTGTGCAATCCCTCCCTTACTTCAGCAAATATGGGGTCTGCATTCTCCACCACGGGTGTCATTTTGAGGTCTTTCTCAGGCACAGTTACTTGCTCTTGTTTTGGTGGTGCATTTGTAGGAGATCGGCCTTTGTCTTCCTCCATGGGTTCTGGTGATTGTGGCCTTGCGGCGTCTGAGTGCGATCCCAAAGTTGCCTTTGTGCCAGCATCACAAACATCTTCAGTTGACATAAGGTTAGAGGTTGAACTACTGTAATCATAAGGAGCATCAGAAACGGGTGTGCTTTGTAAGTCCTCTGGGTTTGGTTTGGAATCAAGGAAAGCATCAATGTTAGGTGATTCTTTCATCTTTGTGGGGTCCATCATCTGTAGTGACTCTGTAGTTTTGTTATCACTAAAGAGAAGTGGTGAGGGGTTAGATGTTGGAATGAACATGTCCATAGATTCCTGATGTTGGACTTTGTCATCTTCATTAGGAGGCAAAGCTGAGTCTGACTTTTGGGAGACCTTTAGTGGTGCACTGACACAAAGGACAGGAGGATCTTCAGAGCTGCGTGGTGGGCTTTGTGTGTTAGAGTCCATAGCTGGGTCGGGGCTGAGGTCAGCCGGGGGGATTTGATTTGGGCTGGAGGGTGGGGAATTACCAATATTTTTCTCAGTTGTTTTTTTGCTTGAAGAGACAGGAGCTGAACCAAGAGTTTGAGTTTGGAACTGTGAGTTTGGTTCTGGGCTCTTTACAGGGCTAGCATGAGGAGGTGTTTTGCTTGAAGGAGGGACTTGATCAGTGGACTGGGAAAAACATTGTGGCAAGGATCTGGGATTAGATTCAGATGAGATCTTCTGTTCAGAATCCTCCGAGCCATCTGGGGGCAACTGTCCACCAAGGTGCATGCGTATGTGGTGCTGAAGAACAAGAGCATTGGTAAACTTACGCTGGCACAACGGGCAAGAGTTTTGGACATTGGGTGGCCGGGCATGATGAGTAGCAAGATGTGACCGCAGGCTGCCTTTGGTAGAGAAGGAGCGCCCACATATCTTACATGGAAACGGACGTTCTCCAAGGTGTGTGGCCTGGTGCAGCCGCAGTGCTCTAGGACAACTCAACACCCGAAGGCACACCCCACACTGATTGGTTGTCAAGTTATGGGTTGAACCAGCAGCATTTGGTGATGGTAGCACACCACCCGTCATGGCATTTCCTTCATTGCCACTCATTCTAAGAGCAACAACCATCTCACGGGTGAATTGGGAAACTGATGTGGTGATGTTTGATGATGGAGATGCAACTACATTGGTCATGGAGCTACCTGCATTTGTGAAGCGGGTGTTTGATGAACTCCCAGCAGATGAAGTGGTGGTGCTTGACAAAATCTCCAACATGGATGTTGGAGTAGAGGAGGAAAACCAGGGAGTGCAGGACAGTGAAGGGGACTTCTCTAGCTTCTCGACTAGTCTCTGCAACTTAGAGGTTTCAGATGTGGGAGTAGCAGTTGCTATGGATGTGGGCAGAAAGGACTGAATGGTGGTAGTGGGTGAACTAGTATTTTTGGGAAGGGATGAAATAGGAAAAGAAAGCTGTGAATGACTGGAAGAGGCATGTGGTTGAGATCCTGCAATAGAAGGTAGCTGGGTGCGTAGTAAGCTCAGTGATGGATGGCTGTAAAGGGGTGAGTGGGCAGCTTGGGTAGATGAAGAAGTTGAAGCAGGGGAAAAAAGGAGCTTTGGTAGGTGAGCTAGTTGGGAATAAGCAGCAGGAGATAGTAGAGGTGCATAAGGTGGAGTGTTTTCATCAAAGCGCTGCTGTTTGACACCTTTGAATAACCCAGCTATGGTAGACGATGAAGACAGAGAAGGGTTTGAGAGAAGGGAGGTTGCCAAAGAAGAGGTGGAGGATGAAGAGGTTGGGATAGAGGAAGCACTAGCAGCAGCAGCAGCCCTATTAAGCTGCAGGAGAGAATGTGAAATCAAAGCTAGGTCCACACTAGGTGGTAAGGGCAAAGTGGATGGAGCTGACTCACCCGAGGTCCCCATAGAAATGCCACTACTGTTACCACTGATTGTCAAGTTGTCTCCACATGTTTCATCCTCCGCCCTACTTTTTCGCTTTTTTTGTGCTATATTCATCCCACTGGTACTCCCAGAACTATCAGTGATTTGTCCAATATCTGATCCCCCACTGGCTCCTAAGGCTAACCCAAATAAAGATGGTGGCAGGAGTGAAAGTGAAAGCTCTGGATTTTGTTCGCGGTGACGAAGGAAGTGCACCTTCAGATTGCCTCGTGTTGTGAAACGACTGAAGCACACGGGACACTGATAGGGCCGTTCTCCTGTGTGTGAACGAAGATGTATCTGCAGGGCAGAATCACTGCTGAACACTTTTCCACAAAAGCGACATACATGCTGGAGACGGCTAGCAGTGTTGGAACTTGATGCGGATGAGTCGCTGCCGACAGAGGCAGCTTGCAACTGTGAGTTTGGGTTTATAGACTGAGGTGTGGTAAGGGATGAGCTTAAAAAGGACAAATCACTCTGCCCACCTGCTGATGTAGTATTGGAAGATTTCTCATGTAGGTAGCGATTGGGTAGCGCTAAGGATAGAGCTAAAGCATAGGTGGAAGAAGGCACAGAGACACCTGCAGAGGAAGTTGTGAATGAAGAAGAGCATTGGGAGGTTTCCCATGACTGACCAGTCTTTCCTGTTCCTTCAAACTGTGATTTATGAGGTTGTAAGATCTGAGACAGTGACGTGCTTGGCTGTGTGGTTTTGTTGGCTGTTTGAGAGGGATGCAAGGAAGAGAAACATGATAAGAGAGGAGCCAAAGAAGTAGTGGGTTGCGGTGCTTCTGGCTGGGTTATGGAGCCGGATGTATTTTTGTTACCTTCCAGACAGAGTTGAGGCAAAGGGGGGAGGATATGCTGGGATGGTGTATCTATGGTGTAGGAGTCCCCACCCAGGCGTAACACCTGTCTACAGATCTCCTCAGTGATCTGCATCTGGTGGATCTGCCGTTGCTGCAGCACCCGGAGCTCCTCTAGGATCAGAGCGATGCTCAGTTGGGTCCTTACAGGTGTTGCTGAAGCAGATGTTAATCCAGGGCTTGGGGTGGGAGTTACAGGACTTGGAGGACCCTCAGGTACCCGACTGGGGCTTCCAGGGTGTGGTGGAGGGCCTAGTGAGGCTGAGGATGATGAGGAGGAAGAGGAAGTGGTGGTTGTGGCTGACAAGCCCAACTTGGGAGAGGCCATGTGTGCACTCTGGGAACAGTGGCCAAGTAGCACTAGAGAATCAGGATTCAGGCAGAGTCAAAGGAAAGGTAGATATTTGGTGATAGAAAGATCTGTATGGAAAGTAATAGGAAAAAGTGTTTGGTAAATCTTTGAATGGCTGTCCTGGCAACGAGGGTGTTAATGGAGCCCGTGTGGGTAGCAGGGGATCTGAAAGTCTTCAAAATATGCACAAAGAGCAAGGGGCAGATGGGAGTTTTGAGAAGATGGGGAGCATAAGAGAGAATCCGTGATGATTGTAAAGGAAATTTACTTCACTGGCAGGTTGTGATCTGGAGAGGGTTAAAAAAAATCTAAATTTAGGAAAGGGAAGCAACCTTTAAGCAAAATACACATTTGTAATATATCAATAAGGCTTTATTTCCACCAGTTTAAAATCTACCTTTATTTTTTGGTGATTTGATTGTTTCATTTTCCCGATCATTTTTTTTTCCTTTATCAAAGGCTGTCTCTTTACCCCCATCTACACTCACAAAAGCAAACATTATGCAGGCTGAGCACAAACCTGCACACAAAAAAACACAGCTGTGCTCTTCCATTAAGGAGCCTACTTTGTTTCCAGGGCAACACAGAGAAAAACAACAGACTTTTATACCACTAGACATCCTGCCCCGTTAAAACATGAAGTTGTAATGCATTCTTTCATTCATCCCTGTCTCTTTCGCCTTCACTTCTTTAAGAGCCCTGGTAGTCCAGTGCTGTGCTAAGGGTGAGGTCACGGCTGAATACCGAATGCATTCCTGATATTGTTCAGAGGCAAGCAGAGAAAGCAGGGTTGCATGCACTCTTTTAAGCTAATTAAAAGAGTATAGTTTAAGACGCAGTGTGGACTCCATCTTTGGAACTAAAGTGGTCAATCAGACACATACATTCACTTTTTTCCTTTGATAAAGGAAAAAAGTGAATGTATGTAAACATACATTTTAAATTGTGTATGTAAACAAAGCAGAATGGATAGTGAGCGAAACAGAACGAGGGAGGCATTGCTGAAATCATGTCAAAGTTAGTGACTTTCTGTGCTTGCGGTTAGGCTATAAACTTGACTGTTATATCTTACAATGTATTCAGGTTCCTTAAAACTTTTCGCACATTTTCACAGTGACGTTTTGCCCAAACATCTTTGCAAAATAGTTCAAGCTCAGTCAGACTGGATGAACATTGATTTCAGAACGTTGGGCTATTTCATACCTGGATATATTTCTAAACTATTTCATTGTGACTCTGGCAGTATTTTGGGGTCTTTTACAGTCTCTACAGGGTTTATTTTGCAGGATTGTGCAGTATTTAGCTCCACTCATCTTCCATTTAAGTCTGATTGGTTCAGTGTTGTAGTACTCGAGACCGGTCTTGGTCTCAAGACCGGTCTCGAGACCATTTTTTAATGGTCTGGGTCTTGTCTCGGACTCGGGCGCTGAGGACTCGGGATTTTATTTCAAGACCAGCCAAGACCGCAACTGTGGAAATATCACTAAACTTACAGCATACTGTCCAGTTTATTTGTTAACATCTTTGTTTTCACTGCATGCAAAACGCACCAATTAAAATCCAAGCAATAACGTGACTTACCAATTACGTGTTTCTGTTACTCCCCCCTCACTCCACCCTCTCCCACGGCGCTCCAAGACATGCGCAGTGGTTTTCTTTGAGTGGCAGAAGATGTCTGTCTAATCATCAGTAATAGAATTGCGCTGGATAAATCATAAGAAATCCGATGGCGACAGCTAATTCAGCAGCAGCGCTTCGCTTTCACAGACGGTTTGGACTACGTCTTAACTTTTTTCGTCAAATGCCCCGGGCATTATCTTTTTAGATAAGCAGAACAAAGAGTTTGTTCTGCTTTTAATATTGGTTAAATTTATTTCAGCTCTAAGTATTTAATATCTAGGTGTTTTTATGGGAATGTGAATCTTCAGATCAATTTGATTAGCAATTTTGATCATATTTCACATTTTATTGTGTCATGTAGTGCGGGACGCTGGTCTTGGTCTTGACTCGGTCTCGATACACTCTGGTCTTGGTCTAGTCTTGGTCATGGGTTAGGTGGTCTTGACTATATTCCTCATAACTGTAGAACAAAAACAATCCCACAGCATGATAATGTGCTAAAGGTGCTGGCTCCATTGGATTTTATTCACGTCACACTTTTTAGATTATATTACTTTCCACAAAACAATTATGCACTACTTTGTATAAATATGTGACATAAAATCTCAATAGAATGCAAGGACGTTTGTGGTTGAAACATAACACATTGGGAATACCTTGTGTTAAATAAAGAAGGCAAACCACAGAACCATTAATCACACTGAGACCCAGAAAAAAAAAAGTTTTTGAATTTTTTTTTGTTTTCACTACATGACTCTTTGGAGTGAAAAAACATCACTACAATTGAAAAAGTTTCAAAACATGTTATTATTTATTTATTACGGTATGTCCTTTGGAGAGGACATCGGGACTCTCTTGTGGCAAATATGAACACATTTTGAGGCCCAGGATGTCCTCTCTAAGGACCAACAGGATTTAACACAGTGGCATGTGTGGTTTCAGAGTTATGAACAAAAAAACCTATGTCCTCCACAGAGGACAAAAATGTATTGCTGGGTCTCAGGAGGATGACGATTTGGAGAAGCTGGACTTAATGTTCAACCACATTGGTGGGATTGTAGTTAAGAGGAAAAGAAACCCATACTAGAGAGGTGGTTTCTCTGAACAAGTGTCCCTTTTGTCAAAACTCCTGGCTGGCCCTCCTTCTCTTTCTGCACACACACAGATGCACTCACTTGTTCATCCACTGCTTTGCATTCAAAAAGAGAGTGAACTCCAGGTCCTTTGAGACGAGGGCTCTATGTCTCTCTTTGGTGAACCTTTATACACCAGAGCTCAACTTCATCCCTCTAAGGCCTTGGTAAGGGATTACAATTATTAAAATCAAACTTCCTTGCAATGATGATCTTTTTGTGTGGAAGACTGATGTATTTGGCAAAAGCCGTATAAGAGCTTGTAGTGATGGGTCATGATCAGAAGCATTGAAATGAGAACAAATTCATAGGATTGTGTAAGTGTAAGGCTTCACATAGAACCATTAATGATTTATTAACACGTGAAACATTCATATTTACCAAGTAAGGATAAAATATGAGGAAACAGATGACAATAAAGTCAGAGCCATGTGTCTAGAGCACTCAGCTCTCTGGACAGAGACGTACTTCCTGTCCCTACAGCTTTGCAGATTCTCTAGTGTTCTTGCCATCACCATTTGGCCCCTTTCAAACTATCTCAGATCTTCATGCTTGCCCATTTTGCTTGTTTCTAAAACATCCACTTCGAGGACATAATGTTCACTTGCTGTCAAATGCATCCCACACACAAAGACAGGCCTGCTCTTTTTAAGGCCATTGAGCCACATCTGGCTTAGTTGGCCCTGCCTGGCTTGTAGTCAATGGAAAATCTGACACTTAAAATCCACAAACTGGTAATTTTGCAATTTGATTATGCTGCTTTTAATTTGAAGCTTTCATTTGTGTGTTTTGATGGCTACAATAGCAATTAGCTCAAGGACTTTGCAATGTATCACAATCGTAATAGTGCGTTATTCGTATTGTAAAGGACAATTTGGAATGCAATGTTTGTTGGTTGATATTTACAGTACGAATACACACTTTGCATACCTGCTGAATGGATTCACCATGCAGTAGAAACCCACACAGATGAAGACCAAATAATAATTTCACAGTCTTTCTTCCTTATATGGTACATCTCTTACTCCTAAAAATATATGTACTCAAGTGGAAGGTAGGCCTGTCGTGATATTGCATAATAAATTAATTGCAATAATTTCCTTTTGCATGAAATGTACATTTCCATTTCATGCAAAAATCTGTAAGTCTTACTGAAAGTCTTCAGTCTAGTGGGGCAGCTGGTCTCAACAAGTTCCTTCTCTGAAGGACAATTTTGTTTACAGAGTCTTCATCATTCATTTTGTTTATTTCTGTTACTTATTTATTTTGGATATTTAAAAAGTCATCAAGTTCCAGAATTAAATGTTCATTAAAATGTAAAGTTTGTTGGTCTTTGAGAATGTTCTTGCGTTTTTATGCCATCGCCATTATATTATTTGAAAATGGTCTCACGACAACAATATTATCGTTTATCGCAATAATTCTGGTGCAATTTATCATCCAGCAAAATTTGTTATTGTGACAGGCCTAGTCAAAGGGGAAGATGTTTTGTTTGTGGACATAAACTTGAGTATTACTGCTTGAACGAACATGATCAGACTAAGTACTGTATCTAGTGACACATAAAAAGCTGAACTTGCTGTTTCTGTTCTGAACATGTTGTTTCTACTGACATGGACATTAGGAAAAAACTAATCGCCCAATCCTGCAGTAACGTGGTAAGAAAGAGACAATCTGTGTTATCTACCTGTCAGGGATCTTAACGTTGTGTCTGATCAGTGCCCATTTTGTGAAAAAGTTTCAGTGAAATCCAGTCAGGTCAGTGTGAAGTTCAAAATGGCGAATTAGGAGGTTCCTTTTAGTGCCCTCTCTAGCCCCACAAAAAACTGGGTTACATTTTTTTTTTGACCCAATATTTGGATTGAAGCTACCAAACCTTTCTCCTAACAACACAAACCCAGCATTCCTCTGAGGGCATTACCTTCAAATTCATGTTTTCCAATTGTAGTAAGGTCGCACTCATTTAATTTAAAGTGCAACCAAAATTTCCGCGGTAATCTGTCTCCAATGGGATTCAAAGCAGGCCTCTTTGTGATCCGGAGCAGCTGAACTGGGGAGGAATGTGCAACAATGGCGTTAGGGGAGCACAGCTGAGTGCACATCACCCTCTCACACAGATCCTCCAACACATAATGCCGCTGACTGGAGGCACAATGCTCCCTTTTCTTACCCACAACCAGACTGTTTATCACGTGGGGTGAAGGTGAAAGGTAGCGGTGGAAAATGGACAACCAGAAAGAGGAGGCAAACCCCCCCCCCCCAACATTTTAGTGCCTGGCGCCCTCCCCACCCTACCTTCTGTGGAAGCCCCACCTCCAGCCCCCCTCCAGTCCTTTCTGTCTCTCTGAAGGCTTGGGTGGAATAATAAAACGCACAACTGCTGTGATGTAAGGTTTGAATGACTCGCACACATGGGACGTGTTAAAAATGCGTTTTAGCGTGTCGCAGATAATCTTTCAGTTCCAGCTGGAAACTACAGTTAACAGCGAGACACATGGATGTAGTTTAGTTTATAATTTTTTTTTTGGGGGGGGGGGGGGGCTTAAGTCTGCTTCCTATTCCAAGAAAAAGGTGAATAATGTACAAAAAAGACATTACAATACACCACAGCTGCATGTCACGGTTATATTTATGAATCAATGCAGTCAACTTATATAATAGACGAGCTGTAAAAACATTTACAAGAGTAGATTTAATCGCATTTTAGGCACAAAAGGCTTCGGTAGTACTCGGTGCCTCTTTTTTCCGCTTCTACCCGGTGGTTGGGCGTTTTTTTTCTCCCCTCCCCCCTTTTTTTTCGTGCCACCTACGTTTGGAAATCAGCGTCTATATAACACTGTGAAAGATGCGCGCTCCCGCTACTGTACGGCGACCTGTTGCACGCCAGGCGCGCTCCCCACATCATAGCAAGTTATGATTCATAAAATGTTATGACTCCTCCGGAAAAAAACCCCCAAAAAAACAACGTTGTCCCGGATGTGCATTCCCCCCGCTAACCGCTTGTCTCTGCCTCAATCCTCTTAAATATAACAGAAATATCACTTACCGTGTTGGAAGCGATGATTTTTTTTTATTGTTTGCTTTTTTTTTTTTTCTTAAAGCCCCCTCTTTTTGGCGCCGATGTTGTGGAATGACAGGAGCGGTGAGGAGCAGGAAGGGAGGGAGGGAAGAAACGCTCCGGAGCTCCGGGGTTTTGATCGGCTCCGTCTTTCAGCCGGGACACTTGCGCAGCATTTCCCTGTTCAGTCCCGGGGATGCGCAGTCGGACAGCTGCATTTTTTTTTCTTTCCCTCCCTCCCTTCAATTATTTATGCCTGTCGTAAATTGCATTTAACTCTCAAAACAAAGGGGTATGTTCTGCCAGGATGTGTTTGCAGGATGAGGAATAACGGGGAGTGAACATTGAAGGGGGGGAGGATTGATTTGGTTGGCGCTGCTCTTCCTCCTCTCTTTGTATTTGTCGGGGGGCCTGTTCTTGTCCGGCCTGCCTGTCTGCATTTGCTGCGGTACTCTGTCTGTCTGTCTGTCTGCCTGCCTACCTGTCTGTCCGGTTATCCCGGCCTACTGTCTGGTATAATTAACGACCCTGTCTTCCATGCAGAGAAGCAGCTTACCAGCTCCACTAGCTCACAGTCCAAGTAAATAGTCAACATATTTTAAGCAAATTTGCTTTACAGACCTCCATTATCCTCTTCTGACTCACATACACAATTCACATGTTGCATATTTAATGTTTAGTCAACAATTTAAAGCCAAAGTGGGTTCAAACACATAGGCTCTCAATGTATTTTAATGGAATTTCAATTGATAGACCAAAACAAAACAGTGTGTTAATATCAACTGAGCCTTTATGTGGTTTTAGGAGCCGGGTGAAGTCACCTTCTTCAAATTAAGACAAATTTAGTCTGTGCTACATTCGTGCAGTAATTGTTTTGCGTTTGTGCCACTATGATTTTAATGACGGTAATGATAATTGTTTCCAGAGGTCATCAAAGGTCAAACTAGCCGCACCACATTTACAAAATGCAGCAAATTTGGTTTCTAACTGTGCTCCAAATATTGCAGTCGCACAAACATACACCAGTCAATGTATATAGATTTTGTTTGATTGTTTTAGTCACCCCTGGAAAATCTCTTATGTGGAAAAATAAAAATCACACTTGCAGGGGGAAAATTGCTTTTTTGTTGTTGTTGCTATAAGCCGGTGCATCTCTTATTTTAAAAGGTTAATGAAATGTTGTACAACATGTTGTGAAAACAATGTTGTAGAAAATTTTTAAAAAGAAAGATGCATGGTACTAAATGCAGAGCAGTCATGGAAACCATTCTGATGAGGGTGATTAAATATAAGGGCACACCACACTTTTCAGATCTTTACCTAAAGACAAAAAACTGAGGCACGTTTTCTTTTCTCTCCTTTGAAAAAAAAAACAGTGGAAAGACATCGGCAGTTTTCATTCTTTACTTAGTTTGTGAATGGCATCTCATGACGTAGAGAAGTAACCAGGTGCTGGAGCTCGTTATATCCACGAGGTGGCGCTGTGGGACAAACATTACAGACCTGTTGCAAAGAGCTGGATCAAAAACTCAGACCCACACATTTTAATTCATAATAAATTCTACAATGTTCCTAATATACAGAATTGAGTAGATCTTAGCTGGTTGTTTAGACTGGATAGATGAAAACTCAGACAAAGAGTAGCACATGAAATGCTAAACTACCTCATTACTTATTTAAATGCGCAAGCAGTACATGATAAATTACGTCTGCCTTTGTTGATCCAACAGGAATTAAGAAAGTAAGCAACTGCAATGAGGACAAAAAGTGTGAGCACCTCTGTGAAAATGAGAAGTTCTGTCTGTTTCCGCTCAGGAACATCCAGGTGAAGAAGTGAAACACTGACTTCCTTTAAATCCAGACTAAAATCCCACCTGTTTAGGATTGTATTTGAAACGTAATCAATTACAAATTTATTGATGGAACCTGAATTAATGTCGTGTTTTGATTGTTGATTCTATGTTGCATTGTGTTTCTGTGTTTGATATGATGTAAAGCACTTTGAAATGCCTTGCTGCTGAAATGTGCTATACAAATAAAATTTGATTGATTGATTGGTTGAACAGATCTGCAATAGTCCTTCTCCTCCCCCCTCCCCAAAAAAGAGATTGTTGCAGGAAGCATATCTGGGAAGGGTTAAGAGGCCATTTTATTCACAATTTCTAATTAAAGGTAGCATTCATTGCTATGAGATTGTCCAGAGAGATACCAAACTTTCATAAATAAGTTGAGGAGCCCAAACATAAACAGGACAGCTTGACTTCTGTTTGCAAAGCTGCATCTGAACAAACCACAAGATGAGAAAGTGGAAACATATATAAGCCAACATGTAGAGAGAGCTTTCTCCCTCAGAGAGAAATGGACAGGGTTGTGTGGTTAGGAAGCTGTGCAATGTTTTCCCCTCGTTACATCTTGAAAACTTGGTTTGTTCTGGTAATCAAGAGCTATTTTTTTCCACCACAAAGTCTCTCTGATTCAGCCTTCCTTGCTTTGCGGAGCCGTTTTCCAGCCTTAGGAGTTTGAGCACCTTTAAACACCTATCTTATTAAACTGAGCCTTCTCTGAGTTTGTACTTTTTGTTATAAAAGAACTGTGTGAAGGACATTTTTTTTTAGCAAGCCTAAATAATGCCTGTGCAATTATTTTCTCAAAGTAGAAAAAGGGTGTTATAATAGTACGGAGCTTTTTGGGTACAAATGGATTGGATGTATGATGAGCCCTGAGGAGGGATTTTTATTTTTTTTAAGTGTAGCGTAAAAAAATGTTATATCCTGCCTTTATCTTTTTGTGTCATTTTATATTATTACGGCAATCCTCAATCTTTTGTCTAAGGGATGTAAATGACAAACACAACGTTGCACACAGCCAGGAAATCAAAGAAAATATGCAAGGTTTTCCCTTTTTTTTTTACATATAAAAAATATAAAGAATTGTGTGCATTTCTATTTAGCCTCTCTGAACTACCTTTTGATGCAATTACAACTGCTTTCTTGCAGATTTCTTGACTTTCCACGATGTCTCAAAAGGAAACAGTGTGTTTGACTTAAAGTATGCCTCCTTTTCACTTAAATATCATAAAGTCTTGGAATTATCTAGGTTTTTGTGCTAATTGCTCAGAGGTACATCTTAGTGTGTTTGATTTTGAAGTAAGCAATGAAAAATCAAAAAAAAAATGGCATTTTGCAAATAACATGAATATTAAAGAACTGAAAAAGTTTAATCTGATTTTCTGTCATTCTGAGAGAAACAAAACGTTGTGCACCTTTTTATAGCGTATGAAAAATTGAACTGCATCTACCAGCTTTTGCATGTACATACTTTGTAAAACACATCAGACTGGAAGGATACTGTCAAGTTGGATTTAGGTCCGGTTGGACTCTGGTCTGGCTTTGCACGTCTGAAAGATTAAATTCTTGCTCCTTGTTCTTTGCAAAAGCAATTCAAGCTCAGTCAGGATTGACACAGATCAGCTGCAAACAGCAATTTTCAAGCTTTTCCACAGATTCTCATTTAGTTTTAGGCCTAATCTTCAACTGAGCCATTCTAAAAGATGAACTTACTTCAATCTAAACCAGTCTGTTGCATCTCTGGTTGCATGTTTAGGGATTTTGCTCCACTAGAAAGTGAAACTCCTTCCAGTCTCAAGTCTTAAAATAGCAGGACTGACTTTTATTTAGCTCCACTAGTTTACGTTGCTCCATCACATTAAAATACATGACGGTTTGGAGCTGTGACGTAAAAAAAGACAAAAAAGTCTTAAAGCGCTATGAGTGCTTTTGCAAGGCAAAATCAAAATTATAACCAGAATTAATTGAAATCAGAGGGGAAAACTCCTCCACAAACAGCATATCTGTTTGCCTTTAATCTTACCTAATGACGACCCTTCACCTCCTCCCATCTCAGGGTCAGGTGACCTCTCCGTCTGCCTTGAATCAGTTGGGATTAGTCAACATACCAGCTGCCTTCGGCTGATGGCAGTAGTCCAGTAACACCAGCAAGTAAGGAACGTGTTTTGTGGTTTGTTTCTCTCATTGATAATTAAGAAGCTCAGATGGGGATACGGGAGTTAAAACAAAAGACGATCTATAGGGAACAAGTAGAAGAAATCAGGACGAGGTGTCGAGGATGATCTCCTGATCTTTCCACCGCAGCAGCTTAATGAGTTAATGTTCATTTGAGGTTAGTGTTTTACTCAATTCAGGTTTGCTTAGATAAAAACAAACAAACAAACAAACAAACAAAAAGAAACAGTTTTGGTTTTGTCTCCATCTGCTGTTATATGTTTGTTTTTCACTGACCTCTTTGGGGCATTGGTTTTATTGTAATGCCAAGTTAAGGTTGTCCGTTCGCAAGTTAGAGCAGATTTATGTTTAGGTTTATTCACTTTAGATCATTTTATCTTTCTGTTATTGTGTCATCCTTCCATCTATTTTTATGGTGATTTAGTTTATTTACTGGGCAGTGATCTAATCTTAGAACGGAGGAGGCAAAATCCCAGTAGACAGGATTACTGGTTTGAGTGAACAGTTGGCACTAATCAAAGGCTTCCCTCTTGTCCCTCTAATGCTGTTACATGAAGCACGAACATGTAACCGGTGCAGATATTCCTTTATCTGAGCCTCAAAGAGAAAAGCTGTTTTTAAATTTATTTTCTGCTTCACTGATTGTCTTCCAAGTCACTTGTCCGCTCTGCTCTGTTTCGGGCCAATCTTTTAGCTCATAGCTCTCATTAGGCATCATCACCTTCTGAGCTCCATGGCGTCTTTGGACGAAGAGCTCACCTGCTCCGTTTGCCGAGACAGCTTCAGCCAGGCCCACCCTCTACCTTGTGGCCACAGCTTCTGCCCCGCCTGCATCCGTGAGGCCTGGAGCGCTCAGGGCGAAGGGAAAGGTCGCTTCACCTGCCCCCAGTGTCAGGAGGAGCACGGCGAAGTCCTGTGCGACTGCTGCCCTCTCCAGGCGGAGGACAGTCGGCCCCCGATGGCCGTAAAGACCTGCTTGAGGTGTGAGGTGTCGCTCTGTGCCGACCACCTTCAGCCCCATCTGGAGAGGCCGGCGTTCAGCTCCCACCTGCTGGTGGAGCCGCTGGGGGACTTGTCCCAGCGAAGGTGTCCGGCACACGCGGAGGTATTCCGCTACTACTGCGTGGACGAGAGGGTGTACGTCTGCGGGGACTGCCTGCTGGAGGGGGCGCACGCGCTGCACAAGGTGAAGCCGCTGAGACAGGTGGAGGAGGACCTGAAGGTGAGCTGGGTGACAGGGCCGTACAGAACTATTAAAGGGGCAGTTTTATGCGTTTTCCAGTCGCATAGCGTCTTTTCTCTTTCTTTCAAGGTTATTCCCAGCTCTAGTGGCCTTTATTTGAGAGTGGTCAGTCAGGAAAGTGGGTTATGAGAGAGGAGGAAGACATTCAGCAAAGGTCAACAGGAACCGTGAAGGCCACATCTCACGCTTTACCCCTGCCTGCGATGGGGTAAAAAAAAAAAAAGTTTACCCAACACTGCCCATATGTGAGATGATAGTATCTTTTTATTGCAGAATCCAATAATTATCTCACCTTCAGTTATAAAAATGTTGTATTTATCAAACATAATACGGGGGTCACAAACTGCAACCCGATGTTCAGCAACGTTTAGATGTCTCTCCTCTTCAGCCTGGTTCCAATATTAGCTTTTTAAAGCTTAACCTCACACTAGTGAGGGACCAAGGGACATGTCTAAAAGTTGCACAAGTCTCTCCCTCCAGGAGTGCAGCTGCAGACTGCTGACTTAAAAGAAATTCGACGCAACTTAAGACCTTGAAATTGGGCCTCTGTCTCTTTAAGAAATTCCTGCTGTTTCCAGTGCTCCGTCTTCAGCACGTCATCAATTCAACTCTATTAAACTGACTCACAAACATTAGTCAGTGCACTGAACTGAGAAATAGTTCATATAATGAGCTCAGCGGATGCTCAGTTCCACCAGGTGTCTGCTAATTACCGCTAGCTAGTCTGAAGGAGCCGAGTGGTGGAGCAGCTCTGTAATGCAGAAGCTCAGATTGGAAACTGCAGCAACGCATGGAAGAATAGAACAGAATATTTTATTGTAACGGAGGGGAAAAGGCGGCGCTTTTTTCAAGAATTGCTCAAACATACGTCAGAGAATCAATAAGACACTCCAGGTATGTTTTTGATGAGGGAATAACATCATAACATGATGTAAATATCAAAAAAGTAGATTTTACACAACACTGCCCCTTTAAACGTCCTAAACCTTTTCATGCTACAGCCTCAACCTTCAACGTGTACAGTATTTCTGGGATTTTATGTGGCAAACCAACACATTGTACACAGGGAAATGGGAGTTATTGCATTATATGGGTGACTTTCTCTTGGCAGGGATTTTAAGATTACCTTTGTGAGGATTCTAAACATTTTGTTTAGATCGAAGCACATTCAAAAACTGGGACTGCCCATGCAGTTGCAAAGAAGAATAAACAAAGCTGGTGTTATGTTGCACCTCTGGCACAGATTTGAAGGTGCAACTGCAGTAAAAAGTGGTTTAAGAAAGTATTGACTCAAAGAATCTGAATACAAATGCATTGTTTATTATATAATATCCAAGTAAAACTTCATTGGGAACATTTTTTTAGAAAAGGTTCAAGGGTTATTCATGTTTTTGCTGGATTTTGGCAGGTCAGGGTAAGGTTGCTCTAATGGTATCTTGATTTTACAGGTCATCTTACAGACTCTCCTCATCAAAGCAGAACAGAAGCTAAAAGATGGGGAGAAAGCTCTCAAAGACCATGAAAACATCGACTCTGCGATGGCGGTAAGTAAGGACTTTGGTCTTATCAGTTTAAGTTATTCCAAACCTTATAAGGCTAATCCATTTGAGGAGTCACAAAAGGTGATCAGCGTCTGTAATTACCCAATTTATTCAAACATGTTAAATGCAAAATCGCGTGAATAAAATAGGACACCATATTTCGTTCGCCATCAACAAACATTGACGACTAGTCTTTGAAAAAGAAAGCTTGATTGCACTTAAATTACTAACAAAAAGCATGATATGCTTATCTGAGAAAAAAGTGAAACAAAAAAATATGTCTTCTAGTTAAGCAAAACGTTAGTGCACCCTTACCTCGAATAATCTCACTTCTTTTGACTATAATAGCTTCTTTGAGAAGTTTGTCTGGTGGCCATGTGCCAGTCTCTGACGTCGGGTGCAGGGAAACTTTTCTCCTCTCTTTACTTTCAGTCGTGAGATGTTTGAGGAGTTTCTTACATCTACAGCCTGTTTCAAGTCACACCACAACATCCCAAAAGGATAAAGATCTCAGCTTTGACTCAGCCCAGCACTCGCCATTTCTTAATTCTCAGTTCTTGGTGGATTTGCCGGGAAGCTTTGGCTCGCTGTCATCTTGCAGAATCCAGTTCTGGTTCAGCCGTGGTTTATATTCTTACAGAAACTCTCATATTTTCCTGCTACCCTGCAAAATTGATGGTGGATACTGTGATTGTGAGCTAGTACGCTCCTGTTGCATAAAGGTATTCCCAAACATGATACCTCCACCTCTGTGCTTTACAGTTGGTATGAGGTTTCTTCTCCTGGGATGCTGTTTATGACAATATTTATTACGCACATTCAGTAACTGTGATTTTTATGAACTCTTTTCATTTACGACTAATTAATTACTTTTTATAGTCTACTTGTACTACTCCTGTGCCTTGAAGTTGCCCCCATGGGATTAATAATATTATTCACATATGAATAGGACACAACCTCTGTTCAGGTCTCCAGACGGTTGACCTTTGATAACCTCTGGAAACCTTTTCCTTAAAATGATATCGGCACAAACAAAAATATTTGCCGTACAAACATAGCACAAAGATTTGACACCAATTTTGTTTAATTTTGGTAAAGTTTGGTTGACCTTTTGACCTTTAAACTGGAATTAATATCTTCAAAACAAAAGCAGCACAAGCGAAACTTTTATCAGCGCAAACGTAGCAGAGTTGATTGTCACAGATTGTGTTTGAGTTCGTAAAAGTGAGGGGACTGCTTGACCTTTCTTGACCTTTGGAAACGGTTATTAAAATCTTTAAAGCGATAGCGGCACAAATTAAACTTTTGGTTGCGCAAAACAGCAGAAAGAACGTACAAACGTTTGACACCGGTCTCATCTGATTTGATAGATTCTGCCATGTTTTTTCTCCAGTTCAATTTGGAGTAATTGTGGGGGGTGTCTTCATTTATTCCGCACCATAAATTGTAATTTTTTTTTTTTTTAGTTACATCTTAGAAATGCACAAATAAAATCTCGTTTCTTCAGTTTAAGTAAATCAGTTGTACTTCTAGAATTTCACTGAATCATTATTTCCACATTTCCACGTGTCAAAATGTGCCAAAACTCACACAACTGACCTCCTCCAGGACTCCCTGAGACGGGACGAAGGCCAGGTGGAGCTGCTGGACACGGACCTGCAGGCCCAGGTGAAGAAGCTGGTGGTGGCACTGAAGGAGATCACCAAGAGGGAAAGGCAGCAGATCGTAGAGCGTGTGCACCAAGACTGCGCCAAAGTGAGAGACGACATGAGCCAGACGGTGCACATTCAGCGCTACCTGAACCTGCTGCTGGCAGAGACGGACCCTTTCCTGCTCATCTGGGTAAGACTCTTCCAGCTACTCGGTGCAACAGTGGGAATTGGCTTAACAGCATGGCATAAGATCTTTACATTCAAAAACACAAGTAAAACCACTTGAAAACATTAAATGGGAGAGATGGGTGATGCTGCATAATTTGGTATTGAGCCAATGCCAAGTAAATACAGAGCCATTGTCTGTAATACTGGTACTTTTTCTTTAAGTTTGATGTATCATCAAACTTCTGACTTGTAGGTGTTTTTGTTGTTTTTCTTTTGAATTATTTACCCAGGATAGCATTTGGGCAAAGTTTATAGGTATCTGCAAAATACTTTAATAACACACTAACATGTTTTGTGGGCATTTTTGCTCAATGAACAAATTGCAAAAAATATATCATTTGAGAGGAAATCAAAACGAAATCTTTTTTGAGGAAGAGTTGAGAAACCACAGCGCAAAAATAAAGCAAAATCTCAAGACGGAATCTGAGGCTACAGTATCAATCTTGTAACACTTGTATGGATCCAATTTTACCCCTCTATTACATGGTTACTCATTTAATTTTGGTTTGCAGGGAATTGTATGATGCAAGAGCTGTTCTGTTTTCTGCACTCTCAAAATTTCAGTATGGAGGTTGTGGTGGAAGCATATAGTCTTTGGCGCAACCTGGAGTAGGGATCGGCCGCATCAGAATCTGAATCAGGAGTAGGAACACTGGCCGTCTGGCAAAAATACAATATTGTCACAACCACACCGGCCCGGCAGACCGCCAAACAATTTATTAGCCATGTAGCTACCATACCTGGCTTCCTGCCGCTTCTCCAGCTGATGCCAGAGTAATGTTACCAAACCGCAGAAGCGAACAATCCTCACTCGTCATAATAATAAATGTTTGGCTGCCTTGGATTTGCATTTGCACTCTGTTTGGAAGAGGAGGTGCGCACACCTCCAAATTCTGCATGTTAGCTTGATGCTCAGAGGAAAATTGTGAATTCTTCAGGCTCAAGTTGAAATGCAAGACATGCTTCGATGCCGTCCCCGGAGAAGCCGCGGCATCGTAATTAGTGATGACGAGAGAGGGGGATGAAGAGGAGAAGAAGACGCGAGTAGTGACTCACTGCGTTTACGATGGGTTTAAAAAGAGACAGCCATAAAAAACAAACCCCACTCCAAGCTTCCGATCTTCTGTTTGATCAACTGCCAGCGATCAGTGAAAAATACACACATTTTGGATCCTTTGTGCATACTTCCTTCTGACTTCACCGGCCAAGATATCTACAGCGCCAGATTTAAATGATCGGAGGCAACGGAAAGAGTACAGAATAGCCCTTACCTGCATCCACTCAGCTGGTGAGATATTGACAGTGAGTGCACCTCCACAAGGCTCAGCCTATCCACATCCAGTGGCTATAAATCATTTACACAACCCTGGTAAGACATAAGGTATCTCTGATATAAAATGCAACTTTTTCCACAAATCTGTTGGAGGGAAATTGTAAAAAACTAAAAGAAGTGGCAAGAAACCTGACTGCATACGTTCACACACTCTTTGACTTTGACTTTCCAGAACCATCCTCTATTTAAAGTTCAGAATCAAGACGCACAGGGTCAACACTATGCCAGTTTAACCATCTCACATGGATGTCTCTTTTAACTAAAGCCATAGTTTGCAAAGAAGAGTCAGTCGAAGAAGTAAATAAAAAGAAACTTCAAAACTTTTTATCTGGAAAAGTTTGGATATCAGAGCTTAATGATTATAGTCAAGCCTAAAATTATTCAGTAAATGTAGAAGAACCTTTAAGAGTATGCCCAGCCAAATTAAACTTGTTTATAAAACTTTTTGTGTTCATCTGAGTCTGCTCACGGGCTTGACCTTTTCTTAAAATTAGGTAAATACAGCTAAAAAAAATAATGTATGTCCTGAAGTGAAATTTATGTTTGTGCTTTAGCTTTAAAAATAATAAAAATGAACCTGAAATATACAGAAGTGGTGTTAAAAAAACATGTTCACTCCTCCTTCTTTCATGCCCCTTTGTGGGTTGAGTACAAATGCAGCTGATTAACTGATAATTGTAACGTCCTGGAATCGTAATTTGCTGTAAAACAGAAGAACCGACATGCTCCAGTGCTCCTGTGGAGGTCAGTGCTGCAGTCCCATTGAGATGCTCCTCTAACACATCAAGAGACACAAACTAGTGAATTAAGAAAAGATGCAAAGCCGACTGGAAAAATGATTATTTTATCATAATGTCAGAGACTGTGTAACAAGGTAGCCGTTCGCGGTAGGATTTTACAGTGACGATGAAGCGTTGAGGCAGAGTCAGGTGGGAAACAGCAGTGGTTTTATTCTTCACACAACATCAAACAACACTTCACAGGTGAAAACTGCAGTCTTAAATAGTCCCAGCTGTGACGGATCAAACCACCTTTAATTCACAGGGGAATCTCAATTCATCAATCTCCACTTATTTAATTAAAATACCTTTTACTAAATATAAACATTTCTATTTACTTTTTATAAATATTTTATGTTTTATCATTACACCAAATGAAACACCACAAAACCCATCAACAATTCCCCCCCCCCCACTTTTCAATGGCCTCTCCCGGAAGTTATATATGGTGTCTGGACCTCTGGGACAGTATTTGTCCAAACACCCTGGAGAGGACACAGAAAAGACAGGTGAGTCACTCTACATTAGCACTCCACACCTAACAGATTATGCACAACACATTTGCTCAGTTTTACCCACCAGTAGCTCATTGCTCTGAGTAACAATTATCCTCCCTCCACAGGGAACCACCTCACCTCTCAATGAGGAGCAGCTGTGCAGAGCCCAGAACAAAAGGGCTACATGCTAATCTCTAAAAATACTCAATAAACACAATTAAAACTTCTTGTGTGCAAATTGTTACTGATGTGCAAATCTATGCTTAAAGTGCAGTGCTAAATAAAGTGCTTGTTAATAAAGTGCAAAAATACTTTAAAAATGCAATACAGTGATTTCAGTAAAATAGTCCCAGTAATGAAGCTCTCTTCATTACAGACTGATAAGGCCTTATAGATTCTTACTGAATCTGAGAGCTTTTGCCATTTCTCAAATATTCTTGCTGAAAATGTAGTATGCTGTCTTTATCACTGTTTCATTTAATGAAAAAAAGAGAAGAGACAGAAACATGCTTCATGCAAATGAACAAAAAAAAAGTGACCTTGAAGGTTTTTTTTCTTTTTTTCAGAGCAGATTCACATGAATCCTTGTAATTCATTCTGGGAATGTAATGTGTCACGTTTCTTTCTACTGTCCTTTTCCTTTGCAGGCTTTTCAATCAGACGACACAAAGTAAGTCCAAACGAAGGATGTTTTTTGTTATTTTTCTGTTAAGCATGCTTTGGATGACATGGAAAATCTAGATCGGCTTGCTATAAAAATGTAAGATGTAATAATTATGAGTGGATTTTCTTATTCTGCACCATGTGGTGTGTTGCAGATTGCTAGCAGACCTGAACTGCCCACTTTTCCTCCCTGAGCCCATCTGTGTGGACAGGAAGCACATCCTGGAAGACGTAGAGGGCAAATATCGAGAGTTCATCACGTCCACCCTCCGCTGCCTCAGCGAGCTCAAGAGGGAGCTCTGTGAGTGGCTCGTTAGTTTCACCCATCGGCCTCAAAGACCAGCAACATTACTTATCTATGAGGAAGTAGTTTGACTTTAGGGAAATATTTGCATTTTTCTAACACATATCTACTAAATTTTACAAACTTATCCCCAGACACGATCTTTTTAGGGAAAATTCTGTCATGAAAAATTATTCATATCCCTTGATTTATTTATTTACGTTTTCTTTTTTTTCTTCTTTTTTTTTTTTTACATATGGTTAAGCACAGCAACAATGTAATTATTTGTATTTTATGCAATAGACCATTTCAAAGTATTGCATGATAGTGAAGTAGAAGGAAAAATAGTTCTGTTTCTCAAACTTTTTTTTTTTTTTTTTTTTTACAAATACACAATCTGAGAAATGTGGCATGCTCATCCTCTGAACATGCCAGAGGATGAGCATGTTCAGAGGAACATGCTCAGAGGTATGCATTGTTTTGGAGGTATATTTCTTTGAAATTTGACTGAGTGGATCCAAAGACAGTAAGTCAAGTAGAAGCACAGGTTAGCAACCTGAGCCATATTCATCCTCTGGGCCTGATGGCATCAGGTCCAGATTTTACACCTTGGTTGTGAAGATATGTCCCGACTTCGTCACTATCCATAAAAAATATAACAAATATAATAGATAGTTCATCCAATTTTAGAGAGAAAAACACAGCACAGCTTTTTGAATAGCAAACTCCAGGTAAATTCAGCAGCTGTGCATTTTAAAATCATTCTCTTGACGTATGTAAGAAATACAACCTTGCTCTTCCCAGATCCAAATTAAGTTGCATGAAATTGTAACTTAATGGAGGAAGGACTTTACAAAATATATGAATTTAAATTAAGATCACATTACGCACAGGTAGACGCTACGTGCAAATAAAGTGATTTCCGTGGTCGATTGGTTGCCTTAGATTTTTGCTTTGGGTTATTGGATTAAAAACGTTGGCGGTTTTCCGGGACAACCCGTTGCAAGGTCCACAGTGAGATCTTTAAGGGCGAACAAGTGTTAGAGGAAGTGTTTAAATTAAACGACCAGGAAACGATTCACTGTTGAATACAAGTCTGGATTTCTTGTTAGGTTTCAGATCACTGATAAGTGCAGTAAAAAGTAAACACCTTAAGCATTGGACTCTCTCCCCGCAGTAACCAGCCCTCTGTCCCTGGACACAAACTCTGCCCATCCTCTGCTGAGCATTTCTGACGACCTGCGTTCAGTCGCGCGTGTAAAGAGCCGACTGCCCTGCGCCGCTCACCCCGAGCGGTTTGACCACTGGCCACAGGTCCTCACCGTCCAGACCTTCTCCTCTGGGACTCACTACTGGGAGCTGGAGGCTGAGGGATTCTGGGATGTCGCCATCTGCTATCGGAGCATTGGACGGAAGGGGAAGGAAGGGAATGCTTTTGGAAACAACAAGGTAAAACTGTCGCCACGTTTTTCTCTCTGTGGACCTGCTGTCACCTGAACACATGCACTGCTCAATCAGACACAACTAATCAGAGCCAGGAGGCGGGTCTCAGCGCTGTCAATCACCATCATGTCTCTCTGCTGAGCTACTGCTGGTTGCCCGCAACGTAGCCTGCCATGAATGCTAAAGCTAATTAGCATGGCCACCAATAACAGTGGATAAACAGTTTTCCTGCAAGTTGCAGGAAAGCAGCGCGTACACTAAATTGATTGACGGCGCCAAGACGCTCCTTCTGGAAAAGTTTATGGAAGTTTATTGAAAGGTACCTGTACTCATGAAATGACACAACTTGTCATGTTGGTAGAAAAAAATAAAATAAAATACATCTGAAGGGTGAAATAAATCTATGCAACCTAAAATATAGGTCACCAGAGCCAGCACTCAAGGCTTACTTGATTCAACAGGACTTTGAAATATAGACTACTGGTTTTCTTTTGCCTCATTCCTTTTAGGCGTTACTTCCTACTACGGGCGTAGATTTTACCACCTTCTACCTCTCTTGATCTGTTCTGAAACGACCACAGATCAACTTGAATCTCCTGTTGCCGTGTTCATTTTAAATAAAGTCAGAAATGCGTTTAGAAGGCAAATTTGCTTTTCACACGTCTTGAAATGTAAAATACTGAGACGTCTTTCAGAGTTTCTGTCCAGTAATAGAAACAACAAAGTCCTGAATGTTTACTTGGTTGCGTTGATGATTCGTCGTTGAGTCGTTTGTCTGAGAACAGTGTTGCTGCTCATCATAAACAACATGTTGTTTCTGTTTGGACTGCAAATCTATGTAATTTTTTTTTTTTTTTTTTTTGCTATTTCGTCCTTGTTTTGAGTCTTTGGTTAAAGCATTGCTGCTGTATTCCCAGGTGTCATGGAGCCTGACGCAGCAGCACGACAAAAAGCTGTCTGCCTGGCACAACCGCAGGAAGACACGGCTCACGTACCAAATGGTCGGCAATCGAGTCGCAGTTGCCGTGGACTACAGCTCCGGGACCATCACCTTCTCCGAAGTGGGACCTTCCAACACCCTGATCCACCTCCACACTTTCTCCACCAGCTTCACCCAGCCTGTGTGTTTGGGCTTCGGACTCTATAAAGCGGAGCTCAAGAGCCGCATCTCTGTCGTTAAAGTGTGAGCAGGAGATCGACGAGACAGGGACTTTTGCCGTGAGCCACGCCTTCTTCCTGACTGGCCGTAACGGCGTTCTCCTCCTAAAAGTGCGTTGATGGCGCATCAACATGGTCGCCTGCTTCAGAAATGCTTTCTAACTATGTGAAATGTGAACACAGAAACCTGACGCTCATTAAAATAAAGAGAGAGGTCTGTTTTGAAGCACATTTAAAGTATTCTTATCCATTTTTTATTATTTAGGTCTTATTAGTAGGATACTTTCTCATTTCATTGAAAATTTATGTAAAATAAATCCTTGGATTTGAGAACACCTATTCAAAGAGAGAAAGTTCTCATTGGAGAATTTTTACTTTGACAAAATCACACAATTTTTGAGTCAGCACATCCTATAAAATATTGCTTTAAAGAAAATTCAAGCACGGTAGAGGATTTATAATGCCATGGGCCGATTTCTCCCCCAAAAACCCTGAAAACCCAGTGAGAGCGCATGGCGACATAAAGTCTTTTGGTGTAACTCAAATTAAGGAAAGTAAATTGTTTTTGACTTTTAACGCAACACATTTTCCCACATCCTTAGCAGGGGGGCAAATCCTTGTGAAGGCTTCTGCATGTGTGAATTTCAACCAAAAGGATTAAAGATGTCTCACTTCCAAGTCTTGAAAAGAAAAATATTTTCCCTTATTTATTCGACAAATTCACATCTGGTAAGTAGCCTTCTGAATTTACAGCCTTGAAACCGCGCAGTGTTTGGCACCATAGCTACCAGCCAAGCAAATAATTATTACTTCACCGTAAAGATTCATTATGCTTTCATCCTTTTTAGCCAACCTTCTACTCGAGTCATGTCTCTGCTCTTCCTGGAAACCAGAAGAAAAAGGAAAAACAACTGACAGACCCTCTATAACTTTGCTCTTTGGAGCTGAGCAGACTCCCAATCACCTTCCTTTATTCCTCTGTTAGGGTGAGTGGGTGGATGCAAGGTAAGAGGTTGAGGAAGAAGCAGATGAACGGAGGGGGTGGCTGAGAAGAGAAGGGAGGACAAACACACATGCACAGAGAGAGAGATCAGAGGATACTCCGGATCTGCGATCAGCTCGACTTGCAGCGCTGTGAGAGAATGTGACGGGAAGAGCTGGAAAACAAGGATTTTTCCCGCTTCGCCTGACTTCGGCTGGACGGATCTCGCAGGGTTTGCTGACATGGGACACAAGCTTCTTCAGCTGAAAACAGGTGATTGTCTAGTTTTTACTTACCATCTATTCTGTCAAGCAAATAGTCATCTTATGTAATGGTAAATATTCATTAACAATATTCATTAAAACTGAGGTTCAATACAGGGGTAGCCTCCTCAAAACAATGTTTCATTTTAGCCAGTCAGAAGAACAGAGGAGGATACTGAGCTGACCAAGACCTGTTAGTGTGTGGAGCTACAGCATATGTTGAGACAGTGTTTTCGTGAAGGTGTGTGTGCTGAGGATGCGTGAGGGAGGGAGGGGGTCTCTGTGTAAAAGACAGATGGTCACTCAGTGGAGTTGTTCCTTTTCTCAGTCTCTCCTTCTGGGTCTCCCTGTCATCCCTCCAGAATCCTGCCTCATCACTTTTTGTTTTGTCCATCCTCTTTTCTTGCTTGTCTAATTTTTAAAAAATTTTTTTTTTTATGCTGAGGGAATACAAAATATCTTTTTGACTCTGTTCACACGCATGTCTCTTAACTCTTCAGATTGCTCAAAAGTTATTTTCAGACCATCTCACGGCTTGTTTCACCAGGTTCAGCCATGCCAATCTGGTCTGTCCACTTTGACCTCCTGATATTACCGAGCCTGCTGCTGCAGCTGCTCTTGTTGCTCTCGGCGCCCCTGGAAAGCGGCGCCCAGAATGACACGGAGCCCATCATCCTGGAGGGGAAGTGCCTGGTGGTGTGTGACTCCACGCCTTCGTCGGAGCCCGCTGGGAGCGCTCTGGGCATGTCCGTCCGCTCCGGCTCAGGACGGGTGGCCTTCTCGGCCAGCAGGCAGACCAACCACGAGCCGACAGACATGAGCAACCGCACCATGATCATCTACTTTGATAATGTGAGTAGCTTTGAAATATTCTTTAAGAAGGCATTTGTTGCAGGCCACCAAATGTTATTTGTTTATCAAAATTTGATCAGTCTATTAGTGGAAGGAGTAAATTGTTTTTCCTAATCAGAGAGTCATGCTACTGCAGACTTTAGGGTGACTAAATGAGGTTCCAATGACGAAATTGGAATATTGAGAATGCAGCCGGAAAACTGAGCTATCACTTACAGGGTTGATAATTAATCACACAGCAATATTGTAACGATGAAATAAGTAGAGTCACTATCAGCCCAGAAAACAGCCTTATCAGAATACCAAACACTCAGAGCGTCACATGGCGCAGTGGTTAGAGCGCGCGCCGTACACGGTGGGTATAAAAATCACGGCCGTACCGAGGTCAACTCATACTTGTTAGATTACTGTCATATAAAGGCCACTGGAGCTGAACAAACACCCTATTTTGGCCTGAATTATTTTGTTTCACATCTCAACGAACTGAACAGGGTCTCCTGTGGTACACCGTTCCCTCCGTGGGTCGTTCTGTAGTAGGTCGGAGGACAGTTTTCCACTTTGGATCAGTACCAAGCCAATTTTAGCAAGGGCAAAAGGAGAAAAATAAGAGCTCTTTAAGAAAGAGGACTGAGAACACCAAGCCAGGAAGGGAAAAACTAATTGGAACTTGAAACTTCACAGATTAGTCTGTGGTTCTGTCTTCTTGGTTCCTTGCTGACCCATTTTTAGAGCAAACAGAAGTGGCCCCAAAGTGATCACATTAGGCGCTGATTACTAAATTGGGTGCTACATTACACAATTAATGCCAGAATAGGATCTATGATAATTTTCAGAACCACAAGTTAAGTTTCCTGGGAGAGATCATCTCCAAACCAAAATATAACAAAAAGATTTTTGTCTGGAAATAGTTTGTGCTCGAGGTCTACTAGTTACTATGCAAGTAAGATCATTACTTTAAAGAGCATTACCCGACACTGACAGGTTAAGACCTCCGGCAAACATCTTGGTCTAAGTGTAAAACCGTGCAAAAAGTTGGATTTCTGAAGTTTTGCATCTCTAGTCATAAAAATGATAAACACAGGAAATTCCAGTGCTTGAAATATGTGAAAGAAGATGAATACTTTTGTTATCCCGCATCTACTAATACAAATGCACATCTGATTACATCCACGCACTGAGGCTAAATGATAATAAGGTAAAGATTGAACATTTGGACTTGGTGTGCTGCCCACACAACTGTGAGATTATGCAGCGCATTCAAGGCTTTTTTACAGTGCAAATGTAGAAGAGAGAATCAATAGCTTTGAGACCGAGGGCCAACTGAATGTGTAATAAATAGAGTTACTGGAGTGACCTTGGAGTAAGCATGAATGTACGTTCCAGAAAGCTTTTAACAACAGCCCTCACCCTTCTTCAAAGTGTCTTTCTTTTCTCTGTCACACCTTGGACTCTCTTGACAATTTCCTTGCTGACATCGCCTACCTCGCCTGCATTTTCCCCCTTGAAATCTCTGCAGATTTTAGTCAACGTGGGCACTCACTTCGACCAAGAGAGCAGCGTCTTCGTCGCTCCGCGGAGAGGGGTTTACAGCTTCAACTTCCATGTCGTGAAGGCCTACAACAGACAGACCATTCAGGTATGCCATCACCTTAATTCGAGCAGTTGCAGTTGAGGTTGTAGCTGCTTCGCGCGTTCTCCCTGATCCGCGTGTTTGATGTCTCTTAGGTCAACCTGATGGTGAATGGCTGGCCGATGATTTCAGCGTTTGCGGGAGACCAAGACGTGACCAGAGAAGCGGCGACCAATGCAGGCCTGGTGATTCTGGAGAAGGGCGACAAGGCCTACCTCAGACTGGAGAAAGGGAACCTGATGGGAGGCTGGAAGTTCTCCACCTTTTCCGGCTTCCTCGTCTTCCCCTTGTGAGACGGGTCGAAAATGGAAGTGCTGGGTAACAGGGAAGGTGTGAGTGATGGGTGTTACGGCGCTTTGCAAAAGTAGTTACACCTCTTGAACTTCTTGACATCACGTCCGTTGTTCTCCAGAAAACATCTCAGGCTCGGTTAGATTGGGTGGAGAGCATCTGCGAACATCATTTTCCAAGACACTTTCCACTTTGACTGGGTCATTCTAACACAGGATGAGGGCTTTTTTTTAATCTTACCAGAGTCCCTTCTTCCACATGCTTGTTATTTCTCCTACATGACTTCTGGAAAACTGCAAAAAGTACTTATTTTGATTCCTTTTCTTGCCACTATTCATAAAATTCAAATTGGTGGAGTTCATGACTGATGGTTGTCCAATCAATAGATTATCCAATCTGAACTGTGTATCTCTGCAGCTTCTTCTGGGTTACTGCTTGCCCGCCTCTCTGACTGATCCTCTACTTCACTTTAAGTCAAATGCCTTATCTTGGTAGGCTTAGAGTTGTGCCATAGTGTTTCCATTTCCAAATAATTGGTGGAACATTGCTCTGTGAGATGTTGAACACTTGGGATATACTTTTATCAAAACTTCTCTACACCTTTCTCCCTGACCTGTTCCTTGGTCTTCATGAGGAACGTTCCCTAACAAACCTCTGAGGCTTTCTTAGAACAACATGGATTTATAATAACATTAAATAACACTCAGTTGGACTGTCTAACTTCTAAAAGTAGCTAGCTGCATTGGATTTTATTGAAAATAAATCAAATTAAAGAGGATTTATTTCCCTTCCACTTCACAACTATGCTTCTCAAAAAAAACAAAATCCTAGAAATATAAACAGACGCTTCTCACTGTAACCCTATAAAATGTGTAAAAGTTTGAGGTGTATGCTTTTGCAAGGTGCTGTACATCTAATTTTAGGACTAAACAAATGAAGAGAACTATCTACAAAAAAAAGTTGCTGAAAGCTACAAACACTCTATGAAAATAATTTATTTATTTTGTCTTCATGTGAAATATTTATTGTTTATTGAATATAATGATTGTGAAAAAGTATCTCTTTGTGCTCCTGTGCTGACATAATGCCAAGCCTTTATTTTTGTTTATGTTAACAGCTAGCTGTGCTCCAAATATCCCATCCAGCTTAAAAAAAGCATTTTGTTTGAATTTACTGTATGACTGTTTCTCCTCTGTCTATCTGTCAGCATCATACAAAAGATGTCTATTTACCAACAAATTTCTATAAAGAACAAAGCGCTAAAAAAACTGAAATCACCTCAACTTGACTGTTTGCATGCAAAAAAAGGATTTTATGAATCACTGCAACTGTGACTGTATAATCTGCAAAAGCAAGGCAGATTTCCTCATGCCCTTTTATGCTGCCGCGTTTGGCGGCAGCGGTTTGTAAATATAGCTCCCACCAGCCGAGCTGGCGTTGGCGTGGACCAGGCACACCAGCGTGGGACGCGGTATAAGTGCCGAGTGTGGCGGATGCTCCTTGCAGAGACACGGACAGATGGAGGATTTGGCGAGCCTGCCGGCTCATCCCTGCGGGACATCCGTGGATAAAGTGTGGCGCACTGTCACATGAAGTCATTTACGCTTCCCTGGTTCAGAACCACCGCTCTCGGTTTGTCTGTTTGTTTTTCCTTACACACGTCCTTACTAATACAGCCATGAATACAGGACCAGGTTTAGGGGTATTTGGTCACATGGGCTAGAACCAAGGTTGGGACCCTACTCACCAAAGTTTCTTTTACACGTAGGCTACAAATTTCAATAGATCAATGGTTAAAGGGGCAGCAATATATAAAAATGATTTTTGGGGAGGCTTTATATCATGTATATATTATTCCCCTCATCAAAAACATACCTGGAGTGCTCCTTTGATTCTTTTATACAGTATATGTTTGAGAAATCCTTTAACTTTCCGTGGAAACCATTTGGGGTTGCCTAATCCCTTGCTGCTACAAAGCTCCGCCTATTTGCACAAAGCACCTCCTTGTAGCTCCAGGCTCCAGCCACTCAGCTCCTCCAGACTAGTGGCAGCAGCAATTAGCAGTCACCTGGTGGAACTGCACATCTGTATAGCTAGTATGTGAACTATTTCTCAGTCCAGTTCTCCTGAAAACGTTTGTAAACAACAGAGAAATGTTGCAATGACGTACTGAAGACAGTTTTAAAAGAACAGCAGCTTCTTAAAGGGACAGATGCCCAATTTCAAGGCATCAAATTGTGAAGTCAAATTTCTTTTAAGCTATGCTTGATACATATACAGAATTTTTACAACAACCAGTGGTAACATACTTCGTTGATTATGCCATAAAATACCCGTATGTACCTGGAAAATATGTAGTACTGCCCCTTTGATACATCAGCTACAAGGATTTTAGGCATTGTCCCCATGAAACATTGTTGTTCTAGAATTATCTTTATAAAAATCTCCTTCTTATGGTATAATTTTATAGATATGTCTTCATCTGTACAAGAGAAAAAAATACGCACGTCCAAAAATCCACTAGACAGGCTGCTGGCTGCTAAAATTCATTGCTGAAGAGCATAAAAGTAGGTCTGTGCTCTAAACTGAGCTCCCATTGCAATTTTCTAAAAAAAAAAAAAAAATGTCATCACGGTTCAGGCACACTGCTCTAGTCAATAAGAGGAAGAGCAGCAGGGACATTTAACAAAGAATAGCAAAAGGATTTGGTGTTCATTAGTACAAAAACACTCAAACTGACCCAAAGCATTATGATAACTATATGTGACAATATAAATACACCAGAAAAATCTGTTTTAATCAAAACTTTATCATTTTCAAAACCTTTCTCATTGATTATCTTTTATTTAGACATTTCATATGGGCTTGCTTACAAGCTTTACTGCTTCGGTTTTTATGGCGACAGTTTGAAGTGAGTCAGGACTCCATCAGATGAAATGCAAATAATGAACCAAATCACTTTAGCAGCGAAGAGAAATGACCAAAATGCCAGTATAATTTTAAAGATCTGGTGGTTAGCTGAGGGTAAAGTGTCAATTGGGAGAGGACATCTATCTTATTGATTAAATGGAGCAGAATGGTTGCTTTCAAGGGGTTTGGTGCATGAATTTGTTCCTCCTTGAACAGGTTTCACATATAAGAAAACTGCTATTAGTAAGATTGCGCCCAAAATCAGCCAACTAAGGATTGTTGCCACCAGTGCAGACACACTGTTGTTTCTGCTCAAAGACAGCAGAAAGAATGTATTTGACTTTTTCCCCCCTTTTTTTGTGCACATACAGTTTGGTTGAGACTTTGATGCTGGTTTGGTGTCAAGAATGGCAACAAAGAATCTAAAAAAAAAAACCCCCATCAGCAACAGATTTCCATTCCACAAAAAAAGAGCACCAGGAATTAAGAGGGGTAACATTATTTTTTCCAATAAATCTGCCAGGGAAATTTGGATAAAGTCTGCCCCGAGGTGAGAAAGTGCATGATGTTATGAGCCATGTGCCATATGAACAAAGAATCACAATCCAGGAGCAATTTGGTCATAAATAATGTTTCTAAATGTCATTATAGGAAAACTTTTTATACACTTAATGTCATCTCATTACATTAAAAAGAAACTCGTAAAAAATATCTATACAAAAATTTCATTAAAGGTGGGATGAACAAATAACTATCTTCTCAGATTAATCTGACCCCTACTTTTCATTAAAAAAAAACTCTAACAAATGGCTGTGTTTTAGTGTCCCGACACTAGAGGGCGCCAAAATCCCGTCTTGGATACTGGAATTGCTGCTGGACGCGCGAACATCATTTTGATACAGTATGGAAAGCTTTTATTTATTTGATATAATAATAATAACCAGAACACGATGCAATGGGTAATCATGTGGTATGAGTTTACGGATCTAAAAAAGGTCAACAGCAACACCTCAGGAAATCTGCATTCAAATGATGGGGGCTGATAACCTGAGCTATGGCAAATGCAATAAAATGCTAAAAAAAATAAAATTATACCGTCAAATACAAACACGCCTGAAGGGCGAGTGGTCATTTGAAGCACATCAAATTACATTTGGTTTTCTCAGGTCAACTCTGAAAGCGGCTGGCTTTAACTGACGACATCTTCAGCTGTAAAACTGCAGTGATGAAGATCACCGAGTCAAATGATCCCTGCTAGGCCGCATTTATTGTTCTCTCAACCGAACTACGTGGTCTCATCCCGCCCATCTTGGGGGAAGAGTAAAAATGAGTGATGGTGAGCTGAGCCAATGAAATCACCACATTCCGCCGGCCGGGAGAAACCCGACCAATCACCGTTTAGCAACTGCAGAGTGGGCTCGCTTTCTGCGTTCTCTCTAGCAAGAAGTTAGTTCCTGCTCTTCCTTGGCCGTTTCCTGTAATCGTACAGTGTTGTGAGACGGAGAAAGCCATGTGTGTCGATGCAAAGGTAAATTTAGCACCCCGAATTTATTACTGTGAGAGTCGAGGGGGTGGTTGGGATGGTTATTTCACGGTATTTTTGCCGAAAATTTAGACGCAGACCAACCGAAACAGCATTGCGGCCTAACCTGTGTCTGAACGTTGTCGGGCAGTGGTTATTGTGGCACGTTGCTTTGGTTTGGTCCGGTTTGTTGATGAGATTGAAGGAGTCCGGTAGACTGAATGGTTGCTAGTAAATGACAGAGAGGGGACCTAAGAACCACGGACGTCCAGTGAACCGTCTTTTTGACCCCTGTTTGTGCTCCCGGTGTCTCGGACGCTTTGGTAATCGGTACATTTTGGTCGCTGTAGAAGCTAATGCTAGCCGACGGGGTTTATAAGAGAGACTGCGATGGAAGCAGGGAGGAAAACATCCTACATGTCCAGCATCCGTACCCTGCCTGTTTGACTTTACTACACACTATTCCCATTCAGAACATTTCTTTAAAACTTCACTAAATATTTAGTAGCACTGAATTTGCCTAATTATGCTTTCGGAGTTTATCCTACCCTCATTGTACCAACAAAGGTTTTCTGCTCATTTTGTCCAGGAATGTATAAAAAAAAAACCAAAACAACTTTTTTCCTAATTAGTTCTCACTCTTTTATGGACCTTTCCGGATTAGTAATAATAATAATTATTATATTTTATGCAATGCCTTTCAGAAATGTCCACTCCTCTGGGACTTTTTCACACTTTGTCCAGTTTCAGCCTGTGATAGAGCAACACACCGCAGAACATCACTGTGAAGTACAAGGAAAACAATAATCTTATTTTACAAATCTTTACAAAATTAAAATCTGAAAAGTGTGGCGTGCATTTGTGTGTGAATGCCTCACTTACAGGGATTCTTTAATCTAAGGCATTGTGTTTCTTATAAAGGTTTTGAATAATAAATCTCTGCTACTATCTCCAACAGCTCCTCTTCTGTTATAGCTCTATATTTCGCTCCATTTAGCTTCTCATCAACTCTGAGCTGCTTTTCTGTTTGAGCAGCATTATGCTTCCACCACCATGTCTCACAATGCAGATGATGTGTGGCATTGTATTTTGATCGCACAGCATTTTGCCAGTTGGTCATGAAGTAAAAAACACAATAATTATTTTAATTATACACAAATTAAGTTATTTTACAACCTAGTTGTCTTCTGAAGGCAGTTGGATTGAATTTATTTATGTATATCAGAGTAAACAAGGCTTAATACAAATGCATGTTACATTTTTCAAACTTGTATTTATTTACACAAGTCTTCTAAAATCATGTTCCTTTTCTTCCACTACATAATTACACTGTTTTTCTTTGACATAAAATACATTAGGTGTTTAGCAAACCCATCAAAATGCAAAAAAAAAAAATTATCTGAATACTTGGGATATACTTTTATAATCTGTTCTTTCAGTTTTATGAATTTAGTCACACATTTTACAAGGTTTAGATAATGACACACAGAGTTCAATGTAAATTCAAACTTCTATAAACTAATTTAATATACCGTAAGATTGTCGTTACTTTATTATTTGGCAACATATTGCTTAAAACCTTTCGATCCTTGAAGCCTCCACTACGCCTGGATGTTTATGTTGTCTTCATGTTTATATGCAATGCTTGAGTCTATATGACAAATCAAAATACCAATAAATTCTTTTTACAGTCGAAGCTTGTTAGGTCAGATCGTTTTATGTATTTTTGTTGTAAATATTGGTTTATTTATTCATACTGGCCCAATTCTTGTCTTCAGCAATACTCTTCTGGAAGTTAAAGCTTCTAGTTGATGGTAAGCCATTAAACTGTTTGTCTTTTTCTCCACAGCTGTCTACCTGAAAGTTGAGAAGAATCGGAACAACTACCACATCGCTTCCATCTCGGAGTCTTTTAAGCTTTCTGCCCGTCTCCCTGTGCGGAGTGGGCAAAGATGGCGGATCCCATTATGGACCTCTTCGAGGACACTCCCCTGTTCAGCCTGGACTCCCTGCCGGACGACTCCTTCTCTCACGGTTCCTCGGACCCCGTGGAGGAAGCTCTAAAGCTGGCTTTGGGGCAGGCCGTCCCGACGGGTGATCCGGAGTCCGCTCCCGACCTCGCCATCAGCTCCAGCCTCGGCGTTCCTGTAGCAGCACCGGTCATCCCGGACCCGGCCCCCGTTCACGTTCCCACCCAGCAGCCGGTGCCAGCGGCGCCCGTTCAGACTGTTTCTGTCGCCCAGGCCGTCGACGCTGGAGCGGCGGCCTTCATCACCTCAGCCCCCACCCCTGTTGAGACTGTGCCACAGATGCAGGCCCAGACTACCATCTCTGTTGCCAGCAACGCCAGCGGGGCTTCCAGTAGCACCGTCCTGCTGAGCTCACCTCTGACTGTTTCCAGCTCCCCGGCGACCACCACCACTGCCACCACGCAGCAGCTGACTCAGATAACTCACCAGCTCACGCCCCAGCAGTTAGCTGCCATCACGCAGCAAGCCGGTGGGAAAATCGTCATTCTCAAAGGTCCCCAGGGTCAGGCCCAGGTGCTGCAGGCCGTATCAGGAACCGCGGGTCAGGCCGGTGGAAAGGTCATCCGTCTGTTGTCTGGCACGCCGTTCAAGCCCGGCATGTCAATACTGCAGGGAGGTACGGTCTTAAATCAGGCCAGTCCAGGACAGACCCAGGTCAAGGTGGGGGCCGCAGGGGTGCAGCGCCTGCTGCAGTCCGCCAATGGGCCGGTCAAGCAGGTGTTGCTCACGTCCATGCCTCAGCAGACACAAGGTCAGACGGTTCAGGTGCAGATTCCAGCCCAGGCACAGATGGCTCAAGGTCAGACTACTGTCCAGGTTCAGCCTCAGCCCCAAACCGCTCAGATCCAGCTCCAACCCCAGGCCCAGATCCAGGTCCAGCCTCAAGGCCAGGCAGCTCAGACCCAGGGTCAGGTGCAGCTCCAGCCGGCCATGCAGGGCCAGACGCAGGTGAGCAATACCAGGGTTTCCTCTACAAGGAACTGATCTTGGTGCATGACAAAATAAGACACCACACCTTCAGAATGAATTTTTAATATAGATGCTCAACACAATGTGAAGCAAATGAGATTATCAGTTTATTGTGATACGTTAAAATTTGCCTTATTTTGAAAAACCAACACTGCCGCTTCCCGCTTGTCTGGCTGCGAAGCTGCTGTGCGCTGCGTTGCTTTCAGCAGTGAAGTAAAACTGGAGACGACAGTCTGAGGTAGAGGGAGAGAAAAGGCGAAAGGAAAGTTCCTAAGACGGGTTAAGTTGAACACATTTTTAGATCAAGAGTATGAGAACGATCCCAGGGTTAACAAATGTTGCTTTTGAATGACAGTAATGCAGTTAATTAATATAGCTTGGCCTTCCTGCGTAATGTGTCAAATACCATTTGAACAGCACGACACATATTAATGTCAGCTCATTTTTATTTTATACTCAACAGCAAGAAAGTTGAGTTTAAAAAAGCGTGGTTCTAGATCTCCTTATTGTACTAATTGATCAGTGTACGTTTGTACTTTTTGCATTCATTTATGAATAATGTTTTTGTTTTACCTCATTATTCTGATTCTTTATTCAAAGTTGTTCCTTTTTTAATGGTTTCCACCTGAGAAACTGAGAATTGTTGCAGGCTACTTAGAAAATAGTTTTTAGTTCAAAGTTAAGGATAAGGATAAGATTTACTGTTGAATTTGTTTCCGAATTTGAAAACTCTAGGAACCTTGAGGGATTGCTGAACTAACTTATTTTGACGGCAACCCTTTACCACTCTACGGATATCTCATAATGACTACCCTCTCACCTGTCTGTGTCTAGGGTGGCGAAGCAAAGCGCATCACCCTGGTTCTCCAGCAGCCGTCCCAGTCCGGCTCTGCAGCACCTGCTGGTCAAGCCGTTACCGCTCAACAGCAAGTGGCACCTGGAGGTCAACAGCAGCCAACGCAGGCCCCTGCCAGGCTGGTTCTGGGTCAGCTCCCTAGCGGCAAACTGGTGCTCCAGGGAAGCCAACTAGCGGCTCTGACCCAGGCCCGGGCTGCAGGTCAGGCCGAGGGGCAGCCCAAGGTCCTCACAATCCAGCTGCAAGTACAACAGCAGCCCAATCAACAAGGAGGAGTGAAGGTGAGATTTGAAGTGGGTAGACCTGGTGTTAACATGCATCCTGGCTGAGCTGATTGGAAGTAACACTTCAGATCAGTGTTGAGATTTTGCACACTTCACATGCTAATAACATTTAGCCACTTTATGGATCTGTTGGTGTTTTCTGTAACATCTTCCTTTCATTCTGTAAGTTCGATGCTGGTGTGGTCCAGCTCAGATTCATCTGAGACCCATTTGAGTTGAGTTATTTCAACTCCAGACTCTTTATTAGCTCACCTGTGAAGTTTTAAAAGATGTTTTATGAGACAGCAAATGGAGAATAAATAATGTGTGACCTTTCAAAGCTTTAGCATCAGCACAGAAGAGATTTGAACATATAAAACTGCACAGCAATAAAACTGCATACTTGGCTAGCACACTATTAGCTTAAGCGCACAATTAATTTAATGAGTGCAAAACTGAAAAAAAAAAAGAAATAAATATCACACAGATTTCTTCAGACCACTTTTAGAGGTGTACTGAATACCTATTCTGAAGAATATGGTCCTAAATGCGATGACAGAATGTGATGGAATCATTTTCTTTATCTGAAAGTGAAAGCATCTGCTCACTTTCTATTTATATTGTTATAGAACTACAGTACCGTACTTATTGCCAAAGTAAAGGGTAATGTTGTACTTTCTCTTTATAAAGAAAACAGTAAAGAAAATTGATGCAACACCTGTTCAAATGACACCTTAGCAATATTATTTTTGATAAATCTCAGCTTGTTAAAGTAACCTCATATAAAGAGCTTTTTTTTTAACATATTTGTTAAAACTGTTGCTATGTTGTGACAGATAATCGGTAAACAAAAAACACACAACCAAATATAGAGCTCATCTGCCTTCTTCCAGAACTGCAGAAATACACTACTGTCAGAAACTAAATCAGAGCCAGGAGGAGGGGCTTAGCGCTGTTAATCACGTTAATGTACTCGCTGCTCACATTTCTGCAAATGGAGCTCAGTTTTTTCACCGATTACCTGTCTCATATTAAACAGCATGTTAAACAAATATGTTACAAATGTTGTTTATAAAAGTTACATACTGCAGCTTTAATGTTACAGTAGCTTAAGTGTATTAAACATAAACAGACCTGTTTGTTGCACAGCTGACAGACAGGATACACTGAATGGATTTTCATGTCAGTTTTTAGTGGACTTAGTAGGACGCGTGTTAATTCCTGGTCTGAAAGAGACTTGAGTGAAGTCAAGTTTTTGTACAACACATTTCAGCAACAAGGCAGTTCAAAGAGCTTCACAGCACAGAAACGTAACACACTAACCAACAATGAAGCGAGCGATGAACATTGCATTTTGTCAAAATCCATCATCAAGCAAATATACTGCATATTAAAATACATTGACTAATCTTCCACTTACTTGGGGTCCAAGGCAACTCTAGACAGGTGGGTTTTTAGCCCTGATTCAAAGGAACTCAGTGTTTCGGCATCTTTGCAGTTTTCTGGAAGTTTGTTCCAGATTCGTGGTGGTTAAAAACTGAATACCGCTTCTCCGTGTTAGTGACATTGTGAAACAAAAGCTGGACGACTTTAAAATTGAGTAATTCAATATTGACTTAATTGACAAACGTTGGTTACGTTGATGTAACATCTTGAATGAAGCTGCTGGTTTCCTCCGCTTGACTTTCTGCACATCCCTGAAGGTTTTGTTTAATCTGCAACGGGGCCGGCCTGTCGTCTGCAGCTAGTGTCTGCGTGAGCGCTGTTAAGATGACTAATTTAAATCTTTTTGTCAGAATGACTAATGCATATGAAATAGTGTGGGATTGTGGTTTTACTTTATGGTTTCTGTAGTGTATCACATTCAGGTCATATCTGGGTGCAATATTTAATGGGTTCAAAATCAAATTCTGCACTGGTGGTTTTTCTGTAAAAAAAAACAAACTACTATTAGGCACCTTTTGCTCTGCAGTTATTAACTGGTTAATGCAAAAAATAGTAGGTTTATGTAGAATAGTTGTATATTAAGTCAAGCAGGAAGGACTGAGATTTTCACATGTTAATGCTAGAATTATTTTTAGCTGTAGATGCATCCTATGTTATTACATTTTAGGCAATAAAATATTTATTCTCCATATTTATAAAATTAATTTAATTATTCTTTCATCTTTTAATGCAATAAAATTATTCATTGTTAAAAAAAGGCTTAAGTGGTTCAATGAAAAATTAGCAGAATGTGCCAATTTCTTTATTTTTATTTGATTAATTATCAGAATAATCGATAGAATAATCTGTCACTAAAATAATTGTTAGTTGAAGCCCTAAAAATATTAAAAGATGTGAGTTTTGCATTTTAAAACCTAGCCAGTGTAGGAACAGTTTCTTTAGATTTTTTAAAATGTTTTGTCTACTATTGCATTTATAGTTAACCTTTCTCTCTGGCGTTGACAGTACCAGTTGGTATCGGGGGCTGGCGGGACCGGCAGCCCGCAGGTGCTGCAGATTTCCCAGGGCCAAGGAGGACAGCGGGTGGCCGTACCTCTCAAAATGCTGCTGCAGCCGCAGGTAGAGCCGCTCACTTGGATGTAAAACGCACACATGAGAGCATAATCGTACAGAAAATAAAATTTCTTCTGCTTGTTTTCCTCTCCCTCCAGACAAGCTCGGCCACATCTTCCGGCGGCACCGTCTCTGTGGTGAAGGTCATCAACCCGTCGACGGCAGCCCCCTCCGCTACGACCACGACTCCATCGCAGGCCATCCGCATCACCAAGGCCCCCGGCGAGCCCGCGGCCGTCCGACGCGTGGAGATCCTCTGCAAGCAGGAGAAGGCCAATCGAATAGTGGCGGAGGCCATCGCTCGGGCCAAAGCACGCGGCGAGAAGAACCTGCCCAGAGTCCTGAATCAGGACGAGCTTCCGTCTACGCAAACCTCCCCGGAGATGGGAGGGACTTTGACTGTTGTCTCAACTGCTAAAAAGAAAAGCAGCGGTGGGGGGAGCAAAAAGAAAAGTCCCATATCTGGAGGACCGATACCCAAAATCATTGTGGGGACCGACAAGAAGGGCAAAGTGGTGAAAATATCAGGAGGAGCGATTGCAGTGAGCGGCTGCGCAGTTATACCCGGAGCTGGAAACAAAAGCAAGAGCAAGGCTAAAGCAAAGTAAGTGTTCTGCTCTGTGTAGTGACTTCACCATGTTAGCTCTTACCTTGTATCTAAGTTTCACCTTTCTCCTTACGTTACTCCATCAGCACTATTACCCTGGTAGGAGCAAAGAAAAGAAAGAGAAATGCGTCTTCAGACGTCTCTGATGGGGAGCTGAGCCCACCTTCACCTGCCGCACTGGAGGACGACATGATTATGGTAAGACATAAAATTTAAAAAAACATACCTGGACACAAAGATTCAGCACTTCAGAGTACAATTGTATTTGTAATCCAGTAATCTATAGGTTACTTTGATGATTAATAGAGCAATCAAATAAAAAAGCAGTGTCATTCTGTAGTAGCTACTTAAGCTAGTAAATATGTGAAAGTATATTTACGACAAAAACAGATGAGAAATAAAACATTTCAATTTAATTAAAAAACAAGCTTAAACTGAGGCATTAGTAAACCCTGCTTCTTATATTACATTTCACTTTCAGCACCAAACTTAAAGTATGAAAAAACTTATTAATAAAATAGATATTTCTTGTCTGTTTCCCCCCTCACACACGTCATTACTCTTCTTTAACTAACAATTCCCTGTTCTGGCCAGAAGAGGCGCTCCAACCGGGTGGTGAAGAGGAAGAAGTACACGGAGGACTTGGATATTAAGATAACGGACGATGAGGACGAGCAGGAAGACGTGGATGTTACCACGACTGCAGCCGCCGTGGCCTCCATCAGCGGCGGGGCGGCAGCTCAGCTGAAACAGGAAGTGGAGCTCGATGGCAACGGACAGCCCAGCATGCAGTTTTTTGTGGTGAGTTGTTGAAATGAGAAATTGTTTTGGATCAGTAATGGCTGATACATATAACATATTTATATCTATTTTCAGATTTGATTTTGTTTAAAACTTTTGTTTTTTTTTGTAGGAGAATCCGAGTGAGGAAGATGCCGCCATCGTAGATAAAGTCTTGTCAATGAGGATAACTAAGAAAGAAGTTTGTTTTTTGTTTGTTTAAATCACAAACACTTTCTTTTGTGATTTGACTCTTTCCTAAATTTGTTTTCTTCTTTTTAAGGTTTCCCCAGGCCAGTATACTAATGCCGAGGAGTTCTTTGTTAAATACAAAAACTAGTAAGTCTTGTTAATATTCTTCACTGTAGCGAGTGTGAAGCATCGCTGTGAAACCTCCCCGTCTCGTTCTCAGTTCATACCTGCACTGTGAGTGGGCCACGCTGGAGCAGCTGGAGAAAGACAAGAGGATCCATCAAAAGATCAAGAGATTCAAGACCAAACACGCTCAGATGAGGCATTTGTTCCAGGAGGTCAGCTTCTTCTGGCTGATTCTCGCACATTTCCACAGAGGAAGGACGTCGGCGAACTGAACTTTAACTGTGGTTCTCTGCAGGACGAGGAGTCTTTTAACCCAGACTACGTGGAGGTGGACAGGATCCTCGACGTGTCCCACAGCGTGGACAAAGACAACGGCGAGGTCGGTGACAGGTCACTTGTGACGAGTTGGTTCAAAATGAGACCTAAGACTCTTCTACTTCTCTGTTTAGTTTAAGTGTCATATTTTCAGGAAGTTGATATTTTCTGATTTGCTCCAGCCCGTCATCTACTACCTGGTGAAGTGGTGCTCTCTGCCTTATGAAGACGCTACTTGGGAGCTAAAGGAAGACGTCGACGAGGGGAAAGTTGAAGAGTTCGGCAAAATCCAAAACAGACAGCCTCGCCTAAAGAGATCGGTGAGTCGTTTCTTGTTCAAAGCATATTTTAAATGTACCCAGACCAAGCTTAATGTTTATGCTTGGGAAGGATTAGAACATTTTGATAAATGATAAAGCAGAGAATTCGAGATATTGTCTGGAAGTTGTGGAAAATACATACAGGGGACTCTAAAGGATTGCAGTGTAGGAAATCCTGTTCAGTTGATTTTACTTTCTATTTTTGTTGAGAATGTTTTAATTAATGATAAAATGTTCCAATAAATCACTTTATTAATCAACTGCAGGCTTTTCTCCATTCATAAATGATTCAATAATTCCTGATTTTTTTTCTGTTCAGTTGTTGAAATCTTATCTATTACAAGAGCAGTTGTTTGTTGGATGTTAATTGTGTTGCTCTTTAATTTCAGAAAGATAAAAAAAGATTTAAAAAGAGACAGTTTAGTGAAAAATGTAATATTCAGCTTAGCTACTATTTGAGGTTCTGTTCATTGCTGTTATTGTCTATAAAAGGAGCCATTTTCTTTTCCTCCTTTTTCTAAAGCTTATTAAGTGAACTTTTATGTAGCAGGAGTTGAAATTTGCTTCAATGTGGGTGTTAATATTCTAAATTAAAATGCAGTGTGTTTTGGTTTGTAGTTTGACTGAACAGTCTGAGTGTTTACTGTTAGATATTTATTATACTTTGTAAAAAGTTATTAAAAATGTTCCAAATACATAGAAATGTGTTCAGAAATTGTTTTCTTTAAGGGCTCAATTATTACCTAGGGAATTTTTTAAAACAATTTTAGAAAAAGCTTTGCTATCAAAACTATATTAACATTATTTTTGCCCTATCACAAAGAGTGCACCACCGATTGCAATTTTCCAGTAATCACTGATACTTTAAAAACCCTCACTTGCCAATTTTGATTCAGCCGATATGAATTTTAATTTTTTTTTGTTTTTTGCCTGAAAAGTTGCCAAGTTAGCAGCCGTGAATCTACTGTTACTAACTGTGCATATGCAGACGTTACCTCGTCAACCACCTCTCTTGTAATTATTTTGGACAGTTGATCGACTTGTTCCTTGCTCTCCTCAGGCGCGGCCTCCTGCCAGCTCATGGAAAAAGTTAGAGGAAACCCGAGAGTACAAGAACGGCAACACACTAAGAGAGTATCAGCTGGAAGGAGTCAACTGGCTTCTCTTCAACTGGTACAACAGGTAACAATCAAAATTCATTCATGTATTAGTCGCTGCCATCTTTACTGCCGTTTTGCTCCAATCCTCCCATCTTTTATTTACTTGCGCTCCCTTTGTGTCTGGCGTCTTTCAGGCAGAACTGCATCCTGGCAGACGAGATGGGTCTGGGGAAGACCATCCAGTCCATCACGCTGCTGTCCGAAGTGTACGCCGCCGGAGTACAAGGCCCCTTCCTGGTCATCGCTCCGCTCTCCACCATCACCAACTGGGAAAGGGAGTTCTCCACCTGGACCGACATGAACGCCATTGTGTACCATGGAAGCCTCGCCAGCCGGCAGATGATCCAGCAGTATGAGATGTACTGCAAAGACGACAAGGTGAAAAACGCACGCTAAGTGATTACAGAGGAGCTGGGCGATACTTGGATTTTATTGATTAACCGAATTGATTTTGAAAAAATCTGGATTTATTGTTTTCACCGATTTGAACTGCTTGGGTTTCCATAGTTCAGAGTGACATCAGTGCACCCAGAGCCGCCATTTTGTTTGGCAAGCTTGTCCTACAGCTTCTATTTATTTGGACTTTGAATTAAGGTCAACTTTACGAATATGTGTCTTTTTTTTGTTTGTTGTTTTTTTTTAGTTACAAGAATTGTCACCTGAAAAAGTAATAATTTTATAAGAAGTAAAAGATAAAAAATACCAACAAAAATGTGAAATATTATGACTTAGACTTAGTTGTATAAAAGAACACTTAAATATTTTTGAAACGATCGCACAGACAAGTCAATTTTGAAGACAAGACTTCACAAACTGAGTCGTCACGTCAGATTCTGATAATTTAAAACTTTTTTCCTCATTAAAACAACTTTTTTCAGGTAAAATTCAGTCATTTATCCTAATATTACGACTTTAGTCTCGTAATTAAACAAATGTTCTTGCAACCTGGCCCTAGTTCTCCATTGTACAACTCACAGAAGGGATTCCAGTTTTTGAAAATATTTTCTGCAATTTTTTTTAGAAAAGAAAGCAAGCAAAAAAAAGCAATCAAAATCAGAAAAACAGAATTTTATTTTTATTTTTAAGCCATACCACTTGGCTCTCAGTATAAGTGTGGAACATCCTTAATTAAACTAAAACTCTGTTTCTGTTTCCAGGGACATTTAATTCCAGGTGCGTACAAGTTTGACGCCCTCATCACGACCTTCGAGATGATTCTCTCGGACTGCCCCGAGCTGAGGGAGATCTCGTGGCGCTGCGTCATCATCGATGAGGCTCACCGGCTAAAAAACCGAAACTGCAAACTGTTGGACAGTTTGAAGATGCTCGACCTGGTGAGAATCAAGAAGATGAAATATGCGTTTTTTGTTTTTTTCTTCCTTCAGCTTAACGTTTTAATGGATTCCCTCAGGAACACAAAGTGCTGTTGACCGGCACGCCTCTTCAGAACACCGTGGAGGAGCTTTTCAGCCTACTTCACTTCCTGGAGCCAACTCAGTTCCCGTCTGAAATCGAATTCCTCCGAGAGTTTGGAGACCTCAAAACTGAGGAGCAGGTGGGAAACGCATAAATCGGGCAATTCGCTGCCACTTTGTCTGAAACTCTACATGCAACTGATTGCAATTTTGCCAAACTATCTTTTTAATAGGTTCAGAAACTCCAGTCCATTTTAAAACCTATGATGTTGCGGAGACTCAAAGAAGATGTGGAGAAGAACTTGGCACCCAAGCAGGAGACCATTATTGAGGTCAGCTTTTTTATTATCATTATTACCATTGTCCATCAAACTATTTAGCAACATTTTTCAATTAAGTTTTAATTGCATAATGTCAGATGAATTTCCTTTTCACAATTTTATAACTACACACTTTAATAAATTTGATTAGGATTTGTTATTTTGTATTGACATTTTTCACATTCACTTACATATAGAACGTACATGAACAATTCACGTTCAACACTTTATAAAGTAAAATAAAATAAAAACACTTTGTTTGGGAGCTACTCTTTTAATAATTCTTTTGTTTTATCCAGTTTAAGTTCTGTTTTTTTTCATTGCTGACTGTGTTTTTAACAGTGTCCATGTGTGTTTTTTATTTAAATTTTAAATAACAAATAAACACAAAGTAAAGCCTGATTACATAGCAGAAGCAAAAGGATTCATAGTTTTAGAAAATATTTATAAGTGTGAAAGCGACGGGGGCGGACATCTTTATTCAGGTTCTCCTTAAAATGTAAAATCCAGTGCAACTAAGAAGTATTGGATTATAAAACAATATCACAAACTTTTAGGAGTCTGTAAAATGACCCTAACCATACAAACAGAGCATCAAAGCCACTCCAAAGAATGTTGAGGTGGTTGCTTTTGTTAAAGACAACTGGGGAATTAAACAACAGAAACCCTGTTTCCTCCCAGGTTGAGTTGACTGATATCCAGAAGAAGTACTACCGGGCCATTCTGGAGAGGAACTTCAGCTTCCTGAGTTTAGGAGCCAACAGTAACAGCAACGTCCCCAATCTGCTCAACACGATGATGGAGCTCCGAAAGTGCTGCAACCACCCCTACCTCATTAATGGTACTGCGCCGTCACCTTTAACGACATCTTTTGTCGACTACATTTTATTTTTTACTGAGACCTGGTGTCCTCTTCAGGTGCCGAAGAGAAGATCGTGGCGGAGTTGCGGGAGAAGTACGACCCCCTGGCCCCGGACTTTCATTTGCAGGCCCTAATTCGGTCCGCCGGCAAACTGGTGCTACTTGATAAACTGCTGCCTCGGCTCAAGGCCGGCGGCCACAAAGTGCTCATCTTCTCCCAGATGGTGCGCTGCTTAGACATTCTAGAGGACTACCTCATCAACAAGAGGTATGCTTTTGTTATTCAACTTGTAAATATTTTTTTGTGCTTGTGTTGAAAATTTCACTAAACCACACAGTATCAAGGTAATATATACATACTCAGGTAAAGCATGTATTTTGTAGCCATCAATAGGGTTTTCTTTGTGAATATTTTAAGCAATTTCCACAAACTTTCAATTAGAGCTGAAACCATTAATCTGATTCGTCATGATTAATTGATTATTGAAATAATTGTCAACTAATTTAGTAATCGATTAATAGTGTTAACTGGAGTATACAGTCAAAAAAAAGCTTCTTTTTTTTTAAAGAAGAACAATCTGAGGGCAGTGATTATGTCAAAACTGTACAAAAATACATTACAATTTTCATTTAAGATGTAAAAATATTTATATCCTTTGTCTTTAAATATGTTCTGTCCAGAACCAGAATTTTATTGGATTCTGTAAAAAGGCACCTTTTGCTATCCAATTGTTAACCAGTTATCCAAAAAATGGTCAATAGATTCTAAATTGATTGAGATAATTGAAAACTAATGAGGAAATATAAATATATTGTTGATTGGATTGAAGACTAAAAAAGATCACTTGATGAAAGAACAACATACTCACTACAGTAAGTCAAAACAGTACAAAAACACATATAAATGTTTGTAATAAATATGAGGCAGAGTTATAACTAAACCTGGTTTAAATTCTGTAAAATAAATTCAGATTAATAAAATTTTGCTACATTGTACTAATATTAAATCAATCTAATATTGATATTAGAAACATCACTATCAAAACAGTGATCAAGCGTACACTAAAGGAATGCTGTGGTATTGCATTTTAGGCAATAAAGTGTTTATTTTCTTATTTTAAAAAGTAATTGAATTGTTTGCATCAGCCATTTGTGTCCAAGTTTCATTAAGTTCCCTCCTTTATGCAGATACCTTTACGAGAGAATTGATGGAAGAGTTCGTGGGAACCTGCGACAGGCAGCCATCGATCGGTTCAGCAAGCCGGATTCGGATCGCTTCGTCTTCCTCCTTTGTACTCGTGCTGGCGGTCTGGGTATTAACCTGACCGCCGCTGACACCTGTGTCATATTTGACTCTGACTGGAACCCTCAAAACGACCTGCAGGTATGTCGTTCTGCCATGGTTGTGTTTTGTGTTTTGTGGTGATAGCTACTCCGAGTTCTGGCGACAACCGTTCTGCGTCTCTTCTATCCAGGCCCAAGCAAGATGCCATCGTATCGGCCAGTCGAAGGCAGTCAAGGTCTACCGCCTCATCACCAGGAATTCCTATGAGAGGGAAATGCTGGACAAAGCGAGTCTGAAACTCGGTCTGGACCGTGCTGTTCTACAAAGCATGAGCGGCAACAAGGACAGCAACGTCAACGGGGTAAGGAGAAACCCGTAGCACCCGAGTTCGAGCTGAAAAAAATCTCTCATCCCGTTTGTGTCAGCTTTGTAAATGCCTTTACGTCTCGTACGACAGCTCCAGCAGTTCTCCAAGAAGGAAATCGAGGACCTTTTGAGGAAAGGAGCTTACGCCGCCATCATGGATGAAAACGACGAAGGCAGTAGGTTCTGCGAGGAAGACATTGACCAGATCCTTCAGCGGCGAGCCACCACAATTACTATCGAGAGCGAAGGCAAAGGTTCCACGTTCTCTAAAGCCAGCTTCGTCGCATCTGAGAACCGCACCGACATCGCCCTGGACGACCCCGAGTTCTGGGAGAAGTGGGCCAAGAAAGCCGACATCGACATGGATTCCATTAATCAGAAGGTAAACGCAGTAGACGTGTTCTGGTCAATTTTTTTTAAGCCAGTTTTAAATGTGCAGGTTTTGTAAAACTTTAATCTGTGTGAAAACTTTTTTTTAGAACGTATAAGAAGATCTAGGAAAATCATTCAGAATATTTTTCTGGCTACCATGTTGTAATTGGACAATAATCATTTATATTTCAGAATAGAAATAGAAATGACACTGCATGTTGGTGCAGTGGTTAGCAATGTTGTTCCTGCTGGGTGTCTGTGCCTCCTTAAAAAGCCTTAAATCCATGTATCTAAAATTAAGGGCGTAAAATATCTTGAATTGATTTTAAAAATTAAGTTGGCCTTTAATATATTAATCGCATGTCTTAAAATTTTTTTTACAGGACAATCTCGTAAATTAAATGTATTTTCTGTCAGGCAAAAGTTTGAGTCGCACTCATCATTGCATTATGCAACTCATGACGGTTGAGGCTACCGCTAACTCACTGCTAACATGAGTTAGCAGTGAGTTAACTCATGTGAGATGGCTTTTTTCCCCATCTAGTATGGCTTAATGAAAATGTATTCCCAGTTGACTGGATGAAATTTGTACATTTCTGTTGTGATACAGGTCTTAAATTCCTTTCATAGTGGTCTTAAAAAGTCTTAAATCTGAATTGGTCAAACCTGCAGAAGCCCTCCCTGTTCCTGGATTCAAATCTCGGCCTACATTTGTTTGAATAGGGTTGATAAATGTATTAACTTTGTATTGCACAGAATATCTAAGTTTGTCGTTTCTTGCACAGAACACACTTGTGATCGACACTCCCAGGATCCGGAAGCAGACGCGCCAGTACTCCAGTTTGCGAGGCGAAGGAGGAGACCTGTCGGATTTGGACAGCGACGACGAGTATCCGCCTGCCAATTCAAGACACTCCAGATCTTCTCGCCGCTCAGACCGCCACAGCGGGGGAGGTTACGGCCGTACCGACTGTTTCCGGGTGGAGAAACACCTCCTTGTCTATGGGTATAAAAATATTTAAGGCGCACCATGACTTTATGAAATTTTGTTTGTGTTTTCACATCGTTTTTTGTTTTTATTTTACACCTTTTTCGACCGATTTAGATGGGGCCGCTGGAGGGACATCTTGGCCCACGCCAGATGTAAGCGACGTCTGAGCGAACGTGACGTAGAAACCATCTGCCGTGTCATTCTGGTGTTTTGTCTAATGCACTATCGTGGCGACGAGAACATAAAGAGTTTCATTTGGGAGCTCATAACGCCACCGGAGAATGGCCGAGAACCCCAAACACTACTAAATCACTCTGGTAGGAAGCTGCACGTATATCAATATGTAAAAATAAATTTAAATAACGTTTTCCCACACAAAATATTTCTACTTTCATTTAATTTTCCTGCTTTAGGCCTTTCTATCCCTGTTCCAAGAGGCAGGAAAGGTAAGAGGGTCAAAGCTCAGAGCACGTTCGATGTTCAGAAGGTGGAGTGGATCCGCAAGTACAACCCCGACACCCTGCTGCTCGACGACAGCTACCGCAAACACCTGAAGCACCAGTGCAACAAGTTGGTGAAACTTTCCCAGAACTAAATTCACGTTACAATTCCTTGCAAAAGTATTCACACCCCTTGAACTTAGTCACATTTGGATGACATTACACCCATAAACTATTTATGTGGTAGAGCAACACAACTCGGTGCGCAATTGTGAAGTGAAAGGAAAAGAATGGAAAACTTTTAAAGTTATCTGCACATGAAAATCTGAAACTTTGACTTTAAATACTTTTGCTTTTGGAAGCCATTTATAATTTTCCTTCTGTTTTACTAGGACTGGGCGAATAATAAGTTTTATGAATTAATCAAATTCTCTGTATTTGACGATTTAATTTTTGGAAACTTTTTTTTTTTTTTTCTTCAGCAATACACTTCCTGTGTTTCCAGAGTGACGTTGACACACTCAAGAACTACCATCTTATAGAATTTGGTGTTTAAAAAAATCTGAAATTTTATGGTTATACGTTATTGCCCAGTTCTACGCTTTATAGATATGCACCATCCATTGTGTGTTTGCTCTTTAAATTAAATCCCACTAAAATCCCATAAAGTTTGTGGTTGTGCAGTGACAACAGATAAGTCGAGGGTTATAAATACACCAAAGCACTGCCTATGCTAATTTGTCCTGGTGGAACATTAACTCCTCCCCTCTCGTTTCCCAGAGTGTTGCTCAGGGTCCGTATGCTCTACTACCTGAAGCAGGAGGTCATAGGTGAACATGCAGAGTCTGTCCTGAAGGGGGCTGACATTAGGTAACAAATGTAGTGAAGTGCAAGCAAACTTCATCACTAGAGTTCACTGAGATCCAGCTTATGAAACGGGTTGAATGGTTTTTCAGGGATGTCGACATCTGGATGCCGGAGATGGAGCAGCAGGAGGTGCCTGCAGCTTGGTGGGACTCTGACGCAGACCGCTCTCTGCTCGCTGGCGTCTTCAAACATGGTAGGTCCGGCTGAAGCCGTTCTGCTTTTCGCGTCCAGGTTCAGGGCGTCTGCACATCCTTAAAAAGTCTTACAATTGTGTGTCTAAAATGAATGCCTTACATTTTGTTAAATTCATTTAAAAAAGAAAGAAAGAAAGTAATGTAGGTTTTTTTTCTCATGGGATCTTCCTGTCGAGCAAAGGTTTGGCTGTATCTACATGCAGTGTTAGAAGCATGAAACCGGGTTCACTGTTTATGCTAGTCGTGATTGTAATGTAGCAAGTTCCACTAACCATTCTCTATATTTCTAGGTATTTTTGGCCTTATTATCATTCAAGGTGGCGTTAAAAAGTTTATTTTGTGCCTTGGTGCTCTGATGAGCCGCTCCACTTTTCACATACGAGGAACTTGCACTCTATCCAATATGTTTTTTTTCCCAGTTGAACAGCCTTGGTTTTTATTCCTGTTTCCAGGTTATGAGATGTACACTACCATGCGGGCCGATCCCTGCCTCTGCTTCGTGGAGAGAGTCGGTCGGCCAGACGACAAGGCCATCGATGCTGAGCAGCACACTGGGGACGCCGAGCTTGGAGACGAGTAAGTTGTGTTTCTTTTTTTTTTCATAACACCAGTACTCAATATTCATATTGGGAAGAACTGCTTGGATTGTGGTAGATATAAATTGATTTGTATAACTCACAATCATTGTCTGTTGTTGCAATGAACCCAAAGGAGACTGACACCTTATACATAGGTATTTGTTTCATATAGTCAGTTTTTTTTTCTCTCAATAAAATAGTATTTTTCTGAAATCTTTCCCACAATAAAAAGCAATAGAAGATATTGTGAGCTTCACTTAATTTGAACGTTAAATTAGTCCTTAAATACCCTGCCTGGTGCTGCTAGCTGTAGTTCACAGCATTTACTGGATGATTTGCAGTTTGTCGAAAATTAGGGATTTTAACTTGTATTTTCGGTTCGAATAAATGTTTGTTTTCCAAAATTTCCTTGTTTCTTTGTCAAAATAAAGAAAGAAAACAGATTTTTAAGCTGCTATGATTAGTGTACGGGTCTTTAGATTAGGAATACATAAAAATAATACATCAACCAGCCAGTCATTCTTTAACCTATTCAATTTTTAGTTCATTCTTTTCATTTAATTCTTTTAATTCATTCTTTTGTCCAGTAATCTTTAGAGTGTGCTTTGTTTGGAGTTTCGTATTTCAAAAACTGGAAGCTCCTTTTCTCAACACCCATTTTTCTCTTTTTCTTGATCGTGTTGCGTTTGTTACGTGCAGTGCCGACTTTGACAAGTTCTCAGAGGATCCAGAGTTCAAGCCAGCGTCCAGACTCTCCAAAGATCTTTTTGATGAGGTACCGATCGCAGCAACAACTTTGGAGTTTTGTAGCACCATTCTAGACCAGCTCACCGGTTCACTCATCAGTCTTCGCTCGACGTTTCCTTGCAGCCTGACTCTATGAACGTGGATGATGAGATCTCGGTGGAGGACAAGCCGGTACCGATGGTCACGGAAAGCGCAGCCGTCCAGAGCGGCGTGTGCGAGTGGCCTTCGAGCTCTTCGCTGACGGCGCGGTTGAGGCGGCTGATCACGGCGTACCAACGCAGCTACAGACAGGAGCAGCTGAAGATCGAAGCCGAGGCCAAAGGGGATCGCCGGCGGAGGCGCTGCGAACAGGCCAGCAAACTGAAGGAAATCGCACGGCAGGAACGACAGCAGCGGTAAACCGTTGATTATTTACTTAACAATTATGTTTTCATTCTGGAACGACTGGTTTAGTTTAGAGTGTGTGTTTTTTTTTTTCCAAAAAGCGTCTTTTCACGCCTTCTCTACAGGTGGACGCGGAGAGAAGAGAGCGACTTCTACCGCGTGGTCTCCACGTTTGGAGTGGAGAAGATCAAGAAGGAGCCGGGTGTCTCAGAGGAGGGGGATGCGGAGTTTGATTGGACGCGTTTCCGAACTTTTGCCCGTCTGGATAAAAAAACCGATGAGAGCCTCAGTCGATACTTCCGTTCATTCGTCACGATGTGCCGGAGAGTGTGCCACCTCCCCCAAGGCCGTGGTGAAGGTAGTTGCTGTTTATTTTGAGGTTTTTTATTTCATTGCTTTACAGTGTGAATGTTGTTTTTCATTTGAGATTCACCAACTTGGCTTGATTTTGTTCTAACAAAAGTAAATTTCAAGACGATCCTCATTTATCTGATTTTTATCTACTTAAAATGGTGGCATTTTATAGATCCAAAATGTTGGATCTATTTTAGAGCGTTTCCACATCTGGTGGCGCTGCACCAAGGACTACTGAAGGAAACGAAACAAAATCTTCTGAAGACGATACTGAGCGGCGCTTCCTTCTACTGGAAATGTAAACAAAAATTGAGTAGCATCAGATTTTAGCAGTTGTAAGGTTTTACTTTTGTTCTGGTAAAAGATTACTATCAACGTCTCCCGCTATAGCTGGGCTTGTGCATTTGTTTTGGTTCCATTTACCCAGACTGCACTGCGCTATAGTTCACTTCCTGCTTTCGGAGCACTCTCTGATCCACTGGTATTCAGACCACACCAGAGTTCACTTCAACTGAACTGAGACCTAGGTTTGTAGGTGGACCAGAGTTTGCATTTTTGAGTTCGATTGCGCGTTCCCCCAAACGAACCGAACGGTCCACGCAAGTAAACTAGAGTTTATTAAAGCGGACTAAACAGTGCTGGAGTCAACGCACTCAAAGTTGAAGGCATCCAAGGAATAAAAAAAAAATCTATTATTGCTGTTTGATAATTATCAGGGAAAATGATTGGTAGATTTCTAGTTTTCACTACAATGAACATTGTCCTGCAATAACAGAATACCTGCTTTTGTCCGCAGAGCCGTCAGAGCTGACTCAGACTGTGGCTCCCATCACAGAGGAACGTGCCTCCCGCACGCTGTACCGCATCAGCCTCCTGCGGCGCCTTCGCGAGCGCGTCCTGCCCCACCCCTCCCTGGAGGAGCGCGTCCTCCTGGCGCCGCGCAGCTCCGAGCTGCCTGCCTGGTGGAGCATGCCGGGCCACGACCGGCAGCTGATGCTCGGCGCCTCGCTCCACGGCGTCAGCCGCACCGAGCTCTCCATCTTCTCCGACCCGCAGTTCACCTTCAACTCCGCTCGCGACGAGTTCATCCAGAACCAGCAGGCTTTGCCGCCACCTCCACCTCCTCCTCCTCCGCCCATCATGACGCTTAGCCAGCCCAAGTCTGAGATGGACTTACCTGGAGCGAAGGGGGAGGGGGCCGACGAGACCGCCCTACTGTTTGGAGGGAGAATCGGTAGCGACCTGCAGAGCACGCCCTTGAGTCACCATGGCGGCAAAGCACAGGGTCCAGACTGGAGCTTCAAAAACAGCAGGGAAAGAACAGAAAAAATTGGAAGGAAAGGCGAGGGAGGGTCCGATTCGGATTCAGACTCCGACTCGGGCTCATCGTCCTCAGAGCGATCCGGTAGCAGCGACGACAGCGGAGACAGTGACGAGGAAGTAGCAGGAGGTAAGTCCATAGATGGAACAAAATATAAACAACAGGAAGTAGAACCAGACTTCACATTCACACTGTTCTCACTTTTAGGGGGCATGAAGGTAAGAGATGTGGATGAAGAAAACAGTCTGCTCTCCATGACTCCATCTCAAGACAGCATACTTCCACCTGAGCCAATCAGAGTCGACTGGCCTAAGGTACCTAAAAAAATATTTACAGCAGACCAAAAATCTACTAATAGCTTCTTCAAACTGACGCCGTACGTTCTGTTTCCTGTTTCAGGACCGCGTGCTGATCAACCGCCTGGACAACTTGTGTCACCTGGTGCTGTCGGGTCAGTGGCCCTCGGGGCGGCGCTACATCCCAGAAGCCCAGCTCAACCCAAGCTCCGAGCTGGTGAGCGAGGACATGGCGTACACCCGGGTCATCCGGAAACCCAGCAGCGCACCGACCGGCATCGGGGCGGAGGGAGAGGACGGAGAGTTCACCGTAAAACTCCTCAAGGTGACGACATACGGGAAGACTAGCCTGGTGTTGGCGATCCGCTTCTTTCCTCATGGTGGTACCGACTTGGATCCATAACTTTGACTCTGTCATCCTTTTAGGAGGAGGGTCTGAAGCTGACGTTCTCCAAGCAGGCTCTGCTGCCCAACGGGTCAGGGGGAGAGAGCAGCGGGCGCAAGAAACGCAAAGACCAAGAGGTATGACATCATGGTTTATTCTCCTGTTCTGTTGATCTGGGGTTTTTTTTATTTAGCAGTATGCTGTTACAAGCTCTTAAGGTGCATTCATACCAACCTTGGTTAGTCCAATTTAATCAAAATCCAGTCAGTTTTTATAGAAAATCCAGTCCGTTTGTCAGAGGTGTGAATCGAACTCTGATGCTTACCAAGAAATTGATTCTGGTCCACCTAAAAGCCTAGGTCTCAGTGTTAGGGAAGTGAACTCTGGTGTGGTTTGAATGCATATGTGAATGCAAACTGAGCGGAGTCTGCGCCAAAACCAGGAAGTTTATAATAGCATAGGGCATTCTGGGTAAACGCAACCAAAACAAACATGCGTCTAACGCTAGTGGACAAAATCTCTTGTCGTCTTCCAACAAAGACAAATGAGAAGTCTTACAACCACTTCTCTCGTATTTATTTATTTTACATTTTGTGAAGAAGCAAGTTGCGCTCATGTCTTCTTCTGAGATTTTCATGTTGTTTCCTTCAGTGGTTCTTGGTGCAGCTCCACCCCAGACAAGGAGGTGAACCGGTTTTTCAAAGATGTTTTTTTTTTGTTTGGCTCAGTGCAGTGTGAAAGTGAACCGCAGCAGCTGAAAATGTGACAAATTTTGCAATAGTCGAGTCTACCGGACTATGAGCTGTGAAAACACTCCAACTTAGATTCACATTTTAACTGAGCGTCCTTAAAGCAAACACCAAGCTGACCAACCTGTAACATCTCTTTCAGCTATCGGAGTTAGACGGCCTCCATGACCCACTGGAGCGTGCTCCTCGACGAAGGGACCCCCCCACGTGGTTGAAAGAGAATCCAGATTATGAGGTGGAAGGAGACATGTTGGAGGTAAAGTCCTGGCTGTTTAACATCAAGAATCGAAATAGTGTTGTTTTGTATGGTAACCCGGGCTTCAGGCGTGTATTTCAACACTTCCAGGGTGATAATTCAGTTTTGTGTTTTGTGAACCAGCTGCTGGTGAACAGGAGTAAGAGGAAGAGGAGGAGGCGAGCGAATAAACCCCTTACAGGCACTGAAAAGGTCAAGGTCATCAACATGCTGACGGGAAAGAAGGTGACGCCGTTTTCTTCTTCCCTCTATGTTCCTTTTTGTCCCTTTGACCCCTTCTTCCTTCATTCTGTCATTTTTCTTTGCGTCTCTTTGTTTCATTCTTTGTCTTTCTTTTTGGTCTTTATGACTTTTTCTCTTTTTTTATCTTTTGTTTTCTTGTCTGTCATTTTGTCTTTTTCTTTATTTTTCTTGTTTTTTTGTCTTTTCCTTTGACTTTCCATTTTTTTCTGTTTGCCTGTCTTTTTCTTCCCATCTTTCTCTTTTCTCTTCCATTGTGTCATTTTTGTTTCCTTTTTACCCTCTTGTTTAATTGGGGCCTGCCATGCAAAGCAATGGCAGGAACCTATTGCTATTGTCGGAGAAAGTGTTTCTTTATTCTTTATTTTTCTTCCGTAACCGTTAATGCGGCTCATACCGCTTGGTGCACACCTACAAATGAGGTATCAAAACCTGCAGAAAATTCACGCCATTCCAGCTATTACTTCTGGTGGGATTTGGGCTTAACGTGGCGACATAATTCGCAAAAAACTACGAAAAAAACCCCATTATAAGTCAATGGGAAAAATCCTAGAAATACCCTATTTTTGAGGATTTTCTGTGTCGTCACAAATTCACCTAGAAATGCCATTCAAATTTCATTTTGTAGATACGTCTGTGATCTCTTCGAAAGTGAAGACGGCTCGTCGATACCAGTTACGGTTTGTCCACAATTTGCCTCTAAGCGACCCAAAGTTTCTCATTTTTCCTAAAGTTAGAGTGCGTCTCTGGCTGCTTAGAGTGAGAGATGAAGACAACTTTTTCAGCCCAAATCATTTTTGAAATCGCCATCACGCCCACAAATATCGCACGATTAGTATCAAAATCGGTCCTGACATTGATACGCCTGTCTGCTCCGGTAAAATGTTTTCGAAATTTATCTAGACCGTACGGTTTTCTGTCACGGTGCTTCAGAGCAAAGTCATGCGACAGGATTTTCTGAGGCTGTCTGAGGCTCTCTCCCATGTATTTGAATAGAATTTCAGATCTGGGCACAACATTTCTTTCTCTCATCACTGTAAATGCTCTGAGTGAGGTACAGATATGAATCTCGGGACTATCGCAGAAGACACATAGGCCTCTCATACGCTCGAAACGCTTTTCGAATATGTATTACGGTTCCCGAACAAGAAGGATTTGTTTCCAATGCTTTTTTTCAGTAAACCGTGTAGGCTCAAACACACAATTGTGTGTTTGAGCATGTATGACTCACAGCTCACACCTGCTGAGACCATTATTTACCATGGCAACGGAACTCAAGAGGCTGTTGGCTGCTGATTTGGACTACAAATACGCATCGCTGTAGTTCTATCTATCCTCAGTTGAAACAGATCAGGACTGAGAACTGGCCTTTAGAACTACCCGCTGCTATGGGCTGTATATAACTGATTTAACTCAGTAACTGTTACACATGGGATTATTTTGGAACTTTAAAATTAAGCATACTGAAAATTTCAAAATAAAAGCCTTGAATATTTTACATGACGTAATTGCTCTTTTTGGCCGTATATGACTTTTTCATCCAAAGCAATGTTACACATGGGATTAGTTCGGAACTTTAAAATGGAGCATAATAATAATTTCAAAATAAAAGCCTTGAATATTTTTACATCAGGTAATTGCTGTTTTTGGCTTTATGTGACTTTTTCATCCAAAGCACTGTTACACATGGGATTAGTTTGGAACTTTAAAATTAAGCATACTGAAAATTTCAAAATAAAAGCCTTGAATATTTTACATGACGTAATTGCTTTTTTTGGCCGTATATGACTTTTTCATCCAAAGCACTGTTACACATGGGATTAGTTCGGAACTTTAAAATGGAGCATACTGAAAATTTCAAAATAAAAGCCTTGAATATTTTTACATCAGCTACTTGTGTTTTGAGCATTATATAACTATTTTAACCCAAGGACTATTACGCATGGGATTAGTTTGGCCCTTTGAAATGAAGTTTAACAAAACTTCCAAAATAAAAGCCTTGACAACATTTTAAATCGTACTGAATGGTGCACGTCCGCCTCGCTTAACGTTCTTGTGGTTCTCCGCGTGCCACTGATTACGTTGCGGCGTTCTTTAGCGTCGACGCCAATTTGTGGCGTGACGACGCCGGGCCCAAGCCCGACGGGCGCGCCTTGGCAGGCCCCGGCTAAATTTCTTCAGAAATTTTGTTTTTCTAGTTTTCTTTTTTTATTTCTGTCTTTTTCTTTCAGTTTGTCTTTTTGTCTAGTTATTTTTTTGTTCTTGTATTTCTGTCTTTCTTTATGTCAATTTTTTTTGCTGTTTTTTCTCTTTTCTGTCTTTTGTCTTCCTGTCTGTTTTGTCTTTTTATCTTCTTTTTGTTTTTTCTTTCTTTCCATCATTCCTTTCTTGTGTCATTAGTTCCCTTCATTTGTTCTTCCTTAACTCCAAGGTTCTAGATGTAAATCCTGTTCATCATAGAAACATCTGTCATCAACATCTGATGAGCTTCAGTGTTTTCCATTTAAAACTGACACTTACGACTAGAAACTCTGGAAAAGTCTGGAAGTTTTATGTGGAGTCGTGTCGGAGCTGAACCAGCTGACATTCCGACATTTCTCTGTAGGTTGGAGCTGCTTTCTGTCCGATGCTGCAGGATCTGAAGGAGTATCTGGAAGAGAATCCTAATATCGCCGTTGCACCCGAGTGGTCTGAGACGGTTCAAAAATCAGTACGCTAAATATTTTATTCTTCATGCTGTAAAGAATTACCTTTAACAGTCGTTTTGGGTTTTTTGTTAGCCTCTTTATAGCTTAGACAGATGTTTTTATTTTTATTCTTCCTCCTGCAGGGTTTGCTGCCTGAGTCCCTCTTCCACCGCCTGCTGACGGAGCACTCCGAGATCCCGAAGAAAAGCCACCGGCGGCGTCATCACCACCACCACCACCACCACCATCACCATTACCACACTCCCGAGCCCACGCCCGAAGACCCCACCGTGGACTGCATAGAAGAAGAGACTCTGGTTTCGGACGGAGCCTACATGATGGACGAGGAGGACCTGGAGACGTCCCACCACTTCCTCACCAGCCCAGACTTTGACGTCAAAATGGAGGGCGGCGACAGCCTCTCCCAAGGCGACTACGACAGCTCGGATCAAGAGGCGCTGCTGGATGACGTCATCATGGCGCAGAAGGACTCTGACTCTTCATCAAGCTCAGACGACTGACTGAACTGACTCGTCTCTCGCGCCCCCACCATTCAAAATGAAATCATGCTATTCCGAGATCTCTCTCTTTTTTTCTTTTTTTTTTTTTTTTTTTACCAACATGTAACAAATTAATTTTTCTTTTTTTTGCTACCTTTATTCTTTTGTTTTATTTAGGATTAGTTCTGTGTAAGGAGCAAAGTGTGCATCCATCGGTTTGTTTTTTTTTTCCTATCGCGGTCATGCTGCACCAAGCTCCTCTCGATCTTCCTCGTGGCGTCTCTCTCGTCGTTTTTATTTCCTTCTCTTCCATCCGAACCCATGAATTCCCGTCACATTCCCAAACGTGACCAAATGGGGACCCTCGCTGTATAGACACACTTTTCATATCTTTAAAAAAGGAAGAAAAAAACCTGGTCCTCGAACGCTACATGAAACTGGATACATTTACTGAGCAGAACTCCTTTCCAGAGGAGCCTGTGAACTAATTTGGGGGGCCAGATTGGGGGGTGTGGGGGGTCCAGTGTGTGGATATACTGTTAGTGTTTTCACTCTGTGGGGAGGGGTTGTGGGGAGGGAGGGAGAGAGGAAAATGGCGTTATTAGTTACTGAAGCAGTGAGAGGAGAATGGGTGTATTGTATAATGTAGAGCTCGTCAGTTGTGTACTATGGTGCAAAGATGACGGCTGTGAGGTATTATTCTTGTTTTATGATCTGACTGTATCTGTGATATGAATAACAGCAATCTACAGTGAAAGCAAACCCTCCTGTGTGCGTCGTCTTTTTGACACGACCTGAGCGGAAAGGAGAACGTCAACTGGATACAATAAATTCAACACATTGGAACAACTCTCTATTTAAACCAGATGATTATTTATTTGATCATTTTAATGTGGAAAGTTAATATACCAAAACTACTTGCATCTATTTTCTTTTTGGTTTTATTCTGTGAAGCAGCAGCTGACAAACCTTTAATTTCCAGCTCTGCTCATCTTTTTTTTTTTTTTTTTTTTTTGTAGAACATCTCAATCACAAGATAAAGTCGAAACCTAAACATTAAACAACCATAAAGTAAAAAACAAATTGTCACCTTCCTAAAATAATGGCTCCCAAGTAATTTTTTGCCAAAGGTGATTTTTGGCAAAAAATAAATAAAAAATCCCTACCTCTTTTTTGGCAAAAGATTTGGTGTTAAAAAAATGACCTAAACTATTAATTTAGGAAGGTGATGATGTGGAATTAAAGGTATATAAAAAGATTAAGTTGCCAAGAAAGGAAATTAGTAAAAGTTTTATTAGAAGGTTAAAAGTCTATCACACTAAACTAGGATATTTCAAAATATACACCACAGGAAGGATGAAAAAAGGGAAACTAAATTGCTGAAAGTATTGGTTAATTTCCCTTCACACACTCTTCACATATCCAGTTCTTACTCCATAAATTAACACAATCCTTGCTGCTATACAAGCTTCAATTCTGGAAAGGTTGCCTCAAGGTAAGGAGTGTTTTATGCGTATTTTTTACTATTCTTCCAGAAGGGCTTTTGAGAGGTCGGACACCGATGTTGGATGAGAAAACCTGGTACCAAGTCTTTGTTCTAGTTCATCACAAAAGGTTTTCTATCATTTGCACCAGTTTGGTGTTCTCCAAAGTCAAAGAATTGAGGATGAGATTAGTGGATGCAAATATTATTTATGCTGCAGGAGCAACCATATGACCATATTAAGGGAAAAATGAGCAAAAATGCTTACAAGATGTAACTTAAAAACAAAGCTGCAAAAAGATAAGATTTTTGTTTTATTTTTAAGCATCTAACCAGTTATAATTTCTTAAAATTCTAATACTAGCAAAGTTGTTCTTCCTCAACTGCTTTTTATTCATTATGTCCAGTTCCTGTTTTGAGCTTATTGTATTTTGTGCCTGAATAATTCACAGAGAATAATTTAAAGGCTGGGTAAGCAAAAACCGAACAAAGTTTTAAAAGTATTGGCTTTCTCGTTTACTTTCTTTTTTCAATCAATCACTCAAGTTTATTTGTATAGCACATTTCAGCAACACGAAGTGCTTTATTTACATCGAGCAAACATAAAAAAAACCATCATAAACACATCATACAGGCAACAGTTGTGAAAACCAAAAACAGACATTACATTTTCGCTGGCCAGGAACTTGTGAAACATGTCCTAAATTATTCATTTTATTTAATTCTATTAAAAAGCGAGAAAAGAAGCTTTAAACCTCCCCGTTTCTTCGCTAATAAATTATGGCTCCGAGTGAACATAGTTAACCGTATCTCATTTTTACGAAAGTCCACTAACGCAGCACCAGCTTCTACCTCCATCCCCTAGAGGGCGCTAGTAGTATTACATCGACGAACATACTTGTTTTAGGGTCGCTTGTCAACTTTAGGCTGTTAAAAGACCAACACGTTAAATTTAATGATCAAAACGGACTTTATGTAGCTGTTGTTAACTATAAATCACATAAATATTATCTCATTTAAGTTATTTTAATATGTGTCCGGCTGTAGCAGCATGCTAACCGTCTGTTGGCTGCTAGTTAGCTAGCTAGCTGCTAGCGACTATTGATACAGATGTTAGCCCCAGTTTGTGAGCTGAATAGAGGAATAGCTTCTAAAAGAGTGTGATAGTTTGACTCGAGAAACAAGTCTAAATGGATCTCAAGTTTTACTCTGAGCTGGCGGATGACTGTCCTGCAAATGTTGACACGGAGTTTATGGACACCCAGCCATACGGCGGATACTCTGAGGAGAACAAGGTAACGTTACGTCCGAGGATGCCTGGTTATAAACCGTCTCCGCTGTACTGTAGTTAGTTCAATTTTATTTATTTATCTGTTGCAGTTTTCTGAAGGCAGCGACAGCTATCTAACCATTAGTGGAGCTGGGCATCATTTCCTATCAGCAGAGGTTAGCGAGTCACTTCATTGATGAACCATCTAATTTCTAGTGGTGTTTTTTAACCCATTCTCTCTCTCTCTATCTCTATCTCTCTCTGTGTGTGTGTGTGTGTGTGTGTGTGTGTTTCCAGATGCAGCAGACATTTCACACTCCTAGTCTCGGGGATGAGGTGTTCGAGATCCCACCGATATCCCTGGATCCAGACCAGGCTCTCAGCATCAGCGAGGCAGTGTCCCACTTTGACCTGACCGACGGCTCAGACGACACCAGCGGGTCTTCCAGCTCCAGGAGCCTGGTGAGCAACCTGGTGGTGGAAGCCAATGATCCGTCGTTCGCCTCCACCTTTGGGTCTCAAGGTCTGGAGAGGCTGAACCTCGGGACAATGGGTCAAGCTGGAGGGGGAGCCCTTCTCAGCTCCTCTGCCCTGGTGAGTTCTGGGATCAGTCAGTCAATCAATCAGTCAAATCTGAATGCTGTTTGAAACCTGGATTTTTCTTTCTCTCTTTATTTTCTCTTCAGGAGATGGGGAACTCCAGCGGCTCACATTTCAGCCGCTCTCCTCCCATGACCATCGACGTTCAGCTGAGCGAATTAGGTCACGGTCTCCTGGAAGGCAGCCAGCTGACCGGCATGAACCCGTCAGAACTGACGCTGGAGCTCGGGGGAAGTAACCCGGGCCATCATCCGGATGCGCCAGAGGAGCAGCTGCTAATATCCTCGTCTCCAGTCGGTTCCCTGCAGGATGAGGACATGGATGACTTCAAGGTAACGAGGATTATATGCGGTGGATTGTAAACGTTGTCACGTTCCAATCAAACTTCAAATTGTCTTCTTTTTGATTTATTGTTTTTTGTATTCAGTTAATCAAATAATTTGCTATTCCTACTTCAAAGCACTGAGACAATTTCAACAACTTGACTGAAAAGGTGCAAGTAGAAGCAGAAGGCTTATATTTATGCCTGTCCTTCTCATCAAATTAAACTAGAACACCCCTCCGTAAATCATTCCAACTTATAAAACCCCCAAACATATCACCTCTTGTATGTAAAATCACTTAACAAACATAAAATGACAGAAAACAATCCAAAACAGACGCATGTTAAGGTTTTTACGCCTGTAGCCGTCAGATATTTCCTTATCAATGTTTTGAAAACTCATATTGAACTACACTCTCATAAGTCTGTGCTTTCATAATTCCTAAGTTTAATTCCAACAACATAAAAAAATCTTTTTCTTTTCCTTTTTTTCTTTTTAGCACAATGTTTTGTAAATTTACATTAGAGATCCATTAATATCATCTGCAAACAATTGAGAATCCTTTTTTTTTTTTCTTGATTGGCCAACCCCAAAATTAAAAACTTTTCTTTCTTTTCATCCTCAAGTCCTGCTTTGTTTGGATCTATCACATCAATTCCTAATAATTTATATTACTGTTTTTATTTGTAACTGTCTGCTTCACTGATTTTTACATTTTTTTGACCCACCTTCTCTCTTCTTACAGAGAAGCGTGCTGGTGGACTCCCCTGTGTCCATCTCCTCCTCCCCGGTCCTGTCCCACATGTCTCCCTACCCCGCGTCCCCGTCCTCTGCCTCCCCGGCGGCAGCGGCCAGGCGGGTCGGAGGGAAACCCGCCGCTCTGGCCTCGGCAGCCGAAGCGGCGGCGGGAGGAAAGAAAGGAAGGAAGAAGAAGGATCCCAACGAGCCGCAGAAGCCCGTCTCGGCGTACGCTCTATTTTTCAGAGACACCCAGTCGGCCATTAAGGGCCAGAACCCCAACGCCTCCTTTGGGGAGGTGTCAAAGATCGTGGCGTCCATGTGGGACAGCCTGGCGGACGATCAGAAACAGGTGCTCCGTTTGCCTTCTGTTGATATCTGGAGGATTAACGTCTAGAAACAGGAACAGGGCAATGTGGCTTAGAAATAAAGTCAGATTTCCTTTGTGCCAGATCCGATTTTAGTCTTTTGTTTTTGTTTTTTTCTTTTGCCTGGTTTCTTTTCTTAAAAATGAAATGACAGAAAATGTTTTCAAAAATGTACTTTTATGTCAGTTATGGCTCCTGAGTTGAATGACGGAGAATTATAATGAGGCTACGAGAACATAGTCATATTAGCAAAAGGAAAATCGACTCAATTTGACCAGAAAAATCATTTTAAAATTGCAATATGGTTGTTTTTATTGAGAGTAAAGCTTATTTCTCAGCATCTGATGAGACCAGTCAGGTTCTGTAGTTCTTTCTTGGAAATAGACACAGTTGTTCACACGATTGTTTCAAATCATCAGCTTCTGATGCTGATGTGTTAAAACTAAATATTATCTGTAAAACATATTTTATCTTTTATGCTGGAGTTCTTATAAGATTCAGACCTTATTCTGGTAAAATTCAGAATTTATTCTGGTGATATTACAACTTCATTCTCATAATTATATATATATATATATAATATGTAACCTGGCCTTAATATTCCACTGCATTGTGGACCTGAACTCAAAGTCCAGTTAAACAGAAGTTGTAAAACAAGATGGCCGCCCTGGTTGCGCCAACATCTCTCTGACCTTTTGAATCCCAGGAGAAAAGAAAAGAAAAAAACAAACAGATTTTTCCAAGAGTTAAATTTTCTAAAACCAAAAATTCACTTAATCGATTAGATTGATTTCTCGCTCAGCTCTAATCCAGAACGACGGTTTGTTGTTTCCTGCAGGTTTACAAAAAGAAAACGGAAGCAGCCAAGAAGGAGTACCTGAAGGCGCTGGCAACGTACAAAGCCAGCCAGCTGTCTCAGGTAACGCCATGCTGTCCTGCGAAGGAACAACAAATCAGTGTCTCGCTCTCCCACTGATATCCCTATAACCTGGATTCCCTCCCTGCAGCCGGCCTCTGTGGAGATGGAGACCTCCCCCCCTGTGGTGGATCTGACCCTGGTAGCCCCTCCTCCTGCGGGCCAGCAGACCCTTCTCCTGCCCTCAGCCAGCAGCAGCATGGAGGCCAACATCATCCTGGACGTTCCTCCCCAGGCGGGCGCAAACCCAACCGGCGCTCTGAGCGCCGTCCTGCCTCCGACCCAGACCGTCACCAAGATCATCATCCCCAAGCATTTGCTGCAGGCCGGGGGCCAGGTGGTGACGCTGTTATCCGGAGGGGTCGGCGCCGTGCAGCCCACCCTCCTGGTGTCCAGCGCCGCCCGCCAGCCGCCGCCTCTGCAGCAGATGCAGAACGCGCCGCCCCCGCCGCGGCTCCAGCAGATGGCGCCGGCCCCTCCGCCGCTGCAGGCCAAACCCAGAGAGGGAGCGACGACGACACTGGGCCAGCCGGTCACCATGGCGGCAACGCCTCCACCTCCGCTCCAGATCAAAATAGTCCCTGCGTCGGTTCAGGACAGGTTGGCCACCAGCGTAGTCGCACCCAGCGCTACTGCTGCTGCTGCTGCTGCTGCGGCTACCACCGTGCAGCCGGCGCAAGACGGGAGTTCTGCTGCAGCTACAAGTGACGATGACATCACCGAGATTCTGGATTCAGACGAGGTAAACCTCTGTCTCCGACCAGCTTCCATGCAGCCTCCGTATTTCTAACATCGGGTTGCCCTGTCCACCATGTTGACCGAAAGGTTTGATCGATGTTTGCGAGTTAGGGGGCTTCTGAAGGCTGCGCTGGTTTGTAAGTAGGGATTAGAATAAAAAGCAGTGCAATACAAATTCATGCCACACTTTTCAGATCTAAATCTATAAAACAAAAAAATTAAAAAGTAGAGATGCAAGTTATCGATTAATGAGTGAAGTCGGTTAATTATGTGCATCCCTAATCCAAACTGTCAAATGCAACGATAATGTGAAACTCTACCGCACATGTATCGGTAAACGCACGATCTCCTGCTGCAGTGCAGCGTTCACATGTGCTCCTGTTTCCAGGACGTGATGGAGGTGAGCGCGTCCTCCGGCGCCGTCTCGGTGAAGAGCATGTGTGTGAGAGCGGGCTGCACAAACCCGGCCATCGACAGCGAGGACTGGGACCAGGAGTACTGCAGCAACGAGTGCGTGGCCACTCACTGCAGGTGTGTAGACGTCATCTCGTTTGTTTTTTACTTTTTGTTTTGAGCCATCAGAATAAAAAAGAAAATGTAAAAATTCCAACACGTTGTTTCGTAGGGATGTCTTCAAGGCGTGGTGCTCCATCCAGAACCAGAACCAGAACCTGGGGACGGTGAAGTGAAGAGCGCCCTCTACTGATCGACACAAACACAACAACTGAACTATATCAGTTACTATTTTGCTAGTAACACTAGTCAGCTGAAAAATCTGTTTTTGTGTTTTGGAAAACTGGAACAAAGATAAGTGGTGATTGTTGTCACAGCTTTGGATGTAAATTGCATCCAAAGCTGCTAGATTGTAGTTTAGCAGCGAGTTTTCTGGGGGAAGAAATGACAAGTGTCAGTAAATCCGATCCAGAAGTGGAGACGGCCAACGCTGTTACCGGAGGATCTAATGGCAGCTAGTACAGTTTGAAAAGTCAGTAACATTTTACTTTTTCTTTTTTTTAAGACAGAAAATAAATAAAAATCATTCCCAGTAGTGAACAAAATAATAAGCTCCAGACCAGCTTAGCATTAAATGCCTTCATTTGTTTGTATGTTTGGTATTTGATGATGGCTTCCCATGTGGGCTAATGCCTATTTTTTGTATGATCTTTTAATCAGGCTGTTTAGTTGTTTCTAAATTCTCATGTTTATTTTTTTTAAATAAACAAAAAAAAACTGTAGCAGAGGACCATTTGATTCTTTATTTGTTTTAAATTACATTTTTTCAGGATGAAAGGTTACCTCTAAATCTCCGGAAGCGAATTACGGAGCCTGTCGGTTCTCGTCAAAACTATTACGCTGTTTAAAATTTTAGATAGATATAAACCAGACAGTTTGAAACAGCATAATGGATACATAACATCGAATGAATATTTCTCTTATGCATTTCTGGAGTTATGCACGTCTTAAATTTGAGTTCTGGGCAGATGATTTCTTCCTGCCGTGGGCGGATGGCCTTTCACCGCACAAAAGAAATCAGGCTCCAGGTTCACCGCCGGAGATAGTTTTCAGAAACAACTTCCTTAAAAATCAACCCGAAACGGTTTACTGTAAGAAAAGATGGACGAGAAAAATAAATACAAAAGAACAAGTGACTTGAACAAAAAAAGCTTGTTCGTTTAAACCTCCAACCAGTACAAACTTTATCCCAATTGTAAGCCAATGGAGCAGACGTCTCCAGACGTAACTACGGTCTCTCCTTCCTCCACCCTTTTCCATTAATATTTTAAATTTGAATCAACCTTCTTAGTTTTCCCTGCACGTGTAAACTTCTTGAACCCATTAGGACCATGTGAAAGCAGTGAGTTGGTAGTTAGTATAGTTTCACATCCAAGATGGAGACAAGTTTTATACGTCAACTCCCTCAGCAGTGTGGCACTTCTAATTGTGTGGGTTTATGGTCGAGAGGGCTTGTTTGGACAGTTTTGCAATTTACTGCCTCTCAGAAGGTCAGAGGTCATTCCTGGATGAACTGGAACAGATAAATTCCTTTGGGAGGGAAAAAAGTGTTTAGTTCTCAAACCCCCATCCTGGTTTTCCTTCCTGTGACTTGATCCCAACGCTTCAGGCTGGAATCAGGAATAATTTATCTGAAATCCCACAAGAATTGTTTGGTTATCTGATAACACTATCAGATGACGAGAATTTCTTTTTGTGAAACGGAACCCAGGATTTTCAAAGTTGTTTAGATAAAATTACAAGATTTTACTTTCAGAATAATCTAATTAATTTTCTTATGAATTGTTTAAATCATTGTAATTTGAAAAACTTTTTGTGTCAAGTATTCTGTATTTTGTTCATGACTATTAGGGCTATTAAAAATTACAATAAAGTCAAAATAATACAAAAAGTAACAGTATGAGAATAAAGTCATATTCCGAGAATAAATTGGTAATGTTACTTTGTTCTGGTAATGCTACAACTTCATTCTCATATTATTTCAACTTTACTAACGTTAAATTATGACTTTATTCTCGTAATTTTATTTGATTTTTTCTTACTATGGCCCTAATACTCCATCATCACTATTGTATACATAAAGTCAATCAAACAGTGATTTAAAGAATTCCTTAGAAAGTGAATTAGATTATTCTCAAAGTAAAACCTTGTAACTTTATCGAAACAACTTTGAAATGCTTAAAAAAAAAACCTTGGTCCATTATAAAAAAATAAATTCTTGTTTTAATTTTATTTTCTTAGCTCCGTCGGAAAACTTAACATTCGTATTGTGAAAAATAAAAACCCAGAAATGTCTACTTATACAATCAAAACCCTCTATTTTAATATTTGTTCCTGAGCTGTAATGAAGCGCAAGGCCACCAGGCTCCATGTAGTTTGAGTCTTATTGCTTTCATGAAACCTTCACAATGGAGGCTCTGCTGGGCGGGTCGACGTGATGGAGGCCCAAACCCAAACACACAGGCTGCGTCAGCTCCGCCTTGAACTCGTGCAGCAGCGTCTCGGTGGAGCCCACGGCGCTGAAGCCGATTCTGCCTTCCTCAAAGTTCACCTCCACCGCTATTCTGCTGCTGCGCAACGGTCCGGACAGAGCGGTTTTGTGTCTGTCGTGGAAGGCGAACAGCTCGCCCTGCCCGCTGTGGGACAGGCTCCACGATTCCGAGTTGTGTCCGAATGCGCTGCTGCCGTCTCTGCTCCTTCGCGGGACGCTCCGGTAGGAGACGGCGATGTCCCAGCAGCCCTCGGCCTCCACCTCCCAGACGTGGGCGCCGGAGGAGAAGCACGGGGCGGAGAGCACCTGCGGGGCTTGGTCGAAGCGGCCGTCGCTGTTGGGATAATGCAGCGCCGCTCTGACTCTCTCCACTGTCCGGAGGTCAGCAGAAAGTCCAAGGAGACGACTGGCGGTGTCCAGGTCCAACATGACAGTCCCTGACAGAGCAGGTTTTGACAGAGGGTCACACTCACACATTCCCACATCTGTGCATACATTTAGAGTATTTTTTCTCAAACTTTTTCAGGCTGAGGACCACTTGACTCATTAACAAACTCTCACCGACCACTTAATCTGACACGGCTGAATGAAAATATGAGTCTTTTAACTCATTGTCTTTGTTTTTTTGTTTTTTGCCTTTGTAATTTAGAAGCATAATAAAAGAATAACAGAATTTTGACAAAAACAAAAACATTTTTTCTAACCCTGACATAATTTTGTTTTAGGTGATGCATTTAGCCAGCAGGGGGCGCAGCGATGCTCACCGCCTCCTCACCGTCACATCCCACTCAGCTCAGCCGCAGACCTACAGCAGATCTACATGCTATGCATCACTAATAGTGTTTTAAAAACAAAAGTTTTGCAACTCACCCTGAGAAACTGAAAAATATTCCTATGGACATAAATTCCTCCGATCCTATAAATTGTCCTGCTGCTCTCGTTTCTGATTCAGCTTTTCTTTTAAGCAATTCATTTGTTATTATTTTTAAACACAATCCTTTGGTAGGCTAACTGCAGCATCGTACTTTGAGCTCGCCTCACGGCAACTAAACGGTTGTTTACACGCAATACCTTGCTGACCAGCAGGGGGCGCCGTGAGTACCACCTGATTTAAAGGGACACATCCATACCTTCGTCTTTGTCTTCTGAAAGCCTCTTCAGAGGATGATCAGCCATGTGTCCTATGCAGGAACAAGATGGGACTGAGTCAAAATGAACATGAGCTCCACTTTAAAACTGTTCTGTTTTCGGGGTTGAATGATGATAAAACACACCTTTAATAAAAAATTGGAAGCAAATATTTACTGAGAGCAGGCTCCAAACTATTTACATTGACAACGGATGCAACTTTGAACTTTCTGAGATGTATGTAGACAAATTATGGGGGTGCCTTTGTTATGGATCAGATCGTTTACACAAGCACAAACGTCTGTTAAAAGCAGAAAATGCCGACCAGAAATCAGTTTTCTGCCATAGCTCTGGCGCCCCTTCTAGCGTAGCACCCATACGCATCACAAACAGTGCATACCCACTTTTTGCGCCCGTTGCTGTTACATTTTTGAGATGTGGTGCAACACTAGCAGAGTTTCCCTAAATCACTTGATTTCCTGCCTTTCAAACTCTCAGACTTTTTTTTACTTTTCAAGGTTAGCTCAAACTTTCTGAAACGTCAGAAAGTTTGAGTCCTCCCTCACTCCGAGTCGACAACTCTCAGGTTGAACATAACAGCCGACGTTTTTTAAAAATGTTTGGATCAGAAAGTTGAAACTTCTAAACAACTAGTTGTTTTTCCATCTCTTAGTCTAACATTCCCTATTTACTAAGCATAACCTGGACACGGAGACTGACGTCTTTTAGTAGACGTGAGCTAGACATCTTTTCATCATCGAACCCAATATTGCTGGCTCTGATGTGTGTGTGTGACGGCGGAGTTTCACCTGCGATGCTGGAATAAATGTGATGTACACGGCTCTGCTGCCTCTCCAGCGCGTCCGCCAGCGTCTGGTTCTCCACAGAGTAGCTGTAGGCTGGTGAGAAACAAAACATGGACGTCAACGGTTTTATCTGGTAACGCAGAACGATCGCGCCCGGTTCAGGGCCCGGTTCAGGGCCCGGCATCGTCTCCCTCACCGTAGTAGAGAACTATGAACCACAGAGAGAGCAGGACCACCGTGACGCCGTTGAGACGATCAAGAGGGTTTCCTTTCCGTTTCTGGATTTAAGAAGAAAAAATAAATAAATTGAAATCTGACTGGCAAAGACATTTTGTGAATCATAACATTGTTTAAAATATAAAATGTAAGGTAAACTTTATTTCAGTTACACAGATCAATAAAGGATCCCAACAAATTGTGTTAAGGTCAATTTTATGCTCAAATTAAATGCTTAACCAAAATATACAAAGAAAGTTACAAAAAAAAGAATTCTAAGAAATTTTCCAGCTGCGTTTTCTGGCATTTAGTAAATAGAAATAATTTTGGTGATTCTATTTGACCTAAAGCAAGAAAGGTTTAGTCTACCAGTGAAACAAAAATGTGTCTCTTTCTACCAAGTGTGTGAAAATTTACTGTAAACAATGTTTTCCAAATTTAGGCTTTCAATCAAACGTTATGTTGCACTTTATTACAAAACTGTGCAGTTTGAATATCAAGCACTTTCAAGGACTTTGTGCAGAAATCAAGCACTTTGCAAGTCTTGAAAACACCTAATTGAAACTCAAGCCTTTCGAAGGATTTCAAGCACTTGTACGAACCATGCTAACATAAATTAGTCACGTTTCAGTCATAAATTTCGATTAAGTTTCCTGTGATTTTGAGTGACACCAATTTCCGCTGCAACTCCAGTTTTCTGGTGTTCTATGGAGCGTCTCCGTTGACGTCGCAACACTTGAAGACTGAAAATTGTGTCCATTCTTCTGTGCAAATTAGCCCGGGTACAGTCGGATTGGGTGGAGAACATCTTTGAACAGCCATTTTCAACATCTCCCAAAAGGTTTCGGGCCATTCTAACACGTCTTAGGATTTAGGCTTTGACCTAAATCACTGCGTTGTAGCTCCAGTTGTAGACCTTCACTCTAAGTCTAACCAAACCCAGCGAGCTTTAGAAAACATCACCTACCTCATATTGGCTGCTTACAGCATCTATAGACTCTTTCATTTGCTGCTGGAGCGTCATAAATTGCTGGTCCATGTGGTCCTGTTGAATACAGATACCCCGATCAGCTTTCACCCGATGATGCTGCTGTAGGAGCGACGCTGAACTCACAGTTAGCTGTCGCCGCAGGACGGCGGAGGCGTCCGAGGCCGAGCCGAGCCGCTTGCTCTCCAGGGCGCACATGTTACAGATGTAGCGCCTGGACGAGCTGCAGTAGTACCGCAGCACCTGGTCCCGGTGCTCCGGGCACTTCCTCTCCAGCAGGTCGCTGAGCGGATCGACCAGGGGGTGTCCGGTGAACGCCCGCAGCTCCAGGTGGTCCTTGGCGTGCTCTCTGCACAGCGACACCTCGCACTTCAGGCAGGACTTGAAGGCAGCGGTTTTCGTCTCGGGGCAGCAGTCGCAGTAGACGCATTCAGCCAGCGTCTCCTGCGAGGAAGCGATCGATCAGCCAGAGGTCAGAACAGATACACACGGGGCTGCAACTGACGATTATTTTAGAAATTGATTTTTCTGCCGATTATTCTGGTGATTAATCGGACGAGAAACTGGAACACTGAACCTTTTTCGTTTCAACTTTTAACTCTATTTTATACAAGATTAGAATACTTAAAAAATGTTAACAAAAACACAATTTAATTGTTTGTTTAAAGTAAGAAAACATACATTGCATTGCTTAAAATGCAATAAAGTAGCATTGATTGTTTGTAGTAAGGCATCTGCATACTGCTTACATCCGCAGATGTTAGAAGTATGTTTACTTCTAACATCTGCAAGTCAAACTTTCTGCTTGACTTGATGTTTAGTCGAGCAGACCTCAACACACTGTAGGACTGATCTGTTCATTAATTTTTGATTAACCTATTAATGATTGGATAGCAAAGGGTACTTAATACCTTTCTTTTACAGAATTTGAACCAATTGAAGCTAAAGCTATGCCACTTGAGGACTTCAGTATAGAACAGATCTATAGACAAAGAATGTTTTTTTCTATCATAGATGTATTTTTTGTACAGTTTTGGCTTAATTACTGCTTTTATAGAATAGACTGGAGGAAATTGCTTACTTGCTGACAAGCTACTCCATCCAAGGTATAAATAATGCATAAATAAACAAAATAATAATACACAGTATGTTGCTCTTTCAATGACTGCATTTTTTTAAAGGCTTGATACTCTAATGATTAATCTATTGCTAAATTAGTTGACGGTTATTCCAATAATTGATTCATTACGATTAATGTGATTAATCGTCCTCCTAGATCCATTTTCCGTAAATCAACTCTGCTTGGTAAACAGCACTGAAACATCTACTTTATTATTTTTTTTAATGTTTTTTGTTGCTGTCTTGTTCTGTAAATGCAACATGAAAGTACCGTGTTGAATAAAAATCAAATGAAAGTTAGAGGCATAGGTATGTCGTATGCATGTCCGACTTCAAAGAAAGCTGTAAATTTATATCAGCCAAAAACAAAAACAACAAAAACAGCCTGGTCCGTGCAACTGAATTATTTAACACATACCCTCCTCTTCTTGATCAACCTGAAGTCCTCTGCGATGCTGGCCAAGGCATAGCTCTTCTGTAGCTCCACGACCTGCCCAAAGTCCGCCCTGCAGTCCGGGCAGCGGAAAGGTGAGTCCGTGGAGTGGTCCAGCAGGTTGGTCAGACAGTCCAGACACATGCTGTGTCCGCAGGGCAGCTGGCGGGGATCCTTGAAGGTGTCCTGACACACCGGACACCTTAGCAGTTCCCCCCACCGGGTTTGGTCTGCATCTTCCATCCTTGACCCCGCTGTTGCTGAGCATGAGTAGAGTTAACTACAGGGATGTTCCCGCCCTGCTGCGCTGTTGATTTGTTTACCACTATATTCTGGTTGTTTAGAATAAGTTATGAACTCAGGCACAGAAACGCGGGTTCAAAGCGGCGTTAAAGGGTGGCTACATCGGTGCTTTTGGTTGAAGTTTAGAGTGAAAGTGAAACTCACAGCTCTACTTCCTGGTGGGGCGGGGCCTACTAGGTCACGTGACGGTCCCAGTGAAAGCTAGAATAGCAGTTTTTCTTCTCGCGTCGTTACGCGGATTTGTGAATATTTATTGTCTGGACACAAAAAAGTAGTCCAGTGATATTAGCATATTTTTTTTTCATTCTTTTTCTTAAAATTTGCAATTTACGTTGAGAATTTACGTCAATGAGAAATCCTACAAGCACGTCGTCTACAGGTCATGAACTACGCAGATAAAAGCGTGGCTTAGGACCATACGTCATCGCGTCCGCCATATTGAGAGTGGCAGATTTTATAGAAGTAGTTTTCTTAAGAAATTAAATACTGAAGTTTACATTCAACAAAAATGTTCATCATTTTTACATAGAATTTGCTAATTTTATTGAGAGTGAACGATATCTAGTAATCAAAATAAGGCAGACCAACCAATCTGATAAAATATGTTTAAATGCACAACTAATTCTAGTTCTAGCACAATTATTTTACAGTATAATTTAACACAAATAATAATAATACAAGTACTACAATTGCTTAACACTATAAACACATTTACTAGTTATGAACAAATTAATCAAAAGACAGATGTGCAGCATTTTTAACTAAGGTTATGTAATAATTTCCATCATATATTATAATACACTTTAATAATTAACAGACTTACTTTTTACTCCTACATGTAAAGAATGAGGAAATATTGGAACTGAACTAATATACCAAGTGTAATACCACGTTAAAAATGTTTTTTATTTTTTAACATGGTATTACGTTAAAAAATACCACGTAATATTTTACGTATTACGTGGTATACGTAAAATATTACGCATACCACGTAATATTTTACACAAGCTTTGAAAAGCTTGTCCATTTTCAAAGCGCAAGCTTTAATCTGTTAGGATTTCACATTAAAAACTTTTTACACAAATAAAATACTGAAAAGTGTTGTCAGTGTTAAACTCACCTTAGATCCAAGTTTGCAGCTGCCATTTCCATTTCACCTTTATTTACCAAGAATCGCTCAATGAGATTAAAAAAATAAATAAAAAAAATCTGAAGCTCTGGACAATTCAGCATCACAGAGCCGGGTTTAGACACACCTTCAAGCATCAACAGGTTTTATGTGCATCTACAAAAACGTGCTTATTTTAAGTTCTTCTAAAAGTAAATTAACTTTCTAACCTATACCTTTTTGATATAAACTTGCAGTGAATTATTTTTTATTTTACTGCAACACTGTCATCTTAAACGGTTTTTGTGAATGGGGTTCAGTTCATGTCTGGAGAGTTTTAAATTGCTTAAAAGATCACAAATTACACAGCAGTTAACACAATGTCATGCTTTGATGCGTTCAAAGTTGAATAAATCTTACACAAAATTCTTAGGTTTGACAAAAACAATTTATTTACCAACAGCAGTTAAAAAAAGATGAAAAACGGACATTTGTCAATATAAAGTGTACATCTTGAGAACCATAAAAACTTTTGAAAAAGTCTTTGCAAAGCACACATAAGGTTAGATTTATCATTCGTTTAGATTTAAATGCGTTTAAAAATAAAAACCCATCAAAAGGTGAGCTTGACAGCTCATCAAGGCCATTCAGACACGAAGTTATAATCTCATGACAACACAACCAAGAATGTTCTCAAGATTGCAATTTTTTTCTGACCCGACTAAATCCAACAACATAAATGAGATGTTTTGAAGAACATCTTGAGAGATGAATGGTGGGTCAGCTGAAAAAAATTCCTGAACATTCACTGGAGTAGTTCATATTGCAACCAAATGCCATATTTTAACTTCTTAAACCTGCAGGTTTGACCGAATCCTTGAGCAACTTTAAAAGACAACCAACGTCTGAATGACCGTAATATATATTCAGTAATCTTTAAGCAAAAAACCCCATAAATGTAAGGTAAAAAAAAAAAAACCAGTAAAAAGTAAAAAACAAAAAAAAAAAAAACATACACAAGTATACACATAAAGTTTAGCATCTCAGAAACTGTTTGGTCCCGTTACCCAGATACCCTTGCTGTTGTTCTCCAGGCGCAGAGTTCCTCGTGCAACAACAGACATAACACTGATTTCCACTTCCTGCCTCAGTATTTGCTGCAAACATCTAAAGTGGGCAATATGGCATTTTAAAAAAATCTTTTCATTTACCAACTTTGTTCACAGAGTAACTTCACCTTCATATCCACATGTTACTGTTTCCTCCCTTTCCCATCAATAAACTATGGACTTAAGACTTTATCATTATAGGTTTTTCTTTGTGATTGGCTATTTTTATGATTTATTGAGATACATGTTCATACAAACAGTCACACACAATAGAACTACGCTATTTTCTTAAAGCTTTGTATTTGACATTATTTCTGTCTACTTTGGTTCTGATCTGTTTCCGCCACTCGACTCATAAAATTTGAAAGACTATGACTGGTTAATAAAAAACAAACAAGCAAAAAAATGATCACAGTAACCACCATGGTCCATATAAACAGTCATGTGGCAGATGGCTCCATTTCATACTCGAAAAAGTCGAGGACACACACAAAAAACAAAAAGAAAAACAAACTATACAGGAGCGAAGTGATCAGCAGCTGGAATAAAACTAGCGCTTAGGGAGTTAAAGCTAACAAGAATTAATAAAGTAAGGAAAGCAATGACATAGCCTTTCATAGGATGGTCATTAGCCTGGTTTGTTATAGAGAACAAAAAACACACATATGGCGAGAAAAAAAACAAAACTCAAAATGGATCGGTTCAGTTTGTACAAAGCAAAAGCAAAAACAGGAACTAAAACAACCCGTCTAAAACTGCAAGTGAGTCTGCAGAGTGCATAGCAACCTGCTGCACCTATCCGATTGTGAGGAACTATAAGCTTAAAAAAAAAAACCCTAATAATCTGAAAAGCCATCAAAGAAGGTCATAAATCATGTGACCAAAGACAGTGACCGTTTTCAGTTGGACGTAAAATTTGGACCAACAAACAAATGCAACGATTTTTTCTTTGAAGGAAATCAAATGAAAGTAGGCCTTAAAGTGTTGTGACACAAAACTGAAAGCAAATGTTATAAGTTTAAGGAAAGGAATGGCCATTTGGCAAAAACGAGAATGTCAGCGAATTGTTAAGAAATCTACATTCAGAAAACACAAAGGTAAGTCATCAGATTCATAACAAGTCAGAGCCTCTTCCATACTCGTGTTTCCACAAACAGAACCTCATTAGCTGCCTGGTATGATTGAGAAAGCACCAATAAAAGTGGCATTGTGAAAGAAAAGAAGGCCTGGAGGGGAACTTAGTGGGCCCAGAGAGAAATGAGTGAAATTAGTGTCAGATATCTTATATTTTAAAGGGTAAAAACACGCCACAGCTTCTTCACAAAGTCCTGTGAGTTGTTCTGTGTTGGCAAACCCTGTCCAATGTGCTAATGGGCGACAAAGGATGCGTCTCAAAGGTCCCGTGACGGTAGCCCCGGTGCATTTTCTCTTAAAACCGTTGGGAGGCTGACCAATGCCGTCGCAACATCAACCCACAAACTGCCAAGAGAGCTAACCATTACCCGAGTCAACTGCTTCGACTCAATCACGACCGCACTGTTCAGCTCAAGAGTCCTCTCAGAAAACGCACTCTCAAAATGTTCTAGCATAAAGTGTTCTGCGAAAGGGTCAAAGTTTTTTGGAATTAGTTAGTTTCAAAAAGCCAAACTATGTTCGTGTCACATCCGTGTGGATTTTAAACCGATTTTAAACATTCACCGATTCAATCGCATTTGCTGGGCGTTAAGAGTTGATCTGATTTACTCTTCCTCGCCCCAGAGCTGAAACTCAATGACCGGACAAATCCAAGAGGAGAAACAAGTAAAAAGTAGAAAACCACATTCAGCTGGATTCAGACAAAAATGACCCCTTGACACCAGTACTGGTGTCGCTACAGTAGAAACAAAATATCAGGAGCTGATATGGATTAGATACAGCTTAAAGCAGAGGTCTCACACTCGTGGGTTCAAGGGCCGTGTCGTGCAACTTTAGGTGTCTCTTTGCATTCAGCACACCTGGTTCCAAAGTTAGCTCATTAGCAGAGCTCTGGAGAGCTGGACTGAATGTTAGGGACGCAGTTTCACCATTGAAGTCAAGTGTGTAGGACAAAAGACGCATCTAACAGTTGCAGGACTCCAGCCCTCGAGGAATGCAGTTTGAGACCTTTGATGTAAAGTGTCCTTTCTTCTGCGTTAAGGGACGACAGTCTCCATGAGCAGTCCAGTGTTAGCAGTCTGAGGTAGACAATGGCGCGTGACCGCCGCCGCCTTCACAGCGACAAGCCGGCGATCTTTCTGAATGAGGGCACGAAGAAATCGCACTGGCTCAGTTTGTGTTTCTCCATATTCCTCATGATCCGGAACATCTTCCCGCAGGTGATGCAGCTGAAAGGCTTCTCTCCGCTGTGAAACCGCAGGTGCGCCTTCAGATTGTCCCGCAGCCGGAAGCTTTTGCCGCACTGCGGGCAGGTGTGCGGCCTCTCGCCCGTGTGGAACCTCAGGTGGCGGCGGAGGCTCTTCCTCAGCGCGAACGTCTTGGAGCACTTGGAGCACCCGTACGGCTTCTCCCCGGTGTGGAAACGCTCGTGGCGCCGGAGGATCTTCCGGCGCTTGAAGGCCTTCCCGCAGTTGCCGCAGACGTATCCGTCGCGGGAGTGTGTGACGATGTTCTGGAGGCGCCAGACGTCGTTGTCGCACCTCGTGAAGCAGCAGAGGCGATGGCCAGTGTGGGGACCTTGGTGCCGACGCAGGTCTTTGGGGATAGTCCTGCCGGATTTGTTGTTTGCGTTGAGAGTTTTCGCGGCGTCGTCACCCTCGGTCTTTATCTCTGGTATTGTGAGCATGTTGACCAGCTGTACCTCGCAGGGAAGAAGCAACTTTTGATCTGGAGAGGTGAGCTTCAACTTCATCTGCAGATGGTTCTTGGAGTCTTTCGGCGAGTGGATCCGCTCCCACACGCCGACCTGCGCTGGGGTCACGGCCCCGTCGGACGGCGACGGGCTGTAGGCGGTCCCCTTGGCCGTGCTCACACAGGCTTGCTGAGGCTCAGCTTGAACGGGCTCCTCTGAACTCTCAGCTTTAGGAGCCGAAGAGTCTGGCGTAAGGATTAAGGGGCAAACAAACTTCACCGTCTCCCCAGAAGCCGTGTGTCTCGTATCGGGTTGAATCAGAAGCGGCTTCTGCTTAGCGGGTGATATCTGGGTAGATCCACACTGCGATGTTCCAGAACCTTCGTCTGCAGAGACTGAAATACAGCACAGTTTCTTTCATTGTTATGCTTAGTGCCAATATACACAAGTTCTCTTGCAAAAGGACCCTTTGACCTTTTTCATATTTTGTCCCTTTATGACCACAAACTTTAATGTATTTCATGAACCACAGAAAAACAATGTGTGATTGTGAAAATAAAGGGAATATATAGCTTGGTTTCAAAATGTTTCACTAAAATTAAATGAAAAAAATAATAATAGTGAAACCATGTGTTATGTTTCTCTCTCTACCCTAAAAGGCTTTTAAAAAAATCAAGCGCAATAAACTGCAACTAGATGGGATATTTTCACAAATTTACATTTTTTTCTTGTTTTTTTTTTTTTTTAATGAGGACGAGATCTCGAAAAGGATTTAGGTATAATCTTTGACTGGGACATTTTAGTACATGAATACGATTTGTAATAAAAGTAATAAAAATAAAATAAATTAAACCAGGCTGAATTTATGCTGAGATTATTGCTGCTTGCTACTTATTTAATTCCTGAAGACAACCGGTTGTTATGGATATATGATTTTTGTGTCCTTGCTAACATAACCATATCTACTGATAACACATAAGACCGGCTTGGGTTACACAGTCGTCCATAAACGCATACAACACCTTCTAGTGAGGGTGCAGAATGAGGAATATAAAAAAAACAGTACCTCTGCTAAAAAATGAGTTTGTGTTTTACACTGCACCATTGGGTGTTAAAAATCTTTCAATATATAACCGATAACCTCCTTTTGTCTTAAGGCTGAATGAATAAATACAACTCGGCTCTGGTCTCACCTGGAAGAGGTGAGATAATATTGTGATATTTGGAAGGTGCTTCCAAATATCACAATATAGATACAAAAAGAAGCTGGATGCAAATGACCGCCACACTTTTCAGATTATCAGCCATGTTTCCCGTCACAGATATGGACCACACTGTGCTAGCTTCTCAGACAAAGCGGTGAGAGGATTTTGTGAAAATGTTTAAGAGCTTCAAACAATTTATAAGAAGCAATAGGACTGAAAGGCAAATTCCAAATGTGAAGTTTCTGGTGTAGTCGACAAGTAAAGTTCAGTACAGCATTAGACTTGAAAGTATTTCTACCATTAGAGAAATAAAGTAAAGCTACAGTACAATTACCAAACATGATTTATATGAACATATTGCATCCCATTTCTTACCAGTAGCTTACTGTAACTGTAGGTGAAACCAACAGTGTGAGGAGTGTTTTTTTTTTTTTTACTCCATCAAGATCCTTTTATTCTTGTTTTCCAAGAATAACAGAATAATAATAGCAATGTTCATCAGTTCATGCGAGTGCTTACCAGGTAAAATATCCTTAAGTTGACCGTCATCATCAATGAGAGAGTCGAGCTCGAGGCCGCTCAGCTCCAACGCATCCACAGAATCTGCTTTAACCTGATCAAATAAGAACAGAAAACAATAGAACTTGTTTACCAGACCTACTGAGATTTCCTGTTTAAAGGCAACACATTAAAGTAGAATGAAATAATTTATTTCAATGTTATTTGTGATGCTCATTTTCTGATCGGCTGCCATGTCAAACTCTTTAAGCTGCTTTGCTCCATAAGCTAGCGTCTAAAGCAAGAAATGTTAGTGGCTTTAACAGAAAAAAACCAAAGGAACTGCAGGAATAAAATAAAATTTGATTTGACTAATATGAAATATTACATATTTTCTTATAATCAAAAAAGGAGATTGTGATAAAAAAAAAAAAGTAATACCTGGTAATAAACCCACCACAAATTGTCAGATAAAATTTTCCACCACAGGACTCATGGCCATCTAACATCAGGCATATGAGGCAGCATTTATGCTAATGTTTGTAATAATTATTGAATGGTGGGTAAAAAAAAACATTGTAAGAATTGATGTTTCTTAACATATTTTGTAGCACTGTCTGTAAATGTGCAAAAGGGCTCCACCGCTGGAGGTCAATGCTCTTTGGGGAGCCATGACATGGAAACGTTTGGGAACCCCTGTACTAGCTCACTTGCAAACAAGTGCAAGTACTGGTTACCTAGCAACAACTTCTTGAGAACAATGCCACATTGCCTCATAACTTCTTAAAAATAAAACAGCAGCAGCAGCATGGAGTGAAAACTGTGGATAAAACAGGAGCGGTTATGTCACTACCAGTTTGGAAGTATTTCAGATATTTAAAACAAACAAAAAAACCGTAACAATTATCGATATCGACCGATATGAATGCTCACATCGTGATACGTTTCTCAGCGATATCGTCCAGCTCCACTTATACAGGCTGTAAGCCCCCACCGACCTGATCCTCCTGAGGTGCCCAATGAGGGTCAGTGTCTTCAGCCAGAAGGACTTCGGACGGAACCAGACCGCCCTCCACTTCCACATTATTGGTCTCCCACAAGCAACTGGCACCAAGCAGAAGGGAAGAGTCTGGAGAGTAGAAGAGGGGGAGGGGTCATGACACCGAAGGAAATGTATTCTTTAGCGACAGAGATTACTCGGAGAACTAATCCGGTTCTGCAGGAATGACTGATGCAGGCAAGATATGCGAAAATGCACCGATTGCTTTAAGCATTTAAGCACACAAAAAAAGTATTCTTCGGGTTTCATCATGCACCGAAGCGCAGCATTAATCCTATCCCATCATTGTGCATGAAAGTCAAAACACGCAAACCCACCGAGCTCCACCGTTGTCTTGATATCCTCCTCCACTTGCACGCCGACGCTTCGCTTGCTGCCCCCGTTCCACACGGCGCAGAGCGACTCCACGCTTACGTTCCGCTGCTCTTCCTCTGCGCGGCCCGCGGCCACAGGCTCCGCTCGGAATCTGCTCTCAAACAGTTTGATCAACTCCACCGACGCCGCCTTGACCAGAGCCCTCAGCACCGTCTCCACCTGCGCCTGGATGTTCACGACGTCCGCAGACATTTTGGCCCCAACGGCTTCACAGAAGTCAAGAGTTTATCCCCGAAAAACCCGTCCTAGGCGAAAGTCGCCATTTAGCATTTATTTACCAACCGCAGCCTGACCACATGGCCTTCTCCAAAGGGAAGAGGCGTGATTTGGATTGAGCGCATGCGCATCAAAACCAGGGAGCAGCTGACAGGGACGGAGCAAAAATATCAAGAGCCCACGGCTGAAAGTCTGCTGTGGAGTTAAATTTGTTTCATAAATCAATAAAAAAAAAATAAATTAATTAATAAAAAATAGTTTAAAAAAATCAGGTCAAACAAAAAATATAGAGTTGTAATCAAAACTTTTGGATTTTCAAAATAAAAAAAGAGTTTCAAACAAAAAATGTATTTCAATCAAATTGTAAGAATTATTATTCTTTTAAACAAAAAAATTGCTTTAAAAGCTTTTTTTTGTTATTAAAATCATTCATTTTTGTTTGAAACTTTTATTTTCGCATATCAGAATTTTTTGGTTGACAGCCTAAGTTTTTGGTTGAGTCTAATTTTTTTTTTGATTCTCTCTTTTTTTTTGGTTGAACTCAATGTTTTTTGGTTGCGAATCTCACATGAACATCCTGGACGGGGCCTAAAGATGTAAGACGATGTAAGCGATGTAAGACGTGTTCCTATTGGTTAGCGCTGACTAAAGCGGATGACTCCGACTCCCTGCGATCTCAGAACTCTGTCCAGAACTGCAGGGCTTCGGTGGCCGGACACACCACACGTCAAGTGACTGTACAGATTATTTATTTACCAAGCACATAATCAGTGCTGTGGATGAGGGGAGGCAATGTAACTCTTAAATATATATTTTCTTTCAGGTGCAAAATGAAAAACCAAGCTGGTAGATCACAGGCTGAAGGAGGATATTCACGTAATTTCTGTCTTTTTTTTATTATTTGGTGTGTATGTTAGTTTTTATTTTTTCGAATTAGATGTAATATGCCTTTCGCTGTGTTATGTTATAAAATTAAATTGGTGTTCTCCTAATTCCCCATTCTAGTATGACCAGCAGAGCTGAAGCAGGACAGCGCTTGTAGGCTGAACAGAGCGATTCCTCCAGCTTCTAGAGAGGATCAGAACATGAGGATGGAGAGACCAGCAAGTGTTGAATCAGAGATGGCCAGGTAGGTAAGTGTTGCTTTTAAGGGCCAGGTGTGTTTAGCTAACCATATTTCTCCAATTCTTCTGCCAGGATGTTTGTGGTAATTTTCCTATTTTTATTGCAATGTGCCATTATCAACACATAAGCATGCATTAGTTTTAAAACCAATTAAGAAACCGACTTGGGGAAATATAGTCAGCGCTAACCAATAGGAACACGTCTTACATCGCTTGTCTTCAGGCCCCGCCCAGGATGTTCATGTGAGATTCGCAACCAAAAAACGTTGAGTTCAACCTAGAAAAGGGAGCATCAAAAAACACTTACACTCAACCAAAAAATTCTGATATGCAAAAATAAAAATAAATAAAAATTTAAAATAAAGCTTTTTAAACAATTTTTTTTGTGGCTCAATAATATTTAGATCTGGTGACTGTGCAGGCCATGGGAGATGTTCAACTTCACTTTCATGTTCATCAAACCAATCTTTCACCAGTCTTGCTGTGTGTATTGGTGCATTGTCATCCTGATACACGGCACCGACTTCAGGATACAATGTTTGAACCATTGGATGCACATGGTCCTCCAGAATGGTTCGGTAGTCCTTGGCAGTGACGCGCCCATCTAGCACAAGTATGGGGCCATGGGGATGCCATGATATGGCAGCCCAAACCATCACTGATCCACCCCCATGCTTCTCTCTGGGCATGCAACAGTCTGGGTGGTACGCTTCTTTGGGGCTTCTCCACACCGTAACTCTCCCGGATGTGGGGAAAACAGTAAAGGTGGACTCATCAGAGAACAATACATGTTTCACATTGTCCACAGCCCAAGATTTGCGCTCCTTGCACCATTGAAACCGACGTTTGGCATTGGCACGAGTGACCAAAGGTTTGGCTATAGCAGCCCGTCCGTGTATATTGACCCTGTGGAGCTCCCAACGGACAGTATACATATATATATATATATATATATATATATATATATATATATATATATATATATATATATATATATATATATATATATATATATATATATATATATATATATATGTATATATACATATGTATATATATAGTATATACATATGTATATATGTATGTGTATATAACAAATATGAACTGGACAGCTAGACTCACATACCCTTATAATAAACACCTTCATTTAAAAACAGAATTTTGCCTTTGTTTGTGTTGTCATGAGTCATACTTGGTTTTATGTTCTGAATAGGAAAGAGGGGAACACTTTTCTATATTTTTTTCTTTATATTTCAAAAACAAACACCAACTAGCAGATTTGATCTGCTTGCCTTCCTTACCTTATTGTTTCCTCCTGAGAACATTGTTATATTACATACAGGAAAAGCCAAAATGCAGAAAACAAACACCCATGCTCACCTCTGTAAGAATTATACTATAAGTGAATTTCTTTCCAAGTTGTTGTTTATTTAAGACTTCACAGTAAATTAAAATTCTCTTGTTACAAAAATAGAATCTGGTTGTTGTCATAATTCATCATCATAGAAAACATCCATATGATGTACAGTACTTTCATTGTACAGCATCACACTGACTGAACACAGTAGACTGGTGGAGTTTGAGACCCAACGTGACAGACTGTTAGCACCCTTGAATCGGATATTATTCAGTTCAGTACCGGGGAAAACAAGAAAATATCTGAATGCACATAAAACATGCAAACAGCAAAAGACAAGACATTTGGGCTTATATGTTTTGCATAAAAACAACAAAACCCTTTCAATTCTATGAATATAAAAACTTTAATATGTTCAAAATCAAAAGCAGTAGGTGACAGAATTTTTAAAGAATATCTTCTTTTATTGTACAAGACATGTGGAAATAAATAGAAGATTTTTTTACATCATAGATCAGTAACTTTGTCAGGGAGAACGACAAAAAAACTAATGGAATATAGTGATTCTGGTGAGCTGCTGAGAGAGGATGATGAAAAGATGAAGGATTTACATGAACGGACGACTTCGTGATCAGAAATTGTCACAAAAGCTGTTGATTCAGCAAAGTCATCGATGCGATGGTAATGTTGACTCTTTAAATGGCATTGGTCAGACTTAGAGTTTAAATTACGACTCAGCAATCTAATCGTCGTCATCATCGTCGTCATCATCGTCATCATCATCGTCGTCGTCGTCGTCATCATCGTCGTCATCGTCATCATCGTCGTCATCGTCATCATCGTCGTCATCATCGTCGTCATCATCATCGTCGTCATCATCGTCGTCGTCGTCATCGTCATCATCGTCGTCATCGTCGTCATCATCGTCGTCATCGTCGTCATCGTCATCATCGTCGTCATCGTCATCATTGTCGTCATCATCGTCGTCGTCATCGTCATCGTCATCATCATCATCATCATCATCATCATCATCATCGTCGTCATCATCGTCATCATCATCGTCGTCGTCATCGTCGTCTTCCTCAGGATCAATATCTCCCGACAATACATCTTCAAGCCACTCTTCCAGCTCATCCACAGACGGTAAATCCTCCCCATTATCAATGTCCATCCACACGCTGTCAGCCTGCACAGCAACAACAGCAGCAAAGGAATGTTTCTCAGTTCCGTTTAATTTAATTCAAATTCAAATTGAAAATCAACTCAGTTATTTGTGAGCAGGGAAAAAGAACTAGACCTCCCCCTTTTTGTCAGTTGTGCCAATTTACCAGATCAGCTGTAAGATGTCAAGTCTAGTTTTTGCATCAACTTAGCAACAGCATTAAAAATAATACGTTCCTATGCTGTCTAGGTCTAGTAGTTGTTTGACAATTATCTCGACAGACTCACAATCATCTGATCCGCCAAATCAGCTGATGAGGCAGACTGATGCAATATGGTGATACAACAAATCATTAACATCTGTCAACTAAAGGAAGGGGATATTACTGATAACAGCTTAGCATAAAAGTATTTATGATCATGAACACCTTAAACAGGCTCACTGACAAAGACAATGTCCAGTTCACTCAGAACAAGCTCATTTTGTAGTGAGAAAAAGGTTTTGTACAAGGACTGGGAAGCCCATCTGAAACACTCATACTCTTACAGCAGCCCACCCAACACAAAATGCCATGGGGGTCACAGCTGTAGATCTTTTTAGCATTGGCAAAACACATATGGACTGGACAACTAGACTCAAGTTAACCAAGCAGAACCAGTGATAGATTAAGAATCTGGTATAGCTTGCCACAGTCTGAAGAAAAGCCAAACTACCCCTCTTAAAGTCAGAGGTAATTGATCAAAACCTATTTTCCAACCCTTGTGAAAACGTTCCAAGTGTGATCCATCAACAGCTGGAGCACTCTGGCCATCCCCTTTTCTTGGGAAGATGGTGGCGACAGTGGTAGCAGTTCATCCTGCAGTTGGCAGGTAACCAGTTCAATCCTCGCTCTGTCTGCCTCTGTCATTGTGTCCTTGGGCAATAAGGGTGTAAAAGGGCCTGGTGGGATCACTGCATGGCAGCCTCACCTCTGTCAGTGTACTCCAGGGCAGCTGAGGCTACTATGCAGTAGCTTGCCATCACATGTTTGAATTAGTGAATAACTGAATCACTGTTAGGTGCTGTACAAGTACAAGCACAAACCGTTTACCATTTTACAATTTTCTTAACAACTGGGACCTCCATCTACTACTGATTCTACTTCTTCAGTGCATGACTGATCTTTAATGTGGCACTAAAGTCAGGTGAAGCCATGACAACCAGAGCTCTCAGCATCTTGGGAGGAGTCACTGCTCCTCTTGGTGCTCTGCTGACAGTTACCTCACCAGTGGTGATGAACCCACCTTACATTTAGTTCTTAGACTCTGTCTTCTCACCACAGACTATGGTGACCAGATTGAGAAGTTCCCAATGTGCTAATTGTCTTGGCCTATATCCTTCATTCAGGTTTGGGTCCAATCCCAAAATGAAATATATCTTTATGTTGGCCCTTTTTTCCCCCCTTTCTTTTTGCCAAAATTTCCTTGAGGCCAAGAGAGAAAAAAAAATCACTTTTCCACAGCCTTTCTGAATTCCATCTGTATCAGAGTTATAGCTTCTGCAACCACAAAAAAGGCAGTGCTTCTGGTGACGTGGTGCTTGTCTGCCGTTGTTTAGGAATTCTCACAGACTACCAAGTCCTAAAGCAGGTGTTGTCAATTAAGGGTCCTCAAGGGCTGGTGTCCTGCAGCTTTTAGATGTGTCCTCTGGTCCAACAAACCAGAATCAAATGGCTGAATTACCTTCTGAGTAGGCCTTCAGGTTCTCAAGAGTCCTGCTAATGACCTCATTATTTGACACAGGTGTGTTGAAGCAGAGACACATTTGGAAGGTGGCGGTAATGCACCTATAAGTTGTTTGCCAACCGCCATAAAAAGAGGAAAGAAGAAGAAGCAGAGACACATCTAAGAGTTGCAGGACACTGGCTCTTGAGGCCGGGAGTTGAAAACCTCTATCCCAAGGGCATGACGTTTTAGCTTGGCAACTTCAGCCACTGCTTGTGCCTATTCAAAGGTCCTGTGCTTTTTATCACAATCGTTACCAATTGCCTCTAGACCACAGCTCCTGGAAGCTGCATCTACTGAGGATCCTGGACACGGACCATTCAGATTCCATTGTCTCAACCTTTCTCTAAACATGAGATAAATTATCCCGTGGATGGGAGTTAAATCACTCCTGAACTGGGTCCTTCATCACACATTCCTAGGTCACCCTCCACTCAAATAGATTTACCTGGTCTTTATGGTAGCTCTCCTGGTATGGAATCCAATTAACAAGTAGATGCTTATCAATAGCCAGCTCTGCCCCTCCCTTTAACCACCTTTTGAAGACATAAAGCCAAAGGTCTGATCTTGTGATTTCAAGACTGGCCATTTACATTTGGATGAAGGTGGCGTGGTACTAAGTGCACTCATTGATCCCTTTATGTCCAGACATGTTCTGGACATCCCATACCTAGAACAGACATCCATTCCTCCCAATCATACCTATGCAGGTGATTCCACCATTACCAATGGTACGATTAAAGTCCCCCAGGAACACAAGGGAATATTCAGATGCCACCCATTCCAGCACATCACCCAGAGGCTAAATGAAGACCAGGTTATCAGAACTGCTCTTCAGCACATTGGCACAAGTTATATCCATCTATCTCACAACTCTATGTCACTAAAAGGGAAGCCTCTCACTCACTAAGGAGAACTCCAACATATTGGAGCTCAGCCAAGCGCCTATGAGCGTCCCCAAACCTGCACAATGCTGGGATCTAGTGGATTAGAAACACCCCCAAAGAGGGATGTGTGTCCAGTACAAAATGTGGCAGATGGCTCCTTTTCATCTTTTCATAGGCGGTCAGAAAAGATAAAACTGTGAAATGGTGAAATGAAGTGATAACACAGCAGCTGCATCTGTTTATATGACATTCTTATACATACATGGGCTTAAACTATTGCCGTACGGATAAGCTATAGTCAAAAACAGAACCCACCTTAAGTTAAATGTGCTGCAACAGTAAAATTAATTAGCAACATTTAAGAACAGATAAACTATACAAATGTACAAATATTTTCCTATGACTAATACTTACATCATCAGCTTCAATGACACCAATCTGTGGGTGGGACAGGTCGATTCCGAAGGTCTTTTCCCAGTGTGGCAAAAGCTGAAGAGGGAATCAATGAAATAATTATGGCACTACCACTGTTGCCAACTTTTGAATCCAGGTTTTTACTTAGATTGCTCAGTATCATTTATTGTATTGTATCATATTATTTCTTACCAGAGGGAAGTCGTCAGGGTCAATCCAGAGAATGCTGAGGTTAGGGTTGTCGGTGTTATCCTCTGCAACTTGTTTCAATTTGTGCAAGAACTCAAAGCCATCTGTGGAGCAGAAGACCACAGTTCAAGTAAAACTTTAAAAGCTGTTTGCTTCTGTTTTTCATGATATACTTATTTCTTTATAGACATATATGTTTCTGAACATACAAATGCATCTGTTTATTACAAGAATTTTCTATTGAAATGCATTTCTCTTTACCGATATCGGACTCTTCTGCAAAAGCGACAATATGCTCTCCACCGACATCATCATCCTGTGAGCAAAATAAGGATAATCTGTACTCTAAAACACTTGAGATGAAGATAACAATATCAGAAACTAATAAATATATGTATTAATACATTTACTTAAAGCCTCTCCATAAAAATAAAAAAAACTGGTGCAAAGCTGAAAGTGTAACATTTCTTACCCAGATCTCATATAGGTTGCTGGGTTTCAGTTTCCTCAGTGTTGGTCTAAACAAACACAGAGCCATTAAAATAAAAGCATATTTAGCTTATTCCGATTGTTACGCTTTTAACTAAAAATATCTTGTAGCATGCCAACAATAGGAGCTACCTGTCATTATTTTCAATGAATTTCACCAGTTCTTTCTCAGAGTAAGGTTTTCCTGGGATGACCACAGGATTCTCAATGAAGGATTCATAGAAGTCTACTTCATCGAGCTTCAACTCCAGGGCCTTAGCAACCTGCCACAAAACAACAGTAATTGGATTTATAACCTGACCATGACGGCTGTATCAGTGACGCGAATAAATACTGGGTATTACTGAAAAACACAATGCTCAGCAAGGAAAATATGCATCCTGCCATTTTAACAAATAGTAGCAGGATATAGTGCTAACAGCTGATAGCACGCAATTTTCAGGTTGCACATAGAAGCAGAATAATAAGCCTTTGCAGGTTTTATTAAAGAAATAATTTTGCACATTATGCACACAAAACATTGCATTGTTTATGTCTAATTTAAATAAAATGCTAAACTGAATGCAAAGCAACAAAAATGGCAGAAGTGATGCAATAAAAACAAAGTACATTCTGTAGTTTAACAAGTAAGTAACAACTTACATTTCTGCTTAGGTACAGTACAGACCAAAAGTTTGGACACACAGTTGTGTCCAAACTTTTGGTCTGTACTGTATATTCGCAGTTGTGCTATAACAATCTCATTATAGTGTTTCCAAATAGGTTTGCTGTCTTGACTTTGACTAGACCCTTCCATGTCATAGTTTATGTCACGGTCAGTGACTATTTTGTAAACTACCAATCTATTGAGCAGACGGCTTGTCGTGAATGAATTTGAAAACACTTTGGTGTACAGGTAGGCTTATGCACGGCGCTCATATTTTTTCAGTTTTTTAGCTAATGGTGATGAAATCTTTTCACAATTAAAATGACCTTACCTTAGGATTAAATGTCGCAAAGAACTTGATGTGAGGATGGAACTCTTCAGCGGCATCTGCGAACGCTTCGAAATCTGAAATATTACAAGTATTTGTCAATCTATTCCAGCAGGTCAGTCTTTATATGTGAGATCACAAACAATGTACAGCTGCTGCTGACTGTGAGTTAAAATCAGACCTGTGAAATTATTCCAGGCTTTATGCTGCTGAACTCATATCTAGCTACACAGTTAGTCGATACAGATAGTCATGCCATCACAATATTCTTACGTTCTGACTTGTGACTCTTAAAGTAGCCCACCAGTTTGATGTCCTCTTCAATGCTTTCAAAGCCTTTCAGTTCTCTGCTGTTGTCAATAATTTCCACAGGATCCTCAAGAACCTGAGGGAGAAACGAAGTGGGAGGGAAGAGAAAAGAAAACCGCGGTGAGAATATCTGGTTGGAATATCCATGTAGCCAGCAAATACAAGCCCTGATCGGAAAAAGGCAAGATGGCATGGAAAAATGCAAATAACTACTAACAGCAACAACGACTAAAAGCTATTTACATATTGTCTTTATGTTTTGCTGACTTATGCATTTCAGGTCAGATATATATGGTTGAAACCAGATGTAAACCAAATAAAAGGACATACACACACATTTTTTTCATCACTGTCTGAAGTTAAATCAGACCAAGTTTCTCCTGTTTTATCTTGGTTAGGATTACCAAAATTATTTCTATTTGCTAAATGGCAGAAAACATAGTTTATTTTTCAAACGTTTTCTGTAACTTCCTTCAAATTCAGAATTATTACTGTCTCTTTAAGCAATGATGGGAAGCCATGATGATGATGTCATCAGTTAACTCAGACAGGTTAACTGAGCTATTTGAGTTAATTGGAGGGATATATGTGGATTTATTTTAAGGCCACACCTGGAAAACACTGTTTTCTTGTTTGACACGGGCAAAGATCTTCATTTTTGGAGACATGTCCTGTGTTTTTATTCAGTGTATGAAAATATCTGGTTTCAATCGTAGTAGATAACTGCAATCATGATTTGATAGAAGATCTTTTTATCAAGGCTTGCTGATTTTTCATTGTCATAAACCTAACTTTATTTCTATAAATCATCTTAATTGTGGTAATAATCTTTGTGTACTATTTGGCATCATTTCTTTTTTTTTTTCTATAGAAAGTTGTAATGGGAGTAGATGTCAGCTCAAAGTGGGTCTGGTTACGCTGGAAATTTCTTATTAATATGTCACTTGAATGTGAAAATGATCGTTTTTGTATCCATTTGCATCTTCAAAACGCATCTTGACTTTTTTCCTGATTTCAGGTTCTAAGTATTTTGCTTTCCTTCTTCACGCTTAAGTAAGGCAGGCTATTAACTGGGAGACTATATCCTCACGAACATCATAGATGAACTCCACAAGAGTGTCTGCCTCAAGTTCCCCATCGTACTCTATGACTTCATCATCGGTGAAGATGAAGATGCTGTCGGACTCTTCAAGGCCTGCAGAGAAAGAAGACAGTTATTAAGAGACTGATCTTACGCGACATGTTGTAATGCCATAGCAAACATAAATCTGGGAAATATGAGTTCCTTGTAAAAAATATTCCCATGCCTTAAAGCTTTTTACACTATGTCACATCACAAAGAGAAAGGTCAATGTGTTTTATTGGGATACTGCATAATTCAAGCTCTTTGCATAGCTTAAATGTGTTTAGAAAAACTAACTGTGCATCACCTTAATGTTCAACAAGACCAACAATTTAATGGTTTTGGTTGAGACACATTCCTGTGTTAGACTGGCCCAGTCAAAGTCTTGGCTTAAGTGGCAAAAACCAGTGTTTTTATGTGGCTCTCTAGACTCTAGAGACGGACACATAAATAGAAAATTCAAGATGACATTTCGGTGTGCAGCTGAAATATCATTTTATCAATCAAATCAACACAGATTTTTTTTCTGATTACATCAATATGAAATATTTTTTTAATTTTAAGAAGTACTTGTCCAATGCAGAGGCGGCTATTTCCTAATATTTTTACTGTTTCTTAGTGGATAGTTTGGTCAATTTATGCACAACCGGATTTATTTCGGTAGCTGTAACAAGAAACAATGTAAAAAGGTTCAAGCGGTATGAATAATATGCAGTGTTGTACATCATTACCTTTATAAAATAATGGTCTAAGTCATTTCTAACATAAAAAAATAAATAAATAAAAAGAGTTAGGCAATTATTTAGGAAGGTGACAATATAATACAGATTTCTGCGTCTGTTTACCATCTCTCTATTAACGTATTTACCTAATTTCTTTGCAACGACCTTGTCGAGCTTTGCATCGATGAGTCCAACTCCAATATCCTCGTCTTCAAACTCATCCAGGACTTGGGCTGCACGCTGCAAAAACAAAACACTCCATTACCTAAACACGTTTCATTAAGAATATCGACATATCGAGGAAAATGTGCACTGGGGGAGCTCCATTACCATAAAAGCCTGCTTTTCAAAGAGCTGCTTCTGCACTTTCTAAATCTGTACGAAACATGAACCTCAAGACTGACTGTCGATTCCACCAATGGGCTGTGACCCTCCTGCCTTGAGGAATTGGTTTAAGGTTGTCCAAGTGCATTTAAAGACTAAAACGCATTTGCTTCATTCCTCGCTGACTAGCTCACGTTCACACATGTAAGTGGAGTAAGAGATCTTGAGCAGCTGCCTTTAGCGGCATAAATAGTCGGCGTAAACGGGCCGCCCTGCAGGCTGTTGAGCAGATGATTCTTTGCATTGCTTTGAGCTCATCTGTCGTAGATCAGAAATTGGAAAAGTGAAATTACATTGTTGGCAAATTTTTTGGAGAACATGAATTGTCGTTTGGTGATGGGTCGCCATTAAATCATACTGCAAGCTATATTACAAATAATCTATCTTGCACTAATCCAGAGTGCCATCATCTCCAAAATGTCCTGCCTTTTGCCGTTTCCCCCCACTGACAATAATACCTCATTAAGTTTAAATCATTATCTGTTTCCGAGGAGAAACCCAAGCCTCTAACTCCAGCATCTCAAGTTAAATATAAACCGAGGAGCAGCACCAGCCCAGGCGCTATTTTGGTGAGCGACGCTCAGCACTCGGGGATCCGCTGACAAGTACAGTGCTGCAAGTGTCAGTCACAGCGGGGAGCTGAGGTGGCATCACTGAATCCAGAACCCCCCAGTGCTGGCCTGCAGCCCTGACCAAACCCACCCCCCACCAAACGGAGACACCAGAACCTGCTGAGATGATGTGATATGCTAAAGGCAGATGTTCACTTCAATCTCTTTGTTCTTCTTGGTTTTAAATGTTTTGCTGTCAATAATTGACCTTCAACTTTATTTTATCCTTCTTCGTTTATATTTCCACCATAGATTTCACTGTCAGTTCATGTTTTAGGTGAGTTTAATGCAGACATTCCAGTCATATTTGCATGCTTGGAGTGTCCAGAGGCTCATTCGTCACTGTAGATAAATACCTCACCATAATAAAAGAATTATGCCCTTATATATCCCATTTGGAATTTGAGAGCCAACGCATTTTTTTTATTATTATAAGTAGGTTGTGAAACGTCCATAAAAGCAGATTTATCTATTTGCTTATTTTTGCAACATGCAGTTCTTGAACACGTCTAAGCATCTTCCTAAAATAATGGCCCAAGTTATTTTTGCTAAAAGGTTTTTTTTTCTTTTTTTAAAATTACTTTTGGCAAAAAAAAAAAAAAGACGTAGGCCATTATTTTAGGAAGGTGATGACTTTAGACATGCACCATGTGATAAAATGTCCTAAATTAGCCACATTCTTAGTATTTTTGTCATGAATGATATTGATAGAATTTCTTTTAAAAGAGCACCAACTCTTAGTCTTAAATCTTGTAAAAGAAAAAACAAGGAAAGACAAAGCCATGCCGTTTTTATGAGTTTTAATGAAATGTCAAATCTGAAAACTTTGTTAATGCTAAATGCCAACAATGGTTTTTGGGGAGTATTTGATGATTGTTGCATTATAGATCATGTGCAAACTGACTCTATGATCCTCGATAAGCCGTTCTTCAACACCTTGAGAGCTGATGCAGAAGCTTTATGCTGGATGGTGACGTAATGTGGAGAAAACTGCTGAGTGTCCAGGCTGACAGGGGTCCTAATGTTTGATTGACATGCACATGCACTCAACATCATGCACAGTCTTTGGGGAATAAGAAAGAAAGAAACAAAACAAGGCAATGTGTGGATTTGTTGCCCCCCTCCCTCATGCATTTACATTTTTGCAAATTATGCAGACATTCACACTTAGGTTTCTTAACTAAGAACATTGTTTGATTTTGAGCCTTTAAACCCAAAATGAGCTACAAAGTTAAAAACTCCACCTTTTTAATAGTACTTTTTTTTTTGAGTATTATGTTAATTCTGGGTCTATTTTAAATGATTCCTCCATATCCATCTCAACCCACCTCGAGGGCCAACTCCTCAGTCTCAAACTGTCTCTGGGCGACGCGGCTGGATCCGGGGTGGTCATGGTAGTACACCACCATAACATCGTACTTCCTCATCACGGACTTATAGTTCTTGGCGTCCAGGTTGTGTACTCGGTCCTTGCCGTCATATTCGGGGAAGTCCAAGCTCTCCGTGGCCAGTGATTGCCCGCCAAATGACAGCAAGACTGCCACAAGCACCCATGTCCACTTCATGGCTTCTCTCTGAGACGATTCAGATTTCTTTTAATTATCGTACAATTAACTGAGTGGGGTCAAAAAATGTTTTTTCTTTGCTTGCAGAACCCTTTCCAATCCGCGTCACCCAGAAGAGAGCGGGACTAAACTCCTGGATCCACCTTATGACAGACCCCACATGGGAAACTGGCAGTGGGGCACAGGGTACAAGAGGGGCTGGGCTAAGTTTGACATAGGTGTGACGGCGTCCGCCTATGGTGGGGTGTAACTGAGCAGGGGTGAGGTGGTTGGTGGGGTGACAACTTTGTGTGTAGGTGTGTTTAAATATTAGCCGCATACCTATAAAACTGGGCCAGAGTGAGACGATGAGGGCCCAACTTGTCAAGAGCAGGAAATTTTGAAGACAAAGCGAAAGCTGCTGGAATGAAGTGCAGGCACGGTGCACTTCTGCTTTTCTTGCCAAACAAGTTAAAAAAAAAAAGAAGGTGCGATACATTTAGAGCTGGCCGCAAATGTAAGGCACTCTTCTCCCATATTAAGTGAAGGATGAAGTCTTGGATCCCAGCTAAAAATAATGGAAGTAGGACAGAGAGGTACATATCAGGAGGGGCTGCAGTCGGTGTCTAATTTGCTGCTGCTGGCATTGGTGCAGTGCTAAAATGTGGAGCTGGGTCACTCAGGGACAAGAAGAGAGAGGGGAGAAGGGGGCCTGGTGAGGCTTCAATGCAAATGTGTCAGTCTTGCAAAAACATAGATTTTTGCAAGACTGGTAGTCTGACTTTCCCTCCTGCGGCTTTTTGGTACCCAAAACAAGCATCCTGTTCATTCTGCCAACTGACCACTTGCTAGTGATGTAGAGGCCACTGGAGAGTACAGTGCCTTGCAAAGATATTCATACACAATGAGGTGCATAATGTCAAGAGGAAGGAAGAGGGGATGTGGTTTCTGAAGATGCTCTAATTAGATGAGACCAGTATTAAACTTTTTAGCCTACATAGTTTGGCATGTGGAATGCTACAAGCTAAGCTCTACCTGTGGAGGAAAACTAACCATCCGCCACGTGAGAACGCTTTATTAGTGCATAACTGTGGAGTGGATACAAAAACGAGACAGGTTAAAAGTTGGATAAAATTAGAAACCGTGTGAAATAAGATAAACAATGTTGCAGCGGAAAAAGTTGACACAGTGTTCAATTTGTTGGTTAAATATAGAGAAAAAGTTGAGTTTCTGCTTCTTTTCTCTCGGTGGTGTTTTAACAAAGTTGTGTGTTCTGCGGTTGATGGTCAGTTTGTTTTTATGGGAATGTTTCTTAGGGCGTAAAACTGTCATTAGTGCATCTTAAATGAAAAATAAATGTCTTGTTGAAATAATAATAGCAAAAATCTTGCTTCCCTTTAATTCTGTAATGAAACCCATGCTTGATGTTCAAAAGCAAGATGGATGGATCTGTGTGTGTGATGATGTTTGGCCTGCAGCTGAAACAGCAGCGATTTGTGTGGTTTCAGCACCTGTAGAAATTCAAGCTGAAATGTGGTTCTTCAGGTTACTGTAAACATCTAGGGTTGCATGAGTCAGAGGCTAAATGAGAAGAGAGAGGGATTTATGTGTGTGTGTGTGTGTGTGTGTGTGTGTGTGTGTGTGTGTGTGTGTGTGTGTGTGTGTGTGTGTGTGTGTGTGTGTGTGTGTGTGTGTGTGTGTGTGTGTGTGTGTGTGTCATTTACACCTCAGGTGGTGACAGATTTCATTACGGGTTTTCTGTTCTAATTTCATTAATTGGGCAAAAATCAAATAACATTACAGCTAATTGGTGGGTCAGTATGTTGGATTTCCCTTATAATCACCATTCTGTATATATATTTTTAAACATATTTCTAATTTACACTACAGTTTTACTAAATAATGTTTTCCTGGTCATGCAGTGGTCATGTCTGGAACTGTAGTTACGTCAGCTGTCCAGAAGAGGGTGCTCTCTGACGTTAAAACACCTGTTGTTTTGACTCAGTTGCTACGAATGACTTCTTAAAACTTGAGGAACATTCCGAAGATGCAAAGACGATACTTTACACACGGCCACCTCAAAGGTCAGCATGTTTTCAGCTTTTACTGCTTATCCTGAAATACAGACACGTACAATGTGCATAAATCATGGACATATCATTGAAATGCAAAAATACCTTCGACATTTTTATTTTGCCTTCACTTCGAAATTAAGCAACCATTGCCGACAAATGTCTCTGGCGCTCTCAATTTATAGCCCAATCAGAGTTAGAGTGACATTTATCTGAGTAATGTGATTTCATGAGTACTACACCGGACTTTTTATTGAGTATTATTATTATGAAGTGTTTCTGCATACTCTACGTACTGTGAATAATTGCACTTAAGAAAAAAATATGCTTTGACCAAAAATGCACCAGACACAAACCCACAGTTTATGTTATAGTTAAATTTATTCTTTGACAACGAGCTTGATTGATGTTATTTTCTATCTGCTGAGCCTGTGATTTGCAGATCAAGCAAAGATACACTAAACTCTCTATATATTCACCTAAAGTAGTTATTCTAACACACATGTAGCTGGTGTATTAGTTATAAGTTGCATATTTAAATACAATTTAGGAAAGCGTTTTTTGCTTAAAATGAATCATTTTATAATGCTCCAATTGTATTATTTTAATCTTTAAATATGAGAATTTGCACGTACTTTCATATTTGTCTGCCTCAGCTATTCTGAATTTCAATAGCATTTTTACGAAGTACTTTTTTTTATTCTTCTTTGATTCTTGGAGGATTACTTTTTACTTTTACTTGACCAAAAATACGTTGAAGTAAACCTACTCTCTTGCTGGCTGCTCTGCCCGTCTCTGGATATAATGTAGTTGTAGTAGATATAATTAATGAGATTCTACAGCCTTTGTAATTATGGGTTTAATGAATTTCTTGCTCCTAAGCGTACAAACGTATTAATCACGTGATCAGGAACCGGCGCAGGACAACACGCTACGTGAGGGGCGGGGTTATCCTAACTGCTTCCGGTGTGGGCGGGGTCAATATGGTAAGTTTGATAACACTGCAGGAACATTACGTATCCATAAAACCGTAATTATTTACACCGGAGAGCTGAAACAACCCGCGGAAGGTTTTCCGCCCACTGACAAGGGGGCTAAGGTCAGTCTTTTAATGTCCAGTCTATGTTTATGCATGTTAAATAACCTTTTATTTTAACGTCCCTGTCACAGCAACGGAATAGTTGTAGATTGAGAAACCTCGCAATGAGTTTTGAGCTGATAATCTTATGGGTTAAACCACAAGCAGCGAACTGGAGCGGACCTCACCACGTTAACCCTGCGTTCAAATAAACGAACCAGTGAAGGTCAGTGACCTCTGATCACTGCTGCTATTACTGCATTGGTGCCCAGCTCCAGTCCAGGACGGCCAGAGGCAAGGAAAAACAAAAAAATTATATTTCAGCTTTTAGTTTGAACTATTTCAGTTTTGGTCCTCCATACCTGACTGAGTCCTCTTTAGAAGGTCATTCAGGTGTATCGTCAGCATATTTTCTTAAGATGATGTTAAACAATGTGATAAGCTGATATAAATGTTTTAAGGTTGTTGTTTTTTTTCTCTTGTTTGACAACGATATGGCAAAAATAAATCGTATGCATTCCTTGTCTTGACAGATGACTTCAGCTGTGGCCAACAGAGCCATAGGAGCCATTGTTGGATCAGCTGTTGCAGATGCTGCAGGCAAAAGATTTTCCATACTCTAATCCTTAGGAAATAATTAAATACAATTAGTGGAGTTTTTTTTTTATGTGATTATATAAAAATTATACGTGTGATTCATCTGCTGCAGCTCAGCCTCTCCACTGGGTGTATGACCTCCAGAAACTGAAGGGGATCTTGGCTCAGGATCCGAACCCGGAGTTCCGCTCCGAGTCGGCCAATCCCTTCTATCGCAGGCAGACGGGCCAGCAGAGCTGCTACGGAGACCAGGCTTATGTGCTGCTGGAGTCCCTTTCAGAGTGTGGAGGTGGGCTTGCCTGTTTTATGTCATAATTCAATGTTCTACTTTTGGACTTAAAATGAAAGTACATACTCTGCATACAGAAGATGGTGATTATTACTTATAGCCCATTAAGTATTTGAGACAAACACCTTTTTGTTACCTTTATTGACATTTCTTACCAGGTCTGAATGTTGATGATCTGAAGCAGCGGACTCTGAAATTCTTTGGGCCAGGGTCAGAGTATGACACGCCGGTCAATGATCCGTACCGAGACCGGAATGGTAAAAAATCTGTCCACTTAATATGATTAAGGGTAACATTTTTGATAAAGTTACTTTATCAATGTGGACGTTATTTTATTTCCAGGCCCAAGACCTCAGCTGCCTATTGAAGGACCATGGCGACATGCAAGCTTGAAGAGTTTCTTAAAGAACATCGATGAGGGCAAAGAGGAGACAGGTAACGGACATTCACTGGTTGACGTCTTGATTTTAAGAGGCACGTTGGGTTCAAGCATTTGGTTGTTTTCGTTGCAGGCTGTGAGATGGACTGTCAGATTGACGGCATAGCCAAGCTGGCTCCTATAGTGGCTTTTTACGCCGGACAGCCGGACATGCTGGAAAAGGTTGAACTGGCCATCCGAGTCACCCAGAACAACGACGAATGTGTCGCCGAAACTCTGGCGGCCGCAAGGTCTGTACGCTCGCAAGCACCGTTTGATTACTTGATCTTGCTGTTGCGTCTTGAGGGTAGCGCTTCCACCAGACTGTGGGGATGGTGTGTTCAAGCAGCGCGACAGCTTTCGCAAAGCACCACATCGTAGACGACAAACTGGATTCTTCCCTCAGGTTTCTAGAGCATTTCATCCTGACTGGTCCAGACCCAAAAGCTTTGGATGTGGTGCTAAATCAGCTCAGTGACCCCAGCAGAAAGCAGCCACAGGACCTGGACAAAGCAGTGATTGGTGAGTGAACTCTGCAGGCATTGTTGCTTTTTCTCTTAAAGTCACGAGATCGAATCATGGGATTTAAGGCACCAAGCTTCCTCATTCTGTGAAAGGTTTGTGCAACATTTGTCTCAACAAAACCTGCCTGGATGTGAAGATAAAGAGCTGTTTAACATTTGTCTTGATTGGTAGTATTCTCTCATTTGCCATCTTATATTTAGGGCTGTGAGTAATGATGATCCCAGTAATTGTTTAATCTAACGATTATTTTGACAATCCGTTAATTGCATAAACAAATGTGCACATTCTGCAAATGTTTATTTCGCCACTTAATACTTTTTATTCAGTATTAAAAACACATAACAATGCAAATAAACAATTAATTCAATTCCTTTCTTGAATCAAAGAATAAACATTTTATTGCATAAGATGCAATAACCACATTTCTTTAGTGAGTGCTTGGTCTTCTGTAGCAAAAGATGCATGTGCAGCTGAAAAACACTTCTAACATCAACAGGGAAAAAGTTCAGCTCTTTCTGCTCGACTTATCAATACTTAAAAATAATATATAGGGCTGATCTATTGACTATTGTTTTGGATTAATACTGATTAATAACTGAATAGCAAAAGATGTCTGATAGTAGATTTTTACAGAATTTGAACCAAGTAAAAATATGCCACCCTTCAATACAGGCTAATAAATGTTGGCTAGTTTTTGGATTAACCAGTTAATAATTGGATAGCATAATGTGCTTAGTAGGAGTTTTTCTTCTTCTTTGTTTTTATTACAGAATTTGAACCAGGTGTAGCTAAAACTACTTGAGTTTTGGTTAGAGCATAATCACAGATAAATGTTTTATCTTAAATGCAAACTCCATATTTCTTGTAAAGTTTTGGCTTAATTGCTACTCTGAGTGTGTTGTTCTTCCAGGACTTTGCCTTTTTTGAGTCTGTGTGCTCCAGTTAACACTTAATCAGTTACTAAATTTGTCGAGAATTATTTCAATTCCCGATTAATCCGTTTAGTCGTTTCAGCTCTATTCATATTCCTCCCACTCTGCGGCTTTCAGGGCACCTTCATCAAGTGAAGGAGAATTTGTCAAAGTCTCCACAGGAGCTGATCCCCGCTGTGTTTCCCAACACATGAGGTGTGTTTAACAAGCTCCCACCAACTTCACTAAACTCCAACGTGACTCGGATCAGACGGCTAACAGGTGCAATACTCGCTGCAGGTTTGCCAGGTGCATTCCAGGCAGCGCTGCATGGAGTCCTGACAGCCAACCAGTTTGAGACGGCCGTCAGAGACACCATGAGCTGTGGAGGGTGCACCTGCAGCAGAGCCTCCTTCATCGGAGCATGCGTTGGAGCCCAGGTGTGACCGTCTCTCAATTCATCGTTCCAGCCTCTCGTTCTCTCCGGGCTTTTGTCTGATTTTTGTTGTCGGTTTGAATTTTTCAGATCGGGCTTGGAGGAATCCCAGCGTCGTGGCTCAGCAGAACCTCACGATCCACCTCCGTGCTGGCGCACGCCAAGAAGATCACCGGCCACCGCCTGTGAGATTGCAGTCCGCAGCATGAGGCGGACGAGAACGACGTGAACAACTGTTGGGCTTTTGCAGAGCTGCTAATGAAGGCTTCTGTCTAAACTTAGGCATGACACGAGCCAGATGTTTTTGTCTCTGTAAAAGTTAGACATGTTGGGTTCAGATGTTCCGGAAAAGAGTTTCATTTTTCTTCACCAAAGTCTTCTCTACATATTAATTTAAAACTTGATCAGGAACTGTGTCTATTATTGTTGAAAATAACTCTTGTGTAAAAACCCCCATTCAGTTTTTTTTGGTTTTCTTTGCATCTTTGCTTTAAGCACATGTAACCAGACCGATTAAATACAATTGTCATTAATTAAAGCTTATTAATGCCAATTAATTCTTTCTTTAGGTTATTATGTGTAGCCCACATAGATGAAACTGTGACTACTTAAATCATCAGTGTAAACAGAAAAAACCACTGCAGGTCTAGAGTAAAACGACACAGCTTACTGAATGAACAACCTTTGATGGTGTTAGCTGCAGAATTGAGCTTTTAAGTTGTTTTCATGATGGAAGTTTCAGCTTCAGTAATTGATGATAGTCCAAGTTCTTTGCAAATAAAAGCAAATCTGTTTTAAAAACACCCAAATCCTTTCTATGCATTTTTAAAACATATTTTTGTCTGTTAGATTTTGCCGTAATAGAGAAGTTTTTGTGTGAATTTTCTAATACTTTATTATAGAGGCATGGTAAAAATGTTTAACATACTTTCTGCTGCGAATCTGTTAACAGTCTTCGTCATTACTGGACATGACATTTCACATAATCAAAAATCATAGAAATAAACGCTGTAGATATATAATATCGTGTGCAAGGAATCCATATGGGGGCCAACTTTTAATATTATTGAAATAAATTAGCTTTTTGATTCACTCATTTGAGATGTGGACATTTACAGTTATTTAAATCAAGTTCTGAATAACTTTTCTTTTTAATAGCAAATCTGAATGTGTTTTATTTTGCCAGTAATTTTGATGTCTTGACTTCTGGTTTGACACACCAGTTAGTACTGCACTTTGTTTTTACTTTTTATGTGTATTCTGTCTGTTACAAGTAACTTTTACACACAACAGAGGAGATTGTTTTAAGTTAATAATTCCTTAGCATTGATTTTAAATAAGTATTAGTTCAACTGGCAGATTATTTCACTTATGGGAAAAATGTCTTGTTAAAAGTATGATCTGTCAGTGGAAATAGTACTTTTAAAAAAATTAATATTAAGGAATTATTTACTTTAAAAAGCTCCTATCTTGCTGAAAAGTTACTTGTAAGTTAGTTTTGTCTTACTTCATGTACTAAAAAACTAGACCAAAAAAAACTAGACCAAAAAACTTAGTCAGAGTTTGTGTTTTTGCAGTGCATTTATGACGTGTTAAAAGATCAAGAAAAAAAAAGCAATTGGCTGAGTTTTATTTTATAATATCAGAATGCCACACTTTTCAAATATTTATAATGAAAAATTGTTTTAAAAAAATCTTTGTGCTTAAACTTTACAATTATGTTAATTAAAATTCAAACAAAACACGCTGAAGTTTGTGTTCGTAAGGCAATAAAAAGAAAAAAAAAACGTTTAAAATCAGTGTAAAAGCTGGGGCGTCTCTCAGCTGCTCCTATGTGAGGGGCAGCCAGTAAATGCAGGGAACCGTTTTAGTGTTGCGAAACAAATCGTACAGCAGCTTTGCAGAAGAATCCTCGGCTATTTTGAGAGTGGGAAAAAAAAGACCGAAAAAAAGACAGAAGTTCAACAAGAATTTATCATCGATCACACCGTATACAGGTGAAAGGATATAATATGAGCCGTTGTTCTGACCATCTGTGCTACCTCGTCGTTTCCTACAGTAGCAAGGATAAATAGCTAAGTCGGTGTCAGTGCTACGTGTCTAAAACTTATACCGTGATGTTTACAAACCGAAAACTATAGCAGGCTGTGTTAATGTTAAATTTTATCATTTCTTATCACTCACTTCTTTATGTGACGAGACTGAAGTGAAGCTTAGAAGTTAAGCTTAGCATAGCATTGGAACAATTTATACGACAAAAACACAAAAATATCACTTCATCAGAATATCCTACCCGTTTAAAATGAATAGCTATTCTTGAATAGTGTTTATCTGTATTTATCTGGATTTGTTTTTCTTGAGGCATAACAAATGTTTCACTCGTTGTACAGTGTATCTGCGAATAGTTTTTTTTAAAAAACATCCTCCCAGATTCGACAGAAATTCATTTGCAGTTTTAGGTTTGACCCAGAGAGCACACAGAATGGAGGAAAAGGATTTCTTTTTTGCAAAAGTAGAATCAAGTGCAATGGCAGAAAATGATTTCTTGTTGGAAACAATAGAAATTTTAGAGAAGAGCTGCGGGAAGTTCGAGAGAGAAAATGTGCAGCTTAAACAGATGGTGGCAACCTTGATGACAAAAATCGAGCGCCTCAAAGCTAGCAAGAACAACAACGCGACAAGCTGGCAAGCAGTGAATGAGATGCTTTTAAACCGCAAAGAACTTTATAAAAAACAATTTAGGTGCCTCGATCTGGACTTAGAGGAAGCCAGAAATAAAGTACAGCGATTGAAAACCGATTATGAGGCCATGGTGAGAACCAATGTGCTCCTGGAACAGACACATAAGAATTTAAAAGAAAATGCAGAGGATTCGTGGAGAGAAAAGACCAAAGAAATTGAATGGCTTGAAGCAGAAAACGATGAGCTCAACATAGAAATCGTTGTTTTAAAAGTAAAGCTCGACAGGACTAAATCCAGGCTGGCAGAAGAATTAAAGAATGTCACACAAACTGAAGAGACCTGCTGCTGGAAGAGACACCAACAATATTTCAGAAAATTGGGCATGCTTTTATTAACATGTATGAATCAGGAACAGGAACGTTGCGAAACTGGATGCCATCTTGGATCTTTTAATTTCTGAAGGGGCTCTTTGGGGGTCGCTGGCACCAGGATGCCAGTCAGTTTCTCCCAGTGTTTTATTGTGTTGATTGTTCTCCATTTTGACTTAAAACTTTCTTGGCAATCTACTTTAAGGAATGCTGAAAGTATTTTGCTATTTAAGGTATATTTAAAAGTGAGTTTTTTTGAAAAGTGATTTCATTCTTGAGACGTTAAAGGGTTTGACTTGGAACCTGCACCTGTCCTGTTGTCGCCTTCCCGACCTCAATTTCCATTTGCATGATTTGTTTCTGTTTCAACCAAAAACTGGATGAATAGTCTTCAATCTGGTGTTTTGTAAACAAAATTGTTCTTTTAAATGTTCAGTAGACTTTAAAGTTTGAGAATGAAGAAGACTCCTTCCCTTCGATCCTGAGCTTCTTTCTTTTCAGTTGGGTTTTTATTTTCCATCACAACAACATAATGAAAGTTGATGAAAATAATTAAATCTGATTTCCTGTTTCTCCTTTTTATTTGTGTCTGAACAGGGAGAGTTCATCAGGTGTCCCACAGCAGCTTGATGGAATCGGACTCATGAACCATCAGTAATGAGTTGAACGGGTTGGTGGTGTCGCTACGACTCGCTCATCTGAGGCGCCATTGGTGGGGGAGATTTGACATCAAACAGCCTGAAAAAGGCCTTACCTGTTGAGTTTGAGTCGCTAGACGCAGCGAGCTTCTCCTGCTGGGCAGATCTGAGAGAAGAAAGTGAGGATTTGACTCTACCGTCCATCCATCCATCCATTCATTCATTCATTCATTCATTCTGGGTCCCTTCATCCATCCATCCATCCTGGTTTCGTTCCATTCCTGGAAATTGTGTGACCATTTTGATTTCTTTACAGGAATGTTCTCATAATCTGGTTAAAATAAAAATGAATAAAACCAAAAAATCCTGGGAGTTTGTCTTCGAATGTGGAGATTCGACATGAAGATTCCTTTGAGATGACAGAAAAACAACGTTATCCCCAATGTTTAAAGTTGTCCAGGATGTTTAACGTTGTCCCCAATTTTTTGTTTCATCTCCAGTGCTCAACATTGTCCTTGATGTTTAAGGTTCAATTGTCATTATTGCTATGTTTACTGTATCTGGAATGTTTTACTTTATCTCCACTGTTTAACACTAAAGGAAACTTTTCTGGAGATGAAATCTGACATCTGATAAACATTGGCAATAATATTAAACATCAAGGATAACATTAAGCATTATCCTTGATTAAATAAACGATCGGGGACAACGTTAAATATCCTGGATATTAAATGCTAAACATCTGAGATAAAGTTAAACATCCCGGATGGTGTTAAACAGCCACGACAACACTGAATGTTAAACATCAGTATAACAATAACCATTGGTAGCTAAAGCTTAACATTGGGGCCAACTTTATTTCCACACAATTTATTAATTTGATTTCAAGCCTGCAAATCTTGGAACCTTAAAAGTGTTTTTAATTAAAAAGATCAACTCAAGTTCAGTAACAAAGTTCTACCTTTGTCCTTTACAACTCTGAATTTAGTAATTCAATTATAGTAACGTATGTATTGTAGAAGTCCATACTAACCAGGGAAAATTGGCCGTTTGTCCAGGAGTGGAGTGATTAAACACAAATTCAGATGTTCTGACATCTGTGGTACCTCGTCAGATTTTCCTACCGTTGGTGCCACGAGTCCAAAACATCCACAGTGATGGTTACAAACCGAAAACTATAGCAGGCTATGAAATATTATCATAGCCTGCATAACATGTTATGCATAACATGTTGTTATGCATAACATAACATTCTTCAAGTGACGAGACTGAAGTGGAAGCTTAGGAGTTATGCTTAGCATAGCATTGGAATATCACATCCTTCATCATGAGAATATCTTACCTTTTTAAAACTATTTTAAATATAGTGGGATTTGTAAGAATAAAACTGTATCAGACAGGTGAAACAGGTTTTTATTGGAGTTAAATTAAACAGACATTTACAAATACAAATCACCGCAAGCTCTTTTTTGCGCATTAATAAGTTATATGGCAATCTGTTATCAAATGCAGTGCATATCGACTGCACTGTGCAGGTCACTGTTCACCTGAAATAATAGGATATGCTTAATATACCCTAATATTACATCATAGACACTGCTTCAATCTCAAATAATATCACTACCAACATGATCTATTTAGCACAGTTCAATAAAAACGTTGATGCTTTTTGGCAGAATCTGTGTGACTTTATCCATAACAACATAGAAGCACAATTTATGCTGTTATGGGAAGATTTCTTACTTGGTCTCCCTGAAAAATGCTCAACAATTCTGAGTTTCTCATAAATCCTTTATTGTTACTAGCTAAATATCATATTCATTGTTCCAGGAACCATATTTTCCTAACTATAGAGCGCACCTCACTATACGCCACACCCACAAAGTTTTTTTAAAGAAACTGGAAACGTGTATATATATAAGCCACACTGGGCTATAAGTCGCTGATGTCACCGCTGCTCTGAATCTGCTATTAAGGACGCAGCCCTTCGTCTCCAACGCCTAACCACGCTGAGCTTATGTGCAGCGGCTATCGATCTGTACTAGGGCTGAAACGATTCCTCGAGTGATTTGAGAACCTCGATTATTAAAATTCCTCGAGGAAAATTTTTCTGCCTTGAAGTTTCGTTAAGTTATATTTTATTACTTAGCACACCATGTTCCGGCCGGGTTATTACTTGCGTTGAGTGGAGCTCTCACTTCCACCAGAGTTGTTGACGAAAGCTAAGTGTTAGCAGGATAACGTCCAGTTTTCAAATTTGGCTGGGAGGATTTTATTGATTGATGATAATGTCTGGGTCTTTGTCGTTTTTCGAGGGACCAATAAGCATCCTTAAAATGACTGTCGCGATGCCTGGAGTATGGCAGCTTTTCTCCTCCTGGAGCTGCTGCCTGGTGGCGGTTCAGAGCAATCAGTGGGGAAGAGCGCTGCAGGTGTATTTATACAGGTGAGCAGATAGACTGAACACTGCGGGCGGCTGCGCATTAGATGATTAGCATAAGAGTAGCTTTACGGACAAACCGGAAAATTTATTTCATATCATCCCAGTCTCAACAAACGGGTGGCGAAGCTCAACGTAGCTGCACGTAGCTGGTAGATGTTTCTGTGTGTGACAAAAATGACACAAAATATGTCTCGGGTAACACATTGAGGTCCGTTAGTTTGCCATAATAACAGTTAGCTTGTTGGAGGACAGCTCTACTTCCGCAAAGGGGCTTGGTTGGCATCATGTCAATTCCTCTCTCTAATTTGACAAACGTGACTGTGTTACCTTGACTTATGAAACTTGGGTCATTTCTTTTCTTTGCTTCGTAGTGAACAAAGTCATAAAAATAGTCAAAGGGAGGGAAGCAACCTTGGTTTTGTTCTTTATACCATGAGCCTGCAGAGATCCATTTCTCGTGTAGTGCAAAGGGAAGCTATCGGGCTGATTCCATGTGATGTATCCAGGTATGCAAGTCCAGTGAGATATCCGTCCTCTTTGGCTCCTTGTATCTCCATCAATAAATCCCCCAAGGTCTCGTAACCTGACATTATCTTTAGCTGAGATTTTAGGGAAGCCTTCCAGTCTTTGAAACAGAGACCTTTCAATGATCTCTGGAGCAGCATAAAACTCACATAGTCTCCCCCATGCTTTGTTCAAAGCTATTTGAAGATCTCCAACATGAACTGAACGTAGCCGCTTGAACTGTTCACTTGACTCTTTTCCAAGCCATTTAGTCATGAGGTCCAATTCCTGAGTTGCCTTGAGTCGAACCTCACTAACAGCACTGTTAAACGAAGAGTACCAGGCTCGATAATTTCCAGGCTTATTATCGAATTGGTAAAGACCTGAACTGACAAAGTTGTACTGAGCCAACGGCTCAAACGTCAATATCCTGTTTACTGGTTCTCTAGACCTGGCAGCCAATGGGACATAATTAGAATAAAAAGGTTGGCTGTCTTTTTTGCTGTAAGATTGTAGATGAGGTTTGGATGAAAAGACTGGTTCACGTGGTTCAACGTTTTCAGATTTCTCTGTTTTTACACTGTGTGTCACTTTTGGAAGGTCCTTAGCATGTGAATCAGCATGTTGTGGAGAAGCTTGATCTGAATTCTTTAGGTCAATTTGAGACTGAACAAAACTCGCTAATTCGTCCCAATTTTCACCGTGTCCGAATCAGACATCCTGGTTTCATCCTAAACTTGAACTGCCTCAGCCTGTTCTAAGACTTGAGCTTCAGCTGCTGCTGCAGCAGCCTCTGTTTGAAACTTAACATTTCCAACTCTGTGTCAAGCTGTACAGTTTCCAGTTGACTTTGAGCATCTCTTAGCTTTTTCTGCCTCTTTGACAGCCTTCTCCAGTTTGAGTTTAGCTTCGTGGCTTGCATATAATGCTCTTACCTTGGCAGCCTCTGCTTTGGCTCTAGCTTGAAATACACTGGCTGAAGATTTAGACGTCTTTGTACTGGAGGACAAAGATGACCTGCTGCTCGATGCCATTTTGACAACTTGAAATCTTGAATCTTGCTTTTTCACTGTAGTGTTCTCGTCAAGGATGTGACAACTCTGACGAAACACCAAGTTAAAGTTAAAGGTTGACCATTGACTTCATGGTTTTACATGCTGCGGTGAAAACTGTAGACACATTGAACACAAAACATACAAACTTAGTTCTGTCTAAACAAACCTTAAAGTACATAAATTTAACCTAATTGGGAGCTCTGCAGTTAACTGAAATGTACCATAAGCAGCCAGATGATAATACCAGTCACAATAATTGAACATTAGTATTTTTTAGCTAAATAATTTCCAATACATCTTAAACATTATGCATCTTATCATAAACTTAACTTACAGCATTGCTTCAACGAAGTTTATTCGTGGATGGCAAAAGATTAAATGCTGAAGATAAAATAACGTTCAGACATGTTCGCTGCAGCTCTGGGAAAAAACGGGAAACCGCGGATAATATAGGAAATAGCGCCCCCTTCACTTCCGGAGTGCAATGTTGTCCGTCCCCGCCCCTTTCTGTTTGCTGCAGCGAGGTTCTTCTCGTTTTCTGGCATGCACGTGCGGCAGCAAAACCAAGACTGTCCCTTCTCCGCCACCGTAGTTGCTTCTGACGACATAGCTGGGCTCCTAGGAGTCAAACATGGCTAGTAAAGGGGGAAAACAGAGCCGCCCAAGCTCCGGCTTTACTGGGAGGAAAGGTGCCGGGGAGCAGGAGGAGGAGGAGCAGCCGCTGCAGGCCGTTTTAGTCGCTGACAGCTTTAACCGGAGGTTTTTCCCGGTGACCAAGGACCAGCCGCGGGTAGGCAGCGAGCTGTGCTAGCTGACTATGCTAACACAGGCTAACTGAGTGATGTCCATGCTGAAAGCAGCGATTCAGCCACAAAGATGCAGGCTTGTTGTTGCATGTTTACCACAGACACCCGAAGTTTATTAAGTTTAAGACGTGTTAATACGTAAAAGCAGTTTCGTAACTTCTTTACTATGTTCACTCTTAACTCTAATGTCAGGCTCTGCTGCCGCTGGGAAACGCTGCTATGATCGACTACACCCTGGAGTTCCTCACCTCCACTGGCGTGCAGGAAACCTTTGTCTTCTGCTGCTGGATGGCCAGTAAAATCAAGGCCCACTTATTGTGAGTGTATTCATTGTGTGTGTGAGAGACTTTTGTTCAAAGCTAAGATGTCGAGATGAACCTGACTCTGTCCGACAGGAAGTCAAAGTGGTGTAGACCCTCCTCTCCTAACACGATCCACATCATCACATCAGAGCTGTACCGCTCCCTTGGTGACGTGCTCCGGGATGTTGATGCAAAGTCTCTGGTGCGCTCTGACTTTGTGTTGGTTTATGGAGATGTGGTGTCCAACATCGACATTAGTCAGGCCCTGCAGCAGCACAGGTATGAGATCTGCACCTGTGTTGAACTTAAGATGGATTAAGTGATGAGAGATAACGACTTTTGGGTCATTTTATTTATCTTTTGCTCCTCAGGCATCGGAGAAAGATGGACAAGAACATCTCGGTCATGACGATGATCTTTAAGGAGTCCTCGCCGGGTCACAGGTCCCGCTGTGAAGAAGATGATGTCGTCGTGGCGATGGACAGCAAGAGCCAGCAGATTTTACACTACCAGAAAACACAGGGGATAAAGAAGCTGCACTTTCCAATGGTAATTGGCTATTAAAAAAAATGATTACAGTGGAGAAATGATCATATTCCTTGTGGATTTTGATATGTTCTCATATTAAATCCTCGAACTTTAAAGTATTTTATTGTTTGATAAAACAACACAATTGTTAAAGGGATGCATATCTTTAAAAGTTTTTGCAAAAATGTCACGATTTTTGCTATGCTTAATTGTAATATTGTACAATCCCTCTAACGTTTGTGGTTGTGATGATGAGACAAGATATCTAAATGTTGAAGGGGAATTGATGCTTTTTGACAAGCTTATGATCTAAGCCCCTGTTTCTGTTTCTCAGAACATTTTCCACTGTGGGAGTGATGAGTTTGAAGTCAGGCATGACCTCCTGGACTCCCACATCAGTATCTGCTCTCCGCAGGTCAGTTTTAATCCCAATAGACCCTAATTTTGTGACTGGCTGCGGTAACGTGTGAGCCTTCTCACTTCCTTTCAGGTTGCTGAACTTTTTACAGATAACTTTGACTACCAAACCAGGGACGATTTCGTCCGAGGGATATTGGTCAACGAAGAGGTGCTGCACAGGATTTTCACGTTATATAAATATATATTTTTCTTTTCCATAGTACCATGACTCTAATTCTTTGTCTCGGGTTACAGATCCTCGGCAATCAGATCCACATGCACGTCACCAAGGACGGCTACGGCGTCCGAGTTTCCAACTTGCTCATGTACGATTCCGTGTCGTCAGACTTTGTGCGTCGATGGTTTTACCCCCTTACGCCGGAGTCCAACTTCACGGACCAGGAGGGACGCAGCTGCACCTACTCTCGCCATAATGTCTACCGGGGATCCGGGGTCAGCCTGGGCCACGGCAGCCAGATGGTGGAAAACATTCTTATAGGCTGCGACACCAGCATAGGTGCCAACTGCTGCATCTCCAACAGCGTCATTGGCGACAACTGCACCATTGGTGAGCTCTCTAAGCAGTGTGTCTGGGGAGGAAGAGTTGTGCAGGTTGCGGGGAAAAACAATATATTTTTTTCTGCTCCAGGTGACAATGTGACCCTGGACCATGCCTACATCTGGAATGATGTTCACATTGCCAGTAACGTGGCGATCAGACAGTCTGTGGTCTGTGATAAGGCCAAGGTCAAAGAGGGGGTGACCCTGAATAAGCAGTGTGTCCTGGCATATAATGTAAGCGAACATATGTCTGGTCATTGAAATGTAATATGACAGAGTTTCCTAAAAAATATACAATTAAAATAAATTCAGTTTACTTTTGTCATTCAAGACCCTTTCTTGTTTCAAGTGTCCAAACTTATAGGGGCCCTTTATCTGTGTCTTTTCACTGTATTCGCTGAAGTTGTCACCAAAGAAACACTTTAAACCTGTATTTGCTACCACTGTTAGTGATGTGCATAAAAAAAAAATCTATAATAGATAAACAAACGATGCTTAGCCTAGTGGGGGAACAAGTAAAGCCTGGAGGCTCGCCAGGCTTATTAATGCACTGGGAGAAACCCTGTTTAATGTTTTGAGGAGACGACGATGCTAAACGACTCCACACGTATCTGTGTTAGATCAGTTAAAATAACTAGAGCAGCAGGTTTTTTGTGTTTTTTTTAGTGTGTTTTATCTTTTTATATTGAGGTTTTACCTCCCAGCCCTACGTAGCGGCGATAAATCGTAAACGAACACATTTGCAATGATCGGTGTGAACCGTTTTCCAGGTGGTGATCGGGCCGAACATATCTCTGCCAGAAGGAACCGTTGTGTCCATGCACCACCCAGACGAGGAAGAGGATGAGGACGCTGACGAGTT